>NC_067435.1:2254612-3454612 GCF_009764475.1 Pristis pectinata | reverse complement strand
AAGGTCATTTGGCCCTTCAAACCTGCTCTACCATCTCCTAAGATCATGGGCAATAGATACGGGGCCTTGCTCACTTTCACATCTGATCTCTGTATCTCCGCATTCACACAGTCCAACAATACCCATCTTGGCCTTGATCATGTTCAGTGACTGAACATCCATTGCCCTCCGGAACAGACAATTGCAAAAGTTCATAACCACCCAAGTGAAGAAGTTTCACCTCCTCTCCATCCTAAATGGACAACCTCTGACCTAAGGATGTGCCCCTGATTTTTGACTCTCCAGCGAGAGGAAATAGCACTCAGCATCCATCCTGTCAAACATTTCAAAGCCATTGCCTCTCATTTCACCTGTAAAAGGCAAATCTTTCAGAAAGGGAGCTGGATAAATACTCGAGTGAAGACCATATGCAGGGCTGTGGAGGGGTAATTGAACAGGAGAAACTGGGGAGCTCTTTCAAGGAAATGGAATAAAGAAAATGGGCTGAATAGCCTCTTGTGCTGTCCGACCCTATGAATTGCATTGTGTTCACTGACTGGCAGCTGGTCCAGCAGTGTCAGGGGTTCTCCTCAAGTCCAGTCCCTCTCTGTGTCAACCCCATGGCCTCTTCCTGTGTCACAGTACTGGGCATTCATCATCTGCATCAATGCAACACACGCAGTGGCTGCAGAAACAAAACTTTCAACCGGAGCCAAAAAACAAACTGTTGAAGGAACTCAAAGCAAGTCAGGCAGCATCTGTGGAGAGAAATGGACAGTTGACATCACGGGTCAAGACCCTTAAATCTGGACCCTGATGCTCAGTCCTGATGAAGGGTCTTGACCCGAAATGTTGGACTCAACGGGTCAGGTAGCATCAGTGGAGGGAAATAGACAGTTGACATTTCAGGTCTAGAACCTTCATCTGGATTTGAGAATCAGGATCCAGATGAAGGATCTCAACTTGAAACATCGACTGTCTATTTCCCTCCAAAGATGCTGCCTGACCCACTGAGTTCCTCCAGCAGTTTGTTTTTTTGCTTCAGATTCCAGCATCTGCAGTCTCCTGTGTCTCCAAAACTTTCAACTGAATGAGAGAGGGAGACATCTCTTTGATTACAGAATGGGAGAGGTATTGGCCTGAATTTTCCCAGTGCTGCAAACAACCCCACTGTAAGATGACTTTCCCAGGAACCACAGGTCCAAAGCTCTGTGCCCTGGGCTTCGTTAAGCAAGAAAACATGCAGACCTGTTGTGGGAGAACTCACAGCCCCACCAACTCTTCCAGAGGACAGAATGGAGTGGATTACTGACCTGACTGATTACCCCTAACATTGTCACTGGGATTCTGTCGGCTTCCATTTCCATTCTTGCCAAACTTTTCTCCAGAAATATGCAATATATTCAGTGGGTGGAGAGGGTGGGAGTGGGGGCATGGAACTGCCTCACTGGTCTTAAGACCTCTGCCCTGAGGTTGTGACATTGCATTGTAGTAAGATCTAGTTACCACCTCAAGGTGTCCAACATGGTGCCCATACCATGCATAGCCATCACCATGGTGAAGGCAGTGTGAATACCCTATTGCCTTCCCTCCCGTATCCCACTTATCCCCCCCACCCTCCAGATTCCCTTTTATATTTATCCCATATTTCCTTACAATATGAAAGGAAGCCAATTCAGCTCATTGTGTCCATACCACTTCATAGAGCAACCCCTTTCCCCACTGATTCTCCCTGTAATCAATTCCCATCACATTCCTATCAGCTCCCCCCAGATTCAAACACTCACCCACGCACTGAGAGCAATTAACCCACCAACCTGCACGCCTTTGGGATGTGGGGGGAAACCGGAGCACCCGGGGGAAACCCACATGGTCACAGGGAGAACGTGCAAACTCCACACAGACCAGAGGTCAGGATCGAACCTGGGTCACTGAAGCTGTGAGGCAGCGGCTCTACTGGCTGCGCCACTGTGCCTCACACTTTGATCTCCTTATTTAAGAAAGGATATACTAGCATTGGAGGTAGTCTAGGAGAGCTTCAGTAGGGTAATCCCTGGGATGAGGAGATTGTCCTGTCACAAACAGCTAAAAAAAAG
The DNA here is from genome assembly GCF_009764475.1 of Pristis pectinata. Taxonomy (NCBI): domain Eukaryota; kingdom Metazoa; phylum Chordata; class Chondrichthyes; order Rhinopristiformes; family Pristidae; genus Pristis; species Pristis pectinata. Next base: position 3,452,537 of record NC_067435.1, on the reverse strand, counting down.
TTAGATCTGCATTTTTTGTGGTTTATAAGAATGAGGGTGAACTTATCAAAAGAGCACAGACATTGAAATGATTCCATTAGTCGAAGAGTTTCAAACAAGGGGACATAGTTATGTGTGTGGTCATTTAAATTGAGGTGCGTGAGAACTTCTCCTCACAGAGGGTAGTGAATCTCTGGAATTCTTTAACCCAGAGGGATGTGGAGGCCAGATCATTGGAGGTATTTTAGATACATTTTTGAAAGGTGGAGGAATCGAGGGCTCTGGGGAACCGGCACAGAAGAGATGAGGCCTGGAGCAGATCAGCTGTGATCATATTGGATGGCGAGGCAGACTTGACGGGCCAAGTGGCCTACTCCTGCTCCTATGTTCTCGAGAGCTCATGTGTGTGTTCCATCCAGAATGACATCTATCTGCTCCATCTTGATGGTTTTGGTGGGACACTGATCGTGTCACTTGTGTTGTTTGATCATTCAACAGTGACAGTGGTGTTTCTCCACGAGTTTAACATCTGAAACATTGAACGCACCTCAGATAAACCCAGCTATAACCAGAATGAAGACAACACCTTCACCCATCTGTGAAAATCTATCGTCCTCCATATCAGCACAGGCAACTTTTATTTCCAATACTTTAATCAAAAGTTCTTTGAATGTTTTGTTACTTCATCTGTGCTTCTTTGTTACATTGGGATTAATTACACCTTTCTCCAGTAAGATCTAGCCATCTCCTACCTTACCTAATAGTGATAAGTGCTTTGAGATAAATCAGTGATCACTCTTTTGACTAAATATGCCCCACCCACCCGTGACATTCACTCTTCTCCCCCCCCCCCCCCATCGGGCAGAAGATACAAAAGCCTGAAAGCACGTACCACCAGGCTCAAGGACAGCTTCTGCCTCGCTGTTATAAGACTCTTGAACTGATCTGTTGTATAATAAAAATGAACTCTTGACCTCATGAGGCCCTTGCACCTTATTGTCTGCCTGCACTGCACTTTCTCTGTAACTGTAACACTTTATTCTGCAGTCTGCTATTGTACTGCCTTGTACTTCCCCAATGCACTGCGTAATGAATTGATCTATCGATGGAATGCAAGACAAGTTTTTCATTGTGCCTCGGTACATGTGACAATAATAAACCAACTTACCAGTTTGCCATGGGTCAGTTTTGCACTCTTGCCTCTTGAGTTGGTAGATTGTGGGTTCATGTCCCACTACAGAGAATGCCACACCAAAATCTCAGCTGATGTTCCAGTGCCGTGCTGAGGGAGTGCAGCACTGTCAAAGGTACTGTCTTTTGCCTGAGATGTTAAGCCAAGGCCCTCAGAAGATCAGGAAGGATCCATTGTGTTCTTCTGAAGAACAGAACAGTTATTTCAGGTGCTATTGCAAATATTCCTCTCAGTATCACGTTGCTATTTTTGGGAGCTAGCTAAGTATAAGCTGTCTCACTATTTTTCTGTAATAAACCTCTATTCTTCTTAATACTTCATTGGCTGCACTATGGTTAGATGATTTGATTCTGAAGAGCGCTGTAGAAATTCGTCTGTTTGTTCTTTTTTCTTAATATCTTTAAAAATTACCATTTTTGGTTGTGTTGTGATAATATTTGATTACACTCATCCAAGCTTTCAGCACAAACACAAACATATAAACAGAAGCTAGTTCAACCAAATGCACATTCCCTTAATTCGGTTCTCAAAGGGCAGTCCTGCAACCAAGACTTTCATCCATTCAGTCCACATCTCCACCTTTCCTTCAAGCCCTGATTTGCCCAGACCGGTCCAGATTGGGTAATCATATCTCTTTAGTTGAAGAGCAACAGTCCTGATGACTCTAATTACTGAGCTGTAGTAAACAGTTCCCACATGCCTTTTTAAATGTTTTCTCCAATCCGTTGAGAACAAGTCTTGACAAGATCAGACAGGTTTAGGATATGTTGGGGATCAGGACAGGGAGGTTGAGTGGTGATGCATCACACATTCCTAAAATCTGTCTTCTATCTCGCTGTTATAAGACTATTGAATGAACCTATTGTACGATGTTGGACTCTTAACCTCTCAATCTACCTCATCATGGCCTTGCACCTTATTGTCTATCTGCACTGCACTTTCTCTGTAACTGTAGCACGTTATTCTGCATTCTGTTATTGCTTTTCCCTTGTACTACCTCGATGTACTGATGTGATGAAATTATCTGTACAGATGGCATGCAAAACAACATTTTTCACTGTACCTCGTTACGTGTGACAATAATAAACCAATTTACCAATTTGTCTGATACAACAACATGTGATGTAATCAAGTTTTTCAAGATGTTTGACAGCAACATTATTGGGCAGAAATTGAGGTGAGCAAATGTAAGGAACTGTTAGATCAGGTTTCATTCATCGGTTTAGAGAGAGATCGAGAGACAGAGTTTGGAGAGGAGGTTCCAGAGTTTGGAGCGGGGGTTCCAGAGTTCACAGTCCTGCTGGTCGAAGGAATGGCTGCCAGTGAGTGATGAAAAATCAGGGCCCAGAATTCGAGGAGCAATCTTCCCTTAAAATTCAGGCATAACTTCTCAAAAATCCTTCCTTCTTCCTTCTCTCTGAGCCACCCCGACCCCCAACCTCACAAGAACTGCAAACAGATGGACAGTAATAAACCTGCATAATCCTCCATTTAATTTATTTGAGTGTTTCTGAAGCTCACAAAATGGCTGCCATATTTCTCATCTTAACAGCAGGGTGTGAAAACACAAAGGGAGGCCATTCAGCCCATTATGTCCGTGCCAGCTCCCAGGGAGCAATCCTATTGGTTCCATTCCCTCTCGTCTTATTTTCCCTGTATCCCTACAACTTATTCACTCACTCATTTTTTTTATTCCAAAATAAACTTTATTCATCATAAAAAACAAACTATACACAACAATAAAACAGTGCAAACCTTTACATTCGTGTATGGATCGATCATTAGTGTTACCTTTTTATATAAAAAAAACAGCACCCATGCCACTCATGTGGCTCCCTGGGGTGCTACCCCAAATCCCATATTTACAATATTTAAGGGGCTTTCTCGTCTGACCCCGCCCCTCCCTCTCCAGTGGCAGAAGAACTCTAAACTTTAGTCCTTCCCCATTGGCCCTCATCAACTTTTATCGATGCACCATAGAAAGCATCCTATCCGGATGCATCACGGCTTGGTACGGCAACTGTTCTGCCCAAGACCACAGGAAACTGCAGAGGGTTGTGGACACAGCTCTGCTCAGCTCATCATATCATGGAAACCAGCCTCCCCTCCATGTTCATTAATTCTCCCCTGTCTCTTCTACTGCCCGCCTACAAAAGGGGCAACAAAGCAGCCAATGAACTTACCAGCACGTCTTTCGGGATGTGATGAAAAAAACAGAGCCCTCGAGGGAAACACACGCGGTCACACGGAGAACATGCAAACTCCACACAGACAGCACCAGAGGTCAGGCTCGAACTTGGGGTCACTGGATCTGCGAGGCAACAATTCTACTAGCCCCATTATTGTACCACCCACAATGCAATGTTCTAAAATAACAAGCTTCATTCAGTTTAGTTTATTGTCATATACACCAGGGTGCAATGAAATTCCTTGTTCATGTGAAGCTCACAGAGTAAACAGTGCACACAGTAGCAATAACTACAGCAATAAATACAGCGATAAGCACAAAACACTGGAACGATGCAAAGTATCATCATGCAAACTGAAGCAATGGAAAAGGAAATGCTAAAATATCAACAATGGTAGAACTAAGGGTTGGAGAACATGGTAGCACCACCAGGAAGGGGGTGTGAGAGAGGTGATTGGTTCAGCAGTGGGGAAGAAGCTGTTCTTGAGTCTGGATGTCGGGGCTTTCAAGCTCCTGTATTTTCTCCCAGAAGGTAGAAGAGAAAAAAGGGAATGGCCCAGGGTGGCAGGTGTCCTTGACGATACTGTCAGCCTTCCTGAAGCAATGCAAGATGAAGATGGACTGGATGGAAGGAAGTGAGGAGTCTGTGACAGACTGGGCGGTGTTTACCACTCTCTGCAGGTTCCGACAATCCAGAGCACAGCAGTTACCTTACCAGGCTGAGGTGCAACCAGTCACGATACTTTCTATAGTGCATCTGTAGATGTTCAAGAGAACCCTCGTGGGCAAGCCGAATCTTCTCAGATGCCTAATAAAGTACATACTCTGATACGCTTTCTTGATCAGCATATCAATATGGAGGGACGAGGAGAGGCTGCCGGTGACACGGATACCTACAAACTTGAAGCTGTGTCTGACGCTACAGTCACCTGTTTGAAAGAGTTGGTCAGTTGTTCCTTGTTTCGCTATGTAACTCCGCCTTTGGTTCTGGTGTGGCGACTACCCCTTTCTAACCTATCAGGAGCTCCCTAAGCAAACAGCAGCGACCTCCATTTAACATCTGCGAGCCAGCACCATCAACAGTTCGGCTCTCCCTCTGTACACACTGAGGTGTCAGTCCTGTCTCTGTGCTTAAGTCTTTAGATCGTGGTCGGACCTCACAATTCTAACTCTGAGGCCAGGATGAGTGAAGTGGGAAGTAGAACTGACTGAAGTTCAGATGCTTCACATGGGAACAAGGAGACAACTGTGTCACCTTCCCTCGGAGAGTTCAAAATCTGGAGAAAAATGTGCATATTGGTTGTTTGATGTAAAAAGGTCTATATAAAAATGTCACAATTTTAATATTATTGTTTTTACCTTGTAATATCTCAGTGCACTCTGTACTACCTCAATGCACTGTGTAATGAATTGATCTGTACAAACGGTATGCAAGACAAGTTTTTCACTGTACCTCAGTACAAGTGACAATAATAAACCAATACCAATAATAATTGTCCGAAATTCCATGAGGGTGTTATATTTTTTGATTGTTAGATTTGGGTTATAGATGTATTGGGTGGGCCCCAGGGAGTGTTGTAGAACAGAAAGACCTAGGGGTGCAGCTACATAGTTTCTTGGAAGTGGTGACACAGGTAGACAGGGTGGTGAAGAAGGCACATGGCACGCCGGCCTTCATCAGTCAGGTCATTGAGTACAGGAGTTGAGACGTCATGTTACAGCTGTACAAGATGTTGGTAAGGCCACATTTGGAGAACTGCGTACAGTTCTGATCACCCTGCTATAGGAAGAATGTCATTAAACTGGAGAGGGTGAAAACAACATTGATGAGGATGTTGCTGGGACTGGAGTTTTTGTGTTATAAGGAGAGGCTAGATAGACTAACACAGAAACATAGAAAACCTACAGCACAATACAGGCCCTTCGGCCCACAAAGCTGTGCCGAACATGTCCCTACCTTAGAAATTACTAGGCTTACCCATAGCCCTCTATTTTTCTAAGCACCATGTACCTGTCCAAAAGTCTCTTAAAAGACCCTATCGTATCCGCCTCCACCACCGTTGCCGGCAGCCCATTCCACGCACTCACCACTCACTGAGTAACAAACTTACCACTGACTTCTCCTCTATACCTACTCCCCAGCAACTTAAACCTGTGTCCTCTTGTGGCAACCATTTCAGCCCTGGAAAAAAGCCTCTGAGTATCCACACGATCACTGCCTCTTATCATCTTATATACCCCTATCAGGTCACCTCTCATCCTCCATCGCTCCAAGGAGAAAAGGCCGAGTTCACTCAACCTGTTTTCATAAGGCATGCTCCCCAATCCAGGCAACATCTTTGTAAATCCCTTCTGCACCCTTTCTATGGCTTCCACATCCTTCCTGTAGTGAGGTGACCAGAACTGAGCACAGTACTCCAAGTGGAGTCTGACCAGGGTCCTAAGACTTTTTTTTCCCCTGGAGTGTACGAGGCTGAGGGCTGACCTTATATCAAAAACACAAGGGACATAGATAAGGTGAATAGTCACAGTCTTTTCCCTAGGGTAGGGAAATACAAAACTAGAGGGCATAGGTTTAGGGTGAGAGGGGAAAGATTTAAAAGGGACCTGAGGGGCAACTTTTTCACACAGAGGGTGGTGGGTATATGGAACGAGCTGCCAGAGGAAGTGGCAGAGGCGGGTATAACTATGACATTTAAAAGGCATTTGGACAGTTATGTGGACAGGAAAGGTTTAGACGGACATGGGCCAAACGTGGGCAAATGGGACTAGCTCAGAGAGGCAACTTGGTCAGCACAGCTGAAATGGGCCAAAGGGCCTGTTTCGTGCAGTATGACTCTACATCAACGTGATCAAGTAAATTGATTTATTATTGTCACATGTACCGAGGTACAGTGAAAAACTGTTTTGCACGCCATCCATACAGATCATTTCATCACATCAGTGCATTGAGGTAGTACAGGGGAAAACACTAACAGAATGCAGCATAAAGTGTCACAGTTACAGAGAAAGTGCAGTTCTGCTAAAAGGTCATTGACCTATAACATCCATTGATTCTCCCTCCACATACACTGCCTGGACTGCTGACTATATGGTTTTTAATTCCTGATTTACAGCATCTGCAGCTCTTTATCTTTTTAATTACAGGTTAAATTCTGACTTTGAAATGCTGTAGGGTAATGTAATTTTCATCAGTGGAATCGCATCAATTGCGGCTGTTAGAATCTTGTGCAACAGGTCCAATGGCAGCTGGAAAGAATCAATGTACTTTCCGTTCAGGAGAATAGACGCCTTCCTTGGCCTTGGGAGAGAACCCGGGGCAAAGTACAGCTCTCTCTGTTAGTCAATCATAATGTCACATTAAATTTCTATCAGATCACCCTTACCTGTGTGAAAAATTAGTTTTTATTTGAGAGACTTGGGGAACTGAAAGAGGCCACTAGCCCACGGCTCCCACGGTGTCAAACCACCTTTCAAGAGCTATATCCATCATTAGTGTAACCTTGTTCCTTTTTTCCCCTCTTGTGTGTATCTAGCTTCCTCTTAAAGACATCTGCACAATTTGCCTCAGGTAGTCCCTGAGGTTTGAAGTTCTCCATTCTAAATTTTCTCCCAAACTTCCTGCCGTTTATCGGTCACAGTCTTGTAGTTAGGACCCACCTGCTTGAGTCACCAACGCGCATGGAAATATCCAATGCCCTCCCTATTGAAACCCCTTGATAATCTTAAATGCCGTGCGAGAGGACTAATCTGAACTCTTGCTAACTGGTTCAAAGGAGGGAGCTGTGGAGTGTGGTCCATTGTGCAGAACGGGACAAAGATGAGATAAATGAGAAAGCTGTTGGTTGGTCGATGCACAGTTTGGCTTTCTATAAGTCTCCTGTAAGATCAGTGAGGTGAGGAGATGGATAGTTTCGAGGGGCTGACAGTGAGCCAGCTGCAGCTCACAGCTGACACCCATGGCTCCTACTATAATATAGCAATCAGGAGTCATCCAGGAGTGAGGTAGATTGGCTGGTTGAGTTGTGTTTCAACAACAACCTTACACTCAATGTCAATAAGACCAAGGAATTGATTGTGGATCATGGAAGGGGAATTCGGGAGAACACACACATGAGTCTTCATTGAGCAGTCAGCAGTGGAAAGGGTGAGCAGTTCCTGGGCATCAGCACCTCGGAGAATCTATCCTGGGCCCAACACAATCACAAAGAAGGCACGCCAGTGGCTCTACTTCATTAGGAGCTTGAGGAGATTTGGTACATCATCAAAGACTCTTGCAAACTTCTATAGATGTACGGTGGAGAGTATTCTAACTGGTTGCATCACAGCCTGGTGTGGAGGCTCCAATGTGTAGGATCAAAAGAGGCTGCAGAGGGTTGTAGACTCAGCCAGTTCCATCACGGGCACTACCCTCCCTGCCATTGAGGACGTCCCCAAGAGGCGGAGCCTCAAGAAGGCAGCATCCATCAATAAGGACCCCTATCATCCGGGACATGCCCTCTTCATGTTACTACCATCAGGGAGGAGGTACAGGAGCCTGAAGACCCACACTCAATGTTTTAGGAACAGCTTCTTCCCCTCCACCATCAGATTTCTGAATGGTCCATGAACCCATGAACACTACCTTGTTATTCTTCTTTTGCACTATTTATTTATTTGGTAACTTATAGTAATTTTATGTCTTGCTCTGTACTGCTGCCGCAAAACGACAAGTTCCACAACATACATCAGTGATGATAAACCTGATTCTGGTTACATATTAATGGTTTATTATTGCTTCATACATCAGTACGTTGAGGCAGTAACTAGAACACAGAATGCAGAATATACTGTTACAGTTACAGAGAAAGTGCAGTGCAGGTAGACAACTAAAGTACAAGAGCCACAACGAGGTAGATTGGCAGATCAAGAGTCCAAGAATTCAGCTTTTTGCATATGAGAGGTCTGTTCAAGAGTCTGTTAACAGCGGGATAGAAGCTGTCCTTGAGCCTGGTAGTACGTGCTCTCAAGCTTTTGTATCTTCTGCCTGACGGGAGAGGGGAGAAAAGAGAATGACCAGGGTGGGAGGGGTCTTTGATTAGGTTGGCAGCAGGAAGTGTAGACAGAGTCAATGGAGGGGAGGTTGGTTTGTGTGAGGGACTGGGTTGCGTTCACAACTCTCTGCAATTTCTTGCAGTCCTTTCAGACAGTTGTGGGTTTAAGTCCTACTTCAGACACTCCAGTGAAAAAGCACCAAGAGAGTTCTGCACTGTCATGAGTGTATTGTCATTTTCCAAACCAAGGTCCTGTCTGTTTTTTAATCAGTGTTATTTTAACGAAGATCAGGGAGCTATCCCTCGTGTGAATCCTGCAGCCCGCATCGCTTAAGGAAGATTATCCAATCACCTGTTCATGGGAGCAGGTCGAGGCAAGTTGGCCAATCAACAGACTCTCTGAACACCCAAAGTGATCAGGTATGCACGCACATCATGATTTTTTTCTGGTTGCCGAGGCGAAATGGACTAGACTTGGTTCAGAAAGTCTGTTGATGTGATAATAATGCAAAGACTGCATCGTCAATGCAGCACTTCACTGTGGAGAGGTTACAAAACACTGACAGAAACAAGAATTTAAAGAAACCATATATATTTTTATAAAAGCAGACATACTGATAATTTTTAATAATAAAAATAGAAAGTGCTGGAAACACTCAGCAGGTCAGGCAGCATCTGTGAAGAGAGAAACAGAGATAATATTTCAGATCACAGACAGATGATGACCGACATGCTGAGTGGATTCAGCAATTTGCTTTAATCTCAGAGTTCTGGTATCTACAGGTTTTTGATTTTCAAGGTATGATTTTTTTTATATATTCTTTCAAAGAATTGATCAAATTCTTACCTGAGAGATTTCTGATTGAGTTCTTGGCTTTGCTTCTCTGGGTTGAGGTGAGATATAGATTTATCTTCAAGCACTTCCATTCATTTTAATGGGAAGGGTCACAGCTACCAACAGGCTTGCTGACTGACCTGAGGTGTCCTACTCTGGGGAAATGCCTATTGTATTTAATTTTAAAACAGTTATGGTAGGGAAGAGTAAGATAAGAATACTGCTCTCTCCCCTCTTACCGTAAAAAGAAGCTTTAGGAGTACAGGGTTTGGGAGCAGAAGGTCAACTTGTTCAAGTGCATTCCTTATGGTTTCATCACATGAGCTTCCACTGCAAGTCACCTCTCACCCACTCCATCCTCCAAGTGAATGGCCTTCTTTCAGCCAATTAGAAAGGGGACAGTCACTATCATCCAATCAGATTAATCTTGACTGTTTGGTGAACCAGCTACCACCGCCCCCCCCCCCCACCCATCTCCAGTTACTTTTTAATTTGTAAATGAAAGAATTTAGACACTCTTCTTTTGCTTAAACCCCCAATATTTTTTTCTCCTGAGATACTTGGAGTTAAGTTCTGGAAAGTCGATCAGCACAGAAACAGGCCCTTCAGCCCATTGAGTTTGTGCCCACCACCCACCACCTATTTACACCAATACTACATTAATCTCATTTTCATTCTCCCCACATTCTCATCAACTCCCCCAGATTCTACCCCTCACCTACACACTAGGGGCAATTCACAGCAGCCACTTAACCTACCAACCTGCACATCTTTGGGATGAGGGAGGAAACCGGATCACCCGGGGGGGAACCCATGTGGTCACAGTGAGAACATGCAAACTCCACACAGAGGTCAGGATTGAACCTGGGTCTCTGGCACAGGAAGGCAGTGTTTCTACCCCCTCTGCCACTGCAGCACCCCGTGATCCCCAGAGACCCCAGATAAAACCTAGAGTGACGTAGGATGAGAGGCGACTTGATAGAGGTGTATAAGATGATGAGAGGCATAGATAGAGTGGACAGCCAGCACCTTTTCCCCAGGGTGGCAATGGCCAATACCAGAGGACATCCGTTTAAGATGAGTGGAGAAAAGTTTAGGGGAGATGTCAGAGGTGGGCTTTTTACACAGAGAGTAGTGGGTGCCTGAAACGCACTGCCGGGGGTGGTGTTAGAGGCTGATACAATAGGGATACTTAAAAGACTCTTAGATAGGCACATGGATGTAAGAAAAATGGAGGGTTATGGGCTGTGCAAGAGGGAAGGGTTAGATTGATTGTGGAGTAAGTTTATATAGGTCGGCACAACATCGTGGGCTGAAGGGCCTGTACTGTGCTGTACTCTTCCATGTTCTATGTTTAACCATTCAAGTGGGGCAGTGATGGGGTAACTCCATAGTCCGGTGGCCTGAGTAGGGAGTTGGGTGGGCAGATCAGGCTAACGCATGGCAGGCTGATTCACCAACCTACTGAACCGTCCACTAGGAGTTACACCCTTGGTAGATCTTGGGAACGACAGCAACTGAGAAGCACCATGCCAATAGACATCATTTACAAAAGCAGGAGGAATGAACAGCCAGCTCGATCCAGTTCATAGTAACAATTGGTATAAACATTTCAAGTCTCACATGTGACACCCCCCCCACCTCCACATCACATCACCCCAGCAGTTCTCAACTTTTAAACAGTCGAAAAAGGAACCATTAGAGATTGCCTGAGGAAGGAATTCAGGATGAACCTTTGTAAACACTGGTTTGTCCACAATTGGAGTATTATGTTCATTCTGAGCACCACACTTTAAGAAAGATGTGGAGGCTTTGGAGATGTTGCAGGAGGTTTACTAAAATGATTCGAGGGATGAGGGGCTTAGGTAGATTGGAGAAGTTTGGGATTGTTCTTGGAACAGAAGATCACAAGATCACAAGATCACAAGACAAGGGAGCAGAAGCAGGCCATTCGGCCCATCGAGTCTGCTCCAAGGAAAAGGGAAAAAATGAGAAATGAGAAATGGGGGGGAGAAGGAAGAAGAAGAAAAAAAACTATTCTAATCCCAATTTCTGGCCTTATCCCCATATCCCTTAATACCCCAACTATTTAGATATCTATCTATCTCTTCCTTGAACGTCCCCAATGATCTGGCCTCCACTGCTGTACCTGGCAAGGAGTTCCACAATTTAACCACCCTCTGGCTAAAGAAATTTCTCCTCATCTCTGTTTTGAAACTGTAACCTCTAATTCTAAAATTGTGCCCTCTGGTCCTGGACTCACCCGCCAAGGGAAACAGCCTAGCCACATCTACTCTGTCCATTCCTTTCCGCATTTTAAATGTTTCTATGAGGTCCCCTCTCATTCTTCTGTACTCCAGTGAGTACAGTCCAAGAGCCGACAAACGCTCATCATACGTAAGCCCTTTCATTCCAGGAATCATCCTCGTAAATCTCCTCTGAACCCTCTCCAACATCAGCACATCCTTCCTAAGATATGGGGCCCAAAACTGCACACAGTATTCCAAATGAGGCCTTACTAGTGCCCTGTAGATCCTCATCAACACTTCCTTACTTTTATACACGATACCTCTCGAAATGAATGCCAACACAGCATTCGCTTTCTTTACCACCGATCCGATGTTGCAATGAGTTGGAGGAATTGAAATTGTTAAGTATATGGACTCTTCCCATTGGGGTCAAGAACATTGAATGGAGGTAAATTTATTAGCTTGCCTTTAGTTGAAGCATTGAGTTCAAGAGTCAGGAAGTTATGTTGCAGCTTTATAAAACTCTGGTTAGGCCACATCTGGAGTATTGCATTCAGTTCTGGTTGCCCCATTACAGGAAGGATGTGGAGGCTTTGGAGGGGTTGCAGAAGAGGTTCACCAGGATGCTGCCTGGATTAGAGGGCATGAGCTATAAGGAGAGGTTGGACAAACTTGGGTTGTTTTCTCTGGAGTGAGGGGAGACATAAGAGGTTTATAAGATTATGTGAGGCATGGATAGAGTAGACAGCCAGTATCTTTTCCCCAGGGTTAAAATGTCAAATACTAGAGGGCTTGCATTTAGGGTGAGAGGGGGAAGTTCAAAGAAGATGTGCAGGGCAAGTTTTTTACACAGAGAGCGGTGGGTGCCTGGAATGCGCTGCCAGGGGTGGTGGTGGAGGCAGATACTACAGAGGTGTTTAAGAGGCTCTTAGATAGGCACATGAATGTGCAGAGAATGGAGGGATTGGGACATTGTGTAGGCAGAAGGGATTAGTTTAGTTAGGCAATTAATTACTAGATTAATTAGTTCGGCACAATATCATGGGCCAAAGGGCCTGTTCCTGTGCTGTTCTGATCTATGTTCTAAATGGCAAAAGAACCAGAGGTAACAGGAAGACCATTTTTTGTATGCAATGAGTAGTTATGGAGTGGAGTGGCCCTGCTGGGGGAGTGGAGACAAGTTCAATTGTATCCTAAGGGATCCGAGTAAGAATCTGAAAGGAAAGAATTTACAGGGCAGTGGGGAGAGAGTGGGAGAGTGGGACTGGCTGGATTACACTTACACAGATCCGGTTTGAATTTGACCAGCCAAATTACCTGTAACAATTCTGTGATCTGTGTTTAAGCCAGCGGGCTCTACTTTGAATTCGAGAACTTCAAGTAACTTGATTCCTCTGTCTGTATCGGCCATCCGGTTAGTTTGCCTGGTTTCCCCCCCACAACCTTTTCCTTCCTTCAAGGAGTGGAGGACCCATCCAGCCTGACCTGCTGGCCACGTCTTCCTGCTCTGCACTTCACAACCCCTATGTTCCTTTGTCCATGTTCTCACCCTCTAACTGCTCCCATTCACTCAATGACCAAATGGCCTCGTTTATGGCCTAGCCCCACGGTCACCCCAGTTGTACCCTGTCAGAGACACCCCCTCCCTCACACTCCCTGAAGCTTCCTCTGCCTCCTTCCCAGTTCTGATGAAAGGTCTTCAACCTGAAACATTAACTCTGTTTCTTTTCCCACAGATATGGCCCTACCTGCTGAGTTTTACCGGCATTTTCTGTTCTTATTTTGGTTCTATTTTAAAGATGGACAACGCCACGAACATCTAATTCATTTGTGTATCCACCCACTGCTCACAAAGTGCACATGCAGCACAGAAAGCATCCTATCTGGATGCATCATGTACAGCAACTGCTCTGCCCAGGACCGCAAGAAACTGCAGAGAGTTGTGGACATAGCCCAGCACATCACAGAAATCAGCCTCCCCTCCATGGACTCTGTCTACACTTCTCACTGCCTCAATAAAGCAGCCAGCATAATCAAAGACCCCACCCACCCCGGACATTCTCTCTTCTCCCCTCTCCCATTGGGCAGAAGACACAAAAGCCTGAAAACACGTACCACCAGGCTCAAGGACAGCTTCTATCCCGCTGTTATAAGACTATTGAATGGTCCCCAGTACAATAAGATGGACTCTTGACTTCAAAATTTCGATATGGCCCTTGTACCTTATTGTCTGCCTGCACTGCACTTTCTCTGTAACTGTAACACTTTATTCTGCATTCTGTTATTGTTTTCCCTTGTACTACCTCAATGCACTGATGTGGTGAAATGATCTGTATGGATGGCATGCAAAACAAAGTTTTTCACTGTGCCTCAGTACATGTGACAATAATAAACCAATTTATCAATGCAATTTTATGTGTGTATAATAATTCACCCCTCACTCAACATTATTATAGATTAATGTAACCAGTTATTATGATGTTTTAATGGGATCTTGCTGTGTAAATTAGTTGTTACATCTCCCAAATTGACCATATTTCACTGGCTGTGAAGCCCTGTGGCGCACCCTGACAGGGATGTGAACAGCGCCTTAGAAATGCAATCCCTTCTGTACTGACCAGCAAAGCCTCCATTCCTGGACCCTATAGGAAGCCACACCTATAGGAGAGGCAAGGAGAGGTGATGGGACAAGGGGGAGCAGTGAGATTTGTAAAAAGCCTTTTCAATACTTACAGTTCACGTGGTGGTCACAAAATCATCTTCAAAGCTCGCATGGCGTGAACAATAAAAGAAACAAGCTGCCTTAAATTACCAGTCATGAGACAATCACAAGTGTTGGAGGAAACTTATTCAAGGCATTTAAGAAGTATAATTAACAAGGGTTGGGTGGTTGAGATGAGCTCACCCTTGTTACCCTCATTCCTCACCACTCCCAGAGTCACAGTAAGTACTGCCACAAACTATCAGCATTTCTGCACATTCTCCTGGCAACTCCATGACCAATCATTAATCTCCAGGGCTGTGCCATGAATAACAGCCAGGTAAAAACCATATGGGCTTAATAAAGTACCCAGCTTCCCCTTTCTCATTTGCTCTGAAGTTTTATTTATGTTATAATAATGGTAAGAGATGGAAGAGGACAGGGATTGGTCTGGCTGGGATGTTTGGAGATTGGGCAACTCTGGATTATGGTTTTTGGACTGGTTAAGATGAACATAGAACATAGAACTTAGAACAGTGCAGCACAGGAACGGGCCCATCAGCCCACAATGTTGTGCCGAACTAATTCAACTACTAATTAAATGCCCAACTAAATTAATTCCTTCTATATCCCACCATTCTCTGCACATTCATCTAAGAACATCTGAAGTGCCTCTATCGTACCTGCCTCCACCACCAACCCTGGCAGCGCATTCCAGGCACCCACCACTCTCTGCGGAAAAAACTTGCCCCGCACATCTCATTTGAACTTACCCCCTCTCACCTTAAATGCACGCCCTCTGGAATTAGACATTTCGACTGTGGATAAAAGATGCCAGCTACTCTATCTTTGCCTCTCATAATTTCATATTTCCAAATGATCCACGAACACTATGTTATTCCTTTTTTTTGCACTAATTTATTTTTGTAATTTATAGTTATTTTATACCTTTGCACTGTAATGCTGCCGCAAAACAACAAATTTCATGTCATATAAGTCAGTGATAATAAATCTGATTCTGATTCTGATCCTGATCCTATCTGGTCTTCCCTCAGCCTCCGATGCTCCAGAGAGAACAACCCTAGT
Source organism: Pristis pectinata (assembly GCF_009764475.1). NCBI lineage: Eukaryota > Metazoa > Chordata > Chondrichthyes > Rhinopristiformes > Pristidae > Pristis > Pristis pectinata. The sequence continues at coordinate 3,437,274 of NC_067435.1, read as the reverse complement.
TTGCCCAACTGGCTGGTTAAAGTTAACTTGCCAATCATACTGTCACCCACTGCTAAGGCTGGGGGTGGTTTTGCTGGTTAAGGTTAACTTGCTAGTTATGCTGTCACCAGATGGACTCTTTACCTCACAACCTACCTCGTTATGGCCTTGCACCTTATTGTCTACCTGCACTGCACTGTCTCTGTAACTGTAACACTTTATCCCACATTATTTTATTGTTTTCCCTGTATACCTCAATGCACTGTGTAATGAATTGGTCTGCATGAACAGTATACAAGAGATGATTTTCACTGTACCTCGGTACATGTGGCAATAATAAACCAATACCAATTCCAGGTGCTATGTCTCAGACTGGTGGTATCGGGAGATCATGTTCACAATATAAAAATGGCCCCTTGTAACCAATACATAAATAAACTGTGACGCTGTAGGACTTGGGCCCAGGAGTGTTGCACTCAACAAAAGAGTTGCAAAATGACAGCTTTTGTTGCAACGTGAGTCTCAGCCTTTCCTGGAAGTGAACTTGGTACCTCCTGCACTACCAAACAAAGAAAGGTATTACCAGCTACTGGAATCTCTTTCAGTCTTACGAAACTTTCTAATCGCTTACTCTTATAGTCTAGTGCTCCCACTATTAAGGGGGCTGTATCCATTCCCTCCCAACCCCTTTCAAGCAGCAATATTATAGCCTTGGGATCTGCCTCATAAGCCAGCCAACCCAACATCGCTGGGATTCCAATAGCTCATTGAAGAATTCCACTCCACTTAAAATTTCTTTGAAGTTCATTTACTTCTGTCTCAGGATGAGGGTGTCAATGGCTGGCTCCGTTTTGATTGCTCACCTACCCATAAGAAACTGAGCCACCTCTTGAACAGTTGTAGGTGCTTGGTTGAAAAGCTCCTGCAGTGTTGTTAGGTAAACAGAAGAACCTAAGAGATAAGGGCAGGGGTAGCCCAAACATCAGGGCTCCAAGCTCATGGTCACATGGGCAGAAGAAGCCCATACATCCCCATTCATTCAACAAGACAATGGACGATTCAATCATGGCCTCAGCTTCTCTTTCCCATCCCTTTATTCGACAATAGCATGAAGATTCTAGAGTTAGACTCAAAATTTCCAGAGTTGGATTTTTACCTTGTAATTATGAAAGAACGATGACACATAACCAAGATGGAATGGTGGGTGAGGAAGGTTGTTGGTGTTTCCATAGATACAGTACCCTTGTCTTTCATGGATGCCGACATCTAGACTTCGAAGACTGGGGAGGCTGCTGCAATGAATCTAACCATCACTGAATGATCGTGTTCAATGATGTGAGAGATGAGCCTCTGTCACTACCTCCACCCTTCCCTCCTCGATCTGCCTATCACCCCTCCTCACCTGGATCCACCTAGCACCTGCCACCTCTTGCTCCAGCCCTTTTTACCACATATTCTTTACCACATATGGCGCGCACGGGCACACACATGTGCGCGTGTGTGTGTGTGTGTGTGTGTGTGTGTGTGTGTGTGTGTGTATGTGAGATTTAAGTGTGTGTGAGTACATGTGCGTGTATGAGTACACGTGTGTATGTGTGAGTATGTGTGTGTGCATCTGTGATGTGTGTGTGTGTGTGTGTGTGTGAAGAAATCTTTATGCTGGTCAGGCAGCATCTGTGGAGGGAAATGGACAGTTGATGTTCCGGGTTCAGACCCTTCATATGCACCATCCAGATGAAGGGTCTCGACTGAAACGTTGACTGTCCATCTCCCTCCACAGATGCTGCCTGACCCACTGAGTTTCTCCAGCAGCTTGTTTTTTTTGCTCCAGATTCCAGCATCTGCAATCCTTTGTGTGTCGATCTTTATCTATGTGCCTGCATGTGTGTGTGAGTGTGCGATTGTGGGACGGATGCAGTACTTGCATCATACCTGGGTCCTGTTTGAAGGGATTATTAGAGTATTTGTCTTGTGTTCTTCTTGGAATGCTGGCATTCACGGCACACAGAAATGAGCTTAGAGCAAAGTATGATTTAGATTTAATTTGTCGTATGTTTGTTAACTGTTCCAACACGCAGGTGAATAATAAATTTTAGCTCTCTGACAATGACAAATGTTCACCCAGTGAAATACTGCTGTTAAAATCATGTTATCTATCTTGAAAGTTGAAAGTTGATCTAATGTTTGGAAGAGATTTCATCATGAGGGCCATGAGTGCTCATCGATCCAAAACATTCACTTTGTCTCCCTCTATGGAAGCTGCCTGACCTACTAAGCATTTCCTGTTTTTATTTCATGTTCCACCAGTATCATTAATTTACTTTCACACCTAACCCTAAGCTGACACTATGCCCTATTCTGTTTGGTCGGACTTAGAGACTACACTACATCTGGCCAAAGTGGAAATGATTAGGAATTTCCCCTTCAATCACATTTGATGACCATAACAAAAACTAGCTGAGAATGATTTTACACATAGAATTTATATGTAACTATTCTCCACTCACTGCACTTTTCTGGAGAAATTATCCTGCTATTACTGGGAGACACCTGTTCTCCATGCTTTAAGTATAATCTGTTTCCTGAGTAAACTGACAATTTGCTCTGCTGTGAATTATTTTCCATGCTTTGCATGCTCCCCCCATTTCCATTTTGTTTCTCTCAATAATACCCTATTTATGTTTTTATTTAGGATAGGGTGTGCAAAGAGATCTGTGACCTCACTGAGTAAATACTGTTGTAGTGACCAGTGACATTATAAGACTGGGTCTGTTTATTGAAATTGTTCCAGAGAGTTCTTGGATGTGCCTCAGTGAAAGCTGAACAAAGTAGTCTATGAAATGATGACCTCCTGAGTTATATGTTGTTACTTTATTTTATTTCAAATAAAAGTTAATTTCCCTTTATAACAAACTTGTGTGAACTTATATCAGAATCAGATTTATTATCACTGACTTGGATGACATGAAATTTGTTGTTTTGCGGCAGCAGTACAGTGCAAAGAAAATTACCGTAAATTACAAAAATAAATAAATAGTGCAAAAAAGAATAACGAGGCAGTGTTCATGGGTTCATGGACCATTCAGAACTCTGATGGCGGAGGTGAAAAAACTGTTTCTGAATCATTCAGTGTGGGTCTTCAGGCTCCTGTACCTCCTCCCCGATGGTAGTAATGAGAAGAGGGCATGTCCCAGGTGGTGAGTGTCCTTAGTGATGGATGCCGCCTGCTTGAGGCACCCCCTCTTGAAGATGTCCTTGATGGTGGGGAGGGTTGTGCCTGTGATGGAGCTGGCTGAGTCTACAACCCTCTGCAGCCTCGTGCGATCCTGCGCATTGGAGCTTCCATACCAGGCTGTGATGCAACCAGTCAGAATGCTCTCCACCGTACATCTATAGAAATTTGTAAAAGTCTTTAGAAGTGGAATTGATATAAAGAGTGTCCTGACAGTAACCCACCGACCTCTCAACCACCAAAGACAAGCCCTCCCTGCTCCACGAACCTGTTGGATGAACCAATTCATTGTGGGGAGGGAGACACAGCTGTGAGGCAACACATAAATACATCATAAAGCAGCAAATGACCTGAACCAAACCTTAGCCTCAGGATATGGAGAAGTCCAGAGAAAATGGGAAAACAAATATGTTTAATGAGTTCCATGGTACAGACTCTGTTCAACCTGCAAAACTGTATAGTAGGGTCATAAACAGGCCCTTCAGAGAGCCCTGTTCATTCCCACCATCAAGTACATGTCCATATTAATTCCATTCACTGCATTTGGTCTATTGCCTTCAATACCAAGTGTTTGTGTAGATATTTCCTAAATATTCTGAGAGTCCCTGCCCCCACCATCTTCTCCAGCAGTGTGATAAAGCTCCAACCAACCTCTGGGTGAAAAAAAAATCCCTTCCAAGCCTCTGACCCCTCCCCTTAAACCTATAAACCTCTGGTTACAGACATTTCTAATGTGAGGAAAGGTTTACGACTATGTACCCTATCTATGCCCCTCATAATTTTGTACATCTCGATCAGCCTTCTCTGCTCCAAGGAAAATAATATTAATACTGCCACGACATCCCTGCTTTAATAGAGAGGATCTTGGAATCATAGAACATAGAACATTACAACATAGTACGGGCCCTTCAGCCCACAATGTTGTGCCGACCTATATAAACACCTACTCCCTGATCAATCTAACCGTTCCCTCCTACACAGCTCGTAACCCTCCACTTTTCTTATTTCCATGTGCCTATCCAAGAGTCTTTTAAATGTCCCTATTGTATCAGCCTCTACCACCACTCCCGGCAGTGCATTCCAGGCACCCACCACTCTCTGTGTAAAAAACCTACCTCTGACATCTCCTCTAAACTTTCCTGCTCTGACCTTAAACAGATGTCCTCTGGTATTGGCCATTGTCGCCCTGGGGAAAAGGTGCTGGCTGTCCACTCTATCTACGCCTCTCATCATCTTATACACCTTTATCAAGTCGCCGCTCATCCTCCGTCGCTCCAAAGAGAAAAGCCCAAGCTCAGTCAACCTTTCCTCATAAGACATGTTCTCTAATCCAGGTAGCATTCTGGTAAATCTCCTCTGCACCTTCTCTAATGTTCCCACATCCTTCCTATCATGAGGTGACCAGAACCGAACACAATACTCCAAGTGTGGTCTAACCAGAGTTTTATGGAGCTGCAACATTATCTCGTGGCTCTTGAACTCAATCCCCCAACTAATGAAAGCCAGCACACCATACGCCTTCTTAAACCACTCCGTCAACTTGCGCAGCAACTTTGAGGGATCTATGGACTTGGACCCCAAGATCCCTCTGTTCCTCCACACTGCTAAGAATCCTGCCATTAACCTTGTACTCCACTTTCAAGTTCAATCTTCCTAAGTGTATCACTTCACAACTTTCTGGATTGAACTCCATCTACCACTTGTCCGCCCAACTCTGCATCCTGTCTATATCCCATTGTAAATTACAACAGTCTTCTACACTATCCACAACAGCTCGAACCTTCATGTCATCTGTAGACTTACTAACCCATCCCTCCACTTCCTCATCCATGTCATTTATAAAAATCACAAAGAGCAGGGGTCCCAGAACAGATCCCTGCAGAACACCACTGGCCACCGACCTCCTGGCAGAATACTCTCCATCTACTGCCACCCTCTGCCTTCTGTGGGCAAGCCAACTCCAAATCCATGCAGCCAAGTCTCCATGGATCCCATGGCTCATGACTTTCTGGATGAGCCTATCATGGGGAACCTTGTCAAAGGCCTTACTGAAATCCATATACACCACATCCACTGCTCTACCTTCATCAATTTGTTTTCTCACCTCCTTGAAAAACTCAGTTAGGCTCATGAGGCACAACCTGCCCCTCACAAAGCCATGTTGACTATCCCAGATAAGACTACGCTTCTCCAAATGCTCGTAAATCCTGTTCCTAAGAATTCTCTCCAGTTTGCCCACCACTGACGTAAGACTCACTGGTCTATAATTCCCAGGATTATCCCAATTACCTTTCTCGAACAACGGAACATTTGCCATCCTCCAGTCCTCTGGTACCACTCCTGTGGCCAGGGAGGACGCAAAGATCATTGTCAATGCCCCAGAAATGTTTTCCATTGTTTTCCGTGGTAACCTGGGGTATATCCTGTCCAGCCCCAGGGACTTCTCTATCCTGATGTTTTTCAGAAGTTCCAACACTACCTCTTTCTTCACCTCGACATGCTCCAACACATTAGCCCATTCTATGCTGAACTCACATTTGTCAAAGTCTCTCTCCCTGGTGAACACTGAAGCAAAGTATTCATTAAGGACCTCCCCTACCTCTTCCGCCTCCAGGCACGTTTCCCCCTTTATCCCTGAGCGGTCCTACCCTCACCCTCGTCATCCTCCTGTTCTTCACGTACGTGTAGAACACCTTGGGGTTTTCCTTAATCCTACTCGCCAAGGTCTTCTCATGTTCCCTTCTTAAACTCCTTCCTGGCTACCTTTTAATTCCCAAGAGCCCTGCCTGATTTTTGCTTCCTAAGTCTTAAGTACGCTTCCTTCTTCCTCTTGACTAAATGTTCCTCATCTCTTGTCAACCATGGATCCTTCACCCTACCATCATTTCCTTGTCTCAGTGGGACAAACCCAGAGTCATAGAGTCATACGGCAGTGAAACGGGCCCATCGGCCCAACCAGTCCATGCCTACCAAGGTTCCCATCTAAGCTAGTCCCTTTAGCCCACATTTGGCCCATATCCCTCTAAATGTTTCCTATTCATGGACCTGTCCAAGTGCCTTTTACGTGTTAATGCATCTGCCTCAACCTCTTCCATTGGCAGCTCATTCCATATACTGACCACCTTCTGGGTGAAGAAGTTGCCCCTCAGGATCCTATTAAATCTCTCCCCTCTCATCTTAAACCTGTGTCCTCTAGTTCTTGATTCCCCAACCCTGGGAAAAAGACTTTGTGCATTCACCCTATCTATGCCCTTCATGATTTTATACACCTCTATAAGATCACCCCTCAGTCTCCTGCACTCCAGTAAATAAAGTCCTAGCCTGCTCAACCTCTCCCTATAACTCAGGCCTTCAGGTGCTGGCAACGTCCTCGTAAATCTAAAAACAACGAATACATTGAGGGCACGTACCACCAGGCTCAGGGACAGCTTCTATCCCACGGTGATAAGACTATTGAACAGTTCCCTCATATGATGAGATGGACTCTGACCTCACGATCTACCTTGTTGTGACCTTGCACCTTATTGCACTGCACTTCCTCTGTAGCTGTGACACTTTACTCCGTACTCTGTTATTGTTTTTACCTGTACTACCTCAATGCACTCTGTACTACCTCAATGTAACTGCACTGTGTAATGAATTGACCTATGCAAGATGGATTTTTCACTGTACCTCAGTACAAGTGACAATAATAAACCAATACCAATACCAATACAATGAACACAAAATGCTGGAGGAACTCAACAGTTCAGGCAGCATCTGTGGAGGGAAATAAACAGTCGACGTTTCGGCCTGAGACCCTTCATCAGGACTGGAAAGGAACCTCTTTCTTTCCAGTACTGATGAAGGGTCTCAGCCCGAAGCATCGCCTGTTCATTTCCCTCTATAGATGCTGCCTGACCTGCTGTTACCATAGATGTTGTGACCTCCAGCATTTTGTGTTCCTTGCTCCAGATTTCCAACATCTGCAATCTCTTGTGTTTCCATTCTCGTAAACCTTTTCTGGACTCTGCCCTGAATCACAGAGAGGTTACACCAGAGAATGAGGCTGTTCAGCCCATTAAGTCCATACTGGATCTATGTAAGAGCAATCCAACCAGTCCTACTCTCTCATCCTCTCCATTTTCTCCCTTCCAAGTGCTTATCCAGTTTCCTTTTGAACACCACAACTGAATCAGCTTTCACTGCTCCCTCCAGCAGTACATTCCAGCCTTAAACACTCACTGAGCACAGAAGATGTTCCTCATGTCTTTTTTGGCTCTTGTGCCAATCACCTTCTGTTTACATCCCCTGATTTACTGGGCAGGACAAAAGGGAACTGTTGAACTCCCCAGATTTCTGATCCTGCTAATTCTATCCATGTGCATACGTGTGTTTTCCCAGCTATTCTAGACTTCAGTGTGTTTGGAAAATGGTCCCGGGAAATGGACATTATATCCTCACCGGCAAAGGCATGGAAAATCTGAGGAAGGGGTGGAACATCCAGTCAAAGTTATTGCAGTTATTTCCAAATTACAGTGGAAAGAAATTTTTCTATCCAAGCTCTCTGCACGCCACATGAACTAATCAACTGTGCACCCAATGCGCTAACAGTTAGCAGGCAAACCTCTCTGGAGGGCAGACGTTGTTGGTCTGGATGCATTTATCTGGTCACCTTACAAAGTCAAGTTTATTGTCATATGCACAAGTACCTGTATGCACAGGTGCAATGAAAAACTTACTTGCAGCAGCATCACAGGCACAGAGCATCAGATAAGCAACATTCACAAAAACATAAATTAAACATAAATTATACATAATTTTTACAAGAAAGAACACAGCTAGGACAAAAAAAAACATTTTAGTGCAAATTGATCAAAGTGGTCACAGTGTTGCTAAACTGTAGTGATTAGGGTTGTGCCGGTTGGTTTAAGAACCGAATGGTTGAAGGGAAGTAGCTGTTCCTGAACCTGGTGGTGTGGGACTTCAGGCTTCTGTACCTCCTGCCCGATGGGAGCTGCGAGAAGATGGCACGGCCCGGATGGTGGGGATCTTTGATGATGGATCTTGCCTTCTTGAGGCAGCACCTCCTGTAGATCCTACCGATGGTGGGGAGGGATGTGCCCATGATGTATTGGGCTGAGTCCACTACTCTCTGTAGCTCCTTACATTCCTGCACATTCAAATTGCCGTCCCAGACCGTGATGCAACCAGTCAGGGTACTTTCAACATCCACATGATTCCAGGTTCATCCTGGTCTAACAGTACGAAAAATGTAGATGGGTAAAAACGAAGACTCACCATTGCCCAATGACACATCACGAGCTGCGATGCCTCTGACAGTCAAATTGTTCTTGAGACTCATGCATAGACAAGAGAAACAGATGCATGAGTGTAGCAAAAGAACAGTGGAGGAAAATTGGAAAGGAATGTGTAAGCAACTCTGAGTGACCAGGTGGGATAAGGATTCTCATGTTATTGGTATTGGTTTATTATTGTCGCTTGTACCGAGGTCCAGTGAAAAGCTTGTCTTGCAAACCGATCGTACAGGTCAATTCATTGCACAGTGCAGTTACATTGAGTCAGTACAGAGTGCATTGATGTAGTACAGGTAAAAACAATAACAGTACAGAGTAAAGTGTCACAGCTACAGAGAAAGTGCAGTGCAATAAGGTGCAAGGTCACAACAAGGTAGATCGTGAGGTCAGAGTCCATCTCCTTGTATAAGGGAACCACTCAATAGTCTTATCACGGTGGGGCAGAAGCTGTCCTTAAATCTGGTGGTACGTGCCCTCAGGCTCCTGTATCTTCTACCCGATGGAAGAGGAGAGAAGAGAGAATGTCCTGGGTGGGTGGGGTCTTTGATTATACTGGCTGCTTCGCCAAGACAATGAGAGGTAAAGCCAGAGTCCAAAGAGGGGAGGCTGGTGTCCGTGATGCACTGGGCTGTGTCCACAACTCTCTGCAGTTTCTTGCGGTCCCGGGCAGAGCAGTTGCGGTACCAAGCCGTGATACATCCAGATAGGATGCTTTCTATGGTACATCAGTAAAAGTTGGTGAGTGTCAAAGGGGACAAACCGAATTTCTTTAGCCTCCTGAGGAAGTAGAGGCGCTGGTGAGCTTTCTTGGCCATGGAGTCTACGTGATTTGTTCATTGAACACCTTGCCTTTGCCTTCAGACATTGTGACTGATGGTAATAAGTCCAGCACTAGTCTGGCCAAGACTGACCATCCCTCTACAAAATTGAGCTTTGAACATACTTAACCTACAAAGATGTTTCACCACTAATTTCATTTGCAGATCAAAAAAATTCCCGCCCTCCCTTCCCCACCCTTTCCCATCTCCTCCAGCCCTCAATACCAGCAGCCCTCCGCATCTGGCTCCTTGCCTGAATTCAATGGTGACCATGTCCTCAGCTACCAAGACCCAACCTCTGGAATCCACTCCTTAACAGACAGTTGAACAGGTCCATGGATAGGGAGGGTTTAGAAAGTTGTGGGCCAAACACAGGCAAATGAGACTAGCTTGGATGGGGCCATCTTAGTTGGGATGGACCAGTTGGGCCAAAGGGCCTGTTTCTGTGCTGTATGAATCTATGACTCTAAACCTTCCTCTCCATCTCCTTTAACACAGCCTATAAAACCTACTTCCTTAATGAAGACCTTGGTCACACGTCATTATATTCCTTTATCAGATTACACACCTTGCCAGGTTTCCATAGAGCCATAGAACAATGCAGCACAATACAGGCCCTTCGGCCCACCATGTTGCTCCTACCTTCAAACCACTCCTAAGACTATCTAACCCCTTCCTCCCACATATCCCTCTATCTTAAATTCCTCCATATGCTTATCTAACAATCTGTTGAACTTGACCAACATAGCCTCCACAACCACCCCAAGCAGCGTATTCCATGCACCAACCACTCTCTGGGTGAAAAACCTCCCTCTGACATCTCCCTTGAACTTCCCATCCATTACCTTAAAGCCATGCCTTCTTGTATTGAGCATAGGTGCCCTGGGAAAGAGGCGCTGGCTGTCCACTCTATCTATTCCTCTTAATATTTTGTACACCTCTATCATGTCTCCCCTCATCCTCCTCCTCTCCAATGAGTAAAGCCCTAGCTCCTTTAGTCTCTCCTCATAATCCATACTCTCTAATCCAGGCAGCACCTTGGTAAATCTCCTCTGCACCCTTTCCAACGCCTCCACATCCTTCCTATAATGAGGCGACCAGAACTGGACACAGTGTGGTCTAACCAGAGTTTTGTAAAGCTGCATCATTATTTCACAGCTCTTAAACTCGATCCCACAACTTATGAAAGCTAACATCTCATAAGCTTTCTTAACTACCCTATCCACCTGTGTGGCAACTTTCAGTGATCTGTTTCATTATGATAAGGGCACTACATCAATGCAGATTTTTGTTGTGTGATTGTCCTTCTTCTGAAAGACCTGACTCTCAATGCTTTGGCAGAGATACTAAATCTACTTATTTTAAACTGTACCTGACCAATGGGAGAGAGAGTTCCCAATAACTGTGTGGCACCTTCACATTCTCCCACCTCAAGTGCAATTCCAGGATCCATGTTTCGAGACAGAGTGTGGTTATGTGGTGTGATCAACAGACTAATGAACAGCTGGGCCCAGATGCAAACCCTTTATTTGGAATCAGATCTACAGAAGGATTAAAAATTGTTTTCATCATGTTTGTACGTTCTTTGGTGCTACTTATTAAGGCAAATAACAGCGGTCAAGCTACCTACACATTCAGCTGGTGGAGCTGCTGCCTCACAGCTCCAGAGACCCGGGTTCAATCCTGACCTTGGGTGCTGTCTGTGTGGAGATTGCAGGTTCTCCCTGTGTCTGTGTGTGGGTTTCCCCTGCGTGCTCCGGTTCCCACCCTCATCCCAAATACGTGCCTAGAACACTCTAAACACTCTACGCAAAAAGATGTATTTCGCTGTGTGTTTTGATGTGCATGTGACTAATAAAGATATCTTATCTCTTAGGTTGATGGGTTAATTGGCCGCTGTAAATTGTCCCTAGTGTGTCGGTAGAATCTGGGGCAGTTGATGGGAGTGAAAGTCAAAGTCAGGTTTATTGTCATTTGCACAAGTCCATGTGTGCACAGGTTCAATGAAAAACTTCCTTGCAGCAGCATCAAAGGCACAGAGCATTATTTAAGCAGCATTCACAAGAAAAACATAAATTAAACAAAAACACAATTTTTACAAGAAAAAAAACACAATGAGAACAAAAAAACAAAGTCCATTTTAGTGCAAAGTGATCAGAGTGGTCATAGTGTTGCTAAACTGTAGAAGTGGTTGGGGTTGTGCAGGTTGGTTACAGGAACAGTAGTGGGGGAAAGGGATGGCTCTGAGACCCAGCACAGATTAGATGGGCCAAACGGCCTCCTTCTCTGTCGTAAGGAAATTTAGAAACAAAACAGTCTTTCTCAAAGGCAGTCCTAACAGCAATGCCCAGCACAACAATGTATTGAAGGTCATACCACATAGCATACTCATTCTTAAAGATACACTACCCCATGTATACCCCATGGATCTGAGTGCTGGTAGACACTATGAGGAGACCTGATAGAAGTTTATAAAATTATGAGAGGCATAGATAGGATGGACAATCAGAATCTATTTCCCAGGCACCGTAGTGTAGCAGTTAGCGTAGCGCTTTACAGTGCCAGCGGCCCGGGTTCAATTCTGGCCGCTGTCTGTAAGGAGTTTGTACGTTCTCCCTGTGTCTGCGTGAGTTTCCTCCGGGTGCTCCGGTTTCCTCCCATATTCCAAGGACGTACAGATTAGGAGCTGTGGGCATGCTATGTTGGCGCTGGGAGCGTGGCGACACTTGCAGGCTGCCCCAGAACATTCTATGCAAAAGATGCATTTCACTGTGTGTTTCGATGTACATGTGACTGATAAAGATATCTTATCTTATCCTATCTTATCTTTGAGTAGAAAAGTCAAATACTAGAGAACATAGCTTTAAGGTAAGAGGGGGAGAGTTTAGAGGAGATGTGCGGGGCAAATTTTTTACACAGAGTGTGGTGGGTGCCTGGAATGCGCTGCCAGGGGTGGTGGTGGAGGCAGATCTGATAGTGGTGTTTAAGAGTCTTTCAGATAGGCATATGAATGTGCAGGGAATGGAGGGATATGGATCATATGCAGATTTACTTTAATTTGGCATCATGGTCGGCACAGACATCGTGGGCTGAAGGGCCTGTTCCTGTGCTGTACTGTTCTAAGATGTCAGTTGTCTGTTGCCCGTCAATTGCCTCCTGCTGTGCAGTTCCATTAGCTGCAGAGATAGGAGGTAGAATGGGGTGCTGGGGAGTCCAACGTAGGGGCCATTCAGTTCAATCGACGCTACATTTTGTGAAAGGCTGTATCCCATTCCTGGGCCCCTTGCAGCAGTTGGGGAAGTCTTCAGTTACAGTGGGGCTTTACTGTAAATCACTGATAAAGGTCCACGTCACTCAATGTTTTGCAGTCGGAAGTGGGGAGAAGTCACTGCTACAGTCAGGCGAGCTCGGACAGGAGTCTGGAGTCAACGTGTGAGATGACTGTGCAGTACCGAGGATAAAATCAGGGGGCCAAACAGCTGTAATAAATCACACTCTGCAATGACAGAAACCACGGGCTTCCTAGAATTCTGTTACGGTCTGGAAACCACCTTCGACCTTTACTGGAATCAAGCATTCACACTAACCACAGTCATTGAATTAAAAACCAGAGGAAATTACTTCACTCCCCATCGAGAAACAGTTATATCTTTGGTGCAGTGTTATTTCACAGCTGGTTGCTGCTGTCTGCATTTCCTGTTGTTTCTTTTATCATCTGAAATGTTAGTGTTTAAGAATTCAGTACTAATGAGGTCAAAATCCAAACATATATTTAACCTTATTGGACCTTAAAGTGGTTCACATTCAATAAATTATCTTGAAACACAACCCAAAGGCAGTACATGCAGCTGCTGTTCTTTATAGAGCAAGATTTCAGAAACAGGATTCAGATTTAGACTAGTTTATTATTATATACACCGGGGTGCAAAGAAATTCCTTGCTCTCTGAAGCTGGTGTACCCTTTTATGATGCTGCTGGTTGAAGGACTTCCTTTATCTCCTTCTTAGCTGGTCTCCTGGGGTCAAGGATGACTTGCTTCTGTCGTTTCTGAGGTGGTTGATGTGGCTGACATGGGAGCCACAGCTTCTGGCACCGTTGGTGTAGGAGGTAGTTGGCAGGGTGTGTGGGGAGGTTAGTTTGCAAGGTGTGCAACCCTTTCACCATTTATGCCGGATTTCTATGTCCTCACAAAAAACAGACTCAAGGTTTTCTCAGCCTCCATCTGCCATTCAGCTGCCACTGTCTCCCACCTCCGCCCCCGCACCCTTCCCCTACCTTAGCACAACCTGGTCATCAGCTTTCACCGCTCCTCAGTCCATCAATTACCTCGGACTCCTGTCTCACTGCTCCCTTTCCCTTCTTTACACTGGTCATCTCCCCTCTCCACTCCCAGAATCACATTTATCATCACGGACGTGAAGTTTGTCGTTTTGCGGCAGCAGGACTGTGCAGGACATAAAAATCTATAAATTACAAAAATAAATAAATGGTGCAAAAAGGAAGGAATAACAAGGTGGTGTTCATGGGTTCATGGACCAGTCAGAAATCTGATGGCAGAGCTGTTCCTGAATCATTGAGTGTGGGTCTTCAGGCTCCTGTACCTCCTCCCCGATGGTAGTAATGAGAAGAGGGCATGTCCCGGGTGGTGAGGGTCTTTAGTGATGGATGCTGCCTCTTCAAGAGGCACCGCCTCTTGAAGATGTTCTTGATGGTGGGGAGGGTTGTGCCCGTGATGGAGCTGGCTGAGTCTACAGCCCTCTGCAGCCCTCAGTCTCATTCCTGATGCAGGGTATCGACTCGAAATTCTTTTCCTCCCACAGATGCTGCTCGACTTGCTGAGTTCCTCCCTCAGATTGTTTGTTGCTCCAGGTTCTCAACACCAGTCCAAGGAGCTTTAAGAACTTCGTTGAATGTTTTCCTCAGTCAATCTGCTGAAAGGAGCTGAGAGTGACTTTTGTTTCAGGAGTCTGATGTCATCCATACAAATAACGTTGCCTGCCGTGTGTAACTGTTGGGGTGTAAGGTGGGCCTCAGTGCTGGGAATGTCAGGCTGGGAGAGGACATTGGTTCAACTTGTCCTTCCAATGGATTGGGAGGGTGTTGCAGAGACATCATTAGTCTCTCCGGTGCTGTAAGGTGCCTGCTGCAGGTAGTCCATATCTTACAAGGGTACAGGAGGGCACCGATCACTGCTGCCTGGTAGATTATTAACCTCCTGCCAGGTTTAAGGTCTTGATCTTCAAACACTCCTTCCACAGACACCCATAAGCTTCGATAATGTCTGCCTTCACCAAGAGACAGATCCGACATATACGGTGGTCCACATTTTCCAGGGTATCATTGTGAACCTTTATCGTCGGAGGTCAATGCTGTGCAGCGGGGCAGGTTTGTATAGGACCTTTGATTGGCATCCAGTAGTTCCTAGATAAGTACTGATCACAGTGGGCTTCAGGCACTGGATAATCTGCACCTCCTCTTGGGTAGGGGGTTGTCAGGTTGTGCATGAGGCCTGAGGGAGAAGAGTTGCCTCTGTGGTGTCCTCAAGACCTTCAGTGCATTTCATCTTGCAGCAATGTTTCTCTTCCTGCTGTTGTTTTGAGGATGGTAACAGAGCATGTCTGAGGGAGCACAGGCAGCACAAAGTCAAAGTCGGGTTTATTGTCATCTGCACAGTCCATATGTGCACAGAAGCAACGGAAAACTTACCTGCAGCAGCATCACAGGCACATAGCATCAGATAAGCAGCATTCACAGGAAAAACATGAACTAAATATAAATTGCACACAATTTTTACAAAAAAGAACAGAATTAGAAAAGAAGTCTACTTAGTGCAAAGTGATCAAAGTGGTCATAGTGTTGGTCAAAAACCAAATGGTTGAAGGGAAGTAGCTGTTCCTGAACCTGGTGGTGTGGGACTTCAGGCTTCTGTACCTCCTGCCCGATGGTAGCTGTGAGAAGATGGCACGACCCAGATGGTGGGGATCTTTGATGACAGATGTTGCCTTCTCGATGGTGGAGAGGGGGTGCCCGTGATGGATTGGGAAGAGTCCACAAGTCTCTGCAGCTTCTTACATTCCTGAATATTTGAACTGCCATACCAGACTATGATGCAACCAGTCAGGATACTTTCAGCAGTGTATCTGTAGAAGTTTGTCAGAGTGCTCGGGGACAAGCTGAACCTCCTAAACCTTCTCAGAAAGTAAAGATGCTGGCGCGCTCTCCTTGTGATCGCATCTATGTGCTGGGCCAAAACTGAACACCTCTGCTGTTTCTCAGATGGTGTGTGGGAAAGATTCAGAGTCACAGAGAGATACAGCACAGAGACAGGCCCTTCAGCCCACCAAGTCTGTGTCGAGCATCAATCACCCATTTACTCCAATCCTACATTAATCTCATTTTTATTCACACAAACTCCCCCCCAGATTCTACCTCGCACTTACACACTCTTGACAATCTACAGAAGCTAATTAACCTACCAACCTGCATGTCTCTGGAATGTGGGAGGAAGCCAGAGCACCCAGGGGAAGCCCACACGGACACAGAGAGAACGTGCAAACTCCACACAGACAGCGCTGGAGGTCAGGATCGAACTCAGGTCAAGCTGTGAGGCAACGGTGCTACTATCTTTAACCTGCACAAGGAGCAGATATCAGAGGGAGGGACATCCAGTAATTCCTGTCAAAACCAGTAGTCGGTCTGAGAAACCACTGATAAATGAGACTACCAACTCAAACACAAACAAGAGCCCCCTCGTTAACTCTTACATCCTTCTGTTTATAGTACTCTCTTTATACTTTATTCTCTCATTCTATGGAAGAACTATTCAAACGGATGTGTTCAGAAGCGACACTGAGTCACAAACTCCAGGACATGAACATAGCATTTCCACCCAGAAGGTCAGATCCAGCTACACTGGCATTTTCAAAAGAAAGGCATTAAGGAAATTCGGCATGTCGCTGTTGACCCTCCATGAACCATAGAAAACATCCTATCCAGATGCTTCACGGCTTGGTACGGCAACTGTTCTGCCCAAGACCACAAGAAAATGCAGAAAGCTGTGGACAGAGCTCAGACCATCATGAAAACCAGTGCTCCCCTCCATGGACTCTGTCTATACTTCTCACTGCCTGGGGAAAGCAGACAACATAATCAAGGACCCCTCCCACCCTGGACATTCTCTCTTCTCCCATCGGGCAGAAGATGCAAAAGCCTGAAAGCACGTACCACCAGGCTCGAGGACAGCTTCTATTCCGCTGTTATAAGACTCTTGAACGGACCTGTTGTATGATAAAGGTGAACTCTTTACCTCACAACCTACCTCATCATGGCCCTTGCACCTTATTGTCTGCCTGCACTGCACTTTCTCCATAACTGTAACATTTTATTCTGCATTCCGTTATTGTTTTCCCTTGTACTACCTCAATGTACTTATGTTTTGAAATGATCTGTATGGATGGCATGCAAAACAAAGTTTTTCACTCTATCTTGGTACATGTGACATTAATAAACCAATTACCAACCAGTTTTATAATTCACAGAGAATCTTCATATGTTGCATTTGTACAAGACATTGGTGAGGCCACATTTGGAATATTGTGTTCAGTTTTGGTCACCCCGCTATAGGAAAGATGCCATTAAGCCGGAAAAAATGCAGAAAAGATTTACAAGGATGTTGCCGGGACTCGAGGGACGGAGTCATAGGGAGAGGTTGGACAGGCTGGGACTTTATTCATTGGAGTGTAGGAGAACGAGGGGTGATCTTATAGAGGTGTATAAAATCATGAGGGGCATAGATAGGGTGAATGCGCACAGTCTTTTCCCAGGGTTGGGGAATCAAGAACTAGAGGCCACAGGTTTAAGGTGAGAGGGGAGAGATTTAAGAGGAACCTGAGGGGTAACTTTTTCACCCAGAGGTGGTCCATATTTTGAACAAGCTGCCAGAGGAAGTGGTTGAGGCAGGTACATTAACAACATTTCAAAGACCCCTGGACAGGTACATGGATAGGAAAGGTTTCGAGGGATATGGGCCAAACGTGGGCAAATGAGACTGGCTTAGATGGGCATCTTGGTCGGCATGACAGGTTGGGCCAAATGGCCTGTTTCCATGCCTGTTATGACGGAGCAGATAATTCAAGAGTGAACCACAACAATTGCCAGAATAAGTTCCCAAGTTTTAGTCCAGCACAGTATAAACAGACAGATTCAAAGCCAGAAGATACTGCGTAATTCATTCACTGGTTGTTGTTGTCACAGAGAAACTCAACACTGCCCTTGAGAAGGTAAATTGGTAAATTGGTTTATTATTGTCACATGTACTGAGGTACAGTGAAAAACTTGCATTCCATCCATACAGATCATTTCATTACAACAATGCATTGAGGCAGTACAGGGGAAAACAATAACAGAATGCAGAATAACGTGTTACACATGGAGGTTAGCGTAACACTATTACAGCGCCAGCGACCCAGGTTCAATTCTGGCCGCTGTCTGTAAGGAGTTTGTATGTTCTCCCTGTGTCTGCGTGGGTTTCCTCCGGATCCTCTAGTTTCCTCCCACATTCCAAAGATGTACGGGTTAGGAAGTTGTGGGTGTGCTATGTTGGCGCCGGAAGCGTGGCGACACTTGCGGGCTGCCCGCAGAACACTCTACGCAAAGATGCATTTCACTGTGTGTTTCAATGTACGTGTGACTAATAAAGATATCTTATCTATCTTGTCTTACAATTACAGAAAAAGTGCAGTGGAGGCAGACAGTAAGGTGCAAGGCGATAACGAGGTAAATTGTGAGGTCAAGAGTCCATCTTTTCATATCAGGGAACTGTTCAATAGTCTTACAACAGTGGGATAGAAGCTGTCCTTGAGCCTGGTGGTATGTGCTTTCAGGCTTTTGTATCTTCTGCCTGATGGGAGAGGGGAGAAGAGAGAATGTCCGGGGTGGGTGGGGTCTTCGATTATATTGGCTGCTTTACCGAGGCAGCGAGAAGTGTAGACAGAGTCCATGGAGGGGAGGCTGGTTTCCGTGATGTGCTGGGCGTTGGTGAGCCACCTCTTCGACAGCTACGAGAAAAGTGCTCCCTCAGAGCTGTCAGGTAGGGTATTAAACGTTTAGACCCAGTGACAATAAAGAAATGGCAATATATATCCAAGACAATACAACATGCAGCAAGAGGAAGCTGTAGGTATCTCTTTAAATAGTGAAAAAAGCAAGAAACAGGTCTGTGGGACGGTGGCACAGTAGATGAAGCTGCTGCCTCACTGCTCCAGAGACCCAGGTACAATCCTGACCTCCGGTGCTGTCGACGTGGAGTTTCCATATCCTCCCTGTGACTGCGTGGATTTCCTCCCACGTCCCGAGGACGTGCGGGTTGGTGGGTTAAACTGGCCACTGTAAATTGCCCCTGGAGTAGGTGGGCGGCAGGGTAATCAGAGGAGAGCTGATGCACGTGTGTGTGTGCGTGCGTGCGTGCGTGCGTGCGTGCGTGTGTGTGGGAGAGAATAAGTTTCAGGACCACAGGGAAATAAGGAGCGGGAAGTGGGACAGATAGGATTGCTCCGCTGGGAGTTGGCATGGATCTGATGGGCTGAATGGCCTCTTTCTGTGACATAGCAAGTAAGCACTCCCAGTTCAACTGCATCTGTCCATAGAGGTGGCAGTTTCAGCCTTCAGCTCCAGTTTACATCAGGATGTGTGAATGGGCAGGGTGTAAATAGGAACATTACAGGGTGCCCACGAACAGAGTCTGCACAGATGGGAATAACTCTAGGTGCCAATTGGTGCTGGAGCCTCATCATTCCACGCAAGAACCGCTCTTGCACATTTAGCACCTTAAAAATGGGCATTAATTGATCAATTTTCTTGCCAGCAGAATCCATGAAATGAATTCCTGATGGGGTAGAACATACACAGTAAATGGTAGGGCCTGAAGGAATGTTAATGTACAAGGTGTGGTTAGAAAGGACAAGGCATAGTTGGTAAGTTTTTAGATCACAATAAAATAGGAGGTGTCATTGACAGTGAAGATGGCTTATCAAAATGAAAGCTGATCTTAATCAGCTGGGAAATTGGGCCAAGGAATGGCAAATGGAGTTTAATTCAGATAAGTGTGAAGTGTTACATTTTGGGAAGAAAAGTCAGGGGAGAACTTTCACAGGGAACGGTAGGGCCCTGGGGAGTATTACAGAACGGAGGGACCGAGGAGTACAAGTACATGGTTCCCTGAAAGTGGCATCACAAGTAGACAGAATAGTGAAGAAGGCTTTCGGCACACTGGCCTTCATCAGTTGGGGCACTGAGTATAGAAGTTGGGAGGTGATGTTGCAGTTGTACAGGACATTGGTGAGGCCATACTTGGAGTATTGTGTTCAGTTTTGGTCACCCTGCTATAGGAAGGATGTCATTAAGCTGGAAAGAGGGCAGAGAAGATTTATGAGGATGTTGCCAGGACTCGAGGGACTGAGTTATCAGGTGAGGTTGAGCAGGCTTGGATTCTATTCATTGGAGAGTAGGTGATCTTATAGAGGTGTATAAAATTACGAGGGGCATCGATAGAGTGAATGCACACAGTCTTTTCCCCACAGTTGGGGAATCAAGAACCAGAGGGCACAGGTTTAAGGTGAGAGGGAAGAGATTTGATGGGAACCTGAGGGGCAACTTCTTCACCCAGAGGTATATGGAATGAGTTACCAGAGGAAGTGGTTGGGACAGATGCATTTACTTTCATCGCTGCCTTGGTGAAGCAGCCAGCGTAATCAAAGACCCCACCCACCCAGGTCATTCTCTCTTCTCTCCTCTTCCATCAAGTAGAAGATACAGGAGCCTGAGGGCACGTACCACTAGGCTTAAGGACGGCTTCTACCTCACTGCGGTAAGACTATTGAACGGTTCCCTTATACGATGAGATGGACTCCGACCTCATGATCTACCTAGTTGTGACCTTGCACTTTTTTGCACTGCACTTTCTCTGTAGCTGTGACACTCTACTCTGTACTGTTGTTGTTTTTACCTGTACTACCTCAATGCATTCTGTACTAACTCAATGTAACTGCACTGTGTAATGAATTGACCTGTACGATCGGTATGCAAGACAAGTTTTTCACTGTACCTCGGTACAAGTGACAATAATAAACCAATACCATTAACAACACTTAGAAGACACTTGGACAGGTGCATGGATATGAACAGTTTAGAGGGATATGAGTCAAATGTGGGCAAATGGGACTAGTTTAGATGGGCATCTTAGTTAGTATGGACCAGTTGAGCAGAAGGGCCTGCTTCCATGTTGTATGACTCATGACTGTATAGCAGAGGGACCTCAGTGTTCAAGTCCATCATTCCCTGAAAGTGACAACACAGGTAGGTCGGATGGTGAAGAAGGTGTATGACATACTTGCCCCCATCAGACGGGGCATAGAACTGGGGAGTCATGTTACAACTTTACAAGACACTGGTTAGACCACACGTGGAGTACTGTATGCAGTTCTGGTCTCCACACTATAGCAAGGACGTGGTTGTGTTGGAGAGAGTGCAGTGGAGATTCACTGGGATGTTGCTGCAATAGAGGGCTTTAGTTATGCAGAGAGATTGGACAGGCTGGGCGTGTTTTCTTTTCCCTGGAGTGAAGGAGACTGAGGGGTGACCTGACAGAGGTACATAAGATTATGAGAGACTAAGAATCTTTTTCCCATGGTGGGCGTCTAAATCCAGAGGGTTTAGGCTTAAGGTGGGTGATGGGAGGTTTGGAGGAGATCTGGCGGTGGAACAGAGAGTGGTTGATGCCTGGAACACACTGCCAGAGGAAGTGGGAGAA
Organism: Pristis pectinata; assembly: GCF_009764475.1. Classification (NCBI taxonomy): domain Eukaryota; kingdom Metazoa; phylum Chordata; class Chondrichthyes; order Rhinopristiformes; family Pristidae; genus Pristis; species Pristis pectinata. Next base: position 3,416,142 of record NC_067435.1, on the reverse strand, counting down.
GCCAAGACTCTCACAACAGCTAAGAGGCATTGAGACAGGCACTTGAATCACTATAGAAGGCTATGGACCGATTGCGGGCAAATGGGTTTCATGTAGACAGGTTCAAAGGCCAACGTGGACATAATGGGCCAAAAGGGCTGTTTCTTTGCTGCACAATGAGAACCCACTGGTAGTAAGTAAATATGTACAATAAACCAACCAAATGCTGGACAGGAAATGCCTCTCTCTCTGTGATCTGTAAAAAGAAATGTCAGCTATTAATAATCTGACGGGAAATTTGATAAAGCTCAGTGCTGAAAGTCTGGTGTTTTATCACAATCTTGCAAGTTATGGGCACGCCAAGAAGATAAACCAGACACTTGAGCCTCACATTACCTATCCTTGGGCAGGTCTGGGTGAGCAGCTTATTGACAATATTCTTGCTGACGTACTTGTCAAATTTAATTACTGTACACCCAGTGAACTCAGCATTCCCGAGCCCTGACTCACCATGCCAATGATTAGATGCTGCCGGCTTCTGTAAGAGGCTTCCAAACTTTACTTAATCTGTTTATGGTATCTGAAATCCAGCAGTAAATCCACAAGAAACGTCTTTGCCCAGGGCACAGTGAGAATGTGGCTCTCGATCCGATGGGGCAGAGTGGTCAAGGTGAATAATGCAGACGCATTTAAGGGGAGGTTGGTCCAGCAGATGAGGGAGAAGGGAAGCAAGGGTTAAATTCAAAACCTCCGGGTGCTCCGGTTTCCTCCCACATCTCAATAACGTGCAGATCAGTAGGCTAATTGGAAACTGTAAATTGCTCTTGGTGTTAGGTAGAATCTGGGGGGGGGAGGGGGGTGGGGGGTGGTGTTGATGGTGATGTGGGGAGAATAAAATGGGATTAGTATAAATGGGTGCTTGATGGCAGAGACTCAGTGGGCCGAAAGGCCTGGCTCTGTGACACTGAAAATGCAAGCATGGACTGGTTGAGCCAAATGGCCTGTTTCTGTGCTGTATATCTACATAATCCTGGCATTGGCCCTTGCACTTTTCTGGTTGAACTTCCAGTTGCAATGAAGCCACTTTATTAACTCAACCAAGGCAAGGGCACCGAGCTGTTTCAGAAGCAGTTGGCACAGGAGCGAGGAGATTGCTTTCCAGGGAGAGGGGATCTTGCCTCACTGACCCCTACTGTGTAAGGACTGCACTGAGCCCAAATTGGTCGCTGTGTTCGCAAATGTACAAATACGTAGGCGGGTAACTTCCTCACCCACTTCTGCAGTTGTAGAGTTATAGTCATTGAGCACGGATACAGGCCCTTTGGCCCAACCAGTCCATGCCGACCATGGTGCCCACTCCACTAGTCCCAATTTCCTGCACTGTTGTACCTGCCTCACCCACTTCCTCTGGCAGCTCGTTCCATATACTCGCCACCCTCTGTGTGAAAAAGTTGCCCCTCAAGTCCCTTTTACATCTTTCCTCTCTCACCCTAAACCTGTGCCCCCTAGTTTTGGACTCCCCTACCCTGAGGAAAAGACTGTTACTGTCCACTTTTTCTATGCCTCTCATAATTTTAAACACTTCTATAAGGTATCCTATGCTCCAAGGAATAAAGACCTAGCCTGGCCAACCTCTCCCTATAACTCAGGCCCTCTAGACCTAGCAACATCCTTGTAAATCTTTTCTGTACTCTTTCTAGTTTAACCATGTCTTTTCTATAACAAGGTGACCAAAACTGTACACAGTACTCCGAGTGCCACCTCACCAATGACTTATGCAAGTCCCATCTGAAGGTCGTGTTGTCCTGGGAGTGACCAACAAGCAGGGACCCAGGACAGGGTGACCCCTGCACATCTCCAGAAGGAACTCCACACTGTGAGTGATGTCGTCCCATGCAACCCTGAGCCTTGAATTACTCCCAGGACCATGAGGAGTGACTTACCCAGAAGTTATAGGGTGACACAAGACAACCCCAAGATGGTTATTATCATGCTTTACTCAAGGAAAACAAAATGTGATTTTCAATAGCTTGATGCTGAAGAAAGACAACGCTGAGCAACTGAATTTGGAGATAAACGAGCCTTGAATGGGTCCACGAGCACCCTGACTCACATCTTCAGAAAGGTCCCACAAGCGCCACCTGATGGCTCAGTCAGGGAGGGCAGTGTCAAACCCATGGCCACACCAAGAGGCCCTTAGATCCCAAGGCAGTGGTTCGTTGAGGGAGCATTGGCGAGGGGAAAATCTGCTCTCAAGGACGTCACAGACCCCTTTAGGAATCTGTGTGTCTGTACACGTTTATGTTTGTGGGTAGAATATTGCAGAACATAATGACAGAAGAGGAGACCATTCGGCCTTGAGCACCTGCTCAACCATTCAGTAAGATCCCGGCTGATCTCTTACCTCAGCTCCACCTTCCTGCATCAACCTATTTTGCTTCCATCTGCCCCTTGACCCTCACCAATTTTTATCGATGCACCACAGAAAGCGTCCTATCCAGATGCATCATGGTTTGATATGGCAACTGCTCTGCCTGGGACGGCAAAAAACTGTAGGTAGTCATGGACACAGCTCAGCACATCACGGAAACCAGCCTCCCCTCCATGGACTCTGTCTACACTTCTCACTGCTTTGGTAAAGCAACCAGCATAATCAAAGACCCCACCCACCCCGGACATTCTCTCTTCTCCCCCCCTCCCATTGGGCAGAAGATACAAAAGCCTGAAAAACACGTACCACCAGACTCAAGGACAGCTTCTATCCCACTGTTATAAGATTTGTGAGCAGACCTCTCGTACAATAAGATGGACTCTTGACCTCACAATCTACCTCGTCAGGCCTTTGCACCTTATTGTCTGCCTGTACTGCACTTTGTCTGTAACTGTAACACGTTATTCCACATTCTGTTATTGTTTTCCCTTGTACTACCTCAATGCACTGATGTGATGAAATGACCTGTATGAATGGCATGTAAAATTAAGTTTCTCACTGTACCTCAGTACACGTGACAATAATAAACCAATTTACCAATTTGATTATCTCAAAAAATCCAAAGATCTATTGATTGCTTTCTTTGAATGTATTCAATGACTGACCCTCCACAGCTCTCTCAGACAGAGAATTACCAAGAACTCTCCATCTCTTGATGCAGACATTTAGAACGTAGAACAGAGAACATAGAACAGTACAACACAGGAACAGGCCCTACAGCCCATCATGTCTGTGCCGAACACGATGCCAAATTAAACTAAATCCCTTGTGCCTGCACACGATCCACATCCCTCCATTCCCTGCGTATTCATGTGTCTATCTAATAGCCCCTTAAACATCAATATTGTACCTGCCTCCACCACCACCCCGGCAGCCCGTTCCAGGCACCCACTACCCTCTGTATAAAAAGATCTTGCCCTGCACATCTCCATTAAACTTCCCCCTCTCACCTTAAGCGCATGTTCTCTAGTATTTGACATTTCTACCTTGGGAAAATTCTCTTCTTGTCTCCAGCCTGATTGGCCAACCTCTTACTTTGAGACAGTTCTAGACACCCAGGCCAGTAAAAACATCCTCCCTACCTGTTCAGACCTTTAAGAATTTTATATATTTCAGTGAGATCATCTCTCATTCTTCAAAGTTCAAAACATTACAGATTCAGTCTGTTTAATCTTTCCTCATATGACGAACCTGCCATTCCCAGCAATCAGTCTAGTAAATCTTGGCTGCCCTTCCTCAATTTCAAGTTGGATTCGACTGTTTTAAGTAATTTTTTAACATGTACAGTGTTTAATGCACCTCAAATGGCTGCACAAGGAATGGCCACTTCCTAGCTTATTGGTTCATCCATCAGGCGAATATGTGTTTTCTCATTGGTTGGTTTCGCCACAGGAATCTAATAGGTTTCCTGATTGGACTATTGTTAACCAAGGAGTATCTCTTATCTCAGGTATAAAAGGTGCCGTTTTCTGTTAATCTCTCTCTTGCTCTCTTCCCCCAACCCCTGGCCAGAGCACCTTTGACCATAAGTCCATCAGGCAGTGGTCAGCACGTAACATCCTGCAGACACTGCAGGAGAAGGACTCGATGGATACTGAGGGGTGGTTCCCTGAGCAGACTGTCCAGACCATCTGTCAGAATGTCTCGTCGCCAGAACTCACCAACAAGCACCAAGACCTCACTTGGCTGGCGGTGAGAGGGGCCCTCCCAGTCAGGTCCTTCCTGCATGGTTGGAACCTCACTCCCAGCGCGCGCTGCCCCCGGGAGGACGGCGCTGGGGACGAGACGGTCGCCCACCTCTTTGCGGGCTGTAGGTTTTCGAGGAGAGTGTGGAGGAAGATGCAAGGGTCCTTGTCACGGTTCATCCCCAGCAGCAGCATAACAGAGGATTTTCTGATCTACGGTCTGTTCCCGGGGACACACACAGAGACGGACATCAGCTGCTGCTGGAAGGTCACCAACTCATTGAAAGACGCCCTTTGGTCTGCCCGAAACTTGTTGGTCTCCCAGCACAGTGAGATGTCCGTAGGGGAATGCTGCTGACTGGCACATTCCAGGCTGCAGGAGTACGTGCTGAGGGATGCACTGAAGCTGGGTGCAGCCAACGCAGGGGCTTGGTGGGGAAGGATGACAGTTTAGGGTTCTTCTGCCAATGGAGAGGGAGGGGCAGGGTCAGGCGAGGAAGCCCCCTACATCATGTGAATACAGGATTGGGATAGCACCCCAGGGAGCCACACAAGGGACATCGGTGCTGTGTTTTTTAATTAAAAAAAAGGTAACACTAATGATTGATCCGTACACGAATGTAAAGGTTTGCACCATTTTATTGTTGTGTATAGTTTGTTTTTTATGATGAATAAAGCTTATTTTGGAATAAAAAAAATCTTTAGTTCCTTTTGTCTTGGCTCATCTCCCGGTAGTAAAGCTAGTGCCATGTGCTCTGTGACTTCCTTTGTTTTAAACTTGTCCAGTAAAACTTTATGAAGCACCAAGTTGTTTTCAATTCATCCTTGGACTCCTGAAAGAACCTGCGGATTCGAAAATAACCGGATCCGACAGGTAGGGAAGACGAGGCCTGTAAGCAGTATTCCAGGTCCCTGGCAACCTCCCTACTCATGTACTCAGAACCTCTCACAATAAAGCTCAACACACCATCTGCCTCAACAAGCAACTTGTTGGAGGAACTTGGCAGGTCAAGCAGCATCTGGGGAGGGGATAAGGAACTGTCAACATTCCGGGTCTCAATTCCTTCCTCCCCCACAGATGCTGCTCGACCCGCTGAGTTCCTCCAGCAGCTTGTTTGTTGCTCCAGATTCCAGCGTCTGCCGTCTCCTGTGTCGTTTTCCCATCACTCACCGTCCCTGCAGGTTAACTTTGACTGATTCACATACAAAAGGACATCCAGGTCCGCTTGAACATGAATGCTGTTCAATCCATCAGCATTTAAGAAAATTATCTTCCTTTCTAATGCTCACATTTTGCCACATTATGTTCCGTGTCCCTTGTCCTTGCTCATCCTGTGCCCTGTTTACATCCCCAGAAGTACAGATGATTCCCCCGTCTGATTCATTGATATAGACTGTGAACAGCTGGAACCTCGGTCTCAGTGGCCCAACCCAGAGAATGACCCATTTATTCCCACTTTACCCTTCCATCCATCAGCCAACAGATTACCCCAAACCCACCCACTCCAATCTTTATAGTCAGTCTTCTGAACATTCAAATACACATCAGCTGGCTCATCTCTTCTGCTGGTTACAACATTAGAAATCTGTAACGGGTTTCTCCAATGTGATTTCCCTTTCATAAATCCACCCGGACTCTGCCCAATCTCATCCTCATTTTCCAAGAGCTTCCTTCACACTAGGTTCCAGCAGTTCTCCTGCCGCTGATGGCAGGCTGACTGATGGAGCCTCCAGTTTACTCTTTTTCTTAAATAATGAGGCTAAAGTTGCATACATATTTGAGGCCAAGCAGATTTATGGGTTTGTCCGTATCTGTGTGTACAATTAGGTAACACTTTGTATATGTGAGATTGTTATTTGACGGGTGAGTTTTAGTGAGTCCCATATATATCTGTGTGTGTGTGTGTGTGTGTGTGTGTGTGTGTGTGTGTGTGTGTGTGTGTGTGTGTGTCTGTCTGTCTGTCTGTCTGTCTGTCTGTGTCTGTGTATATTTGTGTGTGTGTGTCTGTGTATATTTGTGTGTGTGTGTGTGTGTGTCTGTGTCTGTGTCTGTGTGTATGGGCATGTCTGTGTGTGCATATCTGTCTTTGTACGTATGTCTGTGTGTCCGTGTGTTTGTGTGTGTGCGTGTGCATATCTTTGTGCATGTGTGTTCCTGTCTGTGTGTGCGCATGTCTGTCTGTATATGCATGTAAGTGTTTGTGCATGTGCATTGTGAGTGTTCGTGTGTGTGTGTGTGACTGTGTGTGTGTCTGTGAGTGAGTGTGTGTGTGTGTGAGTGTGCGTGAGCATCTCTATATGGATATGTTCTAAAATCTCCTTGAATTGCAACACCCTCTCTGACTCCTGGGAGTCTGTGGCCTGCGTCCACCCGCAGTGGAGAAGGAGCACCTGGTGCATTACTGAGAACCTCGAGACCATGCAGGGGAGCACACAGCAGCCTTGTGTGGCCAGTGAAGGGACTGCACCACCTCACAAACTACCACTAACCCCTCCATCTCCTGCCCATCTGTGGCAGAGGCTCTGGCTCCCGCACTGGCAGCATCAGCCAGCTCTAAGCACACTGAGCCAGAGTGGAAACAGGTCATCCTCAACGCCGAGGGGCTGCCTATGTGTCTGTGTGCATTTATATCTGTGGGTTAATGCATGTATGTATACTTGCGTGTGTCTCCATATAGTTTCTGTGTGTATGCGTATATTCATGTGCCTGTGTATGTATCCTGTGTCCTAGTGTAGATGAATGGTACAATCTGGGGGTAGTTGATGGGAATGGGATTAGTGTCAATGGGTGTTTGGAGGTCAGCACGGACTCAGTGGGGCGAAGGCCCTGTTTTCCTGCTGTATCTGTGAGAGGAAAATAAGCCAAGAATTAACCTATGGATGATGCACAGGGTCTTTTTCCCAGGGTTGGGGAATCAAGAACTAGAGGGCATAGGTTTAAGGTGAGAAGGGAGAGAACTTGAGGGGCAACTTTTTTTACACAGAGGTTGATACATATATGAAACGAGCTGCCAGAGGAAATGGTTGAGGCAGATACAATAACAACTTTTAAAAGACAGTTGGACAGGTACATGGATAGGAAAGGTTCAGAGGGATATGGGCCGAATGTGGGCGAATGGGACTAGCTTGGATGGGACATCTCGGTCAGCAGGGACCATTTGGGCTAAAGGGCCACATAACTCTATGACTCTAAGGCGCGATACAGAAACAGTCCACAGTTAGCATCCGGTGGGAGTCATGGGAACGTGAGCAGGCAAGTCACATTGAGTATCGGAGTGTGATGTATGACAGTTCTCGCCTTTACAGCTGACTACCTCAGGGTGACAGCAAGCAACTTCAAAGTTTGATCTTCTGGGATGTTTTTCCAGTGGTTAACGACTTCCTTCAGCATACGGTAGAATTCTGTGAAGTACCCCAGAATGACAATGATGTGCTCACTGGAGTGAGACTCTCTCACCCTCACCCAGCCTGAGCCTTGTCACCTGCACAGGATTTACACACCGTCGCCTGAAATAATGCGGTAGTTTATCAACCTATTTCCCCAGCCGGTGAACACATCAGTGAGCAAAGAAAATAATTCCCGTCTGCTGCTTACAGAATTGCGATGAAGGTCAGGCCGTCTGGTCAATTCTAGAGAGGTCGCACCGGAGAACGAGAGAGGTTATACTAAACCTTGTTTGGACCACTGTGTGTAGTTCGGATTAATATACTCTGAAAGGCCATAAAAAGGATGATGAAAAATTACTCATTCAGATAATTTCAAGAAGTCATAACCAACCAGAGGTGTGTTGACATTGAGGAGAGGAGACTGAAAAAGGAAGTAGAAAATACGTCCTTCACTTCTTTGTTCCTGTGATGTGGAGGACACTGAGCTTACCAGCATTTATTGTCCATCCATAATAGCACCCGAGCTGAGGAGGCAAATTAAGGGTCAACCTCACTGAAAGATCTGGAGTCACGTACAAGTGAGGTCAGGCCAAGTGTGAGGTGTTGCGCTGTAGGAAATCAATTGCAAACGGACAGTACACAGTTAATGGCAGGAGCCTTAACAGTGTTGACGGACAAGGCCCAAGTCCATAGCTTTCTGAAAGTGGCTGCACAGGCTGATAGGGAGGTAAAGAAGGCGTACAGCACGCTTGCCCTTATCGGTCGAGGCACTGAGTTCAAGAGTCAAGAAGTTATGTTGCAGCTTTATAGAACTCTGGTTAGGCCACATCTGGAGTATTGCATTCAGTTCTGGTCACCCCCTTATAGGAAGGATGTGGAGGCTTTGGAGAGGGTGCAGAGGAGGTTCACCATGACGCCGCCTGGATTAGAGGGCATGTGCTGTAAGGAGAGGTTGGAGAAACTCGGGTTGTTTAATCTGGAGTGGCAGAGGCTGAGGGGAGACCTGATAGGTGTTTAGAAGATTATGAGAGGCATAGATAGAGTAGACAGCCAGTATCTTTATTCCCAGGGTTGAAATGTCTAATACTAGAGGGCATACACTTAAGGTGAGAGGAGGAAAGTTTAAAGGAGATGTGTGGGACAAGATATTTTACACAGAGAGCGGTGGGTGCCTGGAATGTGCTGCCAGGGGTGGTGGTGGAGGCAGATACGATAGAAGGGTCTAAAAGTCTCTTAGACAGGCACATGAGGGATATGGACATTGTGTAGGTAGAAGGGATTAGTTTAGTTAGGTTAATCGGCTTGGGACAACATTGTGGGCTAAAGGGCCTGTTCCTGTGCTGTACTGTTCTATGTTCCTATGTTCTATACAGACTGGGTAAGTGTTCCCTGAAAAACATTATTGAAGCCAAGGAATTTTTACAACAATCACAAAATTACAACGTCACTACTACTGAAATCACTTTTTTAAACAGTTACAGAGTTACTTAAGTCAAGGTTGGATGTGAACTCATAGATCTGGATGAATAGTCCAGAAGTTGTGTTGCTCTCCCTATAATTGAACCACAGTGCTATCGTGCCACATTGCCAGCCAAGTGACAGATTGAGAAATGTGAAAGAATGTATCTTGGTGGAAAGAGGCTTTGTAGAATAAATGGCACGGTTCCAAAGGATCTGCAGAAACAGAGGGACTCAGGGGAATATGTGCTTAAATCCTCGAAAGCAGCAAGCATGGCGTGGCTGTGGAACAGTTAATATTCTGAACTTGAGTTATAATGTACAAGAGCAGGGCTGTTTGTAGAACCCAGGTAAAACGTTAATTAGCCCGATACCAGAGGGTTGTGTCCATTTCTGGTCACGGGGAGCCACAGAGGGGGTGCAAAAAGATTGACTGGAATGATTCCAGAGACAAGGGATGTCGGCTCCAGGGTTAGACTGAAGAAGCTGGAGTTGTTCTCCCTGGAACAGAGAAGGCTAAGAAGAGATCTGATGGAGGGGGACAAGATCACAACTGGTTTAGAGAATGAAAAATGGGGAATTGTTCCCATTAGCGGATGGGTTAAGGACTAGGGGACATAGGTGTAAAATGCTGGGCAAAGGATACAAGGACTGATACAGGGCCTCAAGCTGAAACATTGACCATCTCTCTGCCTCCACAGATGCTGCCTGACCCGTTGAGCTCCTCCAGCTCTTTGTTTTTCTCTCCAGCTTCCAGCATCTGTGGTCTCTTGTCTCTCCAAAGAATACAGGACTAATTTCTTTAGCCACTCCTGGTAGGACAACCGTCTCATCCCAGCGATTAGCCTGGTGAACCTCCTTTGGACTGCCTCCAACGCCAGTGCATCCGTCAAAATTGTGCCCAGGTGTGACCTCACCAACACCCTGACCACTTGGAACAACACTTCCCCATTTCTAAACTCCAACCCTCTTGCACTATGATGATAAGATCTTTATTAGTCACCTGTAAATTGAAACACACAGTGAAATGCATCTTTTGTGTAGAGTGTTCTGGGGACAGTGCGCAAGTGTCGCCACGCTTCCGGCGCCAACGTAGCACGCCCACAGCTTCCTAACCCATACGTCTTTGGAATGTGGGAGGAAACCGGAGCACCCGGAGGAAACCCACGCAGACACGGTACAGGTCAATGTGGCATTCGCCTTCCTCACCACTCCCTACACCTGCCTGTGTACTAGCTACAATTTGTGCACACAAACACCTCTGTACCTTGCTCACCTGCAATCTCTCCATTAGATAATAAGCTGCCTTTCAACTACAGCCCTAATCCTCTCATTTTCACACAGTTAAACTCCATTTGATAAGTCTTCACCCATTTACTTTTTCCCAGGGTTGGGGAATCACGAACTAAGAGGACATGGGTGTATGGTGAGAGGGGAGAGATTTAATAGGAACCTCAGGGGGAACTTTCTTTTTACACAGAGGAATGAGTTGCCCGAGGAAGTGGTTGAGGCAGGTACAATAACAACTTTTATTGGACAGGTACATAGATAGGAAAGGTTTAGAAGATCAAGGGGCAAATGCTGGCAAATGGGACTAGCTTGGATGGGCATCTTGGTCAGCATGGACGAGTTGGGCCGAAGGGCCTGTTTCCGTGCTGTATGACACTCAACCCATCTACATCCAGTTGCAGGGTCCGAATGTTCTCATCGCAACATGCCCTCCCACGACTGGGGGAAGGTCACATCGCCTGTGAGTTGTGACCAGGAGGCTCATAGGAGCGGACTAGCCAAAAGGTGTGGAGAAGGATCAGCAACATGGGACCTTCAAAGGGCTAGCAGGGGTACAAAGGGTTGAATAACATTGCCTTTGAGCAGGAGGATTCTGTAAAGAGGGAGGTGGATGGGCGGGGGGAGATTAATTGGGCTGTTGGGGTTCCCTTGCCTAAAGTGATGACATCCAATTATCACCAGTTATTCTGTCTGAGGACTGATGAATGCTTGGAGAATATGTGGCAGCTGGTAAAGCATCGGCACCTGCTGCTTTGTTTGAGAAGAGGAAACCACTGTGAATAAAACGGTAATAAATTAACCCCTTGTTGTCAAATCTGAGAAATATATTGCCTGAAAATCCATCTGTGCGACCACCGCTCACTGCAGCTATATTAGTTACTTCCCAAGGTGCTGAAGATTTAAAGTCAAAATGGAGTTTATTGTCAGATGCAATGAAAAGCTTACTTGCAGCAGCATCACAGCCACAGAGTATCAGATAGGCAGCATTCACAAGACAAATTAAGCATAAATCATACACAATTTTTACAAGAACACAATTAGAACAAAAATAAAGTCCATTGTAGTGCAAAGTGGTCATAGTGTTGCTGTACTGAGGTAGTGTGAGATCCTAACTTAATCCCAGCCAACAGCTGAAGCTGCTCCCTGGGAACTGGGCGATAGAAGTCAGAGGTTTACGGTGCAGAGGGAGAACATTCAGCTCATCGAGTAGTGGCCTCGAGACCAGCTGCAACAAGCGGCTTTGTAGAGGCTCATCCATCCAGGAGTGAGTGACACCCCCTTGTTGGTACGTCTCACAACTAAAGAGAGAGACCTAAATCAGGCTCAGAGGTAGTTCCTTCCTGGCACTGTCTAATGCTGATGTGGCAACTTGCTTTGAAACATCTTAAGCCCAGCTGCAGCCCATTGTCACCTCTCCCTCCAAGAGACTGCCGCATGCATGGAAATTGATTTCAGGCGGTCCCAGGCTTGTTTATCCTTTGAGAAGGTGAATGAAGTTGTAGTTTGATCCTTAACACTGGTCGGGTTACTCCCCAAGCCAGAGAGATGGCGAGTTCAATGCAAGGCGAACGATGGGCTCCAAACAAAAAGAAATGAGTTAGCTGGGATCACAAACCAGCCCTAGCTGCTGGTTCAGTGTGGATTCACTGAGGCTTCACCCAACACTCTGCCAAATCACAGTGAGAGGAAGACAACTACGACCACAGATTACATTTATGACCCTTTTTTTCTGCAAATGGGCCCATTGTTGTACAAGGTGGCTATCTAAAAAAAACAGTGCTGAAGAAACAAAACACATAGATCTACCCGACCATGTATCAACAAACAAACTGCTGGTGGAACTCAGCGGGTCAGGCAGCATCTGTGGAGGGAGATGGACAGTCGACGTTTCAGGTCGAGACCTTTCCTCTGGACTGAGAGAGTAGGTGAAGGGTCTCAATCCATAACGTCGACTGTCCATCTCCCTCCACAGACGCTGCTCAACCCGTTGAGTTCCACCAGCAGTTTGTTTGTTGCTCCAGGTTCCAGCATCTGCAGCCTCTTGTGTCTCCATGTGACCAAGTATCAGATTTGTTCTGTAACCCAGAGGGGAAAATTCTGACCGGACAACCCATGATAAAGGAAGGTACGAGGAGGCATGAAAGAAACTGAATTTTGGGGAGTTCCAACAACATCATCAGTCTTACAAACTGCACCCAATTTTAAAAGCAGGTCCGTGTTTTAACCCATCTGTGACCATTACCAGTGGAAAACTGGACAGGCATTTCTGCACTGCTTTCACCTCAATGCAACTAATACTTAGTCAGCATCACTTGCCCATGTAGTGACATCACTTGCCCAGGCAGGAGGTACAGAAGCCTGAAGTCCCACACCACCAGGTTCAGGAACAGCTACTTCCCTTCAACCATTCGCTTCTTGAACCAACCAGCAGAGCCCTAATCACTACAGTTTAGTAACACTATGACCACTTTGATCACTTTGCACTAAAATGTCTTTTTTTTATCCTAGCTGTGTTCTTTCTTGTAAAAACTGTGTATAATTTATGTTTAATTTATGTTTTTCTTGTGAATGCTGCTTTTCAGATGCTATGTGCCTGTGATGCTGCTGCAAGTAAGTTTTTCATTGCACCTGTGAACACATGGACTTGTGCAGATGACAATAAACTCGATTTTAACATTAATGACATTATTTGCCTGCATAGTGACATCATCAGCACAAGTGACGGCCATTTCTACCTTACGAATAGAAGTTGGAGAAATTACGAAGAGATTGGATGTGTTTTCTTTGGAAAAGACTGAAGGGGAAACCTGAGAGAGATGTACCAAATTAGAAGGGCAGATAGTTGGAAACTTCTCTCCATGTTAGAGGTGTCAAAAACAGAAGGATACAGGTTTATAATGAGGAGGTAAGAGGTACGGAGGGGATATGAGGAAGAATTCTTTGACTCAGCGAGTGGTTGAAAACTTGAGTGCACTTCCTGAGAGGCTGATGGAGGTGGACACTCTCACAACATTTAAGAAATATCTAGATAAGTACTTGAATTGCAAGGGATAGAAGGCTAAGGACCTTAAACACAAATTTTCACAAGAAAGAACACAATTAGAACAAAAAAAAGAGTCAATTTTTGTGCAAAGTGATCAAAGTGGTCGTAGCGTTGCTAAACTCTAGTGATCAGGGTTGTGCTGGTTGGTTCAAGAACCGAATGGTTGACGGGAAGTAGATGGGCAATCGACGGTCAACATGGACATCATGTGCCGAAATGGAGATCATGGCTACAAGGGGAAGTTTCTAAAAACAAATGACTCATTTCCCGACTCCCCAAAGCCTTCCTGTGTTCCACGAGGCCCAAGTCAGGAATGTGATAGAACACTCTCCACCTGCCTGGATGCTCAACTCCATCAGGACAAAGCAGCCTGCTCGATCAGCACCCTATCACTGACCCTAAACATTCGTGCTCTCCACAACATCTACAGAGTGCACTGCAGTTACTCAACCAAGCTCTGCTTCTTATCTCTACATCTGGTGGGTTCCTCAGAAGCAGGAGAGCAGGTCCTGTGGCCACTGTTCAGCACAGACCTCGCACAGTTCACCATCAGCCTGCACACCCCCACTCGCCCAGTCATCTGGGGGAAGCAGAAACTAAAAGCGGGCAAAAAAACTAATGACAGTTTAGCAGAAAAAATCTCAGAGGAATTTCACCTCCAGCCTCCATTGTCAATAATGCTGCCATCCCAATTAGTAGAACTCAGAAGTTCGACTTGGATAGAGAAGGATTAGAGAGATATGGGCCAAATGCAGGCAAATGGGACTAGCTCAGGACAATTTGGTCGGCATGGACAAGTTGGGCTGAAGGGCCTGTTTCCATGTGGTATGACTCTATGACTGTCCTCCTCCTTTGGAAGCTTGTTTAACTCAAATTAATCCATGCTATTAAAAACATAATATGATCATTATCACATCGTGGGAGCTTGCTGTGCATAAATTGGTGACCAGGTTTCCTGCACTTTAACAGTGACTACACTTCAAACGCACTTCAAATGGTTTGGGATGTCCCAAAGTCTTAGACAGTGCCGTTTTTAAGTTCTGGCAGAATCATCACTCAATGCAATGAAAAGTAAAACAAGCTGGAAATGCTCAGGAGGTCAGGCAGCACCTGTGGAGAAACAGTTAACCTTTTACATCAATACCACACTTAATGGTTGTGCATTATGGCCTTGCTAGTACTTCTGAATTAAATGTACAAAAATAGGATCACTTTTTTTAAACCAAAGGTTTGTTTATCATGGTTGAAATCTGGTCTCCATAGTTCAGAAGGTAAAAAATAAAAAATTAAAATTGGTAAATTGGTTTATTATTGTCACATGTACTGAGGTAAGGTGAAAAACTTTGTTTTGCACGCCATCCATACAGATCAGTTCATCACAACAGTGCATTGAGGTAGTACAAGGGAAAACAATAACAGAATGCAGAATAAAGAGTTACAGCTACAGAGAAAGTGCAGTGCAGGCAGACAATAAGGTGCAAGAGCCATAACGAGGTAGATTGTGAGGTCAAGAGTCCATTTTATCGTACTAGGGGACTGTTCAATAGTCTTATAACATCGGGGTAGAAACTGTCCTTGAGCCTGGTGGTACGTGCTTTCAGGCTTTTGTGTCTTCTGCCCAATGGGAGAGGGGAGAAGAGAGAATGTCCGGGGTGGGTGGGGTCTTTGATTATGCTGGCTGCTTTATTGAGGCAGTGAGAAGTGTAGACAGAGTCCATGGAGGGGAGGCTGGTTTCTGTGATGTGCTGGGCTATGTCCACAACTCTCTGCAGTTTCTTGCGGTCCTGGGCAGAGCAGTTGCTGTACATGATGCATCCAGATAGGATGCTTTCTGTGCTGCATGTGCACTTTGTGAGCAGTGGGTGGATACACAAATGAATTAGATGTTCGTGGCGTTGTCCATCTTTAAAATAGAACCAAAATAAGAACAGAAAATGCCGGTAAAACTCAGCAGGTAGGGCCATATCTGTGGGAAAAGAAACAGAGTTAATGTTTCAGGTTGAAGACCTTTCATCAGAACTGGGAAGGAGGCAGAGGAAGCTTCAGGGAGTGTGAGGGAGGGGGTGTCTCTGACAGGGTACAACTGGGGTGACCGTGGGGCCTGGTGGTACGTGCTTTCAGGCTTTTGTATCTTCTGCCCGATGGGAGACGGGAGAAGAGAGAATGGCCGGTGGGGGGGGGGGGGGGGGGGTGGGGGGGGGGGGGGGGGGTGGGGGGGGGGGGGTGGGGGGGTCTTTGATTTTGTTGGCTGCTCTACTGAGGCAGTCAAGCTGCAAAACCTGGCACTCAAGCCAGCCAAACTGGAGGCACCTCCCACAGATGTACAAATCCAGCCAAGTGCGAGTTTTGCACTTTTGGAGATCAAATGTAAATGGACAGTACACAGTTAATGGCCGGACCCTTAACAGTGTTGATGGACAAGGCCCAAGTCCATAGCTTCCTGAAAGTGGCCACACAAGTTGATAAGGCGGTAAAGAAGGCATGTGGTGTGCTTGTCTTTATTAGTCGAGTCATTGAGTTCAAGAGTCGGGAAGTTATGTTGCAGCTTTATAAAACTCTGGTTAGGCCACATCTGGAGTATTGCATTCAGTTCTGGTCGCCCCATTACAGGAAGGATGTGGAGGCTTTGGAGAGGGTGCAGAAGAGGTTCACCAGGATGCTGCCTGGATTAGAGGGTATGAGCTGTAGGAAAGATTGGACACACTTGGGTTGTTCTCTCTGGAGTGATGGAGGCTGAGGGGAGACCTGATAGAGGTTTATATATTTATGTGAGGCTTAGATAGAGTAGACAGCCAGTATCTTCTTCCCAGGGTCGAAATGTGTAATACTAGAGGGACTGTATTTAAGGTGATGGGGGGTAACTTCAAATGAGATGTGCGGGGCAAGTTTTTTTTTTACACAGAGAAGGGTGGGTGCCTGGAATGTGCTGCCAGGGGTGGTGGTGGAGGCAGGTATGACAGAGGCATTTAAGAGGCTCTTAGATAGTTAGGCACATGAATGTGCAGAGAATGGGGGGGTATGGACCATGTGCAGACAGAAGTGATTAGTATAATCAGGTGTCATTAGCTTAATTAGTTCAGCACAACATGATGGGCTGAAGGGCCTGTTCCTGTGCTGTATTGTTCTATGTTCTAAATCCAGACTGTAAGGTGTGATTCAGAATTCCCACATACAACAGACAGGACTGAGCTCACCTGCCATACATTTAATTTAGAATGTGGCCCCTAAAATGCAATCCAGTTCCTGTGCCCACAGTTTATTTGGGCTATATATAAAAAACTACTTACCAACTACCACCCTGACTGGTACCAATGACACATTGACCAACCAAAGGCCAGTGTTGAGAAGATGCCACACTCTTTCCCCACCAAAGCCCCCTCACTCACCACAGCCCACATTCTTAGACCGCTACGCTCAAGGTCCTCTGTGAGAAACCACATTGTGTTTCTCTGCCTCGATATTTATCCACTCAAGCAGCATGCGTCTGACAGCTGAAATTAATTGACCTTGGTTCAAAGGGTCACAATTTCAATTAAAAGGGAGACCTGAACCAAGATTGCTCTTTATGCCTTCACTTGGAACTTCAAGCTTCAGATGAAAACCTGCCTGTGAAAATTTAACTGTAAAAGTTGCTACTTTGACTCTTAGCATAAACTTAATGGAGTATTTACCTTCCTACATCAAAGCCCACACCCTGATAACTTTCAGAGCTTCCTGAAGAAGAAACAAGTTTGAAATGCTGCTGAACTGCTAATACACAGTGGAATGGGAACCCACCATAATCCAGTCGAAATAGGCCTCTGTTTCCGTAGTAATGGCCCTAATATAGCAGCCGGTTCTTGCCCACACCAAGTCCACAGCCTCTTTAGTGGCCATCTGGACATGGGAACATAGAACACAGAACAGTACATCACAGGAACAGGCCCTTCGGCCCACGATGTCTGTGCTGAGCATGATGCCATATTAAGCTGATCCCTTCCTGCACATGGCCCATATCCCTCCATTCCCTGCACATTCGTGTGCCTGTCTGAAAGTCTCTTGAACTCCACGATCGTACCTGCCTCCACCACCAACCCTGGCAGTGCATTCCAGGCACCCACCACCCTCTGCAGAAAAAACTTACCCTCACATCCCCCTTAAACTTTCCCCCTCTCACCTTAAAGCAATGCCCTCCAGTATTCGACATTTCTACTCTGGGAACAAGACTTTGGCTGCCCATGCTGTCTATGCCTCTCATAATTCTATAAACTTCTATCAGGTCTCCCCTCAGCCTCTGAATAAATTTACCTTTGCCAAAGTTGTCCACAAACCAGATTGCTGAGGTTCCTAGACTGGTAGGGATGGTGGAAACTCACAGGACAAGGGGTCAGAGGTCAGGACTGAGATGAGGGAAATTTCTTTACTCAAAGACTTAATTTACCACAGGACTGAGATATTTTGGGAATCTGCTTTGAGAAGACCACTATCATCCCGGTCCCTAAGAATAAACAAGGTAACGTACCTCAATGACTACCGCCCGGTGGCTCTGACATCCACCATTATGGAGTACTTCGAGAGGCTGGTCATGGCACGCATCAACTCCAGCCTCCTGGAAAACCTCGACCAACTGCAATGCACCTACTGCCGAAACAGGTCTACAGTGGATGCCATCTCCCTGGCCCTACACTCATCTCTGGAACATCTGGACAGTGAAAGTACCTATGTTAGACTATTGTGTACTGACTACAGCTCTACCTTCAATACTATAATTCCAAGCAAACTCATCACCAAACTCCAAGACCTGGGACTCAACATCTCCCTTTGCAACGGGATCCTTGACTTCCTGACCAACAGACTGCAATAAGGATAGGAAGTATCACCTCCGGCACGATTATCCTCAACACTGGTGCCCCACAAGGCTGCGTCCTCAGCCCTCTACTCTACTCCCTATACACTCATGACTGTGTGGCCAGATTCTGCTCTAATTCCATTTACAAGTTTGCAGATGATACCACCGTTGTAGGCCGTATCTCAAATAAAGATGAGTCAGAGTACAGGAAGGAGATAGAGAGCTTAGTGACATGGGGTCATGACAACAACCTTTCCCTCAATGTCAGCAAAACAAAAGAGCTGGTCATTGACTTCAGGAAAGAGGGTGGTGCATATGCTCTTGTCTACATCAATGGCACTGAGGTCGAGAGGGTTGAGAGTTTCAAGTTCCTGGGAGTGAACATCACCAATAGCCTGTCCTGGTCCAACCACGTAGATGCCACGGCCAAGAAAGCTCACCAGCGCATCTGCTTCCTCAGAAGGCTAAAGAAATTTGGCATGTCCCTGTCAACCCTCACCAATTTTTATCAATGCACCATGCAAAGCATCCTATCCAGATGCATTACGGCAACTACTCTGCCCATGACCACAAGAAACTGCAGAGAGTTGTGGACACAGCTCAGCATGTCACAGAAACCAGGCTCCCCTCCATGGACTCTGTCTATACTTCTCACTGCTTCAGTAAATCAGACAGCATAATCAAAGACCCCACCCACCCCGGACATTCTCTCTTCTCCCCCCTCCCATTTGGCAGAAGATACAGAAGCCTAAAAGCACGTACCACCAGGCTCAAGGACAGCTTCTATCTCGATGTTATAAGACTGTTGAACAGTCCCCTAGTACGATAAGATGGACTCTTGATGTACTAAGCTGTGGTGTCACCAGGGGACTGCTGCTCAAGTAGCTCGAATGTGACAACATCAATGATGGGGTCCCAGAAACTAGCAAGAGTAGCCCCTCAAACCCTCACCCTAACCCTGTCTGCCTGTTTAATAAGGTCACACCTAATGAGGTGTGACAGGGGAAAGATTTAATAGGGACTTGAGGGGCAACCTTTTTACACAGAAGGTGGTATGTATGTGGAAAAAGCTGCCAGAGGAAATGTTTGAGGCAGGTACAATAACAACATTTAAAAGACTCTTGGACCGGTACATGGATAGGAAAGATTTAGAGGGATATGGGCCAAACATGGGCAACTACAACTAGGTTGGATGGGGCATTTTCCATGCTCTAGGACTCTATGATTCTGCGCCTCAAGTCAATTTGCCACCTGATTGGAATTGGTTTATTATTGTCAAAGCTACAGAGAAAGTGCAGTGCAGGTAGACAATAAGGTGCAAGGTCATAACAAGGTAGATTGTGAGGTCAGAGTCCATCTCATCATATAAGGAAATCATTCAATAGTCTTATCACAGTTGGGTAGAAGCTGTCCTTGAGCCTGGTGGTATGTGCCCTCAGGCTCCTGTATCTCCTGCATCTCCTGCCTGTTGGGAGAGGAGAGAAGAGAGAATGACCTGGGTGGGTGGGGTCTTTGATTATGCTGGCTGCTTCACCAAGGCAGCAAGAGGTATAGACAGAGTCCACGGAGGGGAGGCTGGTTTCTGTGAAAGTATAGTGATTGGAGGATATTTCTACATAAATTATGTGTGGAAAATAAGTCTGGATTACTGTAGTCACAGAAGTCACAGACATTTTTTTTGAGGGATAATGAGTGATCTTAGGGAATTGTGGAGGGATTTGAGATCAATTAGCAATTTATAAAGCATGCTTTAATAAGGTAATAGGGCATTAGCACTTCACAGGGGTTTAACAAACACTAATAATGAAAGAAGGGGCTGAGGAGGTCACAGACAGTGAGAACAAACAGGTTTAAGGATGAAAAGTTTAAAAAAACTACAGATGTTGGAAATGTGAACTACAATAAAACTCTGATAATCCCCGATCCAATTGTTCAGAAATCTCAGTGGTTCAGCATCTGGTTCAACGGGACCCAGGTCCCCACACTCCCGTTAACACACGGGACCAGGTCCCCACACTCCCGTTAACACACGGGACCAGGTCCCCACACTCCCGTTAACACACGGGATCCACGTACCCACACTCCCGTTAACACACGGGATCCACGTACCCACACTCCCGTTAACACACGGGACCCATGTTCCCCACACTCCCATTAACACACGGGACCAGGTCCCCACACTCCCATTAACACACGGGACCAGGTCCCCACACTCCCGTTAACACACGGGACCAGGTCCCCACACTCCCATTAACACACAGGACCCATTTCCTTCACTCCTTTGAAACTCACCTGGTTCTGTTTCCCTCAGTCTCTTTAAACTTCCTGCGTTTGCTGGAATATTTATTGTACTACTGTGCAACATTTAAAAACTGAATGCGGTATTAATTGGAATAACATCGACAGTCTGGTAAATCCTCCGGACAGATACGGAAGTCACAAGGTTGCTGGATTGACAACTATAAACACTGAAGATGGTGGAAACACTCAGTGGAGAGAGAGTTTCCAGAACAAGACCCTTCATCAGAAGTGGGAAAGAGGGAAGAGGATCCATTATCCATTATCCATTTCCCTCCACAGATGCTGCCTGACCCACTGAGTTCCTCCAGCATTTTGTGTGTTGCTCCAGATCCCCAGTGTCATTATTTTGCTGCCCCACAGCCAAGTCTCTTCAAGGTATGCTGACCTTGAAGAAATATTCCTCCTCTCTAGGAGACCCTCTCCCACTGCGATCCCTCCGATCTCCACTGTTCTCTGGCTCTTTGACCACATGCTCACCCAGACAGTCCAGATGAAGGGTCTCGACCCGAAACGTCGACTGTCCATTTCTCTCCACAGATGCTGCCTGACCCGTTGAGTTCCCCCAGCACTTTGTGTATTGCTGCAGGTTTCCAACACCTGCAGTCTCCTGTGTCTCCAAGAGGGAAAAGAGGTTAGATTTCAGTTGTAGAGAGGGTGGAGAAGGAATTGGTAGGTCACAAGAAATATCACTGACAGGGTGAGACCAGATGGCAGATAGAAGCCCATTATACATTGTTTCTCTGCATAATGTGCCGTTAACACCAGGGTTGTGCATCATGTCCAGCAGACCTGGCTACACTAATACAAAAAGAAAAACTAAACCAAACTGAGAGGCAGAAATGACTGGTTCTGATACAGAGAGAGAGAAAGAGCAAGTCGCCTGAAGTTGGGGAATTTGATACTGAGTTCAGAAGCAGCAAGGTGACCAGACAGAAGATACGGTAACCTCTTTGTAACGGTGCAGGGGGACACAGACAGAGAGATCAGAGTGGGAGTGCGGTGGTGAAGTGAAACAGGAACGGGAAGCTCAGGGTCACTCCTGTGGACAGAACGTAGGGTCTCCACAAAGTGATAACCCAACCTGCGTTTGGTTTCCCCAATGTAGAGGAGGCTGCATGGTCAACACTATTTCGATGTACATGTGACTAATAAAGGTATCTTATCTTAATAAACGAGATTGGAAGCTGCTTCACTTGGACTGTTTGGGTCCCTGGATGGTGGGAACAGAAGAGGTGAAAGGGCAGGTGTTCAGATCCAGAGTAGTTTATTGTCACGTACACCGGGGCGCAGTGAAATTCCTCACTCGCATGAAGCTTACAGAGTACATGGTAATGATAAATACAGCAATAAATTCAGAGATCAGCACAAAACAGCAGAATGGTGCAAAGTATCATCGTGCAGACTGAGGTAGACGGCAGGCACGGTAGTGTAGCGGTTAGCGTAATGCTTTGCAACACAAGCGACCCAGGTTCAATTCCCGCCGCTGTCTGTAAGGAGTTTGTACGTTCTCCCCGTGTCTGCGTGGGTTTCCTCCAGGTGCTCCGGCTTCCTCCCACATTCCAAAGACGTACGGGTTAGGAAGTTGTGGGTGTGCTATGTTGGCGCCGGAAGCGTGGCGACACTTGTGGGCTGCCCCCAGAACACTCTACGCAAAAGATGCATTTCACTGTGTGTTTCGATGTATATGTGACTAATAAAGAAATCTTATCTTAGTGCAGAAAGAAATGCTGAAGTAACAATAGCAGAAGAGGTAGAGTTAAGGGTTGGAGGACGTGGCAGCACCACCGGGAAGGGGAGGTAAGAGAGGTGATTGGTTCAGGAGTCTGACAACAGTGGGGAAGGAGCTGTTCTTGACTCTGGTCGTCCAGACTTTCAAGCTCATGTATCTTCTCTCAGAAGGTAGAAGAGAGAAAAGGGAACAGCCAGGGGTGCAGGTGTCCCTGATAACACTGTCAGCCTCACACTGGGTATTGTCTCCAAGAGGGAAAAGAAGTTAGTTCTCAGTTGTAGAGAGGGTGGCAGAGGGATCTCGAGTGTGTCTGAATGGAAGGGAGCGAGGTGGAGGTGTTTAGGGAAGGAATTCCAGACCTTAGATCTCAGCTGGTCATTGTAAATGTAAAAGGGAGAAACAATTAAATAGTTGCCAAAAGAATGAAGAGAGGAGTTTTTTTTTATTTAAGAAATTTGCCAGTAATACAAAACCAGTCTGTCAAAGGAGTAGAATCCATAGTTGCTTTTGAAAGATTTTCTTCCGTTTAGGGGATGTGAAGGACGGAGGGTGGGTGTGGGAACGGATGAGATGTTCTGTCAGAGTTGTCAGTCGTGTACTGGGGAATAAGATCACAGTTTGGCAATTTCAGATGGGATGTTAAACCAAAGCCGCTTAGACAGCAGTAAAAACTCTATGGCGATGGTCAACAGGGGAGTTGGTCCTGACGCCTGACCCAATATTTGTTCCCTAAAAGATATCTTTATTAGTCACATGTACATTAGAACACACAGTGAAATGCATCTTTTGCGTAGTGTTCAGGGGGCAGCCCGTAAGTGTCGCCACGCTTCCGGCGCCAACATAGCGCGCCCGCAACTTCCTAACCCGTCTTTGGGATGTGGAAGGAAACCGGAGCACCCGGAGGAAACCCATGTAGTCACGGGGAGAACGTACAAACTCCTTACAGACAGCGGCCAGAATTGAACCTGAGTCGCTGGCGCTGTAATAGTGTTATGCTAACCGCTACACTACCGTGCCTGCCCCTACACTAAACACACAAAGGAGCTGGAGGAACTCAGCGGGTCAGGCAGCATCTGTAGAGGGGAATGGACAGTCGACGTTTTGGGTTGAGACCCCTCGTCTGCACTGCAGAAAAGGAGCTAAGCTGACTGGAACACTGAAGGATCTGATGGGGTTGGATAGGGTAGATGTTGTGAACACAAAGAATCCAGAGGAAGGGATCGTAGTCTCAGAAAAAGGGGTCACCTGTTCAATATAAGCCTAGGAGGAAATCCTTCCCTCAGAGGAGCACGAGCCTGGAGAATTCTAACACCCCCACCAGAGGGACGTGAGGCAGAGTCACTGACTATTCAAGGCTGAGACAGGCAGAACATTGGGCTGTTGGGGAGTCAAGTTACAGGACAGTGGAGCCGAGATCTGATCAGTCTTGATCTCATTGGAGGAGAAATTTGAGGGGCCGAATGGCCAACAACTCCTCCTACTTTTCACATTTTTGCGACCAGGAGTTATCAGGGATTGGCTCAGCTGAACCACCCATGTGACTTCACGCCTGCAGTCGCCCGGAGGGCAGTGTAAACTTCACGACTCAGGCAAAACCTCCCGAGCTAAGGCTCAGGGGATGACAATTAGAAAAGTTTGTTTTCAAATCAGATGACATCGTTAAGTGCAGTCCTTTTGATCATGAAGAGCAGACAAAGGCGACTCTGCAGCTGTCCAAACAGTGGTACAGAGAAGGGCAAATAAATACATCTGAATGGAAGGGAGGGATTTCTATCGTGATTTATAAACCCTGACCTCTAATATACTTTCCACCCCCCACCCATCCCTTACAGTAGAACCATGGTGGTGCAGTGGTTGTGTTAGCAATCGTTTTAAACGAGCAGCCAGAGATCCTGAGCACTGATCGAGAGACGAGAGTTCAAATCCCACCCCGGCAGCTGAGGAATTTAAATACAAATAATTAAATAAATCTGGAATTAAACTAAAATCAGTAATGGTAGTTTTTTGTTTAAATAATTATTAGAATCTTTAAAAGCCCTCTGGTTCACTGATGTCTTGAAATTTGCCGTCTTGAGCCAGTGTGACTTCACACCTAACACAGTGATCGACTCTAAGCTCCCCTCTCCCTTAACTAGAGGACATTGAGGGACGGACAGTCAGTGCCCAGATTGACAGGTATGTTCACCTCCTGAGAGTGAAGGAAAGAAAAATTTAAAAAAGACTGCTTTGGTGAGTGTTCAGTGCTGTCATCTAATCAAGGCCAATTGTAAACCCACTGCCTCACAGCTCCAGTGACCCGGGTTCAATCCTGACCTCCGGAGCTGTCTGTGTGGAGTTTGCATGTTCTCCCTGTGACCACGTGGGTTTCCCCCGGGTGCTCCGGTTTCCTCCCACATCCCAAAGGCGGGTGGGTTGGGAAGATAATTGGCCGCTGTAAATTGCCCCTGGTGTGTGGGTGAGTGGAAGGATCTGGGAGGAGTTGAGGGGGATGCAGGGAGAGTAAAATGGGGTCAGTATGACTGGGTGGTTGATGTTCAGTACAGACTGAGTGGGCTGAAGGGACAGTTTCCGTGCTGTATGACTCTATGATCCAACAGACAATTCATTGAGAATCTCAATCATGCTGTACAGAATAAGCATCACACAACAATTTATGTACAACTTATGTTCTCTGTGTTTTCTGTGCCTGTGATGCTGCTGCAAGCAAGTGTTTCGTTGTACCTGCACCTCACCGTACTGTGCACTGGACTTGATCATCGCGGAAACACTTTCTCCACAAGATCCCCCAGAGGCTGGCTAACCCGGACTGACTGACCCACCTACACACACCCCAAAGCCTTTCCACATCCACAAAGCACAGGCCAGGCCAGCGAAGGAACACTCTCTGCTAACCTGGATGAGTGCAACTGCAACACCTGTCAAGCAGCTCAACACCCCCCCGCTTGAATGGCGCCCACCCACGCTGAACGTTCATTCTTACCACCTGCGGTGTGCACCGTCGACAAAACACGCGGCGGCTACTCTCCGATGGCACCTCCAAACCCGTGACTTGTACCAGCAAGACGAAGGGGCGGCAGATGCATGGAAACACCACCCCCTACAAGTCACACACCACCCTGACTTGGAAGTATGTCACCCAGTCCTTCACTGTCACTGGGTCTAAACCCTGGAGCTCCCTCCACAACAGCACTTTCACCACAAGATCCACAGTCGTTTAAGGTGGCTCACATTCTTCTCAAGAACTAAGGGGTGGGCAATAAATTCTTCTAGCGACTGCCACATCCTTTAAATGAATGAAAATCATATCCAAATCCTTCCTTCTAGTGTGAAGCAACATAGGTGACCCACAGAAAGACATCGGACCTGCTCACCTAGACTCAGTAGGTACCAAGCAACAGATAGTTTCTGGAGACACCAGAGACTACAGGCACTGGGATCTGGAGCAAGAACCAAACTGCTGGAGGAACTCAGCGGGTTGAGCAGCATCTGTGGTGGTCAAAGGGTGGTTGACTTTTCAGGTCTAGACCTGGCATCGGGACTCTCACAGGGTCTCAGCCCGAAATGTTGGCCATCCCTCTGCCTCCTCAGATGCTGCCTGACCCGCTGAGTTCCTCCAGCAGATCGTTTGTTGCAACAGACGGCTTGTGCCTAACATGCGACTTCCTTGATGTGAGTTCCATCTGGTGGCATCTTACAGTAATTACAGTTTATCCGCAAGGGTCCTCAACATTGCATGGCCGAGCAATCCTCCCACACAACTAACCCCCACCCTTGTCTACAAATATGGTGTTAATTACCCTACTGCTTTAAATGCTTCCTGACAGCTCCAGGATACCTCTCGCTGCCTTGGTGAAGCAGCCAGCATAATCAAAGACCCCACCCACCCGGGTCATTCTCTCTTCTCCCATCTCCCATCAGGTAGAAGACACAGGAGCCTGAGGGCACGTACCACCAGACTCAAGGACAGCTTCTACCCCATGGCAATAAGACTATTGAATGGTTCCCTTATACGATGAGATGGAATCTGACCTCACAATCTACCTTCTTGTGACCTTGCACCTTATTGCACTGCACTTTCTCTGTAGCTGTGACACTTTACTCTGTACTGTTATTGTTTTTACCTGTACTACCTCAATGCACTCTGTACTAACTCAATGTAACTGCACTGTGTAATTAATTGGCCTGTACAATCGGTATGCAAGACAGGTTTTTCACTGTACCTCGGTACAAGTGACAATAATAAGCCAATACCAATACCAATGACCTGGGTTCGATCCTGTCCTCTGGTGCTGTCTATGTGTGGAGTTTGCACATTCTCCCTGTGTACACGTGGGTTTCCCCTGGGTGCTCGGTTTCCTCCCACATCCCAAAGATATGTAGGAAGGTTAATTGGTTGCTGTGAATTACTCCCAGTGTAGGTGGGTGGGAGGAGAATCAATGGGGGTCTTTGGGCTCGACAGAGAGAATGGGTCACGGGGAAATGTGGGGGATGGGACAGCCTTGCTGGAGCCACCATAGACTCGATGGGCCAAACAACTTCCTCGATGAAAAACACGATGATGCTGGAGGAACTCTGCAGGCCAGGCAGCATCCGTGGAGAAAAGCAGGCAGTCCACGTTTCCAGTCAGGACCCTTCTTCAGGACTCAGGTCCTGACCCAAAACATTGACCACCTGCTTTTGTCCATGGATGCTGCCTGACCTGCTGAGTTCCTCCAGCATCATTGTGTTTTTCATCTAGATTCCAGCATCTGCAGTCCTTTGTTTCTCCAAACAACTTCCTTCTCCATCACAGATCCCTCAAGGTTGCCGCGCAGGTCGATAGGGTTGTTAAGAAGGTGTATGGAGTGATGGCCTTCATTAGTCGTGGGATTGAGTTCAAGAGCCGAGAGGTGATGTTGCAGCTCTATAGAACTCTGGTTCGACTACATTTGGAGTATTGTGTTCAGCTCTGGTCGCCTCATTATAGGAAGGATGTGGAAGCTTTAGGGAGGGTGCGGAGGAGATTTACCAGGATGCTGCCTGGATTGGAGAGCATGTCTTATGAGGATAGGTTGAGTGAGCTCGGGCTTTTCTCTTTGGAGAGGAGGAGGATGAGAGGTGACTTGATAGAGGTGCACAAGATGATAAGAGGCATAGATCGAGTGGACAGTCAGAGACTTTTTCCCAGGGTGACAAAGACTCACACAAGGGGGCATAATTTTGAGGTGATTGGAGGAAGGCATGAGGGGGATGTCAGGGGTAAGTTTTTTTTAAACACAGAAGGTGGTGGGTGTGTGGAACGCACTACTGGCAGGAGTTGTGGGGGCAGATACATTAGGGACATTTAAGAGACTCTTAGATAGACACATGAATGATAGAAAAATGGAGGGTTATGTGGGAGGGAAGGGCTAGATAGATCCTAGAGCAGGATAAAATGTCGGCACAACATTGTGGGCTGAAAGGCCTGTACTGTGCTGTAGTGTTCTATGTTCTATAGTAATTAACACTGAGCAAGTATCCCATGTTCTCTGGCTGGACTTGCTGCACAGACCCTGGCAGAAGGGTTGGGAGAGGGCACCCGACCTCTGGTTGGAGATGGTTAGTTATTGTCACATGCCCAGCAACGTGAACAGTATGACCAAGAAAGCACACCAATGCCTCTACTTCTGCAGAAGGTCAAGAAGATTCTGCACGTCCCTGTTGACAGTCACTAATTTTTACAGATGCATCATAGAAACCATCCTATCTGGATGCATCACAGCTTGGCATAGCAGGCTTGGTCAGAGCAGTTACAAGAGACTGCAGAGAGTTGTGCACCCAGCCCAGTCTATCATAAAAACCAACCTCCCCTCCACTGACTCTGTCTACACTTCCCACTGCCTCAGGAAAGCAGCCAACATAAACAAAGACCCCTCCTTAAATCTGTTTTGCCAAAATCTTATCAGCATGTGAACTTTGCAACTAGGGGCAATAACACATTAGACCTGGTGTATACAAAGATCAAAAACTCATATAGAATAGCCCCTCCTCCCCATATTGGTAACTCCGACCACCTAGCCTTTATGGTCACACCTGCATATAGACCTAGGGTGAAACAAGACAAGCCAGTGGTCAGAGAAGTTAAAATTTCAGCACTGCAGGACTGTTTTGAAAATACACAGTGGGATATCTTTAAAGAGGCAGCAACATATGACAATGTCATTGACGCAGGAATCCACAGAGACCGTCATTGGCTACATCAATAAATGCATAGATGACGTGACTGTGGTCAAAACCATCAAGATGCATGCCATTCAGAAACCTTGGTTGACTGGGGAAGTCCGTTCACTGCTGAGAGCCCGTAATGCTGCATTTGAATCTGGGGACATTGCTGCGTACAGATTGGCAAGGAAAAACTTGTCCTGGGGGATCAGGGAGGCGAAGAGGCTGTATGGACAGAAACTTAACAGCCACTTCACGAACAATAAAGACACACGTCGTTTGTGGCAGGGATTTCAAACAATCACCAGCTACAAGCCACCCCCACCCCCCCCCCACCCCCCCCCCCCCCCGCGGATATGTCACAATGATCCCTCTTTACCAGATAAACTTAATGTCTTTTATGCACATTTTGAGGCAAATAACACTGTTCAGGCACAGATGCTTCCACCATCATCAAGAGACCAGGTACTTCAGCTGTCTGCAGCTGGAGTGAAAAAGGCCTTCATCAGCATCAATCCACGGAAAGCTGCTGGGCTGGACAACATTCCTGGACGTGTTTTAAAGGATTGTGCAGAGCAGCTGAAGGACATCTTTAATATCTTGCTCAGCCAGGCAGTAGTGCCCACCTGCCTCAAAAGTGCCATCATTATTCCGGCCCCTAAAAAGTCAAACCCAGCCTGTGGCCCTTACACCAATAATAATTAAATGCTTTGAGTGATTGGTCATGCAGCATATTAAGACCTGTTTTCCTGCAAACTTAGATCCCCTACAGTTTGCATATGGAGTCAATCGATCCACAGAGGATGCAATCTCCACTTTGCTCCACCTCACACTGTCACGTCTGGAGGGGAAGTATGCATACGCCAGGATCCTCTTCATCGACCTCAGCTCAGCATTTAACACGATCATTCCACAACAGTTGGTGGGAAAGCTGAGGCTGTTAGAGGTGGATGCTGGCATTTGCAACTGGGTCCTCAATTTCCTGACGCAGCGGCAGCAGATAGTTAGAGTTGGCAGTCATACATCAGGAACCATCTCAGTGAGCACAGGCTCACCTCAAGGCTGCGTCCTGAGCCCTTTATTGTTTAGCCTGCTCACACACAACTGCATTGCTAGATTCAGCACCAACTACATCATTAAGTTCGCAGATGATACAACAGTGGTGGGTCTCGTCAGTGACAATGATGAGTCTGCATGTAGGATGGAGGTGGAGCAGCTAACAGCCTGGTGCAGATTCCACAATCTCGCCCTCAATGTGGACAAAACAAAGGAGATGGTGATTGATTTCAGGAGGGCTGGCAAGCACGATCATACACGGCTATTGACGGTGCTGCTGTGGAGAGGGTCAGCAACATTAAGTTCCTGGGGGTTCACCTAGCGGATGATCTGACCTCCACTATTAACACTGCAGCCATCGTTAAAAAAGCCCAGCAGCGGCTTTACCCCCTCCGGAGACTCAGAAAGGCAGGCCTCCCTATTCCACACCTCATCACTTTTTACAGGGGCACCATTGAAAGCATCCTGACCTACTGTCTCACCTCCTGGTTTGGTAGCTGCAAGGCCTACGAACAACAGCAGCTCAATAGGATGGTGAAGACAGCTGGCAGGATCATTGGTGCCCCTCTCCCCTTTTTGATGGGGATCTATCAGCAGCGCTGCGTTCGCAGAGCTACGGCCATCATTAAGGACTTTCATCACCCTTCTCACGACCTGTTTTCCCTCCTGCCGTTGGGGAAGAGATATAGGAGCATCTGCTCTAGATCTAGTAGGATGCTGAACAGCTTTTTCCCCACAAGCAGTCAGGATCAGAAATGGACCGTGTCCCTTCCACTTCCCCTGACAAACTCTCCCTCCACACACACGTACGTACTCACATCAATACAGGAACAGTTTGACAGTTAGTTACCTGATACGTTGAACTTCATCTCGAGCTGAATAAGCACTTATTAATACATAAACGCACTTTAACAGATATGAATATGTGGTGTTGATATGTTTTTAGTTTTGTTTTAGAGATGTTTTTATAGACTATTTTAGATATTTATCACTGTTCTTTTTGTTGCACCGATATGAGCTGATGAGAAACAGTATTTTGTTTTTTTGTGTATGTAAATACTCAGAGAAATGACAATAAAGCAAATCTTGAATCTTGAATCCCACCCCGGTCATTCTCCCTTCTCCCCACTCCCATCAGGCAGAAGATACAAAGGCTTGAGAACATGAACCACCAGGCTCAAGGACAGTTTCTAGCTCGCTGTTATAAGAGTCTTGAACTGACCTCTCATATACTAAAGATGAACTCTTGATCTTAAAACCCGTAGAAGACAGAGGGTAGTGGTCAATGGGACTTATGCTACCTGGAGGTCCGTGACTAGTGGTGTTCCTCAGGGATCCGTACTGGGACCTCTGCTGTTTGTGATGTATATAAATGACCCGGATGAGAATGTACATGGGTGGGTTAGTAAGTTTGCAGATGATACAAAGATTGGTGGTGTTGTGGATAGTGTAGAAGACCGGCAAAGGATACAGCAGGATACAGATCCTTATGGGCGGAGAAATGGCAGATGTTCAACCCAGCCAAATGTGAAGTGTTGCACCTTGGGAGATCAAGTGTAAAGAGACAGTACACTGTTAATGGCAGGACCCTTAGCAGTGCTGATGAGCAGAGGGATCTTGGGGTCCAAGTTCATAGCTCCTGGAAAGTGGCTACACAGGTTGATAGGGTGGTAAAGAAAGCATATGGCATGCTTGCCTTTAGTTGAGGCCTCATGTTCAAGAGTCAGGAAGTTATGCCGCAGCTTTATAGAACTTTAGTTAAGCCACATCTGGAGTATTGCGTTCGGTTCTGGTCGCCCCATTATAGGAAGCATGTCGAGGCTTTGGAGAGGGTGCAGAAGAGGTTTACCAGGATGCTGCCTGGATTAGAGAGCACGTGCTATGAGGTTAGGTTGGACAAACTTGGGTTGTTTCCTCTAGAGCGGCAGAGGCCGAGGGGAGATCTGATAGAGGTTTACAAGATTATGAGAGGTGTAGATAGACAGCCAGTATCTTTTTCCCAGGGTTGAAGTGTCTAATACCAGATGGCATACATTTAAACTGAGAGGGGGGGAAAGTTCAAAGGAGATGTGCGGGGCAAGTTTTTTTTTTTACACAGAGAGCGGTGGGTGCCTGGAATGGGCTGCCAGGGGTGGTGGTGGAGGCAGATACGATAGGAGCATTCAAGAAGCTCTCATGATTGTGAGGGAAATGGTAGGATATGGACATCATCTAGGCAGAATGGATTAGTTTAGTTGGGTTTTTTATTATGAATGGAATTGGCTCAGCACAAATTGTGGGCCACAGGGCCTGTTCCTGTGCTGTACTGTTCTATGTTCCATCTCCCAATCTACCTCATTGTGGCCCTTGCATCTTATTGTCTGCCTGCACTGCACTTTATCTACAACACTATGTCCTGCATTTTCTTTTTCCTTTTTGTACTAGCTTGATGTAATTATGTATGGAATGATCTGTCTGGATGGCCTTCAAGCAAAAGTTTTCACTATCTCAGCAGATGCACAATGATAAACCAATTACCAGTTTTTGAAGCTGAAAGCAGATGCCTGTTTGACATAATGCAAATGTGTAAACAGATGCACTGATATACTTTGCACAGTGAATGAAACATGTTGAATAAAAGTATATTTCTGGAAAAGGTCAATGGATTCCAGGATGTGCCAATAATCTAGAGCCTCCAGTACTGAGGAAATGCTGTGTAATCAGATGTACCCTAGCTCCTGGTTAAGGCAATTATACAGACGTCCCATCTGCTTGCTCAGGAAGGTTTAGTATCTTGTAGATGTTCTAAACATAGAAATGGGGAACATAAATCCAAAATAAGAGGTCACCGATTTCAGGTGACAGACAAGGAATTCTTCCCTGAGAGAACGGTGAATCCTTTAGGCCTCTACCCCCGAGAGTTGTGGAAGTTGAAGCATTGAGTTGGAATAATTTTGTAGGAGAATCCCAGGATTATAGGGACTAGAAAAGTGGGACCAAGGCCAAGGTTAAATCAGCCCTGACCTTAATGTTTGGTGGAACAGGCGAGGGGGCTGAATTGTCTATTCTTGCTCCTACTTATGTTTTATTAATACTTTTATTAAAAAAAATTAGTCAAAACCTGCATAAGCTTTTGTTTGCTGTAAAATGCAATTAAATTTACATCAATAACAGCAACACATGCACATTTAAATTCATTAGCTTAATACCAAGTTCACTGTGATAATCCCCATTCCACAAATGTGATTGGATGCACTCTTTAAGCCATTTGAAAACCACAAAATGAATGCAAATTTTCTTTTTAAAAAATCAGCATTATTTTTTTGTTGTGATTTATTGCTGGTATAGGGTTGCAGCAGCGGGAAAAGTTTTCAAGTAGGCCTTTCAGGGATGTTATCTTTTGTTAAAAAAAATTGTTCCAAAATCAAGCCCTGTTCAATTCCACCAGGGGGCAACTGTGTAATGCAAAGGAACACTACATCCGACATACGAACTATTGGCAAATTCACCCCTGTGCTCTGTGTTAGCAATGATCAGGATTTACCAAGTTCATCAACCAATCACCTTCCTCACAGCCTGGCTTTAAAGAGATATGCACAAGTGCCACTGGCTCAGCCCAGACACATCTACACTGCTGCATTACATGCAGAAAGACATCGAGAGCTTTGCAATGGTGGTGGCAGTAACATCAGTGAACACTGGCAAGAGCACCAGGGTGAATGTGTGCTGTTAAATCCAAGCCAGGATTGAGGTTTAATCCAAAGCACAAACACAAGAAATGAACAGAAGTGAACCACAAACCCCTTGGACTGTTCTGCCCTCCAACGCAGTTTATGGCTGATGCCGCGCCTTCAGCTCACTGCCCTGCTCCATCCCCATTCCCTTTATTTCAGTGTCCAGAAACCTCTTGACCCAAGTCTCAAGGCTGACATCTCTGGCAGAGATCACCAGTCTGGATGCTGTACTTAGAACAGGTACAAACCCTCGACTCAAGAGGCAAGTCCTAGTGCCTGCTAGCAACTCGATGGCTTGGCAGGAGCAGGAGGACTGGACAATGTCCCATTGCAACCTGGATGATCGCTGTGGCAAAATGTGAAGAACCCAGTTACTGCTCCAGAGACCACAACTGGTCAGTGGCCAGTGCTGCATCGCCCTGGTCTGCCCAGTGGTCAAACCAGGCACTGTGTTGACCTAATCATTGGCACAAACTGATGCACTGAATTGAATTAAACCAAATGTTAGAAACAGTGGGAGAACCAGAGCACAATGAGGACCACTGAGCTCATTCCAGATTCTGTTTATCAGTCCAAGCAATCTATCCCCTTCCCACCCCTAAATCTTTGAAAGTTATATTTTCTCAGGTAACTATCAAATTCCTTTTTGCAAGTCCTAATTGGCTCCATGTCCACCACCCTTTAAGCACAACCACTGGAAACCCCCTCCCATTCCCCACTGCAAGTCCCCCTAGATCTTGCGCGTCCCTCTCCCCGTCCTTGATCACCTTCCATTTCCTCCCGCCAAACCCATTTTGATCTTCTCCACCTCCACCAAATCTCTTCTCAACCTTCTCTGCTCGAAGCAGCCCAGCTACCCTTGCACTGAACCCACCTTTTCCAGGACTGCCCTGATGAAGGGTCTCGGCCCGAAACATCGACTGCTTATTTCCCTCCATAGATGCTGCCTGACCTGCTGAGTTCCTCCAGCACTGAGTGTGTTGCTCCAGATTTCCAGCATCTGTAGTCTCTTGTGTCTCCAAAGGGAGCTTGTAAGTTTTTAAACTTTTCCCTAGTTTGGTGAATAGTGCTCAAAATAGTCCAAGATCAAACCACCCCAATTTCAGACATCTAGTAAGCAGAACACATCACAGTCACGACACCAAACTCCTTTCACAGTTCGCAGACTCTAATCCCCTTCATATTGAGTCACTTTTAAATTTTGAACTTAATTCCAAGAATTTGCTTCTTATTCCAGGAACCAGTGTTAGAATCCAAATAAAACTGTGTCAATGAGGCCACTGTTGAAGTAGAGGGAGCCAAATTAACAGTGTGGGTTCCAGTAGTGTCAGTGTCTTGTAGGCCCAACCAAGTAAAGCAGAGAGGGAGAGGGGAAGTCTTTAAATCTGATTATAAGATTATGAGGGACGTAGAGTAGATAGTTGGCTTCAAATCTTAGAGGTTTATAAAATCATGAGGGGCATAGATAGTCGGTCTTTTTCCTGGGGTAGGGAGTCTAAAGCTAGAAGGCATAGGTTTAAAGTGAGAGGGGAAAGGGGACCTGAGGGGCAGGTTTCTCCACACAGAGGGTGGTGGGTATATAGAACGAGCTGCTAAAGGAAGTGGTAGAGGTGGGTACAATTACAAGGTTTAAAAGACATTTGGAGAGGTACATGGAAAGGAAAGGTTTAGAGACATGGGCCAAATGCAGGCAAATGGGATTAGCACAGATAGGCAACTCAGTCAGCATGGAAGAGTTGGGCCAAAGGGCCTATTTCTGTGCTGTATACCTATTAATTTAAAACACAGGAGAGAGTGTGATGATCCAGAACACAGGAGGTGGAAACAAATCACTCATGGCTTTCCAAAGGGAATTGGATGGACTTGATGGAGGATGGTTTGCAGTACCAGGGACTGTGGGGGGAAAAGAGGTCTGACTGGGTTGTTCTACTAGGAATTAGCATGGGCTAGAGTTGACAGCCTCTTTCTACACTACAATGATTCCAAGAGCAAACCTTCCCAACATGTTGATGCAATCACGATGGCAGCACACCAGTAGCTCTACTTCATTAGGAGTTTGACGAGATTTGGTATGTCACCAAAGACCCTTGCAAATTTCTACAGATGTATGGTGGAGAGCACTCTGACTGGTTGCATCACAGCCTGGTATGGAGGCTCCAATGTGCAGGATCACAAGGGGCTGCAGAGGGTTGTAGACTCAGCCAGCTCCATCACGGGCACAACCCTCCCTGCCACTGAGATCATCAAGAGGCGGTGCCTCAAGAAGGCAGCATCCATCATTAAGGACCCTCACTTTCCAAAACATGCCCTCTTTGTGTTACTACCATCGGGGAGGAGGTACAGGAGCCTGAAGACGCACACTCAATGATTCAGGAACAGCTTCTTCCCCTCCACCATCAGATTTCTGAACAGTTCATGAACCCATGAACACTACCTCATTATTGCTCTTTTGCACTATTTCTTTTTGTAACTTATAGTAATTTTTACTGCTGCCGCAAAACAAATTTCATGACATATGTCAGCAATAATAAACCTGATTCTGATTGTATAGCTCACCACTTGATGCCCTCATACCAAGTGCAACCAACACTTCAGACCTCCTTTCTCCTCTCATCCATCCCCCTTGTACCATCCCCCCAAAAAAAGTTGGCATTACTGGGAGCCAACTGAGCATTTAGCACCGGGGTCAATTGTTTTTTGTAGGGCAAGGCTTTGGAATAGAGGTGGGAAAGTGGAGCTTGTGTGTACTTGACCCACCAAAATGATGGAACATGGGGCTGGATGGTCTCCACCAGTTCAACAGCTGCTGAAGTCTGCCTCAGCCAGGACTTACCACCTTCAGGGAAGGGAGAAGTTGGTGGCCTGTGATAAAATGCTTAAGCCCATAGCCACTTTCAGTGAAGGTCAAGGGGAGCTGGGCAATTCCTGAAATCCAGCAGGTAACACGTTGCAGCATTGGAAGTTATACAGACCAAAATGGAACCAGTTTCTTGTTTGCTTTGTGTCAGTTCACATGCTGCTTGCAACATACCTCAGTCTAAATACGTGACGGCGGGACATGAAGCTTTACATGCTGAGCCACAGTCATCCTGAAACCCGTCCACACTGCCTACTCACTGCTCGTTACCGTCACTCCAACTTCACCACCCCTCACTCTGCCCTCATTACGTTTTGACGCAAGCCTTCTGATGTTGACCCACATTTCTCCATCTGCACTAAAGTCAGGAGACTGAGCAACCCCAAGAATGGTTCAGAGGGGAACACAAGACTAAACGGTGTGTCGGCATTGTGGAAAGCAGGTTTAATCTTTATTTCTGAGCTGAGGCAGCAGGACACACAGTTAAACTCCAAACACAATTGGGCAACGTCGTGGCAAGGCTGGTGGAGCCGCTACCTCACAGCACCAGTGACCCAGGTTCAACGCTGACTTCCGGTGCTGTCTGTGTGGAGTTTGCACGTTCTCCCTGTGACTGTCTGTTTTCTCCCCGGATGCTCCACATCCCAAAAGGCGTAAGGGTCGGTAGGTCAACTGGCTGCTGTAAACTGGGAATGCGAGGAGAATAACACTGGGATTAATGTAGAATTAGAGTAAATGGGTCCAAGGGTCTGTTCCTGTGCTGCCTCCCTCTAGGACTATGGTAAAATGATGAACCAGGTGGATATGAGAGTGAAAATACAGGAGAGTAAAAAAAGGTCAATATAAAACAAAATGCCGTAATTACTCAGATCAGGCATACCTGTGGAAGGAGAAGCAGAGTTAAATGTTTCAAATCAAATCACCTTCCGTCAGAAGTTCAGAGTATTTCAGAGTATCAGAGCATCGTGGTCAGCATGGACGGGTGGGCCAAAGGGCCTGTTTCCGTGCTGTGTTGCTCAATGACTCTGATTTACAGCGTTTTATTTCAGATTTCCAGCATCTGCTGCATTTTGCTTTTGGATTACAAAGTCAAAATGGACCAGTTTGCTGACCCTCTAACTCTTGTGTGTCTGTCTGACTCAGGGAAAATAAAGCTAATAATAGCTGATTCACTGCACACACTTCAACACAGTTATAAGAGAATGAACCAAAAACACGCAGCAATTTGTCATCTTAATAGGTCTATTTCTCAACAGTGAAACCATTTACAAACTTTAATAAATATTTAACAAAAAATTGAGGATACACTGTACAAAAATCAAGAGCAATTAAACTGACCAGCAGCTGTTTTAAGTTTAACCCTACAGCTGTGCAATACATCAAAAAAATTTAAGGATGACAATCTGCTTGCCCACAAAAGAAATTCAAGTACTATATTACACATATTCCATAAATTAAAGGTTTTTTAAATTTTTTCATATTAATTTGACAAATAAAATACTATTTACAAACCATTTTCTTCTTCCCTGAGAATGGGCTCAGTCACAGCACACACAGGTTTACAAAAAACACTCGCCTGTTCAGAATGGCTTAGTTTTTTCTTCCTTATTTTTTTTAAATTCAAGTTTGGCAGGAGTTTGTTGGCAAGAGATAGAGACAGAGAGAAAGTGTTGGAAGGAGGTATACATCAGGAGATTTGGTATAGTAGGTTACATGTGGTAATTCACTGGTGTCTCCAAGTTTTCATTTTTGGTCGGTGTTGCTCTGTGTTAACTTGGGGGTTGGGAAAAAAAACCACAAAGGGAAGAGATTCCCTGTAGAGAGTACTCCAAGCTTACAGAACAGAATACCAAGGTATTTCCCCACAAGAATTTTAACTACCACAGTATGTCTGATAGAGTATTCCATTCAGCAGAGTTGTTAAGTAAATTTACAGCATCACTTTTGTTGGTTCTCTAAAAATGTTAAGATTGCTCCATACGTTTTCTGAAGAGTGCCACACATTGCAAGAGAAACAGAGTCCTTAACCAGCAAGTTGGGCAGGAACAAAATGGTTAGTACTTCTCAGCACCAAAACGTCTCATTTGTGAACAGTGTTTGCTGGTTCAGTTATACATCACTGCTCTGTTTCACTCACTAATCACACTTGTAAGTTATATAATGGATACTTTTTTTAAAACAAAAAAGGAAACATGGCCTTCTTATTTAGGGAAATGGTGGTTAGGCTGGGGAAAGGGTTTAGTTCACTGGTTCTCACACAGTCCAGCTCTAACAGGAAGCATTACGATAGGACATAACTTAAAGACATTCCAGTTGTTAAAAAAATACATGCAAGCGAAATGCAAAGTGGGTTGAACCTCGAGTAAAGTGTAAAAATACTGATTAATGAGCAAAACTATGGAAGAGGACACTGCTTGGGAATGGAACACTCCCATTTTTGGCACTAGGTGTCAGTATCACCCACTGAGTTAGATTCACGAGGGAGGGAGAGAGAGAGAGAGAGAGAGAGAGAGAGAGAGAGAGATGGACATAAACTCTGCTCCCTCCTCCAATGATGAACCATAATTTCTGGAGAGCTTTTTTTTTACTGAACCTGTGCAAGACTGGCCTCATCCCCAGCACTAGTCTTTGTTACATGGTCTCAGAGTGGGGACTCTCAACACAGCAACAGCATTAAAACACAGGCAGCTTTCTGGCTATGGCACACCAAGGTTTGTGCAAGGGTGCTCGGGCAGGGGGTGGGAGTTACAAACAGGTCTGACCAAGCTCACGTCACACAGGAAAGCGAAGAATCATACAGCACTCTTCCCAGTGAGTCCACCCCTTCATATCTTTTGACTGAAAGATGGGGACGCATTCTGCTATAAATCATTTAACCATCCTTAGAGTTCGTGATTCCTACCCTCACCCACTGAAATAACAAGGTATAACCATCTCTAAACAGGGACTGCAATAGAACAGTTCTTTACAAAAAAATTAGCTCAGGTCTGTGAAATGATTGGGGACCCTCAGCTGGGATAACTCACACCTTGCAAGTTTTGTATTCCCATTCCAGTCTCACCCCATTGAAGACAACATCCAAATTCCTAACACCAGCACCTTTGACCCCTGACAGAAGGACGCAGAGGATGGGGTGCTCTAAACTCTGCCCTTGTTGGGACTCAGCCCAGGACAGAACCAGCTCTCAAAAGTTCCTATTTACGGCTGCACCAACAGTGTGCACATGGAATGACTTTGTAATTTTGGCTCTATCATTAATAGAAAGGAGTTCACTGGAACAAAGGAAGACTTGGGAACAGGAACAAGCCTGAAATTCAGCCAAAACGTTCTCGAACCAGCATCATGAGCTTCTTCTTGCCTTTGTAAGTCTGTTTGAGGTTGTCTATGAACTGTGTAAATTGTATGTGTCCATCCTGAGCCATCAGGAACGTCTCTCGAGCTTTGCTGAGGAACTCGATGAACTCGCCATAGTGACGGGGGCTTATGTGAGTCAGGCGCGAGTGTGTGGTGCTGATGTAGGCGTCGATGGTTGCATTGAGCAACTGGCAAAGGGGGGCCTTCTCTGTCGACATGAGTTTTCCGGAGTTTCTCCGGCCGGGAACGCCGGGCAGGCCAGGGGCAGACATGGTGCATCTCCTCAGAATGTCCGACAGCACAGGGGCACACTGCACGCTCTTGATGACCAGCGGGACTATGGCAGCCAACTCGTTCTTGCCCAGCGAGTGACTCAGGGAGCAGGCCCACAGGACGTCAGTGATGGCTGGGTGAGTGTCCTGATTGTAAGCGACGTTGAGGTGGGCCAGGGCCAGGCTGGCCATCTTGTAGGCACGGATGGGGAAGCCCCTGTGCTCCATGTACCGAGCGATGGTGAACAAGTGCGAGTAGCTCATCCCCGTGGAAGCAGAGTCGAGAACAATCTGGTACGCGGTTTCAAAGGCTACGTGGTTCTTCTCACACAGAGTCAGAGCTGACAAGGCGCAGTTCTGAGGATCCTTCATTGTGCATTGGAGTGCAACTGTCCGGGCACAGCTGTCGAGCTCTTCGCGTTGGGTATAGTCCAGATTCAGGCGCAGAACAGTGGCATGAGAGGTTACTGTGGCAGCGACTATTGTAGTTGCTTCAGTTGGAGTGAAGAGAGAATACCAGTTCTGCATGATATTCATCAAGGCACAAACACCTGAAAGACGAGAGTTGGACTACTTAAACGCTGTAGGCAATTTCATTATTTGTTAGAACAGAGGCAGGTTCCATAAGGATTTATTATTATACACCGTTCATGATGCCCCACAGTTAATTGGCAGCAGCTATTTTTTTCCACAGCAAGATTACACACACAGCTATGAAAGGCACAACACTGCAAATGTTGGATGAGGGACGTGTTGGCCACAATGCCAGAAAGGCCTCCTCTCTGTTTTTCCGAACAGTTACATTTGATCTTTTACATTCACTCAAAAAAAAAGGGGGTAGGAGGGGGACTTTTGCAAATGATCCACAAACAAATGACCTCTGACAGTGCAGCACTCCCCTAGCACTGTATTCATGTCAGCATTTGAGTGGGCTCAAGCCAAAACCAACTCAAACTGCTGCCTCTGATTCACAGCTAATGCAGATTCAGAGGCAATCCTCCATCTCAAGCAGAACAAGGACGTCCAAGGTTAATCAGGTTAACCACGACTGTGAATTACAATTCACTACAGCATCAGGGAGGGCGAAAACACGGGCTCCACCCTTTAAGATCAGTGCTGGCTGTGAACCAGCCAAAACTACCTTAAAAACAAATCTCAAACATTTCATGGGTGTAGTGCTGAGAGGGGAACGAGTGGTACTGATGCATTGCATTGTATTTCCTGCATATACTTAGATGTAAAAATATCATCTTTTGAATTAAAACAAATCCCATGACTTTGGTGCTTCTGAGCGAGATGTGCAAGTTGGTATTTCATGGCATTCCAGGGAGGGAGGGAATGCTTTCATTATGAACTCCCACCAACTTACCGACTTCTGTAGCACAGCTCACCAGCCAGCGCACCATCTCACGGCGACGCCAATTCATGGTTGACAGCGTCATTCTCATTACCTGCAGGGTGAATGCATTCCACAGTCAAATCCCAGCGGTTACACTAATACAAGTTCTGATGGTGTGGACTTGCAAAAAATATCTTCTGCTTTCACAGGTTCAAGTGGTTGCAAAATCATGAGAGAAAAAAAATGGCAGACCAAACATTCCTTTGTTACTCTTCGAGTACACCGGGTTGGCCTTCCCCCTTGGACCCACAAAATAAAAACTATTCAAACCTTTGGTAACCAAAGCCCATCCAATTCATCTATCACCTCATTACAAGTGACCCACTGTATCAAAGCTGTGATTTTAAAATTCTCATCTTTGGCCTCAAATCCCTCCATAGCCTCCCACCTAACCCCCCAACCCTCCAAGACACCTGCTGCTGAGAGTCTGGCTTGATCATCAGCCTGGGCCTTAAACTATTCCCTTCCCAAACCATTCCAAGCACATGCATGGTCAATAACGTGAAGGAACTGCCACATCGAATGCATGAAATCCTACTGCAGATTGAAAAGGGAAAAATAAAAGAGGCATCCAGGATACTGAATATATGAAGAAAGAAACAAGGAGTCCACCATTTGGCCCTCTGAGCCTGCTCCACCTTTCATCAAGATCATGCCTGCTAGATTCAGAGCTATACAGCACGGAAAACAGGCCCTTCGGCCCAACTCGTTCTGCTGACCAAGTTGTCTACCTGAGCTAGTTCCCTTTGCCTGTGTTGGTCCATATTCCTGTAAACTTTTCCTATTATTTACCTGTCCAAATGCCTTTTAAATGTTGCATTTGTACCTGGATGATGATCTACCTCAACACCATTTTCCTCCACTATTCCCACATCTCCCAACATCCAGAATGTCCGAGTCTCCAGGACCTTCTGGGAGAGAGAACTCCAAAGTTTAACACCCTTTGAGTGAAGAAATTTCTCACCTGTCCTCAATGCCCAGTCCCTTAATCTGAAACTGACCTCTGGTTTTAGACTTTTCAGCCAGGGGCACATCCTCTCTGCATAGAGCCTATCAAGCTCAGAATTTTGCAAATTTCTGAGATCACTTTTCATTCTTCTGAACTCCACAGAAGACAGGTCTAGCCAACCCTACTTCTCCTCGTACAGAAAACCTGCCATCCTAGGATGAAGTCTATGAATCTTCATCACACTCCCTGTGACAATTATATCCTCTTTTAGACAAAAGGACCAAAGCTGTATACAATACTCCCAGTGTGGTCTCACCAAGGTTTCTTGTAATATATAAATGCAGTAAGACTTCGAGTTATAGAATCAGAGTCAGAGTAATACAGCACAGCAACAGGCCCTTTGGACCATCACATCCATTCTGTCCACTAGCTACACTAATCCTATTTACCTGCATTAGGTATGCAACCATTGTTACAGTGGTTAACAAAACAAGGATTATTAATCAATGTGTAGAATTCTGTGAAATATCCTTTGTCCCTGACAATGGAACTAAGTGAAAATTTCATGAGTAGTTCAAATGAAAGAGACACATCTCAAAAAATAATCTTGTTTTTGCTGCTGAGTGTTTTAACTTTGTATACATGCTCCCGAATTTCAACCTTTTGTACCTCAGAATGCTTTAACAGTACTCTTTGCAACAGGGAGATACCAATTTCCTGCTTGGATTCCCCATCACATTATTCCTATACCCAAGTCCTCTCCTACTCACATACCAATTACCTTCCTAACTGCAATGCTGCACCATCATAAACACCATTAGTGCATACACTAAGATCGCACCTGTAGCCCGAGCTCCAGAGATACATTGAGGAGTGTAATGTCAGGTGCACAGTTGGGAGGTGTTGCCGTCTTGCAAGCATCCTGTGCCAGCTTGTAAATGAGCGATGGAGAATGGATGTTTTGCTGAATGGACTCCAACACCACTCGCAGCCACTTTGGGTCTCCTGCAACAACAGCAAGTATTAACAGATTGATCAAACCATAAAGAATAGCTCAGTGCCCAAACACAAGCCCACAGATTTTTCACCTGTAGCTCCATGTGTGGAATATTTTAAACACATGGCCTGACTGGAATCATTTGGTTACAGAGTCATACAGCATGGAAAATGGCCCTTTGGCCCAACTCGCCTATGCTAGCCAAGGTGCTAATCCCATTTGCCGGTGTTTGGCCCCTATCCCTCTATTGCTTTCCTATCCATGTACCTGTCCAAATGCTCTTTAAGCTCTGTCATTATACCTTTCTCTACCAACTCCTGGTGTGCTCTGTTTATATATAACAGGCCATTCGGCCCTTCCAGTCTGTGCCGAAACTTTATTCCGCTAGTCCCATTGACCTGCACTCAGTCCCTAACCCTCCAGACCTCTCCCCTCTATATATCTATTCAATTTATTCTTAAAACTTAAGGGACATACAGCAATTATTTAGGGTAAAACCTGAATACCCTATTTGAGAGGAAAAAGTAGCATTTTTCTAAGGGAAATTACTGAATTTTTTTTTGAAGTTTAATTTACTCGCAGGATGTGGTTGTTGCCGACAAACAGGGGTTTATAGCCATAACGTGGCTTGTTGGGCTATTCCATGGGCAATTAAGGGTCAATGGTGTTGGTGGTCTGGAGTCACGTATAACCCATCAAAAAAAAGGGCTATATTTTCTTTCCAGAAGGAAGGGAATTTTTAAAACAG
The DNA here is from genome assembly GCF_009764475.1 of Pristis pectinata. Classification (NCBI taxonomy): domain Eukaryota; kingdom Metazoa; phylum Chordata; class Chondrichthyes; order Rhinopristiformes; family Pristidae; genus Pristis; species Pristis pectinata. The sequence goes on along the minus strand of NC_067435.1, from coordinate 3,372,425 downwards.
CAATTTCACAGTCACCATTACCAATGCTGTTTTTGTTTGTGGGATTTGAAATTGTGTATCTGGATCAATAGTCCAGTCCTCCCTGTATCTTAACCATTTTACTACCATGAATTTCAATTCACAAAATCTTGCAAAAATCAGATGTTATATGTATGAATACACCACAAAAAATAATGGTGGAAGTCGTGGATAAATATTTGATTAAAATTAACTAGGTTGGGAATGAGTCTCACTGAACTAGTGAGCTGAATAGTCTCCATCTGTGTTCCAATACTGCAGGATAATTAGAAGCACAGCACATAAAACATGGCATGGAGACACTGTCTCATAGCCACACCCTTTTGACCTATAAAGGCATTTCCCCCAGAGGAAGGTGGTGCCGGGGCACATCCTCTATCTGGAAAGGATATAGCTGGAGCAACACTTGCAGGAAGACCCAGAGTAGTTTTCCACCCATTTGCTTGAATGTACAACTGTGCCAGGTAAAAGGTATGATTTATTCAGAGAACCCACTTTCTCAAATACAATATATAATCCAAAATCACCCCCAATGCACCTTGGAATCAAAACCAGATGTTCAACCCTTAAATCATGCTATTAGTTTAAACAACTCCACAAGAGACTTAAATGTTCTTAAAGGAAAACTCCTTTTCTGCTTTATATGCTGGCTTCTGAAAAAAGGAATACGAAAGTGGCACAAAATGAAGTGGAAGCAGAACACACCACAGCTGACATTTTCACAAGCTTGTTTTTGCAGGAAAACCCATGAATGTCAGTAACTTATGAACGCAAGTTCTGCAAGAAAGGAGTCTTGAGCTAGATGCAATTTTGGTGGGGAAACACTGGAAAAGAAATGAATGTTGTAGCAGGAATAGAGAACCTTATGAAATTAATTCCTATAAACATTTCCATAGCTATCAAGAATACTTAATTATATTGCACAGGATCTAGCTAATTGCTAGTTATTGATGATTGCAATTTTAAATGATGTCAGTAACATTTAACTGGTAAGCTTGATTTTTATTCTTTTAAACAATCTTGCAGAGTGCTCTTTGTTGAAATTTAATGGAACCACAAGAGAAACACAACTGGCGAGACAGTAGTAGTACAAGAACTGGATACGTTAAACTTCTGCTTTTAAAATGCATCATCAGCAAGAACATTAGTTAACTTTCTTGTTCAGTTGTGGAACAGGAAAGTCATCAAAAAGGCCCTCCAGGTTTATAAAAATCATGGTGACTTTTTGAAAAGACTAAAAATTAATGTGCATTAATACCCTGGCTTCTGCTGATGGCACTGTGATAATCCAAGCAGCCTATGAATAGTAAAATAGAAAGCAACTAGAGCCACCCAAAAGCTTGCAGTCACAACACAAACAAAAGCCAAGCACTAGCATTAAGTGTAACTGTGCAGGCAGCAAGACCCAAACTGAGCAGAGTTCTTCTTGAGCTGTAGGTAACACTAAACAGCCCACAGCTTGAGCTCTCCTGTAACATGGTGACAGCCTGCTCACCACATTACAGGAACAGTGCATTTCCACTGGAGGTAAAGCAGACAGATTTTGAGGAGATTTCCAGGACCAAAAAATTGCTGAGGAAATATCGGATAAGTTTAGTTATTTTTCTTCAAAATCGCAAATTATGATAAATAAAAACCTATTTCCCTTCACCCCGTTTTTCGACCCATCTAACATTTAAAGTAAATGGTAGGATGATTGAAGACAAATGACAGTGTTTTCTCCACAAGATGGTCGGGCTCAATCTCTGTCAGAAACAGTGGGAGAGGCAGAAACCTTTATGACATTTAAACAGTACTTGTTTGTGCACCCGAAAACCACAACCAGCAAGGATACAAAACTAGTGATGAAATGTGGGATTAAGCTGACGAGCTCTTTCTCAACTGACGTGGGCCAAATAGTTTCCTTCTGCATTGCAAATTTCCTACAATTCTACGAATTTCACATTACTAAAACTAGCAGTTAAGTTCCATGGTGGCTATAGAAGCTCACTTGCAGGAAGTTTATTACTGAATTGAAATGATCTGGCCTGGAATGAGATTACCAATGTATAAAGCTTCACATTATGATGAGACTTAAAAACTACACCCATTTCTCAAAGAAAATCTATGCTTAGACCAGTCAGCATTTGATGGCATGCTAACATCTCATACAGGTCCATACATCAGAATGGTTGAAAACAAGGCATACATTCTGATCAAAAATTGTAAATTATTTCAGCTTCCATTTCATCCCCCCACCATCCTCTCCCCCCCCCAAAAAACTTTGGCATTTCTTTTACAAGCATTCTCCATTCATACTTATACTCAAATAAATTGCCATTATGAGAATAGTTGAGACAGGCATTTTCCTTCCAGCAAATGCAATCACAGTAATAGCTTACAAGCAGCCTGAAGCAGGAGCTCACAAGCAGCCTGAAACAGCAAGGTACCCACAAGGGCTTCTATAACCTGATCTGTACCTTTTGCGGCTGTCAACATGGTAGATGCCAGCTCACACTGCTGCGTTTCAAGGTGCCCAAGGATGAACCAACGTGGATAACGACTAGGATCCACCAACGCTACCAGATGTGGGTGAGAACCATCCCCAGCTGGGGCCATTGATTCCAGCACTGGCAACCTGCAGAAAGAAAAAATGAAGTTAGAAGAGGCTGCATTTTCTTTCAACATAAGATTCTACATCCAACCACCGGTTTGTAACCGAACTCCAATCACAATCCACTGGGGAGCAAAATTAGGGAATGTGTTTACTCTTGTACACATAATGCTTTAAAACACTCAGGAATTCATCCCAACAAGCTTAGTTTTTCAATAAGTGGGACCTATAAGATTTTTGTGTTATCAACGAGTACAGAACAATGGAATTAATGATGAAATGAATCCCAATTAGAGGTCCACCAGCCTGAATTGGTATTTGTTTCTACCTCCATACATGCTGCCTGACCTGCTGAGGATTACCAGCCTTTTATTTTTAAATTGTACAGACCACTCATGACCTACAAGAACAAGGAAAGACCTGTTGATTCAGAAGTCCAATCTCTCTTCCTATGATGTTACTCTACTTTTAATGATTTGCCTTGGTTAATATTCTACTAAGTTGCACACACCTTCAATGGTACCAAGATTTAGCACCTGTGAGTCCCTCTGTAGAGCAGCCCTTTATCTCCAACCATTTCCCCTGATCACAGGTCTGCCATACGCAATCTGAATGGGAACGGACCCAGGAATGTGCCTTTTTGTAATGCCAAAGTAATTTTTCACTTTAATCAGCTCTCGTCTCCTTATCTTCCCCTCAGACCCTGAAAGTCCCCATCTCAGTTTGGGACATTACCACTAGTGCTGTCAATTGCCCAAACTGCAACTTGAAACTGTAACAGGACACCACCAGACTACTAATGCAAGAACTTAAGAAATACATTAAATAGGCTTTTGGCCCATTGTACAGTCTGCTGGTTGGTAAAATCTTTTATTTCAGTGCTACTTTCCCTGCACTAACTCTATATCACTTGAGTTCCTTAATATCAAAAAAAATCTATTAATTATGGTCTTAAATATACTAAGCATTTCAATAAAGTCACCTTTCATTCTTCTAAACTCTAGACTGCATGTGTAATTGGAGCAAGATCTCTACTCTTGTACCCAAATGCTTTTGCAATAAAGGCCAACACACTTTGCTTTCCTTGCTGTCTGCTGTACCTGCACGCTTAGTGATTCATGCAGGAGGACAACCAGGTCCCTTTGGACAATATTTCATCTTTCAATTTCTCACCATTTAATTCCTTCTAAAGTGGATAACCTCACATTCTTCCACATTATATTCCATCTGCTGTGTCCTTGCCCATTCATTTAGTCTGCTGAAGCCTCTATGTCCCTCACAGATCACACCGCTTCCTATCTCTCTATCAAAAACAAACCTGGATATATTACAGTTGATTCCGGCATCCAAATCATTGATAGATGGTCAACAGCCAGGGCCCCAGCACTGATCCTGGAGGTACCCCGGCCTGTCAGGCACCCAAAGCGAAAATATCTTGTCCTTTAAACAACCCTCAGTCCACGCCAACACCCTGCATTCTAAATAATCTTGCGTAGCACCTTATTGAAGGCCTTCTGAAAGTCTGAAGACACAGCAAACACAGGTTCACCCTCATCTATTCTGCTAGTTAATTATTAAAAACAGTATTTGTTAAAAGCAATTTTCCTTTCATAAACCTGCACTGACTCTGCCCAATCCTGTTGTGATAAATTTCTGATCATACCAACAAAATTTCCTTAATAGAGGTCATTTTTCCCAATACACTTTTCCCCCATTACTGACGTCAGGCTAACTGGAGTGTAATGTCCGTTTTCTCTCTCCTGGTGTTACACTTGCTACCTTTTGATTTGTGGTCAACATTCTACAATCCATGGAACTTTGGAAGATGATGAGTCCACCCATCACCTCCACAGCCTTTGCCTTCAAACCCCTGGGATGCAGACCATGTCTCAACGACTCATTGCCTTTTAATTCCATTAATTTCTCCAATATTAATTTGTCACTAATGCTGCTCTGAGCTCCTGGTCCATCCTTCACTTGTAGTTTTCCACCACCTGCAACAGCTTCGCCTCTTGCTCAGTGAAGACCATTTTACTTAATTTCTCTGCTACTTCCACATTCCCCAAAATTATTGATTCGTGTCAGTTTGTAAGGGACCTGCATTAATTTTAGCTAATCTTTTCCTCACTATGTACACACAGAAGCCCACTTTGTGATCCGCGCAAAGCTACTCTCGTATTCTACTTTGCTCTTCAATGCCTTTGTGCTCTTTAGCTGAATTGTGAAATGTTCCCATCCACAGCTTGCTACTATTTTTGGCAACATTATCCTTTTATCTAATACCATCTGTAACCTCTCGACCGCCACAGCGGAACCACTTTCTTGTTGCTCTTTTTACCATCACAATGGGATCCCCACCCGCAGACACACACTTTAGTTAGCAATCAAAAGAACCCAAAAGATATCTTCCAATTATCTTCCTATCCTGAAGCACAAAAAGAGAATTATAACCCAACTTGTGCTGCTGTTGCAATATTTTAAAAACCTGCATTTACACAAATCCTGCCACAAATTCAGGATTTTATGGTTAAGTATTCTGACAACATAGGAAATTGTAGGAGCCAATTTTCACACTGCCAGGTCCCAGGGACAAATGATCAGAAAGGTTTGCATGATTTTGCACGAGGAATAAAATATTTAAGATATCTTTATTAGTCACACATACATCGAAACACACAGTGAAATGCATCTTTTGCGTAGAGTGTTCTGGGGGACAGCCCGCAAGTGTCGCCACGCTTCCGGCGCCAACATAGCATGCTCACAACTTCCTAACCCATACGTCTTTGGAATGGGGGAGGAAACCGTAGCACCCGAAGGAAACCCACGCAGACACGGGGAGAACGTACAAACTCCTTACAGACAGCGGCCAGAATTGAACTCGGGTCGCTGGCGCTGTAATAGTGTTACGCTAACCACTACACTACTGTGCCTGGGAGGTTGTGGTTCTGATAAGGCAGCTCCCCCTTGGGCACTGCACTGAGAGCGCAGGCTGAGATTACATGCTCAAGATTGAAGGCCGACAGGGTCGAGTCGATATCCTTGGTCTCAAACAAGAGTTGGTCATGGCTCTGGAGTGGCAATGATTGCAGATTTGAGTTACAACTGCAACATTGCAAATGGCTTGCTCAAAGTGCTTCTTGCATTTAAATAGAGGTTACTGTTATTCTTTTGTCCTTACCACCCAACTTTCAATAGTGATGCTGATTAATGCCCACTTCCCAAGACCAGTTAAATTCTGGGATCTTGGAATACTGTCTATAGTCCAGGAAAGCACATTTAAAGCCACAAGGAATGGTCTTTTACAGAATAATTGCAAGGATGATATAGAAATGAGAGTTTATTCCCCTCAGGAAAGGAAAAACAAGGCTGGGATCCTCTTGAAGAGAAGTCCACAGTGTGACCTAATAAAGTTCCATAAAAATACCAAAAGTTTTGCTGCAGGAGATAGTACTTCATTTGAGGAGCAAAACTCGTGGGATAGTGACTAAGGAACCAAGCAACAAATTTCGAGTGGAGAGACAATGGAACTTATAGAACGGAACAGCACAGGAACAAGCTTTTCAGCCCACCACACTGTGCTGAACACAACGCCAAATTAAACAAATCTCTTCTACCTGCACAAAGTCAAAGTTGAGTTTATTATCATATGCACAAGTGCATGTACAGGTGCTATGAAAAACTTATATCCAGCAGCATCACAGGCACATAGCATTAGAGACACATTATCCATATCCCTCCATTCCCTGCATATTCGTATGTTCTCTTAAACGCCACCATCGTTTCTGCTTCCACCTCTACCCCAGCTGCCCATTCCAGGCGACTACCACTAAAAAAAAACTTTCTCCACACACCTTTCAAATTTCCTACTCTCACTTTAAATGCGTGCCCTTACAAATTTGCTTACACATTTGAAACAAGCATCACATTTACACTCAGATGCACTTAATTGAAGGAATAAAGTTTTAGGCTATTAAGAGTTAAGAGGCTGGAAGGAAGGAGGGTTGAATGGTACTTTAATAGTCTGCTTTTGTGTTGTATAATCCTTGTAATTCTATAAAGTCAGTAAAGTGCAATCGTGGATCAAGTTTAAGGCATTCACAAGAGAATTCCACAGATCAGAGAACTGATCGATGAAAGAAAAATATTTTGGGGCAGCTCTCTGGAAGAAGTGTGGTTTACAGAGGGAAACCTCTTGGATTATTTAACTGGGTCTGTGGTCACGTAACTTCTCTTGCTCAGGCAGCCAAGGGAACCCACGCAAAGATAAGCAGCAATGTGATGTCACATTAGAGAAGTTTCCCTCATCTTGACAGCCCACAGCCTACTGATGAGAGGGCTCAGGCTTACCACAATGGATGTCATACTGGGTCACGAAGGGCCTCTTTAATCACGTCACACACCGGCATATAAAATGTCACAAACCACAGGTGTCAAGAGTGCCAAGTGGGAAGTGGCGAGTGGAGGAGCACTGCTGCTTGTCCTAGCAGTGACTCACAGTCTAAAGTGTTCACTCCCTTTTTATTTAAAAATAGTGCAGAGTTGCAATGAGTAAACTAATGCATGGAGACCTATTTTCTTTATGAAATGGGTTAGATGAGCCAGCTACACTAAAAAAAATTGTTCCAATTCCCCCACTTAAGCAAGGTATTAACAGTCCTCATGGAAACAAAAGCCCACATTACAGTATTTATTCCATTTCCATACAAGTGCTATTCTTCAATATTTGTTGAACACTTTTATATTGAGCTTCAATTTTTAAAGTTTGTCTTTTGAAGGCAAAATAAAACTGTACAGTTTGCACTTGCAGGATACAACTATTGAACATTTAATGAGTTGAAGGTTTCCTCAAGTATTTCACCTTACCTCATTGCTCTCAAAGACACTTTGTACGCCAGATCAGGGTCATGAAGCAGGAGAGCTTTGAACAAATATCTTGCAAAAGTGTGCATGGGAACACTTTCCCTGTGGACAACTTCCCCCAGGCCACTAAATGGACCTCCTGGAAAAAAAAAGCCAATTTTTAGTATCATTATCTCTGAAATGAATTGGGAACTTGTCTCATTTGAACAAAATCGCACTCCTCTGTGTACTTTCCTAATGACTTGTGACATTGCATGAAACAGACTCATTTAATTCCTGGGTTCCACATTAGATCCAGGGCATTAATAGGACATGTTTGACTTCAGCGATCTTGGGCTGGAGTGGGGACAGAAGCGTTTCCATACCCACTCTTATCCAATGATCCTGGCCAGAAAACACACATCAATAACAAAAAGGACTCATCCAACAGTTTCCCACAGTAAAATATATTGCACACTGAACTCTCAAGAACTTAAAAACAGATTTACAGGGTTACTTTGAGAACATTTTGCAATAGTTAGCTTTGTTTCTCTCATTGCCCAACTGCAGGAATTACACTGATAGCAATGCAGTGAATGAACAATAAACTCTTTCAATGAAGAGCTTTACCAAATTGACCAAACCCAGCACTATTACGCACAGCGTAGAGGTCAGACAAAGATTAAATCGGCAGCTAGCAAAACAAAATTAAGGCTAAGTAATCCAAATAGATTGAACCACATTTTGAAAACGCAGTAGAGAGCATGTGCAAGTGCACGCAAGACCTGCACCGAACAACCACACTGACATTTGTGCAGAGCAGAAAGTGTGGTTTTCAAAGGTTAACTCTTCAGTGGGTTTTTGCTTCGCAATGGAAATTTTGAGACCAAGTGGAGCAACAGATTCTCCTACAACTTGACCCATGTGCGCCAACTCCACTTTTCAGATGACAACAGTTAAGGCTCCAAATCTCCACTTTAGTGTGGGGGAAAAATAAAAAAAATCACATACTGCCAGGGTACTCAAACTGCACAAAAATTTGACCTGCCTATAACAGAGTGCCGAATTCTGGGACAAAACAAAGCCCCCCAAGTCCATTCATGTGTTAGTTATCTTCACGATGTTTTATAACAGAAGGAGAGTAAGAAAATAGCAAAATTGATCAGATGGGAATTGGACACTCCTTTAAATCTTTGGCATTGAAGAACTGATCCCTGTTCAATAACATAGGCTTACAAATTGCAGCACACTTTGAGAAGTGGCTTAGTCATCCTGCTGTCACCTTCAGGTGGTTGTGAGAGGTGGATGTCAGTGGCCCCATGGTTCAGTGCTCCAATGGGGAAACAGGATAAGGCATGAGATATCGGGACAGCAAAGGTGATGAGTTGAAGGCTTGACTTGACTAACACGTATCCCTCTGTCTCATGCTATGCTTGGAAGACCAGGTTGCCTTGGGACAGGCCAATGATGGTCAGCTCTGGGACAGGCCAATGATGGTCAGCTCTAGGACAACAAAGTCCAACTTATCCCTTTGCAATGCACCAAAAGGAATGTTGAATAGGAATGCCCCCCTGGGCTGACACCAAGGCAGAGATCATGTCAAAAGCACAGAAGTGATGCATGCTTGATATGATCTCTGAGCAACAAAAGTGAAGTGATTGTAACAACACATCTCTGGGGAAAAAAATGATTCCCAATCACAATACTGAAAAATACAGCATTATGCAATTGGATTGCACAGCAGTATTATTAAAAACTGGAAAATGCTCGTAAGTGAAATAGTTGGAAGGACTGACTCAAAACCTCAATAATTTCTCCCTCCAGAGGATATCTGATCTGCCAAGTATTTAACAGCACCATTTTTAATTTCAGATTTTAAAGCTATCAGCCCAAAATAAGCTTCTGTTCCTGATCATTAATTTCAAATGACAATGAGCATAAAGGACTCAGAAAAAAGTTGCATCAGGATGCCAAGCTTAACTCAGTGCCAGCAACCATACCATAACTTGGACAATGTAAAGCTTGGTTGGTCCAGGCCTACTGCACAGGGTCCTGACATCTTTACCACCGATTTTACGTACCCCCAAACCACCAGCCTTGCAAGAGACTTAAATGTATAAAGAATTAGGCAGATGCAGGGGAGGGGAAAAAAATACTGAAATGAATTCCAATCTCTAAAGTAATTGTTGACCACAAAGCTGCAGAAAAGGCAATTAATCGTCTGTCAATTAAAGAGTTAAACACAGCTCAGTTACTTCAGGTAACAACTTACAATGAAATCCCCATTTCAATCTCAGCCTTTGTAGAGTTTCCCCCAGTCAGCCACTGCATTAAACAGCAGCCTTAATATCATGAGGTTATGGAACAGTGAAGAGGGGCAAGGGTCCATAATGTTGATCACCACTTTCAGACCACCAGATGACCATGCAGCAAGTAGCAGCAGGCTGAGGCAGGATCCGATTCCCCATTCGCCAGCAGTAAAACAGCTTGCTCATATTGCCCAGGCACAGGCTCGAAACTGGCTCGCAGCTAAGACAGTGAAGTGCGACATGCGTAAAGCAGCTTTAGAAAGGATTCAAACCTTGAATGAAAGAGCAGAGAGCAAACAGTAACAAAAACATTTCTAAAACCTTTTTTACCTTCCAGTAATAAGACAGCTTGCTTTCGCAATACTTGAACGAGCCGTTCATCAAATTCCATTTGTGACAGCATTGATACAAGCTGTTCTTCATTCCGACACACTTTGTCCTGAGCATAGAGTCCTTCTGGCATTAACCTCTGCTGGCCTAATCCTATTAGTGCCACTTCAAGTGCAAGTGCATAATAAGACTCTCCAGTGTTGCTGCTGCCAGGAACTGGAAAGTGCTGATAGATCGGCTTCCGAATATCATTTATCGAATCTGATAACAACGAAACATCACACTGAGTCAGTTTAATTACAGTTAGAAAGTTTAACGATGGCTTGTGTTCTTGGATACTGAAAGTGAAGGAGGGGGAAGACATTCACACAAATACAATAAAAACTGCTGAGTGTGCATGCAAACACAACATTAAGTGTAGTTAAGAATGTGTGCACAGACTCATCACGTAACAGCAAGGGTAGGTGCACACATACCTCTAAAAGCTGCCAAAATTAAGATGTCTGTGCAGACTTCTGGACAACATGCTATATTTAACATAAACTGACTTCGACTTTCCCTGCTAAAAATGTTCACATCAATTACAATCACATACATAGGCACCCAGTGGGAAATATTTTAGAACACAGAAGCCCCAATTGGGCATCAATATTTTTGCTAACAACCACTGCACTGCCTTCCAAGATGGCTTGAAACACAAGTAGGCCATTCAGCCCTATCAGGCTATCCCAAAACATCAGGCTCATCTCTCTCAAGTACCATTTTCCTGCTCGATCCCTATATCCCTGATTTCTCCAAGCTCCGGCAACCTATCATGGCTTGGTATGGCAACTCTTCTGACCAAGACCGCAAGGAATTGCAGAGAGTTGTGAACGTAGCCCAGTCCATCATGCAAACCAGCCTCCCCTCCATGGACTCTGTCTACACTTCTCACTGCCTTGGGAAAGCAATCAAGGACCCCTCCCATCCAGGTCATTTTCTTTTCTCCCCTCGGGCAGAAAATCCAAAAGCCAAAGAGCACGTGCCACCAGACTCAAGGACAGCTTCTATCCCACTGTTATTAGATTCTTGAATGAACCTCTCATACACTAATAGATGAACTCTAGATCTTAGAGTCTACCTCATCATGGCCCCTGCACTTTGTCTACCCAGAGTCAAGAGTCATAGACCAATACAGCACAGATACAGGCCCTTCGGCCCAACTAGTCCACGTCAACCATGGTGGCCACCGGTCCAATCTCAATTTCATGCGTTTGACCCATAGGCCCTGCCCCTGCATGAACCTATCCAAGTGCTTCTTAAATGAAACTATTGTACCTGCCTCAACCACTTCCTCTGGCAGCTCGTTCCATATACTCACCTGCACTGTACTTTCTCTGTAACTCTAACAATATATTCTGCATTGTTTTTCTTTTTACTACCTCGATGTAATGTTATGATCTGTCTGGATGGCACTCAAAACAAAAGCTTCTCAATTTCAGTACACATGAGAATAATAAACCAATACCAAATCTATCAGCCTTAGTTCATAGTGATGTCAATGACTGATCCTCCATACCCCCCCAGTGATTCAGAATTCCAAAGGTTCACCATCTTTTGAAGATTTTCCTCATTTCAGTCCCAAAAAGCCTACCCCTAATTTTGAAACTGTAACCCATGGTCCTAGACTCCTCAGCCACGATATCTGCCCCAATTAGCCCTCAGAAGTTTGCACATTTTAGCAAGGTCACTCTCATTCTTCTAAACTTTATAGAGGCCTACCTTGCTCAATCTCTTTATATGCTAGACATGCCAAAGGAACTAGCCTGGTGGACCTTCGCTACCTTCCTCTATTGCACGTATCTTTTTAAAAAAAGGGTGGGGGGGGTGGGGTGGGGGAAAAGCTGTATAGAGTACTCCAGCTGTAGTCTCAATTCTAAAATTCTAATCAAACACTACTACCAACACTTTCTTTCCTTGCATCGAATTGAGAGGTGGAGAGAGTCCATCACGGGCACAACCCTCCCCACCATTGAGGACATCTTCAAGAGGTGGTGGCATCCATCATTAAGGACCCTCACCATCCGGTACATGCCCTCTTCTCATTACTACCATCGGGGAGGAGGTACAGGAGCCTGAAGACCCACACTCAACATTTCAGGAACAGCTTCTTCCCCTCCACCATCAGATTTCTGAACAGCCCATGAACCCCTGAACACTACCTCGTCATTCCTCGTTTGACACTATTCATTTATTTTTGTAACTTATAGTAATTTTTATGTTTTGCACTGTACTGCTACCGCAAAACAACAAATTTCATGACATACGTCAGTGACAATAAACCCGATTCTGAGAGGGACCGTGTTAGAGGGGTTGTTACTTTAATCAGATTACAACAATAATAGGCATTAAGATCCACAGATTCCCAAACCATTTCCATTATAAATAAGTGCAGCAAAAACTCGTCACCAACAAAAGTACATCACTTCCACCAAAAAGAATAGTAATCAGGGTTGGATCCAGGTTCCCCAAGCCTTCATAAAATCTACTAGTATATCTATTCCCATGAAAAATTCATTGGAATGAAGCTTTATAGGGATAGATTTTATAATTTACATATTCAGCTTAGCCATTCTTCCATTAATATGCTGCGATGACAACAGTTTACATGACCACTGATAACAATTAGATTTAAGGGAACAGATGTATAGTGGACAACTTGTTCAGTCTTAAAATACTTCGCAAATCCCTTTCGATGTGACACAGTGCCAACCTTCCATTCACTAGGTCTTTTACAGTCTTACCCATTGGTCAGGTTGGTTGCACCAGCCATGTTATAAAAATCACCACCCACCTTTCTCTCTCCTCTTGGGAATCATTTGATCAGTTAAAGCAGACCTCGTATGGCACCTGGCTCTACCCTTGTTCAATCAAGTCCATTTCTCTGCTCATCTACCATAGGCAGGATTTATGTTTGCTCCAATATCAAACTACCAGCACACAAAATTACCCTCTAACTGAGTCACTTGTAGCATCCCAGTTATTGCCTCGGCTTCAAGCAGATAACTGCATGGGTTATGAACAAAGCTCACATCTTCAACTCTGAAAAGAATGGAGCATTTACCTGTGAATAACACAGAGCTTTCATCGTCCATTTTACAAGCCTCGAGCAACGTTCTGCACAAGCACCCGATCGGATCTAGAGGATGTCCAACCCAACCTTCTTGATTTGCAATTGTGGTTACACCTTTCTGTAATAGCTCTGGAGAAAAATAAAGGAACTATTAAAATATGTCCTTTTCCATGCAGCCTTTCAAAGTTCATGATGCTTGCTAAAGATATACTGCATAACAAACCAGCCATTAGATCCAGTTTCCAAAAGGTTTATAAAGCACATTTCTCCATCCCAATTATTTTACATACAATTTTTATTTTTTTGTTAATAAGATTTACTTATTTTCCTTCAACAGTAACATGACACAATTTGGCAAAATGTCAATTCAGAAATAAGAACATTTTCCCAATATGCAGGGTGGTGATGGCTTCGATCGACTTTCTGAACTAAAAACCAAACGTATTAACTCTGTAGCCACCCAAGATTGTTTTACTACTTGTTTGTGAGCTCACAACCCATTCTCTGATCCACCTTGTGGCCCCTTACCTTTCTTCTGTTGCTTGTACGTTTCCAACTGACGTCTTTTCTGTAACCTGACAGTATTGACGATTGCCACAGCCAGACGAAGAGATTCCCTGGGGTATCCATGGGACCTCAATGCATCCACTCTGGCGCAAGCAGTTGGTACATGCTCTGTGGAATTAGATTTTCAACAATGGAATTAAAAACATTTCAAAATTATTTACAATACAAACCCAAATTTCTAGCTACACTTTAAGAATACATAAACATAGGGAAGGGGATGAGAAAAGACGATGTTGCAACACAAAGAATGCAAGATGAAAAATCAGTTTCTTCCAAGCAATGGAAGCTTCCCCACACTACTTGCTTCTGATACAGAATACAGCTGTGATCTGCAATGTCTCCCATAGAGAAAAGGCCAGCATTCATCATGCTTGTGTAAACAGAACTATGATGTTGAAAGATGAATGACTATACCCAACTAAGTTGAAAGACCTTACCACAAGAAAGTGGAACGCAGTTTAAAATCATCATCATCCCACTTAACTGCTACACTCAGCTACTGCAATGCAGGTTGGGAGCTGCAGTGGCCAGGAACCAGGCCACAATGGGGTGGGTAGACAGGGAATTTTTAACAAGCTGCTAATGTGCATTGCCTGTGTACTAGACAAGACAAAGGACATTACCTGTGACAGCATCGACTGTGAGGGATTCAGGACAGAAGGTAGTTAGAACAAAACATAACAGTAAATTCAATAATTTCCATGCACATGCTTCACACATTTGCCTCAGCCAATGTTTGAAAAAAAAGTAGCTGAGCGTTCTGTAAGGTTAAGGCCATCAACATGAACAACAAATAACCAGGATGTATGTGGAGTCACAGATGTCTCATTTTGCTTATGGGTCGACTACCAATTTTGACAGTCTGGCAGTTACTTGCCAAGGGGAGGAGAGAGAAAGGAACCGGCTGTGTCGGATTCAGTTGATTACAGAAGGAAGCATTATGCATGCAATGACCTGATCGTACACAAATTACCCATAGCTATACCACATTCTCTTTTAAATTACGAGGATAACCAACAATTCCTTGAGAAGTTCATTCTCTTTGGAACAATAGGATGATCAGTTAACTGTGTCTTATTTACTTGATCTTGGTGTTGAACATCTTTAGTTGAGAGTTTTTTTTAAAAAACCTTTCTGGTGCAACTGTCATTGCAAAAGTCCCAGAGAGCAGTTGGCACAGTGTGTACATCTGTGGTGACAGAGTAAGGAAGGAGTTCGACACAATTTGTTGATGGTCTACAACAATGCTGTACATACCCAGCCAAAGAGGCCGCCCCTGGGAGTCAAACAACGACCGGTCTCCATCACGCCACTGGTTTGTATAGTTGTCGCTGCTGATAATTTTGCGAAGGTGACAGTCTTTCCAATCGAGGCCACAGGCTTCTATTGCACGCACAAAAACAGTTCTCCGTGATCCAACTAGGAGAGAAGCATTTGTTTCAATGGTCTGCAGTCCAGCCTCCCAAATGCACACAGCACACACAAACCAAAAATACTCAATTCTAAATCCAGAAACAGGATTATTTAGGTCCAACTGAATGCCCATGTGCATGTTCTAGATGCCATCTGATCAACATATCCTTTTCTTTCTCTTTGACTTTGAACTTAGATTTATTCTTATATAATACTGGTTTACTCTCAGAATTCACCCCACAGTTTGAGAGGGAGAAGATAAAATTGGACGTGTCAGTATTACGGCTGAGTAAAAGGTAACTACAGAGGTATGAGAGAGGAGCTGGCCGGTTTATTGGAAGGGGACCCTAGCAGGGATGACGGTCGAGCAGCCATGGCAGGAGTTTCTGGGAGTAATCCGGAACAAGCGGGATCAGTTCATCCCAAAGAAGCAGCAGCATTCTAAAGGGAGGATGAGACAACCGTGGCTGAAGAGAGAAGTCAAAGACAGCATAAAAGCAAAAAAAGAGGGTGTACACTACTGCAAAAATTAGTGGGAAGCTAGAGGATAGGGAAGCTTTTAAAAACCAACGGAAGGGAACTAAAAAAAGCAATAAGGGGAGAAAAGGTGAAATAAGAAGGTAAGCTATCCAATAGTGTAAAAAAAACTTCCGGTATCCTCTTTTATAAGATATATAAAGAGTAAAAGAGAAGCAAGAGTGGACATTGGGCTGCTGGAAAATGACGCTGGAGAAGTAGTAATGGAGAAGAAATGGTAGATGAACTGAATAAGTATTTTGCATCAGTCTTCACTGTGGAAGACACCAGCAACATGCCAGAAATCTGAGAGAGTTGGGGGAGAGAAGCGAGTGTAGTCACTATTACTAAGGAGAAAGTGCTTGGGAAACTGAAAGGTCTGAAGGTAGATAAGTCACCAGGACCAGAAGAACTACACCCCAGGGTTCTGAAAGAGGTAGCTGAAGGCATTGGTAGTGATCTTTCAAGAATCACTAAATTCAGGAATGGTTCCGGAGGACTCCACTCTTTAAGAAGGGATGGAGGCAAAAGATAGGAAATTATAGGCCAGTTAGCCTGACTTCAGTAGTTGGTAAGATGTTAAGAGTCCATTATTAAGGATCAGGTTTCCTGGTACTTGGAAGTACATGATCAAATAGGCCGAAGTCAGTATGGTTTCCTGGAGGGGAGATCTTACTTGACAAATATGTTGGAATTCTTTGAAGAAGTAACAGGCAGGATAGACAAAGGAGAGTCAGTAGATGTTGTTTACTTGGATTTTCAGAAGGCCTTTGATAAGGTGCCGCACACGAGGCTGCTAAACAAGATAGAAGCCCGTGGTATTACAGGAAAGGTACTAGCATGGATAGAAGATTGGCTGACTGGCAGAAGGCAAAGAGTGGGAATAAAGGGGGCCTCTGCTGTTTGGCTGCCAGTGACTAGTGGTGTTCCGCAGGGGTAGGTATTGGGTCTGCTACTTTTCACGTTACATGTTAATGATCTGGATGACAGAATTGATGGCTTTGGGGCCAAGTTTGCGGAGGATACAAAGATAGGTGGAGGGGCAGATAGTGTTGAGGAAGCAGGGAGTGTGCAGCAGGACTTGGACAGATTGGAAAAATGGGCAAAGAAGTGGCAGACAGAATACAGCGTAGGGAAGTGTACGGTCATGCACTTTGGTAGAAGGAATAAAGGCGTAGACTATTTTCTAAACAGGGAGCGAATTCAGAAATCGGAGGTGCAAAGGGACTTGGGAGTCCTAGTGCAGGATTCCCTAAAGGTTAATTTGCAGGTTGAGTTAGTAGTAAGGAAGGCAAATGCAATGTTAGCATTAGTTTCAAGAGAACTAGAATATAAAAGCAAGGATGTAATGCTGAGGCTTTATAAGGCATTGGTCAGACCACATTTGGAGTATTGAGAGCAGTTTTGGGCCCCATATCTAAGGAATGACGTGCTGGCATTGGAGAGGGTCCAGAGGAGGTTCACAAGAATGACCCTGGGAACGAAAGGGTTAATGTATGAGCAGCGTTAACATACAAGGAGCGTTTAATGGCCTCTGGGCCTGTACTTGCTATAGCTCAGAAGGATGAGGGGGCATCTCATTGAAACCTACCAAATATTGAAAGGCCTGGATAGAGTGGACGTAGAGAGGAGGTTTCCAGTAGTGGGAGAGTCTAGGACCAGAGGGCACAGCCTCAGAATAGAAGGACGTCTCTTTAGAATAGAGATGAGGAGGAACTTCTATAGCCAGAGGGTGGTGAATTTGTGGAATTCATTGTCACAGATGGCTGTGGAGGCCAAGTCATTGGGTATATTTAAAGAGGAGGTTGATAGATTCTTGATTAGTAAGGACAAAGGTTACAGGGAGAAGGCAGAAGAATGGGGTTGAGAGGGAAAAATAAATCATCCATGATCGAATGGCAGCACAGACTCAATGGCCTAATTCTGCTCCTATGTCTTATGGTCTAAAGCCATAGCTTTAATCTGAAATTTAGTTTAACTGATTTCAGATGAGACAGTGGCTGGGCTGTTCCAGTGGTTTAGGTACCAATGGGACCACAAGGTCAACACCAAGATTATCTCTTCTAATAACCAAGGACTCAGTGCAAGTGTTGATTTCCCTCTCTGCCATTCAAATACCAAATCGCAATAGCACAGCAGCTGCAGCAGTTATCACTGCTACAGTTTTAGTACACTTAGAACTAAAATAACCTTGCACAAGCCACCCAAGCTTACAATTACTTGGGCAAAGCAAAAGGTGTAAGGGGTAATATTTTCCAGGGTCTACACTTTTCGAATAATGGAGAAACTAAAATAAAATTCACACATTTCTTTAAAGCTACGATTAATATACCTTGAGGGGGTAGATGCTGCTTAGAAGTTGGTTTCCAAGAGGTTCCGGTTTCTAACTAAGAACCTGATGTTCCCAAATTGAATGCTTAACCTGATAAAATATTGCAATATTTAGTGGATGCCAACCTATGGCCTGCCACTCCTTCATGTGATTCACAAATACATAAACACTAATTTAACTTGTTCAGTCCAGTTCTGTAACAACTGTTGTGCTGAACACAGCCACTTTGTAGGATAGTATCTTCACCTAACCCTGCGGGCAAGTCACACTGCTGCTGGGACACGAGACTGCAGGCTGTCGAGTATTACAAGACAACTGTTCCACATGCCTACTGCATGTGGTGGCAGTACAGTTCCCACACAGCTGGCCTGTACAAACCTGCAAATGCCAGGTAGTTTTTCCAGCACTCCAAGTCCAACGCAGTGGGAGGGTAGCAAGTAATTTCACAAAACCACCTTCACTGTAAGTTGTTCCACAATATCAATCAAGGAGGTTTCGACAGAGCAGAACTAACTGCATTTTTATTGTGTTTAGCAATCTCAACCATCCACAGCTACTGAATCAAGTTACTTTGAACCTCAAACTATAATCAAGAGAAAGTGGTAGCAAAGTTCAAACATTTCCTAGCAGAGATTATCTTTAAATAAAGAGCCTGCTGCTGTTTGAACTTTTAAAGAGCATTTTCTTTGTGCTATGAACTTTTCATTGGAAGATCCAACTAAAATAACCCCCATCCCAACATTTCTTCACAAAACAAGCTTCAGAAATGTGGGGATGTCACTAGACTTCAAATTCAAAGTATACTGAAATCTAATGTCAAGGCTGTACAGCAAAATAAAGTTCAGAATGAGAAAGGGCACATTGCACCATGAATCAATTCTTACCCTGGGCCACCTCCCAGTACACCTCCAGCCTCACAGTGATCCCATACTAGGAGGATGCAGTTATTTCTCCTATTGCCTCAAAAGTCAGTAACCCTCAAACCAACAGACCATGCCCTTTTTTTTGAAAGCTGAACTGCTCCCAAACTGTTTAGTGTGCCATATCTGCACAATGAAACCCATTTTAAGCTTGAAAATACACTTTACATTCATTGTCCCAAGTTGTTTCTTTTCTGTGATCAACATTAGCATTTTTGAAAGATAGCTAAATGTCCAAGCACAGACAAGACAGTTGAGTCCACATGCTATCCTATGCCTCGAGACAATGGAGACCACCTTATGCCCAAGTTCAACCATCAAAGCCTAATCAGTAGCTTATTTAAAACAAATAACTTGAGAGAGTGTTGAGATGAACTGTCAAAGGAAAACCCACCCGGCCCAGATCAATGCCTTTTCACATTTGAACAGTCTCCTCTAACCATTAGATAGAGACATCTGCACAAAAAAAATGTAAAATCAAAAGGCTTTTGTGTGGAGAAGGGCAGCTGAAAAGAGTCAAGAAGACTAGGGTTCTTAACCCCAACTCCATCCTGGATAACATGGCTATGCAACACTACTGTTCCAACCACACCCCATTCCCCACCCTCACAGTCAAATGCACCCCACGGTCAGTACTGAGGAATATTTGATAGCCCCAAAACTGAAGCAAGGCTGTAACTAAATGACTCAGGAAGAAGGAACATCTTTATGACACGTAAGTTCTTTGTGTGAACAAAACAAGAAGATTTCAAAGAGGGGAGAGTAGCAAAAGTCAGTTTTTTCCAATTATTGTTACAATTCAAAGGTGAATAGGAAATTGCAACAAACATGTTTGTGGCATTTTTTTTTGGAAAGTTCCAATACAACAACATGCTAAGTACCTTGGTTTCGATTTGAGTTGTGTTGTATACCAGCTGTGATACTCGGGGTTTCGTTGACATGATTGCCATAGTTACCATCTTCTTGTGGGCAGACATCCATGTTGTTCCACTTCTTGAGAAGCTCGACCCAGCCAGCTTTCTCCTCCTGCTTACAATGAGGGTTTAGTACTACACACACCCAGAGAGCACCTGAGGGAGAGGGAGAAACTGGCAATTAAAAACAAAAATGACCAAATTAAACCCGTACCTCTTTGGTGTTGCTGTGTAAACAATAGGGCAAGTACAGCGTGTTACCTCGGGGTAAGTCTGTGGTGTCCTGGAACTTAGCCCGCTGGTTTTCTCAGCTGTTTACTGACATCAAAAAGAAATTCAAACGAGCTAACTACACTGGTGATCACTAACCACACAGACATTTTCCTATGATGTGCTCTTTTTGAAAGAGTAATGGAGATATTTGCCATTCTAACAGTGCGAAAAAAATCCGAAAACGCAGTTAATATTTGGTGTGTGATTGGAACATTCACATTTCTTTCCTCTCACTTCCCAGTGACACACATTTAACAGGATTCTGGACTTTAGCAATTCAAGAATACTTCAATCATGCTCATTATCACAACACAAAAAAAACATTAATAGTGGTCCTTGTGGTGTTTAGAGATTGAATTGGTTGAGAGCGCTGGGGTTTGACTGTATTTAGTTGCCAGAGACCTTAAACAGTGCCAATGTTAAGCTGACTTTATGTGTCAATTTAGATTGATAATGCAAAACAAAACTACACTTCATCTTTAAGAAGCTCCCAGTACTGATGAAAGGTCATTGACACAAAACATTAACAGTTTTCTACATTTTAATTGCTTAAACTTTACTCACTTGTTTCCTACATTGTTGCCCAAATTTCCCCTTCCAACTCGGTGTACCAATACTTCATCAAATATAACAGGGTAATTTCCACGCTCAGTCCTGAGTACACACACAGCACAAGTTCATTCCTCAGCACACCATTATATTCCTTGATGTTGAGACACTGAGGTCTGCAAACCACCAGAATGCAGGACTCCATTATACTGTTCAAGCTCAGCCAAACAGGCTGATTCAACCTTCGTATTACATAAGCTCTGACACAACTAGCCTAAATGCAGCAACAGTTTACTTCCGATAAGTACTTTGTGTAGGATGCACAATGTTCATAAAGCTGCAAGTATACACGAACAATGACCTTAAATAATGCAAATGCATTAATTATACAGTCACTTCAGAAAAAGTCCCATCTTGAGCCCAGTCTAAAGCAAGCTTCAGATACATGAAGCCTCACTTTTCAACAAATACGTATTCCTCTGTGAAACAGCGAGACAGAACTATATTTTCTATTTACTTGGATAATCGAAAGAATGTTTCTTTTAGATTTTTTCACCAAGTTGTTGAACGCAATTTGACTGCTTCACCACACCCCCCCCCCCCCCCAATTACCACTTTAACCAAATTCAGAAGTACTAAAAACAATTCTTTCCTTTCCTGTTACGAGCCAGGTTGCTACTTGGTGAATGTCCCTTTAAGGCACCTGGACAGTAGAGTAGAGTGTGTGTGAGTGTGAGTGTTATCTACAAGACTATAACTGCAGCGTACTGAAGGCTGACTGACGGTCTCTGTATCTATGGATGTAGAACAATAACTGTCTGTCACTATACAATCCACGTATGGATTTTTGGAGCAATCAAGTGGAGTCCACTTTGTCATTAACCTGTACTGGAAAGCACGTATTTCTGTGGGCGGCCAGGTATCGAATGCCTTTGGTGTAGCAGATACTTCGAAACAAAACAATGGAGATCATTGGAGACTGAGGTGTTGTGTGGGTTCCATCGTAGAATGTGTGGATTTCATAAATTCTCTCTACGTTTTCTGTCCAGTCAGCTGTGGTTTTGCAAAAGCCTTTGCTCACGTTCTACCTTATGACTTGCTGAACTGAACTTTGAGAACTATTCCTAGACTTGGGGTTTGGGAATTTGCCACACATACACTGAGTTTATTTTTGGGGTCAATGTTCAACATCTACCGTTTTTTTACTTTTCTTATTATTACAAGCAGTTATTAATAAAATAGTTTCTAACACTTATACATGGCTCGTTGTGTTTCTATTGTTGCCGGTACGTAACATTCCAATCAAGTCTCTTGAACGTGAATTGGATTGTTATACTTTGTTCTCAACAGGGAAAACATGCAAATGATACCAACTGCAGTATTAGTTCATTGTTACATTAACTTATCAATGGGCTGTAGCACTTTAAAAGCTTTCTCAGCTACATCCACTATAAGTCGGGATGGGAAATTGGAGGTAAAGGCAAGTTGCAGAAACATAGGAAGTAGGTGAAATGAATACAGACTTTCCAAGGCATCTTAGGCCTGCTCTTGCATCCAATGAGACTCTATGTACCTGCTTTATCCCATATCCCTTATTGTCTTTGATTAACGCAAATCCATGATGGAGTCATACAGCCAACAGCACAGAAACAGGCCCTTCAGCCCAGCTCACCAATGCCGACCAAACTGCTTAACTTATCTGGTCATATTTGCCTGCATTTGGCCCATATCCCACTAAACCTTTCCTAACCATGCACCTGCCCAAATGTCTTTGGAAATTTGTAATTTTACCCACCTTTGCACCTCATGTTAGATTTAAAAGCCAATCACTTGGATTTTGAGTTCCAAACACTTTCCCCCCACCTTTTAGTGACCCCAACATCCTTGTCCACCCCACCCTGTGGGTGAGGGCGATATATTCACTGGACATGCACACAGAGCAAAATGGGCAAGGTTAAAAAGGAATTCAAAATAGGCTAGGGCTTGAAATGAATGCTTTGAAATCAAGGAAGCGCACTCTCCAAACCCGAGTAGTTAACATAATAACTTGACAGCAGGCTATAAAAATATGTCTGGTTTCCTAATCTCCTGTGCTGGCAGGAGGAGCTGGTAAGCAGAGGCATGGCATTCCCACACAGGGTGTGGAGAAGGGAGGAGTTGAAGACACGTCAGTAGACACTGCACGCTTGTCTCACTACGCCTGGTTCAAACCCCACCCACCTTCCTCCAGACAACATTGACTGCTGTCACAAAAGCAAATTAGTGACAGGATAAAGGGAACAAGCTCACTTCAACATATATCCAAAACGGAAGTAATCCATCTTTCCTATTTTGCTCACATCTTCTAAAAATTATTCTGGAATAACTCCCAACCTTGATTACCTTGCAACCATAACTTTACAGATCATGGTAACTTCAATCTGTTGTGAATGTTGTGCCCATTCAGTTAAAGGGATTTTAATACCATGTTTTTATTATTTTTTTCTATGACACGAGCTAGAGGTATACCTGTTTATATGCTCTGTCCAATAGAAGCTAGTTATCATTACCCAATTCACAACACTGCTCTGCACTTTCTATTACGTCTGTAAATTTCCCTTCACTAGAACACACACACTGCTTCCTCCCCATCCCCCATCCCCACCACCAACACCATTTACTCTATAGCCCCAATCCTTCAATTCACTGAGGCATTGTTCCCAACCCAATTAAAATGAAGCGCATCCCAGAGTAGTGCCTGCTTTCTCAGTGATGCCAATATCCCATGAATTGATGTCCATTCTTCCCACACCAATCTTAACATTCATCTCTGATCTCATTGACCCTGTGCTGATCTGCATGTGGCTCGGGTAGTACTCGGGCACCACGGTAGCGTAGCGTTAGCGTGACACTATTACAGCACCAGCGATCGGGGTTCAATTCCCGTCACTCTCTGTAAGGAGTTTGTACGTTCTCCCCGTGTCTGCGTGGGTTTCCTCCCACATTCCAAAGACATTCGGGTAGGTTACCATGGCTGTAAATAGACAGTACAGACTTGTTGGGCCAGAAGGGCCTGTTACCGTGCTGTACAAATAAAGTTTTATAAAGTTTTTACTCCAGAGATAACAATTCTCATGCTTTTGCTTTTAAATACGTATCCGAGCTGCTCATATTCTTTTAGCAAAACCTCCTACGTTGATGGCTCCCACATAGAAAATGACAGATAGGTCTTTCCCTTCTCACTCCAAATTTCTCTCAACCCCCAGGATATCATCCTTAACCCTGGCACCCAGGGAACAAAACCTTCAAGATCCAAAGTAAAATCAAACAGCTGGAGGAATTCAGCAGGTAAAGCAGCATCTGTGGGGGGAATCTTTGGGATTCATGCTCCCTACCACAGAGAGCAGCATCTAACCCACGAATTACACTGCTCCTTTACTACTACATTCCTTTTCACTCTTTATTGAAACTTAGTGGAGAGGAATAGATAGAGTTGACAGCCAGCACCTCTTTCCCAGGGCACCAATGCTCAATACAAGAGGGCATGGCTTTAAAGTAATTCTCTTTATTTCTTTATTTGTCATTGTACTGTTGCAACAACAACACAACGAGATTACGATGGCACTCCCTTGCCTAATAAAAACCAAAACAGTAAATTGATAAGAGCAGTTATAACTATAAAATAAAACATACTTACACAAATATAAAGTATATAAAAAAAATAAAAAGGCAGTGTGCAAATGAACCGTGATGATAATAATAATGATAATCAGCAGCATATCAATATCAATATATTAAATAACACCATGATGAGTCCAGCCGGTAAAGGGGGGAAGACATAGTGTGTGTATGTATGTATGTATAGGAGGTGTCAGTCCATGTTCAACAATTTAACAGCTTTGGGGAAAAAAGCTGTGTTTCAATCTTGTAGTGTGTGCATGTATTGTCCTGTATTGCCTACCAGAGGGGAGTAGTTTAAAAAGGTAGTGAGCAGAGTGAGCTGGTTCTCGAATGATGTTTAAAGCCCTGCTCCAACATCGAGCCTGACAGATGTCCTCCATCGCTGGTAACTGAGTCCCAATGATGTTTTGGGCCGTCTGCAGAGAGGGTCATCAAGGGAGAGGGTGGGAAGTTCAAGGGAGATATCAGAGGAAGGCTTTTTACCCAGAGAGTGGTTGGGGCATGGAATGCACTGCCTGGGGTGGTGGTGGAGGCAGGTACATTGGTCAAATTCAATGATAAGCATATGGAGGAATTTAAAATAGAGGAATATATGGGAGGAAGGGGTTATATAGTCTTAGGCGAGGTTTAAAGGATGGCACAACATTGTGGGCTGAAGGGCCTGTATTGTGCTGTACTGTTCTATGATAGGACAGGATTAATGAGACCAATGAGATGAGTAAAAGCTGAAACTAATCTTCATTCTCAGTAATAGCCAACAGTACCAGTCCGTTTTAGCAACCAAAGCAGGGCAGCATCGCCAAAGAATGCAGTGAAGGGAGAATAGTTCCATGCAAGTGAAGTGCAAAAAAAATTTACAGTAATGAGATTTGATAAGGAAATTATCCAATCACTTCTACTGTCCTTGAATAGCATTGTTGTTAAATCTAGTTTACCCAGAAGTATCAGTTTTCCCTGTGTGAATGCAAAGCCACAGGTGAAATAATTATCTTCCAGAAATCAAATATGTACGCATGTTTTACCCCTCCAAAGTCTAGTGTTATCACTGAAGAACAAATTGACCATGCCAGCTACTAGGATCCTTATAGAAATGAGAACCAAGCAATTTAACATTAGATTTTGTGAACCATGGATGGCAGCAGAAGCTCACCATGCCCTGGCGTCAGATCAGCCTTGATCAGAAAGACAAGGTGCGAGTGTTGAAATAGTAAGTCACATACTGAGACAGCAAATGCTCTCAATGTTGGCATTTAAGCCACACTGGTTGTTGCAATGCAGAGGGAGCTGATCATGGGCACAAACTAAAGTTGGTACTTGACTCCAAAACACAAGAAAGCCATTTAGCCTGCTTTTTTTTTGTTACCTGTAATACTTTTTAGCCTTTAAGATTCCTATCAAACAACTTACCCTCAAAACATTAAACTGTTTTAGTCATTTAAAATACCTGTTTTTTCCCTAATCCTCCCTGTAATTATTGATCAACTTCTGAAATAATTTCAAAATCATTTGATGGAAGACCTTCAGCCTGAAATAACTGCTGCCCTTTGTACGATGCTGCCTAACCTGCCAAGTGTTCCCAGCATTTTCTGATTTTATTTGTGAAAGAACTCACTTTATCCATTATACTCAAATATTAGTATTGAAGGTGCCCTGCATTTTTTAAATTCTGGATATTTGCCCATTGGAAATGTGTATTTAACTGAAATATATTAATAAATTCAACATTGCCTTTAAAATATTTACATGGGTACAGTTAACGTTACTGCATATAACCAGTTTGAATCTTGCATTCGCACAAGAAAATTGGAGTCAAACTCCCTTCAAGACCTGAGCGTGATCCAGACAAACACTTCAATGCAAAAGTCAGGGAAGTGCGGCATTATCAGATGTTCTCGATGACTAATATTATGGACTCAAAGTTGTTGATACAGGTAAACCTGAAAATCCCCATGGCAGTTGAGAAGCAGGTGTCCGACAACAAATTGCACATCAATAATCATTCATGAACATGCCAAAATGCCTCATAATAAAAGATGACTTTTATACAACATGTGGGATTTGTGCTATTGAGAAAACATTTCCCACTAACCTATTAAGTTTTCCAACTAAATAGTTTCCTACTAACACCATCGGCATCCTCGATCCTGCAAATGATTCAAAAACCCTAATAGTGTGGTAAGATGTGTTAGCCCAACAAAGGTCATCTGAAACATTAACAATCTTTTTCTTCTATTAATGCTGCTGAACCTGATTAGTTTCATACCAAGTTGGTGCTTGTTCAGCCAATGAAGAGAACAGGCCAAGTCAAAGAATTAATTGGAAAAACAAAATCTTTGCTAACTGACTGGCCAATTTTAAAACTATGTGAACATCCAGTACCTAAAATAATCTCATGCCAGCTCCAGTTAATCCAATAAAAACAGTCATTCTCAGACAGATCCATCCTCAAAACACAAAAGAACATATGTAGAAGTGATTGTGTAATATCTTCAACCCATCAAACAGAAAACCACAAATGAGCTGTTAAAAGAAACTGCATGCTTATTACAAAGTTCAAGCAGCAGCCATTACCTAACTCATCCCACAGCTCTCGGCATTTATCAGTCATTCCCGTCCCCTGTTGTCGCCACAGTGAGAGGCGTGGGTCTTCCATAAACTGCTCCGTCATTAGTGTCAACATACGAGCCCCGTTGGAATCTCGCATCCTTAGCATCTCCCGTACCTGCAGTGCAATAAATGAAACTTTTGAAACAGTGCAAACTTAACAGCTAAAGGCTCCACCAGAAACAATAGGCACAAGTAATTAACCATTTGCTATTAAATTAACAGACTGGCACAAGGGTAAATTAAACATGTATGCAGCATCTGTGGATGCCTACTGTGGAAGCTGATAAATCAGGCTGAGAGTCCTGTTGGTTCAATAAGCTGATCTCACCTACAGAATGGAGCCATGATGATTAGCCTCAGAAATAAAGGTGAGGAAGAGTTTTGGAGAGAAGAACCCCACTCTCAGAAATTCCTAATGGGGAAACCATGTTGATGGTCAGCAAGGGTGGGATTGTGCTGAGGGCTTGTCATTCATTGCCTATTATTAGAAATGCAAAGTGATCACAAGTGAAGGTGCCAGAGTCTTGCCAATGTATTTGGGACTGGACTGTGCAGAGCACATCAACACCTTATTCAAAGAATGATTTGGTTTTCAAAAAAAATACATTGCAAAAAAAAACACAAAATAGGCTAGTGGGATAACTTTACTGCAAATTACAAAATCTAAATATGCCCATTTAAGCCAACACTACACACAGGCACACACCCAATATTTCCTCAACACCTTCACGTTCCGAACAATTTCCATTTCTGATAAACAGCGAGGGCATGGTGAGGACCAAAGCTGTTCACGCAATGTTCGTCAATACTGAAATAAATGGAAACAATATCACAGACTTGGGCACAACAAATGGCTTGAAAGCACTGGGAGAGAAATCACTCCACTAAACAAAAAGTTTAATCATATCCCTCGCAGATATCGTCAAGGAATATTGAAGTTAAAATATTCAACAGGTTTATTCTTGCACAATGTAGGGTATGGATTGTAAAGCCCTTCGTACAAGTTCTTACCTTAGCAAACATGGAATGTAGTTGTTTGCTAGCTCCATAGTACCCACTGATGGACAGCAGCACCTTCACCTGCTCCTGTACCTGCTCTTCATCTAGATGCCAGCAGTTCTCATCATCTATGCTTGCACCTGCTGTGGGATCAGGAGCACCTGAAATTCAACAAGGAAAGTACTTTAGGTGCTCTGTTTGGTTTCTACAGGAAAAATATCATCACAGATGGAATCCCATGGGTTAGCAAGGATGCTACTTGTATCAATTACTTACATCAAGCTGTCAGCAAACCAGGACCTCTCCCCACCAGAACAAACTTAAGCCATGCAAATTCACATACAATGAATGCACAATAATCCAAACTTCATGTGAGCAAGTATGGGAGGTTCCGCAGAAGAAATCCATTCCTAATGCGGAATTATTGCATTGCTTGACTCAGTACCGATAATTCAAGCCTCAGCCTTACAATTCTTTATGGCTTTGAGCTCCTTTTCCAAGGACTGTTAAACCCAGCTGCAGGCCAAAATGAAGATGAATAGCCTAATTCAATGCCAGCTTTGCAAAAGTCATTAAGACAGGGTTCACATCCATTGCTAATAAGTGCAAGATACAAGATCAGTTAGGATTTGGGGAAATCTTTATAATAAAGAATGTTTAAAGATCACAGATATATAAATAAACATTGTACAAATATTTGTTTCTGTCTAGTGCCTAGATTGAGTGCTCCCAAACTTCCTACATCTCACCTGCAAGACATCTTTTGAGCTTCTAACAATTAAAATTTAGAATTAAGTGCTCAGAACAGATCAAATAGGTTAAGGTTTAAAAAAAAATGTTGAATCCCATCTATACACCAGGATGAAAACTAAGATGGATGTGAACAGTGTTTACAGTCTCCTGTATTCCTAAAATAATTAATCAAGGTCATTAGAAGAGTGATAAATGCAAGGTGGAAATGGCTAGGAATTGAGGCAATGCAACAGATCACAGCACCTTTACCTAAAGGAAAAACCAAGACCATATTTATCACTCCCAATCATTATTTAGCACTTCTAAATTCTAAATTCTATGGTTCTACTGAAAGGTGTGAATAGAATATGGTTAACATTCAGAACCGAAGATATCCTCTACAACAGAGTATGCCATCAATCTGTGTGCAGATCACTGCAAGAACAATGTTCATTTGGAACTGACTCAGTGATGGGTGCTGTACAAAGTAGCAGAAGTGAACATTAGCACAATCCAAGGCTTAGGAGGCTGGCAGGTGGTGCAAAGCAATAGACAAGAAGCACATGTATAAATTAAAATACCTACATTATTTTTCTCTTTGAAAGAGTAAAATAGCCCAAGAAAATCATTTGACATGATACATAATGGAGTCATCCCCAATCACCGCACCACTCGCCTTCTATGGAAAAAAATACTGCATCTACTCTGCATCTAAACCATCTGTTTCATTCACTGTAGTTAGTGCAACATTTAGCAAATTCATTACCCATTGGGTCAAGGCTACACCAGCATGAACCAGCAAAAGGTCTTTACGCACTGTTGCACTCAGATCACTATTATCACCCTTTACAATTACAGGAATCATTCTCATTTGAAATGAGTAACAAAAAACCACAAATACAGTGCAAGTTCAGTCCTCTTGGCAGAAGATTGCACTGAAATGTCAAAGGCCTTGTACCACTGTACCAGAAAGATCTGCTGAATAGACTCTTAACATCACTCCTTTCAGGAAGTTTCGGCATAAAATTTATAAGTGTAACGTGTTTTGCTTGGAAGCTGCCCTGAAGACAACTTAAGCATTCTAATCGGTACATTCTGGTTGATATAATAACAAGATATCGCCAAGAAAACGAGTGACCCACTTGTATTTCTGTGATCAGCAATGTGCACATCTCACTCTAATTGCAACTGGCCACCAATGTATTTTTGCATAAAAATTGTTGACAACTTTTCAGTAACCTTTTCTCTATGAAGTCTCAATTTATGAGGCATGAATTGAACACAGACCTAATCAGATCATGGTCAAAGGGGGACTGCATGGGAAGTGGTTTGCTTTTGGTTTAGATATAGCTTGCATTCAGCAGACGGCTTTGCTGAGTTAGCTGAATATAAAAAGGACATGTATATTATACATGAACAAACAAGTCCGGGCTGACTTACCGTGCTGGAGAAAGCCAAGTCAAGGGTGCCAGTCACCAATAAGACATTAAGCTGGTCTCTGGTGACTTAAAGGTGGGTGTTAAAATCTCATGGCAACACAAACAATTATTCAGTCTGCAGCCCAAGTGTTCTTAGTTAAATAATACTACAAAAATCAAAAGTGCACATGCATCTTACTGCCCTCTGTGGAATATTATCCTAGAACAGCTGTCATATTCAACTATTCACTCACTATTTCAATGAAATACTTTCAAACATTTTCAATACATTGAATTTTTAGAAAAGCACTTTTTCAACAGTACTCACAGTACACAAATGACAGACAGGTCATTTGGGCCATCTGGTCTGGGCTATGTTTGTGCTCTCTACAAGCCATCTTCACTCTGCTTCACCTCACTCTATCCTATTCTTTATTCCTTTTCTCCTCATGCATTTATGCTGTATCCCCATTATACCATGCAACTCCATATACTCTGCTCTTTGTGAAGTTGTGGCAACCCTAAAAATTGAACTGCATTATTTTTAAAAAATCGTAATCTGAATTGCAGAGTTTACACACATGCATACCCACACAAACACCACATTGGAAGGCTGAGATGTACATTTCGGATTTGGGTAAAAATTTCCAGCACGGATAGTGATGTGGCTCATGGCTGCTAGACAAGGATTTGAGAAAATACGATGCTGAGTAAGGTCCAACTATTTTTTCTGGAGCTAAGAGACAAGCAACAAACCTGCTCCAAACTTGCAATATTAGGATATCTATAGAGAGTTGCTGCAGAAATGACAAAAGAAAATCAGAGATTGAGTCCTTATCCCAGTTCAAGGTAGATTACATTTATTCAGTCTGCATTTTAACCATGAAATACATGATTTCACTTAATTCAGGATATGAAACAAGAATAAAAGCCAGGTATGCTGCTCTAAAAATAAGAAGTCCTCATCTGGAAGAGCACAGACTGGTTTAGAAACACCTGAAGAGAAACAGAATAAAAGAACAGGAAACTGCATAAAATAACAATGAGTTTACTGTGAAACAGAAAATTAAGAGTTTTAACAGCTGAGGGCAATTTGCAAGTTGCAGATTTGTATTTAAACAGACTAGAATTGTGTATACAAGTTCTGAAATTATTTTAATACAGACTAATATAGGGTTAAATGATGAATTGAACAATACCCACAATGTACTGCACTGATCCTTACCATGAACTTGATTAATTTCGGAACACGAAGACAGAATTTCATCGGCCAGTTTCTGTGCGGTGGGAAGAACCTCTGTGTGGTGAGCCGTGATAAGGTACTGCACAAATTTCTGCAGTTGATCCCGATTCATTTGCGATAACGTTTCAGAGATGGGGAGGCGCAGTTCCACCTGCTGAGCTTTCCGAATACGGTACAGAGAGAGTGCCACTACGTGGCCACAGTAGAAGATGTCCTTGTTACCACACCCACACGTCACAGAGGTAATTTTGCAACGGTCAAAGCTGATAGCAACTTTGTATGTTTTCTCAGGTTCACCCTGGCTGGCCAGTTCCGTCACAGTTCCACTCAAATGAAACCCTGCAAGAAAAACAAAGACATTTGAAGTAGCCTTCAAATCAACACCAACTTCTTTCCACATGAAGAGCATGATAGCATGCAGAATTGAGGGTTTCAAGATTGAAACTCAATGAGGTCAGCAACTGGGGTACCAAGGGAAGCAAAACTCCTGACTATTATCCAACAACAACTTCTGTAAATACACATGCAAATAGGATGCAAGGATCTTGGCTAGATTGTCATGTCTCCCTGGCCTTTTGCAGTCAAATCGTCTGCCAAGCACAGATGAAATGAGGTTTGGGCTTGGATCCAGACAAACCCAATGAGAAAGTCTCCCTTCTTTCATTGCTTGGAGAAAAGAATCTGGAGCAATCTCATGAGAATGTAGCAAAACAAAAGTGTCCACAATTTGGGCATCTTGTCACTTTTATAATAGCTCTATTTTAATTCAGATTTTGGGCGACGGGCATCTAATCTCAGGACCACATTGCATGGTGTTCCTTGGTTCCAACAGACCTGGGCACAAAAAAAAGTGGAGTTTAAAAAAACCCTGAAGCCATGCCAGGAAGACAAGACTGGTATCATAAATTTAGGGAGTCTCAGACTCTGGTTTCCCAGAACCAGAATTAAAAAGCTGCCAATGCAATGAATTAAAGAACAGCAAAGGCACAAAACTAAGAGTCAAGGTTTTCTGGCTAGGCTAAACCAGACCTCAAAATGCTCAAAAGCTATCAACCCAAAAATCTCAATGCAGAACAGAATGGAAAAAATGTGGCTTAAAAGGGAATTCCAGTTTAGATCCATCTTCCTGAAATGTTGATTTGCTCACAGTAGACAAATAAAGCTATGAACCATAAACTCTTTTTTGGTTTAGATACCTCATTGTGTTGCATCAAGCAACTCCCTGACCACACAGGACAGTAGAGTAAATGTTAAAACCATCCAGCAATGAATTACAAGTAAATTACAGTGCTGGGACCCACTAGGATTTAGAAATCCGCAGTGTGAACGAAGCTTAGTTCAGCAGCCAACGAGAATTAAAAATAGAAATTGCAAAATGGGTTGGTTTGCTGCAGCTTAATTTGAACTGACTCCCAGATATACAGCTGAAAAGCACAACCACAAGCAATACTCAACCCATTCCCAGGTTCGGCATATATATGGAAGTGGAAAGCCTCTGGACTGGTTCCAAGCTTCATAAAATCTCATATACTGAATTGAAAGAACCTTAGTAATATTTGGGTTTTTTAAGATGACATTAAAAATATCGGTGATGAAACAATTACTCGAATTTCAATTTTTTTGAAAAAAAACACTGATTTTTGTAAATTTTTTGTTAACATTTGACAACACAAATCCCAGCATTCCCCATTGTCTTGGCAAACCAGGTGGCATCACAAATGAAGGCCAAATGCACTCCAGTCACCAAGTATTAGGAATGGACTTAAAAATAAGGATGATATTGTGATGAAACTGCTATCCCTTTAAATGGCCACAACGGTAACTTGTTCCAGGAGAGTAAGGAAGGAGAAAGGAAAGAAGAGTAAAAAGTCATTTTCACAAATGCCTCCCTTGTTGAGAAGGTAATTGATGCTGTCAGCTGCCAAGCTCATGGTACCACATCACACCTCCATCAGTCTAATTCCCCAGGAGGAACAGACCCATCCCCAGGCTCTGCTGGAAGCTCATTTTTCCTTAATTAGTTTTAATAAATGAATCGATGGCAGACAGATGACACTGGTCTTTAGTTTACTGGACGTCTATTGAGTTGCATTGACTGCAGTGGAGAGGAGGGAGAGGCAGGAGTTACACTACCCTTGGGGAGCAATCAATCAGCTGTCTCAGTTCTGTCCAAAGGCAAAAAGGTACAATGCAATATTCTATCCCCTCAGCAGTTGCCAGCATACTGAATTATAGATAAACATGTGCAACTCTACCTACATACAAATTGAGCTATTACATTTCAACACAACATTAACTTCCTGTATATTGGGGAAAACAGACATCAAAGCTAACAATTGTGGCTTTGGTCTTTAATTTAACTATAATAAAGAGAAACAAGCCCTTTTTAAATATATAGCATACTCCTTGGTCTCAGCTGTTCCAATCAAATTCATAAAGGAGGTCAAAACTCCTGTTATTTTGCACAGTTGTCTGCAATAATGGATTACTATGGAAATTCAAATTAATGCATTGTACCACTGGTTAACACCTTGCTAACAATTGTTCTCATTCAATCAGCTACACTTTGTTCAAAGAACATCTTACCGAGTGAAGTCTGTACTCTGTGCAGTCAGTTAATTTTAAACCAACAGTAAGCTTTGCATTCCCAGGATACTTTAAGTATACAGCACAGTTACTGGATGCAGAGAGTACACACCAGCATCTCCCACATACTGCACTTATCTGCTGACAGAATGAATTTCACTCCTGCTCAGAGTCAGAGTCAGAGTCACATGGCAGGGAAACATGACCTTCGGCCCAACCGGTCCATGCCGACCAAGTTTCCTGCCTGAGCCACTCCTATTTGCCTGTGTTTGGCCCATATCCCTCTAAACCTTTCCTACTCAAGTACCTGTCCATATGTCTTAAACATTTGAGTGTACCTACCTCTACCACTTCCTCTGGTAGCTCATTCCACATGTCCACCACGCTCTGTATGGAAAAACAGACCCCCCCCCCCCCCCCCATGTCCCCTTTAAATCTTGCCTCTCTCACCTTAAACCTCGGCCATGTAGTTTTAGACTTCCCTACCCTGGGAAAATGACTGACATCCACCTTATCCACACCCCTCATGATTTTTTTCTTCATATGCCTCTACAAGGTCACCCCTCGGTGTCCAACACTCCAGGTAAAAAGCCCCAAGCTTTCCAGTCCATCCTAATAACTCAAACCCTCCAGTCCCAGTTGCATCTTTTCTGCACTCTTTCCAGCTTAAAGACATCCTTCCTATGGTTTGGTACACAATACTCCAAGTCTGGTCTCGCCAACATCTTGTACAGTTGCAAGGCAATGTCCCAGCTCGTGTACTCAATGGCCTGACTATTGAAGGAAAACATGCAAATGCCTTCTTCACCACCCTGTCTACCAGAGTTGCCATTTTAAGGGAACTAGTACCCTAGGTCTTTGTTCTACAACACTCCTCAGGGCTCTGGTCATTCATTATTTATGTCCTGCCTGGTTTAACTTACCAAAATGCAACTCTTTGCACTTGTCCAAGTTAAACTCCATCTGCCATTTCATGGCCCATTTTCCCATTTGATCTGGATCCTACTGTAGTCTAAGACAACCTGTTTCCACTGTCCATGATACCACCAACTTTGGTGTCATGCACAGACTTACCAACCATGCCAATTACATTCTCATCCAAATCATTAATCTAGATGGTGATGAACAGTTGACCTAGCACTGATCCATGCAGCACACCACTGGTCACAATTTGAAAAATAAGCCTCCATCACTCTGGCTCCTTCCACTGAGCCAATCTTGTATCCAAATGGCCAGCAGATGTGGATCCCATGTGATCTAATCTTCCAGACCAGCTTTCTCCTCTTCATATAATGCCCAGTAAAAGAAGCTTTGGTGAAAGTGTACAGCAAACCAACAGTATACCCACACATCATCTTCAGCAAGGACTTTCAAACAGATTATACAACATTGCACAATATTGGGCTGTGTTGAGGGCAGTGATCCCAAAGGGAACCACAGTTCATCTTTTCTTTGCAGTGTGCAAGTCTGAGATGCCCTGAAGATCATGTGCTGCTGCATCCAACTGCCTGCCCCTGGACTCTGCACCAAGTCAGCAGCTAACCCTTTAAGCTCTTTCAGCCAGTGGTGAGCACGGTCATTTGAATGAGTTATTGACCTTCACCAAAAGAATTAAATTTAGCCAAATTTACTTTTATCTCACCATTTACTTTTAAAATAACAGCAATGCAATGTTTCAGTTTACTTGTAATTATTTTAAAAACTTAAATTTTGAACTATGTCAATTTTTAACATTTCTGAATGAAAACTTCTCTCTTAAGCAACTTTCACCACCCACCAAAAGGCAGGCTGAAAAGTGTTATTACTTGAAAACTGTTCCCTTGGCTTACAAACTTAGCATCTTCAACAACCTCAAAATGAAATTTACAACAGTGACTGAAATGCATTGCGATGTAGGCAGGGATAGGGAAGGAAAGTGTGCACAATGAGAAACGTCAGAGTAATGAGCTGGTTAAGATCATTAGCCAAGATACTGGGAAAACTCCCTTATTCCTATTCCAGAAGATCACTGGAATCCAAAAGAAGCTGGGCTCCATTTAATAATTCTTCCATCCAATGATGTAGTTCACCCTTAATGCCGAACACCAGAGTCAGTCTGGATTATGTGCTCATGTCTCTGGAGTGGGGCTTAAACCCATGACATTCTAGCTCAAGGAGGTTAAAGAACTATTATTCAGCCAGGGTTAACTGTGGCAGAACTTGGAAATCAACACCAAGTTCTAAGAGTGCTGAGAAATGAGGTGAAGTAAGCAGCACTTTAGTTTAGCGTTAACATTTCCAGTCAGTGTTCTAAATATTTGAACTTGAGTAAAGATGCACTGCTGGAGAACAAAGCTTAAATTGGAACTTAAACTAGTGCTTTTGTTGCAATTAAGAGTTAAGTGTGAACTATTCTATTTGGTTAAGTTTATGAATGATTTGATATACTGAAAAACAAATTCCCACGAAACAGTTTCGGCTTTTTCCAATATGCATTTCTTTCTCCAAAGACTTAGCTCCTCAAACACACAGCTTCTTGAGAATTGCTGTGGTACGCACAGCAGCTCAGTTCATTTACCAAGAGCACAGTGGCTGTTCACAGCCGAGTGGAGAAAAAAAGCTGGTTGGGGGTGGGGGTAAGTGGGAAAACAAAACAGATCAGGAGCGATGCTTGCAGATTAAAATAATAGTGTGTGGCCTAAAAATTCTACTGCTGCATCAAGTCACTTTAAACCATGGAACTTCTTAGCACTTTCAGGGGAAGAAAAATCAGTAGCAGTTAAACATACTGCATTTGATTTTCTGGTCTAGCAAATGTGCACAGGCAAGGCACATATTCATGCTGTCAGCATGTGCACACTAGGAGACCTGATGGAACAGTAGCTTCATATGGAAATAAATACAGCAGGTAGGAACAGACAAAGCTTTCAAGTAGCTTATAAATTAGACTTGTACTGACATTATTGTGAAGGTCCAATGGAAAACTCAATTCCTGGGAATAATGTACTTTTAAAAAAAAACAATCACTGAGCATGGATGGATAAACAACCACCTCCTGAAACCATTATCTTTCAACCAATCTTTAGCAAGTCGGCAAACTGCCTGTGCAATGCACCATCTCACTTCACTTGCTACTTTGCATCACTGATCCAGGGCTCTGTCTAAGGCAAGTCTGAAGTATTCAGGTTCAACTGCAAACATCAGGAGACAGCTTACTAACATCAAGTTTCCAAAACCAAACAGACGAATAAATATAGAATAAATGGGCACAAAGGGACTGCGCACATAAAAGCTACAGGGCACTACAAAGTGTGAAGCCTCGTGGGCACCCAAGGCTTCAGGTAGATGCCTTTTGACTCCAGGCCTGCACCCAGGACAAGGTAGAGATGGGGGCCAGTAATGGGTCTTAAGTGGCATCCTAGCACAGAAAAGCATCATGAAAGCATTTGTCAAGGGTACAATGCAACTCTGGAATTGGAAACAAAATTCTGACAAGTAGGCTTGAAGTGTTAACCAAATGTATTCCTAGCCCATGAGCTTTTGTATTCTTGAAGAACTGGCCTAGTGCTGTCAGGACAACAAGAAGTACAACAAAGTAAGACATGTCACAAAAATTGGCTGCAGTCATTCGTCCAACTGCCAGTCTTGACCTTCCGTATTACCCAATTATCACTGATCTGTTAGTGGCAGCTATGGTTCCAGTTACCTTCCTAAACATCTCCACCTCTATCTTCCAGGCCTTCAAAGGATCTTAAATGCATCATTTCAACACGTGGTCACCTGCCTTTGTTTGATAATCAGTACTGCAAATGAAAAATGCTCTGGACACTTAGGTGTACAGATGTTCTTTTGTAGCCACTCAATTCAGTAACCTGGAAAACACTGATATGAAAACATTTTTTCAGTCAAAAGTGAAACCCGAACCCAAAGAAATGTGCTCTCCAATGCTCCAAATTCAAGAGATGCCTTGTTGCACAGGGAAGGACAAGACCAAGTAAATAAGTGACGCGATTTAGAATTCCATCCCAATTTTCTTCTCCCCTTTCCCAAAGGCATCAACTCGTGCACATTTAAGAATCAATGACTTTGTTAAGCTGATCAATTAACTTCAAGCATGAGAAACATTATATACCATACCTATTTTAAAGTGATCAGTTTAGACTAACTAGAATTTATCAGGTATAACAAAGACACCCCAACAAACCAACTGCTCTCCTTACCTGGTTCAGACTCACTGCAGCACACCCCGTACCAGTCTGCCTGAGATCAGCCAAATCAATACTGCAACCTCCTAAGTTGATTTTCACTGAACGCATTGTTTTGCTTAAAAAAATATTGAGAGAATGGCATCACTTATTTTAGTCATAAGCTGACACCAGATCTGACAAAATGAACAAAGGCTTTTGCAACATGCAACTAGCCAACCAAATTCCTTCAATTTATTACTCAAAAAGAAAGATATTACCAAAGGCCATTTACCACAGTAGATGTTAAGTTTACCACTGCTGGCCCATGGAGTTCACAATGATACTGCAGCACAGTACAGTGAACAGCACAATATCAACCATTCATCAATAAAAGCCAAGTAGTCACAAATACTGCAGCGCTGTAGAACTGGATTAGTTAGATCGTCCCCACTGCATGTCCTTGCATGCAGTCATGTTCTCCAAGGAGCCCAAAAAATCCAAATTGCTCCCCAAGGAGCCATAACAGCCTTTAGAACAAAAAGGCATGTCACTGTTGCGAGCCATATGAAATGACATCCTTTTCTCTCTGGAGAAAAGCATTTTTCTAGCAGAGTTGGGATTTCTTTGTCGGGATTTACTGGAGCTCAACGCCTCAGCGTGTGCTGCTAGCTTAATCAATCAAATTACTCGGAAACTTTATAACACTGACAGAAGGGTGGAATGGCACTTTCTCACACACACAACCCCCCACCTGCCCAACCTTATCTGGTAAAAGGACAATAGGGGAATAGTACACCTCAAAATTAAATTCAAAATCATGACAATGAGCGCAAATTGAAAATTCTTCAATATGTACTTCAATATGTGAAACAGGAGATATACTGTGAAGATGCATTAACATGGGACTCCATACTGAACAGCAAGTTTAATTTGTGCAGGCGTGAAACAAATGGATCAAAATTAAAACAAAGACACATTTCCGACTAGGAAGGAAGACCTCTCAAATGGATTAGCCATTGAAGATCATGTTTTAAAAATAAAACATTGGATTCTTTCTAAGAGACAAAGCTAGAGACTGGAAAAGAGGCAGGAGGAGTGGAAATAAAAACAGAAGGTCGATCACAGGGCTCAACACTATTGTTCTCATCCTGATTCCAGTATAAGATATTGAAATTGTCTCCACTGAACTTAAGATGGAGACAGGACTGTCAGCATCTCGGCACAGTTCCATTAAAATGGGAAAATGTGATTTTCTTTACATATTTAGTTACTCACCACATGAAACATTTGTAAATGACATATTTTATTTTTAAGAATGTTACCTAGGCTTGCAAGTTCATTTGCACATCACTGACTACTTTTTTAAAAAATAAGACTTATCTGTCATGTCTCGATAGTAAGAGCAGACAAGATTTTACCCAATGATGGCAAGTGACACTAAAACAAAGACCAGCAGACCATCACGTTAATACACGTCTTCATGTCATTCTGTTCAAGCTCTGGAATGGTGGGGGGGGGGGGGGGGTGCGTGGAAACATTGCGAAGCACAGAACACCAAAGTCAACTGAGCTCCACGTACATTTAGACCTTCACTGCTCCACACAGTGACAACTTGTTGTATTTCCTTTCAAGGTTGGGGGTAGGGGGAAAATCAAATTATTCTGTAGCAGTGGTTGCTCAGGTGAGGCAGGAATGAATTTTATCTCTAACACCATTCATTTAATGGGTGCAAGCAAGTGGAGCATCACATTTCAATTAAACTCATGATTGGTTTAGTGTTTTCATCAATTTCCAATAACAGGTCATTCTTTAACTGGCATACATTGGAGAGTATTATCAATGTACAGCCCTACACACTGTACAAGAACTAACTTGATCAGCTGAAAGAAATGCCAGTAAAACAGTAAAAGCAAGGGATCAGAAAGGTCACAAGGTGCATCTTTGGTCTGTTGAGCAGCTGATTTCAGCCAAGATGCTTCAACTAATTGGGTTTAACAACCTAGCAGGAAAGAAAGAAAGGAAGGATACCAGTGATGTCTTGCAAAGTCAAATAACTACCCAAAGTCTCCACAGTATTGCTTATGAATGATCTCTAACAGTCGGTATTTTCATTTGAGTTCAAATGGAGTATTAGCCGGTTCAAAGCTGGAAAAGTGGGTAGAGAAATTAAGGCAGAGCTCCATGAGTTATCACAGACGGAGGAGAAACAAAAATAGAGCAAAAGAAAAAAAATTGAGATGTCAGGACCAAGCACATTATACAAAATGTCAGGACAGGTGAGAACCAAGCTCATTATACAAAATTTATAAAGTGAAAAGTAAAGAGCAACAGCAAACAAAAATGGGACTTTACAGCAGTATTACAGCGCAAAGATGCTGAAATGCAAGGAAAGGAAGGTGCACTTGGAGTTTTAGATAGTCTACAAATTGATAAGCAAACCTCTTACAACATGCAGATAAGCTACACTCTGCATGGACAAACCACCTGCACTCAACAGTACTGAGGCAACTGGGGGAAGAAATTGTCAAGACCCTAGTCAACACCTTCCAAAAGCCTATAGGTTCAGGGCCAGTACCCAAGATCTAGAAAAGTGCGATTTTTTTTTAAATGAAGTAAAGATAACCTCGCTAAATGTGGACTAGTTACTGTCCTTAAAGCTTCAGCGGCAGTTCTAAGGACAGTAATCAGGAGTAGAATTAACCATGTGGAATGAAGAGAGTAAGCCAGTGTGGGTTTGAAAAGGGCAAAGCACTTTTGATGAAGGAACAGTTGGTAAGAGAAACATAGTTGGTTTAATAAAATATGGATTTCCAAAAGTTTCTCAATAAGGTGCCAGAACAATAATTGAAGGCCCTAGAATAAAGGCCATGGGACCACAGCTGGAAAATTGCCAAAGTAAACAGTGTAGCAGTGAAGGTTTTTGTTGTATAATAGGGTACAGTGATACTGGATCACTTCTTTTATTAATGCATTTACGGTTTACGCAAGTGCACAAGGCACAATTTCAAAATGTGCAGTGTAATATTTTTGGCAAGAAAAGTATATTCTGAACTGTGGTACAAAAACAGATCTGGGGATAAACATGCCTGGCAGCGGAGGCTGAGAAAGTAATTAATAAAAGCATAGGGAATCGCAAGCTTCAATGTTCTGTACCTACACAGAAAGACTGGTTAGGCCTCAACTAGACAGGTTAGGAAAGATGTGAAAGCTTTGGAGGAGGCAGTGAAGAAATTTAGCAAATTGATTCCAGGGAAAGCCTGAAAGCACATCCCACCAGGCTTAAGGACAGCTTCTATCCTGCTGCTATAAGACTATGGAATGGTCCCCTAGTACAATAAGATGGACTCTTGACCTCACAATCTACCTCATTATGACCTTGCACCTTATTGTCTGCCTGCACTGCACTTTCTCTGTAACTAACTTTATTCTGTATTGTTATTGTTTTCCCTTGTACTACCTTAATGCACTGATGTGATGAAATGATCTGTATGGATGACATGCAAAGCAAAGTTATCACTGTACCTCAGTACACGTGACAATAGAACAATTTACTGTTATGTAGCTAGAAATGAGAAACTGATGTTCTCCTTGGAACCTAGTAGATTGCAAGGAGATATGCTAAAGGAGGTATTTAAAATCACGAAGGGTGAAAACAAAACATTGAAAGAAACTGTTCCCATTGGTAGAGTTGTTAAGATCTGGAACAGAGGATGAAGGTAATTGGCAGAAGGCAAGTGATGATTTTGAAAAATAGCGAGTGGTTAGGATCTGGAACTACCAGGGTAGTAGAGGAAGATCTACAGGGCTTCAAGGAAAAGGCAGGGGACTGGGACTAGGCGGATTGCTCTTGTATAAAACCAATTTGGATGAACGGCCTTCTGCTGTGCTGTAACCATGATCCCACCACAAAACACGAGGCCATTTTCCAGACAAGCAATGCTCTAGTTTCTTCTGGAAATCATAGCTTCCAATCTCAATCACCCAAATACCTCAATCACATACACATTCTAACTTCCCTCCAAAATCTACAAGCAGAATTGTCCTGGCAGAGCTATTGTTTCAGCCTGTTCTTGTTCAGCAAAACTTATTTCATGGCTACTTTTTCCCTCCCTTGTCCACTTGCTTCCACCTACAGCTGGGGCATACGAGATGCTTTTTGTCACGGGAACAGTTTTTGATATCCAGGGCTCAAATGTGTCAATGATAAATTCTCTTGCAAGGTCTTTAACCACTTCTCTTCATAGATGCTTCTTAACATGATTAGTATTTTCTACCATTAGCTTAAATTTTGGAAACTATGAGCTACAAGATGGGAGAGAGTCGGTCCTATAAAATTAAATGTTTCTCTTCACCTTTTGGGCAGGTTCCTTCACTCCCAAGTGCAAATTAATAGCTCTTGACAACTCAAACTTCCATTGTTTAGTTTTCTCATTTATTGGGTAGACAAAATTAAATGATCAGTGCAAAAGAAACAAACATTTTCAACCAACTAAGTCAAAAAGGAATTAGTGGAGGAAAAC
The DNA here is from genome assembly GCF_009764475.1 of Pristis pectinata. Taxonomy (NCBI): domain Eukaryota; kingdom Metazoa; phylum Chordata; class Chondrichthyes; order Rhinopristiformes; family Pristidae; genus Pristis; species Pristis pectinata. The sequence goes on along the minus strand of NC_067435.1, from coordinate 3,329,809 downwards.
ACCAACTTTAGAGCATTTTAAAAACTACCCATTGCTGCTCACTTTCCTGCTCAATACTCAAGTAATGGCAATGGACCACGAAAGAGAAAGTATTCCAAAAGTTTGCATTCTTATCCCACTCTCTGACTCCATGTCCATTAGGAATGGCCTCTCTCCCTCAGATGGCATCAACTAATATTCCTGTAGGCTCCATGACCACACTATCTCTGACCATTTCACATTTAATCTGTCTATTTAATCAAAAGGGCAATCACCAGCCTGCTCTTTTGGATAAGGATGCAAGATTTCCAGTAATTATTGAATAATGAGCAGTAAGAATGGCAAATTTTCCACAGCTGGGAGTAGAGACACCAAGTTAACACCTTAAACTAGCCTCATGCAGCACAGAACTGTGCTTGAATCCTCAATGGCTCAGAAGTAATTGATTTATTAAGCAACACTCCCATCTCATTTAGAACATCTCAGTGGCTTCAGCAATGGGTTCAATCCTAACCTCCAGTACTGTGTGTGTGTAGTTTGCACTTTTTCCTGTGACCATGTGGGTTCCCCCAGATCCTCCAGTTTCCTTCCACAGGCCAAAGACTTGAGTTAGTGTTTAGTTGGCCACCAGATTGTGTAGGTGAGCAGTAGAGTTCAGTGTGGCGGGGTGTTGATGGGAATGTGGAGAAAATAAAGTGGGATGAAGGTAAATTAGTACTTGATGGTTGGTGGGCTGAAGGACCCATTTCTGTGCTGCATGACTCTTGGACGCATTATACAGGAAGTCCCCGTTCTCCAAACACTTTACTACTTTTGTTCCCGGAAACAGACTAGTTTGCTTATAATTCTGCCAATCCCATGCTGTACTCTCATTCCTTCCTGTTTTCTTATTTTGAAAAAGTGATTTCTATCGTTCAGTCAAGACAATTTGGGATGGCCAAGCATAACGATGACCTTCAAAATTAATTCTTAATGCTCTTGCCTCCAGCAGAACACTGGTTACTGAGAACTCCAGTGTTTACAGAGAGATGTTCTGGAAATAAACAGCCTAAACAAACTGTTTAGCCATTCTAGCTGTGACATTTTAATTATGCTTATCCAGATCAATAAAGTCAGCATCTCAAAAATAAAACTGCAAACAAAATAGCCAGCAAAACTGGAGATTTGTTCTTCAAGTGCCGCTCAAGTTTTACTTCGGATGAGCGTGTTAACTCGGGGGAAGGGAGGGAAGAGGTAGGCTGGGTGTTTAAAAGCTCCCATCTCTCCATCTGGCTGGCTTTAATTTCCTCCTTTTCAACTGGCTACAGCAGCTCGCCTGCTGCCTGTTAGAACAGGAAACCAAGGTATCAGCTGATGACCTTCCAAAATGCTAATTCTGTCTCCATATGGCTACGCATTAATACAGTTATCACAACAGTGATAAGAACATGGGGGCCTCAAACTGAAACCTCATACGTACACATCTCCATCTGAATCACACCCCCAGCTAAAAGGAACACATGCTGCGAAACATTATCCTTCTCACAAGCATGCGACTTTTTCTTGCTTCTATTGTCTGCCACAGTCCCACTCCCATAAAAGCATCCAAGGCTTGGTGCATGTATGCAAAGCCAGGCAAAGACTCCAGGCACCCTACAAGTCAGCTTGGAGTGTCATCATGTTTTTTTTGATAGCTCTATCTTTAAAGACCCTAGTGTGTTGCCCATTGTACTAACTGGCCAGTTCCATTCTTTTGGGTAAAATGCACTTCATGCGCAATGGTTAAAGTATAACTACTGCCAAACCAGTCTCTGCAGTAATATTGTATCATTCTGAAACAGCAACTGCACCATTTGGGACTTCTTTTTACCCTTCATCTTTGAATATTCACTGCTTTTGCACACTTTCTGCAATACTACAGCAGCTGTATCCCCCAAAATGTAGTGGACAACACCCCAAATTATTAAAAATAATCAGGTTACCCCAAGGTTTAAGATTTTAAGAAAAATCATGTAAATTTTAAGTATGAAGTGAAATTGGAGTAAACTGGAGTGGGATGCAAAAGTCTTTAGAAACTAGAGATAAAAACTAAACAAGCAGACACTGAGCCACAAAAAGTCAAGTTTATTATCATGTGCACAAGTATGATGAGGTACAGGTACAATGAAAAGCTTGCTTGCAGCAGCATCACAGACATAGGTACAGACAACAATACAAATTATACAAGACAAGAGAAAAAAAAATTGCAAAAAGGCCTTGGTGCAAAAAAAGACAAGTTCAGTTACTGCTCATGTAGAGATTCAAAGCACTGATGGAATGAATAAACAAGTGAACATTTACATATGCAAAATCTACTGCATGTTTGCTTCCTAAATCTCAGGATCTCATAAATAGAGCTGACTGTCGCAGAGTAATTCAGCAATTCAAAACTCAGGACATGGTTAAGAACAATGGTTATGAAATTGGCAAGGCTTAATTGGTGCTTTTGTCTCTCAAGTCCCCTTAAAAATATTGCTTTCTTTGCAAAGATGTCTGAGATATAATTTTATGAAAAGTGCTACATTAATGCTAAATGGGAATTGCTGGAATTCCCACACATGGTCTCAAACCCAAAGTTCACTTGTATTTTCCTCCATTCTGATGAAAGGTCTGAAACATTAACTGTTTCTTTCCACAGATACTGCCCAAGCTGCTGAGCATTTCCAGCATTTTGTTTCCACATCAGATTTCCATTCTTTTTTTTGATTGACATATTCCAATGCCAAAACTCAACATATTCTACCCTAGTTGAATGAAAAGATGACATTTGATTTTATTATCCAGCTTTGCTGAATAAATTCAAATCAACCTAATAAAAGGTCATCCACTCCAATTACACCGAAATTCTGAAGTAGAACTCCCGATGTGTGGAAAATTATCAGGTCATACTTGGCATGGATATGCAAAATATGCAGGAGAGGAAAGAAAGGAAGTTATCAAACCAAACCAGGCTATTAACAGGGTTCATTTTATGGTAACTGTTGAAATGTCAAGGTCTCAGGTTGCCAAAAATCAAAAAAATTCTCACCTCAAAAAACTGAGTAAAACCAGCATGATACTAGCTGTGAAGGCCAAGGGCAGTGGTTACCTAAGTAGCATGAAATGTGCTATGTATACAGCCATTTGACCAGAGCAAGGCCTGTGTATGTTCAAGATGCAGAGACTCACACAGCTGTTTTAGAACAAGACTGGCTCCAATACCAGCAGTACAAAGGGTCAATGAGAAAAGGGAGTGTGTTCTGGACACAGTCTCAGTCTGTTTTTAATGTAGTCCTTTCAAACATGCTAGTTGAGACAAGATAACCTTTATCTTCAGATGAACTATAATTGATTGCATTTATATTGCAGTGACAATGCAAAAGAGCAGGATGAGATTTATGACATTGATGCAGTACACCAGACTTAAAACTGATGATCCTTTTGTTGACAGACAATAGTGATTTTTTTTAAATTGGAAGTGAAAACACCCAATCTAATTGCTATTTGAGTGCAATTTGAATACTGCATTTCATTAACAGTTTTAATTAGTTGTTAAGACACTACAAAGATCAGAATGGGGTTTTGCTCGAGTTGGAAAAGGGAATCTATTGTGGCAAATTCAGACAACATAACACTACCTATTGGTATGATTTCACAATTGGGAGCCTGGGTAACTTATACCAAAAAGCACAAAGGTTTCCCATTTTTAAAAAAAAAAATTCCAATATCCCAAATAATAAAAACAGACAAACCAATTCCTTGCTTATTGATTAAAAAACTGGTATACATGCTCTTCATGCAGTCCAAGGCTTAATATCATACTTCCATTTTTTCCCCCAATACAACCCCAAATAGCACAGATATTCCCAAAAATCTATTTCCACAGCTGAATTTAAGGAACATGTAAAAATTGATGTCAATGTCTCAAGACTAATGGCAGGACAGTGGCACAGCTGGTAGAGCTACTTACAGTTCTACCAACCTGGATTCAATTCCGAGTTGACGCGTCTTCCTTGTGACTGCATGGGTTTCCTCCCACATTCCAAACATGTGGGTTCGTGGATTTAATTGGCATTGTAAATTGCCCCCAGTGTAGTTGAGAGATAGAATGAAGGAGTTGATGAGGAAGTGTGAAGAATAAATTGGGATTAGTGTAGGATGAGTAATTGGGTGCTTGTCAGTCAGTAGCAACTCAGTGGGCTGAAGGACCCATTTCCATTCTGTATACCTCCATACCCCTGACAAGCAGCTCGACCATGAATTTGATGTGGTTGAGCAGACAGTGGATCCCCTCATGCAGAAATGGAAGGATTGAGAAACTTTGATCAGGGCCCCATAATTTCAGCAAAATCATCAGAACAGAAGCAGAAAATAAAAGTTAGGTTAAATCATGCTCAAGATTTTGAACTATGCAGGGAAAAAAAAGGAGAAATTTTAAATATAGTATAGCTTTAAGGTCCTAGAAAACACCAAATCAGTAAAACAAGATGAATATAAGAGGTAATACAATGACAAAAGTTATTCAGACACCGCAGAAAGTGGCATTCCAGCATTATACAATACTCAAAGGAGTCCAATGTTTAGATATCAGGACATGGATCCAAAGAGACAATTCACCCCACAGATGTTACTTGACCTGATTTCCAGAATTTACTTATTTCAGATTTCCAGCATCTTCAGCTCTTTTGCTTAAGTTTGGATGAGTTACTGTTTCAAATCAAGGCTGCATGGCAGCTCTGGTGGACAAGCATTCCTTGGCACTATCCAAAGAAAACAATTCCCCCACTGGAAACAGAAAATGCTGTAAATACCCAGCAGGTCTGGCAGCAACCAGAGAGAACTAGAGATGACATTTCAGATCGATGACACTTCAATTCTTCCATTACCCCGACCAAAATTTCTCCTCCAACTAACACTACTGAAATGTTACCACTAACATTCATTCCACTTAGTGTTTATTCACCTAGCAGCACTGCACTTCAGTAACTCATTAGTTTGCAAGCATCTTGAAAGAACGAAATAAGTCTATGTAGAATATAGGTTTGTTCAGAAACCTTGACAGATTTGTTGCATCACTGCTGAACACAGACTTGGAATTCACCAACTGACAAAACACAAGCTGAGCCAACAGACAAAGAGCTGACAAGAACATTCTAATATCAAACACATGCCATTGTGCAGTGAACAGGACTGAATCTAGTTTTGTTTTACATCGAAACCATCAATACCTTAAGGATTGATGCAACTTCTTGGACCTCTAAATTTGTGTTGCAACAAAAAACTGCACAAAACTCTTATGTAGTTAGGCAAAAAAACCATGGATGTTCTACACCAAAAAGAAAAAGCTGCTATAAATACTTTAATCAGGTAGTATCTGCAGATTACAAAAAAAAACTTAAGGTTACAGCTTGATGACCTATCAGAATGCTTTGAATTCCAATGCCTGCAGAGAGCAACTACTTGGACAAGATGAAGGTTTAGTCCAAAATTTTATTTTTAAAAATAGGATTATGAAGGGACCAAGTTAGAAAAGAGAAAACACATTTTTCATAAATCACTTGTGTAAGATATGGCAACCCACCAGGAAACTGATATTTATAGGTAGAGGTTTGGAGAAGATGCAAGGAAAATGGTTTTGTTCCTGGCATCTCAGACATCAGGACATGAACACACTCAAACTTATTTTATTTAAGCAAGCTATACAATCAGTTAATGCAAGAAAAGTATCAAATGAATATTTAGCTCATCAAATAAAATGATACCCCCATACATCAAGGATGACAACAGCAGCTGACAGTGTCCATTTGTGCTTCAGGGGATGATTGTTACAAGCTACAAAGCTACTGCTTTGAAGGATCAGGGTAAAAGTAAAGAAATATTTGGAAAAATGAATGGTGATCACGAGTGGTGACAAAGGACTTCAAGATTTTCCAGCAGTCTTCCATTACTGTGAAATGTAACAGACACTTAAGACTTGCCTGTTCCGTGCAATAGTTGTTCATGTATCAACACAGAACAAAAACCTTCAGCTACACATTTAAAATCTTAATTCTAGGACTGTCTGCCCCATACAAGTAACCATCAGTATGTACTCCCCTTGGAGGTGACGTAACTCTTTCCCTTTCCTCATTTTGGGGGGTGGGGGGGGGTACTTATTACAGGCAGCCACCAACTTTCCCCCATCTCCACAACACTAAAATTAAACAGCACCAGAAAATTGGATTAAAATACACACCAGCATACTTCACACCTTCCTCCTCAGCCTATATTTACAGAACAGGCTTTAAGGCATAATACACATCCAATGTTATGCTTTCTTTGAAATGCCTGGACTCCTGACATGCTTTGTCAGCTTTGGACCACCCAAAAGAGCTCCACACACATGACCATTACATCAATGACAACCACCAATGCACATCTCCATTTAAAAAGGGCAGGGAAATGAGACAATTTTGTAATGCACCAACTCAAACAAAACTAACCACACTTACAAAGTGACCTGGGAACTGTGACTGGCAAAAGGTTGACAATTTCACAGCTGAACTGTGCCAATTCTAAACACTGGTTGTCAAAGCATGTAGGTAATTGCAAAACAACAAACAGGACCACCAGACCCACAGAGCTCTCCATAAACAATTAAAAACTTCATCCTAAGTAGACCCAGCTAAATAAACAGTTAAATCCTGTTGCTCCATTTACATGTGGATGCCAAGTTAACCACACTCTGGGTTACATAATCCTGACATCAGTCTCCAATTCAGTGAGAGAATTTGATGGAGCAGGACTTGAGGATACGAGATATTGGTCCATTATACCACTTGGGTCTTTAATGTAATATTAAACAAATCAAGTCCCTCAGTATCTGCATTCTAGATTTGCCTCATGAGTAAAAAAAGCAGCCTCAAGTTCTCCTGATTGGTGTTGCTGCTTTGGCAATGTGACCAGTGAGGAAAAGGAGTCCATTCAAATCTAATGGGGTAAATGCAATTTCACCAAACAGATGTCTAATCTCACTCAAGTTTGACAATCGTCAGAACACAAATACAGAACAAGTAAACTCAAAGCACAGGCAACCACAGTACGTTCTGAGCAAATACAATGGGGAACTGAAGACCAACAATTTTAAGCTGCTTTTGGTGCAGCAAAACTGGAAATTTGATGTCAGTATTGGGATCTGGTTGTTAAACTCTTTCCTTTAAAATGATGCGCTAGGTATAATTTTGTAGATTTCTATTTTTGTAATTGAAAGAATTCAGCAATTGGTTAAGTAAATTAACATGTCTGCAAAACATAACCAGCTACTTAAAGCCATCCAACAAACCAGGACATTTTCTGCATTTCCCTGAAACATCAACATCCTATGGTATATTACAGGACAATGTTGGTTTGAACCAAATTTTCTCCTATGATTTTGCTGAAAGTTATCTCTGGAACTTCCAGTTATGATGCTTAATGTGGAGCAAGAGTAACAGGCAATAGTTAATCTTTTCACCATTTTGAACCTTCAAGGCATCTCACCCTGGTTCATGGCTGAGCTGAAAGGGAAAAAAAAAATCAGTTGGCACTTGTTTTAACATGGCAGCAGGATCTTTATGCACTACTTTCTATCCATTCAATAGCTGACAGTACCTGGAACCACTAGTACTAACAGCTCTACGTGCCCTGATCAGATTTAGATAAAAATTTTAAATCTAAAATATTGCTGTATATTTATACACCCATTTGTACAAATATAGAATGGAAATTTGCCTATTGCCAAATTCTGCTCTAATTCTATTATTGTAACCCAGTAATAGGAAAGGCCACCATTAAGGGTCATAAAAATAGATTCAAGTTCATTGTGAAGTTATTTCACTAGTTAATTGATCAAGTATTTTATGTTGAAAGGTGCTCAGAATAGTTCACTTGTTACTCACACTGTCCCCAGTTCCAGGAATTCCACATGAATGAAATGCTGTTGTGTGAAAAGGTTCTTTCGGAATCTTAAAGATGGAGGGTTCTGGACACAGGCTTTGGATTTTAAAAACAGTTTAATCACAAAGGCAAATGCGGGAACAGAATGAATGGGAACGGATGCACACTCGCACACACACAGGAGACCGCGAACGTGAGGGGGGAAATTGCAACAAGGATGAGATGCACACACACAAAAAAAAAAGGTACAGCTTAAAGGATAAATACTTCAATGCCTGAATACCTTGACCTAGACAAGCATTGCCTCTAACACTCCCTGGAATCTGATTAAGATGCTCCGAAACCACATGGTAGTGCACACCCTTACCAGCTGTCTCTGCAGCATTGTAGCGAGAGAGAGCGAGAGGATTGCAACACTTTATAATGCTGGGAGGCTGGGTGGAGCCTGGCCAGGTGATTTAGACAGGCCAATGGTCAGGCAGGTTCAGAAACAAAGGTGCTCTCCAAGTCCAATCCCTATGCCCACACCCGATGGGTCGGGTGAAGCCACACCTTGATTGACAGTGGTGTCACTTCTGATCTAAGGAGCAATGCTGTCCTCTGACCAGAGCGGTCAGTGTTGTTACTGTCATGTGACAGCCATGTGCTCTCCCACGACAAATGCCCAGCTACACAAACAAGGGGAAAAAGCAATGTGATACTAATTACAAATATAGACCTAAACTATCCTCCAAGCAATCTGTTCATACTTTGTACATGGCTCTGAAACTGGAAGAACTAATGTCAGAGCTTCATTTTAAAAAGCATTTTGAAAGGAGTTCTTACAACTTACTTGGAATTTGAGAAGTCCCACACTGGGTGACAGGAGATACAACTGGCAATTCTCAGGTTTAATAAATCGTTATCTTTACCATTCCAACTTTGTCACATTTACCAAAGCAGTGCAGGTGTGACATTCTGTGGTCCAGCAACTCCTGTTGTATGGAGTATTATTGATCTGTATATAGATCTGTACTAATTAACTAATTTTAAAATATAATTAAATCTAAAAGTACCTAACTTCTGCCATCGAGGCAACAGCAATCCGAATTTACTGAAACTTTGGGTTACTGATGGTTCTCAGGAATGAAGCAGTCATGTAACCCATGAAGTGTCCCGTACTTTCCTGTATTACAATTTCTGTAACCTGATATTTTCTGTTATCTGGCACCAGTCAGGTCTCAAGGATGCCAAGAGTAGAGAGTTTCAACCTGTATTACGATCCAGCATTGAGCATTCTCTTAAATTTTAAAAACAAATTAGGGAAGATAATCAGAAGCTTTGCCAAAGGAACTATGGTAAGGTGGAAAGATAAATCTGGGACTAGGAAACTGAAGCCAATGATGAGGCAAAGTGAGGCACAGCCAAGAGGTTTGAGCTGGAATCAACTGGAGCAGTTTACCATTTGAATCTCTTTAACAAGAGTATTAAAGTATTTGTGAATGTTAATTAGAAGAGAACCATTTATTGTTATGCAAAATGAGAATTTTCAGAGCTCTGCTTTTCTATCACATAAATGTATTGTTTGCTTCAGAATCCAGTGTTGTACCACAAAGTTAGAAGAATGCAACCATTCCTGCTGCACAACACATTGTTTTGTTGTAGTCACTGAAAGTCCTTTTCAAACCTCAAATCCTTGAAAATAAAACTAGCCAAACCAGTGTACAAATAGGAATGGAGGCAATAGGCCTTTTGTGCACTCCAAATTATTAAAGAGTTTGGCAGAGGAAGCTTCATAGTTCAGTGCAAGCATAATGCACTTCCAACACAAGCCAATGACTTTACTAACATTACCTGGCACAAAGTTGAGCAATACAAGGTCAGTAAAGTACCTCCAGATGTGGGGAGAGTCCAGTTCCCCTCCACCACCAAAAATCATTCACTTGACTGCCCAGATGAAGGGTCTTGACCAGAAAACTCCACAAATACTGCCTGACCCACTGAGTTTCTCTATCAGTGTTGATTCACTTGGCTGAACCTGCTCTCATACTGACTATCCCCTTCAATTTCACTTTTTCCAGATCAAAGATGTGGCTATGGGAACCCATATAGTTCAGTCCAGTCCAGTCCAGAGGTGACTCTACTCATAGCACCCCATTGCTTAACACTTGGTGACTGGCCAAAGTTGCCAGTCACCAACTTTTACTCTGAACTGTGGCTCACTGCATGGTTACAAGGACCAATACAAGCTTAAGAGCATCTCATTTTCCATCCAGACATGGTGCAGCCTTTGCAACTTAACTTCTTCAACATTAGACAATTTGCTTTATCTGCACCCAAACTGGCCATTTCTGCTGCAAATTAGTTATCAATCCAAAATCCTGGCTCCATTTCTCTCCCCAACAGCCTGACCTGCTGGGCATATCCCACAGTCCTGCTATTCACAATACACAAAGCATAATCACCCTCCAACTGCATCCATTTGACCTGGCCTTGGCCCTTCACAGATATTCCCTTTGTCCTACACACCCTCACCCTACCCACTTTGCAACTTCTACTTGCTTTTCTCTTTCCCCAATTCCAACAAAGGATCTTCCATCTGAAATGTTAACTGCTTCTCTTTTATAGATGCCATCTGACCTGCTGAGTGTTTCCAGCATTTACAGTTCTTTAATTTTTCATTTCCCTGGTACAGACTAACTGGAGTCCTTGGGTACCTTGACTGCCCAATGGGAACTGACTGTTTCTGCAAGAGTTCCAGGTTGAGTATCAAGTAGGTTACAAATCCTCAAGCTTGGGTTGGGTTTCAATTAGCCATGGACTAAGCTCAAGTTGTGTTTGAATTTTATGCCTCAGCAGATCTGCACTAGAGAAATGTGTTACTTTGCAGAGTATCCACAATGAAACTGGAGCCTTCCATCTTTGGTACAATAGACACCTAGTACACTTGACCACTTGGACAGCCATTTCCTTTCAAAGGACAAAGTCTTACTTTCACTTTTTAGTTCACAGAGCATTCTGAATGTGTACAACAATCAAAATTACAACGACTAGTATAACAAGATAGGTACTGCAGTAAGGGCACATTCATTTCTCAGCAAATCACTTAAATATGGCATTTACAAACCAATACACAAAAACAAATAAGCTCATATTTTGTGGCTATGCCACTTAATGAGCAATCCTGAAGCCACAAGGGTAAACTCCAACACAAGGTACAAAACTGAATTTAGTATGTTAATATATAGAATTTTTTAAAAAGTAATCTTCAAAGCTGTAGGCTGTTGTTAACACTCAAGTGGTTTGGTGTTGACCTAGACGTGAATACAGTCCACATTTCAAATGCAACTTGTGTGAAACCTGCAATGGTTATACTGCTGCATATAATTCTGAAAAACAGTATTCTGTAAAAGATAGTTACCAACTTCTGAAGTTGGTAACAACTTTGCTTGCACATACAAGTTTATTATTAATGAGGTACATGAGATGCTGGAGATTAGAAATTAAATTTTACATACACTGCATTGCAACATGGCCTCTTTTATTCAGACATTTCGCCTAGAAAATGTTAACACCAATCTCAGCAAGTATTTCACGTGGGTCTGACTGAATGTAATGCCCTGCTTTATTCTCAACTCTGAGTTAAGTGTACTCAACACAAGGCTTCTCCATTTGGTTCTGTATTAAAATACAGTACAAAAGAACTCAAAGTGACTAGGAGTGATCTGTGGAAACCAGCTAAAGGGAAGTTTGGGTTGGTGGAGCAGCCAGCGAGGGCTCATCTTAAAACTTAAGCACTTGGAAATACTTATAACATTTAAACTTGTAAAATTACATAGAGTTAATTTCTTCACAAGACAATCTGCAGCTGTGCAACTTGCTTAGTTCAAAGCCATAATGGTGTAACAATAGAAGGCTAATATAACTCACTGCTGTTTCCCTGGTCACATAGTTCACCAGTAACTCACTAGTGGAAGGGTGAGTCAGAGGGGAGGGTCACAGAAACTTGCAAAGAGACTGAAACTTCCTGAACTATTCATCCATCAGCTGCTAAGTATTCCCCGAGGTAAAACTGAATCAAATAAGCTACCATTATTAAACTCCTCTCATAACATGTTTATGGGTTGAGATACACACATCAAAAGTCGGTAGTGAATGTGTCTAACTTGCAAAGATGGTGGCAACTGCTTGGTGTATTCTGATCATCTTTAGTCTATTAAGATGCAAAACATTTACACCAAAACTAGCAAAATTCATTTAAAGAGGTAGCATGATGCACAAGCTTTTGGAAAATTCAAAAGTACCAGGTTTTTCCCTCCAAAGGCAGTTCTACATCCCAGTCATTGTATTGAACCACAAAAGCTGACTCCTGCCCCAAGCCAAGCTTGATCAGAGAGGTGGGTATTGCTGATCTACCAAACCATAAGGAGGTGGGGAAGGTAGATTCCTGCCCCTGAAAATAACCACCCTCACCATGAAAATTGCAGGGGCAATGGGCAAATGCTCACCTCCTATGATAGAACTACATAAAACAAAACACTACACATGCCATCCCTGTGTTATGACCATTTGGGTCAAGGAAATTCACCCTTACAGAATTCAAATTACAACCCAAAAATTTGAAATACAGAATAAAATTTACTCTCATTTCTGTGAACAAATAAAATCAACAAACCTTTAACTTGTGAATGTGCAGATGACAGGTTCACGTGATAGAAGTGATTCAGACTGTTTTCCAAGAACACCTCCCTCCCCACCACAATTCAAGGTGTCTGTCTGGTAGGTAATTCAGGGCAGCACAGTAGCATAGTGGTTAGTGTGATGCTATTACAGTGCCAGCAACGTGGGTTCAATTCCCATCACTGTCTGCAAGGAGTCTGCATGTTCTCCCCATGTGTGGGTTTCCTCTGGGTGCTCTGGTTTCCTCCCACAGTCCAAAAGACATATGGGTAGGTTAACATGGGTTTAAAGGGGCAGTGTGGACTCATTGGTGGGAAGGGCCTGTTACTGTGCTGTATAAGTTTTTAAAAGTTTTAATCAAACATTGTTCTTACTACTCACTTTCCTCACAGTTTGGCATTATGAGGTTACTAGAAGATTTAAGAGTTACCAAGTGTTTATACGTGTAGTGGTTATCATAACACTATTACAGTGCCAGTGACCCAGGTTCAATTCCCGCCACTGTCTGTAAGGAGTTTGTACGTTCTCCCACGTCTGTGGGGGTTTCCTCTGGGTGCTCTGATGTCCTCCCACATTCCAAAGACATGGGGGGGTTAGGAAGTTGTGAGCATGCTATGTTGGCATCAGAAGCATGGCGACACTTGTAGGCTGCCCCAGAACACTACACAAAAAGATGCATTTCACTGTTTCGATGTATATAAAAAAAATCAGTAGATACAGTCTTAAGATCTAGGATTTGCCCCTCTCTAACTGATTGCCTCTTACTGCCCTGCAGCTAGTAGAATAGTTCATAAGTACATGTGAATTTTATCTAGACTTTCAATAAATATCTACAATGATTATCAAAAGGACAAGTGTAGAAGTGGATCCAACAGTTGATTTTGAAGAAGGCAGCAAGTGGGAGGATAAAAGGTTTATTGTCCAACCGGCAGGATAATAACTATCACCCTCCACTGCCATTCCTCCCCAACATTACATTTAAAGTTCACCTTTTTAATTAAATAGGATTAGGAAGTTGGAGATCCAATCTTGTAAATAACACCTATAGGAACAACAAGTCATGTAGATGGCAGCAGGACATTACAAAGGGGCACAAGAACTATTTGGATTCCTCAAGCCTGCTTCAGATATTTAATAAAATCACAACTGAAGCAATTGAAATTTCAACTCTGTATTTCCATTCACCTGCAGTAACCTTTCACATTTAAATGAATGACCAAAATTGTGCAGAACTCTGCACTTTGAATTTGAATATTTTCCTAACAGAAAGCAGCTAGATTAAATCTAATTTGTTCACAGGATGTGGATGTCACTGGCAAGGCTAAGATTTATTACTCCCCCCACACCCCCCCCCCCAATAAATGACTTGCTAGAATATGTCAAAAATTGATGAGGCTAGAGTCACATTCAGGCTACATCAAGTGAGCTCAGCACTTCCGCATCCTGCAAGTGTATCAAATGATAGCCATTGTCGATACCAGATGATATTTTATTTAAGAGAAAACTGGAATTTAAATTTTCCAGCTGCTATACTGGGATGTGAACTTCTTGTCACCATGCCAACAGCTGAGGTTGGTGAACAGTTAAGCAAGTTAAACTCCACATCAGTGCCCTTCACATACAAAATCAAAACTAGTACGCAAGTACAATGCCTAAAGGTAAATAGAATGTGGAATTTCACTGAGGTCAGGAGTGAGGCAAGATGCCAACTTGAAAGGCAGTTTGATTTTCCTATTTTTCCTCCATTACATTCCCTGCAATTCAACAGGAAATACAAGACTGATTTTGTCCAAATATGGAGCACCCTTACTTGAAACCGGTACTAACTTAGTTATCTTGCTTCACAACAGGGCAGGTACAAACTGTCTACAGGCATTCATTCAATAATTAACAACACGCAGCTCAACAAGATCCCCAGCATCTTTCTTGGTCTCAGATTCAGTTTCACTCAAGTCTGGTGGCCTCGCATCCAAAATTTATCAGCCTCTTGCTGATTCCTAGTTCACTGACACTATGAAACTGAGTACATAGACCCTTCCCTGCACAGCTCTTTCCTTGGAGTGACTACCAGTAGGAAGTTTGACTTTTGACTTTCAAACCTGTTATGTTTCCACCAGATATGCCTAGCTTGGCTTTTCCCCCAATTTAGGTGACTGACTTCTACAGCAAGGACTCCTGCACTACATCACCTGCCTCCAGATCTCAAAAGAACAAGTGCTCAGTGCAACAAATATAGAAATTAATGCAAATGATAACAATTTAAAAATCCTTTACAACCTTTTGCACAAATTACAGAAGATTGCTAGTAATCAATTCCGAAAGGAGTCTGTCCACAAGAGTAGATTCAAAGTAGCACAGACATAGGCAAATGAAGCTGTTCATTTTTCATCTTCCTAAAACATTTAAAGCACCACACAATTCCCTAACAATCTCCAGTGATAGCAGCAGTCTGTACCAAAGTGACAGGGTTCAAGAGAGTGCAACTCCACCTAGCACTAGTCCCCACCTTCACCCACATGAACATCCAACCTGGAAGTTACAGAAAAACACAGCAAGTATCTTTAGCTTCTGTTTAAGATTAAGCAGGAGCAAGCAACAAGATGTAACCATAGAGAATGCATTACAATTGTTAAATTTAAAAATCACATTCATCTCATTGTTACTGGACTTCCAAACTGAAATTCAGCTACTGCTGGAACCCAAACAAATCTGTTTGCTAAAACTCACAGGAGACCACTGTCTAAACTTCAAAAGTAGCGGTGCTTTGCACATGTGGTGAGCTAGAGACATGCAGAATGATCAATCTCGATAAGTGATCTATCACAGCCAGGGATTATGGCAAGACACTTAAACAAAAAAGTTTAAAATGTCTGTTCAAACACGTCTTTGGTTCAAGGCTGTGTTAACATCTCCAACTGTGCCGTCCCCAAACCCAATGGTCACTTCCTTCAGATCTCTTAAACAAGCGAACACAAATAGCTTTGAAGTTGTAGAGCCAAACACTTTGCACAGAAAAGCTTGTTCACAATCAGAGGACAAAGCCTGTTATTTAGCCAATACACAACCCTCAACAATGAAGGCTGTTAAAACAATTTGAACCAAGGCATCTTAGCAATTTCCCACCCTTTGTTGACTTTTGTTATTCATTTCTCTACCCCCACCCCAAAAAGGATCTGGGCAATGTTGGCAAGGTCACCATTTATTACTCGTTTTTACTCAAAAATGGACTTTATTCATAATATATACAACTGGAACACGTCTTTGTCTACATTCATTGTACCAGTAATTCAATGTGTTCTCTTACAGCTGCTCCAGCAGAGAGGGCCTTGCAAGGCCACTTCAGAGTGGATTGAAGAGACTCATCTTGCCGAGTCTTCAGTCACTTCTAGGCCAGACTGGGCAAGAGTGGCAGAATTCATGTTTTAATATACATCAGTAAATTCAGTAGTTTGTGGTCATCAAAACCAAGATTGACTGTTCTTTTAAAGAAAAAAATCCATACAAATTAAATTCCAGAGTAGGAGTTAAATATCTCTAGATTGTTAGTGCAGCATTCTAGGTTACTTGCCTGACAACTATATCCCAATGTACCATACTTAAAAGCATAAAAATAAAACAATTTCTAGCGTGATTGAGTTTTTCCTGTGCAACTTGCCATTTGGACATTCATTTTTAGCAAACAGGAACTGCAAGAACCATGAGTAATTACACTGTTTCCTGGACAAAAAACTCTCCCCATTTCTAACCTCTTCCAGTTCTACAAATCTCTCCTGCTCTCTCAACTATGGCTTCTGATGGCAACTCAAGGCAGGAAAAGTTGGGGAGGTACAGATACACAAATCACCAAAAAGAAAGTTACACCAGGTTAATTAGGAGAAAGGCACTCACCCACTGGCTTTCATGTTGCTGCTTTAATTTAGTTTCTGAAAGACCAGCACCTCATTTGGTATGCTCACTGCTTTATAATGACAGCAGATTAGAAGATCAAAGTTTGCATGAGCTACAATTTTACTGCCAGGAGTGTCAACACAAATCCAGCAATCATACCAGTCAGTGCCTCCACTGTGACACAATGGTACAATGCTTTCAGAACTAAAAACTGCAAATTGGCTGGTGTGTTTCAAACTGTACAGTTACAGATAATCTGGTCCCAGCACTTTACTGGAAGATTTCTGATACATTCTTGCTTTACAAACCCTGCACTATTGTCTTTAAATAGTCAGTTTGCCCTCCCAAAAAGATTCAATAGCATCAACTTCAACCAATGACAAAGCATGTCATGTTCTTAAGATGTTTTTACTCTTTCCACCCCCCCCCCACCATTCACCACCACTGCACACCAGAAGTGCAATCTTCCCATTTCTCTCCACCACCCCATGGTACCAGTTTCAGAATCACTCATCTCTGAACATGCTTGTCATTTCCCCATCCCAGTGAGCCAGTATCTAATGGCACTAATGTAACTGACCAACATCCAATGTCCAAAGGAATTGAGTCAGGAACTGCAAATTGCCATGTAAAAACACCTCAGGTCACAGACAACCAAAATCCAGTTAGCTTTCTTGGTATACACCAAGTTAAGTCACTGTCAGGATACTTGGATGGATACTACAGTTGGCAGCCAAGCCATGGAAGTGAGGGGTACCTAATGTCGCAAAGTCAGCCTGCAGTCTTGCTTTCAATCCGTTGAAACATGTGCATTTAAGCGGAGTATTACACCAAGGTTGTCTGTAACCTCTAGACTCAAAATGCACCAAAGATTACCACCTTCATTAAGGAATTGGATACTGGTAGTTTTTTTTGTGCTCTGTAAAACCATGTTCAGGCACAAGTTACCCCTTTAGGAGGACTAAAAAGGCTCACATCTGGTTTTGCCACTGTGTGCCAAGTCTCCATCGGTCACTCTCTACTAATGTTTGTTTGTACATGATTCACACAGGTGATCCATTCAAACTGGTCTCTTATCACCCACCCATGCAGTAAAATAGCCTGTGAAAGTACTACGTGCAAGGCAAATCTACTTCTATAGACAAAAATGAGTATTGAAGATAGCTGCCTGTTATTTTTGCTGGCATGAAGGGGAGAAGGGACTACTTGAATTAGAGACTCAACCATAAATAACCTACACAAGATGCAGCACCATGACGATGTTTCTGCAAGAACACTGGCATTTACTCAATATGCTAAGCTTCAGAACTCAAGTATAATTTCATCAATTCTCATACCTAGTTACACTAAGAAAATTTTATAATCCAGTATTCTGATGAAAGATCATTAAAAAGTCAACTGTTTCCAGAAAGACCTTGCCTACATTTCCATTCAGTTTAAAGCATCCACTGAGTTAAAAAAATACAGAAAGCATGATTCCCTTTTCTATCACCTCATCTAGTTTTTTTTTTCTCTTCCTTGCAATATAACAGTAGATCTAAAAAGGTGCTTGACTGCAGAATAAATTGGGTATTCTCCTCCAAGTCACTCCATTCCTGGGAGATTCCTCTCACCCACCAAAAGGAGTTTATTCCATTGGCAAACAATCTTGTTGGCCTATACAGGTGGCTTGATAAAGTCAGCCAACTTGTGCTTGCCAGCAGATCAGAGTTAGCAAGCGAGAAGCCCGCTTCAGGCTTCTTGGAGTCTCAGAGCTTGTATTTGTTCATTTTGCTGGGAAGCTGCTCAATTTACAGGCTACCTGAAGCAACCCTATGTTTCTTTTCTAATAACTAGGATCCAAAATAATGCATAATTTCTGTTTCAAAAGTCCATGATTATACAAGCAGCCCATCATATTCTCTCCCAGGTGATGACCAAACAGTGGACTGGCCCTAGGTTCACCCAGCTTGAAAAAGCAGTCTTAATTTATGCTTCGAATAATCCAGTTGAGGCAGTACTGAAGGAGACATTTAAAATTTAACATTGGTCTCCTGGGAATCTTACAGAATCTTCTACCAAAAACAGCTGTGAACAAAATCCTTTTAAGTAATTTTAAAAGCAGCAAAATAAATTTAGAAAGAAAATTTGAAGACATGGGGAATAGGACCTAGCAGATAACAGAAGCAGTGGGACAAATTGTCTGCTGAATAATGTAATAATTTTGGAGGGGCAGGCAGGGAGAACAAACAAAGAATCACCTTCCTTCCATGTTACAAAATACCATCAGGTATTAGTAGTGCCATATTCATTCCAGGAACTACACCTGAAGTGTACAAGATAACTGTCCAAAATTGCTAAACACACCTACAATGATTTGAGTTAATCAATATTAAATGTAGCAGCAATTAACAGGTGGTTATACAAGAAAAAAAATCCTCCTCATCCACAAAAAGCCCATCTAAAATCAGGATGTCTAAATTTTTTGTCTTAAGATGGATGCACAGCATGACATTTAAATCTATATATTAATTTGTACTTTTGCATTTGTGTCCCAACCTACAATTAATCCACTAGAAGTAGTTCTGTCAAAAACAGATCTTCAAAAAAAGTGTCCATGGTCATAGATGATGTTAGATAAATTAAAGAGGAATAATAGTTCTCAGGACAGTTGTTGAGATGCTGTGACAGATTGTGAATCTTCAGTAATCCACATCTTAGAATGGTTACTGTGCAAGAGGCAGCACTTGGCTCAGCTGGTCTGTACTGGCTACACAGGAGCAATTCAGCTGGTCCCAATAGTCCTGCAAATTCTCTCTTCAGCTCCTTATCCAGCTCCCTTTTGAACCAACAATTGAATTTGCCTCTAATTTCACCTGGCATGCTTACCTGGACCCAACTGCTGTTTTAAAAAAAACAAATCCCCCACATCACCTTGTTCTGTATTGTCAAGTTCTTGACCCCATCAACAATGGGAACAGTTTCACTACCTATATTAGACCATACATGTTAAACACCTCCAGCAGATCTCCAGCAACCCCGTCTGTTCTAAGAAGGACCTTAGCTATCAACATTTTAGTAACTTTCTTCTGCACCTTCTCTAAAGTCTTTAGATCTTTCCTCAAGTGTGGTGTCCAGAACTGGGCACAATACCAATCCACTGGGAACACTAACCACTGCCCCGTAACCACCTCCAACTGCAACACTCCGCATGGTTGCGGGGAACCCTTCCTCATTCTACTACCATCACATCAATTTCAACAGTAATGAAAAATGAAGTAAAGCCCAAATGAAAATACTGGCCAAAACAAGGAACTAGAGACCTGATGGGAAGGGTTCATGGGCTTCAGAAAGCAAACGTGTCATGCGCATCAATTGCACGTGTTGCCCAAGTAGCAAACTTACTCCTGCCTGCAATATCCCAAATCATCACATCCTGCCCTCAATCCATAATAAATGGAGACATCTACAAGCTAACTCCTTTCACCAAAAGCCTGTACAATGAATGATGAATCTCAAGCTATAAATATTGCTCAAGCCATAGACAAGAATGAAGGAGAACAACCTGTTCTGATGGTCTGCAGTGTTAGCTTTCCACCATTGAATGGGACAAATGGAACTGAAGCAACACACAGAGAGCTGGAGGAACTCAGCAGGTCAGATTGCTCCAGATTCCAGCATCTGCCATCTTGTGCATCTCCAACTGGAACTGCAGGTCTCGATTGATTGGAATGGTGCACACATACAGAGTGCAATTGTTCCTTTTCTCTGCAAATCCCAAATAGATTTTCAATTTGCATCATTATTTGATTTTTCTCCTTAAGTTTAAGAATTCCAGACTGATTGACAATATGCACAGTTTTGGGCCCCATATCTTAGGGAGGATGTGCCGATGTTGGAGAGGGTTCAGAGGAAATTTACGAGAATGATTCCCAGAATGAAAGGGCTTATGCATGATGAGCGTTTGTCGGCTCTTGAACTGTACTCACTGGAGTACAGAAGAATGAGAGGGGACCTCAGAGACATTTAAAATGTTGAAAGGAATGGACAGAGTAGATGTGGCTAGGCTGTTTCCCTTGGTGGGTGAGTCCAGGACCAGAGGGCACAATCTTAGAATTAGAGGGTACAGTTTCAAAACAGATGAGGAGAAATTTCTTTAGCCAGAGGGTGGTTAATTTGTGGAACTCCTTGCCAGGTACAGTAGTGGAGGCCAGATCATTGGGGGTGTTTAAGGAAGAGATAGATAGATATCTAAATAGTCGGGGTATCAAGGGATATGGGGATAAAGCCGGAAATTGGGATTAGAATAGTTTTTTCTTCTCCTTCCCCCCCCCCATCTCATTTTTTTCTTTTTCTCCTCTTCCTTGGAACAGACTCAATGGGACAAATGGCTTACTTCTGCTCCCTTGTCTTGTGATCTTGTGGATCAACCTTGCCTATGCCAAACACAAAATGGTTTCTGTTTTATTCCCCCTAACGACAAACCTTCAACAGTGGTGCCAAAACAAAACTTAACTGCACAATACACTGGTACTTCACTTAGTACTGACGAAGCATTCCCGTGAACTAGACTGCTAATTGAACCAGCTCTAAAAGGGGTCATTACATACCACAATTTCATTGGCTGAGTGCCAATGATGCAATGCACTCATTGACAGAGCAAGTGTGTACAACATGGGCATGTTCAGCAAGCTGGCAACTTTTGATGCTGTCTTATTTTTTCCACTAAAATATACTGGAAGACGTTTTCCCTGGTCCAAGAGTACTTTAATGCGTCACTCTAGAGGGTAGTGCTAAGGAGAGTACTGGACATTTCTTCAGACAAAGGGCTCAAAAGGTGAGAGACTGGTGAGAAGGAAGGAGCTATCAAAACAGAATATTTAAGGAAATTTGGATGCACTTTAAATGAACTACTGTTAAATGAGAAAGTCAAAGCTATACTAGATAAACACAGCAAAATTAATTTACAAAACAGCTGACTTGCACATCAAGGTTGAAAAAGTCACTGGTGCTCAGAAGACTTTGCAAACTGCTCATATTCCACTTTTACGATTTAGGTCATCATTAGAAACCCTTGGGTACAGCTCACACTTTATTGCAAATGTAACATTTGTACACTTTTGTCAAAATTATTTTCTTGTGCGTTGCTGGATTGGCTCAGTTAAGTGACCATGTGTGTGCAAAAATAAGCATGTTAAACAGACACCTGAGTGGTTTCAGGGACCTCTGATATGAATTATACATAATTACACACCCCAAACAAATCAGTTTGGGAAGCCTGGAGGCCAACAACTCAGAGACATTGGTGCACTGTTACCACACAGAGGAAAACTGGATTACTGACTCATCGCCTAATCAGCTTTTGGAACTGTGCATAAGGTTCACCTGTTATGCAACCACTATAAAAAGGCAATTTTTGTGAAAGGCTGATGAGCTCAATAAAAGTTACACAAATGCCTCGAGGTTGCTCAGATGCTATAACAAGTATGAAGTCAGGCAAAACTCAGCAACTATAGGAAGAAATGGAACATATAACAATGTAGGATTTGATCATTTTCTCTCACTTTAAAAAGGCACGAACTCAACCACATGGATGAAACTCGGATGGAGTACCAACTGAGACTATTTCCCGTCTCCAAAGGTCAAATTGTCCATCATAAACAGGCTCAGCATGTATCAGGAGTTCCAGCAGCGGTGGTCCTGGCTGAGTTGTTCCATTGGAACTCCTGAGGCAATGGTGAACCATCACTTTTCATTCATCCAGCACTTTTCATGACATCAGGACACCCCAAAGCACATTACAACAGTGGATACACTCATTGTAATGTAGGAAGTGAGGCAACCTATATACTTGCACACACACACTAAGCTCACAAAAAGCAACATGATAATGACCCCTTTCTTTCAAAAAGGAAAGATGTTGATTGAAGGGTAAATATTGGTCAGGGTTCTATAAAGATCTTCAAACTGAACTAGAAGATCATCTATATCCGCTTGACAGCCAGACAAGGTTTCAGTTTAAAACTTAATGAGACACAGTACAGTACTTATCAGCCTGAACTTCTGTACTCAAATCCCTTTAGTGGGACTTCAATCTACAACTTTAAGCAGAGGCAAGAATGCCAGCATTTGACTACGGCTCCCACTTTAGGCAATCTGCAGCATCAAATGATAGTCTCAGCCAATGAATCAGTGCAGGGGACTGGCAAGAGGAAGGAAAAAAGGAGAGAATCTAATATGGGGGTGGGAGTGTAACTGGAACTTTAAATCCTTCTACACAAACTCTTGGTGGTTACTGCAACTCAGAGTACAAAACAGAGCCCAATTCAATTTTTATTTTGAACTGAGGGTTGTGCCCCAAGCCTTCTGAAGTTATATTATGACTTCACTATTGTGGGAAAATGCTCCATTTCCACCGGCTAGGGACCACACGAGCGTCATAAAAGGAAGTCCATTACTTAACGCATGTTGCTAAAAGCTACTCAATGCCAAGTTAGTAATCTAGATCTTGTTAATGGCTCCTGAAAAATTATACCTGCTTTTCAAACTAGTCCAGTAGCATTCTAACAGCAATGCAGCAACAAAATAAAATCAAACCACAGTAATTTCAAGTAAAGATTTCAAAGCCACAGCCGTTACAAACCATCAAATGCATTTCCACAATTACGAGTCTCGATGGACCCAAGTCATTCCTCCTACATGCAGGCTGCATGAGGAAGCAAGCCCTTCAGCAAACATCCTGAAGGGCATTTCCATCTTCCTGTACTTCTGGTACACAAAGGCAATGCAACCATCATACTGTGGCAATGTCTTAAACTAAGCAGTAGCATTCAGGAATGCCACCATATCATACTAAGTGCATAGATTCAAACTGCATTAATTTGGCAATTATCCACATCTAACAAACCCACCTCCAGGCATTTTGATAATACTCACCTACTTGCAGTACACGCTCAATGGCTCCTGTTTCCAATAATCTCAGCCCTTTGTTGAAAGGAACTTCACCATCCTTCTCCCCTTCTTGACACTGATAGCTGAGTGATGAGTACATGCAGATCTCTCGCTCATTTCTGGGGAAGGACCAGAAAATAATCCTCCTCTGAACTGGCTCTGGAATTCGAGAAAATCGCTCCTCTACCTAAAAATAAATGCACAAAAAATTAACCAACTGCATCCTGTCATTAGAGACCAGTACAATGATGAGTTCAAGAACCAAACCTAAACGATAAGGTGGGAATAAAACACTCCCAAAATGTGGTCTGAGCTTCTAAGCAATCAATGTACAAGTCTGCAAATTGAAAAGTAAATTTCAATTCCCAGCTTTCAACAAGCTGAAGGAACCACAGCATGCAGGACAGCAAGTGCTGTGCATGATAATTACCGGTGACTATTAGTTTTATCAGCTCCACCACTTGCTTAAAAAGGATTCCTGCAATATCACAACTCTAGATATAAATACCAGCCACTCTCACCCATTAGAAAACACAGTAGTTAGTTTTAAGCAGTTTACAACCATCCCAACTCACGAGAGAATAACTAATTCAAATAATTTAGGAAGCATGAAGACCATGATTTGGCCAGTCAAGCCTGTTCTTTCCACCCATTGTGTATAATTTAACCTGTTGTGGACTCCACCCAAAACATGAATAGAAGTGGCACAGTTTTTTCTGCAAGTGAGGAGTTCATATCCATACAGGACAGATTTCTTTAACCACATGCCTTCTGAATTGAGCACTCCATCTGCCAACTAGGTTCTAACACATCAAAAATAGTTAATAAAGCATAAACTAGTTAAAAACAGAGTTCTCACTAGAAGTAAATATGGCATCAGAAAATCAGATCATGCTAATATTCACACCTGGAAGTCAGTTGTAGTATTACCTGTGAACACCAACTGTACTCATTCAAGTCTCTCTGCTGACCACAAGCTAAAGTCTTAACACATTTACTCTAAACAAATTAGAACTTCAATGCAGGAATTTGATACAACTACATTGGGAAATCATACAGCATTAACAAGTCTTAGTGAACTGGTGCCAACAGACTATGAAACATTACATTTCAACTTATGCAGTCATGCAATATTCTCAATGTGTTACCTCAAATAAGCTCCCCACCCTGACTATTAATGATATCACTGGAGCTTAAAATTCTCTGCATTTGCAAACATGAAAACTGCACTGATCTTTTCTCACCACAGCTGAAGCACACACACACACAATGATTCCCCACCAATCCCCCTAAACAGCAAGATTCTAAATACAAAGAAATTATACGTTGTTACTGTCAAAAAAAAGTGCAATTTGCACCTTGTTCAAATTTCAAGTGGCAAATGCTTTTGCAAGGCAATTTAAACACTACACAAAAATAACCCAGAGTGAAAAGGAGTTCAAGGTGGATTAAGACAACAATCACCTTTGTGCCACTTGTGAATTTATGGAAACCCCCTTTGATGGGCACAGACTTCAATCTCCCTGACATCTCCTATTACTATTAGTTGTCAGTTATGGCTCAATTTGTCGCAGTCTCACCCGGTTACAAGGTTGGGGGTTCGAGGCCAACTTGGAAGATTTGAGCACAAAAGCTGGGCTGAAGCTACAGTGTAGAACTGAGAGTGCACTGCACTGATGGATGAGATGTTAAAATAAGCCATTATTTCCAAAGATGAGCACGGGAGCTGTCAGCAGTGGTCCAGCCAGTAGTTGTACCCCTCAGACAGAAAATTTGGTAAGAGCCACATCACCGTCTGACGGACCTTACTGAGTGCAAACTGGCAGCTGCGTTCCCTACCCTGCAACAGCACCACGTTGGATGTGCCGAATGAGAGAAGCGCCACACAAACCCAATCTGTCTGCCAGTCCCATTCCACATATAGCAAATTGAGAGCGACACTACAAGAAACCACAAACCACGCTGTTTTTCTTGGAAATTTCTGCTTTGAAGTGGAAAGGCTTTGTTATGGTTTTTTGTTAGCTGCTACAGCCTCAATTACCTTCAAACGGAGTTACGTCAGTGCCCAGTTGTGGGATTGGTACATCCTGTGAAGGAGGGGAATGTCTGATGGTATTTTTATTTTCACACCCACTCAGTTCCACAGTTAACCTACTTTCTACAGTGCTGATTGTTTGGGATACTCAAAATACATGAACCAGAGACTGCATTACACTGTGTCTGACAACATTCACCCCTACTCCACACTGCGCACAACACCCAATAATCGATATTACTCCCTTAACCGCATGCTTTCTTCACCCCCCCCCAAACACAAGTTACTGACCACCTTACAAAGCAAATCAATTTCAGTCAACAAGCCTTAGATACTCTTTGGATCAGTATTTAGACCAACAGATTAAAATTACAATGCATACGCAACGTAAAACACATTTGGCCTGATGTGTCATAAAATTACCATTGGGTGCAGCATTAAGCAAATTTAATCAGTTTGATTAAATGTGAGGATATTCCTACCAAAAGTCTGAGCTCAATATGACCCACATTATCCAATCATTTTAAAAGACCCACTATGGGAACTGAAACAGCAAGACAGTCCAGACCAGTATCTTGGTTGACGGTACAATTCATGCGGTCTTGGTCTCTTCTACGCTACAAATCAATATTTAAATATTTAACAGAAACCTCTGGCAATAGTTATTGCTTTAATCATAAAGTCTGAATCACAGCTACTCTGACCGACTTTCAAACCCTCTCTATGGGGCAAATATTCACACCCACACCCTGGGGGAGACGGAAAATGGGAAAAAAAAGAGAGGAGGTGGGTAAAAATAGTCAGACGGAAACAAGAATATTCACTCCCACCCTTGCTGACACACACCTCTTGAATGTGGTTCCTGTGGAAACAATACAAGTCTTCACGGACAAATCTCTACTCTCATGCAGGCAGACAAGAAACTCATTCCATCAACAAGAAACTACGCACGCACAGACTCAATACAGTCAAACACATCTTAGAACATCCATTAAATAAAACCCAACTTTAATATATTTCCAACTATGTGAAAACAAAAAGACCCTTTTCTCCATGTTACATTCAGTATCACAAACAATTCTATTTGTCAGTGAATTATATTTTA
This sequence comes from Pristis pectinata, assembly GCF_009764475.1. Taxonomy (NCBI): domain Eukaryota; kingdom Metazoa; phylum Chordata; class Chondrichthyes; order Rhinopristiformes; family Pristidae; genus Pristis; species Pristis pectinata. The sequence goes on along the minus strand of NC_067435.1, from coordinate 3,303,302 downwards.
TTTGCTTGTTTATACCCATGTACAGAGGAAAGTCCTTTTTCTCAAGTTATGGCTGTCATTGTTTGGAAAAGTCACTGTGCAAATGAAGTCAGCACAAAAATCAAAACATCAATTAGCGTAGTTAGCCAAACGAGTTTACAGTAATTTACTGCAAAATAACTGTGCTGGCTGGTTTGGTTAAGTCGCCTGTTGAACAACAGAACAAAGATTGTAAAATGCCAAAATCTTTCACCAACATCGAATAACAAAATCAGCTACAGATACCAGTTAACCCAGAAGTGCCACAATTTCTACTGCAGGCATCAACTGTGGGTGTCAATCTTTACATTAAGATGAAGAATGCACAAAAACTATAAGGGGGGGGGGAGAGAAGAGGGGAGGGAAAAACTGGAGGAATTGCTCAGTTAATCATTTAAACAAATTGCTCAAAACCAAGTGTAGTAAAAGTCTTTGACAATTCCTATCTGGGTTCCCTTTACACTCAGTAATGCAGTATCCTTCACCACCAACACCCCAAGCAATTCACACTCAATTTCTTTCCTCTCCAATTTCCTCATCTCCCCAGTCACTGCTGCGATTTCTCATTCCTCTCTCCCACCAGATACACATTAATTGAAAGTTGGGGAATTAAAAAGATTTTTTTTTAAATCCCATTGCAGCTCAACCACTGCATCCCCCCTCAATATACATTTTTTTAAAAAAAAGATGTTTAGAAATGAACCTGGTGCAGGACTAACAGCAGCCAGGACAGATTTCATTAAAGAACCGTACAATTTTACAAGTCTGAGGAGCAAATACATTAAAAAAATGTAAAGAAACAATAAACATTTCTAGATATAAATCTTCCAAAAACAAAGAGATTGGGGAAAGAAATTACAGGAGTGAAAATAAAATTGATTGAAGGTGTTTATTTGGTGTAAAAGTTGGAAAAGGGGGCATTTGCTGGGCTGGAGATGCGGAGTGACAGCTCGGGGTTTATTGCCTATTGTTTTCAGCCCCTCTCCACGCCATCCCCCTTGTTTACTGAGGTGATTTATTTTTAATTCCCTCGTTTGTTGCGCTTGCACTGCTCACCTGCTCGAAGGGCCATTTCTCCGCCACCTTCTTGGCGCTGATGTCCAGCAGGGTGTCGGGCTTGTGGGACCTGCCGTTGCCGTGGCCCGGCTTTGTCTGGGCCGCTTTCGTCGGAGCCCCGCAATTCCCGAGGCACGGCCGCTTCGCCGGCGGCTCCCCCCTCACGTCCGCCATCGCCGACGACTCGCTCACAACTGACCGCACGCCGGCTCCCGGCGCCCCGTTTTATACGGCCGCCGCTGCTCCCGCCTCCCTCCCGCCGCCATTGGCCCTGCGCCGCCGCCTCCTCGCTCCTCATTGCCCCGCGCCTCCGTCCGTCAGGCCTGGGAGCCCCGCCCCGCGTCGCCGCCGCGTCAATCGCCGCTTAGCCCGCCCTCCGCTTCGGCCATTGGCTGTCGACCTTTCAATCATACAGAGATCCCACTCTCCCAGTTCCAGGAGAATTAATGTCTATTATTGCAGACTGACTCAATCATGCTCATGTCTGGGACAGTCTAGGCTTGGACATTTTAAATCATTAGCAGACAGGATTTGGATCTCGGGATAATCCCTTCGAAAAGTTATTTGAACTAAACAACAGGACTAAAGGAGCCAAATTCAATTCAAGACCTAAGATGAGATGGGCTTTAGCCATTGGGGATGGTAGGAAGGTTGTCATTACCCTCAACACTCTGGGCAAGAGCGCAATACACAAAACAAACAAAACAGGCCTAGTTGCAATCAACATGCATGGATACTCAGCTGCAGTGTTACTCTGGACCAAAAGACAAAGTGCCAGAGGAACTCAGCAGGTCAGGTGGCATCTGTGGAGGCAAAGGATGGTCAACGCATTGGTCGAGACTCTGCATCAGGACTGTGGTGTTAAAAGTTGCTTACCAGTCAAGTATCAAGTATCACAGAAAGTAAGCAGTCAAGTAATAGGAAATAAAAAAATAACATTATCAGGCCGCTTCTATGGGAATAGAAGCAGAGCTAACTTTTCAGGTTGAAACTTACCTACGTAACAAGTCAAAGCCTTTGACAAATGAAAGAGAGGAAACTGACAGGAGCAAAAGCTTGTGCCTGGAACAATTTTAGAAAGTCTAATGCACTTGGATCATCAAAAGAGAACTGTTATATTATGATAAGTTTTATGGTACAGCCTGCTCTCATTAAATGAATATAATTCTCTAAACTGTTCCTAGAATTTCAGACAGTATGTTTATAAAATAATTTGCTTACACATTTCAATTTATTTGGCCAATTTACAGATTTTTTTTCAGCAGAAATACTCTAATCTTTGCTACTTTTCCCCTGGCAATCTCTTATAATACGTGTCGAAATCCAGACAAGTTGCATCGGCTATGGATCAAGACCTCTGACTGGCAACCTCACGTAGAAGAGGTCACAGCCTGGCTGGTATGGAAAGTTAAAACATAGTGTATGTGATGCATGAAATACTCCACAGAGGTTGGAGGTTAAGAGAAGGATCATTATTGCATATCTCATTCTACTGTAACTCAATGAATACTGTTTTGTGGGTAACACACATTCCAAAGTAACAGCTTTTGTCTGTAAACCAACCCAACAGAAACATGGGAATAGGATGAGTTCATTTAGCCCCTGAAGCCTTTCTGACATTCAGTCGGATCATGGTTTTCCAATTCCATTATTCCCACCTCTCTTCCACACCCTTACCTACTGATAATCTAACACTTTCAGCCTAGCATCCACAAACTTTTAAGGGGGATAGTGTCAGACTTTTATGATCATTTGTGTGAAAATATCCTTCCTAATTTCATGCCTAAGTGACCCAGCTCGGAATTGGAGATGATGTGCCCTTCTCCTGGATTTCCTCAATGACAGAAAATAGCTTCTCTCTATTCTACTGAAACTCTTAATCACTGAAGTACTTTGATGAGGTCACCCCTCAGTCTCCTAAAGGGAATATAAATCAGGTCTTTGTAACCACATAATTTGACCCTTTTAAGCCGTGGTACCCTTCCCAGGGTTTATATATTCTTCCTGCCCAAAAATGAAGATATTTGAGATAGGTTTCAGTCATTGGGGGTACTGAGGTTTGACTAAGGCTCTGCACACTAAAGCATAATGTTGTCATTTCTGTACTCAGACTGCACTGAGAACAGACCAAGATTTTATTAGCTTTCCTGATTGTTATTTATACCATTTAATGAGGTGTACATGGATATCTAAATCCAACTACTGAGAAAACATTGGAGTACTGCATGCAGTTCTGGTCACTGCACTATAGGAAGGATGTGATTGCATTGGAGAGGGTGCAGAGGAAGTTCACCAGGATGTTGCCTGGGATGGAGTGCTTTATTTCTAAGGAGAGATTGGATTTACTTTGTCAGAATGGAGGAGGCTGAGGGGGATCTGATGTACAAAATTATATCTAAGATGCATAGATTTAATTTAAGGCTTAAAAGGGATCCAAGGAAGAGATTTTTTTTTACCGAGAGGGTGGTTTGAATCTGAAGCAAACTGCCTGAAGGGGTGATAATGGCAGGTACTGTCACAACATTTCAGTATTTAGATGAGCACTTGAATCCCAGTGCATAGAAGGCTTCAGACCAAGTGCTGTTACATGGGATTAGTATAGATGGTTATTTGATGGTCACAAAGATACCCTTACACTTCCCGATACTGAACTCTGTCTACCCTCTTTCTTATTCTCTCCACACCTGTCTGCAGATTCATGAACATAAGATTTGTGCCTCACAGCAGCTTCAACTGCAAGCTTGGAAAGGTGATGAGATATTCCTTTGATGCCATTCATTTAGAGCATGCAAAGTTGAGGCCCAAGTACATATTTGGTCTCTGAATGTTGAGGTACACAACATTCAGAGACCAAACACTTTACGCCTGCTCAGATAGAGTAGACATAGATAGATAGCCAGTATCTTTTTCCCAGGGTCGATACTAGAGGGCATGGATTTAAGGTGAGAGGAAAAAAGTTCGAAGGAGATGTGTGGGACAATTTTTTTTACATAGGTGCCTAGAATGTGCTGCCAGGGGTGGTGGTGGAGGCAGATATGATAGAGGCATTTAAGAGGCTCGATATGATAGAGGCATTTAAGAGGCTCTTAGATAGGCACATGAATGTGCAGAGAATAGAGGGATATGGGCCACATACAGGCAGAAAGGATTAGGTCAAAGTTGAGTTTATGGTCATCTACACAAGTACATGTGTGCACAGGTGCAATGAAAAACTTACTTGCAGCAGCATCACAGGCACATAGCATCATATAAGCAGAATTCACAAGAAAAACTTAAATTATACACAATTTTTACAAGAATGAACACAATTAGAACAAAAAAAGAGTCCATTGTAGTGCAAAGTGATCAAAGTGGCCACATTGTTGCTAAACTGTAGTGATTAGGGTTGTGCCGGTTGGTTCAAGAACTGAATGGTTGAAGGGAGGTAGCTGTTCTTGAACCTGGTGGTGTGGGACTTCAGGCTTCTGTACCTCCTGCCCGATGGTAGGGATCTTTGGTAATGGATATTGCCTTCTTGAGGCAGCACCTCCTGTAGATACTACCGATGGTGGGAGAGGACGCACCCCTGATGTATTGGGCAGAGTCCACTGTCATAAGCTTAATTAGTTCGGCACAACATTGTGGGCTGAAGGGCCTGATCTTGTGCTGCACTGTTCTATGTTCTATGTACTCTCTATTTCCAAAGGTCCAATCAATTATGAAGGCAAGTCACAAAGGAATCATTAATTCCTCAATTTTGCTACCCCTCCCCTTTATGGAACTTGTGAAAAGTTTCTCGGAAACCCATCTGAAAGCTCCTCTGCCCAATGAGCCGGTGGTCTCCAGACCGGGAGAGAAAAGAGAAACTGACCCATCGAGGCTGTCTCTCACACTTGGGAGCAACACACAAAATGCTGGAGGAACTCAGCGGGTCAGGCAGCAACTATGGAAGGAAATGGACAGTCGATGTTTCGGGACTGTCCATTTCCATCCATAGATGCTGCCTGACCCGCTGAGTTCCTCCAGCATTTTGTATGTTGCTCCAGATTTCCAGTCCTTCTTGTGTCTCACACTTGGGAGCTGCTCTGTTGCTATTTCCATTTCCAAGCAACAGCCTCAGTGTCTGAATGGCAGACACTTCTACAAAGATTTCAGATGCAAATTGTGACCACCAGTGTTGTCACTTTAAGTCCGTCATGCACAGATCCACTTCCTCTGATGAATGGAAATGGAGGTCATTTTTTTAATTGGAAAAGAGGAGATTTAATTAAGGAGTAAAAAAGCAATAAAATGTTCCCAAAGAAAAGACCCATTTCTCTTTGCATGTTCAGTAACTATGGGACATAGATTTAAGGTCATTTTTACAAAGACTTAGAGAGGAGTTGAGGAATTTCTTTTCACTAAGAACGTGATAGGGACTTGGAGTACACCGCCTGAAAGGGATTGAAGGTACAGGCATATTTAAAAAGCTACTGAATCAGTAATCAAAGAGCTGTAACCTACAGGGCTGAAGACAGAAACTGGCAAATGGGATTAACCTATATAGGTCTGACCCAACATGGGTGCGATGGACTGAATGCCTTCCTGTGAACTTATTTCTATGATTCTAATTGAAGAGAGCAAATCGGTGCCTTAGTTCCATAAAAACCCCCAGGGTACAGCATTCCTACAGCTGTCCCCCTGACGTCAGGCTTCCTGACATTGGATAACATGTGCAGCTCTTCTGTTCTAACACTTGGAGCCAGGATCTCATCGCTGTGGTTACACTAGGCTCCACTTTTACTTCAGAGACTGGCAGAAGACAAACTTGATGAGCACCTCCCAACTGCGCAGATTACACCAGCTCCCTTTCCTTAATCAGAATAACAGATTAATACATCTCATTCTTTTCCAGGACCTAGAGTTTTATTTTCTACATTATGGCTAGCAATAACTTGCACTAAAACAGTCCCATGAATGACCTAAGGTATTTCACAGGAGCATTACATAAGAATTTAATCGAACCCTTAGAGTCTGCTCTGCCATTCAATAAGATTGCACATGATCCTGTGGCTTAAGGTCACTTTTCCGCCCATCTCCATAACCTCCTGACTGTCCAATAAATTATCTGTCAATCTTCCACTTGAATATGCTCAACAACTATACATCAACAGTCCTCCGGGACTAAAGAATTCCACAAGTCTATAACGCTCTGGGTAATAAATTCCAATATATTCTATTTTTGAGACCAAGTCACTGGAGTTAATAGGATAGGTAGGTTTCGAAATATACAGCATCCTGAAAAGTCTTTACAGGGTGGATGCAGAGAAGGTGTTTCCTCTCGTGGTAAAATCTAGAACCTGGGGTCGCACTTTAAAAATAAAGGGTCAGCCATTCTTGATAAGCTAAGGGTGAAAAGTTATCGTGGAGGGATGGGAATGCAGGGTTGAGTTTATAATCAGATCAGCTGTGATCTTATTAAATGACAGAGCAGGCTCAAGGGGTGACTGTCCGACTCCTGATCCAAGTTCATATGTTCACATGTTTTAAGGAGCTTCCGTGAAAGACAAGTGGATGCCCGAACAGATTGGTATAATCACGGAGAAGGCACACTAGCGGCTCTACGTCATTAGAAGTTTGAGGAGATTCGGTATGTCACTAAAGTCTCTTACACATTTCTATAGATGGAGAGCATTCTGACTGGTTGCATCACCGCCTGGTACAGAGGCTCCAATGCACAGGATCGCAAGAGGCTGCAGAGGGTTGTAGACTCAGCCAGCTCCATCACGAGCACAACCCTCCCCGCCATCGAGAACATCTTCAAGAGGCGGCGCCTCAAGAAGGCGGCATCCATCGCTAAGGATGCATGACCCTCACCATCTGGGACATGCCCTCTCCTCGTTACTATCATCGGGGAGGAGGTACAGGAGCCTGAAGACCTACACTCAATGATTCAGGAACAGCTTCTTCCCCTCCGCCATCAGATTTCTGAATGGTCCACGAACCCATGAACACTGCCTTGTTATTCCTTTTTTTGTGCACTATTTATTTATTTTTGTAATTTATAGTAATTTTGTCTTTGCAGTGTACTGCTGTCACAAAATAACAAATTTCACAACATACAAGTCAGTGATAATAAGTCTGATTCTGATCCTGAACTCAATCTGAAACCATCTCTGATATGTGGAGCACCAGGAGTCCATATCGGAAGGCAAGAGGGCTAGAAGTTGCACAAGAGAGTAGAATGAAAGGAATGCCAGAGTAGGAATGGCAAAATGCTCACCTGACACTGCCTTTTGTAACACACCTGGTTTAACTGTGGTTTAACTTGCTGATCATCACAGGAACTGTGGCAAGTACTTTAATGCACTTGAGCAACCCGGGAATGAGGTGTGAACAAGCACTGAAGATGATTCAAGAGCAGGGCTGCTGATAAAAGGTACAGTACACAAAGGACTACCCCTCACACCTCCCAGAACAAGGTGCAAACTGCAGTCAGGAAGCTAAAATTGAAGAGATGGCTTGTTTTCCTTTCTTGGAAAGAGCACCTGATTGGATAAATGCAATACACTAGTCCCTGAATATCCGTGAGCAAGCCTGTGAAATGAAAAGTAAATGAGATAAGGCCTGGAGACAAGCCTGTGAGCATTTACTTTTACTGAGTGTGATAATGACGTGCAAGGGAAAGTGAAGGAGGGCAACGGAAATAAACATGAAAATAATGAGAGACAATTATAAAAACCGGAGCAGTTAAACATTTAGGCAAAACTCCAAAGACAAGAGTCAGAAATACAAGATAAAATACTTTGATTAGCTGCTCCATATCCCTTCCAATTTCTTACGCCCTTTCCCTGGGCTTCAGGCTTTCTGTATTGAAGATGGTCGTGTCACTTGGGGTGGAAGGTTGAACAGCCCTGGCTGTCCTTGGCCTTAGAAGGGTAGTTCAGCAAGTACACAAGAACACAAGTGAATAGGAGCAGAAGTAGGCTGCCTGGCCCCTCAAGCCTGCCCCATCATTCAATATGATCATGGCTGATCTATGCTGGCCTCAACTCCTCTTCTGTGCCAGTTCTCCATAACCCTCAAAGTCAAAGTTGAGTTTATTGTCATATGCACAATTCCTCGATCTTTCAAATATTTATCTATCTCCACCTTAAATCTATCTAATAATCCGGCCTCCACCACCCTCGGGGACAGAGAATTCCAGAGATTCACCACACTCCGAGAAGAAATTTCTACGCACCTCCATTTTAAATGTCCGACCCCTTATTTTGAAGCTATGTTCCCTTGTTTGTGACTTTTCCACTTGAGAAAACATCTCAACGTCTACCCTGTCAAGTCTCCTTAGGATCTTATCTGTTTGAATAAGGTCACCCCTCATTTCTTCGACACTCCAAGGAATACCGACCCAATCTGTCCAGCCTCTCTTGACGGGACAACCCTCTCATCCCAGTTGGATCTCCTCTAGACCACCTCCAATGCTCCTGTATCCTTTTTTTTAGGTCAGGGGACCAAAACTGTGCCCCAGTATTCCAGGTGAGGCCTCACCAACACCCTGGATTACTGTAACAACTTCCCCTTTTCTTAAACTCCTATCCCTTCGCAATAAAAACCAACGTGTTATTTGCTATCTTAACTACTGGTTGGACCTGCCTGCTAACTTGTGTGATTCATGCACTGGAACATGCAGATCTGTCTGAACTTCACTCGTTTGCAGTCTCACCCCTTTCAGATAATAATCCTCCTTTTGCTTCCTCTTACCGAAGTGCACGACCTCATGCTTCCCCACATTAAACTTCATTTGCTGGGTTTTCACCCAATCACTCCATCAATCCATATTCCATTAAGGAATCACAATGTCCTCACGACAACATGCCTCTTCACCTATTTTTGTATCATTCCCAAACTTGGAACCCTTACATTCCGTTCCCTCCTCCAGGTCATTTTGTAAATAGTAAACAATTGAGGGCCGGGAGTCAATCCCTGGGGTGCTCCAGCAGTTACATCTCTCCACTCTGAGAAGGACCCATTTATTCCAACTCTTTGTTTTCTAATATGACTGTGCCCCTACTTTCTTAGAAGCTTAAGGAGATTTGGCATGTCACCAAATACTCCAACAAACTTCTACAGATGCACTGCTGAAGGTATCCTGACTGGTTGCATCACAGCTTGGTTCGGCAATTCCAATGCACAGGAATGAAAGAGGGTGCAGAGAGTATGGACACAGCCCGGTCCATCACAGGTACAGCCCTCGCCACCACTGACAGCATCTACAGGAGATGCTGCCTCAAGAAGGTGGCACCTATCATCAAGGATCCCCACCATCTGGGTCATGCCCTCTTCTCGCTGCTACCGTCGGGCAGGAGGTACAGAAGCCTGAAGTCCCACACCACCAGGTTCAGGAACAGCTATGCCCTACAACCATCAGGTTCTTGAACCGACCTGCACAACCCTAACCCTACCTCAGCAACGGAACACCACGGACCACCTCTTGCACTCCCATGGACTTGTCTCTGATTGTTTGTTTTGCACTAAGGTCTTTTTTTCTTCACTGTCTTGTATAATTTATGTACAATTTATGTCCTGTGTGTTGCCTGTACCTATGCGCCTATGATGCTGCTGCAAGCAAGTTTTTCATTGTACCTGACCTCACTGTACTTGTGCACATGACAATGAACTCGACTTGACTTGAGGTAGGGCTGCTCATTAGCATCCAGAGAGCCCAGCAATATCACAAACTCGATGTCCCGGCCACAGTACCAGTGCCTCCTGATCAGCCCACTGAGATTGCGAATCCACCTTCCTCCTTCCCTGATATCTGATGAATCCCATCTTATCCCAGAGAAGATAGGCTAGGGGAGTCTACCTTGGAACAGAGGCTGAGGGAAGACCTAATCGAGGTCTGGAGAAATTATGAACACAGATGTAGCAAGGACAAATGCCCCTGAAGTGAGGGGGCATTGATTTAAAGTAATTGGTAGAAAATGAGAGTGGAGACGAGGAAAAGCTTTTCACCCAGATGGTGAGGGTCTCACTGCCTGAAAAGGTGGGTGAGGCAGAAACACAAGTCCAAGTCGAGTTTATTGTCACATGCACAAGTACATACATGCACAAGTGCACAGGTGCAATGAAAAACTTACTTGCAGCAGCATCACAGGCACATGGCATCAGAGACACAACATTCATAAGAAAAACATAAATTAAACATAATTTATACATGAATTATACAAGAAAGAACACAATTAGAACCAAAATAACACACAAAGTCCATTGTAGCGCAAATTGGTCATAGTGTTGCTATACTGAGGTAGTGATTAGGGTTTTGCCGGTTGGTTCAAGAACCGAATGGTTGAAGGGAAGTAGCTGTTCCTGAACCTGGTGGTGTGGGACTTCAGCCTTCTGTACCTCCTGCTCGATGGCAGCTGCAAGATGGCACGGCCCGGATGGTGGGGGTTTTTGATGATAATTCAAATCTAAACACCACATCACATTTAAACAGTGCTTGTAGGCGATGACCGGCAGGGTTACGTATCCAGTGCTGGTAGGTGGGACTAGATCGGGTAACTCCTTCTCGAACAGAGGAGACACAGAGACTGCAGATGCTGGAATCTGGAGCAGCAAATAGTCCGCTGGAAGAATCCAGCGGGTGAAGCCCAGGGTTTCGACCCAAAACATCGACAATTCCTATCCTCCCACAGACGCTGCTTCGCCTGCTGAGTTCTTCCAGCAGAATGTGTGTTGCTCCTTCTCGAACAGCATTGACACAATGGGCTGAACAGACCTCTTGTGTTGTAAGTTTTGCATGATTCTGTCCTGACATAATGGCATTCCCTCTGCAATATTCAGACAGCCACCGCGCCTGCCTCTGAGCTGGGAATGAATTCCTGACCTTCTAACTTAGAAGTAAGTGCCCCCTACAAATATCTGTGCCTCCTACTAAATCTGACCAAAACCATTGTCCACACAATCCTAACATAGAAGACTTGTTTTGTGCAAATTCTGATGCTTCCATGCCAACCAGTCACAAACTCATCCCTATGATACAACCTCATATCACACTCACTGAAACTGTTTTTTAATATCTTGCACAGCCTGCTGTCCTTTATGTCCCTTCTGAAGCATGCTTCAGAGCATGGTTGGTGCTGATAGAATGCTCCCCCTCATGGGAAGTCTAGAACCAGGGGGCGTAGAGGGTTGTAGACTCAGCCAGCACCATCACAGGCACAACCCTCCCCATCATCGAGGACGTATTCAAGGGACGGTGACTCAAGAAGGTGGCATCCATCACTAAGGACCCTCACCATCCGGGACATGTTCTCTTCTCGTTACTACCATCGGGGAGGAGGTACAGGAGCCTGAAGACCCACACTCAACGATTCAGGAACAGCTTCTTCCCCTCCACTGTCAGATTTCTGAACGGTCCATGAACACTACCTCGTTATTTCTTCTTTTTTGCACTATTTAGTTATTTTGTAATTTATAGTAATTTTATGTCTTTGCACTGTACTGCTGCCGCAAGACAACAAACTTCACATCGTATAAATCAGTGATAACAAACCTGATTCTGATAGGTTCCGATAAGAGGTCACTCACTTGAGACAGAGGTGAGGATGAGGAGGACTTTCTTTTCCCATTGGGTTCTGAATCTTTGGCGTTCTTTAACCCAGAGGGCAGTGGAGACAGTCACTGAATATATTCAAGGCCAAGACAGACTGATTTTTGGTTTATATGGGAGTCAAATGTTTTGGGGAACAAACAGGAAAGTGGAGCTGAGACTAAGATCAGATCAGGCTCAAGTTGTATAAAGAGTCACACAGTACAGACAAAGGCCCTTCGGCCCATCGAGTCCATGCCGACCATCAACCACCCATTGACACTAATCCCATTTTATTCTCCCCACATTCCCATCAACCGCCCCAGATTCTATCACTCACCCACTAGGTTTTTTTTTACACAGAGAGTGGTGGATGCCTGGAATGTGCTGCCAGGGGTGGAGGTTGAGGCAGATACGATAGTGGCATTTAGATAGGCACATGAATATGCAGGGAATGGAGGGATATGGACAGTGTGCAGGCAGAAGGGATTAGTTTAATTTGGCATCATGCTTAGCCCCAATATTGTGGGCCGAAGGGCCCGTTCCTCTGATGGACTGTTCTAGGTTCTGTGTTCCAGGGACGATTTACAGTGGCCAATTAACCTACCAAACTGCATGTCTTTGGGATGTGGGAAGAAAGTGGAGCACCTGGAGGAAACCAGGTCACAGGGAGAACATGCAGTCTCCAGACATTCAGCACAGGAGATCAGGATTGAACCCAGGTGTCTGGGGCTGTGGTCACAGGGAGAACGTGCAAACTCCAGACATTCAGCACAGGAGATCGGGATTGAACCCAAGTGTCTGGAGCTGTGAGGCAGCAGCTCAACTAGCTGCCGTGTGGCTGACTACTGCTCCTACTAGGATACCAATCGGAACTCATCCTGACCTTGCCCTTAACATGATCACTGTCCCCCTGTTTGCCACAGTGGGCAGAGTCAAGTTGTAAGGCAATTGACCCAAGAGCCAAACCCAACCTGTCTGTTTTCATCTGTCCTATTACATGGACCACAACATGGCAGACAGGTGGGGAACAGCCCCTCAGTGAAAGGGCACCAAAATCAATTGACTCACAGCATTGTGCTCTACATGATGGGACATGAATGCCTGATGTTTTCTTTTTGTCTGCTATTTGACAGAATTTTTAAAATATTTTCTGGTAAGATCTGTGCTGAGCTCCATCTGTAACACGTGTTCTTTATTGATGAAATGTCAAACAGATGTAAGGATTTATTGATCGTACAAAGGAGCAAAATAGCACCACAAACATAAAAATAGGCTAATTTTCATCCCCGAGGCACTTTGACCCAACCAACAAGTTTGAATTTGTTTCAATAGAAACAATTAGAGAAGACTTTTTTCCAATAATGACAGCCAATTAACAACACCGTTGTATCTCAGCAGCCAACTGAGTTTGTCTTTCCATTCGAAGACTAACCCTATGTTTCTCATTTCCTCCTTACATCATTGAAAGATCGAGCATTAGGAACAGGAGCAGCACCAGACCCTTTCGAGCCTGCTCTAAGCTGATCCTGTGCATCAAGACTACAGTCTACCTCAATCACCATACTCCCCGAACCCTTCAGCATCCAAAACCGATCAAACTTTCTGGGGCATCTGAGAAGATTCCGCTTGTCCACAAAGATTCTCTCGAACTTCTACAGATGCACTAGAGAAGATACCCTTATGGGTTGCACCTCAGCCTGGTAAGGCAACTGCTCTGCTCTGGATTGTCGGAACCTGCTGTGAGTGGTAAACACTGGCCAGTCCATCACAGGCTCGTCACTTCCATCCTGTCTATCTTCACGGTACGTTGCTCCAGGAAGGCTACCAGTATTGTCAAGGACACCTGCCACCCTGGCCATTCCCTCTTCTCTCTTCTACCTTCTGGGAGAAGATACAGGAGCTTGAAAGCCTGAATGTCCAGACTCAAGAACAGCTTCTTCCCCACTGCTGTCAGACTCCTGAACCAGTCACCTCTCTCACCTCCCCTTCCCAATGGTGTTGCCATATTCTCAAAAACCCTCAATTCTACCTCTTCTATTATTGTTAAGTTAGAACTTCTCCTTGCACTACCTCGGTTTGCACTGCTATACTTTGCACAATTCCATTGCCTTGTACTCGTTACTGTATTTATTATTCCCGTGGACACTGTTCACTCTGTGAGCTGCACGCGAGCAAGGAATTTCATTGCACCCTGGTGTACATGACAACGAACTACTATGAATCTGATATACCTGTACTTCAAGGTGAGGAGAGCCAGATTTTTGGACTGCAGAGGACCAAGGGTCGTGGAGAACAAGCTGGCAAGTTAAGTCGAGACAGATCAGATCAGCTATGACCTTACTCAATGGCAGAGCATGATCGACAAGCTGAATGTCTTTGTCCAAAGTGTGGCTACAATGTGGAATTCATGATCACAGGGACTGTGGAGGCAAAGAATACAGATGTATTTGCAGGGAAACTGGATAATACACGAGGAAGAAGTCTTGAATATACTTACTTACTGTACATCTTGAAATCTGTGAAGATAGCAACTTTATACAGGACCCCATTCTATTCCCATTTTGTGCCTCAACAACTAATTCCACCCCTCCTTCCTGGCTACTAATTCAGTTCAGCACTGCCCATTCCTGAGCTGTGTTGCACTCCACATCTGGTCTGATATCACAGACAGATATGGGCTATTTGACCACACTAGAATTAAAGTTCCACATGCGCATCCTCCCAGCTCACTGGCTCAGTTGACAGTACTCTGGTTTTGTGACAGGTTCAATTCCCGTTCAGTGACTTGGGTATAAGTAAGTAGACTGACAACCTGGATCAGTCTGAGGGAGTCCAACACTGCAAGAGGTCCCTCTCTCAGATCCGGGGCCTGTCTGCTCTCTCAGGTGGATGCAGGTTGGTCCCGTGGAGCCTTTTACAAAGTACAGGGGAGTTATCTGGCCAACACTGGTCACTCAGCATTTGTAATGAGAACAGATGGAAATCAAACAAAAACTGCTCTATTTCAAAACACTACATTGGTTTGAGTGTTTTGGGACATATACAGTAGGTGCATATAGAACATAGAACAGTACAGCACAATACAGGCCCTTCGGCCCACAACGTTGTGCCGATCTTTAAACCTCGCCTAAGACTATCTAACCCCTTCCTCCCACATATTCCTCTATTTTAAATTCCTCCATATGCTTATCTAGTAATCTTTTGAATTTGACCAATGTACCTGCCTCCACCACCGCCCCAGGCAGCGCATTCCATGCCCCAACCACCCTCTGGGTAAAGAACCTTCCTCTGATATCTCCCTTGAACTTCCCACCCATTACTTTAAGGTCATGCCATCTTGTATTGAGCATTGGTGTAGAACATAAATATAGAACAGAAGTATAGATATAAATACATATCTGTATCTAATCCCATCAACATAACTTTTGATCACTTTCTCCCTCATTTATTATCTAATTTCCCTTTAAATACAACCATATTCTTTTGCTTCCAAAGTCCCTATGGCTGTGAATACCACGTTCTAACCACACTTAGGGCTAAGACATTCAGCCCCTCTATCCTGCTCTGCCATTCAGTAAGTTCACAGCTGACCTGAGGAGACACAAGATCTTTTTTTGATTTTCATCTACTTTTCTTCTGCTTATTTTACATTGAGAAGGTGCCACATGAATGCAAACTGGAGACACCAGAGACTGCAGATGCTGGGATCTAGAGCAACACACGAAATGCTGGAGGAACCCAGCGGGTCAGGCGGCATCTGTGGATGGTCGACATTTCGGGTGTGACCCTACATCAGGACCGAGTGTGTAGAGGGAAGCTAACTTGTGTAGAGGGAAGATAGCCAGTATAGAGAGGTGAGGGGTGAGGCAGGAACTGGCAAGCGATATGTAGACCCAGGTGCAGAGGGGTTGATGGGCAGATGGATTCACCTGGATCCATCCGTTGCTCACTCCTCCCCCTCACCTCTTTATACTGGCTTTCTCCCCCTTACAACTCTCAGTCCTGATGCAGGGTCTTAACCATAAACATTGACCATCCCTCTGCCTCCACAGATGCTGCCTGACCAGCTGATTTTTGCTCCACATAAATGCAAGGCGCTGTGAAAAAAAAGGAGGCACAAATTGAAAAATCATTTTTTTTTACATTACCCACGGTTTTATAGCAGTATCTGTCTACTGCAGGTTGCAAACAATACTAATGTAAACTAAGCCCATTCTAGGGATGATCCAACTGGTGCTCAGTAACACACATTCAACTAAAGTATAACAAAAGAAAAACAAATCGATGGATAAAATCTTTCTTCAATTTACAGTATCAAATTGCTGAAATGTAATATAAATGCATGATCCGTGCTTTACTCTGGGGTAGTCATTCTACAGCAGCTGCTAAAGGCCATTCAGCCCAGTGGGGGAATTCCAAAATGTTACAATTGCTCCTGAGACTTGTTGCCTTACACGATTCTGAAGAGCTTTTTCCTGCTTCTCCCAATCCCCAGTCAATACATAAAGGTCACACCATCCAATCTCGGAGACTCTCAGGACCTCTCACGTCATGGGTCATTCCAGACTCCAAGTCTCCAAGCTCCTGTAATGATAATATCAAAAAGAGCAGATTATTCCAGTCTCAGTGCTACGTACAAAAATCATAGCAATTTACAGCACAGGAGACTATTCAGTCTACTGTACCCACATAGGCCAAAATAAAGACACAAACGACTGCGGCTGCTGAAATCTGGAGTAACAGGTTTCAGGAACAGCTCCTTCCTCTCCACTGCCAGATTTCTGAATGGTCCATGAACCCATAAACACTACCTCGTTATACCTCTTTCACATTATTTATTTATTTTTGAAACTTATAGTAATTTTTATGTCTTTATGTCTTTATGTCTTGCACTGTGCTACTGCCACAAAACAACAAATTTCACGTCATATGTCAGTGATAATAAACCTGATTCTGATTCACACAAAAAGCTGGGAGTATCGCTAACCCACAATTGATATCTGGACAAGATGAAGGGTCTCGACCTGAAACATTGACTCTGTGGATGCTTGCCTGACCTGCTGAGCTCCCCCAGCTTTTTGTGTGTCAGGCCAAAATAGAGCCTTTCAGAATAATCCTGCAGTTTTTAGTTCATTACCTTGTGGGTCAGGACATGTCAATTGCACATTCATGTTCTTTCTAAACGTTATGGGAGTTTCTACCTCCGTAATCCTCTCAAACAGAATCAGTATCAGATTTATTATCACTGACATATGCCGTGAAATTTCTTGTTTTGCGGCAGGTTCCAGTTTTGCGAAAGGTTCCAAACACCTTTCTTCAACTCCCTTCTAAATTATAATCAATTCTCCCTGGTTATTGAACCTGGTCCATTTTATTCAGCTGCGTTGGAAGAAGCAGCAGTTCTCTAACTCACCTCTGTTTAGCAAGGTGAATTGCTAGCACACAGTTGAGAATTCCCAGAATAATGTGCAGTACTTGGAGTATTGTCTTCACACTTAGAACATGCTCCATCACATTGTTTGGCATGACAGTCGTACTGAATGAGCTAGATTCAGAACGGATCTGGAGTGGAGTACACACCCCTGACCATATCAATGGTGCTGAGGTGGAGATGGTTGAGAGCTTCGTTCCTCAGTGAAAATATCATCAATAATTTGTCCTGGTCCAGCCACGTGGATGCTATGGCCAAGAAAGCACAACAATGCCTCTACTTCCTCAGAAGGCTAAGGGAATTTGGCATGTCCCTGATGATGCTCACCAATTTTTACAGATGCGCATTGAAAGCATCCTGTCCAGATGCATCACAGCTTGGTATGGCAACTGTGCTGCCCAAGGCTGCAAAACATTGCAGTAAATTGTGAATACAGCCCAGTCCATCACTCAAACCAGTCTCCCCTCCATGGACTCTTGTCTACACTTCTCACTGCCTTGGTCGTGTAACATAATCAAAGACCTCTCCCACCCCAGTCATTCTCTCTTCTCCCCCCTCCCATCAGGCAGAAGATACAAAGGCTTGACAGCACGTACCACCAGACTCAAGGACAGCTTCTATCCCACTGTTATCAGACTCTTGAACTAACCTCTCGTACACTAAATATAAACTCTTGATCTCTCGATCTACCTTGTCATGGACCTTGCACTTTATTTGTCTACCTGCATTGCACTTTCTCTGTAACTGTAATATATTCTGCATTTTGTTTTGTTTTTACTACCTCAATGCGATTATGTATGGGATGGACAAACTTGGGTTGTTTTCTCTGGAACGGTGGAGCCTGAGGGGAGATCTGATGAAAGTCTATAAGATTATGAGAGGCACAGATAGAGTAGACAGCCTGTATCTTTTTCCTAGGGCTGAAATGTCTAATACTGGAAGACATGCATTTAAGGTGAGAGGCAGAAAGTTCAAAGGAGTTGTGCGGGGCAGGTTTTTTTTTCCACAGAGAATGGTGGGTGCCTGGAATGTGCTGCCAGGGGTGGTGGTGGAACTAGATAAGATAGAGGCTTTTAAGAGGCTCTTAGATAGGTACATGAATGTGCAGAGAATGGAGAGACATGGACCATGTGCCACCAGAAGGGATTAGGTGTCAGTAACTAATTAGTTCAGCATAATATCATGGGCTGAAGGGCCTGTCCTGTGCTGTACTTTTCTATGCTCAATATCTGTCTGAATGGCATGCAAGACAAAAGCTTTTCACTGTTTCTCGGTACATGTGACAATAATAGACCAATACAATACGATCAGCAGCTCAGAACTGGGCATCTATGAGGCAGTGTGGACCAATGTATTCCATCATACTCTGTGAAATTATGACTCAGTATATCTCTCATTCAACCACTGTTATCGAACTATGGTTCAGTGAAGAGCATAGAAGGGCACGTTGGTGTACTTTGTAATGAGGTCCCAACCTGGCAGAGCTTGAAGCAACAGAAGCAGCCTGCAGTAAACAGAACTAAGCAATTCCACAACCAACAGATCAGATCAAAGCTCTGTAGTCCTGCCATGCTGGTGGACAGTTAAAGAGCCAACAAGAGGAGAAGACTCCTCATCCTCCACAATGACAGAGCCCAGCACTTCAGAGCCCAAAACAAAGCTTCAAGTGGACATGCCAAGTGGATGATCCATCCCGACTTCCTCCGGAGTCAAGAAGCAGATGAGGCCACTGATTCTTGCAAGACCTACGGGAGTGGACAACATCCCAGCTGTAGCACCGAAGAGCTGCACTCCAGAACTAGCTGTGCTTCTTGCCAATACAGTTATGACACTGGCATCCACCCAACAATGTGGACATTGCCCAAGTATGTCATGTCTGCAGAAACTAGGACAAATCCAATCCAGCTAATTATCGAAGCACAAGATGCTGGTGGAACTCAGTGGGTCAGGCAGCATCTGTGGAGGGAAATGGACAGTCGACTTTTGGGGTCACAACCCTTCCTCTGGACACAATTTCTTGCAGTCTCCTGCTGATTATCACCCTATCAGAGAACTATCAATGATCAGCAGAGTGATAAGAAGTGTCATTTACACTGCCATCGGGCAGCAATTACTCACTAAAACCAGACTGTCAATGCTCAGTTTGAGATTCACCAGGATTGCTTGATTTCAGACCTCGCTACAGCTGAGTTCAAACGTGGATAGAAGTTCTGAGTTCAATCGGCAAGGCAAGAGTGATAGCCCTTGGAATCAGTGCAGCACCTCACCCAATCTGGCATCAAGAAGCCCTGCTAACACCGCACTCAGTGGGCATGAAGGGGAAAACTGTCCACTGCTTGGAGTCAGAAGTCACACAATGGTTGACATTGTTGGCAATCAATCATCCCAGCCCCAGGACATCGCTGCAGGACTTCCTCAGGACAGTGTCCTACTCCCAATCATCTTCAGCTGCTTCATCAATAGACCTTCCTCCCATCATCAGGTCACAAGTGGAGATGTTTGCTGGTGATTGCACAATGTTCAATTCTACTTGCAACTACTCAGCAAATGAAGCAGCCCATGCCTGAAGGCAGCAGGATGTAGACATCTGGGTGTGGGCTGCAATGACAAGTAACACTTGCATCACAGAGTAAGATCCCACAAAGGGCATATTAGATTAAGAATTTAATCTGTTATTGTTTTGGCTCGTGATATTGGTTGAGCAAGAAACTTGAGCTGATGGTGAAAGAGAAATAATAAAATGAAAATAATACATTACATACAGCGGAACCCTGCAAAAAGAACAGATTTGCTGAAAGAAAATGCGGTGGGTCAGGTAAAACCTGCAGAGAGGGAAACAAAACAAACAAGTGTTTCCAACATTGACTGCCTACCTGTCACTTGGACAATAACTTTGGCTCAACTAGGACCTCTCCTTTGGTAAACAGTCAATTGATTCTCACTAACTGGTTCCCTAGTACGATAAGATGGACCCTTGACCACACAATCTACCTTGTTATGACCTTGCAGCTTGTCTACCTGCACTGCACTTCCTTGTAGCTGTGACATTTTACTCTGTATTCTGTTATTGTTTTTACCCTGTACTACCTCAGTGCACTGTGTACTAACTCAGTGTATTTGCACTGTGTAATGAATTGATCTGTACAAACAGTATGCAAGACAAGTTTTTCACTGTACCTTGGTACAAGTGACAATACCAATCAATACCAATATCAATAATTGGACAAATGAACAATATGACACAGAGACAGGGAGCTCTATCCATATCAGGAATGAGACCTTTGGGGGAGATGGTACGAGCTGAGTGGAAAACAGAGAAAAAAAATCTGCATCCACAATCCTGAAATATAAAGGATTAAAAAAAACCTCCCAGCAGCATAAAAGTGGCTTTCTCTACTGAAGCAAAAAAAAGAGATGCTGGAGGAACTCAGCAGGTCAGGCAGCATCTGTGGAGGGAAATGGACAGTTGATGGTTCAGGTTGAGACCCTTCATCTGGACTGAAAGATAGAGGGGAGACAGCCAGTATAAAGAGGTGAGGAGACACGGGTCGAAACCTTGGAGCAGAACCCAGGGTTTTGACCCAAAATATCAACAATTCCTTCTACCCCCCACCACTGAGTTCCTCCAGCAGATTGTTTGCTGCTCCAGATTCCTGCATCTGCAGTCTCTTGTGTCTCTCTTACAAGGGACACAGGCAGGAACTAAAATTAGATCATTTTTGGAGAAGAATCTCTTTATATATTCATATTATGTGTGTACGTACACGTATATATCTGCAGCAAGATTATTAAGGTAGTGCATACCCCTGTTGACCATCAGTACAGGCTCTGGTTCCTGGTGAAGCAACATCCCAAATCCCCTCCCACCCCAGCCCCCCCAGCACCACGTTTCTTTCCCCTCCTCCAACTACTACATCATACACACACCTCCCACTGGGTTCCCTCCCCCTACTTTTCCCATCTGCCCACCCCACCTCCCTCATTCGATTCCATACTCCACCTACCCTTCCTATCAGATTCCATCATCTTCAGCCCTTTGTCACCTATACCTCTCACCTCCCAGCCTCTGTCGCTATTCCTACTCTCCCTTCCTCCATCTGCCTATCACCCCTCCTCACCTGGATCCACCTATCAGTTGCCAGCTCTCGCTCCGCCCCTTCCCCCACACCTCTTTATCTCTTTCAGTCCAGATAGAACATAGAACATAGAACAGTACAGCACAATACAGGCCCTTTGGCCCACAATGTTGTGCCGACCTTTAAACCTCACCTAAGTATCTAACCCCTTCCTCCCACATATCCCTCAATTTTAAATTCCTCCATTTGCTTATCTAGTAACCTCTTGAATTTGACCAATGTACCTGCCTCCACCACCGTCCCAGGCAGCGCATTCCAACCACTCTCTGCATAAAAAAACTCCCTCTGCTATCTTCCTTGAACTTCCCACCAATTAATTTAAAGCCATGCCCTCTTATATTGAACATTGGTGCCCTGGGAAAGAGGCACTGGCTGTCCACTCTATCTATTCCTCTAATATTTTGTACACCTCTATCATGTCTCCTCTCATCCTCCTTCTCTCCAAAGAGTAAAGCCCTAGCTCGCTCAGTCTCTCCTCATAATGCATACTCTCTAAACCTGGCAGCATCCTGGTAAATCTCCTCTGCACCCTTTCCAAGGCAGATGAAAATTCCAACGCATCTGCACCCAGATGAAGAGTCTCAATCTGAAACATCGACTGTCCATTTCGCTCCACACATGCTGCCTGACCCGCTGAGTTCCTCCAGCAGTTTAGTTTTTGCTCCAGATTCCAGCATCTGCAGTCTCTTGTGTCTCTCAAATTTTTACCATTGTTTTCAAATCTCTCCACACTCCCAGGCCCCGCTGCTCTTTGCAATCTTCTCCAGAGCATCTGTGTTCCTCCAATTTTGACCTGTTGATCACCTGCAGATTTTGACATGTCTTCAGCAGTCTGGGCCCCAGTTTCTGCAAATTCTATCCCTTTCTGTCCAATTCTTTCTTTGACTGTGGCTTTGATCATCAGCCCTGGAATCTCCTGACTTGGATCGTGTCATTGGTTATCTTATAGCAATGCTGTGAATCACCTTGTAATGCTGAAGGAATATAAGGGAATTATTAATAGATGTTGCTGCAGCCTTTGGTTTCAATGAAATAAGATCATTGGATGGCAGGGCACATACATCAGTACTTCAGCATTTTTTGGTTTGCACTTATCTTTGAAAGAAATGTGGTGGCTGAAGTGTTAGCTAAGCCTCTGAGTCTGAAGGTCACAGAGACAAGCCCCAGTGTGGGTCCAAAGCACATAATTCTAAGCTGGCTCCTCTACACTCTTTAGGTTGCTGCTTCTTAGATGTACAACTGAGGGCCCGGTTGCCTGTGTAAGTGGAAGCAAAAAGATCCCCCTGCATTTTCACAAAGAATAGCAGGGAGCTCCTCCCCCAAACCAGTGTCCAGGCAACATTCATTCCACCAGCTCCACCAACAAAAGAGATTAACTGATTACTCGTCTCATTTCTGGCTTTGTGATGCCTTCCTTTGCACCAACAACACAAAAAAAGATCTACAGATCTCAAAAGTAAATCATTGGCTATGAGTTTCTAGGACACAAGAAAGTACAATAGAAGTCTCTCTTTCTGGAATATTTTAGACTCCAGTCAGCTTCTTCCCCAGGACTACTGGAGACAGTTGTTGACTAGTCCGGTACCTCTGTGTGACAATGTTCAGTACCAGGTGATGTAGGCAGATCAAACCTCACCCCAAACCTGGGTATAACCCATATTGTCAGCACGCTCATTTCTGAGTCAGGAAGCTGTACGTTCAAACTGATTTTGTGGTTATATATTGAAAACATTGTACCAGAGAGACATTGTGGTTTGCTCTCAATGTGTGTGGCTCATCTGTACCCAAAACTTTACACAGTGTCAGTAATGTAATGAGGTGCTTCTGAGAAGCTTTGTCAGACAGAAGTTAATAGCCACATGAGGACTGATTAGGGCAGATGGCCAAAAGCTTGGTCATATGGGTCATAGTAGAGCTACTACCTCACAGCTCCAGTGATCTGGATTCAAGCCTGACCTCCAGTGCTCTTAGTGTGGAGTTTGCACGTTCCCCCTGTGACTGAGTGGGTTTCCTCCGGGTGCTCCAGTTTCCTCCCATGTCCCAAAGACGTGCAGGTTGGTAGATTAATCAGCCACTGCAAATTGCTCCTGGTGTGTCAATGAGTGGTAGAACTTGGAGGAAGTTGATGGGAATATGGGGAGAATAAAATGGAATGAGTGTAGAATGGGTGTTCAATGGTCAGGACTGGCTTGGTGGGCTGAATGGCCTGTTTCTGTGCTGCGTGGCTGTATGACTCTGCCTTTGAGATTTTCAGGAGCATCTTAAAGGTGGGAGTCAGGGAGCTTTACAGAGGGAATTCCAGGGCCATAGAAGGCTGGGCAAAAGCTGTGGGGATTCGAGAGTAGCTGAAATGATGGAAGTATTTGAAAATATGATTTTAAGGTTCAATGGAACTAATGCAAGTTAGCAAGCACAAGGTCAGTGGCTGAGTAATTTTCGATGGCAGCAGAGTTTCAATGAGCTGAAGTTTATAGAAGGTGGAGGATTGGGGACTGATCAACAGTAAGCAATCAGTCCCAAACACTTGCCCGGGAGTGCCGATGAAAACACAAAGTTGTTCTACACCATGTAATCCATTCACAACAAGAGTTGTTTGGTGTGACTTGTGAGCAGCCAGAGGCAAGTAACCCAGCAAGTTACATGTATGTTCCTCTGCATGCATGGACCTTCGTTCCTCGATACTCTGTGTTAAACGTTTTAGGAGTGGGAACATTTCCATAACTTTAAAAACTCTGCTTCACTTTACAAGGGCCCTAGGGAGTTCCAAATAACCACCAGACAGCATCCAACAATGCAAAATTTTGCTTCATATAATGCCAAAAAAATAATAACAATAAATATTGTGCCTTAATAAAGAAAATCCCAAGTGCTTCACATAATGAATTATTGTTCTAAAACTTACCTATAAATGTGCAGGCATGTCACATGGACCAACTAATTTTATGTGTGAGAAGATGATAGAATTAAATATACAACAGAATTTGAGTGGAGACTGCACAAATGATCAAAAATAGTCAGCAATTGACAACAGATGGCAAGGAAATACCCACAGCTTTAACAATCCATACATCTAAAAACCCATACACTCTATTGACTTTAGCAGCGGTAATCAAAAAGGCTAAAGGAATGTTGGCTTTTATCTCAAAGAGGCTGGATTACAAAGTGGAGGAAGTTGGTTGGACCCCCATCTGGAACACTGCATTCACTTCTGGGCACCACATCTCAGGAAGGCTTGGAGAGGGTACAGTGCAGATCTCCCAGAACAACATCAACACCCAAAGGGTTCAAAAAAAGAGGTCAGATTTTTATTCCCTTGAGTTTAGAGGGAAAGGCCTTGCGTTTATATAGCACCTCTGTATGTCCCAACACGCATTACAGACAATGAAGTACTTCTGAGGAATCTGAGGTTTAAGAGGCCATTAGGTAGACACATGAATATGGAGGGATATGGATCATGTGCAGGCAGAAGACATTTAGCTTAATTCGGCATCGTGTTCGGCACAGACATTGTGGGCCGAAGGCCTTGTTCCTGTGCTGTACTGTTCTGTGTTCTGGGTGCGATCACTTTTGCAAGGAAGGATGGTAGCACACAGCAAGATCCCACCAGCAGCAGTCAATATTATAATGACCAGGTAATCGGTTTGCTAGGAACATTGATGAGGGGGAAAATATTTTCATAGAACTGTACAGCATGGAAACAGGCCATTCAGTCCAACTCATCCATGCTGACCAGTGGGCACCCTTCTGTATGAACGCCGCCACCCATAGCTCTCTACGCCTAAGCAATTCAAGTGTTCCTGTAGACACTTCTTAAATGTCGTCAGTGACTCCACTTCAACCACTCGCTCAGGTGGTGCATTCCAGGCACTCAGCACTCTCTGGGTGAAGAAGGCACCTCTCAAATCCCCTCTGAACCTCTTCCCCCTTACCCTACACCCTCTAGTTTTATCTACCTCTGATATGAGGAAAGGTTTCCCGCAGTCTGCCGTATCTATACTCCTCATTTATACACCTTATTCACGTCCCTCCTTAACCTCCTCTGCTCCAGGGAGAACAGACCCAGCATCTCCAGTCTCTCCTCATAACTGAACTGCTCCACCCAGGCAAAATTCCAGAACTTCAAAGATAAATTCTCTGCTTCATTATATTACACCATGAAAGTGGTGTAAAATCCTACCTGAAGGACAGCGCCTATGCCAATGCAGCGCACCACTGAAGCGTCAGCTTAGATTACTGTGCTAGTCTCCATATGGGATTTGAAACCACAACCTCCTGATTCAGAAGAGAGAGTGCAATCAACCAAACCACAGGTGAAGCTTAAGGGAGATCCGAATGAGATACTTAAAATGATTCTCAGATTCGTTGGGAGAGTTGTGGAGAAACTATTTTTTGGGAAAGCAAATCCAGAACAAATTGGAGCTCAGTCACTTCGGAATGAAATTTGGAGGGACTCCTCACAGATCTTGATGGAAATCTGTAATACTCTTCCCCAAGTGGTGTGGTAGGGGTTGATTTTAGTTTTACAGCACAGAGATAGATGGTTTATTTAATACTGGTGTCTGGAGAACACACACCAGTCCTCATTGAGGGGTCAGCAGTGGAAAGGGTGAGCAGCTCCAAGTTCCTGGGCGTCAACACCTCAGGGGATCTATCCTGGGCCCAACTATGGAGACTACAATGTGCAGGATGGAAAGAGGCTGCAGAGGGTTGTAGACTCAGCCAGCTCCATCACGGGCACAACCCTCCCCACCATCAAGGACGGCTGTGCCTCAAGAAGGCGGCATCCATCATTAAGGATTCTCACCATCTGGGGCATGCCCTCTTCTCATTACTACCATCAGAGAGGAGGTACAGGAGCCTGAAGACCCACACTCAATGTTTCAGAAACAGCTTCTTCCCCTCCACCATCAGATTTCTGAACAGTCCATGAACCCATGAACACTACCACATTATTCCTCTTTTGCACTATTTTATTTATTTGTTTTTTGGTAACTTACAGTAATTTTTATGCCTTGCACCGCACTGCTGCCACAAAACAACAAATTTCACGACATATGTCAGTGATAATAAACCCGATTCTGATTCTGAAGGGAAATTGAGAAAATGAGGATAAATGAAACTGAGGTGCTGATCAGGATGATTCAAGAGTCGGAGGAAAAAAAGCTAAATGGTTCTTCTTTGGTGGCCAAGAAGGTACCTAAAACATTTCCACCTAAGGCAGGAACATATTGCAACATTGACTGAAATAAAAACAATTCAAATGAGCCATTTGCACAGTGCAAAGTGACTTTTGATAAACAGAATATAACAAGCCAATTATGTTTGATGTAGCATCAAAAGATTACAGTAATCCTCTTTACGTTTGTCACTTTAACCTGAAATTTCCATGTGCATTCTGGAAATAAGTTCATCTTATCCAGTAAACATAGAACATAGAACAGTACAGCACAGGAACAGGCCCTTCAGCCCACAAGGTCTGTGCTGAACATGATGCTAAATTAAACTAAATCTTTTCTGCCTGCACATGATCCACATCCCTCCATTCCCTGCATTTTCATGTGTCTAACACACCTCTTAGACACCACTATCGTATCTGCTTCCACCAATACCCTGGGCAGCCTGTTCCAGGCACCCACCACTCTCTGTGTAAAAAAAACTTGCACCACCCTTAAACTTTCCCCCTCTCACCTTAAATGCATGTCCTCCAGTATTTGACACTTCTACCCTGGGAAAAAAGAAGCAAAGAGACGTGCATTTGCAAAGCACCTTTCTCTCAGAACATTCTAGACTACAAACGGAGTGGTGTTGTGCAGGAATGTGAGACATTTGCCATCAGCTTGTACAAAGAAAGATCCCATAAACAGCAATGAAGATGCAGCCAAATAGATTTAGGAGTGGGAGTAGGATGTTGTCCAGGACATTGGAAAAAAAATTGTCCAAAGCTTCCATGAGATTTTTCATCTTCACAAGAGGCAGTCAAATTTAACATCTTGTCCAACCTTTGTCACCTCAGACAATGCAGCACTGTCTTAGCAAGGCACCAAAATATCAGATAGATTTTTGTGATTTAATGTGCCTTTGTTCTCTTGTCTTTCCTTGCAATTTAATTTAAAGTATTTTTTCTGGATTAACCTGTTCCATATCATTTGCCACCTTTTACATCACAATCAGATCTCAGATAGCTCTGTTACTGCTGGAAAGATCAGGTTTCTCCAGTCTTTCCTCATAACTCAGACCACTGCTCAACAAATGTCACAAGTGTTCTCCAGTTATAGAGTCGTAGATCGCAGAAACAGGTCCTTCAGCCCACAGGGTCTGCACCAACCATTGGCACTAATCCCTTTCTCATCCCATTTTACTCTCCACACATTCCCATCAATTCCCCCCAGATTCCACCAGCCACCTGCACACTAGGGGGACTGTACAGTGGCCAATCACTCACCAGCCCACATTGCCTGGGTGAGTGCAGTTTCTTCAACACTCAAGAAGCTTGACACCATACAGGACACAGCAGCCCACTTGATAGCAGCCCCATCCACACCCACTCACTTACTCCACCACCGACACACAGGAGCAGCAGTTTGTACCATCTACAGGACACACTGCAGCAACTCACCAAGACTCCTTAGACAGCACCTTCCAAACCCACCACCTCTACCAGCTAGAAGGACAAGGACAACAAAAGCCCGGGGAACATCACCCCCGGAAGTTGCCCCCCAAGCCCCACGCCATCCTGACTTGGAAATATATCGCCGTTCCTTCACCGTCGCTGGGTCAAAATCCTGGAACTCCCTCCCTAACAGCATTGCGGGTACACCCACACCTCAAAGACTGCAGCAATTCAAGAAGGCAGCTCACCACCACCTGCTCAAGGGCAACTAGGAATGGACAATTAAATGCTGGCTCAGCCAGCGAAGCTCACATCTCTTGAATGAATATATATTAAAAGAAGTGGAAGGAAAATGGAGCACCCAGGGGAAAGCCACGTGGTCACAGGGAGAACATGCTGACTTTACACAAACATCACTGGAGGTCAAGATTGAACCGGGTCACTGGAGCTGTGCTAATGTCCCATTATTGCAATCCCTCCTCCTCTTCTCAATAACAGAATAATCAATGAACTGTGATCTCATTGCCTTGGAGATCCACTTCAATGGGCGCTCCCACAGCATCTTCAGGGTAAGTGACACTGTGGTACAGCAGCTCATTCACCGCTCAAGTGATATGTGTTCCATCCTGATTTCTGGTCCTGTCTGTGCGGAGTTTGCATATTCTCCCTGTGAGTGGCAAATACTGTGGCATTACTCTGTAATGACCACAGATGTATTAACCCATGCAATTAAATATAAAGTATAATTACTTGAGTTACTCCCACAAACCAAAGATGAGGTGGCTGGTTGGTTAATTGGCAGCCAAAGATTATCCTGCATATCAGTAGATGATGGAAGAATTAGGAAGGTGTTAATGGGCATGTGAGAGAGAATAGGTTACAGACGGATAAATGGGAGAATGCAATCGACCGGAGTCAGCATAGAGTTGATGGACCAAATAGCCTCCTTCTATGTCAAGAAAATATGAAAATAAATTGCTATGCTCACTCATATCCTTTGTCCACACTCTAAAACGACCCCCTTCTACATCCCCTGGTCTCCAGGTGGTACCCAAACCCTTACCCCTCCCCATCTATACTGGAAGGCCTGGAGAGAGTGGACTTGGAGAGGATGCTTCCATCAGTAGGGGAGTCTAGGAACCAAGGGCACAGCCTCAGAATAAAGGGACGTCCTTTTAGAACTGAGATGAGGAGGAATTTCTTCAGCCAGAGGGTGGTGAATCTGTGGAATTTGTTGCCACAGAGGGCGGTGGAGGCCAAGTCATTGGGTGTATTTAAGGCAGAGACTGATAGTTTCTCGATTGGTAAGGGGGTTAATGGTTACAGGGAGAAGGCAGTAGAATGGGGATGAAAAAAATAAGCCATGATTGAATGGCGGAGCAGACTCAATGGGCCAAATGGCCTAATTCTGCTCCTATATTTTATGGACTTATCTGTAGCACCAACTTGAACTTTGAAGCCTCTTTGAGATAAAGGCCAACATTCCCTGGGCTCAATGGGTGCAGAATCACAAGTTTGCAGCCTTGTCATCACTATTGATAAGATTAACTCTCGTTATATTGCACATCTAATTACGTGGGTTAATGCAACTATGGCAATTACAGAGCAATCTAAAATATTTGCCAGTCATTTTTCTGTAGGAACGACAATCTCCATTCTTGCCCTGTTAACAACACATGCTACACCCTCAGTCTGATTCACAACTAACCATGTTCAGCCCTTGGATGCTTGAAATAAAATACCACATTATTCAGCACAGTTCAAAAACTGACATTACCAAATAGAAACCAAAGGATGTCTATTCTAAAACTCAGCACAGACTTGTAGTTATAATATCTTGTAAATCACATAACAATGTATAACACTCCACACCAGTAAACTGTAAGTTGATAGACTAGTTTCATGGAGGCTTTGCTTCTTTTATGGATAAATAATATACATTGTTTGTAGGTTAACTGGTTAAGATATCTTAAGGATGACTGAAGTGACAGGTTCTCAGATTAAGAGGGTTATAAAATTATGAGGTTGTAGATAGATCATCAGAATACACCATCAGTAGTATCCAGAGGAGGCACTGTCTCAAGAAGGCAAAATCCATCATCAAAGACCCCCACCATATGGGCCATGCCATCTTCTCGCAGCTACCATTGGGCAGGAGGTAGAGAGGCCTGAAGTCCCACACCACCAGGTTCAGGAACAGCTACTTCCCTTCAACCATTCAGTCCTTGAACCAACCTACACAACCCTAATCATTACAGTTTAGCAACACTATGACCACTCCCCATACCCCCCCCAACAAAACAACAGGGACAGAGTTCCCCTTGTCCTCACCTACCACCCCACGAGCCTCCGCATCCAACACATCATTCTCCACAACTTTCGTTACCTCCAACGGGATCCCACTATGAGGCACATCTTCCCTTCCCTTCCCCTCCCCCGCCCCCGCTTTCCACAGGGATCGCTCTCTCCACAACTCCCTTATCCACTCATCCCTCCCCACCTACCATCCTCCCAGCACTTCACAAGATCACAAGATCACAAGATAAGGGAGCAGAAGCAGGCCATTCGGCCCATCGAGTCTGCTCCAAGGAAAAGGGAAAAAGAAATGGGGTGGGAAAAAAAGAGAGAGAAAAAAAAAAACTATTCTAATCCCATTTGCCAGCCTTATCCCCATATCCCTTGATACCCTGACTATTTAGATATCTGTCTATCTCCTCCTTGAACACCCCCACTGATCTGGCCTCCACTGCTGTGCGTGGCAAGGAGTTCCACAATTTCACCACCCTCTGGGTAAAGAAACTTCTCCTCATCTCTGTCTTGAAACTGTACCCTCTAATTCTAAGATTGTGCCCTCTGGTCCTGGACACGCCCACCAAGGGAAACAGCCTAGCCACATCTACTCTATCCTTACCTGTCAACATTTTAAATGTCGCTACGAGGTCCCCTCTCATCCTTCTGTACTCCAGCGAGTACAGTCCAAGAGCCGACAAACGCTCATCGTACTTAAGCCCTTTCATTCCTGGAATCATTCTCGTAAATCTCCTCTGAACCCTCTCCAACGTCAGCACATCCTTCCTAAGATGCGGGGCCCAAAACTGCGCACAGTATTCCAAATGAGGCCTCACTAGCGCCCCGTAGAGCCTCATCAACACTTCCTTACTTTTATACACTATACCTCTCGAGATGAATGCCAACATAGCATTCGCTTTCTTAACCACCGATCCAACCTGGTGGTTAACTTTTAAGGTATCTTGTATAAGTACCCCCAAGTCCCTTTGTACTACCGCACTATCAATCTTCTCTCCTTCTAGATAATAATCTACCCGCTTATTTCTACTTCCAAAGTGTACAACTGCACATTTCTCAACATTGAATCTCATCTGCCATTTTCTTGCCCATTCTCCTAAACTGTCTAGGTCCCTCTGCATTCTTTCTATTTCCTCTATGCTCCCTACTCCTCCACTTATCTTGGTGTCATCCGCAAACTTAGCCACACAACCATTTATTCCATCATCCAAATCATTGATGTACAAGGTAAAAAGGAGAGGCCCCAACACCGACCCTTGCGGCACACCACTAGTAACCGGTAACCAACCAGAACGAGATCCTTTTATTTCCACCCTTTGCTTCCTGCCAACCAGCCAATTCTCCACCCATTTTGCTACCCTGCCCATAATTCCATGACCTCTCATCTTATTAATCAGTCTCTTGTGAGGCACCTTATCAAAGGCCTTTTGAAAGTCTAAATACACAACATCTACCGCCTCTCCCTTATCCACCCTACCTGTGATTTCTTCAAAAAACTCCAATAGGTTGGTCAGACAGGACCTCCCCTTCACAAAACCATGTTGACTAGGTCCTATCTTGCCTTGCGCCTCTAGGTATTCGGTAACCTCCTCCTTGAGGATAGACTCCAATAATTTTCCCACCACTGACGTCAGACTAATAGGTCTGTAATTGCCTTTGTGCTGCCTCCCACCTTTCTTATATAACGGAACTACATTCGCTACCCTCCAGTCCTCCGGAACCATGCCAGAATCTATCGATTCCTGAAAAATAATCGCCAACGCCTCCGCTATCTCCACAGCCACCTCCTTCAGAACCCGGGGATGCACCTCATCCGGTCCGGGAGACTTATCAGCCTTAAGCCCCTTTAGTTTTCCAAGCACCTTCTCCCTATTAATCTCAATTGAACTCAGCTCCAATTCGTGAGACTCCTGACTAATGGGCACATTGCTTATGTCCTCCACGGTGAAGACCGATGCAAAATATTCATTCAATTCCCTTGCCATCTCACTATCATCCATTATAATACCTCCTGCACCGTTATCAATTGGTCCTATGTCAACCCGTGTCTCTCTTTTATTCCTTATGTATTTAAAAAAACTCTTAGAATCCTTCCGAATGTTGTCCGCCAGCTTCCTTTCGTAACTCATCTTTGCTTTCCTAATGACCTTCTTAGTTTCTCTCTGCAGATTTTTAAAATCGTTCCAATCTTCTGTTTTCCCACTAATTTTTGCTACTTTGTACGCCGCCCCTTTTGCTTTTATTTTATCCTTCACCTCCCTCGTTATCCACATCTGTGCCTTTTTTCCATTCAAAACCTTCTTTTTTCTTGGAATATATCTGTCCTGCATTGTCCTTATTTCCTGTAGAAATTTCTTCCATTTTTCCTCTGCCGTCCCTCCAGCTAACTTACTCCTCCAATCAATTTGGGCCAACTCATCTCTCATACCTTTGTAATTTCCCTTATTCCACTGAAATATCGATACACCAGTTATCAGCTTCTCCTTCTCAAACTTGAAACTAAACTCAATCATATTGTGATCACTTGTTCCCAGTGGTTCCTTTACCTTTAGTTCCCTAATCACCTCGGGTTCACTACACAGCACCCAATCCAAAACAGCCGATCCCCTGGTGGGCTCCTCAATAAGTTGCTCCAGAAAAACATCCCTTAGACATTCCACAAACTCACTCTCCTGAGTACTACCGCCTTGCTGCATTTCCCAGTCCACCTTCATGTTAAAATCCCCCATAATTATCTTCACATTGTCACTCTGACATGCTTTTTCTATCTCAATCTGCAACTTATGGTCCACTTCCTGACTGCTGTTCGGGGGCCTATATATGACTGCTATTATTGTTCTTTTACCCTTGCTATTTCTCAGCTCCACCCATAAGGATTCCACCTCCTCTGACCCAATGTCCTTCCTTTCTATTGATTTTATATCGCTACTAACCATCATGGCCACACCTCCCCCTCTGCCTACCCTCCTATCCTTCCTATATACTGTATACCCCTTGACATTCAGTTCCCAATCACATCCATCATGAAGCCACGACTCAGTGATTGCAACGATGTCATATTTATTAACCTGTAGTTGTGCCACTAGGTCATCTACTTTATTCCTGATGCTACGTGCATTTAAATATAGTATGTTTAGAC
This sequence comes from Pristis pectinata, assembly GCF_009764475.1. Lineage (NCBI taxonomy): Eukaryota > Metazoa > Chordata > Chondrichthyes > Rhinopristiformes > Pristidae > Pristis > Pristis pectinata. Next base: position 3,270,050 of record NC_067435.1, on the reverse strand, counting down.
TGGTATCTGCTATTGATTTTATTGTACCTCTATTGATCAGCAGATTATCCTGACTTTCTACCTGTCCATCCTTCTTACTATCTTCGCTACCTACTATCTTAGACATGTTCGTGTAGACCTCATCCCCTATCCTAACATTCGGTATCCGAACATCCTCATCCCCGATCCTAACATTATCCCTGCAACTACACTGTGACCGCACCTCCTCCCTCACCACCATTCAGGGTCCCTGCAACCGCACTGCAACCGCACCTCCCTCACCACCATTCAGGGTCCCAGACAGTCCTTCCAGGTGAGGCAGCGCTTCACCTGTGAATCCGAGGGTGTCACTTATTACATCTAGTGCTCCCAGTGCAGCCTCCTCTACATCGGTGGACAGACTGGTGACCGCTTTGTCGAGCACCTTCGCTCCATCCGCCACAACAGCCAGGATCTCCCGGTGGCCAGCCACCTCAATTCCACTTCCCATTCCCATACTGACATGTCTTTCCATGGCCTCCTCTACTGCCGTGTTGAGGCCAGACACAGGTAGGAGGAGCAACACCTCGCAATCTGTCTTGGGAGTCTCCAACCTGATGGCATCAACATCGACTTCTCTAACCTCTGGTAACCCCTCCCCTCTGTTTTCCCTTTCCCTCCTGCCCCTTCCCTCCTCCTTTTTTTTACCTTATTCCTGAGGCCCCCTCATGCCTTCTCTTCCCCCCCACCCCCACGACCTGCCCATCACCTCCCTCTCATTCCCCACCTCCTTCCCTTTATTCCATGGTCTACTGTCCTCTATCAGATTCCTTCTTCTGCAGCCCTCTGCCTCTTCCACCCATCACCTTCCAGCTTCTCGCATCATTCGCTTTCACCTCCCCCTCCCTCACCCACCTACCTTCCCCCTCTTCACCTGGACTCACCTATCACCTGCCAGCCTGTGCTCCTCCCCCTCCACCTACCATTTTATTCTCGTTTCTGCCCTCTTCCTTTCCAGTCCTGATGAAGGGTCTCAACCCGAAACATCGGCTGTTTATTTCCCTCCACAGACGCTGCCTGACCTGCTGAGTTCCTCCAGCATTTTGTGTGTGTTGCTCCAGATTCCCGCATCTGCAGAATCTCTTGCGTCTCCACTATGACCACTTTGAACACTGCACTAAAATGACTTTGTTTGTTTTAATTGTGTTCGTTCTTGTAAAAATGGTGCATAACTTAAGTTTTTCTTGTGAATGCTGCTTATCTGATGCTATGTGCCTGTCATGCTGCTGCAAGCGAGTTTTTCATTGCACCTGTGCACACATAGACTCATGCGTACGGCAATAAACTTGACTATGACTTCTTTTTTCCCAGGACAGGGGAGTCTTGAACTGGAGGGCACAGGTTTAAGCTGTGTGGGGAGAAATTTAAAGGAGATATGAGAGGCAAGTTTCTCACACAGAGGGTGGTGGGTATATGGAACGAGCTGGCAGAGGAGGTCTTAGAGGTGGGTAGAATTACAATGTTTAAAAAGCTTTTGGACAGGTACTTGGAAAGGAAAGGGATCTAATGCAGGCGGATGGGATTACCATGGATAGGCATCACAGTCGGCATGGACCAGATGGGATATAAGGGCCCATTCCTGTGCTGTCAAAGGTAGATTCCCAGACCTCACTGAAACTCTTTGAGCACAATATCAACGGATGGCACAGCAAAAATAACCTTGGAGGTCAAACATACTTTTAGCATTGGAGATCCAAACTCCATGTACATGAGAATATAAGAAACAGGAGCAGCAGTGAACCAATGAGTCTCTCAGGTGTCTGCCACCATTCAGCAAGATTATGGCTAATCAACCCTGGCCTCAACATCACCTCTCGTTCTCTCCCCCAACCCTTGCCTTTCTTGTGGTTCAAATGTCTGTCAGTATCCTTAAATATATTTAACAACAGCTCTCTGGGATAAGAAATTCCAAAGAACCCTCTTGGAGAAGAAATTCTTCCTCATCTCCATCTTAAATGGGTGACCCTTATTCCGAAGTTATACCCCCTGGTCCTAGATACCACAGCTAGGGGAAATATCCTTCCAGCATCCACATTTGTCAAACTAGCTCAGGATTGTATGCCCTCTTCTCATTACTACCATCGGGGAGGAGGTACAGGAGCCTGAAGACCCACACTCAAAGATTCAGGAACAGCTTCTTCTCCTCGACCATCAGCTTCTTCTCCTCGACCATCAGATATCTGAACAGTTCATGAACCCATGAACACTGCCTTGTTATTCCTTTTTTTGCACTATTTATATTTGTAGTTTGTAGTAATTTTATGTCTTTGCACTGTACTGCTGCTGCAAAACAACAAATTTCATGTCATATAATGTCATCAGTGATAATAAATCAGATTCTAATTCTGATTCTGATTCTGAATAAGATCCCTTCTCATTCTTCTAACCTCCGATGAATTTAGGCGCAATCTGCTCAATCTTTCTTCATATGTCAATCCCTACATCCCAAGGATCAACCTGGTGAAACTTTCTGCCCAGCCTCCACAGCAAGTTTATCTTTCCACACTGGTTCCTCTGAGCTGTCTTCCTTCTTCCTGAATTACGGCTTCCCCTATAATTAACAGAGTTCCTGTCTGCATTTCCTGTACATCTTCTCTCGCCCCCTCTCCCCCCAGACACAGCAAGGACAGCCTTCCCCTGGTGCTCACTTTCCAACCCACCAGACTCCACATTCAATCGACTTCAGGTATCACTTTTCTTGCGAATTGCTCGTCTGCTCTTCCATCTCCACCAAACACTCCTCATCTGGTGTCACTTTTTGTTGTGTGAAACAGTTCTTTTGGAATCTTAAAGGCAGAGGAACTCTGAACACAGTCTTTGTAATTTAAAAATGGTTTATTAACAAAGACAAACGCAGGGACAGAATGAATGGGAACAGATGCACACTCACACACACAAGCAGGAGACCGCAAATGTGAGGGGGAATCGCAACGAGGATGAGATGTACACACACACTCACACACACAAACACCACTTGTCCATGCAACCACAGGAGATGCAAAAGCTGCCTTTTTACCTCTTCCCTTCCACGATGCAGGGACCTAAGCAGAACTGTCACGTGAAGCAGCGGTTCACTTGTATTTCTTCTAGTCTGGCGCATTGCACTCACAATGTGGTCCCCTCCAAATGCAGATTGAGTGACAAAGCACCTGTGTTCAGTCCTCAGGGGTGACCCTGAGCTTCCCAATGATTGTCACTTTAGTTCTCCGTCCCACTCCCATTCTGACCTCTCTGTCTGCGACCTGCACTGTTCTAGTGAGGCCCAATGTAGGTTTGAGGAACAGAAACACATGTTCCATCAGGCATATTGCAGCCTCCCAGATGCAAGATCAAATCCTGCAATTTTAGGTAACTCATGAAGCTGCAACATTACCTCGCGGCTCTTGAACTCAATCCCCCGACCAGCACATCATATGCCTTCTTAAACCACCCTATCAACTTGTGTGAAAACTCTGAGGGATCTATGCACTTGGACCCCAAGATCCCTCTGTTCCTCCACACTGCTAAGAATCCTGCCATTAACCTTGTACTCTGCCTCAGACTTGATCTTCCAAAGTGTATCACTTCACACTTTTATGGATTGAACTCTATCTGCCACTTCTCTGCCCAGCTCTGCACCATCTATATCTCGTTGCAACCTGCGGCAACCTTCTACACTATCCACAACAGCACCAACCTTCGTGTCATCTGCAAACATACCAGCCCACCCCTCTACTTCCTCATCCAAGTCATTTATAAAAATCACAAAGAGTCGGGGTTCCAGAACAGATCCCTTCGGAACAACACTAGTCACTGACCTCCAGGCAGAATATGCTCCATCTACCCTCTGCCTTCTGTGGACAAGCCAATTCCCAATCCATGCAGTCAAGTTTCCATGGATCCCGTGGCTCATGGCTTTCTGGATGAGCCTACCATGGAGAATCTTGTCAAACGCCTCACTAAAATCCATATACTCCACATCCACCGCTCTACCTTCATCAATTTGTTTTGTCACCTCCTCAAACAACTCAACTAGGCTAGTGAAACATGGCCTGCCCCTCACAAAGCCATGCTGACTATCCCTGATGAGACTATTCCTCTCCAATAGTTTGCCCACCACTGATGTAACTCACTGGTCTATAATTCCCAGGATTATCCCAATTACCTTTCTTGAACAACATTTGCCATCCTGCAATCCTCTGGTACCACTCCTGTGGCCAGGCAGAATACAAAGATCATCATCAACACCCCAGCAATCTCTTCCCTCGGTCCCGTAGTAACCAGGGGTATATCTCGTCTTGCCCCGGGGACTTATCTGTCCTGATGTTTTTCAAAAGTTCCAACACTAACTCTTTCTTAACTTTGACATGCTCCAGCACATTAGCCTGTTCTACGCTGAACTCGTATTTGTCTAATTCACCTCCCTGGTGAACACTGAAGCAAAGTATTCATTAAGGACCTCCCCTACCTCTTCTGCCTCCAGGCACGTTTCCCCCTTTATCCCTGAGCGGTCCTACCCTCACCCTAGTCATCCTCCTGTTCTTCACGTACATGTAGAACGTCTTGGGATTTTCCTTAATCTTACTCACTAAGGCCTTCTCATGTCCCCTTTCAGCTCTGCTACTTAAACTCCTTTCTGGCTACCTTATAACTCTCAAAAGCCCTGACTGATTTTTCCTTCCTAAACCTTAAGTCTGCTTCCTTCTTCCTCTTGAGTAAATGTTCCACCTCTCGTCAATCATGGTCCTTCACCCAAACATCCTTTCCCTGTCTCAGTGGGACAAACCTATCCAGAACCCCATGCAAATGGTCCTAAACAACCTCCACATTTCTGCTGTGCATGTCCCTGAGAGTATCTGTTCCCAACTTATGCTCCCAAGTTCCTGCCTAATACCATCGTAATTAGACCTCCCCCAATTAAATACTTTCCCATAATTTCTATTCCTATCCTTGTTCATGGCAATGCTAAAGGTCAGGGAGTTGTGGTCACTATCTCCGAAATGCTCGCCCACCGAGAGGCCTGTCACCTGACCAGGTTCATTGCTTAGTACTAGGTCCAGTATGGCCTCTCCTCTAGTCGGCTTGTCCACATACTATGTCAGGAGTCCTTCCTGGACACACCTACCAGATTCTGCCCCATCTAAACCTTTTGAACTAAGGAGGTGCCAATCAATATTAGGGAAGTTGAAGTCACCCATGACAACAACCCTGTTATTTTTGCATCTTTCCAAAATCTGCTTACTTAACTGCTCCTCGGTGTCCTGGTGGCTACTGGGGGGGCCTATAGAATACTCCACGAATTCAGGTGTAAACCTTCCCTTTTGTACAGGTCATACCTTCCCCAGAAGAGATCCCAATGATCCACAAATCTGAAACCCTGCCCCCTGCACCAACTCTTCAGCCACGCATTCACCCATCATATCTTCCTATTCTGAAACAATCCCCCCTTGTTTAGATTCCCCTATCCAAGTTCCACCGAATAAACAGTCCTACACTTGACAGGTGTTGACAAAGAGGTGGCAGAGAGCTCCAATCACATCTGTGTTTGTGTCATACATGGGCTCACAGAAGCATGGTAAGTTCAGCAGTAAAGATCGCTGGTTGATATACACAGACAAGCCTTCCTCCCCTCTTCTTTCTGCTGGGTTCCCACATGTGGATGCTTGCCTGTTAATTCAGCGACAGGTGGGGAGTTTAAAATAATTATCTCATGGCATTTCCTTTTTCTTTTGCGGGGGTTGGGAGGGAGTCAGAATCATGCCCTCCCCATTTTGCAAAGAGCGATTCTGAAATCCTAATCCGATCCCGTCACACTTCACAGGATCCAGCCTTTGATCCTGAATGTCTCTCGTTTTGTCTCTATTCATTACCTTTGCTTTGTGCCTCCACTTATGCTTGACCACAGCAGTGATCTTTGACACGAGACTTTAATCTTTCTAAACGAGCGCAAGTGACAGGAAAAAGCCCATTTAAAATCAAAGCCCTTCAAATCCTTAATAAAAGATAATTAGATTAGAATGGGCATGGGAGGGGGAGGGGAGTGATTGTGGGGGCAGGGATTTGGAGGACGGGGAAAGTATAAAGTGTGCACTTGGCAAGAGTACAAAGACCCTATTGCCAGACAGCAAACCCCTGTCTGGCTACCTTTCTCACCCAATGCATGAATTATTTTTTCCTTAGAGATTGGCTATAAAGCAGTGTTGGAAATTAAAGGCAAGTATTCCATTGGTCTTAAGCATAGCCAATACTAATTTCGACCACAGCCTAATTACTGCCAGCTCAGATCTTTTAGAACATATTTGGCACAGACTACAAAACAAACTATGTAAAAATTAAAGTGCAAAGGCATGGATTTGCCTCAAATAAGATATCAAATTGTAATAAGTAAGACACAAGGTTCCCCACTTTCTTTGTTACTGACTATTGATCTGAACTGATTTCTGCAATCATATTTTTTTATTCATTCATTGGCATGTCAACGTTAACAGTCATGCTGACATTTATTGTCATCCCTATCTGCCCCAGGTCTATGGAGGCAGTAAAGAGTTAACCATAATTTCCCTATTATTAGCTCCCACACCCACACTTACACTGAACCGATCTGTGTAAATTGTTCATCAGACTGTGGATGCACCCACCCAGCACCGGAAACACTGCTGTACCACTGGTGCCTGCAGAACCTAATCATACTGAGTAAAGTTGTATAGCAGCTTCCTTTATAAATATGGATCAAGGAATTAATAACTGATACAAGAGAGAAGATGGTGGGTACAATACAACATTTAAAAGACATCTGGACAGGTACGTGGATAGGAAAGGTTTATCTCAAACTATATCATGTTTAAACTTGGAAAAAATTAGGAATGGTACTGTTGATCCTTCGCTTAAATTTGAAGATATTTGGAGTCCATTTATTCAATATTTTCACATGATGTAGATCCCCTTTCAATAACTTTCCAACTTGTAGGAACAGAGTTGACGACATAATATTGCTGTTTCTACTGAGAAATTTTAGCCCAGTTTTTTTTCTTTTCTTTTAGTTTAGTTTATATTGTTTACAATTTTTCTTATTGATTTGTGTTTTTTTAAACTTATATAATAAAGCTTTTTCTTTCCTTTCTTTTATATTATATTCATTTACTAAGAGATCGTTGGATCTACAGATTTTTTTTATATTTTATTGTTCTTTATGGTTATCTATGACATGATTGTTCTCCTGATCTCTTTGTATTACATGTATAAATATTGATGCTATATATCAATCTGTATTAATTTGAAAACTAATAAAAAGATTGAAAAAGAAGGAAAGGAAAGGTTTAGACAGATATGGGCCAAATGTAAGCAAAAGGGACTAGCTCAGGTAGGCGCCTTGGTCAGCATGGATGTGTTGGGCTGAAGGGCCTATTTCTGAACTATATGACCCTGTGACTCTGTATGAAAATGAGGGCAGTATGTGACTCTAAACTGATTGTCTGTGCATTATGGTTATTCTTGTGTCTCCCAACCTGCTGGTCTAGAATTCTATACTTTGCCTTTTTATTTCCTCTGCACATTGAGATTATGCGACTATTAGAGTCACAGAGTCACGTATCACGGAAACAGGCCCTTTGGCCCAACTGGTCCATGCCGACCAAGATTCCCATTTAGGCTAGTCCCATTTGTCTGCATTTGGCCCATATCGCTCTAAACCTTTCCTATCCATGTACCTGTCCAGGTCCCTTTTAAACGTTGTTATTGTACTTGCCTCAACCACTTCCTCTGGCAGCTCGTAGTGTGTACAACCACCTTCTGCATGAAGAAGTTGCCCCTCAGGTCCCTTTTAAATCTCTCCCTTATCAAGTTAAATCTATGTCCTCTAGTTCTTGATTCCCCAACCCTGGGAAAAAAATTGTGCACGTTCATCTAATCTATTCCCTCATGATGATTTTATACACCTCGGTAAGATCATCCCTCATTCCCCTATGCTTCAATGAAAAAAGTCCTAACCTGCTCAACCTCTCTCCATAACTCAGTCCCTCGAGTCCCGGCAACATCCTTATAAATCGCCTCTGCACTCTTTCCAGCTTAATAGCATCTTTCCTACAGCAGGGCAACTAAAACTGAACACAATATTCCAAATACAGCCTCACCAACATCTTGGATAGCAACCAATGTCCCTATTCTGGGATGACAAAGAGCTGCTTTGTAGCCAGAAGCTGGTGGGGCTTCAGATCCCACGGGAAGGTTATGGTACCTTTCTGGTCCTTCTCTTTAAATGTAAACACATCTGGGGTTGGATGAGGTGAGCCCCAGCCAGATGAAAACACACATAAAAATGCTGGAGGAACTCAGGAGATCAGGCAGCATCTATGGAGGGAAATAAACAGCCGACGTTTCAGATCGAAACCCTTCATCAGGACTGTGCCTCCATAGATGCAGCCTGACCTGCTGAATTCCTCCAACATTTTGTGTGTGTTGCTCCAGATTCCAGCATCTGCAAAATCTCTTGCGGACCCAGCCAGGAGTACAGAAGGAGAAGTAGAACCAGAAGTGATCAGGTAGTTGCAGAGTTGCACTTTGTGCTCCGTGTAATTAAAGATGTTTGAAACATAGATTTCTGAGAAGGGTCTCGGAAAGAAAAAGGAGTTCTTTGAGACCCTGTAAAATTACATGCAATTTTTGCTCTGGTTCAGAATTACATCTACCTTTGTACAGAAATACCCTTGTACGGGTACAGCTCTCCCCTCCATTGAGGACATCTACATGAGGCGATGTCTCAGGAAGGTGGCATCTATCATCAGGGACCCCCCACCATCCAGGCCATGTCCTCTTCTCGATGCTGCCATCAGGCAGGAGGTATAGGAGCCTGAAGACCCACACCTCAAGGTTCAACAACAGCTTCTTCCCCACCCATCAAGTTCTTGAACTGACCTGAAAAACCCCAGCACTACCTCGGACTAAAATTTCTTTCTCTCGCTCTCAATCTTGGACTAGTGTCGTTATGTTTATTTTGTTGTATATTTTGCATATTTGCAAGTTATGTATAACATATGTTATTTTAAGTTTATGTTAACATGTTTGTCCTCATCCTGTAAGGTACTGTGGGGCTGCTGCAAAAAGATAACTTTCATGGTGTTTATACGCTGTGTATATATTCCTATGACAACAATAAACCCGGACTTGGACATCAAGAAACATACACAGAAATACAGACATCTGCACACTGACTCTGCAAGATCCTCCAAATCCATTGACAGGATAAGCAAACATCAGCACCCTCTCCTGCCAACAGCCAGTTACGATGGGCAGGCCACACCATTCATGTGCCCAGCACCAGACTCCCGAAACAGATGCTCCATTCCAAGCTCGCCTCCGGAAAGAAGTTACCAGGCGGACAGAGAAGAAGGTTCAAGGATGTGCTCAAAGCTTCCTTGTACCATCCCCGCTGATTCCTAGGAATCCCTATCGCGTGATTGTTCAAAGTGGAGAAGGAGCATTCAGGATGGCACTGAGAACTTAGAGTCCATGCACCAGACAAGTGTGAAATGATACACTTTGGAAGATCGAACTTGAAGGCTGAGTACGAGGTTAACGGCAGGATTCCTAGTGGTGTGGAGGAACAGAGGGATCTTGGGGTCCAAGTCCATAGATCCCTCAAAGTTGCCGTGCAAGTTGATAGGGTGGGTTAAGAAGGCGTATGGTGTGCTGGCCTTCATTACTCAGGGGATTGAGTCCAAGAGCCATGAGGTAATGTTGTAGCTCTTTAAAACTGTGGTTAGACCACACTTTTGTGTTCAGTTCTGGTCACCTCATTACAGGAAGGATGTGGAAGTGTTAGAGAGGGTGCAGAGGAGATTTACCAGGGTGCCTGCCTGACACTGCTCCAGACTGTTTGCAACCTTGGTGCCATAGCTGACTTTGGACCACATCTCCGTGCCGTCACCAACCACCTCCGTAATGTCGCCTGATTCAGCTTCAGTTCACGGCTGAAACCTCCCGTTCTTGTCTGATCCAGAACTCTGCCACCCGATTCCTCGCTCCCACCAAGTCCCATTCATCCCCCTGCTCCCTGACTTATGTTAACTTCCACGGTACGGTACTTTAGCAGGCACGGTAGTGTAGCGGTTAGCGTAACGCTTTACAGCGCCAGTGACCCTGGTTCAAATCCGGCCACTGTCTGTAAGGAGTTTGTACGTTCTCCCCGTGTCTGCATGGGTTTCCTCCGGGTGCTCCAGTTTCCTCCCACATTCCAAAGACGTACGGGTTAGGAAGTTGTAGGCTTGCTATGTTGGCGCCGGAAGTATGGTGACACTTGCGGGCTGTCCCCCAGAGCACTCTACGCAAAAGGTGCATTTCACTATGTGTTTCAATGTCCATGTGACTAATAAAGATATCTCATCTTATTTTAAATAATGATTTTAAAGTTTTCATCCTTACTTTCAAATGACTCTAAAGCCTCATTGCCCCTACCTCTGTAACCTGTTCCACCCATATAACCCTCCAAGATCTCAATGCTCCTCCAATTGTGTCCCCCTGCTTATAATTGTTTTAACATTGGTCTCTCTGCTTTCAGCTGCATGGGGCGCAAATTCCCTCCCAACCATCCTATATGTTTTCTTTTAAGGACCTCCTTAAAACTTACTTCTCAAGCTCTGGAACCCTGCAAGGTTGCTGCTTTAGTTATCTGCTGGTGCTCATTCCCCATTTTGACGGTACATCGTTAGCACCTGTACCACCTACATAGAACATAGAACAGTACAGCACAGTACGGGCCCTTCGGCCCACAATGTTGTGCCGACCTATATAAACCTTATCCCCATTCAATCTATCCCCTTCTCTACTTCACCTCCCATAACCCTCCATTTTTCTTTTGTCCATGTGCCTATCTAATAATCTCTTAAATGACCCTATCGTAAGAATCCTGCCTTTAACCATGTACTTCGCCTTCAAGTTCGTTCTTCCAAAGTGTCTCACTTCACACTTCTCCGGATTGAACTCCATCTGCTACTTCTCCGCCCAGCTCTGCATCCTGTCTGCAACCTACAACAACCTTCTTCACTGTCTACTACACCACCAACCTTCGTGTCATCTGCAAACTTACCAACCCATCCTTCCACTTCCCCATCCAAATCATTTACAACATTAAATATCTAGATCCAAATCTCTGGAATTCCCTCCTCAAATCTCTCCAATCCCTGCTGCCCTTGCCTTCACTTAAGACACCTTTTGAATTTTAACTCTTTGACCTTTTTTTATGCCTGCCATAATACATGGTTCATTGTTAAATTCTTGTCTGATTTTGCCCTTCTGTTGCACCTTGGCATATGAAAGGAGCTATATAAACGCATTTTGTAGTGCTGAAGTAGTCTCCAACAACTGCAAGGTGAAAGGTGAGTTATCCCTTCATACCTACAGACCTTCAAATTAAAGTGGAAGTGAATTTCCAAGACAGATAGATAGAGTTTCTGGTACACACCTAAAGTACTATAATGATTTTCTTCCAAAGATCATTACTCACATGGGAATCTGAACATTGAGTGCCACCAGACTCTTTGAAGCAGAAGGCATCATCGCTGAGTCAGATCCTGTCCTCACAGCACTTGGCCACTCATAGGCAACTGCTATTGGACCCTGGATGATCATTTTATTCTGTATTGGCTATTCCTAGGCTCCTGAAAGGAAGCAACGAACTGCAAGCTGGAGGAAGTCAGTGGGTTGAGCAGCGCCTCAGTCCTGATGCAGAGTTTTGAACCAAAACGTCAACAATTCCTCCCCACCCCTACAGATGCTGCTCGACCCGCTGAGTTCCTCCAGCAGACTCTTTGTTGCTCCAGATTCCAGCGTCTGCAGTCCCTTGTGTCTCTTTCTTGAAAGGAAGAACAACCTTCATCTCTAAAGCCTCCTCGTGAGGGGACATAGTTACAACCATAGATACAACTTAAAACCGAGGTACATTGAAATTTCTTTTCACAAAGGGGAGCGAATCTCTGGAATTCTCTGCCCTAGTGAGTTGTGGAGGCTGGATCATTAGAAGTAGTTAAAGTGGAGGAAGATAAGTTTTTGAAAGATCGAGGAATTGAGACCTATGGTGATCTGGCACAGAGAAGGAGTTGAGAGGCCTGGGATAGATCAGCCAGGATCATATTGAATGGTGGGGCAGGCCTGAAGGACTGAGAGTCATGCTGCTGCTCCTATTTTCTTCAGTTCACTCCTCTTTCAGAACATCCTAAATCACTTTCACAGCCAATCAAACGCTTTTGAAGTGCACCCACCATTGTAATGAAGGAATCATGGTACCCAGTTTGAGCACAGGAAACTCTCACACAAAATAATGACCAGATAATCTGTTGTGAGGGTTAAATATTGCCCAAAGCATCAGGCATAATTCCTCTGTGAAACAGCACCACTGGGGATCAAACACTGGGATCCCTGTGATCAGCCTGGGTATGCTCAGTACTACCCAGTGCTTGTTAACTGGACCTTTGACAGAAAAGGCCATCTCAAAAGCTGCTGGTCTTTCAAGTGGACAGAAGCCAGAGATTCAAGCTAGAGACAGAGATGTCGTCTTTTGCATCATTCAAAGAAACTACTGAATACCATGACCTCATAATTGAAAGGAACTGCAAACAGTTCTCTCAACTTCAGTTTATTTTGAGGAATACTTTAGAATTGAACTAAATTGTGGGCCTTCACAGCTTTTACATTTTAATTGGTGTTTCATGTTGCTGTTAACCTACAATTACCCCATTAAATGCACTTAAAACTTATCTGCAAATTTAATTCCATACATGTTTTATTACCACAAAGCCAAAAGAATTAAAAGCAGAGTGAAATTAAAGGATTATGCAATGCATAGATTTGCACAAAAAAAAGCCACGAGAAACGTATTTAGGCTAGGAAACAAACACTGGTGCACAGTGCCATAAAATGTACAGGAAAAGAGCTTAGACACTCCAGGCCAACAACAAATGCCACAGAGCCACAACTAGGAGCCCTCTATTATGACAGTACCATTATGACATTGGTGGCTATATTGGGCACTGTCTTGTCTCCCTTGTACCTGCGATGGGCTCACAATGTTCCTCCCTTCTATCACACCCATTCTGCTTCACCTGAGCATAATATCAATACTGAGGGAGTGCTGCAGTGTCAGAGATGTCGTCTTTTGCATCAGATGCTTTATTTGTCTACCTGCACAACTGCACTTTCTCTGTAATTACAACACTATACTGTTCTCTTTTTACTACCGCAACGTAATTGTGTCTGTATGGATGGCACGCAAAACAAAAGCTTTTCACTGTATCTCGGTACATGTGACAATGATAATAAACCAAACCAAAGACATTAATTCAAAGCCTCAAATGCTTCTCAAACAGGGACTATTTTACAGTATCTTGTCTACATGATTTTTTCACCAGCATCAATCCCTCAACTAAGAGCACTGAAACCAACTTTTATTGATGCACCATAGAAAGCATCCTATCAGGATGCATCATGGCTTGGTACAGCAACTGCTCTGCCCGAGATCACAAGAAACTGCAGAGAGTTGTGGACACAGCTCAGCACATCACCGAAACCAGCCTCCCCTCCTTGGACTCTGTCTACACTTCTCATTGCTTCAGTAAAGCAGCCAGCGTAATCAATGACTCCGCCCACCCTGGACATTCCCTCTTCTCCTCCCTCCCATCGGGCAGAAGATACAGAAGCCTGAAAGCACGTACACCCAGGCTCAAGGACAGCCTCTGTTATAAGACTATTGAATGATCTCATCCTAGCATGACAAGATGGACTCTTGACCTCACAGTCTACCTCTTCACACTTTATTCTGCATTCTGTTATTGCTTTTCCCTTGCGCTACCTCAATGCACTGATGTAATGAAATAATCTGTATGGATGACATGCAAAACAAAGTTTTTCACTGTACCCTGGTACATGTGACAATAATAAACCAATTTACCTTCACATTTGTGGAAATTTATTCTGTGCAAATAGTCTGCCGTGTTGCCTCTGTGAATGCATCTCATTGGCTGCAGTGTATTCTGAGACGTCCTGAAGTTGTGAAGGGCACCGTGCAATGCAAGTCTTCCTCTCATTCATTTGCCAGTATTAAATTGTAGGTTTGCAGTAAGTTTTACGCACATGAGAGACACGTATGGCTTTGCCCTGATGTATTTACGACAAAATGGTTACTAATCAGTGCAAATTTCATGGCAGTCAACATCTGCCTTTTATTACAGCCCCTGTGTAATTATTATCCATCATTAACTAATGCAAAGTAGTAATTAATGGCACAGTTTACACTGTTTGTTTGGATACAAACCACTGCCTCAAATATCTAATTATCCAGTGGTATCCTTCCAATAGGCCAGCTTTCTATTGGGAAGGGGGTGGGGGGAGGGCAGGTGAAAGTGCGCAACCTCACTACACTGGCAATGATCGCGTTTCATCAACAATAACACCTTGCATTTACATAACACCTTGAATATCACCAAAGCTGAGGACCTGGTTTGGTGAAGGAATTACCAGTTGTAGGGAGAAGTGGGGCATGAATATGATGCCTGAATTGGAAGCATGCAGAGAGGGTTATATAGCTTGGGAAGCTTACAGAGGAAGGGAAGGATGAGGACAAGGAAAGATTAAATAGAATGTTTCAAATAAAATCTCACCGCCTATCCTGCTGGAGGTTAGTTCTACTGCTGGCCCTGTTGCCTTATTTGTGGAAATTTAAATCAGGTGCAAGCTGTGACAAATAATGGAACACACCATCAGAGACCGTCCGTTCCAGTGCACATGGCCACACCAGCTGCCACTACATGGCTCCAAGTCTTGGACAGTTTTTAATTTACTCATCGAAATATGGGCATCATTTTCTTGTGAGTATTTATCACCCATCATTAATTGCCCTTGAGAGGGTGGTGGTGAGTCACCTTCTTGAATTGCTGTAGTCCTTCTGGTGAAGGTTCTCCACAGTGCTGTTGGGGAGGGAGCTCCAGGACTCAGTGATGATAAAGGACGAGCAAAACACTTTCAACTGAAAATGGTTTGTGACTTGGAGGGAACATGGTCCCATGAGCCTCACACCGTGCCCTTCTAAATGGTACAGGTCATGGATTTAGGTGTTGCTAAAGTACCTCAGGTAGGTAAGTGTTGTGCATCTTCCAAATGACAGACACTGGAGTCCTTCCACATGGCTAGAACATAGAACACAGAACAGTACAGCATAGAAACAGGCCCTTCAGCCCCCGATGTTGTGCTGACTAGTTTGAGTCTGCATGGCTGTTTTCGAGTGAGATTTTAGCTCAAAGATATCTCCACTGAATTTGTCTTGAGGATCAGATGTGATGATCTGGTCCGAAGTTTGAAACACGTCGCTGAATTCATTGACAAGAGGAGAGTTAAGTCGCAATGTCGATCATGTCCCACTATGATCCTGTTTAATCCTACCCATGTCCTCAGAGGCTGGTGAAATCCAGGCAGCCTTGTCATTGGTTCTTGATCGAGTTCCTTGTTTGGACAGTATTTTCAGTGCAGGGACATCAACGTGCAAGTTGTTACGACCAGCTTATAAGAATGATATTCATTCATCATACCAATCTGTTCACCTCCTACCCCTCAGTCTGAACCTTCTCTCACCCAGTTATGCACTCAGAGAGATCTCCTTACTGAGGCAGGCTGGAACGTCTCTGTCTGCCTTGGCCTGGTTATGGATGACTTGGCCAGAAATTCCTAGAATGTAAATCAGATGGAAACTAGAAGACAATTTAAACAAATACTTGTCTTTCATTAGAGGATGTAAATCATGGCCAGGGTGGCTCACCACCAATGTGTTTAATCTTTGGGTGTGGTCCTTGAGTTGTCAAAGTAGCCCACAGTCCTAGAGCTGCAGTATCACCCCACCCCATTTGGTTTTGGACGATGACTTCTGGAAAAAGGTCATTTGACCATAATTAGATAAATAATAAACTTCAACTGTACTTCAGTTGGTTGTGCTCTTTTATTTGAGCCAGAAGTTTATGGGTTCAAGTTCCAAGCCAGTCTTGAGCACAAAAATCTAAGTTTACATCCCAGTGATGTGTTGAGGGAGTGCAGTAGTGTCAGAGTTGTCTCTGTCTGCCCTCTCAGGTGGGTATACAGATCCCTGGATGCTACTTCAAAGAGTAGTTACCCTCAGAGACTTGGCCATTATCACATTGCTGTTTGCAGGAGCTTGCTGTGTGCAAATTGACTACTGTTCTTCCCCTAATACAACACTGAATACACTTCAGAAGTACCTTATTTTCTGTAAAGTGCATTGGAATATCCTGAAGGTATGAAAGTTGCTGTGCAAATGCAAGTCTTTTTTGGAATAAATATTCGCCTGCTCTTTCTCTATAGACCTGTAAATTATTTTTTTATTTCCTTTTTGAAAGCTGCTACTGAATCTCAGCCAGCGCGTTCCAGGTGACAATAACCTTCAATGCAAAGAGTTCTCCTCATTTCTCCCTCCCCTCCCTCCCCACCATTTTGTCAATTATCTGAAGTCCACCTTCTGATTACTGAACCCGGCTGCCAGTGGAAACAGTGCCTGCTTCAAGTAAAACTCCCCTTAATTTTGAGCATTAAATCTCAACAAGCTCTTTGCACTTTTTTTTAAAATTCAATGTTTATATGCCGAGTTTGTCTGCATTGTGGACATCCAATTGTGTTGGTGGGCTGCTGTGTTTAATTCATGTGTTGGCTGGGCGTAACTCAGTAACAGCTTCATAAATTCACATTTTCACGGGACAACAGCGTGTAAGACCAGTCACTTACACCAAGGAACAAGATTGACAGAGGGGGAAGGAGTGACTGCCATCAACTGCACTCCTGTGATGCTTTTGTTCTCTGCGTTTATCTGTGAAGTTTCCTGCCTTTTGTCTCAATTATGCATCGACAGACAGTGATTGAGTGGAGCTTGGTGTCAGTTCTGCCTGTATGAGTGTCCACAGATTGATACAGACTAAAGCAATAACAACTTGTACCCTGCCTCCTTACTCCAGTGTCGAATGCAACAGAAACACCCTAAAGCACCTCATACTGACAATAGCAAGCAGAAAGTTCACACTGAACCACAAGGAGATATTAGTCACAAAGGAAAGTTTTAAGGAACATCATAAAAGAGGAGACATTGAGAACTGAAGAGATTAAGAAAGGAATTTACAGAGTAAATTGGCAGTTGAAGGCATGGCTGACAATGGTGAAGTGATTAAATACAGGACAAGACACTAAAGGCAACCTGGCAACAGGGGTGTAAGTTGTGGGGAGCGGTGGTGGGATATGAGGAGATTTGTCAAATCTGTCATCTGTGAAGTGGGCTTGACCTTCTGATGTTCATAACACTTAGCTGGTGGGAAGCCCTAGTTAAGTCATTCACAGCAAAAGCACCTCCAGAGTCCTGGAACAGATTGTATTGGACTTTTTCTTTAAAAAAACTGGTTTGTTTTCTAGTGCAGTTATACATTTCAACTGGTCTGAGACTGAAGAGAACTGAGCATAAGAGGAAAGTAGGATAAACTAGCATTTATATCGCACTGTGTAGATACTCAAAGAGCTTCACAGCCAATGAGGGACTTTTGAAGTGCTGCACTCCTGGCCAGGGCACAGATCTGTGTACACAAGTGTGCACGTACCTTGAGCAAGCTTTTCAAACGATGAATTTGGAATGTTTTGAAAAAGCAGAAAATTGTCCAGTCATCCAGGGGTGCAGGGGCTGTCAGCGAGATCACATGACACACATATTAATGGTTTTGACTGTACCAAGTAGGCCACTGATGAGGCTGCAGTTTAAGCCACAGTAACTGACATGGGCCGAACATCAGAGGGCAGCCACCAACTGTAATTTTCCTCCCTAAAAGTTTGTGAACTTTAACAGATCACTGGTTAGTTTTATGAATGCCAGCTTTTCTGTTCAAAGATTCTTTTTTAAACTTTAACTGAAAATCCCTCATTGCCATGACAGAATCTGGAGTATCAGTCCAGACATCTGGATTAAGAGGCTAGTCAGTCAACCACTACCCAATGGCATCCAGCATGTGGCAGCAACATTGTCCAAATCCTGTCATGTCTGCCTATCTTCCTGCACAATTTATTTTCATTATTTATTTGCTGGAACATTTTCCCAATATTTGTGGACTAGATACTTCAAAAAGGATTAATCAGCAATAAGCATTTCCAGATGCTCAGCCCACTGAACATCTTGCTCTTTAATGCTGACTAGTCATCAGCTCAAAGCTGACTCATTTTAAACCAAATGATAAAACACCTGCTCTATTTCTTAACCAGCACCAAGGGATGTAGTTTTTTTTTGTTACACACAGGTGTGTAACACAGGAGAGGTAGTGGAAGCAGATATGACGGCAACGTTTAGGAGGCACTCAGATAGGCAGGGTATGGAGGGATAAAGACCACATGCAGGCAGACGGGATTAGTTTAAATTGGCACCATGGTCAGCATAGACGTCATGGGCCAAAGGGTCTGTTCTCTGTTAAAAGATCAGCACCATCTTAATGGCAGAACAAGATAAAGGGACCAAATAGCCTCTTGTTCCTAGATTTCTAAATAGCTCCTCTGCCATTATTTATAAAAAAGTGTTTGATCCAGTTGGTATTTTAGCCTCTGAGACAGAGGTCACGGTATCCCCGAAGGAAATGAGTATACCATCTGTATCAACACTTCACTGTAGTTCTGAGGGAGTGATGCACTGCTGGAAGTAGGGGAGGACATTAAACAAGCTCCATATGCAGGAAGAGAAGGATTCCAAAATATTACGTGAGCAGAGGAAGATAGACCTTCCAGTGGAATAGAAACATTTGAGAAAAGTGTGTTCCTCAAAACAAAATTGGACTGAAAGGCAGTTGCTATTCCCCTCAACAAATCAGATGCCCTTAAAACCCACATATATTGAGATAAATTACTTTCTAATTAAGTAGAACCTCCACACACAGGTTGACATCCCTGGATGTGATTTAATTACCCTATTTTGAAAACTTCATTACAGTCAGTCAGTTAAACTCACCAGCTGAAGACCTCATCCTGAACTGGAGAGCAATTTTGAGCCGTGTATTTGGAAAAATCCCTGGATGGGGCATATTAATGGGCAACTGAAAAGATTAGTTGTAACTACATGCTGAGTTGCTCCAGATTCCAGCATCTGTATTCTTGCGTCTTCAGAGGAAATATTGGCTAATGGTACAGCCAGGAAAGTGGAGGGTGGTGGCACAGCCATTGGATGAGCAGAGGACAGGAGCAAGGACAAAGATTGGAGGAGGTGACAGGTGTACAAAGGAACAAAGCCAAGCGGAGAGTTATAGGCAGGGATGGTTAATGGAGTTACACAGCCAATGGAGCTCGCCGTGGATGGAAACAGTGGGCAAGTGGACCATGTTTGGCAGGTGAAACTGGACTTTGTGCTAGGTATGAACTGCGACCATGCTGACTGAAGTCCAAGCAAAGGGTGAATGAAGATTTCAGCAATGGCAGATAAAGAGTTCGAGCAGCTTCCCGTAAGCAGGGCACGTTGGTTACTGAGTGATTTTGCTCTGGCAAATTAGTATCAACATGTGAAATGACAACATTGAACAATCAATGTAAAACCAACTGTTTTTAATATTCAATGTGTCAGGGCTATTCCAGAGGTCTCATTTAGCAACTGTTGACTGGGTAGCCTTCTGTTTTTTTTCCCACTATCTCCAAGGTTTTTCCAATATCTCGAAGGTTTTCCCAATCCTGCATGTGCCTATTTGTCTGCTGTTTGTTTTTTCTGCGGTGCTTTCACAATGTTGAGTTTCTTGGGCATGTTGGAGCTGGCTTTCATGGTGACATCATGTTCAATCTTGTTCCTTATAGCTACTTCCAGGTTCTGCAGAACAAGGTTAAAAGCCAGGAGTCAGCCACCTGTAGGATTTCACCCACTCGTATCTTAACACATGCAGAGCAGTGCTGCCCAAGATTCCCATGGGTAGGGAAAAGTGTCCTTCCCATTCCAGAATGATGCACACAGATGAGCATTTCCAGGAAGTTATGAAAAAGGGAACAATTTGTATTTATAATAAAGTAAAACTCCAATAATCTGGCATCCAATTGTTTGGAAATCCTGATGGTTTGACATCAAGCTCACTTATTGGTCCGGAGTGCAAGTGGGGTGCAGTCAGAGCCAGGGTCCAGAATGGCTCTGGTGTGCAACCAGGGGCAGGGTAGGATAGGAAACACAAACGGTCAGGAACCTGGATAGATTTGCAGTTGGGGCTTGGAGTGTTTGCATATTTCCCACTCCCATTAACCTCACTGGGTTGACTGGAAGATTTATTACACCAGTGTGATACATGTTAAAAAAAGGGTGAAATAAAAATGTGGGCATATTATTGGGAGAAATAGGCACTCTCTGGAAAATTCACTAGTCCAACACCACCATAGTCCCAGGGGTGCCTTGGGACATTGAGTATAAAAATTGACAGCTGTATTAAATTTTGGTTAGGTCACATTTGGAGTACTGTGTGCAGTTCTGGTCATTACATTACAGGAAGGATGTAATGTAATGACCAGAACTTTGGAAGGGTGATGCTTTGGAAAGGGTGCAGAAGTTGTTCACCAGGATGCTGCCTGGATTAGAGGGTATCAGCAATAAGGAGAGGCTGGACAAACTTGGACTTGGACTGTTTTCTCTGGAATGTCAGAGGCAGAGAGGAGATCAACAAACAATATCTAAAATGATAGGCATAGATAGGGTAGATAGTCAAAGCCTTTCTCCCAGGGTGGAAATGTCAAGAGCCAGAGGACATAATTTTAAGGTGAGAGGGAGAAAGCTCAAATGAGATTTGTGAGGCAAGTTTTTTTCCCTTTACACACAGAGTGGTGGGTGCCTGGAACACACTGCAGAGAAGTGGTGGAAGCAGATATATTAGCAATGTTTAAAAGGCATTTAGGCAGGTACATGAACAGACAGAGAACGAAGGGATATAGACCACATATAGGTCAATGGGATTACATTGGCATCATGGTCAGCACAGATGTGTGGGTTGAAGCACCTATAACCTGCGCTGTACTGTTCTGTGTGCCAAATTATCAGAGTTTTACTGTAGCCCCTTTCACATTCCTTTTAGGACACCCCAATGCTCTTCGCAACCAATGAAATACTTTTGAAGTTTAGTCACTTAATGCAACCTAGAAAAGACTGCAGCCGACCTTTGCACATCAAACTCCCAACATTACAAGGGATAACAACCAAATTATAGGCATTATCTTTTATTCACCACAGTGCTACAGTAACCTTTACATGGACCTGAGAGGGAAGATAGGACAGTGGTTGAGATTCTAAATCCAAGGCAATGAACACCTAAGGAAGCTCTTCATTGATTCTAAGCTAAGGAAGTAATTCAGAAGCAGCTTCTTCCCCTCTGCCATCAGATTTCTGAATGGTCCACGAACACTACCTCCTTATTCCTTTTTTATTGTACACATTTTATTTATTTTTTTAACTTACATTTTATGTCTTTGCACTGTACTGCTGCTGCCAATCAACGATTTCACCTCATACGAGTCTGCGATAATAAATCTGGTTCTGATTCATCAATCAACTTTCAGTTTATAGCACAATGGGGGTAAGCAAACCATAATGGATTCAGATAGAGGGGAACAGGGATCATGAAGAGTGCCCAAGGAAGGCGGTAAGAATGCAAGGGAGGAGGGCAGTTTGCAAACATGAGGAAGGA
Source organism: Pristis pectinata (assembly GCF_009764475.1). Lineage (NCBI taxonomy): Eukaryota > Metazoa > Chordata > Chondrichthyes > Rhinopristiformes > Pristidae > Pristis > Pristis pectinata. The sequence goes on along the minus strand of NC_067435.1, from coordinate 3,248,349 downwards.
CAACAAGAGAGGGGGAGAAAGATTGGGAACGCTTTGCTCAAAAATGCCTCCTGGTGGGTCTCCAGGCCTGACCACACCACACCCCAGTGATGGGTTGGTGAAACATTATCAAGCCCCCTCCTCCACCTAAATTAGGAAAATTTAACAATTGGATTCTTAAGCTGCCTGTACAACCTTATACTTGACATCTCTGATCAGCAGCAGCTAATCACAGATGCGCAGGAGATGGTGTGCATTTGGAAACCTCTCCTCATCAGCGCAGTTCCTGTTCCATGAATTAACAAAGCCCCTGGCAGAGGTTGTGCACTTGCATACAGGAACAAAGTCACTTGGACAGGTCTTTCCCAGCTTAGAGTCAAAGGCCTCCACGAGGGAAGCCCTGGCAGCAGCCTAGAATTTGTGTGAGGGGCCAAAAGATAATGACAGATGACAATAAGACAGGACACAGTAAATGGCAGGACCCTCAACAGTGATGTACAGACAGATCCTGGGGTCCAAGCCCATAGCTCCCTGAAAGTAGCTGCACAGGTTGATAGGGTGATAAAGAAGGCATATGGCATCCTTGCCTTTATTAGTCAAGGCACTGGGTTCAAGAGTCAGGAAGTTATGCTGTAGCTTAAATCTGGTTCGGCCACATCTGGAGGACTGTATTCAGTTCTGGTTGCCCCATTATAGGAAGGAGGCTTTGGAGAAGTTGCAGAAGAGGTTACCAGGTTGCCGCCTGGATTAGAGGGCATGTGCTACAAGGAGAGGTTGGACAAACTTGGGTTGCTTTCTCTGGATTGACAGAGGCTGAAGGGAGACCTGATGGAAGTTCATAAGATCATGAGAGGCATAGATAGACAGCCGGTATCTTTTTCCCAGGGTTGAAATGTCTAACACTAGAAGGCATTCATTTAAGGTGAGGGGGGAAAAGTTCAAAGGAGATGTGCGGGGCAAGTTTTTCTTTTACACAGAGAGTGGTGGGTGCCTGGAAATGTGCTGCCAGGGGTGGTGGTGGTGGAGGTAGGTACAATAGAGGCATTTAAGACAGAGGCATTTAAGAGGCTCTTAGATAGGTACATGAATGTGCAGAGAATGTAGGGATATGGACATTGAGTACGCAGAACGGATTAGTTAGGCATTTAATTACTAGTTAAATTAGGTCGGCATAATATCGTGGTCCAAAGGGCCTGTTCCTGTGCTGTACTCTTCTCTGTTCTGAATGGTGGCTGGTAGTTGCTCCACATCAGGTGACAAAATCAAATGCAATTGACTGATTACACTCCCCAGTTCCTGTCATATGTTGCTCACTGGCTGCCTCTACTGGCAGAGTACACAGCACTGCAGCTGTACACATTCCATCCTTAAACTTAGAACATCAAGGGTCAGAATAGTAGGGCATTGATCCTTCAAGCCTGCTCTGGTACTTAAGAAAAGATCACGGCTGATACAGTCCACTTCCTGATCCAATCCCCATATCCCTCCGTACACAGAGTTCTACCCAGCTCAGTCCTAAACATTCTCAGAGTATCCACTGCTCCCTGAGCAAACAACTCCAGCTGCTGAGAGAAGCAATTTTTCATCTCCTTATCCGCAAGAGCGGCAGGAACTTGCTCACACAGGGAGCGGTTCATGGCAATGAGATAGTTACATTTAAGGGGAGGTTGAACAAACATGCAAGGGGCAAGGGAAAAGTGGGTTTCATTGATAGATAAGCAAAGATAGGCCCTGATGCAGGGTTTTGACCCAAAACATTGACCATTCCTCCCCCACCATCCCCCCCCCCCCCCCCCCACCAACAGATGCTGCTCAACCTGCTGAGTTCCTCCAGCAGATTGTTTGTTGCTCCAGATTCCAGCGTCTGCATCTCATCTCTCCAAAGATAGGTGGAATCTTGACTGCAGCATGGATTGGTTGGGCCACAGGACATGTTTCTTGCCTCGTTTCCTCAACACAATGTGTAAATGACCCTCAATCCTCATTCTACCCAGCCAGCCAGAGGCAGGAACCAGTCTGCATCCTACCCACTCATCCAAAAGCTTATGATTCAGCCTTAACTCACTCATCCAACAGGAACATGCAATAAGTCTACAGCAACAGTGAGCTGCAAAGAAGGCCTCGCAGCTTTGACCGTCACATTCTCTCTCTATAGCATGGAGTACAAGGAGGTCATGCTCAAACTGTACAAAAGACTGGTTAGGCCACAGAGCTGTGTACACTTCTGGTCGTCACATTAGAAGCACCAGTGAGAAATGAGGAGATTTATGATACAGAGGTTCACTACTAAAGGCAAGACTTAGCCACACTAATCAGGAAATGGCAGATAGGTCTCCATTTTGTTTCAAAGCTTGAAGACATTGCATTGATAATGTTGTTCATTTTGTGACAGATGTTATCCTCTTTGATGTTTCCCACTGACCACTGGAATTTCTTAGACACCACCCCCGTACAATAAAAAAAGAGTAAATTCCAAAGTAGATACCTTCTTTAGTTTCTGCTGTTGAATCACTTGCTTCTTTTTGGGAGCGATTACTCGTCCTAACGGGGTTAAGAAACAACATCATCACACAAGGGAAATATCGACTCAATGGATCTGTTTTTTGCAACATATTATGTTGAATCACGCAAAGTTCATTAACCTGGGCTTTTAAAACTGAGCACTCAGACAGAACAGGTACATCAAAACTGTACTTTTGTGCATCAAACATTTGCCCTGTATCAGTCCAAGATCAGTGGAAGCACGCTTGGCTGGAACGTCATGGATTCGAGTCTAGACCAGTAAAATAAAATAAACCTATCGAAGCTGATATTTCAGTTGAAGGAGTGCTCAATTGTTGGAAGTGCAGTCATTCAGATATTGTTAAACTGAGGCCCTAGCTTCCCCTGCTGGCCAACACAAAAATTCCCACGTGGTTAACATTCAACTCTCAATTATCGACATTAAAACAGTGCTTACTGATGTCATTGCTTTCTGCATGACCTTATCTACAAATTGGCTGCACATTTCCCCATGTGAAAAGTGAGGGGACCCTAACAGTATTTTACAAGGTGTGAAGTGCCTTGGGACAGGACGTGATAAATAGAAACACTCTTATTTCTCTAGAAAGCTAAATAACAATTATTTTGCTCATTTTTTAAAAATAAAAATCACATGCCATCCATAAACAACTGCCTACACACATTCCTGATATGCACCACTGCAGAATTGGTCAGAACTTAGGTTGTTCCCGAAAGGAATGAGATCATTGGGTTTGATGCTGATGGAAAGCAGGAGAGGGGAAGAGGCAGTGAATGGACTAAGATTCACAGTGAATATGTAGCCCTCACCCCACGCTCCCTTCAATCCCACTTCTTTCTCATCTGGACATTTTCCTTTGCTAGTTCCCCGGGAAAGGTCCAAGTCAGTCCCAACTCTTTATAAGGAGCAGCCAGAAGTTCATGGGAAGCAAATGCACCATCGTAGAGGCTATAACTGAAGACCCAAGGTAGAACCAGACGTCCCCTGGGCTGGACCGAGACCAGAGGACCCACGACCTGAGAGGACCTGCAACCAGAGACCCAGGGGTGAGACACCAAGGAAACAAGCTGAACCTGGTCTGAGATCCAGGTCCATATCCTGACTCAGACCCAGGTGCAATGTACTGGTGGGCAAGGGTGCATCTTAAAATGGGGGACGCAGCACTAGAGCACACGGATCTATGGGTGTAAAACACTGGGAAACTGTACTAGTGGGAACAGCTCCATGGTACGCAACAGTGAGGTATGATACAGTGGGAACTGGTCAAGCAGCGTATAGCACTGGGGTAGTACAGCACTGATGCCACAGGTTTCTTGCTGCATATCTTTGGACTACAGGACTGGTAGGGACAGATCTATCACTGTATAACACTGGGGTACAGTCCTAGTGAGGATGTGTCTGTCATTGCATAACCCTGGAGTACAATACTGACAAGGACCAGTCTGTCACTGGATAACACTGGGAAAGGGTACTCATGGAACAAGTGTCACTGCATAACAATGGGACACAGTACAAACTGGGACAGATATACAACTGTATAATACTGGAGCACAGTACTGGTGGGAACAGACTTCTTGCTGCAGATCACTGAGGTATGGTATTGGTGTGTCCAGGCCTAGCAAAGAAGAAAGGATTAGCATAACACTTACAGCGCCAGCAGCCCGGGTTCAATTCCAGCCACTGTCTGTAAGGAGTTTGTACATTCTCCCTGTGTCTGTGTGAGTTTCCTCTGGGTGCTCCAGTTTCCTCCCACATTGCAAAGACGTAAGGGTTAGGAAGTTGTGGGCATGCTATGTTGGCGCCAAAAGCATGGTGATACTTGCAGGCTGCTCTATGCAAAAGATGCATTTCACTGTGTGTTTCAATGTACATGTGACCAATAAGATCTTATCTTAAATATCAAATAAACTGCAGAAATCTGAAATAAAAACAGAAAATACTGAAGATACTCAACAGGTCAGGCCACAGCTGTGGAAAGAGAAACAGAGTTAGTGGCTTAGATCGAAGACCTGAACAGAACTAGTTCTGATGAAAGGTCTTTGACCTGAAATGTTAATGCTGTTTCTCTTCCCACTGATGTAGCCTGACCTTCTGAGTACCTCCAGCATTTTCTGTTTTTATTTTAGATAGGATTGAAAATCTGACCTCTCCACAATAAAGCTGAGTACTACTGAACTAAAGTGGGACAAAGGCAATCAACAGAACAAAAACTATAACAGAACAACTTCCATTAATCTAGCATATTTAATGTTACAAGCTGAACAAATTAATTTAGAGGCATTATCAAACTTAGAAATTCAAACCAAGACACACAGAAGCAATTGTGGCTTAGCCAAAGAGGAGATTATTAGGAGTGCATTAAAGCTGAAAAGCAGTGGAGAAATCGAGAGGGTTTGGGGAGTGGGGATTTCCAGAGCTTTGTCTCTGGAGGCTAAACACCAAGGCTAGAGCAATTAAATTCAGAGAAAGACAACAGCCTTCAATTAGAGAAACGAGTATCTTTGACAGTGATGGGACCTAAAGTTAGAGAGGTAGGAGAGAGTCCATGAAGACACCCAAAAACAAGGATTTTAAGTGATCTTTGTGCTCAGCCAAAGTCCAATGTTTGTCGACAAATTTCATGAAATGCTATTGGTGGGGTACTTTGTATAATATTTTGGAGATGTGTCCAACTAGAGACCTCCAATACCTTTGGAAAATGCCCTAACATCACTCATTCTACGTGCCCATCGGGATGAAGAGAAAATTAATTTACAAACTTCTTACATGTTCTCAAGATTTAAATTCACCCCTTTCTACCCAAGTATGAAATGACCGAGCTGTGGGTGTACAATTGTGTTCTGAGTGGGTAATAAACTCAGTCTAACTAGTGCAAGAAATAGGAATCATACACTTGCTTGAGTCAGCTTCACCATTCAGTAAGATCGTGGTCAATCAAGTCCCATTTACCTGCACCTGATCCACAGCCTTCTATGCCTTGGTGATTTAAGTGCTTGTCTTGTTGGCTTCCTAAATGTTGCGAGAATCTCTGCCTCCACCACCTCCTCAGGCAGCACATTGCAGACTCCAAGCCTGAGTGAAAAACTTCCCTCTCAGATCCCCCCGAAACCACCTAAACCTATGTTCACTTGTCTTAGACACCCCCACCAAGGGAGAAAGATTCTTATTATCTACCCAATCTATCCCCATTGTAATTGTGTTACCTCTGTCAGGTCATTCCTCAGCCTCCTCCACTCCACTGTTTATAAAATGCTCCAATCCAGGTAACTTGCTGGTGAACTCCTCTGCAGTCTCTTCAGCACAATCACATCCTTGCTATAGCATGGTAATCAGAACTACACAATACTCCTATGCCTTGGTGATTCAACAGTCCAAGATACTTCTAAGGTGTTGTGAGAGTGTCTTCAACATCCTCAGCCAATGAGCCTTCACTGCACTCTCAGATAGATACTGCCAAAGGTTCACCACCCTCCAATGAAGATATTTCTTCTCATTTGTCCTGAATGGTCAAGTCCTCAGTTTGAGATGTGACTCTGGTTGCAGTCATCCCAACCTGGAGAGGCATCAACCCACATCAGCGCTGACAAGTCTCACTGGACAACGAGAACACAAGGAAATTGGAGCAGGAGTTGGCCACTTGTCCTGTCAAGCCCACCCTGCTATTCAATATGCTTGTGGCTGATCTATGCTGGCCTCAACTCTCCTTCTGAGTCAGTTCCCCATGACCCTCGAATATTTATCCATCTCCATCTTAAAGATACACAGGTAGCCAAGGTTGTGAAGAAGGCATATGGCATTCTTGCCTTCATCAGATGGGGCACAGAGTACGGGAAATGGGACATCAGGTTACAGTTGTACAAGGTGTTGGTGAGACTGCACCTGGAGTATTGTGTGCAGTGCTGGTTGTCGTACTTTAGGGAAGGTGTCATTAAGCCAGAGAGGGTGCAGAAAAGATTCACGAGAGCGCTTCTGGGACTGGAGGGTGAGAGTTAAAACCGGACAGGTTGAGACTCTGTTCAAGGAAGCAGCAGAAGCTACCTCATCAAATATATTTAAGACACAGTTAGATAGATTTTTGCATAATAAGGGAATTAAGGGCTATGGGAAACGGTAGGTAGGTGGATCAGATCGGCCGTCATTGAATGGCAGAGCAGGCTCGACGGGACAGATGAGCTACTCCTGCTCCTATCTCTTATGACTGTTTTCCCTGGAGCGCAAGAGGCCGAGGTGCAGTCTCATAGAAGATTATAACATTACGAGGGGCACAGATTGTGCCCATCCACACAGTCTCCTTCCCAGGGTCGGGGAAATCAAGAACCGGAGGGCACAGGTTTAAGGTGAGAGGGGAGAGATTTGATAGGAACCAGGGGGTGGTCGGTATGTGGAACGAGCTGCCAGAGGAAGCGGGTGAGGCAGGTAGATGAAGAGCATTTAAAGCAGGTCCACGGACAGGAAAGTTTATGGGCCGCACACGGGCAACTGGGACGGGCTTAGACAACGTGGTCAGCATGGACCAGATGGGCCGAGGGGCCTGTTTCTCTGCTGTTCCGGACCTCCCCCACCCCTGAGAGGGAGGGGGGCAGAAAGACGACAGACTCGCCCCCCCCCCCCCCCGGAGCCCGGAGCCCGGAGCCCGGAGCCCGGAGCCGGGGCCGAGCCGGCAGAACCCGGGCCCCGACCCGGGGGATCACGGCGGCTCCGGGAGCGGCCAGGACGTCGGTCCAGCCCCGTCGGCGACCCCCGCCCCCTCTCCTCCCCCCCCCCCCACCCCACCCTCACCTCCCTTCCGCGGCCCCCGGGCTCCGCTCCGGGGTTTTCCCGCCGCCGGTCTCCGCGCCGCCAGTTTGAAGCGACCCTGCGCCATGGCAAAGGCCTCTGGGAGCGGGGCACGGCGGGATACTGGAGGACTGCGGGGCGGGGAGCGGGAGGACCGCCTGCGCGGCACGCTGGGATACTGGAGGACTGCGGGGCGGGGAGCGGGAGGACTGAGGGGGGCGGCGACCCGACCTGAGCTGGAGATGGGAAGCCGCGGAACGATGAGGGAGGAGAGGGCGGAGGGAGGGAGGGAGGAGAGGGCGGAGGGAGGGAGGGAGGAGAGGGCGGAGGGAGGAGAGGGCGGAGGGAGGAGAGGGCGGAGGGAGGGAGGGAGGAGAGGGCGGAGGGAGGGAGGGAGGAGAGGGCGGAGGGAGGGAGGGAGGAGAGGGCGGAGGGAGGGAGGGAGGAGAGGGCGGAGGGAGGGAGGGAGGAGAGGGCGGAGGGAGGGAGGGAGGGAGGAGAGGGCGGAGGGAGGGAGGGAGGGAGGAGAGGAGGGAGGGAGGGAGGGAGGAGAGGGCGGAGGGAGGGAGGGAGGAGAGGGCGGAGGGAGGGAGGGAGGGAGGGAGGGAGGAGAGGAGGGAGGGAGGGAGGAGAGGAGGGAGGGAGGGAGGGAGGGAGGGAGGGAGGAGAGGAGGGAGGAGAGGAGGGAGGAGAGGAGGGGAGGGAGGGAGGGAGGAGAGGGGCGGAGGGAGGGAGGGAGGAAGAGGGCGGAGGGAGGGAGGGAGGAGAGGGCGGAGGGAGGGAGGGAGGAGAGGGCGGAGGGAGGGAGGGAGGAGAGGCGGAGGGAGGGAGGGAGGAGAGGGCGGAGGGAGGGAGGGAGGAGAGGGCGGAGGGAGGGAGGGAGGAGAGGGCGGAGGGAGGGAGGGAGGGAGGAGAGGAGGGAGGGAGGAGAGGAGGGAGGGAGGGAGGGAGGGAGGGAGGGAGGGAGGGAGGAGAGGAGGGAGGGAGGGAGGAGAGGAGGGAGGGAGGGAGGGAGGAGAGGAGGGAGGGAGGAGAGGAGGGAGGGAGGGAGGGAGGGAGGAGAGGAGGGAGGGAGGGAGGAGAGGAGGGAGGGAGGAGAGGAGGGAGGGAGGAGAGGAGGAGGGAGGGAGGAGAGGAGGGAGGGAGGGATCAGAGGAGGAGGGAGGAGGAGAGGAGGGAGGGAGGAGGGAGGAGAGGGCGGAGGGAGGGAGGGAGGGAGGGAGGAGAGGGCGGAGGGAGGGAGGGAGGAGAGGGAGGAGAGGGCGGAGGGAGGGAGGGAGGGAGGAGAGGGCGGAGGGAGGGAGGGAGGAGAGGGCGGAGGGAGGGAGGAGAGGGCGGAGGGAGGGAGGATGAGGGCGGAGGAGGGAGGGAGGAGGGAGGAGAGGGCGGAGGAGGGAGGGAGGGAGGAGAGGGCGGAGGGAGGGAGGGAGGGAGGACGAGGGCGGGAGGAGGGAGGAGGAGGAGAGGGCGGAGGGAGGGAGGGAGGAGAGGGCGGAGGGAGGGAGGGAGGGCGGAGGAGGGCGGAGGGAGGGAGGGAGGAGGAGAGGGCGGAGGGAGGGAGGGAGGGAGGGAGGAGAGGGCGGAGGGAGGGAGGGAGGAGAGGGCGGAGGGAGGAGAGGGCGGAGGGGGGGAGGGAGGGAGGGAGGGAGGGAGGAGAGGGCGGAGGGAGGGAGGGAGGAGAGGGAGGAGAGGGAGGGAGGGAGGAGGAGAGGGCGGAGGGAGGGAGGGAGGAGGAGAGGGCGGAGGGAGGGAGGGAGGAGAGGGCGGAGGGAGGGAGGGAGGAGAGGGCGGAGGGAGGGAGGGAGGGAGGAGAGGGCGGAGGGAGGGAGGAGAGGGCGGAGGGAGGGAGGGAGGAGAGGGCGGAGGGAGGGAGGGAGGGAGGGAGGGAGGAGAGGGCGGAGGGAGGGAGGGAGGGAGGAGAGGGCGGAGGGAGGGAGGGAGGGAGGAGAGGGCGGAGGGAGGGAGGGAGGGAGGAGAGGGCGGAGGGAGGGAGGGAGGGAGGAGAGGGCGGAGGGAGGGAGGGAGGAGAGGGAGGAGAGGGAGGGAGGGAGGAGGAGAGGGCGGAGGGAGGGAGGGAGGAGGAGAGGGCGAGAGGGAGGAGGGAGGAGGAGAGGGCGGAGGGAGGGAGGGAGGAGGAGAGGGGGGAGGGAGGGAGGAGGAGAGGCGGAGGGAGGGAGGGAGGGAGGGAGGAGAGGGCGGAGGGAGGGAGGGAGGAGGAGGAGAGGGCGGGAGGGAGGGAGGAGGGAGAGGGCGGAGGGAGGGAGGGAGGAGGAGAGGGCGGAGGGAGGGAGGGAGGAGGAGAGGGCGGAGGGAGGGAGGGAGGAGGAGAGGGCGGAGGGAGGGAGGAGGAGAGGGCGGAGGGAGGGAGGGGAGAGGGCGGAGGGAGGGAGGGAGGGGGAGAGGGCGGAGGGAGGGAGGGGGAGAGGAGGGAGGGGGAGAGGGCGGAGGGAGGGAGGGGGCGGAGGGAGAGGGAGGGAGGGAGGGGGAGAGGGAGGGGGAGAGGGGGAGAGGGAGGGAGGGAGGGAGGGGGAGGGAGAGGTTGTGGAGGGGCGGCGGGCTGGGGCACCAAAGAAGGTCACGGTGAGGTCCTGCACCGTGGGGATTGGCAGAGATTGTGGGGCAGAGAAGGTCGAGGAGCGGTGCGTGGTGGGAGCTTGAAGGTCGCAGGGCAGAGAATTATGGGACAGGGAAGGTCGCTGGTCGAGGTCGGTGGCGCCCTCTAGAGGTCCCTGGAATCCTACGCACCAACACCTGGTTGTTATAGAGTTGTTGTTGTATTGTAGAGTTATATAGAACAGAGAACAGTACAGCACAACACAGGCCCTTCGGCCCACAATGTTGTGCCAACCTTTAAACCGCGCCTTAAGGACTATCTAACCCCTTCCTCCCACATATCCCCCTAGTTTAAATTCCTCCATATGCTTATCTAAGAATCTCTTGAATTTCACCAATGTACCTGCCCCCACCACCACCCCAGGCAGCACATTCCGTGCCCCAACCGCTCTCTGGGTTTAAAAAAACCTTCCTCTGATATCTCCCTTGAACTTCCCACCCATTACTTTAAAGCCATGCCTTCTCGTATTGAGCATTGGTGCCCCTGGGAAAGAGGCGCTGGCTGTCCACTCTATCTATTCCTCGTAATATTTTGTACACCTCTATCATGTCTCCTCTCATCCTCCTCCTCTCCAAAGAGTAAAGCCCTAGCTCCCTTAGTCTCTCCTCATAATGCATACTTTCTAAACCAGGCAGCATTCTGGTAAATCTCCTCTGCACCCTTTCCAATACTTCCACATCTTTCCTATCATGAGGCGACCAGAACAGGACACAGTACTCTAAGTGTGGTCTAACCAGAGTTTTATAGAGCTGCATCATTACCTCACGGCTCTTAAACTCGATCCCACGACTTATGAATGCTAAACATAAGCTTTCTTAACTACCCTATCCCACCTGTGAGGCAACTTTCAGGAACTGTGGATATGAACCCCCAGATCCCTCTGCTCCTCCACACTACCCACAATCCTCCCATTAACTTTGTACTCTGCCTTGGAGTTTGTCCTTCCAAAGTGTACCACCTCACACTTCTCCGAATTGAACTCCATCTGCCATTTCTCAGCCCACCACCAACCTTTGTGTCTTCTGCAAACTTGCCAACCCACCCTTCTACACCCTCATCCAAATCGTTAATAAAAATCATGAAAAGCAGAGGTCCCAGAGCCAATCCTTGTGGGACACCGCTAGTCACAGACCTCCAATGTGAATGCACTCCCTCCACCACAACCCTCTGCTTTCTACAGGCAAGCCAATTCTGAATCCACATGGCCAAGCTTCCCTGGATCCCATGCCCTCTGACCTTCTGAAGAAGCCTACCATGGTTCTAGAGTTGTATTGTAGAGTAGTTTTGCAGAGTTGTTATATAAGATTTCTTTATTAGTCACATGTACATCGAAACACACAGTGAAATGCACCTTTTGTGTAGGGTATTCTGGGGGGCAGCGTGCAAGTGTCGCCACGCTTCCGGCACCAACATAGCATGCCCACAACTTCCTAACCCGTACGTCTTTGGAATGTGGGAGGAAACCGGAGCACCCGGAGGAAACCCACGCAGACACGGGGAGAACGTACAAACTCTTTACAGACAGTGGCGGAATTGAACCTTGGTGCTGGTGCTGTAATAGCGTCACACTGACGGCTACACTACCGTGCCACCCTGTAGTTGTTGTTGCCGAGTTGTTATATGTTTATGGAGTTGTTGTATTGTAGTGTTGTTTTTATATGGTCATAGAGTTATACAGCACAGAAACAGACCCTTCAGCCCAACGCGTCCATGCCCACCCAGATATCTATCTGAGGAGGTCCCAATGTCCCATCCCAACTGTTATAACTCTATTGAACGGACCTCTTGTACGATAAGATGAACTCTTGATCTCACAATCTATCTCATAATGGCCTTGCACCTTATTGTCTGCCTGCACTGCACCTTTCTCTGTAACTGTAACACTGTATTCTGCACTCTGTTATGCTTTCCCTTGTACTACCTCGATGTACTGATGTGATGAAATGATCTGTATAGATGGCATGCACAACAAAGTTTTTCACTGGACCTCGGTACATGTGACAATAATAAACCAATTCCAATTTGCCTGCATTTGGCACATATCCCCCTAAACTCTGGAGACACAAGAGATACTGGAATCAAGAGCAACACACAAGATGCTGGAGGAACTCAGTGGGTCAGACCATGTAGGGAAATGGACAGTCAGCGTTTAAGTCGAGACCCTTCAGATGATCGTCGATGTCCATTTCCCTGCACTGAGGCTGCCCGACCGGCTGATTCCCTCCAGCATCCTGTGTGTTGCTTCTTCTAAACCCTTTCGCCCAACAGATGCTGCTCGACCCACTGACTTCCTCCAGCAGATAGTGTGTTGCTCCAGATTCCAGCATCTGCAGTCTCTTGTGTCTCCTTTCCCTGTATGCAAACCTGTCCAAATGTCTTTTAAACATTGCCATTATACCTGCCTGTACCACTTCCTCTGGCAGTGCATTCCACATACCCACCACTTTCTGCGGTGAAAAAGTTGCCTCTCAAGCTCCCTCTTAAATCTTTCCCCTCTCACCTTAAACCTATGCCCTTCAGTTTTAGACTCCCCTATCCTGGGAAAGAGTGTGACCATTCATGCTATCTATGCCACACATGATTCTACACCCCTCAGTCTCCTACACTCCAGGGAATGGGACAGTATGTATCCAAAGGGGGAAATGGCCAGCTTCTGCATCATAAGTAAAATCAAGCAAAGGAGGATTCAGGCACACACAGGACATGGTTGGGGTTTCAATGAGGCTTTCAGGCACGGTGGTGTAGCAGTTAGCGTAACACTATTACAGCGCACAGGTTCAATTCCGGCTGCTGTCTGTAAGGAGTTTGTACGTTCTCCCCGTGTCTGCGTGGGTTTCCTCCGGGTGCTCCGATTTCCTCCCACATTCCAAAGACGTACGGGTTAGGAAGTTGTGGACATGCTATGTTGGCGCCAGAAGCGTGGCGACACTTGCGGGCTGCCCCCAGAACACTCTACACAAAAGATGCATTTCACTGTGTGTTTCGATGTACATGTGACTAATAAAGAAATCTCATCTTCAGGGAGACACAGAAGACGCCGGAATCTGGAGCAACAAACAATCCGCTGGAGGAACCCAGCGGGTCGAGCAGCATCTGTGGGGAAGAAGGAATTGTCGACGTTTCAAGTCAGCCCTGATGCAGGGTCTTGACGCGAAACGTCGACAGTTCCTTCCCCCCCACAGATGCTGCTCGACCCGCTGAGCTCCTCCAGCAGATTGTCACTCCAGATCAAACAACCGAAGCAGCAGCCACTCCCACTCTTCTCGAGTCTCTACTTCACAGAAACCATTTGAAAGTATTTTCTCCAACTGTAGCTTCAGACAGGAGGAGGTGATTCAGCCCCTTGAGATTGTTACACAGGAAGTTGTGTAAGTCGTGGGGTCGAGTTTAAGAGCCGCGAGGTAATGATGCAGCTCTACAAAACTCTGGTTAGACCACACTTGGAGCACTGTGTCCAGTTCTGGTCGCCTCATTATAGGAAGGATGTGGAAGTATTGGAAAGGGTGCAGAGATTTACCAGGATGCTGCCTGGTTTAGAGAGGATGCATTATGAGGAGAGACTAAGGGAGCTAGGGCTTTACTCTTTGGAGAGGAGGATGATGAGAGGAGACATGATAGAGGTGTACAAAATATTAAGAGGAATAGATAGAGTGGACAGCCAGCGCCTCTTTCCCAGGGCACCAATGCTCAATACAAGAGGGCATGGCTTTAAAGTAATGGGTGGGAAGTTCAAGGGAGATATCAGAGGAAGGTTTTTTTTTAAACCCAGAGAGTGGTTGGGGCACGGAATGTGCTGCCTGGGGTGGTGGTGGAGGCAGGTACATTCGTCAAATTCAAGAGATTGTTAGATAAGCATATTGAGTAATTTAAAATAGAGGGATATGTGGGAGGAAGGGGTTAGATAGTCTTAGGCGAGGTTTAAAGGTCGGCACAACATGGTGGACCGAAGGGCCTGTATTCTGTGGTTCTACGGTAGGAAGAGGCTGTTCCTGAGAAAACTTCCAACGAGATAACGGCAAATCCATGATTCCATCTATCCTACATTATTCCACACTTTCACCAATCCTGCCAAACAAAAGAAGTTGGTCCGTGGAATATTATCCAGAACTTGTTTTATTTGAATTGGGACAAGCCCCGGAGCCCAGCCCACCTCCTCCTAGGGAGAAGGTGGGGCCTATGACAGCGGCTCCAGGTTAGGCAGCTCTCGGAATTCCAGACGGATGGAGAAACCAACAGGAATTCTCCAATCCGGTCATTTTCCAGTTTTGCAATCTCTTGTTCTGAAGGAAAACGCTGGAAACACTCAGCAGGTCAGACATGTGGGAGGAGAAACAGTTAACATTTCAGGTCAACGAACTTTCTGCTTCTCCACTGATGCTGCCTGACCTGGTGAGTATTTTCCCGTTCCAAATCCAAATTTCTAGCACCTGCCGTATTTTGATCAAGGAACATTATATTGGTCCTTCTGTAACCCCAGATGCAGTGTGGACTCACCTGACTGCTTGATGACAGGGTTGTCCAAGGAGAGGACTTAGAAGGTGAGTCCTGAATGAGTGAAGTTAGAAGAACGAGGGTTCATTCCTCAGGAGGCTAAAGAAATTCGGCATGTCCCCTTTGATCCTCACCAATTTTTATTGATGCACCATAGAAAGCATCCTATCTGGATGCATCACGGCTTGGTACAGCAACTGCTCTGCCCATGACCGCAAGAAACTGCAGAGAGTTGTGGACACAGCTCAGCACATCACGGAAACCAGCCTCCTCTCCTTGGACTCTGTCTACACTTCTCGCTGCCTCGGTAAAGCAGCCAACATAATCAAAAAACCCCACCCACCCCGGACATTCTCTTTCTCCCCCCTCCCATCGGGCAGAAGATACAAAAGCCTGAAAGCACAAACCACCAGGCTCAAGGGACAGCTTCTATCCCACTGTTATAAGACTATTGAACAGTCCCCTAGTACAACAAAATGGACTCCTGACCTCACAATTCTACCTCGTTATGGCCTTGCACCCTTATTGTCTGCCTGCACCCCAGCACATTCTTAGCAATGCAAAAAGACTTATTTCACTGTGTGTTTCGATGTACATGGCTAATAAATATCTAATATCTCTGTAGCTATAATCATTCTGCGTTGTTATTGTTTTCCCTTGTACTACCTCGATGCATCATTGACCTGTACAATCAGTATGCAAGACAAGTTTTTCACTGTACCTCGATACATGTGACAATAATAAACCAACTCCAATCCATTTTGTTGGGCAAACACGATTCTGAGAGTGATGTTCCTGTCATTGGAAGAGGCCAGAATAAAAGCTTGGCCACTTGCAGAGATGTTTCATCAGAGTTCTGAGCCTTCGGCATTCTTTACCTCAGAATCAGTGGATGCCTGGTCATTGAGAGTTGACATCAGTAGGACTGAGGAACTCCTAACAATGAAGTTGGCCTTCATCAGTTAGGGTATTGAGTACAGGAGTTGGGACGTTATGTTACAGTTGTACAAAACGTTGGTGGGGCTGCACTTGGAGTATTGTGCAGTTCTGGTCGCCCTGTTACAGGAAAAATGTTACTAAACTAGAAAGAGTGCAGAAAAGATTTCCCAGGATGTTGCCTGGACTTGGGGGCCTGAGTTACAAGGAGGGGTTTGTGTAGACCAGGACTTTATTCCCTGGAACATCGGAGATTGAGGGCTGACCTGACAGAGGTGTATAAGACCATGAGGGCATAGACAGGGTGAAAGCACACAGTCTTTTTCCCAGGGAGGGGGTGCTAAAAACAAGAGGGCAGAGGTTTAAGATCAGAGACGAGAGATTTAAAAGGGACATCAGGGGCAGCTTCTTCACACAAAGAGTGGTGCGTATTTGGGATGAGCTGCCAGAAATAATGGTTGAGGCGGGCACATGAACAACGTCTAAAGCAACCTAGATAAGTCCATGGATAGGAGATGTTTAGAGGGCTATGGGCCAAACGCAGGCAGATGGGACTGGCTCGCTGGGCAACACAGCCGGCATGGACAAGTTGGGCCAAAGGGCCTGTTTCCGTGCTGTATGACTCTATGACCAACTGGTGAAGAGGGGGAACTGCCTGTGACTGTACTGAACGAGAGCCAGGCTCAACAGGCCTGTTCCTGCTTTTATTTGTTGAGTTATTCCCACTACAAAACCAGCACAAAGAGGAACTACTGCAATCCTCAAGTTTATGAAATTGAAGAGCACGTTTGGACTTTGTACAGAATGAAACCACTGGGCCATTGGAAAGGGCAGGAAGGAACTTGTCATCCAGATGTTCCGAATGCCTGCTTCAGGAGACCAGCTGTGTCCTCTCAGCGAGCACTTCTGCAGCTCCGAAGGGTCGTGGACTCCTAACTCGGTGATGAATCCCGTGATCAGGTCATGAGGAGTGATGTCGAATCCAGGATTCCACACCCCGATCCCTGCAGACAGAGAACATAACCAAACCCCTTTTCAGACACAAGAGATTCTACAGATGCTGGAATCTGGAGCAACACACAAAATGCTGAGGACTCAGCAGCTCAGGCAGCATCCGTGGAGGGAAATAAATAGTCTGTTTCGCGTCTAGGCCCAGCGGGAGTGAAGAAGAGCAATTAAGGTGACCCTCCCGATGAAAGGGTCTCGACCCGAAACGTCGACCGTTTATTTCCCCCAACAGATGCTGCCTGACCTGCTGAGTCCCTCCAGCACTTTGTGCGAATTGCCCCTTTTCAGACAGACAGAAGTTACCACCCAGGTCATTCTCTCCTCTTCCATCGGGTAGAAGATACAGGAGCCTGAGGGCACGTACCACCAGACTTAAGGACAGCTTCTACCCCACTGTGATAAGACTATTGAACGGTTCCCTTATACAATGAGATGGACTATGACCTCAGGATCTACCTTGTTGTGACCTTGCACCTTATTGCACTGCACTTTTCTCTGTAGCTTGTGACACTTTACTCTGTACTGTTATTGTTTTTACCTGTACTACATCAATGCACTCTGTACCACCTCGATGCACTCTGTACTAACCCAATGTAACTGCACTGTGTAATGAAGTGACCTGTACAATCAGTACGCAAGACAAGTTTTTCACTGTACCTCGGTACAAGTGACAATAATAAACCATACATCCTATCTTCCCCCTGCTTGATCTTCCCAGTTCCCAGATGGATGTAATGGGATGGAGTCACGGAGTCATACAGCATGGAAGCAGGCCCTCCAGACCAACTGGTCCATACTGAACAAGATTCCCATCTAAGCCAGTCCCATTTGCCACGTTTGGCCCATCTCCCTCTGAACCTTTCCTATCCATGTCCCTGTCCAAGTGTCTTAAATGTTGTTAATGTACCTGCCTTAACTACCTCCTCAATCTACCTCATCATGGCCCTTGCACCTTATTGTCTGCCTGTACTGCACCTTTCTCTGCAACTGTAACACTTTATTCTGCATCCTGTTATTGCTTTTCCCTTGGTCGCAGGGGAGTGCAGTGGATGGCGTAACGCTATTACAGCGCCAGCAAACTGGTTCAATTTCAGCCACTGTCTGTAAGGAGCTTGTACCCTTCTCCCCTTGTCTGCGTGGGTTTCCTCCGGGTGCTCCGGTTTCCTCCCACATTCCAAAGACGTACGGGTTAGGAAGTTGTGGGCATGCTATGTTGGCGCCGGAAGCGTGGCAACACTTGCGGGCTGCCCCCAGAACACTCTATGCAAAAGATGCATTTCACTGTGTGTTTCGATGTACATGTGACTAATAAATAAATGTCTAATCCTACTACCTCAATGTACTGATGTATGCACTGATCTGTATGGATGGCATGCACAAGTTTTTCACTGTATCTCGGTATGTGCGGCAATAATAAACCAATAACCAAGTAGCTGTTCCTGAAACTGGTGGTGTGGGACGTCTGTACCTTCTGCCCGATGTGGGACAGGAAGCCCTGACAGCGCGGCGCTCCCCCGGCACTGCTCTGCGGACTCCCAGCCGAACCTCTGGACTGGGACGCGAGATCGGACTCAGGGGCGGGAGTCGGCGACGAGACAGAGACGCGAGAGAAAACCGACTCGCGAGAGCTGCGCTCACCGACAGCAGCCCCTCACCTGGCGCCGCGATGCGGACTCCATTAACGTCCGTGAGTTCCTCAGCAGGCCGTTCCTCCACCACGATCTGCTCGCCCCGCTCCAGGCCGGGATCACACGACGTGCTGGGGGCCGCCACGTAGAAGGGGATGCGGTGGTGGCGGGCCGAGATGGCCAGCTGGTACGTGCCGATTTTATTGGCCGTGTCGCCGTTGGCCGCGATCCGGTCTGCTCCCACCACGACGGCTGCAGGAGTGGGAAAGGCGGACAAGTTAGCCCCTGCCCCCTCCTTCCTCCCCAACCCCTAATCAGTCCAACTCACATCAGCACCACGTCCTGGAGATCAACTCAGTTCTGCTCGTGAAGCACCGGTACTAATCAATCCAGTTCTCAGGCAGTGAAGATAAGATTTATTAGTCACACGTACATTGAAACACACAGTGAAGTGTGTCTTTTGCATCGAGTGTTCTGGGGCAGCCGCAAGTGTCGCCTCGCTTCTGGCACCAACATAGCACGCCCACAACTTCCCTAACCCGTACGTCTTTGGAATGTGGGAGGAAACCGGAGCACCCGGAGGAAACCCACGCAGACACGGGGAGAAACATACAAACTCCTTACAGACAGCAGCCAGAATTGAACCCGGGTCGCTGGCGCTGTAAAGCGCCTATGCTAACCACTACACTACCGTGCACTGGCCTTCATCAATCGGGGCATTGAGTATCGGGGTTGGGATGTTATGTTGCACATGATGTTGGTGAGGGCACATTTGCAGTATTTTGTGTTCAGTTTTTGGTCACCCTGCTATAGGAAGGATGTTATTGTCCTTGGAGAGGGAGCACGCGGTCTCCGCGGGCACCCTGGTTTGAGTTCTGCGCTTGGTGGGCCCCTCAGGAGATCGCGTGTGTCGTGCAAGGTGAAATGCGATCCTTCTCTGAAGTGTTGCGCCTGCGTTTAGCAGGTGTTCGTTTGCATTATTGCTGTAGTTATGTAGATGCATAGTTTGTCTTTCTTCTCTTTTCTGTATTATTTGTAGTATTTTGACACCGGTTTGTCATTTTGTAGTGCTTTTAGCTAATAAACATTTATATTAAAATAAAAGGAAGGATGTTGTTAAACTGGAAAAGAGTCCAGGAAAGACCTACGAGGATGTCACCAGACTCGAGGGACAGGGTTATAGGGAGAGGTTGAGCAAATGGGACCTTATTCCTTGGAGTGTAGGAGACTGAGGGGTGACCTTATAGAGGTGTATAAAATCACGAGGGGAGTGGATAGAGTGAAAGCACTCAGACTTTTCCCAGGATTGGGGAATCAAGAGGGCACAAGTTTAAGGTGAGAGGGGAGAGATTTGATAGGAACCTGAGGGGCAACTTTTCACCCAGAGGGTGGTGCGTATATGGAGACGAGCTGCCAGAAGACGTGGTTGAGGCAGGTAGATTAACGACATTTAAAAGACCATTGGACAGGTACATGGATAGGGAAGGTTTAGAGGGATATGGGCAAATACGGGCAAATGGGACTAGCTTTAGATGGGAATCTTGGTCAGCATGGACCAGTTGGCCGAAGGGCCTGTTTCCGTGCTGCATGTTTTCAGTTCTTGTGTTTTGGGCACTGATGTAAACCAGGTGCCCGCTGCTCCAGAGAAAACAACCCACGTTTGTTCAACCTCTCCTTTTGCTCATACCCTCTAATCCAGGCAGCAGCCTGGTGAATCTCTTCAGCACCCCTCCAAAGCCTCCACATCCTTTCTGTAATGGGGTGACCAGAACTACACACAATACTCTAATTCCAGTGTCTGGCCTACCCAGGGTCATTCCAACATGACTCCAGGGGTTGGGACAGTGATCCGTGGAGACATTCCAAAATCAGAAAACTACCTGAAATATGCTTCTCTTTCATCGCCATGGAAACCATGCTATCGGCAATGAGCGTGGCAGGGATTTTCTCATAGGTCAGCTCGTACGCAGTCAGTCGCGCTCCCTGGTTATACGGTCGGGTCTCCGTGCAATAGACGTGTTCGAGGCGACCCAAGGCCCAGAGAGATCGGATCACACCTGTCAGGAGAAGGGGATAACAAACTGCATTTACATAGCACCTTTAGTGCAGTGGATCATCCAAGATGGAGACACAAGAGGCTGCAGATGCTGGAATCCGGAGCAACAAACAATCTGCTGGGGGAACTCAGCAGGTCGAGCAGCAATCTGTTGGGGGAAATGGACAGTCGACATTTCGGGTCGGGACCCTTCATCTGGACAAAAAGATGGAGGGGAGGTGAGGGGAGGGGGTGGGGCAAGAATCAGCAGGCAATAGGTGGATCCAGGTGAGGAGGGGTGATAGGCAGATGGAGGAGGGGAGGGTGGGAATAGTGACAGAGGCCGGGAGGCGGAGGTGAGAGGGCCGTAGATGATGGGATCTGACAGGAGAGCAAAGTGGAACTTGGAACCAAGGGAGGAAGGGCAGATGGGAACAGTGGGGGCTGGGGATAGAAACAGGGTGATGGAGGCTGGTGTGGTGTGTAGAGGAGCTGGGTACGTCAGGAGGAGAGAGGAAAGGGACAGAGTGGGAGCAGGTTCCGGAAGATGGAGAATTCGACGTTCATGCCGTCGGGGTGTAGACCACCCAGGGGGAATATGAGGGGCTGTTCCTCCAGTTTGCAGTTGGCCTCACCCTGGCAGTGGAGGAAGCCGAGGACAGACGTGTCGGTGTGGGAATGGGGAGGGAATTAAAATGTCCTGCAACCCGGAGTTCCAGACGGCCATTGCAAATGTGCTTGGTCAATCAGTCACCTAACCTAGTCCTGGTGTCACCGATGTAGAGGAGGCCACATTGGGAGCATCAGGTGCAACAAACAAGGTTGGAGGAGATGCATGTGAATACCTGCCTCACCTGGGAGGGCTGTTTAGGGCTCAAGGTGTGTCACAGGAACACTGTCAAAGCAAAATCTGAAACCAAACCTCAGGGGAGAAAAAAGGTAAATTAGGACTGGTGACTTGGTAACCAAACTGACCAAAAGGAGGTGAAGGGGTCGAGGACGGGTTTCCAGAACTTGGGAAAGATGTGGATGAGGCAGGAGAGTGGAGATTAGCTGGACTACCCATCTCCTAGAACAGAGAGGTTCGAGGGGCTGAATAGACTGGTCTTATTTTGTTCTCAGGGTCTGGACCTTGGAAGGCCAGGCTGCCAATCGATGAGTGAAGGAGGTGTGCATGAGATCGGAATCGGTGGAAGGAGCTACCTCAGAACGTCATGGTACCGGAGGAGGTTCCAGGGATGGGGAGGAGCAGGACAAAGGAGAAAGTAACGGGTGGACGCAATCAGAGGAGAAAGCGGCCCTTGTCCAATCAGTGTTGAGATTAGCGGGCTCTCACCCAGCGCTGTGCCGTATCCTGCTGTAGCCAGAGAGCCGGTGTTTACAATGGGTGAGGATCGTCACTTTGTCCGTCTCCGCCTTGGACAAGATATGTTCGGCACACCGTGGGATCCAATACTGCGGTTGTCACAGATATCCTTCTCCAACATGGACTCGATTCTGCAAATCAGACTTTTTTGTTGGGAAGACAAGAAAATCCTTTAGAACGTAGAAAAGTACAGCACAGGAACAGGCCCTTCGGCCCACAATGTTGTGCCAAACTAATTAAACACCAAACTAAACTAATCCCTCTGCCTGCACAAGGACCATATCCCTCCATTCCCTGCACATTCATGGGCCTATCTAAGAGCCTCTTAAGCATCTCTGTTGTATCTGCCTCCACCCCCACCCCGGCAGCACTTTCCAGGCACCCACCACTCTCTGTGTAAAAAAAACTTGCCCTGCACATCTCCTTCGGACTTACCCCCTCTCACCTTAGATACATCCCCTCCAGTATTAGACATTCAACCCTGGGAAGAAGATACCGGCTGTCTCCTCTATCTACTCCTCTCATAATCTTATAAACCTCTATCAGGTCTCCCCTCAGCCTCTGCCACTTCAGAGGAAACAACCTAAGTTTGTCCATCCTCTCCTCATAGCACATGCCCTCTAATCCAGGCAGCATCTGGTAAACCTCTTCTGCACCCTCTCCAAAGCCTCCACACCCTTCCTGTAATTGGGTGACCAGAACTGAATGCAATACTCCAGATACTCAAGACTCCTGACTCTTGAACTCAATGCCTCGACTAATAAGGCAGGCATGCCATACACCTTCTTTACCAAACCTATGGACCCGTGGAGCCACTTTCAGAGGGAAAGCCAGGATTAGCTGCTCCCAATCCAGTTGCCAATCGATCTGATGGCATTTTTTCCGGATGGAAGGTTAAGTGAAAGCAGCCAAACTTGTCCCTCCTTTATCTAATAAAAAGGGGATTATGTTGCAGGAAGATTATAAACCAAGACCCCAAGAGCCAGGATCATCTGAACAAGCACAACAGTCGTTGTATTTGTACTGGAGCCTTTCATACGGTCAAGTTCGCATAGCCTTGACCCAGAGGAACTACCTGGAGAGTGCAGAAATCTGAGACCTGCAAGGTCAGAACACTTTTTTGGGACAAGGAATGTGGTGCAAGGGACACAGAGGGATACAAAACAAGGATTAGACCTTAAACACAAAAGGAAAAAGCAACCCAACCATGGCTACAGAGGTTAAGGATAAGGTTGTCAGATAAAGAAGCAAGCCCAAGAACTGGGAGCAGTGGAGAGTTTAAAAGCTCCAAGAGAAACTGTACAAGAGTTAGCCTGCAAGGAACATAAAAAGTAGGACTGCAAATTTCCTACAAGCATGCAAGAAGAAAAAGATCAGTGGAAGACAAATATACAGCCAAAATTAGGAGAATTTATAATTTAACAGAAATGGCAGGACCATGGAACAAATACTTTGATTCCATCTTCACAGAAGCAGACACAAATAACTTTCCAGATATGGTTGGGAGTCTGACGACAAATTAATATTAGTTTAAAAGTGGTCCTCCTCCTATTTTCTAAACATCAATTAACCTCATCTCTGAAAGCTGGCCTCTGCTAGTGCAGAAGTCAGATTCAAATTGCATTCAGATTAGTTAATTGTCATATACACGAGGGTGCAATGAAATTCCTCGCTCGTGTGAAGCTCACAGAGTAAACAGTGTACGTGGTAATGATAAATACAGCAATATATGCAGAAATCAGCACAAACAACAGGATGGTGCAAAGATATCATCGTGCAAAAAGAAATGTTGAAGTGACAAGAACAGGAGAACGTGCCAGCACCAGCGGGAAGGGGACGTGGAAGATGGAAACCTGGGCTACAGACTGGAACCCAAACTCACCCTAAACCACAAGATGGACCTGATGAACCCCCCAAACGTAAAACCAGCTCTTTATCTAGAACTTCTCAGAAGATATGGTCACCACTGACATTTATCATCTATCTCTCGTTGCTTCGGAACTGAGAAAGCAGTTGAGAGTCAACCACATATAGGCCTTTAATCTCCTTCCCTGTTAATGAACCAGATTGTTTTAACACAATCCAGGAGTTAATGTTGCTATGACCACCATTTGTTTAACGAAAAGTCCGCACCTATTTAATTTCCCAAATTTAAATTGCCGACTGCTTCGTCCTTTTTTTTATATAAAAGCAAGGATGTGCTGCTGAAGTTTATAAGGCGTTGTCAGACCACATTGGGAGCAGGTTTGGGCCCGTATCTAAGGAAGGATGTGCTGGCCCTGGAGAGGGTCCAGAGGAGGTTCACAAGAATGATCCCAGGAATGAAGGGCTTTACGTATGAGGAGCGGTTTTGATGTCTCTGGGCCATCGAGTCAGAAGGATGAGGGAGGTGGGATCTCATTGAAACCTACCGGATACAGAAAGGCCTGGATAGAGTGGACATGGAGAGGATGTTTCCATCAGTGGGAGAGTCTGGGATCTGAGGACACAGCCTTGGAATAAAGGGACGTCCCTTCGGAACTGAGATGTGGAGGAATTTCTTCAGCCAGAGGGTGGTGAATCTGTGGGGATTCGTTGCCACAGAGGGTGGTGGAGGCCAAGTCATTGGGGTACTTAAGGCAGAGACTGATAGTTCGATTGGTAAGGGGGGGGGGGGTTAAGGGTTACAGGGAGAAAGCAGGAGAATGGGGATTGAAAAAAATCAGCCATGATTGAACGGTGGAGCAGATTCGACGGGCAGAATGGCCTAATTCTGCTTCTAGATCTTATGACTGACACAGACCTCTGGTAGCTAGTCCAGTGACAATCTCCGCACCTCCACAACCATTGGATGAGGGTGGACCTAGAGTGTACCCAAGGCTGCCCGGCAGAGAGAGGAGTTAGCTTCTGGCTGGCACTCACCTTTCTTTGAAGTTCTCCAGAGTGAAATCCGCCCGCTCGACCTCACATGCTATAAATCGGGACAGTTGCTGGGCTGCCGTTGCCATGTTAACAGCCGTGGGCCTGGCAGTTACTAGGTAGTCCAGTGACTCCAGAGCAAAGGTTGCCATGGCTTCCTTGTCACGGTCCTCCCTGTGGTGAAGCTCCACGGCAAGACTCAAACACCCAACGATGGCGATGGCTGGAGCTCCCCGCACCTGGAAAGAGGTCCAAGATTACAAGGTGGTCAGGGAGATGCTGGGGAGAGCGAGGCCAGGGTCAGAGACCCTGTCAAGGCCCCTCCTGAAGGAAGAGGTCACAGAGGGGT
This sequence comes from Pristis pectinata, assembly GCF_009764475.1. Classification (NCBI taxonomy): domain Eukaryota; kingdom Metazoa; phylum Chordata; class Chondrichthyes; order Rhinopristiformes; family Pristidae; genus Pristis; species Pristis pectinata. The sequence goes on along the minus strand of NC_067435.1, from coordinate 3,223,748 downwards.
GGACACAAAGTCCTGAAGCCTTGAAACCCAACAACATGCTAAAAACTAGCAAGCATTGGGTGGAAGGTTTTGTCTCTACACAACCATGTCCACAGTCTCTGCACTGAGCTGGTCCACCTGGATCCTCCCATTCCCACTTTCTTTACATAGAGACACGAGAGACTGCAGATGCTGGACGGTAGTGTAGCGGTCAGCATAACGCTATAACAGTGCCAGTGACCCGGTTCAAATCCGGCCGCCGTCTGTAGGAGTTTGTACATTCTCCTCATGTCTGCGTGGGTTTCCTCCGCGGTTTCCTCCCACATTTCAAAGATGTACGGGTTAGGAAGTTGCGGGCATGTTATGTTGGTGCTGGAAGCGGGGCAACACTTGCGGGCTGCCCCCAGAACACTCAATGCAAAAGATGCATTTCACTGTGTGTTTCGATGTACATGCAACTAATAAAGAAATCTTATCTTGTCTTATCTTATCTGGAGCAACACATAAGATGCTGGAGGAACTCAGAGGTCAGGCAGCCTCTGTGGAGGGAAACGGACAGTCGACGTTTCGGGTCAAGACCCTCCATCCGGACTGAAGGATAGAGAGGAGACAGCCGGCGTAAAGAGGTGAGGGGACAGGGCGGAGCAAGAGCTGCAGGTGATATGGATCCAGGTGTTTTTTTATTTACATACCTCCCTGATGTTCACTGAACACCTTCCCCCCCCCCCCCCAATCACAACCTCTTCCCTTTGCTACCCCCAGTGACCCCCCCGTCACTTCCCCACTCTCAGTCCCCTTGTGACACCCAGATGGTATCCGTCCATCCCAACCCAACTGATATTCTCCTCACCCCCTCCCTCCCCTCCCCCTCTCCCCCTCCCTCCCCCCCCTCTCCCCCTCCCTCCCCCCCTCTCCCCCTCCCCCTCCCCTCCCTCCCCCTCTCCCCCTCCCCCTCCCCCTCCCTCCCCCTCTCCCCCTCCCCCTCCCTCCCCCTCTCCCCCTCTCTCCCCTCCCCCTCTCTCCCCCTCCCTCCCCTCCTCCCTCTCCCTCCCTCCCCTCCTCCCCCTCTCCCTCCCCCCTCTCCCTCCTCCCTCCTCCCCCTCCCCCTCCTCTCCCCCTCCCCTCCTCCCCCTCTCCCCTCCCTCCCCCCCCTCCCTCCCCCCCCTCCCCCTCCCCCCTCCCCTCCCCCCCCTCCCCCCCCCCCCCCCCCCCCCCCCCCCCCCCCTCCCCGCCCCCCTCCCCCCCCTCCCCGCACCCTCATGTCCCGGATCGCCTCCCAGGCGGCGCGGACGCCGTGGATCTGCCGGTAGAGGCTGCACTGGGGCAGGAGGAGTTGGTCCAGGACGCTGAGGCTGCCCCGCCGGTAGCGCACGGCCTGGAGACTCATGGCTGCTGTCCCGGGGCGGAGCTCGGAGCCGGGTCCGGGGCGGAGCTCGGAACCAGCCCGGGACCTTCTCCTCCCTCCCCTACCAACCTCCTCCCCCCTCCTCCCTCTCCCCTACCAACCTTCTCCCCTTCCCCCCTCCTCCCCCTCCCTCCCCCCCCCTCCTCCCCCCCTCCCCCTCCCTCCCCCCCCCTCCTCCCCCTCCCTCCCCCCTCCCCCCCTCCCTCCCCCCTCCTCCCTCCCCTACCAACCTCCTCCCTCCGCCCCCCCCCCCCCTTCCCCTCCTACACCCCCTACCACCTCCTCCCCTTCCCCCATCCTCCTCCCCTTCCCCCCAACCTCCTCCCCCCTCCTCCCTCTCCCCTACCAACCTTCTCCCCTCCTCCCCTCCTCCCTCTCCCTCCCCCTCCTCCCTCTCCCCTACCCCTCCTAGCCCTCCTACCAACCTCCTCCCCTCCGCCCCCACCCCTTCCCCTCCTACACCCCCTACCAACCTCCTCCCCTCCTACACCCCCTCCCCCCCTCCTCCCCTTCCCCCTCCCCCCCTCCTCCCCTTCCCCCTCACCCCCTCCTCCCCTTCCCCCTCCCCCCCTCCTCCCCCTCCCCTTCCCCCTCCCCCCTCCTCCCCCCCCCCCCCTTCCCCTCCCCCCTCCCCTTCCCCCTCCCCCCTCCCCCCCTCCTCTTCCCCCCTCCCCCTCCTCCTCCCTCCCCTACCCCTCCAGCCCTCCTACCAACCTCCTCCCCGCCTCCCTCTCCCCCACCCCTTCCCCTACTACACCCCCTACCACCTCCTCCCCTTCCCCTCCTCGCCCCTTCCCCTCTCCCTCCCCTCCCCCTCCACTTCCCCTCTCCCTCCACTTCCCTCTCCCTCCCCTCCCCCTCCCCTCCACTTCCCCTCCCCCTCCCTCCCCTCCTCCTCCCCTCCCCCTCCTCCTCCCCCTCCTCCCCCCCTCCCCCTCCCCCCTCCTCCCCCTCCCCTTCCCCCCTCCTCCTCCCTCTCCCCTACCCCTCCTAGCCCTCCTACCAACCTCCTCCCCTTCCCCCTCCTCCCCTTACACCCCCTACCAACCTCCTCCCATCCCCCCCTCCCCTTCTCCCCTCCCCCCTCCTCTTCCCCCCCTCTTCCCCCTCCTCCCTCCCCCCTCCTCTTCCCCCTCCTCCCCCTCCTCTTCCCCCCTCCTCTCCCTCCTCTTCCCCTTCCCCCCCTCCTCCTCCCTCTCCCCTACCCCTCCTAGCCCTCCTACCAACCTCCTCCCCTTTCCCCTCCTCCCCTCCTACACCCCCACCAACCTCCTCCCCTCTGCCCCACCCCGCCCCCTCCCCTCCATACACTCCCAACATGTGTAATTATTAAAGTTCTTCATCAAGTAATACAGCACAGAAAACAGACCTTTCGGCCCAACCCGTCCATGCTGACCAAGTTGCTTACCGGAACTTGTCCCATTTTCCTGCATTTGTCCCGTGTCCCCTCTGAACCTTCCCATCCCTGTTACCCATCTCTTAAACATTATAACTGCCCCTGCTGCTTCCTCTGGCAGCTGGTTCCACACACCCGCCACCCTCTGTGTGGAAAAAGTTGCCCCTCGAGTTCCATTTAAATCTCTCCCCTCTCGTCATAAACCTGTGTCCTCTAATTTTAGACTCCCGTACCCTGGGAAAAAGCCAGTGACCATCCACCTTATCTCTGCCCCTCTTGGTTTGATGTCCCTCGAGATGGTCACCCCTCAACCTCCACCGTTCCAGGGAAAGTCCCAGCCTATCTACCTTCTCCTTATATCTCAAGCTCTCCAGTCTGGTAACATCCTCATGAATTTTTCCGTACCCTTTTCAGCTTAATGACATCCTCCCTGTAGCTGGGTGACCAGAAATCCAAGCACACAAGTTGTGGTCTCACCAGTGATTTGTGCAGTTTGTAACATGACGTCTCAACTCCTGTACTCAGTGCCCTGACTGATGAAGACAAGTGTGCCAATGCCTCTCCTTATAGCTTTTGTCTATGTTCTGTAGTCTATGATCTCACCATATAACTGCTCATTGACCAGATAACCTTGTTTACAGCTTATCCCCATGGTCACCCCAGTTTACCCCATCAAAGACATCCTCCCTCCTCCACCCTCCTGGCAGCTTAATGAGCTTCTATCTCCTTTTCAGTTCTGACGAAGGGTCTTCGACCTGAAACATTGACTCTGTTTCTCTTCCCCTCAGATGCAGCCTGACCTGCTGAGTATTCCCAGCATTTTCATTCTTGTCCCCAACTATCCCCCCTCCACCTTGCCGGTGGAACACCTGCCACCCCCAACTGCGAGTACCACATCGGCCTCATCAGACATCTTCGAGTCCACAGGACCGGAGTGGTAACAAATCACCACCAGCCCCGGGGGCCACTCGTGATCTGCTGGAGGTCAGATTGTTCGTTTCTCCAGTTTCCAGAACCTGCAGTCTCTTGTGTCTCCAGCAACCCCAAGGGACTGCCTACGGAGAAGAAGAGAACAATGACCACGATTCCAAAGTTTTTCATTGATGTTGGAACATCTTGGGATGGGCTGACTTATCAAAGATGTGATACAAACCGACCCCAGGTTACAAATGCCTGACTTACAGTCAAGTGAGCTCCCATAATATTAGTAAATTCAAAAGTCCAACATACGTTCAATTTGTTCATTTGTACAAACAGCAGAACTAGTTTCCTCTCTCTTTCTGCCTTAAGTAATTGTTTTTTCTTATAAGCCTACTGGGTTTTTGATGCCTTTCATTACAATATCCATGGAGGTACAGTTACCGTATCGAGTGATCCTTGTGTATTTTCCGACTTACGGACAAAATTGATTCATGGACGTCAGTGAGACTGGAACCCGTTTGTTACCCAGGGATGGCCTGTGCTCTGATGAAGGATACTAACTCTGTTCCTCTCCCCACAGACGCTGGCTGACAGGCTGAATATTTCTCGCACTTCTCCATTTCTATTTTAGGCAAGTGGGAGTCATCCTTCAGTGTCTAATTCTGGGTCAGGGAATCCCTTCAGCTGCTCACCGCTGCTCCACAGTCCCGCCCAAGCTGGGTGGCTCTCGACAGGGAACCCATGATGTCTGCTGTTAGCAGGAGTCCTTCCCAGACCAGTGGAGACCAGACTGATTCCCAGAGATACCAGCAGACAATTATTGCCACTACTGCATCACTCTGCACTAAAATGGACTTTGTTTTTGTGTCCTAAATGTGTTTCTTCTTGTAAAAATTGTTTATAATTTATGTTTAATTTATATTTTTAGTTATGAATGCTGCTTACCTGATGCTCTGTGCCTGTGATGCTGCTGCAAGTAAGTTTTTCATTGCACCTGTGCACACATGGACTTGTGCAGATGACAATAAACTTGACTTTGACTTTGAAAATTAATGGAGAATTTACCTTTGTTTTTAAACACTTTACATTAGTAGAGGAATGTAGACTTAAGCCACAAGAATTGGGTGACAAGCTATAATTTCTTCCAATGGTTCTGAGATTGACAGACATTTTTCAAGGACGGTAAGATAATATTTTATTTTTTATTTTTATTTATTTACAGCGTGGTAACAGGCCCTTCCGGCCCAACGAGTCCATGCCGCCCATTTTAAACCCAAATTAACCTACCCCTATGTCTTTTGGAATGTGGGAGGGAACCGGAGCACCCGGAGGAAACCCACGCAGATACGGGAGAACGTACAAACTCCTTACAGACAACGACGGGAATCAAACCCCGATCGCTGGCGCTGTAATAGTGTTGCGCTAACCGCTATATAATGGCTATGTTACTGGTGTAGTGGTCCAAAGGCCTTGATTAATGATCTGAAGGAGTGAGTTCAAATCTCACCATAAATGTTGGAGAATTTAAACAAACCAAGAAGGTTAAAAAAAGCTAGCTTGACGACAAAGCTGGTGGGTTGCCATCAATCTGGTTCACTGCTGTCCTTTAGGGGAACGAAGCCTGTTGTTCTTTCCTGGTCTGAGCCTTGGTGACTCTAGACTTAAAGCAAAAAAAATGTTCTATGAACTGACCTAGCAAAAACAATTACTGACAGGCATTTAAATCTTAGTCTTGCCTGTAATAGATCTCAGAGGATCTATCCTGGGCCCAACACATTGATGCAATCACGAAGAAGGCACACCAGTGGCTCTACTTTGTTAGGAGTTTGAGGAGATTCGGTATGTCACCGAAGACACTTTCAAATTTCTACAGATGTACGGTGGAGAACATTCTGACTGGTTGCATCACAGCCTGGTATGGAGGCTCCAATGCACAGGATCGCAAGAGGCTGCAGAGGGTTGTAGACTCAGCCAGCTCCATCATGGGCACAACCCTCCCCACCATCGAGGACATCTTCAAGAGACGGTGTCTCAAGAAGGCAGCATCCATCATTAAGGACCCTCACCATCCAGGACATGCCCTCTTCTCGTTACTACCATCGGGGAGGAGGTACAGGAGCCTGAAGACCCACACTCAACGATTCAGAAACAGCTTCTTTCCCTCTGCTGTCAGATTTCTGAACAGTCCTTGAACACTATCTCGTTATTCCTTTCTTTTTGCACTATTTATTTATTTTTGTAATTTATAGTAATTTTATGTCTTTGCACTGTACTGTTGCCACAACAACTTTCACGTCATCCAAGTCAGTGATAATAAATCTGATTCTGATAAGCCTGCCTTGCAGTTTGATTTAAAAAAATATAGTGTGTATTGTTCAAGCAGTTTCTCATAAAGGCAGTAAGTGTCTTCCTCATTTGTAGGGTGCACATGTGATACATTTATCCCAATCTCTGTTTGAAGTAATGTTTTATTCTCATTTTTCCCTCTTCTTAATGCAACGAATCAAACCAAGCTCCTGGCCTATGAACCAATTGCCCTCCTGCAATTATACACATTCCTGTTGGGCAAGCTGGTGTGTGTTGGCGAGCTGTTTGACCACGTGAGGCATCACACCAGAGACTCCATGTTATCCTCAATACATCATTAGGGGTGGGACCTCTTGTTGGCTCCCCCCAGCCCAGAAACATTGCAACCAATCAGCACCTGCTAAAATTCAACTTCTCATCTTTGGCGCTCAGTATAATGGACATGAGGAGACTTAACCTCTTTAGGTTCTGGACACTTTTTTAAAAGAAATATCTCTACTGTAGAAACACAGATTTAAACCACACAACAGAGAGAGTTTCTTCTTTAATTTTATTGAAGTCAACAGACATTCATTTCAGGAACAATCAAGTCCCTTCATCAGCCAATGAGAAATTACAAAAAGGGTTTCGACTGAATGCATTTTCAGATATTTAGTCACAAAATATCAAAAACACAGGCAACTTTCTACACATACCAAGCATGATGATTTTCTACAAATCTACAGCAACAGAGGTTTTCACAGTACTCAAACTAGACACCACAAAATGATGGAGAAACAAAGGACTGCAGATGCTGGAATCTAGACGAAAAACATGATGATGCTGGAGGAACTCAGCAGGCCGGGCAGCATCCGTGGAGAAAAGCAGGCGGTCAGCGTTTTGGGTCAGGACCCTTCTTCAGGGCTGAAGATAGGAAAAGGGGAAGCCCAATATATAGGAGGGAAAAGCAGAGCAGTGATGAGTCCTCCACTGCCGGGAGAATTCCAAGCGCAAACTGGAGGAACAACACCTCATTTTCCGTCTTGGAACCTTGCAGCCTAATGGCATGAACATTGAATTCTCCCACTTTAGGTAATGCCCCCCCCCCCCCCCCCCCACCCCCCCACCAGGCTTCTTCTCTTCTTCCCTTTCCTAGCCTTTTTTTCACTCTCTCTCCTTACCTTTGACCCATTCCTGGCAAATGCACTGTGTAACTTTCGTGTAGCAACATAAATTTACTCAGAAGGCAAGAGCCTGAAGAAGGGAGGAAGCTGAAACTTTAGAAACCTCTACCAGTAAATGCAGGCTAACTTTCCCATTGAAACAAGCAACCCAAGGACAGTCCCATATAACCACGTGCATAAAATCCCTTCAACGCCATCAGCACTACGGTCCTCGAGCTTGATTGACAGAACTACCCAATCACTTCTGCTCTGGTTGTCACTCTGTGTACTCAGAGGCCTTGCAATGGAACTGGTTAGTCAAGAAATATCCACATCTGGGTTAACAACAGGACGCGTGTTTAGACAGGGTTTCAGATTATAGATTTCACTCTGGACTCCAAAGTTGAGCCAAGATTAAGAGGAGGTCAGCTCACTGAACTGCTCAAGGCTGACCCCTGCTCCTATTCACAGTCACAGAACACAGAACAGTACAGCACAGGAACAGGCCCTTCAGCCCACCATGTCTGGGCCGAACATGATGCCAAATTGTTTTTTCTTCTTGAATGATTTTCTTGTGCACCCCCTCTTCTCTCTGTACCCCTTCACCTTAATCTTGGTGTTGCCTCTCGTGCAGAGACGCGAGCTGACCTGTTTCATTGGGAGGGTGTGCAGAGGGCAAGAGTGCAGAAGTTCATCTTGCCACAGTTAATTTGCTGCTTTGATTTTCAATTATAACTCGGAGATCCAGACACAGTTTACCAAAGAATCTAGTGATTTATCACTGGAATGATATATTCCACAGGATAAGGGAGACTCCCAGCAGAGATGACGAACAGTGTCTGCCAGGTTATACGTCTATTCTCTCTAAAACAGTGCAAGCGTTAGACAGTTCTGGTTGAGCTTTGGTGCAATGTTTCCATGCCTTTAATTTAATCTTCTTAATTTCCAAACACTTCAGGATAGAGTAGAACGTGGCAGGGATAGATTCTGACAATCTCACCTTGACAATCTAGTGTAGAGGTTGGCATAAGGCTATTAGTGCCAGTGACCCAGATTCAATTCCGGCCACTGTTGGTAAGGAGTTTGTACGATCTCCCCGTGTCTGCGTGGGTTTCCTCCGGGTGCTCCAGTTTCCTCCCACATTCCGAAGATGTACGGGTTAGGAAGTTGTGGGCGTGCTGTGTTGGCGCCGGAAACATGGCGACACTTGCGGGCTGCCCCCAGAACACTCTACGCAAAAGGTGCATTTCACTGTGTGTTTCGATGTACATGTGACTAATAAAGGTATCTGATCTTATCTTTCTCCATGGTATGGGTGTCAAAATCAAGAGGGCATAGGCTTAAGATTAGAGGAAAGAGTTTTAAAGAGGCATTTTTCTTTATACACAGTGTGGTTGATATCTGGAACAAGCTACAGAGAAGGTTATGGTGTCAGATGCAATTACAAGCAACCCCTGTATTACGCCCCTTCAGGTAACAGAAATTTGCCCTTACAGAATTCATAAATCTCTACCCAAAAAATTCGGATATGAAATAAAATTCACTCTCACAAGAAAAGGTAAATAAACAATTTTTTTTCCATTTGTACTTCTTGATATACACATAGATGACATGGCTTCGCGTTACAGAAAGAGTCATTTTCTAGGTCACCTGTACTATGTTTAATAGACGTTTAGACCAGCAAGGCATAGAAGGATATGGACCTAATTCAGGCCAATGGAATTAGCATGGATGAGCAAAAAGGTTGTCAGGGACGTGGTAGGCCAAAGGGCCTGTTTCTGTGTTGTACAGCTCTGTGTAGAAATGTTGGATTTGTGAAAATGGAGGTCTCACTTCATGAGAATGGAGTTCACAAGCATTGCTGTGACCAATTGAACAAGTCATTCATTTATTTGCTGGGAGGACACAGTGGGCTTTGAACCGTGATCTGGAATTCCTCAACTGGAATAATTGACCTGTGGCAAACATTTAATGTTCTTCTCGTTATTTGCCCGCCATTATGAAGACATTGAAGAGCTCGAAGGACTAGGAGCCAAGAGGAACACACACACACTCTTGCCCATTCACCTGCTCCCCACCCCAGCCCAACATCCTCTGCAGTGTGAAGATGTCACAAACAAGCCCAAACTACTCGTCATCCTGCCATCTGGAATTCCAAGAGTGGCAGTTCCTTGTTCAGGAGACTGTCCAACCCTTCTTCCAGCGGCAAGTTTTATGTTTCACTATCAATTAATAATTTCCATGCGGCCCCAAAAACTTCACAGAATCATTGAAGGAGGCCATCTGCCCATCATATCCCTACTTTCAATTACCTTGGTTAATTTCATTGGTGCCTTTTTGTGCTTGGAGTGAACGGGGAGATGGGATGATGCGAAAAAGATCCATGGTCATTTCAGGATTCCTGTACTAAAAATTTCTCTCCAACCCCTCCTGATGAACAGCCCAAACCAACAGAGGTTCAAATGAGATGGAACCCATGATCAGAGACGGGGACGAGGTCTTACCAATCACAACGTCAACTGAACATTCTGGTAGCACGGCAAAGTGATTGGAGTGTGGGGCCAGCAAAGAATGGGAGTTGACTTTATTACAGCTGTGAGATAGACAAGCTCTCCCATTGTGGCTTGAGCAGAAAGCATTGTCAGTATGTGGATCTGGAAACACAGTCGTTGCTGGCAACGCCTCCATGTAGTGCTAACATCAACCACCTTTAATGTCCAAGTTTTATTCTGATGGAAAGTCATTGACCTGAAACACAACTCTGTTTCTCTCCCCAACAGATGCTGCTCAACCTGTTGAGAGTTTCCAACACTGATTTTGGATTTCCAGAATCGATGTTTCAACATACTAGACCACAAGAAGGAAGTGAATCATTTAAGGCTTGGAGTTGCACATAATCCAGATGTGGTAAGGACTTTTAGGGGGTTTTAAACTATCAAACAGATTTATGGCCACTTTTACTGAAAAGTGAAATCAAATTCTCAGACTAAGTTTGGACTTGACCTCCAGCTCGGAGTTATTAGCCCACCATTTTTAGAGATAGAGTTCACCCAATCAGAAGCGAAATGGTGGAAATCTGGAATTCTCTTTCAGAAAGGTGGTGGTTCTGGGAATCCTTGGGGGCATTTTCCAGACAGCGATTAATATTAGGCAAGGATGAGAAGATACGGAGCAAAGGTGTGCAATAAAACAGTATAAATCAGGCAGGTTATAATTCCATAGTAGGGAAGGCTTAAGGATTCCTCTCAGTGGCAGAAACTAAAAGCTTGTCCAAATGATGTTAAATCATGGTCTTCCAGGGATATGTGTTTATTTTGGAGCACTGTCTGCTGATAGACTTCTGTAACTGTAGATATCCAACATTAATTATTGTAGGGTAGCTTAACAGATAAAAGTTAACAAGATGTTTAAGGCACTTGCCACAACAGTAATAAGTAGCCCAATTTAACCAATGATAATTAGGAGAACCTTTCTCAATCTGTCGCAACTTTAATGTGTCCGCAGTTGGTAATCTGAAAAATAAGACACAGAATTAAAGGAGAGTCTGTTTTCAGCGAGAAATTCATTCAAACCAACTCATCAGATTTGAGATCAGAGTTTGACTTTTTTGTAAAAATTAACCAGTTATAGAGAGCGGCTATATTGACCAACAGATCCAACGAATTCTCAGTTTTACAAAGGAATCAATCAGCCTGTGTGTGAGCTGCTAACCTTCCTTCCCACTGGATCTCACCGTGAGGTGAAGCACCAAGCAGTTCAGACCACCACACCACAAGTTCGATATCCGGCCCCTGTTGGAGTTCGTCGATTCCAGTCAGACAACTGGGGTAGTGTTAAAGATTAACCTTGATGGGACCTGGGTTCTTCACCCTGGTAGTCAGTGCCCCTTCGGGTTGCTTGAAGCCAACTTGGTGATGCCCACCATTGTTAAATAGCCTAGCATCAACTCATGAAGAATTATTCTATTATTCTAAGACAGCCTCTATCCCACAGTTAGAAGACAATTGAATGGTCCCCTAGTACGATAAGATGGACTCTTGACCTCACAATCTACCTCACTATGGCCCTTGCACCTTATTGTCTGCCTGCACTGCATTTTGTCTGTAACCATAACACATTATTCTGCATTCTGTTATTGTTTTTCCCTGGTACTACCTCAATGCACTGATGAAATGATCTATATGGATGGCATGCAAAACAAGTTTTTCCACTATACCTCGGCACACGCAATAATAATAAACCAATTTATTAATTCAACAATGGGCGCATGCAGCCAAAGAAGCACCCTTGGGACCACAGCCAAGCACCCTTGGGATTCCTGCTCCAGAAATACTTGTTGCCTTCAGAAAGGGAGATGAGGAGAATAGTGTCATAAAACCAGATGTTGGCCGAATTATGTCAGAATTTCTCTTTCTTTCACATTGCGGAAGAGGTTCCATCACAGACCAAGGGAGAGGTGATGTCAGGAAGGGCAATGCCAGGGAGGACAGTACCAAGTACCTCTATTGGTGGCAATTGTAGGGTAGTTGAGTGGCGCATGACTTCATCTTAAAACAGTTTACTTCAGCTTAACATTTATAATTTATTGTGCATTTTCAGATCTTTTTAGTTCATTTAAAAACGAGGGTTCTTTTCTTTAATTATTTTCTTAAATGTGAAATAGTTTTGAAAAGTTTCTTAAAAAGAGATATTTAAAACCTATTAAATGACCAGGGCAAATTTCACAGCTGGCAGAGTTGGGGCTGGGGCTTTTCCAGCTGTTGGGGGTGAAGTCACCTCACCAGAGACTGCTGTCCACACCATGCCACCAGGTTCTGGGATGGCTTGGAGCAGATGGCTGGAGGTGGGGAGAGGGACTGGGACAGGGTATGGCTGGAGGTTCCAGCCCGAGAGGCAAGTCAGCAGGATTGGACCAATTCCCACTCACTGGGACGGTACAGGGGGCCCCTCATTGACAAGCTGCATGTTGGGGACACGCAACACAGTGTCTGTTCTCCCCCCCACCATCCCTGTCACCACTGCACTGACCTCCACTCTGGGTGATGTATCTGACCCAGGGCAGCGCCTGATAACCACTCTTCTCAATGATCTTCATGTACCGCACCTGCAACACAGGGAACAAACCAAAACGTTACCTACAGTTGATCACCAGTCATGTCAAGGAGGCTACAGGGCAAAAATTCATCCTTTTTTAATTAATTTTTCCGGATGTGACTGTTGCTGGCAATGCCAGCATTTATTCCCCATCCCTAAACGCCCTTGAGAAGATAAGTGTTCAGCTGTTTTCTTAAACTGTCACAAGTCCTTCTGGAGAATATGGCCCTGCACACAGATGCAATCACAAGGAAGGTGCAGCAGCTTTACTTTCTTAGGAGGTTCGGCTTGTCACCGAACACTTCTACAGATGTACCGTTGAAAATATCCTGACCGGTTGCATCATGGTCTGGTACAGCAATTCGAATGTGCAGGAATGCAAGAAGCTGCAGAGAGTAGTGGACTCAGCCCAATACATCACGGGCACGTCCCTCCCCACCATCGGGAGTATCTACAGGAGGCGCTGCCTCAAGAAGGCAACATCCGTCATCAAGATCCCCACCATCCAGGCCGTGCCATCTTCTTGCAGCTCCCATCGGGCAGGAGGTACAGAAGCCTGAAGTCCCCACACCACCAGGTTCAGGAACAGCTACTTCCCTTCAACCACTTGGTTCTTGAACCACCGGCAAAACCCTAATCACTACAGTTTAGAATCACTTTGACCACTTTGCACTAAAATGGACTGTGTCCTTTTTTTGTTCTAATTCTTTCTTCTAAAAACTATGTTTAATTGATGTTTAATTTATTTTGTGAATGTTTAATGTTCTTGTGAATGCTGCTTATATGATGTTATGCTGCAAGTAAGTTTTTCATTGCACCTGTGCATACATACAGTATACTTGTGCATGTAACAATAAACTTTGACTTTCATTTCAATCCTGTGGAGGTTTGGTTATCATATAGAATGATTTTTGTGTATTTTCCAATTTAAGGATAAAATCAACATGGATGTCTGTAAAAATGGAACCTGTCAGTATCCAGGGAACAGCTTGTACTGAGAAACAGCGGCGATTTTATCCTCTGAAGCAAATCCTTCTGCCACCTTCCTACCTGCACACTGTACTGACCCCCCACCCAACTGCTTCCATCTCCGAGGATGTAGTTGGACCCACTCACTGACAACAAGCTGTGTCTTTACGTGCGGAAGGTACAGGAGCCTGAAGACCCACATCTCAAGGTCCAACAACAGCTTCTTCCCCACTGCCATCAGGTTCTTGAACTGACCCAAAAAATCCTAACACTACCTCGGACTACATTTCTTTTTCTCTCTATCACAGCTTGCACTAGTGTTGTTACGTCTATCTATCATGCAAGTTATGTATAATTTAAGTTTATGTTAACTAATGTGTGTCCTCATCTTGTAACGTACTGTGCTGCTGCTGCAAAGAGCTAATTTTCATGGCATTGGGTGTGTGTGCCCATGACAATAAACTTGAACTTGGGAGGACTGATTCTCAGCTTGCACCCCACTGCTCTGTGCAAGCGTTGGGCCACCTGTCCACCTTTGATCCATGACACACCCAGCAGTCCCAGATGGCTGTGGTTTGGAGAGAGAGTGACGCGAGCACTGACCTGCACCCCCGAGACGGTGAAGTAAGGGATCTCGAACTTCACGGTGATCGGTGGCCTGCCTTCACTGTTCTCGTTTTCCACACTGGGTAGGCCGAAGTGAGCACGCATTAAATATTCCTTCCCGCCCTGTGGAGGGAGAGGTAGAAAGAGAAGGAGCGAGAACAAGAGAGAAGAAAAGATTAAAATGAGAAGCCATTTAGAGAACATAATGGTGAACAATCTCAAATCACAAAACCCGTACTTTCTACCCTTACTCATCCCCTTACCCTCGGCCTCTTTCCAAACTTTGGGCCACCTCTTATTGATCTTCCACTTTATAAAGACTTGCATTTATGTAGCACGCGAGGATGTCCTAAAGCACTTTTCAGCCAAGGAAGTGCTGGTGATGTCCAGTCACTCTTTTAATACACAGGTGGTCCCTGGGTTAAGTAAGGGTTCTGTTCCCAAGATCTATCGCTTTCCTTGTTAATCAGAAACATCCATTTTCCATAGCTGCCCACAACATGTCGCTGTACATACGCTTGCTATAATTCTTTTATTTCTTTAAATAATCACTCCAGCACTATGCATAAACAAACTAATGGAAAATATACACAATGCAATCATTAATGAACACCATAAAACATTTTATTATCCTGTATCCTGAATACTAATATTTTATTTAGTATCCTGAAGGTGTCCTGACTGTTTGCATCATGGTCTGGTACGGCAATTCGAATGCACAGGAACGCAAGAAGCTTCAGAGAGTAGTGGACTCAGCCCAATACATCATCGGCACATCCCTCCCACCATCGGGAGTATCTACAGGAGGCGCTGCCTCAAGAAGGCAACGTCCATCATCAAAGATCCCCCCACCCATCCGGGCCGTGCCATCTTCTCACAGCTCCCATCGGGCAGGAGGTACAGAAGCCTGAAGTCCCACACCACCAGGTTCAGGAACAGCTGCTTCCCTTCAACCATTCAGTTCTTGAACCACCCGCACAACCCTAATCACTCTGCAGCTTAGCAACACTATGACCCCTCTGCACTAAAATGGACTTTTTTTTTGCTCTAATTGTGTTTTTTCTTGTAAAAATTGTGTTTATGTTATTCTTGTGAATGTTGCTTATCTGATGCTATGTGCCTGTGATGCTGCTGCAAGTAAGTTTTTCATTGCGCCTGTGTATATGACAACAAACTCGACTTTGACTTATTATTATTACTAGCTTGAAAAATGCATTGGAGAATTCGTGTAAAGTCAAATTTTTGTAAGTCAAGTCATCTGTTACCTGGAAGTCCCTGTACTCAACCCAGCTGGTGATTCATGTACAGCAACATTGCAGAAGAAAGCCACAACATGCCAGCACAAAGCTTCGTCCGTGTTGGCAGAGACTTCACTGGTGACCAGGACAGGAGCGGAAATCCTCGACAGGATGCTCTGGATATTTACATCCACTTAATTTAGAAATGAGTCTGGAAGATGACACCATTAAACAGTGGCACATCTCCCCCCACTCCAAAGGAGCATCAACTGTGATCGTAGAACATAGAACAGAACAGCACAGGAGCAGGCCCTTCGGCCCACCATCTTGTGCCGAACTAATTAAACACCTAACTATACTAATCCCTCTTGCCTACACAATGTCCCCATCCCTCCATTCTCTGCACATTCATGTGCCTATCTAAAAGCCTCTGAAACACCTCTATCGTATCTGCCTCCACCACCACCCCTGACAGCACATTCTGGGCACCCCACCACTCTCTGTGTAAAAAAACTTGCCCTGCACATCTCCTTGAACTTACCCCCTCTCACCTTAAATGCATGCTCTCTACTATTATACATTTCAACCCTAGGAATAAAAATACCCAATGTCTACTCCATCTATGCCTCTCATAATCTTATAAAGTTTGATCAGGTCTCCCCTCAGCCTCTGCTGCTCCAGAGAAAAACAACTTAGTTTGTCCAACCTCTCCTGATAGCACCTGTCCTCTAATCCAGGCAGCATCCTGGTGAACCTCTTCTGCTTCCCTCTCCAAAGCCTCCACACCCTTCTTGTAATGGGGCAACCAGAACTGAATGCAAGACTCCAGACAAGCAGGAGTGGAATTCCAACACAACCGTTTTCTGACCTGGGGACTGGACCCTACCCACTGCTGACCCACTAGACCTTGTTTCAGCTGCTTCAAGGAACAAGATGACTCTCACTCACCGGCAAGGATTTGATGGTCCACACACTGTGTTATTTTCAGGAACCCACTTGGCACTGCCCACGCTGGTCTTGAACTTGGGTGAGTCAGCATCACTGGGTACTGGGATAATGATTTCCACGTTGTTGCCACAGACTGCTTCTTGAACTGACTTTTGGCCTGTTGGAAAGAAATGGTCATCCACGTTAACATCTGGCCTCCCACCAATAGACCTCTGGTCTTCCTCCTGCCTGTCCTGAACTTCGAGAGCCTTACTAACGACGGCGCCAACATCTACTCAAGTGACCTCTTGTCAAGTTCAGCCTAGAAAGGGCAGGGCTGGCTCTTCCACTGCATAGAGTCATCGAGCAGACACAGGCCCATCAGCCCAACTCATCCATGCTGACCAAGATGCCCCATCCCAGCTAGTCCCGTTTGCCTGCATTTGGCCCAAAACGTTTTAAACCTTTCCTATCCATGGACCTGTCCAACTGTCTTTTAAAAGTTGTTATTGTACCTGCCTCAACTACTTCCTCTGGCAGCTCATTCCACATACTCACCACCCTCTGTGTAAAGAAGTTGCCCCTCAGGTTCCTATTAAATCTTTCCCATCTCACCTTAAACCTATGCCCTCTTGATGCCCCAATTCCTGGGAAAAAGACTGTGTGCATTCACCCTGTCTATGACCCTTATGATTTTATACACCTCTGTAAGATCAGCTCTCAGTCTCCTATACTCCAAGGAATAAAGTCCTAGCCGGTCCAACCAATGGGTGAGAAAGAATCTCCGGGAATCATAAGAAATTGGGGAAGTTTGTAATTTGGTCTACTTAAGTGTCAGATAGAGATGGGCAGTAAAATCTAGGGAGGGAGTTGAGGAGAATGTGGGGAGAATGAAAGGGGATTTGTGTAAATGGGTGCGTGATGGTTGGCTCAAACCTGGTGGGCCAAAGAGCCTGTTTCTGAATGCATGACACTGACTCTCGTGATCACAGTGACGTAGATGGGTGACAGTAACCTAAATTCCTTACCGGTACAGTCACAAACACAGCTCCCACTGCTTTCCTACAGGTGGGACACACCGATCCACACCAGCTTCCTTTCACCTCCGGGTTATGGTTTTCAAATGTTGGCAAGTTTCAAGAGCAATAAAGTTTCTCCATTAGAAAACCAAAGCCAGAGTGTCTTTGGGCTACGGCCCATCAGCAACATGACCTTCTTAAAAGGCAAACTTCCATTACAGGAAGGATGTGGAGACTGTGGAGAGGGTACAGAAGAAGTTCACCAGGATGCTGCCTGGATTAGAGGGTATGAGCTAGAAGGAGAGATTAAACAAACTTGGGTTGTTTTCTCTGGAGCGGCAGAGGCTGAGAGGAGACCTGATTGAAGTAGGTAAAATTACGAGAGGCACAGATAGACAACCGGTATCTTTTTCCCAGGGTTGAAATGTCTAATACCAGAGGACATGCATTTAAGGTGAGAGAGGGTAAGTTTAAAGGAGGATGTGTGGAGCAAGTTTTCTTTTTACACACAGGGAGCGGTGGGTGCCTGGAACGGGCTGCCAGGGGTGGTGGTGGAGGCAGATATGACAGAGGCTGTTAGATCGACACATGAGTATGCAGGGAATGGAGGGATATGGATTATGTGCAGGCAGGAAGAGATTTAGTTAATTTGGCATCATGTTCAGCACAGACATGGTGGGCCGAAGGGCCTGTTCCTGTGCTGTACCGTCCTATGTTAAAATGAGGGAGTGCTGTTGGTCTCGCCAAAACTTGCCCACCCATGGGGTGTTTTCTGGATTTGAGGGGAAGAGACAGAAGCATCTGAAGTCTGAGATCTGCTGGAGTGGCCACAGGCTGTGGGTTAGGTCAACGAGAGAAGAAAATTCATTGTTAAAATAACTCCTGCGCCTTCAAAAGTACAAGGAGAAGAAAGTCAATTCACGTTGACCCGGTCCATCCACAACGAGGGATTTACCTTGATCATATATTCAACCCGGCTATGCGAGAACTTCTCGATCACCGATTCAATCCAAATCAGAGGCTTCACCTGAAATAAAAACAGAGAAAGCTTTCAATAAGGTGCATCTTCACAATGTCTGAATGACCCTCCACGTTCTGGGAAGTGCTGGGGGATTGTTACGTGGAGCTCCAAACACATCTTTCATCCTTCCCACTACAATGGGATGCTCATTGCTTCATCTCCACCTCTTTCTTCTGCAGACATTGCATTCAGGAGAATGAGCGGCTTCCACCAGATCTTGGAGGGGGTGGAGAGTCAACAGGCCTGGAGTGTGTATGGATGTAATGGCTGGGTACCACCTTCTGTGAGGATCAGCTCCTCATTGTTCTTTAAGCTGGGAGAGAAAATCCTCGTGGGCAACAGGGCTTCAGTGGGTTAAAGATCTGCTGGAGTAGAAAATTAAATCCCAACCCAACCACAGCTGGTCCCAGGACCTGACCCCATTGCTGCAGATTTAACAGTGTCAATTACACTATCGACAGGCCAGTTATGGGAAGGCAGATCTGCTAAAAATACAGGTCCTCCCCAGCTGACAAGTGCCCAAGACCACAAGCAACTGCAGAGAGTTGTGAACGCAGCCCAGTCCATCATGCAAACCAGCCTCCCTTCCACTGACTCTGTCTACACTTCCCACTGCCTCGGGAAAGCAGCCGACATAATCAAGGACCCCTCCCACCCCGGTCATTCTCTCTTCTGCCCCCTCCCATCGGCGAGAAGATACTAATGTTTGAGAATACGTACCACCAGGCTCAAGGACAGCTTCTATCCCGCTGTTATCAAACTCTTGAACAGACCTCTCACACACCAAAAGATGAATTCGATCTCCCAATCTACCTCATCATGGCTCTTGCGCCTTAATGTTTCCCTGCACTGCACTCCCTCAGTAACTACAACACTATATCCTGTATCCTGGTTTCCTTTTTACCACCTCAGTGTACTTACGTATGGAATGGTCAGTCTGGAAGTCATGCAAACAAAAAACTTTTTACTGTACCTCGGTACATAACAACAAAGCAAATGCCCATACAGTCTGAAAGTACAAGCAAGTGTTTGAGGGACTGGTGGGATGGATCTGCAGGTTGCTGAGAGGCTGCAGGACACTGTTCTGAACACGAGCTAAAACTTTGACACATCGAACCCGTGAAGAAAACATTCTAGTTAACACATTGATGTCCATTTTGCAAATCCTATCTCGAGACACGCTGTCTGGCAGCAGCAATATCCTTTTTAAAATCATCAATAGCATTTAAAACCTCGTCTGCTGTAAAGTCTTTTATAAGAATATCATCATCAGCCTGCGATAGACACGGGCGAAATGTGTTAATATCAACTTTATTAATAAGAATGAGAAAACGAGATTTAAAATGCAGCTCCAGAACAACCCACCACTTGCAGGCGTCTTCTGCTGCGTGGGTGGGAACTTGGTTCCGACTCGTGAACTGTTCGGGCTACAAACAGTTCGAGGGAACAGGACCCTGCCGTAACCCGGGGACGACCTGCACTGAGCTGGGCCTGACGTGGAACGAACTCTGGTACTCCATGAGAACTTACACCTGACACAACCCTAGCACATATATTGTGTGAGCAGAGGGACATCTCTGGGTCACTGACCAAGGCAACAGCTGGGACACACAGTTACTGGTTTTGGAAGCATTTAGAACATAGAACAGTACAGCACAGGAACAGGCCCTGCGGCCCACGTTTTGCCGAACTAACTAAGCTAATGATGCCCAACTAAACTAACCCTTCTGCCTACCCAATGTCCGTATCCCTCCATTCTCTGCACATTCATGTGTGTAACAGCCTCTTAAATGCCTCTATCGTATCTGTCTCCACCACCACCCCTGGCAGCACATTCCAGGCACCAACCACTCTCTGTGTAAAAAACTTTCCCCACACATCTCCTTCGAACTTACCCTCTCTCAACTTAAATCCATGCCCTCTCGTATTAGATATTTTGACCCTGGGAGAATGATACCAGCTGTCTAACTTGTCTATGCCTCTCATAATTTTATAAACTTCTATCAGGTCTCCCCTCAGCCTCCACACTCCAGAGAAAACAACCCAAGTTTGTCTAATCTCTCTTTGTAGCACAGAGTGAACACGTTTATGGTGAATAAATTTTTAAATACCAATTTTTAGATGCATCTTAACACCTTTCCCTTAACATTGGCTGGGAGCAGAAGACCACAAATTACCAGGATGTCCCTGCGTTGGCCCCAGGGCTCCCGTGCCCTTCGTCTACAAGTGTTATGAAAACGAAACTAGGGAAAGTCTTCCCAAACTTGCTTCACTCACTTGGATGTTCAGTCGATAAGACATGAGTTCAAAGTCCCCGTCTGGTGGGATGAAGGAGATTGTTCGATCATTTTCAAAGCGCGACAGTCTCACACATTGATGGAACTTCACGTCCTCCAGTTCAACAGATTTATTTTTGCCTCCTGAATTAAAACAAAGCTCGGGTTGTTATCGGACCTTTCACAGGATGTCCCAGACAGACTTACAGCAAATCAGTTACTTTTGAAGTGTGCTCCCTGCAACAGTGTAGGGAACAAAACAACCAGCTTGTCTACAATGGAGAGTACAGCAAGCTGCAGAATCAGTTCACCTGATCATTAGCTCAATGACTTTTCGGTTATGTTGACTGAAGGATGAATATTACGTATGAGAGGAGTGTTTGATGTCTCTGGGCCTGTACTCAGTGGAGTTCAATGGAGGGATCTCAGTGAAAGATACGGGATACTGAAAGGCCTGGACAGAGTGGACGTGGAGAGGATGTTTCCATCAGTAGCAGAGTCTAGGATCCGCGGGCACAGCCTCAAAGTAAAGGGACTGAGGTGAGGAGGAATTTCTTCAGCCAGAGGGCGATGAATCTGTGGAATTCGTTGCCACAGAGGGCTGTGGAGGCCAAGTCATTGGGTGTATTTAAGACAGAGATTGACAGGTTCTTGACTGGTAAGGGGGTTAAGGGTTATTGGGAGAAGGTGGGAGAATGAGATTGAAAAAAAATCAGCCATGATTGAATTGATGGGCCAATGCCTAATTCTGCTCCTACATATTATATTGTGACTGGGAGAGAACTTCCTCACTGTTCGATGCAGTGCCATAGGGTGGTTTTTCATCTCTGTTGGGAAGGCTGCACCTTAGTTTAATGCCTCATCCTCAAGAAGGTTTGTCCAACAGTGCAGCATTCCCGCAGGGCTGCACTTTACTTGTTTTTAGTGCCTGACCTGCTGACTCAGAGATGGGAGCACCACATACTCAGTCACACCTGATGCCAGGGAGCAGACCAACCCCGGAAGCATCTTTTGCCCTCTGATTCTAAAGACCTCGGTCGGCCAAGTTGGAAGAGTACACAGGAGTGGGATTGAGATAGATTTGGTACAGCATTGATTCACTAGGCTGGTTCCTTGGATGTGGGATTGAGGAAAATTGGACCGTACACACACGTGTTCAGAAGAATGACAGGTGATCTCATTCTTTTGTAGAACCTACTGGCATGCACACAAAGTGAGGAGTTGGCTGTTCACAGAACAGAAAACAGTACAACACCACAATTCTTGTGTCGAGCATGATGTCCCATTAAACTATTCCTTCTGCCTGCACGATTCAAGATTCAGACGTGTTTAAAAAAAATTTTATTCAGAAAACTGTAATTCTTTGGAATTCCCCCTTACAAGAAGGATGTGGACACTCAGCTGCTGAGATCAGAATGCATCCTGTGGCCCCTCTGTATGGGATCCTATCCTACAGCTGTACAGTGGAGAGCACTCTGTCTGGTTGCATCACAGCCTGGTACGGAGGTTCCAATGCACAGGATCGCAAGAGGCTGCAAAGGGCTGTAGACTCAGCCAGCTCCATCATGGGCAAAACCCTCCCCACCATCAAGGACATCTTCAAGAGGGCGGCGCCTCAAGAAGGCGGCATCCATCACTAAGGACCCTCACCATCTGGGACATGCCCTCTTCTCGTTATTACCATCGGGGAGGAGGTACAGGAACCTGAAGACCCACCACTCAATGATTTAAGAACAGCTTCTTCCCCTCCAACATCAGATTTCTGAATGGTCCATGAACCCACGAACACGACCTGGTTATTCCTTTTTTTTTGGCACTATTTATTTCCTTTATAATTTATGGTAATGTTTATGTCTTGCACTGTACTGCTGCCGCAAAGCAACAAAATTTCACATCATACAAGTCAGTGATAATAAACCGGATTCTGATGGTTAGTACAATTCATCTTTGCCTCAGTGATAGCCCCCAGTCAGAGGCATTCCCAGCAAACAATTCCCTCAGAGGAACTACCTCCGGATGTGATCAGGCGTCATTCACAGGGATGGTTGATGCAAACATGTTGCTGGATAGACAACAGCTGCACAACAGGGCTAGCCAAGCAAATTCTATGTTAAAGTCAACTCTAGTGTCAACAGTGCAGCAATGTTGCAGGAGCTGCTTCTTACCACCAGGCCAACAGAATGCAAGTACACCCTTTCAAAAGAATCCCTGTCCCAAACAGATGATCCAGCACTTTGAGTCAGGAAATTATGTTGCAGCTTTATAAACCTCTGGTCGGGCCACATCTGAAGTATTGCATTCAATTCTGGCTACCCCATTATAGGAAGGATGTGGAGGCTTTGGAGAGGGTGCAAAAGGAGGTTCACCAGGATGCTGGCTGGATTAGAGGGCATGAGCTATAAGGAGAAGTTGGACAAAACTTGGGTTGTTTTCTCTGGAGCGTCAGAGGCTGAGGGGAGACCTGACAGAAGTTTTTAAGATCATGAGAGGCATAGATAGAGTAGACAGCCGGTATCGTTATTCCCCCCAGAGTCAAAATATCTAATACTAGAGGGCATGCATTTAAGGTGAGAGGGGGAAAATTCAAAGGAGATGTAAGGGGCAAGTTCTTTTTATACAGAGAGTGTTGGGTGCCTGGAATGTGCTGCCAGGAGTAGTGGTGGAGGCAGATATGATAGAGGGGTTTGAGGCTCTTAGATAGGCATGTGGATATGCAGAGAGTGCAGGGATTGGGACATTGTGTAGGCAGGAGGGATTAGTTTAGTGAGGCAATTAATTACTAGTTTAATAAACTTGACACAACATCATGGGCTGAAGGGCCTTTTCCTGTGTTGCATTGTTTTGTGTTCCAGACACATTAACACATCATCAAGGCTACATCACTGCAGAAATATCTGTCCACACATATGAAAAGGTTTTCATTGGAGTTTTTAAAACTACTATTTTAGGTCACGGACAATAAAGAATCATTTTTAAAATCTGTTTTCATTTGAATATTTCAAATACATCTTTCATAAAACTGTTGTTTGTGGGTGTAGAAAATAAATGAGTTTGAAGTAGGAAAGACAATGGACAATTTAGTCAGCACTCAACTCTGACAACATTTGTGACCAGGACCCTGAGACACTGGGCCAACAGAATACAGCCACCCTACTTACGCCCAGTCAGTTCGAAGAGCACTTTATCGTTCAGTCCAAGCCGGAGTTCTGGCATTCCGAGAGGAAAACCCTCAGCTTCACACTGGCCGACTATCTCGCTCTGTAGAACATTCCCGTTGGCACTGACCTGTTCAAGAAGAAGAAGAAATGAGCTGTCCCTATGGGGGACTATTGCCATAACAGAGGAAGTGGATGGGAACATAGAACACAGAACAGTACAGCACAGGAACAGGCCCTTCGGCCCACAATGTTGTGCCGAACTGATAAAGCTAATGCCTTCTGCCTGCATATATCCATCTCCCTCCATTCTCTGCACATTAATATGTGTCTATCTAACAGCCTCTTAAACACCACTATCGTATCTGCCTCCACCCCCACCCCTGGCATGCACCGCTCTCTGTGTAAAAAACTTGCCTCATACATCTCCTTTGAACTTTCTCCCTCTCACCTTAAATGCATGCCTCCTGTATTGGACATTTTGACCCTGGAAAAAAGTTACCGGCTGTCTACTCTATCTATGCCTCTCATAATTTTATAAACTTCCATTAGGTCTCCCCCTCAGCCTCTGCTGCTCCAGAGAAAACCATCCAAGTCTGTCCAACCTCTCCTTATAGCAGATGCCCTCCAATCCAGGCAACATCCTGGTGAACCTCTTCTGCACCCTCTCCAAAGCCTCCACATCCTTCCTACAATGGGGCAACCAGAATTGAATGCAATACCTCAGATGCGGCCTAACCAGGGTTTTATAAAGCTGCAACATAACCTCCTGACTCTTGAACTCAGTGCCTCAACTAATAAAGGCAAGTGTGCCGTACGTCTCTGTACCACCCTATCGAGCTGTGCAGCCACTTTCAGGAGCTCTGGACTTGGACCACAAGATTCCACTGTACATCACAAATAGGAAGACCAAGTGCAGCTCGCTCACTCTTTGTCACGACAGATAACACTGGAGTTGTCATTCGACAGCACCTCCCAGACCCACGACCTCTACCAGCACAGAGAAGACGGCAGGTGTATTGGAACACCACCACCTGCAGATTCTCCGCCAGATTAAACAACTTACAAATACAGCATCATTCCTTCAGCAGCAGTGGACTAAATCCTGGAACCTCTTTGGCCCACAACACCTTTACCAGAAGGACTGCAGTGCTTCAGGGAGGTGAACCAACTTCCCAAGGGCAATTCAGGATGGACAATAAATGCTAGCCCTGCCACTGATGCCAGGTGACCTTTAAAACCCTCCTTATCCTCTGTTCATCTGTGACCCTGTCAAGCCTCATGGGCACTGCCTTCTTCTTCACATCCACCCACGGGCACAACCCTCCCCACCAGAAGGCGACATCCATCACTAAGGACCCTCACCAATCGGGAACATGTCTCTTCACATCATTACCATTAGACCCACACTCAACAACTTAGGAACAGCTTCCTTAAGATATAAGATACCTTTATTAGTCACATGTACATCGAAACACACAGTGAAACACATCTTTTGCGTAGAGTGTTCTGGGGGCAGCCCGCAAGTGTCGCCACGCTTCTGGCGCCATTGGAATGTGGGAGGAAACCGGAGCACCCAGAGGAAACCCACGCAGACATGGGGAGAACGTACAAACTCCTTACAGACAGCGGCCGGAATTGAACGCGGGTCGCTGGTGCTGTAATAGCGTTACGCTACCTGCTACACTACTGTGCTTCCCCTCCGCCATCAGGTTTCTGAACGGTCCAGGAACACTACCTCGTTATTCCTTTTTTTACACTATTTACTTTTGTAACTTATATTAATTTTATGTGTTTGTACTATACTGCTGCCGCAAAACAACAAATTTCATGTCATCCAAGTCAGTGACAATAAACCTGAATTCTGATTACCTGGCACTCCCCACTCTGCAGCTTCACCACATCGGTTGTACCTTCACCTGTGCAGACCCCATGCTCTTGAACATTCACCTTAACCTCGTTACCCCTTCACCGTCAGAACCTTCCTTAAACCACGTCTTTGACCAAACCTTTGGCATGATATTCATTCCGAATTAAAACCTCCTGGGAAGGATCCTATCCCGAGGCATCACGGCTTGGTACAGCAACTGCTCTGCCCATGACCGCAAGAAACTGCAGAGAGTTGTGGGCACAGCTCAGCACATCACAGAAAACCGGCCTCCCCTCCATGGACTCTGTCTACACTTCTCGCTGCCTCAGGAAGCAGCCGACATCGTCAAAGACCCCACACACCCCGGACATTCTCTCTTCTCCCCCCTCCCATCAGGCAGAAGATACAGAAGTTTGAGAACACGTACCACCAGACTCAAGGACAGCTTCTATCCCGCTGTTATAAGACTATCGAACAGTCCCAAATACAATAAGATGGACTCTTGACCTCGTCATGTCCTTGCACCCTATTGTCTGCCTGCACTGTACTTTCTCTGTAACTGTAACACTTTATTCTGCATCCTGTTTTCCTTTTGTACTACCTTGATTGTATGTCTGGAATGATCCATTTGGATGGCAAAGCTTTTCACTGGGTATCGGTACATGTGACAATAATAAACCAATTACCAATCTTGAGAAATGCTCCATGAAACACCAGGATACAGAAGGAGACCATTCAGCCCATCAGGTCCATGAAGGCTGCTGGTAGAACTTTGCCATCGCTCTCATTCCCTGTCTTTTCCCATATCCTGCAAGTTATTCTCTCTCAATGCCCATAGAACCTTGTCAGTTTTCTTATGGAACTGAGGTCCCATTGATTTTTTTTTACAGGGACCGCCTTCAGTCCAGACCTGAATTCCAGAACACTCCAGAACGCCAGCCAGTCATCTCAAACTGCCCCACTCACCAACACGTTGACACCTTCGATGACATCAATGAAGACCTCGTTCTTCTTGTATTTGATGCCTTCCGACCTCCAGGACACAGCGTTGGTGACGGTGGCTGGGGGTCGTGGGGGCAGCCAGCTCCAGTTTTTGGCTCTGCTGTGTGATGTACCTGTCCAGGTGAAACGACAACACTCAGCTCTGGGTCGAATTCACTCAGGACAAAACCATGAAGCCCAGGGCAGCATCTCAACCAACGGCACCTCACCGCAAGCTCAAGGTGGGTTCTGTGTCACTCTGTGGGCAAATTCCTTTGTTCACCCTCCCTCCAACACTCCCCCCATGTTCTAAACCACTTCCTTCTCCCCATGTCCAACAAAACCCTCTCTCCCTCTCCTTGTGCACTCCCCTCCAAACCCACCCTCTCTCCCCACTCCCCCAGAAACCCACCTTGTCTCATTCCATACCTCCTGAAACCCACACCACCCCCTCAAAACCCACCCCACCCTCCCAAAAACACCCTCTCCCCACCCCACACCCACCCTCTCCCCCCACCCCCCAGAAACCCACCCTCTCTCCCCACCCACTCCCCCCCCAAAACCTACCCTCTCCACATCCCCCCAGGAACCCACCCCCTCTCTCCACCTCCCCAGGAACCCACCCCCTCTCCCCACCTCCCCAGGAACCCACTCCACCCCCCAGAAACCCACACACTCTCTCCCCACAACCCTCAAAACCCATACTCACCCCACATGCTCCATTCCCCTGCCAGTCTCCAACTATTTGAAAGCTCTGAGCTGAAACACCAATTCTGTCTCTCTCCCTTCCTCCACAGATGCTGACTGACCTGCTGAGTACTCTCAAGTTTCATCCCACATCCAAGAGACCTGCTGGTAGGTTAATTGGCTGCTGTAAATTCTTCCTCTCTGCCATCAAATTCCTGAACAATCCATGAACATATGAACACTACCTCGTTATTCCTTTTTCTTTGCACTATTTATTTATTATTATAATTTATAGATTTTTATGTCTTGCACTGTACTGCTGCCGCAAAACAACAAACTTCACATCATATGTCAGTGATAATAAACCTGATTCTGATTCTAAGTTACCCCTTGGTGTAGGTTAATAGCAAAAATGATCATGGGGGAGTTGATGGGTGTCTGTGTGAGAGAGAGAGTGGCAGGAGAGCAGGGAAATAAGGAGAGGGGGGATTGGACTGCTCCACTGGGTCCTAGCATGGACCTGATGGGTTGTATGGCCTCCTGTGTGTTTTCAGATGCAAGGTGCTATAAAGCTACTATCCAATCCACAGGATCCATTGACGTCACTAGCACACATAACAGCATCCTCTCCGGAGTTTAGAAGGAGAGGTGCTCTCAGCAATGGTTTAAAATGTCCCAATAGTACAGAGAAAATGAAGGAGTTTGGGCATTGGGAGGGTAACTGGGGTTCAGCTGGAAGATCAGTCAGTCTCTGTGAATGATGAGGCAGATGTGAGGAGACATTAGGCTTACTCCTGCCAGCGGTAGACTCGTGGTTAAGTTACTGGACCAGTAGCTCAAGATCTGGGTTATGGATCCAGAGACACAAGTTCAAATCCCACCACAGCATCTGGGAAATTTAAAATGATTAAATAATTCTTAAATTTAAAAAAAATTGGTCTCCGACACTCATGAAAGAGCTAAATTGTTGTGAAAGATTCATCTGGTCAACTTCAGAGAAGGAAACCTCTACCCTCACCCAGTCTGCCCTTTGTGACTCCAGCCCACCACAGTGGTCTTCTCTTAACTTCCCCCTTAGGTCGGGGAATACTACAGACAGACAATAAATTCCAGCAAATAACGTAAACGAATAGAAACGAGAGATTATCCTGCTCTCCTGCCAAGTCCTGCCAACAGATAGGTGCCCAGAGTGAAGGGGGACCTCTCACTGGTTGCACTGGAGAGAGTGCAGAGATTCATCAGGACATTGCCTGGATTGGAGGACTTTAGTTAACAGAGAGATTGGACAGGCTGGGCTTGTTTTCCCTGGAGTGGAGAAGGCCGAGGGGTGACCTGGAACCAGAGTGTTAGGTCAGACGATGGAGCAGTTGGTGTAAAGGTAGGTACAATGTGCAGGGGGACTGAGGAAGGATAGACAGTGGATAGGGCATAAACGCAGTCAGTTGGATGGGTTGAAATGTGTCTATTTTATTGCAAGAAGAATAAGGATGATGAACTTAGAGCACGGATCAGTATGTGGAATTACGATGTTCTGGCCATTACAGAGACTTGGCTGTCGCAAGGACAGGATTGGCTGCTTGATGTTCTGGGGTTCAGATGTTTCAGAAGGGTCAGGGAGGAAGGTAAAACAGGTGGAGCGGCATTGTTAATCAGGGATAGTATCACAGCTGCAGAAAGGGACATCGTGGAGGGTCAGCACAACATTGTGGGCCGAAGGGCCCGTACTGTGCCGTACTGTTCTATGTTCTAAATGAGACCAGTATAGATAAGTACAATGGTCGGCATAGACAGAGTGGGTGGAAGGCCTGGTTCTACCCTTGATGATTTGCCCTGTGGTGATCAGTCCTGATCTGGGACCCAGGGCTCACAGGGAACAAGAGCTCCGTGGATTCACAGAGGCAGAAGAGATTTTCCAGATGCTGGGATCTGGAGCAACACACACAAAATGCTGGAGGAACTCAGCAGGTCAGACAGCATCCATGGGAGGGAAATGGACAGTTGGCGTTTAGGGTCGAGACCCTTCACCTGGACTGCAAAGGAAGAGGGCAGAAGCCAGAATAAAAGGGGTATGGGAGTGGGGGGGGAGGGGGGGGGAGAGAGGGAGAGGGGGAGGAGCACAAGCTGGCAGGTGATAGGTGAGTCCAGGTGAGAGGGGGAAGGTAGGTAGGTGGGGGGGTAAAAGGGGGTGATGCGAGAAGCTGGGAGGTGATAGATGGAAGAGGCAGAGGGCTGAAGAACACGGCACAGTACAGCGCCAGCGATCGGGGTTCGATTCCCGCCGCTGTCTGCAAGGAGTTTGTACGTTCTCCCGTGTCTGCGTGGGTTTCCTCCGGGTGCTCCGGTTTCCTCCCACATTTCAAAGATGTACGGGTAGGTTAATTTGAGTTTAAAATGGGCAGCATGGATTCGTTGGGCCGGAAGGGCCTGTTACCACGCTGTAAATAAAATTTTTTTAAAAAATTTAAAATTTAAAACATGGAATCTGATAGGAGAGGACAGTAGAACAAAGGGAAGAAGGTGGGCAAGTTGTGAGGGGAGGGAAGGGGATGGAGGAGGGGAAGGGAGGGGAGGGGGTAGGGGAGGGGTGAATCACCTGCCAACTCGTGCTCCTCCCCCTCCCCATTTATTCTCGTTTCTGCCCTCTTCCTTTCCAGTCCTGATGAAGTGTCTCAGCCCGAAATGTCGACTGTTTATTTCCCTCCGTGGATGCTGCCTGACCCGCTGAGCTCCTCCAGCACTACGTGTGAGTTGCTCCAAGGGGATCGTTAGGTTTTGCGGAACGAGGACATGGACCACTCGCAGCAGAGGGCCGGGTGTAACATCCAACCTCACGGTCAGAGAGACCAGCACGATTACCCCTCGCAGTAGCACCAGAGAGAGAAGATTGCAATCTGCATTAAAACTCTTCTCCCATGAGTTGCTTCCAATAGAACATTGAAGAGCACAGCACAGGACAGGCTCTTTGGCCCACGATGTTGTGCCAAACAAAATAAACCAATGACTCCTAATTAATCTAATCCCTCTTTCCCACACATTGACTACATGCCTCCATTCTCTGCACATTCACGTGCCTATCTAAGAGCTTCTTAAACACCCCGATGCTATCTGCCTCCACCACCCCCCTGGCAGCACATTCCAGACACCCACCACTCTCTGTGTAACAAACTTGCCCCGCACATCACCTTTGATTTTCCCCCTCCCCACCTTAATTGCACGCTAGACATTGCAATCCTGGGAAAAAGATACCGGCTTTCTACTCTATCTGTAACTCACATAATTTTATAAACCTATCAAATCTCACCTCAGCCTCTGCCTCTCCAGAGAAAACAACCCCAGCTTTTCCAACCTCTCCTTATAGCACACGTCCTCCCAACCAGGCAGCATCCTGGTAAACCTCCTCTGCACCCTCTCTAAAGCCTCCACATCCTTCCGATAATGAGGCGACCATATGAAACACAATATTTACCATTCCAACCCAGAGTATCTCACTCTGGTTAAGAAAGAGAAAGTACAAAACATTTCCATCTTCTGTTCACAGCGTAACGCTTGGGGAAATGTACTCCGCTCCATGCAACCTATCCCACGTGATGCATGAATTCTCTACTGGGAAGCCAGCTGATCTTTGATTTAGAATTGCTCAGTCACTCAATCTATGCTGGCTCCTTGATCCCATTTCCCTGCTCTTCCCCACGGTCCTGTAAATTATTGCCTCTCCAGTCTATCCAATTCCCTACCGAAGGCACCGATGGATTCTGCCCACACCAATTCCAGATCATACAAAGAAAAGGTCTTCTTCACATACTTCTTTGTCTCTTTTGGCCAATTTTTTTTAAAAAGTCGATGAACTCTGCACCTTGAACCATGCACCATCTGCTTCCCACAATCTACCCGATCCAAACTAGCCCACCTCCATCAAACCTCCTTTCAAACTTCTTTCTCTTTCTCAACCCCACTTTCTCCCGTCTTGCTCCGGAGCTGAAACGCAAATCAAAAAGACTGCAGATGCCAGGGACCTGGGAGCACTCAGCAGGTCAGGCAGCATCTGTGCAGAGAGAAACCAAGCCAGTGTTTCAGTTCTGACCGAGGGTCTTTGATCTGAAGCGTTAACTCTGTGGCCCAGTGACTAACTTCTACACCCCTGGTCTTTGACCGATGATCAAGCTGGGGTTGACGTCGGCTGCTGACACTCACTCCTGTAGGATTTTACTGTCAGTGGTCTGCGGGAACCCAAAGTCCATCACCTCGTCCAGGAGCTCATAGATGATCACAAAGTTGTCCCTGATACTCTCCTCCTCCAGCTCCTTAAAGTATTCTGTGAAAACCTGGAGAGAAGGCAGGGCATGAGATTCCACAGCAACACCAGGTTGTGAAACTGAAATTGAACCACCAGATTCAAGAACAACTACTTCTTCCCTAATAATTCTGTTCTTCAACCAACCAGCACAACCATAAGTTTAGCAACACTATGACCACTTCGATCACTTTGCGCTAAAATGAACTTTGTTTTTTTTTGTTCTAATTGTGTCCTTTCTTGTAAAAGTTGTTTAATTTATGTTTGTTTTTCTTGTGAATTTTCTTATCTGATGCATTGTGCCTGTGATGCTGCTGCAAGTAAGTTTTTCATTGTACCTGTACCTCACTGTACTTGTGCCCACGACAATAAACTCGACTCGACTTGACTTGCACAGTAGTGTAGCGGTTAGCATAACACTATTACAGTGCCAGTGACCCGGGTTCAATTCTGGCCACCATCTGTAAGGAGTTTGTACGTTCTCCCCGTGTCTGCGTGGGTTTCCTCCGGGTGCTCCGGTTCCCTCCCACATTCCAAAGACGTACGGGTTAGGAAGTTGTGGGCGTGCTATGTTGGCGCCAGAAGCATGGCGACACTTGCGGGCTGCCCCCAGAACACTCTACACAAATGATGCATTTCACTGTGTGTTTCGATGTACATGTGACTAATAAAGATATCTCATCTCATCTCAAATACTGTGACAGTAACTACAGTGGTCACTCACGATGGACAACCTCACTGATTAACCCACTCACCAGCTAGTGAGTGTTTTACCGGACTTGAGCTATGCTGCCATTCACAGCTCAGGGCCTCGCTTACTTCCCCAACCCAAGACCAAGGGAGCCCTGCCTTTATATGTCGGATGGGATCTTAAGTCAATTACAAGTCCTCAGGCCTAATATAAACACACTACCATGTTGGAGGGGCACAGCTATGCTGTGGTTAAAGTGCGTGTATGCCACATGTCACGCGACAGGTCAGATTCTGGAGGGCGATGGTCGGGTTGGTCTAACTATACCCAAGTAGCCCCCAACTGCACAGGAGGAAGGGTGATTCGGGTAGGGTCCAGAGGAGCTGCAGGCCTGTTAAAAGGAGCAGAGACAAAGTGAAAATAATCAACTAAGCATCACTTAGTTAAAAAAAAGAACAAAATGGGAACTGTTACCTGAATGATTTTATACAGGAACGCATACACAAGAGAGGCATTTGCATTTTTCTTTGTCGTTGCAACCACTGAACTCCAGGTTAAGGAAGGAAAGTCATTCAACCGTATTCAAGTCATCACAAACTTTCCAAAGCAGCAGAGTCGATCAATTTAAGTCTGATGCTCTGTGCCTGTGATGCTGCTGCAAGTAAGTTTTTCATTGCACCTGTGCACACATGGACTTGTGTACATGACAATAAACTCGACTTTGAAACTTTGAAAGAAAAAGCACTTATCGATATCCAATGTATAACACTGCACATCCAATCGACTTAACTACGTCATATCTCTCTGCAGACTCCTGACTTCTGCGTAAATCTCACGAATCGATCAATTTAAGTCCATTATAAACTCCTCCTCAGCCTTCCTGTTCCTGCTCCGTTCGTTTGACTAACTTGGATCAACAATCATAAATTCAGTTTTAGTTAACCCATTCAATGCCCTTGAGAAAACAGAGCCCGTCTCTGAAATGGTCACCACCACATTGGTGTAAGGGATAGACTGTCGTTAAGGTGGTCCTGGGCTTGACCAGGATTGCCGCAGCCTGGAGTAAGAAATGAAATGCCGGAGGAACTCAGCAGGTCAGGCAGCATCTGTGAAGGGAGACGGACAGCACTCCCTCCCGCTGAGTTCCTCCAGCATTTCGTTTGCCGCTCCAGATCCCAGCATCTGCACTCTCTTCTGTCTTCACGTTGTGACAACTTGGTCACAAAAACCCCACTGCATGGAAATCCTTCACGGAAAATCCAAAACTAATTAAATCACAATGACAGCCACCCAATAACCAGACTCCTTGCTGATTATGGCTACTTCTGGAACTTACTTCCACTTGAAGTGAAA
The DNA here is from genome assembly GCF_009764475.1 of Pristis pectinata. Taxonomy (NCBI): domain Eukaryota; kingdom Metazoa; phylum Chordata; class Chondrichthyes; order Rhinopristiformes; family Pristidae; genus Pristis; species Pristis pectinata. The sequence goes on along the minus strand of NC_067435.1, from coordinate 3,190,420 downwards.
ACAGAAAATGTTGGAAATACTCAGCAGGTCAGGCAGCATCCATGGGGAGAGGAACAAAGCTAATGTTTCAGGTGAATGACCTTTTACTAGAACTGGGAAATCAAATACGTTTTAAGATGTAGAGAAGTGGGAAGGTGGGAGATAACAAAGGCAGTGTCTGTGATTGGGCAGAGACCAAGAGTGAGTGGCAGTGGGGCTGGTTGAAGAGCCAGCAGTGAAGTCAGAAGAGTAAACAGAGGGAGTTGAACGTGAGCAGAGGAAGAAAGGGAGGTGGTGTGGGGTTTAGGAGCTGTTATCAGTGCTGGCTAATTGGACTTGTACCTGAATTTATTTGACGAGCATTGCCAGGTGATTTCTTGAGGGGAGGATAATAACATTGGAGTCCTGGTTGGGTCCAAGTAGGAGCCTGTCCACGTCCGTCCAATAAAGGTCAATGGACAGCGGTCAGGGGAATGAAGGCTGGAAGATGCCCACCATAAGGACAAGAGTCCAGGATCTGAGGGCACAGCTTCAGAATAAGGGGAATTAGAACTGAGATGAGGAGGAATTTGTTCAGCCAGAGGGTGGTGAACCTGTGGGATTCGTTGCCAGAGGGCGGTGGAGGCCAAGTCATTGGGTGTATTTAAGGCAGAGATTGATAGAACATATAACAGTGCAGCACAGAACAGGCCCTTCGGCCCACAATGCTGTGCCGACATAGCTATTCCCTCCAACCTACAGAATGCCCATATCCCTCTATTTTCCTCTCATTCATGTGTCCATCCAAGCCCCTCTTAAATGCTCCCAATGAATTTGCCTCCATCACCCTATCAGGCAACGCATTCCAGGCGTCCACCACTCTCTCAGTAAAAAATGTCCCCCTCACGTCTGTTCTGATCCTACCCCCTCTGGTATTGCATCGCTCAATAATGGGAAAAAGATATTGCTTGTCCACCCTATCTATGCCCTTCATAACTTTATACACTTCCAACAGATCACCCCTCAGCTTCCACCGCTCCAGAGAAAAGAGCCCAAGTTTGTCCAGCCTCTCCTGATAGCACATGCCCTCTAATCCAGGCAGCATCCGAGTAAACCTCCTCTGCACCCTCTCTAAAGCTTCGATATCCTTCCTATAGCAAGGTGACCAGAATTGCACACAATACTCTAAATGTGGCCCAACCAGAGTTCTATAGGTTCTTGATTGGTAAGGGGGTTAAGGATTATGGGGAGAAGGTGGGAGATTGGGGTTGAAAAAAAGTCAGCCATGATTGAATGGTGGAGCAGGCTCGATGGGCCAAATGGCCTAATTCTGCTCCTATATCTTCTGGTCTTATAACCCAAGATAAATGGAGCAGCGGGTAGTACCCGGTTCAGTACTGACTGCCAGTTTTTACCTTCTCCCTGTGACTGTGTGGTTTCTCCGGGTGGTCCAGACCTCCCACCTCCTGAAGACGTGCGGGTCGGTGTGTAAGTAAGTGGCAAAATAACCAAAGGGGACTTTAGAGGAGTTGCAGGGATACAGAGAAAAGGGAGGAGGAATGGGACCGATGGGGTTGTTGTGCTGGGGGCTGGAATGGAATCGATGGGCTGAACAGCCTCGTGTGCCATAGTGAGTAAAATGAAAAGGCTCCTAAATTTGATCGCATGGGAGCTCTGATGGGGAATGCCATCAGGGTTATTGACCACGTTAAACCAGCGGAGCCTCTGTACCGCAGGGCTTCCGTCCCAGGGAGCCTCCGGTATCAGAGATATTCACCGGACTGTCGCTGGATAAGGCCAGCCCCCAGCTACCTTGGATTTGACTCCCTCGAGGTCAGGCAGATACTCATCGCTCAGCTGGAATTGATCCGTGCATCAGGATGAGACTTGAGCACAAGGAGATAAACTCAGGAGTGAAAAGATTTTTAGAGTCACTGAGCATGGAATCAGGCCCTTCGGCCCAACTGGTCCATGCCGACCAAGATTCCCATCTAAGGTAGTGCCATCAGCCTGCATTTGGTCCAAATTCCTCTAAACCTTTCCTATCCATGTACCTGTCCAAGTATCCTTTAAATATTGTTAATGTAGCTGCCTCAACCACTTCCTCTGGCAGCTCGTTCCATGTACCGACCACCCTCTGAGTGAAAAAGTTGCCCCTCAGGTTCCTATTAAATCTTTCCTCTCTCACCTTAAACCTGTGCCCTCTGATTTTTGATTCCCAAACCCAGGGAACAAGACTGTGTGCATTCACCCTGTCTATGCCCCTCATGATTTTATACACCTCTGTAAGATCACCTCTCAAGTTTTTAGAGAAAAGGGAACTAAGGGATACTAAGTTAGTGCAGAGAAGTGCTGTTGAGGCAGAAGATCAACGATGATCTTATTAAAAGGTAAAGCGTGGGGAGGGGGAGAGGTCTCTCCTACTAGCATCCTTGTGTTCCCTTTACTGCATATTTTGTAGTAATTAGTCAATGAGGAATGAAGCGCTGGGTTAAATGGTCCACATAATCCATTCTTACAGCCCACAAGCTTTATTCTTAATTTTCTACTATTGCAATGTTTCAGTGTTGATACTTCCCATTGTAAACTGCTATGTCAACATTTCTTGTTCAATGTTGTTTGGGCTGTCACATTGTAATTGCATGACTTGGTGGTTCTGTTGAGGGGCGTTGTTAAGTCTGCCCGTACTTTCATCAACAGCTTGAGGGAGTGAGCAGTGGGTAAGTGGAAACAGAGTGGGGGGAGTGGGGGAAGACAGTGTGAAGAGTGCAGGAATCCAACCCCTCAATCAGTTGAGTAATGCAAAAGGCAGAGTTGACAAAACCCTCATTCAGTATCCCGAATACCAGACCAATCAGCAATTAAGGTGTGGATTTGAACAGCCCATTTCATCAGAACTCCGAGACATTGCAGGTAATTTTTACCCATTGGGTAGAGACACTGCGATGTAAACACTCAAACACCATTTATAAATTCGCCAATGACACCACTGTTGTTGGCTGTATCTCAGATGGCGATGAAGAGGCGTGCAGGAGTGAGATAGATTGACTGGTTGAGTGGTGTCGCAACAACAACCTCACACTCACCATCAGCAAGGCCAAGGAATTGATTGTGGACTTCAGGAAGGGGAAGTCGGGAGAACACACACCAGTCCTCAATGAGGGGTCAGCGGTGGAAAGGGTGAGCAGCTTCAAGTTCCTGGGTGTCAACATCTCTGAGGATCTGTCCTAGGCCCAACACATGGATGCAATCACGAAGAAGGCACACCAGTAGCTCTACTTTGTTAGGAGTTTGTGGAGATCTGGCATGTCACCAAAGGTTCTTGCAAGTTTCTATAGATGTACGGTGAAGAGCATTCTGACTGGTTGCATCACCGCCTGGAATGGAGGCTCCAATGCGCAGGATCACAAGAGGCTGCAGAGGGTTGTAGACTCAGCCAGCTCCATCACAACACAACCTTCCCCACCATTGAGATCATCTTCAAGAGGCGGTGCCTCAAGAAGGCGGCATCCATCATTAAGGACCCTCACCGCCCGGGACATGCCCTCTTCTCGTTACTACCATCAGGGAGGAGGTACAGGAGTCTGAAGACCCACACTCAATGATTCAGGAAGAGCCTCTTCCCCTCCGCCATCAGATTTCTGAACAGGCCATGAACCCATGAACACTGCCTCATTGTTCCTTTTTTTTCCACTAGTTATTCTGTAATATACAGTAATTTTATGTCTTTGCACTGTACTGCTGCCACAAAACAACGAATTCCACATCATATAAGACAGAGATAATAAAACTGATTCTGATTCGGTAATTTGTCACACAGAAAGGATACAGTACAGGTTTCGGTGTTTGATCCACAAGAAATGAACTTTGCCGTGAGTTAGGAGAGGGGAGACAGCTCCTTCATCTTCCCTTTGCGTTAGGATAGGGATGAAGTGCTCGATCTCCGACATATCCACATCTCCTTTGTAATTCCGACATACTAGGAGCTGTACCAGGAGGTTAAAGGATACAAGTATTAGTGTTGGCCACACTCTCTCCCATTTGCCTTCTCAGGAGGGATAGAAAGGTCCTTTGGCATTATTGCAGAGGTGAGTGCAGTTCTCCCCAGCACCCTGGCCAAATTTATCACAAAATCAAACATCACTAACACAAACACACAACAGTAATGTCCAACAGTATCTGATCATTGCTGTTTGTGGGAGCTTGCTGTGCAAAAAACTAGCTGTCCCATTGCCGTCATGACGATACTTTAGTCGTGCTTTATTGGGAACACATACTGCCATTAGGCAGGAGGTACAGGATCCTGAAGACCCACACCTCAAGGTTCAACAACAGCTTCTTCCCCACTGCCGTCAGGTTCATGAAACGACCCAAAAAACCCCAACACTACTTCCAACTACATTTCCCTCAACTTGCACCCAATATCATTATATTTAGTTTTGTTTGTCGTGTATGTTGTGTATAATTTATGTTAATTTAAGTTTACGTAACTTAGGTTTATCACGTCTATAATGCACTGTGCTGCTGCTGCAAAAAGCTACTTTTCATGGCATTGATACCCTGGGTGTGGATGCCAATGGCAGTAAACTTGAACTTGACAATAAGTGTTTCATTGTAAACTGCTGACCCTGCCCGTCTCCACACCTTTAAATCATAAATGAAGGTGTTTTCAGAAAGCAAATCAAAACATAATTAGAATTAAAGCCCCTATTTTACTTTCTCAATATATTGTGGTAATGCTCAGAAGTTGACTCTAGACTTCAGGGTATAAACTGTGATAACAGAACTGCATTTTCTGTCAACATTTACAGTTTGATTTTTAATCTTAACAATTAGTTATTTTAAAACTGAAGCCAGTATCGTGCCATTGTGGGATATCCTGCTACCAATGGTAACCAGATTTTAAAATGACTGCCCTGGCACAGTGCATTAAACCAATTTTGTTTTTAGCACAAAAGCAAATGAGATTTTATTGACAATGCGCATTTCCTTTATATTTTAAAATCTTTGCCTCTCTGAGTCCTGGAACCTCAGCTAAATCCAGAGACGGATTACGTGTTGCCACACATTGACTGTTGCCTTGTTGCAAATTAAACTGGGAGTAGTTTTTTAACCTTTTAAATTCTAATGGAACATGAATTATTCACCCAAGTAAAACTTTGCATCTACGTAGCATCTTCCAGGTTTAAAGGGCTTATTCCTGCTCTTCAGAATCATAGAAACATACAGCACGGAAGCAGGCCCTTCTGCCCATCGAGTCTGTGCCGACCATCAATTTACACTAATCCTACGTTAATCCCACTTTATTCTCCTTACATTCCCAGCAGACTCCACCACTGACCTACACACAAGGGGCAATTTACATCAACTAATTAACCTAACAAACTGCATGCCTTTGGGACGTGGGAGGAAACTGGAGCACCCGGGGTAAGTCCACTGCCAACGCTGGCATCTGGAGCAAGAAACAAAACTGCTGGAAGAACTCAGCAGGTCAGGCAGCATCTGCAGAGGCAGAGGGATGGTCGACGTTTCAGGTCAAGACCCTGCATCTGGACTGAAAGAGTAGAGTGGAATGGACAGCCCAGTCCAGATTGTTGATGTACACTCCAAGACCCTTCCACAGTGAAGGTGAGCACCTCTGACAGAGATGCTCTCCTCGATCCTGGAGAATCGCTCAACTTTGTGTTCAAGTTGGGGTTTGAACCCACAACATTCTGCCTCAAGGGCAAGAGCCCCAATACCTCAGCTATGCAAAAGGGTGATGATCCAACGTACACGTCTCCATCCCACCGTGGTCCTGAGTGAGGCCAGATATCAGCTTTCTAACCTAATGGAGTCACACAACACTGAATCCCACTGAACACTGATCACAACACTGAATTTACACTCATCCAGTCCCATCAACTCCTCCCATACTCAGGACAACTGACAAAGGTGTATTAGCCTGCCAAACTAGAAGCAACAAAGCAAACTACTGGAGGATCTCAGCAGGTCAGAGAAATGGACGGTCAACCTTTCTCGCTCCAGATTCCCACATCTGCACACTCTTGTGCCTCCATTTTGCTACCAACCCAGGAATGTCACCAAGGCCTCAGGAGTCTGAAGACCCACACTCAACGATTCAGGAACAGCTTCTTCCCTTCCGCCATCAGATTTCTGAACGGTCCACGAAGCCATGAACACCGCTTCATTATTCCTTTTTTTTGCAACTTACAGTAATTTTATGTCTTTGCACTGTACTGCTGCCTCAAAACAACAAATTTCACTCCATGTAAATCAGTGATAATAAACCTGATTGTTTGATTCTGAAATACAAAACTGATGTTAAACCAGGTTTAGCAGAAGAAATCAGGTCAACATTTAATTCACACCACCTTTGAAACAGTGGTAAATCCACAATTAAGGCCTTGGCATGAGTTTCTAAAGCTCTTTCCTTTGCATTGCGGAAAAAAAAGATTTGGAAAGCCGAGGAGGTCCACCCTTGGGCAAACTCCTGGCATTGGAGCTGAAACCCAGCTCAGTGAAGCAGGAACTACAACAACGACTGAGGCTCCCTCCCAAAGTGATACCTGTTCCTGGATCACCTGCATGGCGTTAACCGGCCTGAGCAGATTAAATTCTTCATTCTCTTCCGGAATTTTGGAGGTTTCTGCTGGAAGTTACCATGAAAACTCTTACCTTGCCTTTGAGGTCCAGGATAAAGATCGCAGAAGCCGACATTCCCCGTGTCCCACAGAGTTGCAGAAATCCCCAGCAGTCACTTCCTGCTTCCCTCCGCACAGGTGAGGCGCCCCACGTCACCTTTCGGCAGGTAACCCCCCCCCCAACTCCTGGCCAGCCTCTTAAAGGCGAGGGGTCGCCCTGATTTTACGTCCGCCGACAGAAATAAAAAAAAAACAAGAGCAAATCCAGATGAGTGCAGCCTGCACTGGGCGAACACCGGAGCCGGTTTATTCCTGTATAAATGAGCGGGAAAGAGGGGGTTTGGAAAGGTGGTGAAGTCAATATTTAGCTCCAATATGTGTCATTGTGTTTCATCCATGTGATCACTCTCAGTGACTGTAATTACTGAGCAATTCTCCGGTGGTTTGAGGGGTTTGTTCTTCACACCGACTCCAAACCCGGCACTGGAAGGGGAAAAAAATTTAAAAAAATAAAGTGAAAATTAAAATAAAACTGCAGATGCTGGAAATCTAAAATAACAGAAAATACTGGGAATACTCAGCAGGTCATGGTGCATCCGTGGGGAGATAAACAGAGAGAAGGATCTTCAGACTGAAATGTTAACCCCGTTTCTCTTCTCACAAACGCTGCCTGACCTGCTGAGTGTTTCCAGCATTTTATGTTTTTATTTTTGTTTAAAAACTGCAGATTCGGGAAATCTGACATTAAAAAATATGCCAGAAACATTCATCAGGTCAGGCAGCACCTGTGGAGAGAGAAACACTGGTGACACAGGTAGACAAGGTGGTGAAGGAGGTGTAAGACACACTTGCCTTCATCGGTTTGGACAATGAGCACAAGCGTTGAGATGTCACGTTCCAACCCTACAAGATGTTGGTGAGACTTCACCTAGAATACTGTGATTAAGCTGGAGAGGGTGCAGTGGAGATCTACAAGGCTGTTGCCGGGACTGGAGGGCTTGAGTTATAAGGAGAGACTGGATAGGCTGGAACTGTTTTCCCTGGAATGAAGGAGGCTGAGGGGTGACCTTACAGAGGTTTATACAATCACGAGGGCCATAGATAAGATTTACAAGGATGCTGCCTGGGATGCGGAGCATGCCTTATGAAAGCAGGTTGAGGGAACTCGGCCTTTTCTCCTTGGAGAGACAGAGGATGAGGGGGGACCTGATAGAGGTGTATAAGGTGACGAGAGGTATTGATAGGGTAGATAGTTAGAGGCTTTTCCCCAGGGCTGAATTGATGGCCACAAGAGGACACAGGTTTAAGGTGCTGGGGAGTAGATATAGACGAGATGTCAGGGGTAAGGTTTTACTCAGAGAGTGGTGAGTGTGTGGAATGGGCTGCCGGAAATGGTGGTGGAGGCGGATACGATAGGGTCTCTCAAGGGACTGTTAGATCGGTATATGGAGCTGAGTAAAATAAAGGCCTATGGGTAAGCCTAGTAATTTCTAGGGTAGGGACATGTTCAGCACAGCTTTGTGGGCCGAAGGGCCTGAATTGTGCTGTAATTGTTCTATGTTCTATAAGGTGGACGATCACAGTCTTTTCCCAGGGTGGGGGAGTCTAAACCTAGGGGGCACAGGTTTAAGGTGAGAGGGGAAAGATTTAAAGGGGACCTGAGGGGCAAGGTTTTCACACAGGCGGTGGTGGGTGTATGGAACGAGCTGCCAGAGGAAGTGGTAGAGGCAGGTACAATTACGATTTTTAAAAGACATTTGGACAGGTTTATGAATTGGAAAGGTTCAGAGGGATACGGACCAAACACAGGCAAATAGGACTAGCTTAGATGGGCATCTTGATCGGCATGGACGAGTTGGGATGAAGGGCCTGTCTCTGTTCTGTATTACTCTATAACTGTATGAAAGGAGAGAAGCTTAGCACTCCCCTTGATAAGGATGGAAGGGGCCCTAGTGGCCTTGCAACACACAAATGGTTAAGGCATTGCCATCTACTTAGTGGCATCTAACCATGTTTACAAGGTGAATGGAAGGACTCTTAGCAGTGTGGAGGAACAGAGGGATCTTGGGGTCCACATCCATAGATCCCTCAAGGTTGCCACACAGGTTGATAGGGTTGTTAAAAAGGCAAATGGTGTGTTGGCCTTCATCAGTTGGGGTATTGAGTTCAAGAGCCACGAGGTAATGTTGCAGCTCTATAGAACTCTGGTCAAACCACACTTGGAGTATTGTGTTCAGTTCTGGTCTCCTTATTATAGAAAGGATGTGGAAGCTTTAGAGAGGGTGCAGAGGAGATTGACCAGGATGCTGCCTGGATTGGAGAGCACGTCTTATGAGGATAGGTTGAGCGAGCTCGGGCTTTTCTCTTTGGAGAGAAGGAGGATGAGAGGTGACTTGATAGAGGTGCACAAGATGATAAGAGGCACAGATCGAGTGGACAGTCAGAGACTTTTTCCCAGAGCGAAAATGGCTAACACGAAGGGACATAATTTTAAGGTGATTGGAGGAAGGTATAAGGGGGATGTCAGGGGTAAGTTTTTTTACACAGAGATTGGTGGGTTTGTGGAACGCACTGCCAGCAGAGGTGGTGGGAGCAGGTACATTAGGGACATTTAAGACACTCTTAGATAGGCACATGAATGATAGAGAAATGGAGGGCTATGTGGGAGCGAAGGGTTAGATAGACCTTAGAGCAGGATAAAATGTTGGCACAACATTGTGGGCCAAAGGGCCTGTACTGTGCTGTAGTGTTCTATGTTCTACATCCATGATTATCCTGGGCAGAGTGTTCCAGACCTCAAAACAAATTGTCTTTTCACTTTTGGTTCAATTGCCGATCACCTTCCCTCCCGGTGCAGGGTTTTGATCCAAAATGTCGACGATTCCTTCCCCCCACAGATGCTGCTCAACCCACTGAGATCTTCCAGCAGATTGTTTGTTGCTCCAGATTCCAGCGTCTGCAGTCTCTCGTGTCTCCGCCTTCCTTCTGTAGCTGCCAACGTTTGTCAGAGTTTGTCTCTATGTACCTTCACGAGCCCCTTCATGACGTTAAATCCCTCTGTCAGATCTCCCCTCTGTCCCAAGGACCACAGCCCCAGCTTGCCCAACCTATCCGCGGACTGAAGTCACACCTCCTGCTAAATCTCCTCTCCACAGCTATTGAAGCTGTGACATCAACCAGTCTTCATGGTCAGTGGGCAGGAACCTCTATTCAAAGGAAGTCTGAGGTGTGATGTAATTAATTTCTTTATAGTTACAATAGAGGGGTCGCAGACAGAACATTTCCACTTGGGGGGAAGGGTGTAACTACAGGCCATTAACACAGAAGCCATAGAGTCATGAACTAGCATCATACAGCATGGAAACAGGCCCTTCGGCCCAACTAGTCCATGCTGACCATGGTGCCCATAAAACCAATCCCATTTGCCCATGTTTGGCCCATATCCCTCTAAATCCCTCCTAGCTATTCAATCCTTCCATCCTTCGCCGTGTTTCTTTCCCCACAGATGCAAATTTCTACAGATGAACAGTGGAGACCATTCTGACTGGTTACATCACCGCCTGGTATGGAAGCTCCAATACACAGGATTGCAAGAGGCTGCAGAGGGTTGTAGACTCAGCCAACTCCATCACGGGCACAACCCTCCCCACCATCGAGGACATCTTCAAGAGGTGATGCATCAAGAAGGTGGCATCCATCATTAAGGACCCTCACTGTCTGGGACATGCCCTCTTCTCGTTACTACCATCAGGGAGGAGGTACAGGAGCCTGAAGACCCACACTCAACGATTCAGGAACAGCTTCTTCCCCTCCGCTATCAGATCTCTGAATGATCCATTAACCCATGAACACCACCTCGTTATTCCCCTTTTGCACTATTTATTTATTTTTGTAAGTTATAATAATTTTTATGTCTTGCACTGTACTGCTGCCGCAAAACAACAAATTTCACGTCATATAAGTCAGTGATAATAAACCGGATTCTGATTCTGATTCTGTACCTGCCTCAACTACTTCCTCTGGCAGCTCGTTCCATATACCCACCTTCCCTGCATGAAGCAGTTGCCCCTCAGGTCCCTCTTAAATCTCTCCCCTCTCACCTTAAACCTTTGCCCTCTAGTTTTTAGTTCCCTTTCCCTGGGAAAAAGACTGTGCGTGTTCCCCCTATCTGTGCCCCTCATGATTTTATTTGAGTCACTGACAAACCCAGTGGCTCCCACAGTGAAGGGTGCCGACGCACTGGTGGAGAGGTTGGACAAGCAGTCGAGGAAGGAGGGGTAGACGATCTCGCTGATGGACTTTGGGTGGTTGTTCAAATGGAGCATGAACTCTGGCCTGGACTAGATGGGTAAATGGCCTGTTTCTGTGCCGTGTTCTCCAGACGGATTCCTACAGCACAGGAACAGACCGTTTGGCCCATCATGTCCATGTTGGCCATCAAGTACCCAATGTATGGCATTGCCTGGATGGGTTTACAGTTGCAGATAAGAGTCCCTTGATTACACCATCCAAAGTCAATTGGCTGCACTGCATCAAATGCTTGTCCGAGAACAGTTTAGAAGCACCCATTCTCAGTGTGGCAAGTCAAAGGTGGGAGTGCTGCATTGTTGGGGGTACCAACTCTTTGATGAGCTAGCAGACCAAGGTGCTCTTTGTTCCGCCAGATGATGCAAAAGGTTCCAGGACACAATTCTGAGGATGAGCAAGGTTCTCCTCTAGGGTCCTGGACAATATTTATCCTTGGAGCATCACATAAATGGATTACCTGGTCATTAAACCATTGCTTCTTGTGGGATCTTGCTGTGCATAAATTGGCCATCATATTCCCTGCATTGCAAGACTGCCCCAGAGGAGTGAGGGTACGATTGCATGGTTATGCTGCTGTACCATCAGCTGCAGTTCCAGAGTATTGATCCAGGGAGCTTCACATCCAAACAGCAGCGGAGACTGGCTGGTGTCACAGCTTTGAGGGCTGTGGACAGGGTGGGGAAGAGATTCAGCAGGGATGAGAGATTTCAGTTCTGTGGATAGTTCCCTGGCATCTGGTGAACTGAAATTCAAGTCATGCCATAAATCTAGAATGTTTATAGAATAAAATTGGAATCCTTAAGCCTGAAGTCCCACACCACCAGGTTCAAGAACAGCTACTTCCCTTTAACCATTCGGTTCTTGAACTAACCAGCACAACCCTACCTCAGTGAAGCAAAATTATGACGACTTTGCACTACAATGAGCTTTGTTTTCTTTTAATGTTCTAATTGTGTTCTTGTATAATCTTGTATAATAAATGTTGTTAATTTATGCTTTTCTTGTGAATGCTGCTTATCTGATGCTATGTGCCTGTGATGCTGCTGCAAGTAAGTTTTTCATTGTGCGGGCTTGTGCATATGACAATAAACTCGACTTTGATTTTAAAAAAAGCTGGCCTCAGTAATGATGACCATGAAACTGCTCAATCGTCATTTTATATAAAAAAAATCTCTGGTTCACCGATTTTCCTTAGGGAAGGAATGTTTGCTGCCCTTACCTGGTCTGACCTATATGTGACTCCAGACCCACCAATATGGTCCTCAATTCTTTATAAATAAAGACCTCAGCTCTTTACGTTTTCTCCGTTATGTTGCAGCTTTATAAAACTCTGGTGAGGCCGCATCTGGAGTATTGCATTCAATTCTGGTCGCCCCATTGTAGGAAGGATGTGGAGGCTTTGGAGAGAGTGCAGAAGAGGTTCACCAGGATGCTGCCTGGATTAGAGGGCATGTGCTATAAGGAGAAGTTGGACAAACTTGGGTTGTTTTCTCTGGAGCATTGGAGGCTGAGGGGAGACCTGATAGAAGTTTATAAGATTATGAGAGGTACAGATAGAGTGGACAGGCGGTATTTTTTTCCCAGGGTTGAAATCTCAAATACCAGAGGCCATGTATTTAAGGTGAGAGGTGGAAAGTTCAGAGGAGATGCGTGGGATAAGTTTTTTACACAGAGAGCAGTGGGTGCCTGGAATGTGCTGCCAGGGGTGGTGGTGGAGGCAGATACGATAGAGGCGTTTAAGAGGCTCTTAGATAGGCACATGAATGTGCAGAGAATGGAGGGAAATGAACTATGTGCAGGCAGAAGGAATTAGGTTAATTAGGCAGCATTACTTTATTAGTTCAGCACAACATCATAGTCTGAAGGTCCCGTCCTCATGTTGTACTGTTCTGTGTTCTGTGTTCTAAGTCAGGGATGGAGAATAAGTGCCAGCAGTGGTCTACAATGCCTCAAGCATATGAGCAAATAAACTTTAAAAAAAGGTCAGCAAGATTTTGGAGTATCCTGAGACCGCAACAGAAGTGAATCCCCTTACGTTGTTTGTTTCATATGAATATTTTTGACCTGTTATTTTCACACAATGCTCGCTCGAACACAAGGCAGAGGCCACGGGGTTCTGTTCACTGGAGATTACTGCAACTTCACTGTTTGGGATAAAACACATCTCACATTGAGTGGGCCTCTTGTCCTGTGGTTTAACTGTGACGCCCTCACCATGTTTTTTTTGTTTATCTTTCCAACCAGCCAAAACCACAATACCTACTCCAGCCTCACGAAGAAAAACTGGGGCCTTTCCTTCTCATCACCACCCCTCCTACCCCAGGCTTCAGTCTCCATCCAACCCACACAGCACATTCAAAACCCCGTGAACATTTTAAGCACAACAAACACAAAAAATGTGTAAACATAGTTTTGGCTGGAATGGGTTTACAGGGTGTTTAATGAGAAAAATATTATCGAAAAGTAAGAGAGAGAGAGAGGGTGGAAGTTTCAATCACTGTTGACATTGTAGATTACTGCAATGTTCTAAACCTAGAATCATAGGGTCACAGAGCATGGAAACAGGCCCTTCATCCTAACTAGTCCATGCTGACCAAGATTCCCATCTAAATTCGTCCCATTTGCCCACATTTGGCCCATATCCCTCTAAACCTTTCCTAACCATGTACCTGTCCAAGGCCCTTTTAAATATTGTTAATGTACCTGCCTCAACCACTTCCTCTGGCAGCTCTTTCCGTATACTCCGTAAAAACACTGGAAAAGATGGAGTCTATAAACTGATTCACCACTCTGCTGTGTACCACGTTGTAAAGTCAGTCTCTGAACTTCTCTCTTTATAGAGCTGTTGTCATTTTTATAATTTTAATACTCATGTGGCCCTTAATAATATTCCTTGCACAAAGCCCAGTTTCAAGACATTTCTCCCACATACAGCACAGCCCCTCCAATCCCACCATCCTCCCACACCATCGCCCAGTAGTTAAATGGGTAACACATCAGGACTGAGCTCTGTAGAGCAAGAGTGGGTGTCAGAGCTCATGGCCAGGTGGATGGACGTCAAGGAGCGGGTGAACCCTTGCCTCCAATCACGTGACCTGCTGTGCTTTTACCGTTCCTGTGATTTAGTTGCCAGCGCCTCTTGCCTCTGAATAGTAAAGACTGAGGTTCAAATCCAGTCTTGAGGCTTGAGGGCAGAGACCTAGGTTGACACACGGCTGTCAGAGTGCCGCACAGTCAGAGGTGGCGTTTTCCAGATGGGGATCACAATCACAGAATGGTCGCAGCACAGATAGAGGTCATTCACTCGACTGAGTTAGTACCGGCTCTGCATCACAGCAAACCTCCTCGTCTCTCTCCCCATCGCCCAGGAAATCTCTTCATCTCTCGTCCCATCATCCTGGAAACCTCCTCGTCCCTCTCCCCATCACCATGGAAACCACCTTGTCCCTCTCCCCATCACCGTGGAAACCTCCTCGTCTCTCTCCCCATCACCATGGAAACCTCCTCGTCTCTCTCCCCATCACCGTGGAAACCTCCTCGTCCCTCTCCCCATCACCATGGAAACCACCTTGTCCCTCTCCCCATCACCGTGGAAACCTCCTCGTCTCTCTCCCCATCACCGTGGAAACCTCCTCGTCCCTCTCCCCATCACCGTGGAAATACTTACCTTTCAGATCCTTATCTGGCTTCGCTTTGAACACTTTTACACTGGACTCCAATTTTATCCCTTCACGGTTCTATTCCAAGGAAAAGCAATGGTGTTCTCTCCACTGTGTCTCCTGTCCAATATTTATCCCTTAATTTGTATTAAAAAACATTTATCTGGTGTTATTACCATGTTGCTGTTTGTGGGATCTTGCTGTGTGCAGATTGGCCACCATTGCATTACCACAATGACCACACTTCAAAAGTCCTTCACTGGCTGGGAAGTCATAGAGTCACAGAGAGATACAGCACAAAAACAGGCCCTTCAGCCCATCTATGCCAGCCATCAGGCACCCAATTTTACACTTACCCTCCCCGAAACCATTTTATTCACTTTTTATTCCCCCCATGTTCCCCATCAACACTCCCCACCCCACGAATTCTACCGCTCACCCACATACCAGGGGCAATTTACATCAGCCAGCTAACCTACTAACCTGTATGTCTTTGGGATGTGGGAGGAAACCGGAGCATCTGGGGGAAACCCACGCGGTCACAGGGAGAACATGCAAACTCCACACAGACAGCACCGGAGGTCAGGATTGAACCCAGTCACTGAAGATGTGAGTAGGCAGCTCTACCACTGGACCGTCATCGATGTTTTGAGATGTCCTGGGGTTGTGGAAGTTGCTGTGGAAATGCAATCTTTCTTTTAATTGGTGGCCTGATCGCCACACAAAGTGGTGGCTGCCTCCCTGCATTCGACCCGAAAACATCCCAAATGAGACAGGGATTGGAAAAGTCACAAACTTCAGATGCTGGAAGGAACAACAGAAAGTTCTGGAAGTGCTCAGCTACAGAGAAAGGAAATGGGTTAATTGTTCAGGTCAACGACCTTTCTTCAGAATTAAGAAAAGCTAAAAAAAATTAAACGATTTTGAAATGGCAGAGAAAGTGACGGAGAGACCATTCGGAGAGCAGGAGAAGAGATTCCCGGGACATTGCCCGAGGTGAAGCAGTTCAGTTATGAGGGGAAACCGAAGAGACTGGGCCTGTTCTCTCTAGAGCGGCGCAGGTTAACCTAGTGAGATGTGTGAAGGACTGAGGTATATAAAGTTATGAGAGTATCGATAGGGTAGAGTGCAGGAGACTTTTTCCCCTCTCAGAGGTAGATAAAACTAGGGGACATGGGTTCAGAGTAAAGGGTAAAAGATTTAAAGAGTCTCCAAGGGGGACTTTTCTTATCCAGAGAGAGGTGAGTATGTGGAACACACTGCCTGGGAGAGTGGTGGAAACAGAGTCACAGACAACATTTAAGAAGAATCTAGAAGACCACCTGAATTGCCTGGGCATAGACGGCTATGGGACCTAGTACTGGAAGATGTGGTTAATGCAGGTAGGCACCCAGAGGTCGGCATGGACATGACGGGCTGAATGGCCTGTGGACTATGTCTCCATGGAAATGGCTAGAGGGTGGTGAATAGCAAAAGGTGCAGCTGGGGAGGTTCAAATGGAAGAGACAAGAGGAACAGAACTCTCTGAGTGCTGGAGAGGTGAGTTACATTTATCTGACATGGTTGAATTCTATGTTGAGTCCAGAGATGAGGACCTTTTACATTGGGTTTCAATGAAACAGTGCAAGGGGGTGAAAACAAACTCGTCTCTTCATAAACTGATTAGACCATCCTCGACTCTCAGCTGACAGCCTATATTCCCAACTTCAGTGTTTGTGAGACTAAAAAAATCAAAGCATTCCGAGAATATTTTAAACAATTATATTTTTCTGAACTGCCTGTGTTTTTTTTCTCTCTCGAGCATTACCTGGATCTTACAGGTTTCTATAGACGTATGGTGGAGAGCATTCTGACTGGTTGTATCACCGCCTGGTACGGAGGATCCAATGCACAGGATCATAAGAGGCTCAGAGGGTTGTAGACTCAGCCAGCTCCATCACGGGCTCCACCCTCCCCACCATCGAGGACATCTTCAAGAGACGGTGCCTCAGGAGGATGTCACCCATTACTAAGGATCCTCACCATCCAGGACATGCCCTCTTCTCGTTACTACCATCGGGGTGGAGGTACAGGAGCCTAAAGACCCACACTCGATGATTCAAGAACAGCTTCTTCCCCTCTGCCATCAGATTTCTGAACAGTCCATGAACCCATGGACACTACCTCGTTATTCCTTTTTTTTGCACTATTTATTTATTTTTGTAATTGAAAGTAATTTGAGGTCTTTGAACTGTACTGCTGCCGCAAAACAACAAATTTCACATTATATAAGTCAGTGATAATAAATCTGATTCTGATTCGAACAATACTCTGGGAGAAATCCTTTACTTCCTGGAGACTCTGGGTCTATACTGAAGGTTGTCCATTCCCAGTGATGGATTCAGACTGAACTCACAGAATTATTGAATGACATCGTACAGATGAAGACCATTTGGCGCGCTGGATCTGTGCTATCCCATCAATCCACTCTTCTGTTTTTTAGCTTTTCACCTGAATGTTCTTTTTGTTTTTTTAATATTTGTCTGATCCTCTTTTTGAAATCTGCTTCACTACCATTTTGGGTGGTGCATTACAGATCCCGACAACTACTTTCCTCGAGTCCACTCTGGCTCTTTCAGCTATCATCTTTGGTCAAAATCCTCCACCACAGAGATGTCTGCTCCTGAAAACAATTGACTAAACGTTCATGCCTCACAGTGACACGAAACACACAACATAACGCGTTACTTTTGAGATTAAATTCCCTTGGCTTCATTATAGCAGAATTCTGGAAGAAAGGTGTAAGTTAAAGTTGAATCTATTGTCATCTGCACAAGTCCATGTGTGCACAGGTGCAATGAAAAACTTACTTGCAGCAGCATCACAGGCAAAGGGCATCAGTAAGCAGCATTTACAAGAAGAACATAAATTAAACATAAATTATACACAATTTATACAAGAAAGGACATGATTAGAACAAAAAAATACAGAAGTCAATTTTAGTGCAAAGTGATTGAAGTGGTCCTGGTGTTGCTAAACTGTAGCGATTAGGGTTGTGCTGGTTGGTTCAAGAACTGAAGGGAAGTAGCTGTTCCTGAACCTGGTGGTGTGGGACTTCAGGCTTCTGTACCTCTTGCCCGATGGCAGCTGCAAGAAGATGGCATGGCCCAGATGGTGGGGATCTTTGATGGTGGATGTTGTCTTCTTGGGGCAGCATCTCCTGTGGATACTACCGATGGAGGGGAGGGATATTGGAATTGAATATATACAGTATAGCGAGTTAGTGTTACTGACTGAGACAATCCCCTGAGATCTCAATGCTCCTCCAATTCCTGGCTTCATGGGAGCCATGAAACCAAACATTCCACTAATGGCGGTGGTACCTTCATCTGCTAGAATTTAAGTTCTGGAATTCCCTTTCCTAAACTTCCAGCTCCTTCTTTAAAACATTTCTTAAAACTATCCTCTTCCATTAAAGTTTTGGTTGCCCCCCACCCCCCACAACATCTTCATATTACAGCCATACTATATTATTTGATAACATTCCAGTGAAACAGTTTGAGAAATTGTACAATGTTAAAGGCACTACATAAATGTAGGTTGCTGTTGTTTTCTGACTGCAAACTGTGTTAGGTACTGACAAAACTGAGTGTCAGGCAGGTGCTAGTAGACAGTGAATAGATTTTATGCATCAGTGTGATCAGAAGGAGACATGGCACAAGTGCAACTGTCTGATAACTGACCACAACACCAGCACTTCCACTGCCACCTCATGTACTTTATCTCTCTTCCTTTTTATCACTTTCAATTTCACTGTCTCCCGCTGACCATGGAATTGTTAAAATATGGAAGGAAGCTATTTGACTCATCGAGTCTCTGATAGCCCTCAGCAAGGACAACCCAGTCAGATCCACTCCTCAGTTAGCTCCCCATCACCTTGCAGTGTACCTTTCCCAGGACATGACCCGGTCCTTTCCTTCCAGTTGCTGAACATTTAAGATAAAATAAGATTTATTTATCAGTCACACGTACATCAAAACATGCAGTGAAATACATCTTTTCGTGTAGAGTGTTCTGGGGGCAGCCCGCAAGTGTCGCCACGCTTCTGGCGCCAACATAGCATGCCCACAACTTCCTAACCCGTACGTCTTTGGAATGTGGGACGAAACCGGAGCATCCGGAGGAAACCCACGCAGACACGAGGAGAATGTACAAACTCCTACAGACCGCGGCTGGATTTGAAACCTGGTCGCTGGCGCTGTAATAGCGTTACACTAACCGCTACACTACTGTGCCTTAATCCTTTTTTGCATTAATCATTTTTTGGTTGTATTTGAATGAAAAATAAATGATTTGGAATCATGGATAACAGGGTGTGAGGCTGTAGAACTGTCACGCAGGTCAGTGGTAGAAGCCATGTCATCACTGATCAGATTGGATTGTGGATCAGGGTGAAGTCTGGTGAAGTGAAATCTGATTCCCGCTCGATGGAGGCTGACGCATCACCAGGGATTTGGACGGTCCCTGCTTTGTGCTGTTTCATGGATTTCATTTCTCATTTCATTTCTAACTCCAAATTAGTGTACAACGTAATCCCTCTCTTGCAGCGTACACCGACTTCCCTCACCTCACCCTGCCTTCCCCAAGATAAGCTGCTTCCTGCCTTTGATTGAAGTTTGATGAAATCTCCTGCACCAGATGACTCTCTCTCTCTCCCTCTCTCCCTCTCTCTTTCTACCTCTCCCTCTCCTTTTTCTCTCGTCTCTCTCTTCCCCCCCTCTCTCTCTCTCTCCCCCCTCCTCTCTCTCCCTCCCTCCCTCTCTCTCTCTCTCTCTCTCTCTCTCCTCTCTGCTTCCTTGTGTGACAATTCAGGCAGCGCTGAGTTGTCAAGAACAAGATCCGAAGAACCTGTGCTCTCCACTGTAGCCTCTCTGTGTTTATCAGTGCAGTTCCTGGTCTGAAAAGCCTCTAATGGATTCAGGTCTCAGGCATCTCCTTGCAGAAAAGTCTGGCCAGTTCACTGTCCTGTCTGAACAGAGGTAACATTGAGCAGGAATGATCATTGCAAATATTTCAGCACTTGAAACCCAACATTGTCCTTATCACAGACACTCCATGACCTGTATAAACGGAGGATGGATTTTCTCCTAACCCATCCACTGAGTGGAACTCATTGACAAAGTCATACGGAGAAAATCTAGTAGGGTGTTAGTGTTATCTCCCTGTGTAACCATATCCCCTTTAAAACCTTGTGGGAATTGTATTGTGACTGGGCAATTTTTTAAAAATTAATTCTTTCACTTGTGGCCTTTGCTGGAAATTCTCTCCCTGAATCCACTGCCTCTCGACGTCGACTGTTTATTTCCCTCCACAGACGCTGCCTGAGTTTCGTGTGATGCTCCAGATTCCAGCACCTGCAGAATCTCTTGTGTCTCTCACCTTAGCTCTGCTCTCCCAAAATGATCCTTAAAATCTGCCTCTTTCCCCCAGTCTTTGACCATCTGCCTCAATGCTTTTTGTAACGTGCTGTCAAACATTTGGTAAGTACTCTTGCAGCACCATTTCACTGGGCCACTGTTGTTCAGCCTCTTCCCTCTAACTAGTCTCTTTTTTGTTTCAGTTGAACCCCCTCCCATTAACACATTTAAATCTACCGACGTGACGGTCAGTTCCATTCTCCATCTACTGCTGGTCTCATTCCCTTGAAATACATCAGCACTATCAGCCTCAACCACTCACTGTGGAAGTGAGCTCTACCCTACTCACCCTCATTCACTGGGTAAAGAAGTTCCTTCTGAATTCCCTGCTGGATCAGTTGCTGACTCCCTTGTATTTACACCCCCTGCTTCTGCCTTTCTCCAGGATAGGAAACCTTCTCCCCTGCATCCACACCATCCAAACCCATTTTGAACACCTCCGTTAAGTAAGCCCCTCAGCCCCCTTTTCTCAAGAGAAAAGAGACAGGAGCGCCGTGTAGCAATGAGGTGGATGTAGACCAGACTGGTGAGATGACATAGGACAGAAGAGAGTGTCTATTGACTTCAATGGAATCATAGGTTTGGAAACCTCTGAAATAAAGATCAGTGAATTATCTTCAGAAGGTGGATCTGAGTCTCATTCACTGCAGTCCTTCTGGTGAAGGTACCTCCCTCCGTGCTGCTGGGGAGCATGTTCCAGGATTTAGACCCAGTGATGATGGCATTACAAGCCCAATGCAATTGTGATAATTTTAAATTGGATTATTCACACTACCTGGGACTCAGTGAATAGTTGATCGTTGACCATTGCTGAAGTTTCCTCTCTGGAGACCTGTGCAGATAGTTCAGTGCTGAGGGAGTAGGAGGTGCCACCCTTGGGGAGAGATGTTAAGCCAACTCTTCCAGTTGTTGAGCAATTCCATGGCAATACTTGGAGACGCACAGCCGATGCTTCACCTGTCTGGACAACATTCACTCCTCGGTATACATCAGTAAAACAGGATGATCTGCTCCTGACCTCACTGGTAAATTGGTAAATTGGTTTATTATTGTCACATGTACTGAGGTACATGTGACTGAGGTACAGTCACATGCCATCCATACAGATCATTTCATCACATCAGTGCATTGAGGTAGCACAAGGGAAAACAATAACAGAATGCAGAATAAAGTGTTACAGTTACAGAGAAAGTGCAGTGCAGGCAGACAATAAGATGCAAGGTCATAATGAGATAGATTGTGAGGTCAAGAGTCCATCTTATTGTACTAGGGAACCATTGAATAGTTTTATAACAGCGGGATAGATGCTGTCCTTGAGTCTAGTGGTACGTGCTTTCAGGCTTTTGTATCTTCTGCCCAATGGGAGGGGGGGAGAAGAGAGAATGTCCAGGGTGGGTGGGGTCTTTGATTATGTTGGCTGCTTTACCGAGGCAGCGAGAAGTGTAGACAGAGTCCATGGAGGGGAGGCTGGTTTCCGTGATGTGCTGGGCTGTGTCCACAACTCTCTGCAGTTTCTTGCAGTCCCGGGCAGAGCAGTTGCCGTAGCACGATAGGGCATCACTGTGAACAACTTGTCTGTGGCTTTTCCCAGCAATAGGGAATCATGATTGTAATTCCAAGGTATTGGATTAGCCATTGAGTGCTTTTGTGATGCAGTGAAAGCACCATAATCTCTTGTTTTCTTTCTTGCTTAATAGAAACATGGGACTAAAATTATTGGCTCCCAACCCAGAGTGGTCAGCTCCAATTACGAAAGGTTTCACCAGATTAGGAAGGTGTTCGAATTGTTTCTTCAGCAACCTTGGCAATGGGTTGGAAGTGGCAGTCTCTTCCGCTGGCTCCGCCCCCAATCGACCCAACCCCACCCCCGACCCAAACTCCTTCCCTCCAGATCTCAGAGATTGGGAAACAGCTTGACGTGTTTACTTGGCTCAGAACACTTTCAGAAACAGCCAGGGCCATTCACAAGCAAGAACCTCGCACCATGATTCGTGCTGGCTTGCCTTTGGAAACTGGGATTTTACCCTCTCATATTGAGTGCTGCAGCTGTCCTGAAGCCAAAACCATCAAACCTGGATGTAAAAAGTAAGTTTCTTATTGTAGACATTGGATCCTCACTTTGTGAATAAACTCTTCACTGTACATCAGAGATCTTGATACTTACAGATCATTCACTTGAATTTTAGCAGGTAAAAATACATTTATATGTTCATTTTTCAAATTGTAAGCATGTACATAAAACCTTTGACAGAATGCTTTAGTTTAAGGAAAGTGTAATGTTCTTTTTTTCACTTTTAAATATGCTCTGTTTTCCTTTGTGTGAGTGACATTGCCTGTGTATTACACTGAGCTTATGGTGAGAGGGAGGCTATCCTTGTGAATTGGCTGATATCTCAAAGGTTTTAGTTTTGTGTGATCCTGCTCTCTAGTTACATTGCCGAGTGTTTTAAATTTGCAATCAATTGAAGGAATACTGAATTTCTGCTGTTGTTGACGGAGCTATCATTGGAAGTGACTGAGTTGGACATATCCTTGTTGTAATTCAAACAGAATCAAATCGGGTGGAAGGAGGCCATTTGGCTCTCGAACCCCTGCCAGCTCTTTGATTTCTTCATTCCCTCGGCTTCTTCCGGCAGCAGTTTAATTGTGTTAAGGATTAAAAAGACGTGAATAAATAGAGATGTTGCAACATCACCTCACGGCTGTTCTCCATCCTGTAACTCGGTAAAGGTTCGAGCTCCGTTTCATACACTCGAAGCCAGATCGAGTCCAGAATTGCTGAGGGAGTGCTGGACAGTCTGAAGTGCAGCTGAACTACTGAATTGCCACCTGTTGAGGTGTCATAGAGTTACAGAGAGGTACAGCATGGAAACAGGCCCTTCGGTCCGTTGAGACCCTGCCGACCGTCAACCACCCATTTACACTAACCCCACTTTTTATTCTCCCCACAGTCCCATCAACTCCCCCCAGATTCTACCCCTCATCCACACCCCAGGGACAATTTACAGTGGCCAAGTAGCCTACCACCCTGTACGTCTTTGGGATGTGGGAGGAAACCGGAGCACCCTGGGGAAACCCACGTGGTCACAGGGAGAAGATGCAAGCTCCACACAGATACGATCGGTGGTTGGGATTGAACCCGGGTCTCCAGCGCTGTGAGGCAGCGGCTCTACCAGCTGCACCACTTTGCCTCCCCATTTGTGGGTGGGTGGGATAGATCCCATCACTATATTCCCAGCCAAAGCAAATTTCTCTCATTCATGATTGGAGGCAATAGTTAAGTTCCAAGTGCTGAAATGAAGCTGCATCTAATTGTGGCAGGCACGGTAGTGTAGTGGTTAGCGTAATGCTATTACAGTGCCAGCGACCCAGGTTCAATTCTGGCCACTGTCTGTTCTCCCCATGTCTGCGTGGGTTTCCTCCGGGTGCTCCGGTTTCCTCCCACATTCCAAAGACGTACGGGTTAGGAAGTTGTGGGCGTGCTATGTTGGCGCCAGAAGCGTGGCGACACTTGTGGGCTGACCCCAGAACACTCTACGCAAAAGATGCATTTCACTGTGTGTTTCGAAGTACATGTGACTAGTAAAGATATCTTATCTTATCTTATCCAACTATTATGTAACACTATCACAAAAGGCAACCCACTTGGTATGCAGTCAGATCTTGCTGTGTATGGATAGGCCGTCAACATGCACCACACACACTCCATTGCACCAAAGCAAATTTTTAAAAAAGTTGTCTTCACTGACAGAGTTGCATTTGTTATCCACCCTTGGGTCTGTTGACAATGAGGTTCGGAATCCACCACAGTCGTCGGTCTGAAGTCACATCGAGGCCAGACCTGGGAGAAAGCTCCAGGTTCCCTTCTCAAAAGGACATCAGTGAACCCAATGCATTTTCCTCAACAATCCAGTGGTTTCACACTCACTGGTATCAAAGCCACTTTTCACATATATTTCTTTTCTTCTGTTCTCTTTTCTCAGCTGTTGTGATGGGACTCAAACTGATGGCTCAGTAAACTAGCTCAGTAACTTTATTATACACCCTACCCATTGTAACTAAACAGCCTAAGGGTCAACCCAACATACCAAACCACTGGTTCCTGAAGCCAATTTGACCCAACATTGGTCACAACTGTTTGAAGCCCAGTAATTAGTCATAGAATCATCCAGCACAGAAATGGGCCCTTCAGCCCATCATGTCTATGCCAACCTTTTTTGCCCATCTACACCAACCCCACTTGCCCACATCTGGATCGAATCCTTCACATATCTTTAACAGGTCAACACGTTGAAATATTACCTATTTTATATTGAGGTGTGCGGTACCTGACTAGCAGCCAAAGCTCCAGTGCATTGATCCAGAGATGTGAGTTCGAATCCCACCATGGCAGCTGGGGAATTTAAGATCAAGTAATTACATAAAATCTGGGTTTTATTAAAAGAACAAGTCTCGATAATAACTATGAGACTGCTGGGTTGTTGTGAGAACCTGTCTGGTTCACACATATGTCCCTCAGGAGAGGAAATCTGTTAACCTTACCCAGTCTGGCCCATGAATGACTCCAGACCCACCAATGAGGTTGACTCTTAACTGCCTCCACATCTCCCATGTCAATATATCATAAAGAAATATATTTTTTAAATGATTTGAGGAACCATTTTTTTATTTTAAAGTTATAAACAATTTGTTGGATAACTCAGGCTTGGATGTCAAAGTCAAAGTCGAATTATTGTCAGATGCACAAGTCCAGTTGTGCACAGGTGCAATGAAACACTTACTTACAGCAAACATCACAGGCACATGGCATCTGAAAAGCAGAATTCACAAGAAAAACATAAATTAAATGTAAATTAAACACTATTTTTAGAAGAAAGAACAATTAGAGCAAAAAGAAACAAGTCCATTTTAGTGCAAAGTGATCAAAGTGGTCACAGTGTTGTTAAACTGTAGTGATTAGTGTTGTGCTGGTTGGTTCAAGAACTGAATGGTTGAAGGGAAGTTAGATGTTCCTGAACCTGGTGGTGTGGGTCTTCAGGCTTCTGTACCTCCTGCCCGATGGTAGCTGAGAGAAGATGGGCACTGCCCAGATGGTGGGGGTCTTTGATGGTGGGGGTCTTGTTTTGTTCATCAGCAGATGCAAACAAACTTTCCTTTTGAAATAAGATGACAGCCACACTCAAAGGTATATGTCCTGGCTTAGCGGGGGGTTCTGATGACTGAGCACCACACACATTTGAGTCACAGTTTCCATGGAGACATCCTCACTTCTGAATGGCAGTATCAAAGGTCTATACTGAGACAACATCCGAGGGTCAAGCAGAACTTCCAACACTAGATCAGCTTCTTGAGGGAAAGGCTATTGGATGATTATTCCAGTCAATCAGACGATATTCCAATAATATTGTTAATCGAGTGGTTCATTCCTTTATTCCTTGGAACGCAGGTGATTGAGGGGTGACCTTACAGAAGTGTATAAAATCATGAGGGGCATAGATAGGGTGAATGTACACAGTTTTTTTCCCAGGAAAGAAGAGCTAAAAACTAGAGGCATAGGTTTAGGGTGAGAGGGGAAAGATTTAAAAGGGACCTGAGGGGCAACTTTTTCACGCAGAGGGTGGTGAGTGTGTGGAACGAGCTGCCAGAGGAAGTAGTTGAGGCAGGTACATAAACAACATTCGGATAAGTACATGGACAGGAGGGTTTAGAAGGATATGGGTCAAAGGCAGGCTCATTGGACCAGCTTGTCAGGCACCATGGTCGACATGGACAAGTTGGGCCGAAGGGCCTGTTTCCGTGCTGTACTACTCCAAGATTCTATGAGTGCAAGAGGTTGCCCATTCTAGCTGTTGAACCAGGAAACAGGAGAATCACAAACTGAGACAGGAGTTGGCCCTTGAACCCATTCCACTGTCCAATAACCTTCAGAGGATCTGGTCCTTGGCCTCAGCTACCTGAACCTATTGACCTTGATTGTCCTGTAGTTCAAAACTGTAAGTTGGTGTCGCTCCAGAGTTGTGAGTGCAACAACCCAGATAAGCGTTCTGGCACCGCACTGTACAAAGGGCGGCATTGTCAGATTGTTCCAACTGCTCTGTTTTGAACAAGATGTTAAACCTATCACTTTGTATGTAAGAGATACTTGCTTATAAGCAACAGAAATCATTTCTTGAATCGAAGTCAAAATATGACAGATCAAAATGTGCAATGTCAGGTTTTCATGAAGAGCAAACTGTACTATTACTAAAATCACCGGCAATTTAACAACATCAATAACAAAGTGATAATTGTAAAGCAATTGGTTAGGGCAGGCACGGTAGTGTAGCGGTTAGCGTAACGCTATTACAGCACCAGCGACCCGGGTTCAATTCTGGCCGCTGTCTGTAAGGAGTTTGTACATTCTCCCCATGTCTGCGTGGGTTTCCTCCGGGTGCTCCGGTTTCCTCCCACATTCCAAAGACGCATGGGTTAGGAAGTTGTGGACATGCTATGTTGGTGCCAGAAGCGTGGCGACACTTGTAGACTGCCCCCAGAACACTCTACGCAAAAGATGCATTTCACTGTGTGTTTCGATTCACATGTGACTAATAAAGAAATCGTATCTTAAACCAAGGACCCTCCTGTTCTCTATCATAGATCCCATGGGATATTTTGTTCTCCCTGGCCAACACTCATCCCTCAAGCAACTCAGTAACACTGACTGCTTTATAGCTATCACCTTGTTGTTGGTGGTGTTTGCTGCAGAATAGTCAGTTGTTCTGACTTCACAGAAGATGGCACACATCAAGTTACTTCATGAGCCGTGAAGGACGTTCAGACCTCAGGTCCTCCCCCGGCTGCGGCAGGGTTCTGTTCCAGTGAACTGTTTGTAACCTGAACGGTTCACAAGTTGGAAA
This sequence comes from Pristis pectinata, assembly GCF_009764475.1. Classification (NCBI taxonomy): domain Eukaryota; kingdom Metazoa; phylum Chordata; class Chondrichthyes; order Rhinopristiformes; family Pristidae; genus Pristis; species Pristis pectinata. The sequence goes on along the minus strand of NC_067435.1, from coordinate 3,163,499 downwards.
TGCGGTCACGAACCTGAGTTCCCACCTGGCAGGAGACCCTGCAGCCCCATGGCAGCTGGCAACTCCATCCTGCCGGTCTCCCAGATGCTCTCACGTGCTTGCGAGGTGTACGCAAGTTGGATATTCAGAAGCTGGGGGGACCAGTCCCTTTAGGCGAAGACTTCCTTTTTGTGAGCGGTCCAAAGCCTTATCATTCTAGTTCTATAGCCTAATGGGAATAAGAATGTAGCCAAGAATTTGCTTCAATATCTAACCTGTCCCTCCAGCCCTCAAGTGTTAGTCTGAAACTGGAGGGCGACAAGTTGCACATGTGCACTATTGTAACCAGCTGAGCCCAGTTCCTTCTGTTGAAGGCTGTTGTTTTATTCACTTTCAACAAGTTTTGCTTCCAGATCGCCACCACCCTTTCATTGACACCTCAGCAACAGCCTGTACTTCCATTGCGTCTGAGTAAACCATACAACTTAAATACTTTTGTCACATTTAAGCAGCACAAAGTTTAGCCGTCACCCGTCAGGAACATTGACCCAACTGCACTTATTTAATAATTTTAATTCTGGAGAGCACAGCTGCAAAATCTACAGGGAGGACTTGAACCAGAACACAACTGCATTCCTTACAAAAACACAAACATTAGTTTGGAGAAAACTTTTCTTTCTGCTGCAGCAAGATAACATTATTAACTGCAAATATGGTACAAACTGTCACCCGATCTTGTTTATCACAGGATTTACCAGCAGTGATGTTCACAGGGAGTCTTATCTTTCCAAACACGTGTTTCAGTGATGGGCTAGGAATGGACACTTGGAGCCTCTGGATAAGAGCTTACTGACAAGTGCAGGCAGTGGTGTAATTTATTCTATCCACCATTCAAAAAGACACAGGAACCAATGGTTAGCATGTCCTTGCCTGTGACTTGATCCAAGAAGAGTCATTGTTAAAACAAAACTGCTGGAGGGACTCAGCAGGTCAGGCAGCATCTGTGGAGGGAGATGGACAGCTGATGTTTTGGGTGGAGACCCTTCATCGGGACGACCCGAAATGTCGACTGTCCATTTCCTGCCACAGATTCTGCCCGACCCGATGAGTTCCTCCAGCTTCTTGTGTGTTGCCCCAGCTGCCCCAGCAGCCCCAGCTGCCCCAATTCCTCCAGTAGTTTGTTTTTTTACACTCTCCAGATTCCAGCATCTTCAGTACCTTGTACCTCCAAGAGTCATTGTCATTTTGTGTTATGGATGAGTAAACAAGGCCTCATCCATCCTCTCACATGGATGAGATTCCAGGATAGTGACCTTGAAGATAAAAACAGAAGGTCACCCTCGTGGTATGCGCAAACTTCAACCTTCAATCATCATGGTTAAAGGCAAGATTAGCTGTCCAGTTCTCTTATTATTGGTTGCAAGATCTTCAAGTCTGTGAATCAGCTGCTACATTTCCCTGAAAGTGGCGTCGCAGGTTGACAGTGTGGTGAAGAAGGCTTTTGGCAGGCTGGCCTTCATTAGTCAGGGCATTGAGTATAGAAGTTGGGATGTTATGTTGCAGTTGTACAAGGCGTTGGTGAGGTCATATTTGGAATATTGTGTTCAGTTTTGATCAACCTGCTATAGGAAGGATGCCATTATGCTGGAAAGAGTGCAGAGGAGATTTACAAGGATGTCGCCAGGACTTGAGGAACTGAGTTATAGGGAGAGGCTGGACAGGCTAGGATTTTATTCATTGGAACGTAGGAGACTAGGTGATCTTATGGAGGTGTAAAATCTTGAGGAGCATAGATAGGGTGAATACAGTCAGTCTTTTCCCCAAGGTTGTGGAATCAAGAACTAGGGGACATAGGTTTAAGATGGGAGGGGAGAGATTTAATAGGAACCTGAAGGGCAACTTTTTCACACAGAGGGTGGTGCGTATATGGAACGAGCTGCCAGAGGAAGTGGTTGAGGCAGGATAGAAAAGGTTTAGAGGGATATGGGCCAAACACAGGCTAATGGGACCAGCTTAGATGGGCACCATGGTTAGCAAGGGCTGTGGAGGCCAAGTCATTGGGTGTATTTAAGGCAGGTTCTTGATTGATAGGAGAGGTAAGAGTTACGGGGAGAAGGCAGGAGAATGGGGTTGAAAAAAATCAGTCATGATTGAAAGGCAGAGCAGACTCGATGGGCTGAATGGTCTAATTCTGCTCCTATATCTTGTTGTTCTTTTGGCTATTGGCCCCAGTATCTATGGAGTCAGGTTTCTGTTTGAAAACACCCCTGTGAAACACCTCAGGGTGTTTTCCTATCAGAGGTGCTATACAAATGTGTTGACAAATTATTATTATGCACATAAAATATCCCACTCCATGTTACTCTGTACATAAGTCTCAGGAGGAACATGCTAACTCCACACAGACAGCACCCGAGGTCAGGATTGAACCCAGGTCTCTGGCACTGTGAGGCAGTGATTTAACAAGTTGCAACACTGTTCCACCAGGATGTTCCCATCAAAATTCAGTGTCAAGCTATTAAGAGGGGAATGCAATTTGTACAGAATAATACACAGAGGGATGTATTCTGTACATACATTACTCCAGTCTTAACACCTTGGTTTGTTGCTGCCTCACAGCTCCTGCGACGCCGGTTCAATCCTGACCTCCAGTGCTGTCCGTGTGGAGTTTGCATGTTCTCCCTCTGACGGCGTGGGTTTCCCTGGTTTCCTCCCACGTCCCAAAGACGTGCGTGTTGATAGGTTAATTGGCTGCTGTGTAGTGAAGGTGGGCAGTGGGAGAATTAGGGAGGAGTTGATTGGCATGTGAGGGCTAGAAGGAAATAAATGGGGGAATGGGATTGCTCTGAGGGCTGGTGTAGGCCCAATGGACTGAATGGCCCCCTTCTATGACATAAGGAAATATGAAATACAACACTGATATCGGTATTGGGTATTGGTTTCTTATTGTCACTTGTACCGAGGTGCAGTGAACAGCTTGTCTTGCATACCGATTGTACAACAAGTTTTTCACTGTACCTCAGTACAAGTGACAACAATAAACCAATACCAATACCAATCTTATCTTAAAATACCAATATCAGTGTTGTATTACATGTTTCCTTATGTCATGTTGCACATAGTAGAACACTTCTTCGGGTAAGGAATCACATATAAATGTTCATATGGTATGATTTTCTGTATATTTTAAACTATTGCAAGTCAAAACCAACTGACAGAGAGTATTGTGGTTGGAAAGCCACTCAAGCCCAGAATCATGGATGTAACAGGGCTTTATTCAATTCACGAGTGCGGAGGGTCGGGGGGCAGAGATCAGATGGAAGAATCTCCCCGAAATTCAAATACATCGAGTTTTACAGTGACAAAGCACGACATGTTGATTGACAGACATCAAATGTGACAGTGGCCATGCTTGGTGTGCCCATGTGGCCCATTTGGAACCTTTCATGGTGTTGGGGATGAGTTGGAGACACTGGGCCCATTCGTCAATCATTTCCCTCATCTTTGTCTCAATGATGCAAAATACCTTTACTCTAGGATGTTTGGTGGTTCTAGTGCCGAGAACTTTCACCCGCTGCTTCCCTGTATCAATGACTGTTCTAAGAAACTTGGTACAATTCACACCGTCCGAGAGTACATTGAGCTCCCTTAAGCTGATCCCATCAGTATCCTGTGGCTTTGAGTCTGATATCTCTTAAGGACATAGAACATAGAACAGTACAGCATAGAACAGGCCCTTAACCCCACGATGTTGTGCTGAACTAATTAAACTAGTGGTTACACGTTTAACTAAATTAATCCCTTCTGCCTACACAGTGTCCATAACCCTCCATTTCCTGCACATTCATGTGCAGGGTGGGGCAAGTTGCTGGACAAGTTTTTTTACACAGGGCCTCTTAAACGCCTCTATGGTATCTGCCTCCCCCACCACCCCTGGCAGCACATTCCAGACACCCATCAGCGTCTGTGTAAAAAACTTGCCCCGCACATCTCCTTTGCACTTTCTCCCTCGCACCTTAAATGCACGTTTTCTAGTATTAGACATTTTGACCCTGGGAAAAAGATACCGGCTGTCTACTCGATCTATGCCTTTCATAATTTTATAAATTTCTATCAGGTCTCCCCTCACCATCTGCTAATCCAGAGAAAACAAACCAAGTTTGTCCAACCTCTCCTTATAGCAGCTTCCCTCTAACCCAGGCAGCATCCTGGTGAACCTCTTCTGCACCCTCTCCAAAGTTAATTGGAATCCAATTAACAGAGTCCTTGTGCCTCAGCCATGCCGAAGTGAACCTCTTTGTTCCTCATAGTTATTCTCTGTCCAAATAATGAACAAATATATCTCTACAAATAACATACTTTGTAGGGCCAATCATTGATATGTATGCTACAGTATCAGTTTCCAAACTACTTAAGTCCAGTGGCTCCCCTTTGAAACTTCTGTTTCTCCAAGAGAGTGAACTTTGTTTCCAAAGCTTCATCTTGTGATTTTAGGTTACATTTGGAAATGGTTGGAAGGCCAGTTCTTGTTTATGTCAGTGGTTCCTGTATTAACTGTGTACCCTCTTACCTTAGTGCCCGATACCCTGCAAGACGCATGAAATATGCAGTTTTATTAATGAAATGTTATATTTAATAGGCTTTCATTTGATTCTCCACAAAAAGAATAGGAAGTGGAGAAGGGTTAGGAACTGAGGGAGCCATCTAAAGAATCATTAGGTACTCATGGAAGTCAGGGTGAGTCCATTGGGACAAGGTGAGGAAAGTTCCAAGGAATTAGGGTGTAGTGGTGGAAAGATCAGTTTTTATGGTGGAATGAAGTAAATACAGTATTCCAGAGTGGGAGACCGGAGAATAAAAAGTTACAGACAAACCCCAAAATGCAGTCCAATGAAAGTTGGATCTGGGAGTAGTGGACTCAGCCCAATACATCACGGGCACATCCCTCCCCACCGTCGGTGGTATCCACAGGAGGCGCTGCCTCAATAGGGCAACATCCATTACCAAAGATCCCCACCATCCGGGCCGTGCCATCTTCTCGCTGCTACCATCGGGCAGGAGGTACAGGACCCTGAAGTCCCACACCACCAGGTTCAGGAACAGCTACTTCCCTTCAACCATTTGGTTCTTGAAACAACCAGCAAAACCTTGATTGTAGTGATTATCCTAGAAACATTATGACCACTTTGACCACTTTGCACTAAAATGGGCATTTTTTTTGTTCTAATTGTATTCTTTCTTGTATAATTTATGTTTAATTTATGTTTTTCTTGTGAATGCTGCTTATCTGATGCTATGTGCCTGTGATGTTGCTGCAAGTTTTTCATTGCACCTGTGCACACGTGGACTTGTGCAGATGACAATAAACCCGACTTTGACTTTAATCATTGGAATAGTCCTTTAGCGGTTGAGGCGACATTCAAAAATCAGTGCAGGGTTATAGATGCTAAATGTTAATAAACCATGGAAGTTGAAAATTAAACCAAGACTCCCTACTTGCACTTTCTGAAAATGTTTTCATTCTGTTCGCCAAACCAAGGAAGCTGCCCAGGCCAACGCCACGCTATCTTTACACCTCCTGCCAGTGGTAGTGCTGCATTGGGAGCCAGGCCTGGCAAAGTGTGAACTGAAACATGAGGAACACTCAGCGGGTCAGGCAGCATCTGTGGAGAGAGAAGCAGAGTTAACAGTTCTGGTTGGTGAACCTTCATCTGAGTTGGAAATGGTGATTTGTTCCACTGAATGGTCATTGATTTGAAACTTGGACACACAAGAGACTGCAGATGCTGGAATCTGGAGCAGAGCACAAACTGCTGGAGGCAGTTCGCTCCAGTCCAATGAAGCATCTTGACCCAAAACATCGACTGCCCATTTCCCTCCACAGATGCTGCCTGACCTGCTGGGTGTTTCTAGTATTTCCTGCTTTTATTTAGGGTTTTCAGCATCTGCAGTTTTTTGATTTATATTTGCACATTTCAGTCCAAATAATCTCACACTTTCTAAAACCAATTGTTCTGATTACCATTCCTCTGTGTGTGTGTGTGTGTGTGTGTGTGTCTATGTTTGTGTGTGTGTGTGCGTGTGTGTGTGTGCGTGTGTCTGTTTGTGTGTGTGTGTGCGTGTGTCTGTTTGTGTGTGTGTGTGCGTGTGTCTATGTTTGTGTGTGTGTGCGCGTGTATATGTCTGTGCGTGTGTGCATGTGTATGTGTTTGTGTGTGTGTGCACGCACATGTGTATGTGTTTGTGTGTGTCTATGTGTGTGTGTGAGAGTGTGTGTGTGTGAGAGTGTGTGTGTGTGTCTATGTGTGTGTGTGAGAGTGTGTGTGTGTGTGTGTGTGTGTGCGTGTGTGTGTGTGTGTGTGTGTGTAAAATCTATGTTTACCTATAAATTTTGATTGTCTGTCAGTGTCCTCTACCAGGCCAACAAGAGACTGCACATAAAGGTCAGATGAAGGGTCTCGATCTGAAACGGCGACTGTCCACTTCCCTCCACAGATGCTGCCTGACCCACTGAGTTCCTCCAGCAATTTGTGTCTTTCCCCAGGACTGACACCCTGATTACTCTCAGTCCGCTATTCTGGGTAGGCCACATCATTCACATGCCTGACACCAGATTCCCGAAACAAACATTCTTTTCCGAGCTGTGACGCAGGAAGCGATTGTCAGGCAGACAGATGGGTTCAAGGACGTGCTCAAAGTCTCCTTGAAGAGATGCAACATCCCGGAATCAGAGTCAGGTTTATTATCACTGCCTTAGGTGACATGAAATGTGTTGTTTTGCAGCAGCAGTACAGTGCAAAGTTGTAAAAAACTATAAATTATACAAATAAATAAATAGTACAGAGGAATAATGAGGTAGTGTTCATGGATCATACAGAAATCTGATGGTGCAGGGGAAGAAGCTGTTCCTGAATCATTGAGTGTGGGTCTTCAGGCTCCTGTACCTCCTCCCTGATGGTAGTAACAAGAGGAGGGCATGTCCCGGATGGTGAGGGTCCTTGGTGAATCCCCACTGCCTCCTGGGGGTCACTGGCACATGATTGCTCAAGGTGGAGAAGGAGTGAGGTACTGAGAACCTTGACTCCAGCATCAGGAGCATGAAGAAGCCCTTATGTAAGTAGTGGAAGGAGTGCTCCCAAACTGTCCCACCCACCCCGTCAACCACCTTCTTCCCCGTCTGGGGAGAGACTGCGTTTCCCACAGTCACCTCATCAGTCCCCACATTACCCACAAATCTGGAATGGAATTGTCATCCTCAATCCACCAAAGGGGAAGAGGAAGTCTCTTAATCACAGTTCAGACCACACTTTATGCAGAGTACCAATTCATTGGAGCATAAATGGCTGTGCTTCTAAATAAAAGCATTAACCAAACGGAGGGTCAACCAGTGTTTCCTGATTTCCTAGCTTTGAGACAACTTGACCTTTGCCCAAAATGGTCAACCTGAAGAAAGTTCTGACAGCAACAAATTAGCCCACAATTGAGTTCAGGATGTGGCTATTAATCTACTTCTGCATGTGGAGGGTTTGATCTGTGGTTTTGCAGCAGATATACATCACAGACCAAAGCCGGACATTGGTGGAAGAAGTATCAGGAGAGATATTCATGTGACTCCAGTTGGTAATCCAATCTCAGGGTTTCGTCAAAGGTTTTAAGATGGATAACTGCCATGAAGGTCGATCTAATGTAAACATTTAGCAAGCTTTATGAATCTGTGTTTCCTGTTATTTAACTGAGATGTTAATTAGTTTCACACAAAAAACAGGAGGAACTCAGTGGGTCAGGCAGCATCTACAGAGGGAAGTGGACAGTCGATGTTTCAGGTTGAGATCCTTCATCTGGACATCTCTGGATTAAACATCCCATAACTTTCTGATCATAGAACATAGAACAGTGAACAGTACAGCACAGGAACAGGCTCTTCAGCCCAAAAAGAGTCCAGGTGAAGGGTTTTCACCAGTGGGAGAGTCACGATCAAGGGGGCATTGTTATAAAATAAGGGGACAATCATTAAAACTGAGGTGCATAGAATTTTTTTTCTCTCAGAAGGTAGTGAACCTCTGGAATTCTCTGCCTCTGAGGGTGGTGGAAGCTGGATCATTAGATATATTAAAAGTGGAAATAGATAAATATTTTAAAAATCAAGGAATTGAGGGTTATGGGGAATTGGCACAGAAGAGGAGTTGAGGCCAGCATAGATCAGCCATGATCATGTTGAATGGGGGTGGGGCAGGCTTGAGGGGCCGAGTAGCCTCCTCCTGCTCTGATTTTCTTGCGTTCTTGTGATTAACAACTGACCAAAGCACAGACACGATTTGGACCTAATGAACAGTGGCATGTTTAAGGTTGCTATAAGTTGTATAAGAATGCTGCTTACCTAATGCTCTGTGCCTGTGATGCTGCTGCAAGTAAGTTTTCCATTGCACCTGTGTATACATGGACTTGTGCATCTAACTCTGACCTTCAACTTTCCTTGAAAGCCTAAGTGATGTAAATAAACACCTCAGCACAGTAATAGCAATGGTGCAGTGGTTAAATTACTGGACCACCATGGTTGATCCAAAGACATGAGTTCAAATCCCACCAGGGCAGCTGGGAAATTTAAATTCAAATATTTGCAATGAGAAAGACACAGGGAAGTGTGGAAACCTATCTGGTTCATTCACACTCTTTGGGGAAGGAAATCAACCATCTCAGTTGATCTGACCTCTACATGACTCCAGACCCAACCATTGCTGTTGATTCTTAACTGTGTTAAGTTCAGGGGCAAATATGTTGAACAAAAAAAACCGGACTTACATCTGGGAATGAATCTATCAATAAACAAATACAGCCCCCACCCTCCCCCCAGCTAACAGATGATGTTTTCCATTTTCTGGCAGAATAAGGGCAAATGGGACTAGCTTAGATGGGAATCTTGGTCCGCATGGACCAGTTGGGCTGAAGGGCCTGTTTCTGTGCTGTATGACTCTATGGCTGTATGAAATGTCTTACAGAAATCTGCTTTTGCACAAATTATCCCATACATTTTATTATTACTATCTTGAAAAATTCTTTCAAAACATTTTGTGGCATTGGTCAGCAACAGGGTATAGCATATAGTGTGGGTGGGCACCATGGTCGGCATGGACTTGTTGGGCCGAAGGGCCTGAATCTGTGCTTTATTGCTCTATGACTCTATATTCCATTCGTTTAATTATGGGTAATGTTAAGGTGAATATTTGATGAAATGAAGGAATTATCGGAAGTGTATGCAGAGTGATACGATATAGGTAGCTACAGGAAAAGGGCATTTTGACTTATGACCTGTGCGCAGGTGCAATGAAAAACTTACTTGCAGCAGCATCACAGGCACATAGCATCAGATAAGCAGATTTCACAATGAAAAATATAAATTAAACATAAATTATACACAATTTTTACAAGAAAGAATGCAATTAGAACACAATTAGAACGTGGGCAGGTAGCAGTGTAGTGGTTAGTGTAATGCTATTACAGCGCCAGTGACCCCGGTTCAATTCCCGCCGCTGTCTGTAAGGAGTTTGTATGTTCTCCCCGTGTCTGCGTGGGTTTCCTCCGGGTGCTCCGGTTTCCTCCCACATTCCAAAGACGTACGGGTTAGGAAGTTGTGGGCATGCTATGTTGGCGCCGGAAGCGTGGCGACACTTGCGGGCTGCCCCCAGAACACCGTAAGCAAAGATGTATTTCACTGTGCGTTTCGATGTATATGTGACTAATAAAGATATCTTATCTTATCTCATCAAAAACAAGGTCCACCGTAGTGCAAAGTGGTCCCAGTGTTGCTATACTGAGGCAGTGATTAGGGTTGTACCGGTTGTTTCAAGAACCGAATGGTTGAAGGGAAGGAGCTGTTCTTGAAGCTGTCAGTGATCCATTCCATGTTGTTTGTCAGCCAGTTCACAAGCCCTTGCGTTAGGATGACTACACACCCTGCTACAAGTGCCTTACACAAGTCTTTCTCACCAGTCCTACAGGTAAAGACATTTGAATCGGAGAAGTTGAAATGCTTCACTCAAGCATTGGAGGACTTCACCTGCGTCTGGGATGAAAGGAGTAACAGAAGCAACAGCAGCCAGTACAGATTCTTCTACCAGTACCTGTACCAGTATGTTGTGTTTCTCAACTATGGCGTCGAACACAAGTTCTGGACCATTGATCCAGAGATAAAAGTTCAAATCCCACCTCAGCAACCCGGGAACTTTCTCGAGTCTTTACATTTGGGGTTCACGCTCAATGGGAAAAGTGTCTCCTTCAGAAAATGTGCAGCAAAGTTTTATTACTTAGGAATGCAAACAATTGTGTGTGATGATAGTACATAGTCCCGTTAACTGATTTATCCAGACAACTCTTCTTTCGGGAAGATTGTGATCATTAAATGTTCAGCTCACACCCCAGGCTTCCCTGAGTCTGTAACCTTTCCCAATCCTTCAATACTCTGAGAATTCAACATTCTAATTCAGCCTTACCGCGCATCCACTACAGTAAAACGTAGATAATCTGCCGTGCAACCAATTGGAAATCCCAGTGATTCGTCATCTGGCTCACCTGGTCATGTTTCCCAGGTTCCTTTGCCACTCCCCAGGGCCCTGGTTCCCACACTCCCTGTACACTCACCGGAGCCCCAGTCTCCACACTCCCTGTACACTCACTGGAGCCCCAGTTCCCACACTCTCTGTACACTCACCGGAGCCCCAGTTCCCACACTCCCTGTACACTCACCGGAGCCCCAGTTCCCACACTCCCTGTACACTCACCGGAGCCCCAGTTTCCACACTCCCTGTACACTCACCGGAGCCCCAGTTCCCACACTCTCTGTACACTCACCGGAGCCCCAGTCTCCACATCCCTGTACACTCACCGGAGCCCCAGTTCCCACACTCTCTGTACACTCACCGGAGCCCCAGTCTCCACACTCCCTGTACACTCACCGGAGCCCCAGTTCCCACACTCTCTGTACACTCACCGGAGCCCCAGTCTCCACACTCCCTGTACACTCACCGGAGCCCCAGTTCCCACACTCTCTGTACACTCACTGGAGCCCCAGTCTCCACACTCCCTGTACACTCACTGGAGCCCCAGTTCCCACACTCTCTGTACACTCACCGGAGCCCCAGTCTCCACACTCCCTGTACACTCACTGGGGCCCCAGTTCCCACACTCCCTGTACACTCACCGGAGCCCCAGTCTCCACACTCCCTGTACACTCACTGGGGCCCCAGTTCCCACACTCCCTTTCAGCTCACCTGTTTCCGTTGACCTCCCTCCCTTTAAACTTACTGAGTTCACTTCAACATAACCGTGTAACATCTAAAGAAGGTGCATTAAAAATGTGTTGTATTAATAAAATCTAATAGGAAATTCTGTTGGACTGGCCCTACCAAAGTCCTGGGTGTGCTGGATTAACTGAGTTTTACGCATTGCCGACCACGTCCTCAACTGCTGAGGTCCTGTGCTCTGGACCTCCCAGTCCTAACCTGTCCATCCCTCTTCCTCCTGTTTTAAACCTCCCGTAACGTCTCCCTGTTTGATCAACTTAGTTTGCTTCATTATACTCCTGTGAAGCACAGCAGTGGAATTAAAGTGTTAAAGTCACTTTTTATTGTGTTAAAGTCACAATTATTTTAAGGTGTTAAAGTCTCTATAAAAATCCATGACCATAGAGGGGTGTAATCATGTAGCAGCTAAGTTATTGTATTAGACACTGGAGTTCTGGACCATTGATCAGGAGACATGAGTTCAAATCCCACCACTGGGGAATTCAAATACAAGTAATTGAATAATAGCTGAAATTTGAGGGAAAAAAGACTTAGTAACAATCATATTAAAACTACTGTATTGTTATAAAAACCTAACCTGGTTTACTAATGTCCTTGAGTGAAACCAAGCCACACTTACCTGGTCTGGCCAATATGTAACTCCAGACTCACCAATATGGTCGATTCCTAACTACCTCTTAGTCCAAGGGCAGTAAGGGATGGACAATAAATGCTGGCATTCTTGCCGATGTCCACATCCTGAGAATGAATAAAAAGTTGCCTTGAACATTTTGTGGAAATATTGAACAAAAAGAAGGCACTGGGGTCAATTTTAATCTTCTGGCAGAACTGGATGGATGGATATTTCAGCATTTTAAAATCAGCCTGGTGTCATCATAGAAACTTTGAGGCCATTTGGCCCATCAAGTCCATGCTTCATTGCCTCTGCCTTCAATCTTCAGCTGCTCTCTGTCATGTTGCTTCCTTCTGCAGGGATGAAGGGACGAAGAAAGAATGTCAGCTTTTCACGGAAAAGATTGCCGGTAACACAACACGTTACATCTGTTCCCTTCCGATTATGGAGGTGGCTTTGTTTGTCCCACTGGACATTGAGGTGGTGCTAAACGCAAGTGTTGTCATGAGCAGGAAGGACATATACATTAATCATTTGGGTGAGTGCATTCTCAGAATCAGAGTTAGAATCAGATTTATTATCACTGACTTATATGATGTGAAATTTGTTGTTTTGTGGCAGCAGTACAGGGCAAGACATAAAAATTACAATAAACTACAAAAATAAATAAATAAATAGAGCAATAAAAGGGAATAACGAGGTAGTGTTCATGGGTTCATGGACCCTTCAGAAATCTGATGGCGGAGGGGAAGAAGCTGTTCCTGAATCATTGAGTGTGGGTCTTCAGGCTCCTGTACTTCCTCCCTGATGGTAGTAACGAGAAGTGGGCACATCTCGGGTGGTGAGGGTCCTTAATGATAGATACCGCTTTCTTGAGGCACCGCCTCTTGAAGGTGTCTTCAATGGTGGGGAGGGTTGTGCCCGTGATGGAGCTGGCTGAGTCTACAACCCTCTGCAGCCTCTTGTGATCCTGTGCATTGGAGCCTCCGTACCAGGCGGTGATGCAACCAGTCAGAATGCTCTCCACCGTACATCTAGAGAAATTTGTAAGTCTTTGATGATATACCAAATCTCCTCAAACTCCTAACGAAGTAGAGCCACTGGCATGCCTTCTTCATGAATGTATCAATTTGTACCATTTCCCAAATTCAATGCATCTTCGAGTCATAGAGTTATACCGCACTCCTTCATTTTGCCAACTCTATTTCGTTGAAGTAATTAATTGTACATCAGAGCTTTTTATTTTCTGGTTTGCTGTCTGTGAAAGTTTTTAGAGTCACAGAGTTACACAGCATGGAAAACAGGCCTTTCAGCCCAACTCATCCATGCCAACCAAGTTGTCTATATGAGCTAGTCTCATTTGCCTGTGTTTGGCCCATATCCTTCGAAAGCTTTCCTCTCCATCTACAGTACCTGTCCAAATGTCTTTTAAATATTGTAATTGTACTTCCCCTGGCAGGTCACTGCTTATCCTCTGTGTGAAAAACTTGCCCCTCAGGTCCCTTTTAAATCTTTCCCCTTTCACCTTAAACCTGTGTCCTCCAGTTTAAGGCTCCCGTACCCTGGGAAAAAGACTGTGATCGTCCACCTTATCGATGCCCGTCATTATGCTATATCCCTCTGTAATTGAATGGTCATTGGTACATGTGCATCTGCAGAGATGTTACCTTGACTTTGAGATTAAAGACGTGTTGTCCAACAACATACAAAATCTTAACTTCATATAGCAAGTGACACAAAGAAACATTCTGAATGTTAATAAGTACAGAATCATAAAACATAGAACAATACATCACAGGAACAGGACCTTCGGCCCATAATGTCTGTGCTGAACACAATGACAAATTAAATTAAATCCCTTCTGCCTGCACATGATGCATATCCCTCCATTCCCTGCATGTTCATGTGTCTAACAGCCTCTTAAACACCACTGTCGTATCTGCCTCCACCATCACCCCTGGCAGCCCGTTCCAGGCACCCACCACTCTCCGTGTAAAAATCATTGAATGATTACTGCAGGGAGAGGAGGCTATTCGGCCTATTAAGTCTATAGTAGTTTACCCTCTCAGACTTATTCCTTTTATCCTGTCTGTCCCTCCCCAGCTCTCTGCAAATTAAACGAATGTGTTTTCTCACCTTCCAGATTGGATGAATGGTCTTTGACTTCAAACGTTAACTATGCTTCCTTCCCCACAGATGCTGCCCGACCTGCTGAGTGTTTCCAGCATTTTCTGTTTTTACTTCCGATTTGGAATACAGCCGCATTTTCACCCTGCTATAGGAAAGAGTGCAGAGGAGATTTATGAGGATGTTGCAGGGGCTCGCGGGACTGAGTTATGGAGAGGGGTTGGGACTTTTACATTGGAATGTAGGAGAATGAGGGGCGATCTTATGGAGGAGTATAAAATTATGAAGGGCATAGATAGGGTGAATGCACACAGTTTTTTTCCCAGGGTTGGGGAATCAAAAATGAGAGGGCACAGGTTTAAGGTGAGAGGGGACAGATTTAACGGGAACTTTTTCACCCAGAGGGTGGTCAGTGTGTGGAACGAGCTGCCAGAGCAAGTGGTTGAGGCAGGTACATTAACAACATTTAAAAGGCACTTGGACAGGTACACAGATAGGGAAGATTTAGAGGAATATGGACCAAATGCAGCCAAATGGGACTAACTTAGATGGGAATCCTGGATAGCATGGACAGGTTGGGCCAAAGGGCCTGTTTCCATGCACTCTATATGACTCCATTTGCAGTTTTTTTTTATTTCTATAAAGGGGCAATTCACCTGGTGCACCCCTGCTCTCTCTCTCTTGCCCTGACATCTTTTCTCCCTTTCAGACACTTCCTTTGTCTGGAACACTGCAATTGAACCCTCCACCACACCGCAGTTTTCAAACCCAAACTGCATGAAAGCGTTTCCTTGTCCCTTCTGATTCTTTAGCCGAACTCGTTATCCTGTATCCCCTGGTTCTTGAAGCTTCTGTTAATAGGAACAGTCTCCATCTACTCCATTGTGCCTTGCTGATTTTAAATTCCTCTTTCAGCTCCCTGCTCTATTCCAAGAACAATCCCCAGCTTTCTCCAGTCCACCCGCATAACAAAGGTTTTGATAAATCCCTTCTGCATCCTCTCCAAAGGCTACAGGTCTTCCAAAGGTGTGGAATCTGGAACTGGACACAACAATGCAGTTGTGATTGAGCCAGTGTTTTATAAAAGCTCATTAGGAATTCCTTACTCTTGTATTGTGTCTCTCTGTTTATACAGTGCAGTCCCACATGTCCCTCTGTACACCCCTGAGGGATCTCTTCACTGTCAGGGGTGGAATGTTGAACTGAGGTCCTACCTGTTCTCTCAGATGGGTGTAAAAGACCCCCTATCCGAAGAAAAACGGGATATTTGTTCTTCAATCAGTAGTACTGAAGGAGGGGATTTGGCTGATATCACATTGTTCTCGGTCAATGTATGTAGTACAGAAGTTGGCTGCCCTGTTTCTTACACTACAACCATTTATCATTGGTTATAAAATGCTTTGGAATGTGAAGAAAGCTGCAATAAAATGTAAATTCTTTCTTCGTTATGCAGACCCTGGTTTGTTTGTTTCAAAGGTCAATAAACCAAGAAACCATGCAGGGTTAGGATTGGATTTCAGTGAGAGAATGTCTGCTATAGTCATACAGCACAGAAACAGGCCCTTGGGCCCAACAGGTCCATGCCGACCTAGATACCCATCTAAGCCAGTCCCATTTGCCCACATTTGGCCCACATGCCTCTAAACCTTTCCTATCTATGTACCTGTCCAAGTGCCTTTTAAATGTTGTTAATGTACCTGCCTCAACCACTTCCTCTGGCAGCTCGTTCCACATACGGACCACCCTCTGGGTGAAAAAGCTGCCCCTCAGGTTCCTATCAAATCCCTCCCATCTCACCTTAAACCTATGCCCTCTAGTTCTTGAATCCCCAACAGCAATGGGCATTCACTCTATCTATGGCCCTCATGATTTATACACCTCTATAAGATCATTCCTCATTCTCCTACCCTCCAGTGAATAAAGTCCTAACCTAGTCAACCTCTCCCTGCAACTCAGTCCCGAGTCCCGGCAACATCCTCGTAAATCTTTTTGGCACTGTTTCCAGCATAAATCATGATAAAAAAATTATAAAATATACAGCATCTCTGGCATGAGAGTGGCCCAGTAGATGTAGACAGAGCTTTATAATGAATTAGTCATCTCCATTGTATGGAAAGTGGGAGTTAATCTGTGTTAGTTAATCAATGCAAATGGAGTGCATAATTACTCTGCTAATTGATTTAATTTTGGCATTCATTAATGAAGAATTTTGGACACATTGCAGTGAGGTGGGACATAACCAACAAAATATTTGTAGCGCTGGGTACAGACCTGGAGAAAGCCATTGCCACAACCCACTCAGGTCAAACAGTAGCCGAACTGTAGAATTTAGAAGATCTCATTGAAACCGAAGGTACTCACAGGGGTCAACAGGCTGGACACAGGGAGGATGCTTCCCCTGTTGTGGTGACGAGAACCAGGGCTCAGAAGAAGAAGGGTCAGCTATCTAGGACAAGATGAGAAGACATTTTTTCACTCAGAGGGCGGTGAATCTTTGGACTTCTCCATCCCGGAGTCAGTGGAGCTCAGTCATTGAGCTCATTCTAAACAGACATCAGTAGCTTTCTGGATTATATGGGAATGAAAGGATACGGGGATAGGGCACGAAAGAGGTGCTGAGGTGAGAGGTTGGCCATGGTCTTGGTGACCAGTGGAGCAGCCTTGAAGGGGCAAATGGCCGACTCCTGCTTCTTATTCTTCTGTTTTTATGATGCCGCGATCTTCCGTTGGGAAGTGTGTGGATCACCCGGTGGTTGTGCCCATGACCACTGACAATTCCCGACTGGAGGCTGAAGCGTAGACCTTCCGCACAGTAGAATGTGCACATGTGTGTGATCTTGTGCACATGTGCTTGTGTGTGCATGTGTGTGTGCGTCAGTATGTGTGTGTGCATTGTGTGTGTGTGTGTGTGTGTGTGTGTGCGCATTGTGTGTATGTGTGTGTATGTACATGTATGTATGTGTCAACACTGTGTATTTGCATACATGCACCTGCATGAATCTACTTGTGTTTGTGTGCATGTCTGCATGTCATGTGCAAAGGTATATATGTGTACACATTTGTGTATATCTGTTTGTTTACTTTTAACTATTTTCATAAATTTAATATTTTAACAAATTTTTTAACAATTTTAACATTTCAATGTTTTAATGCCGTGCATAACTTTGAATATTTGTCTAACTCAAAGGTATCCACACACATTTAATTTAAACAGCAGGTCTGAGAGCAGAGAGTTGAGGGTGGGGCCTCACCAGTTGTCAGCACATCTGGCCAGTTGCTCTGGCAGTGGTGCTGGCACTGAGCTCATACCGAAACGAAGAATGTTACACCATCTAATTCCTGGCCAATGTCACTGAGAATTCCCCGCTCCTCTGCAAATGCTGCCTTGCTTCCAACACCCACCTGACCCTCAGTTTCACACCTTCCTCTGAAGTCACACACTCGGCCCAGACCTCAGAGGCTGAAATGATCCAAGCACACAGACAGAAAGTTCTGAACTCTGACTTCTTCTTCTTCCCTCAGTTGTCTTGGATCCGCCGTCCAACATGACAGTCCGCCCGACCGGGAAACCCGGACAGCTTCACGTCAAGTGGTCACCGCCTCAGTTTAAATACCTGGAAAATTCCTTAATGTACGAAGTCAATTTTTCTTCAGCTGGTTCCAACATGCAGAAGGTAATGAAATGCACGATTCTATCCACGTGGCGAGGCGCTCACTTCACACACTCAAACCAATCACCAACTCTGGATATTGGTTTGTTCTCACTCCTGATTATTACCTGCTTTGAAGTATGTGCATGCACACACATGTACACACACCTGTGTGTGTGAGTGTGTGTGTGTGTGTGTCTGTGTGAGTGTATGTGTCTGAGCACATGTAAGTGTGTGAGTGTGTGTGTGTGTATAAGTGTATGTGTGTGAGTATGTGTGTAAGTGTGTGTGACTGTGTGTATGATTGTGTGTGTGAGGGTGTGTGTGTTTCTGTGTGAGAGTTTATGTGTCTCTGTGTGTCTCTCTATGTGAGAGCAGAGGTGAGTGCAGGATAATGAAAGAACTGTTTATGTATGGGGAACATTGACACCACTGTATGAGTCAGTGAGATGGAGAGAGAGGGAGGGGGACAGACCAAGATTCCAGCCACTGTTGAGAGCAGACAGTCCACAGAGAGCAAAGCAACAAGGTCCATTCTACAGGTGTATTTTAAAGAGCCTGTTGTAAACAGAGCTCACAATGTAACCTGCAGCAGCTTCTGATAAGACCAAGATGATTTCCGCATCAAGATGCAGTGTGCGGAGAAAGATCAGACAATGTAACTTATGAGCACTAAGTTAATCCATAAACATTGGAGGAAGCAACCAATGGTTCCATGTTGGTAATTGGTACATTGGTTTATCATTGTCACATGTATTGAGATACAGTGAAAAGCTTTTGTTTGCGTGCCATCCAGACAGATCATTCCATACATCAGTACATTGAGGTAGTACAAATGGAACAACAGAATGCAGAATATAGTGTTACAGTTACAGAGAAAGTGCAGTGCAGGCAGACAAATAAAGTGCAAGGGTCACAACGAGGTAGAATGGGAGGTCAAGAGTTCATCTTTATCATACAAGAGGTCCATTCAAGAGTCTTATAACAGCGGGATAGAAGCTGCCTTGAGCCTGGGGGTACGTGCTTTCAATCTTTGTATCTTCTGCCCAATGGGAGGGGGGAGAAGAGAGAATGTCCGGGGTGGTGGGATCTTTGATTATGCTGGCTGCTTTCCTGAGGCAGCGAGAAGTGTAGAGAGTCCATGGAGGGGAGGCTGGTTTTCGTCATAGACTGCCTGGGACTAGCAGTGTCGCATTGTGTAGCCACCTCTGTTCTACTGATACGTTACTGAATATGTGAATCTCACAAACTACTGCATGAGTGAGTGTTGTGAACCAGGTCGTCAGGCAACATATATCTCAATAACTTTCCGCCATCTGTGTAGGTGGAGATTGTCAAAGGGAAAACAGAGTGTGTCATTCTGAAGCTCAAATCACAAACGGAATACCTTGTCAGTATCCGTGCAAAGCCAGATGGACTCTCCATGGATGGATACTGGACTGCGTGGTCCAAACCGGTGTCAGCTTTTACAGATTCAGGTATTGGAATCATCTCTGGGCATCTGACATGTTCTCCTGCTTGGCAGAGGGAAGGCTGTGGGGTTGGATTACTTTTAGTAACATGTTAAAGAGACAAAGACCTTTCTCGTTTCCCGCCCAGAAGTCTACCAGAGCAGGTCAAGTCTCAGGACTTGACTTTACGCATTATCGTGGGTGACGCTTCACTGAACCATTCAGGAATTGCTACCGCAAGGACGCTTTCAAGGGGATCCTAGATAAGTCCACCAGCGAGAGAGAGCAGGCTTCAGTTAAGAAGGGTGCGAATGAATTTGTTCGCACCAAAAGCACCAGCATAGGCTAGGTGGGCTCAATGGCCTGATTCTCCACTGAACCTTCCGTAGCAACATCAGAAAGAGAGCATGAATAGACCATCATGCCTGAAACATTGTCAAGTATGAAATTCCAAGTAGGAATGGGCTTGGGAGTTATCGAATTAGGGTCTAGGTTATTTGTTTTTCTTGTAGTTTTAGTTTTCTTTTTGTTTGCTTATATAACCACTTATTTCTAAGTTTTTAGTAACTTGTAGTATAGTTGGCTCTGTATTTCTGTATTTCTGTATTTTCTTTGTAAGACTGAGGTGTTGTGACAGTGTAACACAGACAGTACTTTTCCACTGACTGCCTTATCATCAGAAGATCCCCTTATCTCTGACCAGTTTAGATTGGTCTGCAGTATAAATGGAGAGCAAGTTCTTTGTTACTTCGTTTTACTTGCCTTACTTTCTGTTACAAGCTGACACTGCCTGACCTATACTTTGATGAACGTCCAGTAAAATGGCTGTAATCGTAAGATTTGTGTGTCATTCTTGACTTCTGAAGAACCTTCTGGACAACATCACCTCCAGATCTTACAGAATCAAACAGAATCAGAATCAGAATCAGGTTTATTATCACTGACATATGTCGTGAAGTTTGTTGTTTTGTGGCAGCAGTACAGTGCAAGACATAAGAATTACTATAAGTTACAAAAATAAATAAATAGTGCAAAAGAGGGATAACGAGGCAGTGTTCATGGGTTCATGGACCGTTCAGAAATCTGATGGCGGAGGGGAAGAAGCTCGATGGCGGGGAGGGTTGTGTCCATGATGGAGCTGGCTGAGTCTACAACCCTCTGCAGCCTCTTTCGATCCTGTGCATTGGAGCCTCCATGCCAGGTGCTGATGCAACCAGTCAGAATGCTCTCCACCGTACATCTGTAGAAATTTGCAAGAGTTTTTGGTGACATACCGAATCTCCTCAAACTCCTAACAAAGTAGAGCTGCTGGCGGGCATCAATCTTCGTGATTGCATCAATGTGTTGGGCCCAGGACAGATCCTCTGAGATGTTTACACCCAGGAACTTGAAGCTGCTCACCCTTTCCACCGCTGACCCCTCAGTGAGGACTGGTGTGTGTTCTCCCGACTTCCCCTTCCTGAAGTCCACAATCAGTACCTTGTTCTTGCTGACGTTGAGTGTGAGGTTGTTGTTACGACACCACTCAACCAGCCTGTCTATCTCACTCCTGTACGCCTCCTCATCGCCATAACAGTTCAGTACAGGTGACCTCTGTGTATCAGAGGTTTGCGTTCCCAGAAAACCGTTCAGGTCACGACTTTCCGGAAAGTGAAGCCGCATCATCTGCACATGCATCAAGGAACCCGAATTGAAAAAAGAAATTGGCAGGTAAGTTTGATGAGAGTGAATTTATGACAGTGATTTGTGAATTCTATAGGGGCGAATTTCCATTACCTGAACTGCAGTAACATGGGGTTCCCTGTAATAACCCAACACTTACAACAGAATATCACTCACATTGTACTGTGAGTTGCATCATTATTTTCAACAGTGATGGGAACTTTCTCATTCAGGCATTGCTGCCGAGGACAGTGTTTACTGCCTGTCTCTGGATGCTTGCTGGGCCATCCAGGTTCAGTGCCAGCAGTGAGGAGTCAGCCACCTAACTCGGGGTCTGGATTTGGATAGGGAGCTCAGACTGGAGAAGGACAGAAGACTCCCTTCCCTGATGGATATTAGTGACCCTGATACAGTTTGAACCACAATCCAGACACCACTGTGACAGTTTTGTTTAATTTAATCCATCATTGAGGACCTCACCATCCGGGTCTTCTGGTTACTTCCACCGGGGAGGAGGTACAGGAGCCTGAAGACCCACACTCAATGATTCAGGAACAGCTTCTTAAGATAAGATAAAATATCTTTATTAGTCACATGTACATCAAAACACACAGTGAAATGTACCTTTTGCATAGAGTGTTCTGGGGGCAGCCCGCAAGTGTCGTCACGCTTCCAGCGCCAACATAGCATGCCCACAGCTTCCTAACCCGTACGCCTTTGGAATGTGGGAGGAAACCGGAGCACCCGGAGGAAACCCACGCAGACACAGGGATAACGTACAAATTCCTTACAGACAGTGGTAGGAATTGAACCCGGGTCACTGACGCTGTCATAGCGTTACGCTAACCACTGCACTACCATGCCTGCCCGTCCGCCATCAGATTTCTGAACGGTCCATGAACCCATGAACACCACCTCCTTTGTCTTTCATATTATTTATTTATTTTGTAATTTATAATACACTTTATGTCTTATTTTTGCCGCAAAACAACAAATATTCACGTTGTAGAGGTCAGTGATAATAAATCTGATTCTGATTTTAAATCGATTTGATCACAAATTTAAATTCCTGGTGGGATTTGAACTCTGCCTTCTGATCGCTGGGTCGGATCCCTTGATTACTTGGGTCATGATCTAACCAGCATACTACATTTCCCCTGGCTGGTGCTGGGGGAAGGGGGATGATGTGGGGTGAGTGGATGGAGGGAGGGCGATCGGGGGGCTGGTCAGAGTGATGTGGTGAGAGGGTTTGGGAGGACAGGGTGGGAGGTATTTGGGGGAATGGGATGTGGAGGGTGGGGTTAGCATCCTGAGTTGGCGTAGGATAGGGTTGGGATGCGGTGGGAAATGCTAAAGGAGGGGTGTGTCGTAGATGGTGTCGGAGGCTGAGAGGGCAAAAGGAAGGTCACAGAGCCGATGAACCATGGGCTGAGCAGCAAACCTTCACACACTGCATTTCTGTCTTCCAGACCTGGATCCACTGATTGTGAGCCTGACTTCGGTCCTCATCCTGATCACTGCATTGCTGTTACTGACGATTATCCTCACCCACCGCAGGTATTCCCCCGATCGGCTGGCGCAGTTAAAGATTTTTCTCTGTTATGTTTGTTGCCCAGGGCAAGCACAGTAGTGTAACTGTCAGCGTGACGCTATTACAGTGCCAGCGACCCGGGTTCAATTCCGGCCGCTGTCTGTAAGGAGTTTGTACATTCTCCCCGTGTCTGCGTGGGTTTCCTCCGGGTGCTCCGGTTTCCTCCCACACTCCAAAGACATACGGGTTAGGAAGTTGCGGGCATGCTATGTTGGCGCTGGAAGCGTGGCGACACTTGCGGGCTGCACCCAGAACACTCTACGCAGAAGATGCATTTCACTGTGTGTTTCACTATACATGGGATTAATAAAGATATCTTATCTTAAACATGCAGACGTTAGACAAGCTAGGCATACTGTTCATGGGTTAACATTGCCTCTGAGTTAGAAAGTGACAAGGTCGTGTTCCAGAGAGAATGATTTCAGCTGCTTCAGTCTATCCACATGACTAATCCCTGGAGTCACCGGGGTAACCCTCTCTATACCTTGTGTGAGGTCTTCAGATCTTTCTTAGCATGTGGTGTCCAGAACTGGACACAATGCTCCAATTCTCGCTAAACCTGTGATTTATAAAGCCGATCAAAACTTCCTTGCTCTTGTATTCACTGCCTCTATTCACATCGTTCTGTGTGCTTTTTAACCATTTCTGCAGCTCTCCCTGCCACTTTCAATGATTCACTCACTTATATTCAGGAACAGTTTCTTCCCCTCTGCCATCAGATTTCTGAACAGTCTATGAATCCATGAACATGACCTCATTATTCCTTTTCTTTGCACTATTTATTTATTTTTGTAATTGATAGATTTTTGTCTTTGCACTGTACTGCTGCCGCAAAACAACACACTTCAGTGATCATAAATCTGATTCTGAATTCTGAATTCTGACCCCTCTGTCCAAATACCCCTTTAGGATAGCAAACAATCTGCTGGAGGAACTCAGCAGGTCGAGCAGCACCTGTGGGGGGAAAATAATTGTCAAAGTTTCGGGTTGAAACCCTGCACCGGTCCTGAAATGTTGACAATTCCTCTCCCCCCACAGATGCTGCTCGACCCGCTGAGTTCCTCCAGCATTTTGTTTGTTGCTCCAGATTCCAGCATCTGCGGCCTCTTGTATCTCCTGTGTACTTTAAAGATGCTCCACTTTACATCTCTTTTTGTTTCAGTAACATTGACGTCAAATTTAGAGTACCGATAAATGGCTCTTCTTCATTTCTGAAAGCAGAATTAAATATTATTGTGGGGGGGGGGGGTGTTGAACTAGTTCATGGGCTCTGTGATTGTGTCCTTTCATCGCTAGGCCCAGGGTTCAGCTGAGGGAGCACAAAGACAACAGTGAAAACCTTTGAAGACAAATTAAACTTTTACCGCAGTTCAACACTTAACTGGATCCTTTTCATTTACAGGATGATAAAGAAAACTGTCTGGCCGCTGATTCCTTCCCCGGAGAACATGTTCGATGGACTTTTCACTGTATACCAGGGAAACTTCCAGGTAAACCAGATTGTTATTAAGCGATCCAATACCAGAGGGCATGCATTTACAGTGAGAGGGGGTAGGTTCAGAGGAGGCGTGAGTTTTTTACTCAGAGTGGTGGATGCCTGGAATGTGTTGCCTGGTGGTGTGGTGGAGGCAAATTCATTGGGGGCTTTTAAGAGGGGCTTGGATGGGCACCTGAATGAGAGGAAAGTGGAGGGATATGGGTATTCTGCAGCTCGGAGGGATTAGCTATGTCGGCACAACATTGTGGGCCGAAGGGCCTATTCTGTGCTATGTTCTATGTAAGTGTTGGCTTATTACCTCTGCACTCACGGTAATTCAATCATTGAATGTTTTGGAAAATATTAATGGAAAAGCCCTTCCTTCTTTCACTGGGATTTGCGTTGAAATGGGTTTCCCCGGCTGCCTCTGGTACTTCTTCAAGCTTGACATTAATCATCCCCGTTACAGGAAAGATGTGGAGGCTTTGGAGAGGGTGCAGAGGAGGTTCACCAGGACGCTGCCTGGATTAGAGTGTATGAGCTGGAAGGAGAAGTTGGACAAACCTGGGTTGTTTTCTCCTGAACATCGGAGGCTAGGGGGAGACCTGACTGAGCTTCATAAAATTATGAAAGGCATAGATAGGGTAGACAGTTAGAATCTTTTTTTTTCCAGGGTAGTGATGTCAAATACGAGAGGACGTATTTGTGAGAGGGGGAATCTTTCTAGAATTTACCTTAAGTCTATTTCTCCCTACTTATGAACCTCTCTGCTAAAAGTCATAGAATCATTCAGCATGGAAACAGGCCCTTCGGCCCAACGAGTCACACTGACCATTAAGAATTCGACAGTCATCCACACTAATCCCATTTTATTCTCTCCACACTCCCTGTTCACCCAAGTCAAGTTTATTGTCATGGGCACAAGAACGGTGAGGTACAGGTACAATGAGAAACTTGCTTGCAGCAGCATCACAGGCATGTAGGTACAGGCAACACACAGAACATAAATTATACACGGATTATACCACACAGCGAAAAAAGACTGTGTAAAAACAAGTGAAAATAAAAACAGACACAATCAAAGAGAAAGACAAGTCTATAGTACTCTGTCTAGGCCTCTCATAATCTTATACAGTTCAAATCAAATCTGGAAAACAACTTCCCTCTGGACAGTTTCTGCTTCTATCTCAAACTGTTCAGTCCTGACAATAATATCATCGATCTCCTCTGCACGATCCTCAGGTAGAGTGGTGTAGCTAGTTACATTCTTCATCTGGACTGGAAAGAAAGAGGGGAGATAGCCGGTATAAAGTGGTGAGCGGAAGGGGTGGAGCAGGATCTGACACCTGACAGGTGAGTCCAGGTGAAGGGAGGAAGACCCCCCTCACCTGGATCCACCTATCACCTGCCAGATCTTGCTCCACCCCTTCCCCCACCTCTTTATACCGGCTACCTCCCCTCTTTCTTTCCCGTCCAGATTTCTCGACCCGAAACGTCAACTGTCCATTTCCCTCCATAGATGCTGCCTGACCCGCTGAGTTCCTCAGCACTTTGTGTGTTGCTCCAGGTTCCAGCACTACAGTCTCTGGTGTCTCTAGCCAGGTACACTGTTCAGTCACTGCGGCCCAGCTCATGTTTTTTACAGTTGCAATTTGACCTCCTTGTTCTCTGTCCATTATTCTTGTGGATAACCATACTGTTTACAACCTACTTTCTCTGTAACACTATATTCTGCACTCTGTTAATGCTTTTCCTTTGTACTACCTCGATGTACTGATGTGATGAAATGATCTGTATGGATGGCACGTAAAACAAAGTTTTTCACTGTACCTCGGTACATGTGACAACAGTAAAATTTACCAATTTACCAATTTATTTGCAGGAGTGGCTTGGCCGAGGCAATGTACATGTCTGCTGGAACCTCCAGTTCTTCAGCACTGATGAACCACCCACAGCCCTGGAGGTCTTGTCCGAGATAAAGACCTTCCCGCCAGGCTTGGTGAGGAACAAGCATCAGGAAATCTTCCAAGAAGAACAGAGGTCCCTGATGAGCGGATCAGGTGCCTTCAAGCTGCAGCAAGAATGGGCGCCATTGGACGAGAGCAAGTCACCTGACGACTTGCAGTCACAAGCCAACACCAGGGAGTCCTATGTTGTCCTGAATCAGAATATTTTGCTCAATAACGACTTCCTTTCTGACACGCACAGTTTCACTCACAGCAGCAACGATGTCTCAGAGGAAGAGATGCCTTTGCAGTTGCTGTTTTGGAGTCCTGGAATGAAGCATCAGAACAAGACTTCACCTGAAGAGGGGGAAGAAAACTTTGTGTTTCATGACTCAATGTCACAGCAGTCCTCACAGTCAAGTGGGATCGGCTGTGAAAGCCCAGCATCAATTGGAGCTTTTGACTATGCCAAATGTGACCCTAGTGGACAATTGCTGTACCCAACTCCCTCGGAGGCTGTTCCGGAGAACAACACAAGTTATCCGTACCTTCTAATGCTGGACTCTGGGGTTTCTACTGGCTTCAGCCTAACTGACTTTCCAACATTCATTAGTAGAGCCAACACAGGTATTTACACAAATCTCTGCAAAAGGGAAGGCCTCCGTGAGAACATTCCTGCCTCAGATATCCTCCACATAGAAGTCTAAGGTCATGCGTCGTGGAAAGTTCCTGTATTTGGGAAAAGGAAGGCTGAACTGCAGTTAAAATCCTACTGTTGGTACTTAAGGCTTTATCATGTAGATTGCATCACAAGTTTCATTTGGGCTGTAAGAGTGAAGCAGACAAATTAACTTGATGCGCAGGGTTAAGAAACCAATGGGGCTCACAGAGGAACAACTGCTACTATGGGCAACATCTGCTCAGACCCAGCACCTTCCCAAGATAACACCAAAGAAACAGACTACTCAACCCAAGTCAGTGCACCAAGTTGGAGATTGTAGCAAGGCAGAATATCCGAGCGATATTGATTGTGAAGGAGTAGATCTTCATGTGTTTGATTTCATGAGGAATTTCAAGGTGATAGATGGGCAAGTAGCTGGCAAGCCAAGAATAAGGGTATAGGTTGGATATGCACAGTCTGGGGAAAGAACATGACCAGTCGATTTGGACCGTACACTTCCAGAGAGAAACTATGTCACTTAACTATCAGTACTCCTGACTTATCCCTTGGAATGCATGATGTTCTTTCAGATAAGAAAGTGGATGAGTTTGCTTATACAATAACACCTATCAGATTATAAGACATAAGACATAGGAGCAGAATTAGGCCATTCGGCCCATCGAGCCTGCTCCACCATTGGATCATGGCTGATTTATTTTTCCCTCTCAACTCCATTCTCCTGCCTTCTCCCAGTAACCTTTGACACCCTTACCAATCAAGAACCTATCAACCTCCACTTTAAGTATACCAAGTGACTTGGTCTCCACAGCCGTCTGTGGCAATGAATTCCACAGTTTCACCACCCTCTGGCTAAAGAAATTCCTTCTCATCTCTGTTCTAAAGGGACGTCCTTCAATTCTGAGGCTGTGCCCTCGGATCCTAGACTCTCCCACTGATGGAAACATCCTCTCCACGTCCACTCAATCCAGGTCTTTCAATGTAGTGTCGTGTGCAAGGGCTAAAGATGGAAGGGGTTCAACTGTTAGGTGAACTTACATCAATGACGTGAAATGGTTCAATCTGCTTATAAACTGTATGAGCAGCCTCAACTAAAAAAGATTACTTAGCGATTACACAGCTGGGGTAACACCACCCTGACACCTTACACCAAGAAAATTACAAAATAAATAAATAGTGCAAAATGCAAGGAATAATAAGGTAGTTTTTATGGGTTCGTGGACCATTCAGAAATCTGATGGTGGAGGGGAAGAAGCTGTTTCTGAAATGTTGAGTGTGGGTCCTCAGGATCCTGTACCTCCTCCTCGATGGTAGTAACGAGAAGAGGGCATATCCCAGATGGTGAAGGTCCTTAGTGATGGATGCTGCCTTCTTGAGGCATTGCCTCTTGAAGATGTCCTCGATGGTGGGGAGGGTTGTGCCCGTGATGGAGCTGGCTGAGTCTACAACCCTCTGTAGCCTCTTTTGATCCTGTGCATTGGAGCCTCCATACCGGGCGGTGATGCAACCGGTCAGAATGCTCTCCACCGTACAGCTATAGAAATATGCAAGAGTCTTTCGTGACATACCAAATCTCCTCAAATTCCTAATGAAATAGAGCCACTGGTATGCCTTCTTTTTGATTGTATCAACGTGTTGGGCCCAGGGTAGATCCTCCGAGATGTTGTTCCGAATGAGGCAGTTAAAAGTCAACCATGCTGGTGGGTCTGGATTCACGTATAGCTCTGACTGGGCAAAGACAGCAGGTTGCTCCCTCTTCTCTTGCTTCCAGGGACGGAGATGGGTTTTTAGAACAAGCTGGTAGTTCCATAGTTACCATTACTGAGTTTCCATCGCTACCATCACCCTTCATTTTTTTAAATTAATTGAATTTAAATTTCTCAGATTCAAGGTTGGGAATTAATTTCATGACACAGTGCCAATGGACCAGAACCTTGGTGCTGTTTGACTAACTTTGCCTTAGTTTGGGCCCACAGTGCTAAACATGCCTTGGTGGCAAGCACTCTCGCCTCTGCGCCAGAAGGTTGTGAGTTCCATACCCAACTCTGGAGGATGGAACATGCCCCAGCGCAGTATTCATGAGCAAAGAGCCACCAAAACATGCACAAAAGCCTGGCCTCTGCCATGCTGGCTCGACAAGAAACAAGCCAACTTCTGAAAGTCCCAGAGATAAAACTGTGACCAAAAACAAGACCTGTAATACCCAGGAGACCGCTCGATCACACCGCCTTTACAGATCCTCACAACTGGCATCAGCTCTACCACCTCAGGAAGAAACTATCATCAACACAATTTGGAAACTCACCTCATCTGTAAGGGGAGCATAGACTCCGACTCACCCTCCACCAACACCTGCCTCCACCAACATCAACACGTTACAACAAGGAACCCCTCCACTCTGCCCTGGTATCATCCACACCTCGTCTAGTGGTATCCAGCTGAACCCCATGTAGAATCATCACTGGAAAGCACTTACTGACATCAACACCCCTGTACCCAGTGCTTTGGAAGATCACAAATATACAGACTTCAGGGAATCCAAAGACAATGTACAAGAAGTCTCTCTTAAATCTAGAAGGTTATTGAGCAGACCATGATGGCCAATGTCATTTGCTCTGGAAGACCTGCTGCCCAACAAGTGGATTCCCCATGGAAACCCCCCACAGCAGAACATGAAGGATCAAGTCTCCCTGACAAGAGCTGGACAATCATCTGTTGCACCTGAACCGTCCATGGTGTGTGAGCTTCAAAATGGAAAGCCAACCGTCGTGTGACCTCAGAGCTCCAGGTCAGAACAAGGGAGCAGATCATCAAACCTGCAACTTGCAGGTAGTACTGATGTTGTTACACCAGAAACCCTGATCTGGAATGCCTGCCTTGGACAAACAAGGAGATGGAAATGGAGGAGGGGAGTTGGGAGGGGAACTAAAAGATGGTGAGGCCAGAAGTAACCTCGAATGGCTCAAGTTCAAGTTCAAGTTTATTGTTGTCATAAGCGTACATACCCAGGGTACAAAGACCATGAAAATTAGTCTTCTGCAGCAACAGCTCGTTATATTACATCACAAGGACAAACATAGGTTAACATAAACTTAAGTTAACATAAATTATACGTAACTTACACAACTAAATGAACATAACAACACTAGTGCAAAATTGAGAGAGAGAAAAATATAGTGGGAGGTTGTGTTAAGGTTTTTCATGTCAGTTCAAGAACCTTATGCCAATGGGGAAGAAGCTGTCACTGAACCTCGAGGTGAAGTTATAGAACAATTGGGTTTTTGCATTAACTGTGTGGTAGGTGGACAGTTTATCAGTTGTAAAAGTGGTGTCATGTTGAAGACCAGACAATATCAGTAAGGAGTGTGTGTTGATGGATAGGGGAACACTGCACTCTTTGCATCTTCACACACCCATGCACTAGTTTCTAAGAAATTTAAGGGGGCCTGCTTGGAGTCGTCAGTGCTTTCAATTAATATATTTCTCCACTGGGTGCCTGCCATGCTTGTCTGCTTGACATTAACGCAGAGGCCACAGTAGAGACAGAAAGTGCTGACCATGATTTTGCATTGTCGGAGGGGAGACATCTACGTGAGTTCATGGCGAGTGCGAGCAGCAGTGTCCCATTCAGGCAACTTAAATCCCCATCGAGTTTGCCACAGCAACTTAGTGCAGTTGTAGAGTGCATTGCTCTCACCACAGAACTGCCTGTTTGCCAACCTGGCAGAAGCCTGAAGTCCCACACCACCAGGTTCAAGAGCAGCTATTTCCCTTCAACCATTTGGTCTTGAACCAACTTTCCACTACAATGGATTTTGGCTTTTTTTTTGTTCTATTTGTGTTCTTTCTGGTGTAATTTATGTTTACTTTATGTTTTTCTTGTGAATGTTGTGTATCTGATGCTTTGTGCCTGTGATGCTGCTGCAAGTAAGTTTTTCATTGCACCTGTGCACACATGGACTTGTGCAGATGACAATAACTTGACTTTCAACTAATTTGGAATTGTGGGCTTCAGGTCAAAGTCAAAGTTGAGTTTATTGTCAGATGCACAAGTCCATGTGTGCACAGGTGCAATGAAAAACTTACTTGCAGCAGCATCACAGGCACAGAGCATCAGATAAGCAGCATTCACGAGAAAAACATAAATTAAACATAAATTATACACAATTTTTACAAGAAAGAACACAAATAGAACAAAATAAAATGAAGTCCATTTTAGTGCAAAGTGATCAAAGTGGCCATAGTGTTGCTAAACTGTAGTGATTAGGGTTTTGCCGGTTGGTTCAAGAACCAAATGGTTGAAGGGAAGGAGCTGTTCCTGAACCTGGTGGTGTGGGACTTCAGGCTTCTGTACCTCCTGCCTGATGGTAGCTGCGAGAAGATGGCGTGGCCCGGATGGTGGGGATGATAGATGTTGCCTTCTTGAGACAGCGCCTCCTGTAGATAGTACCAATGGTGGGGAGGGATGTGCCTGCGATGTACTGGGCTGAGTCCACTACTCTCTGCATTCTTACATTGTTGTGCATTGGAATTGCCATACCAGACCATGATGCAGCCAGTCAGAATACTTTCAACAGTACATCTATAGAAGTTTGTCGGAGTGTTCGGTGACATGCTAAATCTCCTTAACCTTCAAAGAAAGTAAAGACGCTGGCACGCCATCCTTGTGATTGCATCTATGTGCTGGGCCCAGGACAGTTTTCTGACAGCTCACCCTATCCTGAGCTTGACAAGCAGGCTGAATAAGCTGGGAACCTTAACTGTGTTTCATGTTTCACAGCACCTCACAAACATCTGCATGAGAAGTTCCTCCAGAGGGGAAGAATGAGGCGTTAAATTTTGAGGTTGAGGAACTGAAACAAAAGCGATGAATTCTTGCAGCATCAAACAAGATCTTTTGCAAATTTGATTCCACGGGTAAAGTGTTTTTCCCATCTATTGGGTGGGGTGGATGTGGTTTGGGGGGGGATCTCTTTTACAGCAATAGAATACTTCGTGTTCTGTCCTTCTTGCTAAACATGGTGGAATGCCAGAGTAACACTGCCACGAACCTAGGAGCAGATGCTTTGGTGAGGTACTGTTCAACCTTATTGAAATGACATTACATTTTCCATTTGTTACTCATAGTCACTTGATCTGAAGTGCACATTACTGTAAGATGTAACAACTGATCAATGTAAGCATTTTATTCTTACAGAATGTATTTTCTTACCTTGCTAAAATGTTGTAAATATTTTTTGCAACCATCTCCTGCACCTTATTTTGGGCAGGTATTTTTTTATAAATAAACTGAGATTGATTTATTTTACATCTTTGTCCTTCTTTGAATCCACAAAATACATTTTCCTCATCTTTATAAAAGTTACTGATAGCTAACGATGAGCCTGAGGTTTCCGCAGCAAGTTTACGTCGCAGGTAATGTGGACGTGCAGCAAACTCTTGGTAACTGTTGGACACGCTACAGGAGTAATGCAAGATGTTCCCGACAATAAGTCAACCAGCAAATTCTGGTGATTTACAACACAGAAGAACTCCTCGTCTCCTGAACAAGCTGTCAGTTTGCTTATGAGGAAGTGTGCATCATTAACATGTTATTATCTTTGCAGCAAGATTTGGCCTTTCACCATTTGTTAACCTTCTCCACTTACACTTATTCTTTCCAAATGACCTGTATACCTTCCAAACCTCCATAGGAAAGCCAATTCTGCTGCTGAGTAACTTAACTGGATGTGATACTACATCCAAGGTTTGGACCATGGCTTGTGCACACATTGTTGGTTAGCTGTCAACCACCACCCCCCCTTAGATTAGGGAAGGGAGAATTAGCCAAGTTTCCTGTTCCCAATGCCAACTACCATCTCCTTGTACAAGACCAAGAGATGGGGAAGGATTTCAGAGGAAGATGGATACATCCATTTAAGCATGTATTTGTTTTGTGTGAGTAGCTGTAACACTGGAGAAAGATGACATATTAGCGCAGACCAAATTTGGGTGTGGACTGAGATGTAACTCTGCTCACACGCACGATAAGTTTATCTCCTCCGAGTCAGCCATGCCAAGGCTCAGCATGTTTACCGCCCCCAGACTTTTGTACTCACTCCTCCCATACTTGACACACTTGGTGAAATATATTATTCTGAAAAGATTAAAGGCTCCTTCTACTGGCAAGATGGCGGGAAAGAAGCTTGCTTTCAGAACAAGGAGTAACGTCAGTCTTCACTGCGAGTTCTTGCCCAGTAGAAAACCCAAAGCTCATTAACCAACCCCTTCTGGCACTGTATGCGGATGTCAAAACCCCACTGAGTACCTGGAACACAGAAATAATCAGCTCTCATTTTAAAACTATAGATCACTGAGTCCTTATTGTAAATTCCTGAGCACACATTATCAGGAAAACTGTGAAGGCGCCGCTGCTTATCTCTTTGGGACATGCAGTATGTGATTGTAGGTGGAGGTAAAACATTGCAAAAGCAGCTTAATCTTGGTGCAGGATTTCAAACCGAAACATCAATAATTCCTCCCCCCTACAGGTGTTACCAAGACTCGAGGGCTGAGTTATAGGGGGAGATTGGGCAAGCTAAGACTTTATTCCTTCCAGTGTAGGAGGCTGAGGAGCAACCTTATAGAAGTGTATAAAATCATGAGGCGCACAGATAGTGTGAATGTGCATAGTCTTTTTCCCAGGGAAGGGGAACCTAAAACTAGAGGGCATGGGTTTAGGGTGAAAGGTGTTGGATTCGACTGTTTTAAGTAGTTTTTTAACATGTATAATGTTTAATACACCTCAAGTGGCTGCACAAGGAATGGCCTCTTCCTAGCTTATTGGTTCGTCCATCAGGTGAATATGTGTTTTCTCACTGGTTGGTTTTGCTACAGGTATCTAATAGTTTTTCAGATTGGACTATTGTTAGCTAAGGAGTACCTCTTACCTCAGGTATAAAAGGTGCCATTTTTTGTTTATCACTCTCTTGCTTATCTCCCTCTCTCGCCTCTATCTCTTCCTCCCGCCCCCCCCCCCTCCCCCCCGGCCCTAACTCATCTTTAGTCCCTTTTGTCTCGTCTCATCTCCCAGTAGTAAAGCTAGTGCCATGTGATCTGTGACTGTTTCTTTGTCTTAAACTTTTCCAATAAAATTTTGTGAAGCACCAAGTTGTTTTCAACTCATTCCTGGACTCCTGAAAGAATCTGCAGATTTGAAAATAACCAGATCTGACAGAGGCAAGAGATTTAAGAAGGCCTTTGGGGGCAAGTTATTCACCCAGAACATGGTGCGTTGATGGAACTAGCTGCCAGAGGAAGTGTTGAGGCAGGAATAATAACAACATTCAAAAGACATTGGGATAAGTACATGGATAGGAAAGGTTTAGAGGGATATGGGCCAAATGCGAGCAAATGGAACAAGCTTAGATGGGGAACTTGGTCGGCATGGACGAGTTGGGCCCAAGGGCCTGTTTCTGTGATGTTCGACCCGCTGAGTTCCTCCAGCAGATTGTTTGTTGCTCCAGATTCCAGCATCTGCAGCTTCCTGTGTCTCCAGGACTCCTGTGTCCTCTGTCTTTACCTCTCGTTGTCTTGGTGAAGCAGCCAGCATAATCAAAGACCCCACCCACCTGAGACATTCTCCCTTCTCTCCTCTTCCATTGGGTAGAAGATACAGGAGCCTGAGGGCACGTACCACCAGACTTAAGGACAGCTTCTACCCCACTGTTATAAGACTATTGAACAGTTCCCTTATACAATTGTCACGAACCAGCAACAAAAGAAACACACTGAGCATGATTTAGTGTTAAAAACTATTTTATTAATCACTACTTATGATAATACGTAAAATAAAAGTAAAAATGTTAGTATGTTAGAATTGGAAAATGTTAAACCTTGAACGTTAACCCCAAAACTAAACTCTTCGTGTGTGTGTGGCAAAGTCCAAAACTCCCAGTTCCGGAATGGTTCTTAAAGTTCAGTTCCGCAAGCCATAAGGTGAAACATGAGCAAGGGCTTCTTCAACAACCACCGTTGTCTGAAGATAAGATGTAGATGTAGAAAAACATAGAGAGAGTACATACGAAATCCAAATGTTCCACGATGGAACCCAAACGACACTTCAGTGTTTACTCGGTAGTGACTTCCTCACCCCGAAAACATCCGAACCGTGGTCGTCCACACACAAATACCTGTTTCCTTCTACAGGTCAGCAACAAAGTGAACTCCACCGGATTACTTCCAACTTCCATACATGGATTTCAGTGGCAAACACAGTTATTGTTTCTCATCCATCGATAGAGAAAACAAGCAGGCTGGTGTCTCTCTCCCTTCTCTCTCTCTCTCCTTTTTTCTTCTTCTTCTAACTTCTTCAACAACGTCATTACGTCCTTTATCTTCTATTGACGTAAGCACGCCCCACACACACATACACACACACTCTCTATCTTAAAGGGACTTTCACTGAGTCCGTAACACAATGAGATGGACTCTTGACCTCACAATCTATCTCATTATGACCTTGCACCTTATTGCACTGCACTTTCTCTGTAGCTGTGACACTTTACTCTGTACTGTTATTGTTCTTACCTGTACTACATCAATGGACTCTGTACTAACTGAATGTAACTGCACTGTATAATGAATTGACCTGTACGATCGGTTTGCAAGACAAGCTTTTCACTGTACCTCTGTACAAGTGACAATAATAAACCAATACCAATACCAATACATTAGAAAAACAGCTTGAATGCCTTTGGTGTCTTTACTGCGATCACAGGTTTTTATTTGTTGTCCAGGATCTTGCCCATTTCAGGGTGCGCTGGAACGGAGTGACTTGCTGGGATGTTTAAGAGTCAACCACTTCAATGGGCTAGGATCACATACAGGCCAAACCAAGCTTGCTTGACGGATTTCAACCCCCAAGCTACATTGGTGAACCAGAAGAGTGTTTTTATGACAATTACAGTAGTTTTTGTGTGGTCATTGTTTAGTTTTAGATTATTAACTGAATGTAAATTCTGGAGCTACTGTGGTAGGATTGAATTCATGGTCCACTGATTTAACAACTGCACCTCCCCCTAACCCATTTAACCCCTCAATAGTCAGACAAGTACAGAGAGGCTGAGCTGGAGAGTTTGTTTCTCTCAGGAGCCTCCTGCTACCTCCTGCCCATTGTTCCTCCCACCTTCACCTCGAACTGTGGAAAATTGGTAAATTGGTTTATTATTGTCACATGTATGGAGGTACAGTGAAAAACTTTGTTTTGCATGCCGTCCATACAGATCATTTCATCACATCGGTGCATTGAGGTAGTACAAGGGAAAACAGTAACAGAATGCAGAATAACGTGTTACAGTTACAGAGAAAGTGCAGTGCAAGCAGACAATAAGCTGCAAGGTCATAACGAGGTAGATTGTGAGGTCAAGAGTCCACCTTGTCATACTAGGGAACCTTATAACAACGGGATAGCTGTCCTTGAGCCTGGTGGTACATGCTTTCAGGCTTTTGTATCTTCTGCCTGGTGGGAGGGGGGAGAAGGGAGAATTCCAGGTATTGGTGTTGGTATTGGTTTATTATTGGCACTTGTACCGAGGTACAGTGAAAAAATTGTCTTGCATACCGATCGTACAGGTCAATTCATTACACAGTGCAGATACATTGAGTTAGTACAGCGTGCATTGAGGTAGTACAGGTAAAAACAATAACAGAATACAGAGTAAAGTGTCACAGCTACAGGGAAGTGCATTGCAGGTAGACAATAAGGTGCAAGGTCATAACAAGGTAGATTGTGAGGTCAAGAGTCCATCTCATAAGGGAACCATTTTATAGTCTTATCACCATGGGATAGAAGCTGTCTTTGAGCCTGGTGGGTACGTGCCCTCAGGCTCCTGTATCTTCTGCCTGATGGGAGAGGAGAGATGAATGACCCGGGTGGGTGGGGTCTTTGATTGTGCTGGCTGCTTCACCAAGGCGGCGAGAGGTATAGACAGAGTCCATGGAGGGGAGGTTGGTTTCTGTGATGTGCTGGGCTGTGTCCACAACTCTCTTGCAGTCCTGGGCAGAGCAGTTGCCATACCAAGCCGTGATGCATCCAGATAGGATGCTTTCTATGGTGCATCAATAAAAATTGGTGAGTGTCAAGGGGGACATGCCAAATTTCTTTAGCCTCCTGAGGAAGTAGAGGCGCTGGTGAGCTTTCTTGGCCGTGGCGTCTTCGTGAGGAGTCTTTGATTATGTTGGTTGGTTTGGGCATTGGTGCATCTGACCCCCACCTGCTGTCCACTGTACTCACCACCAAGCTCAGGGATGGAGCATCGACCTGCTGAGTGCAGCATCTGCCAATATTGTACCAGCCCTCTGGTTTAGCCAGGGCTGGCTGGTGAACATTACCTGTCTCCATTCATTTAATGAAGTTGCCAACCCCCTGAAAAATGGTATGTTGTCTTTTTATTATAACTTATTGCATTTTATTTAATGCTTTTAATTATTTGTTCATTAATCATTTTAATTAATAATTTTAAGGTGTTTTAAATTACATTTACTTCCATTCTATTTTGCAATTATAAAAAATATTTAAATGGATGTTAACAGTTTTTAAATATTCCTGAGTACCAAAGACAGTTCCAACAGCTTTAGAGAGTAGTGAGTCTTCCCATTCTGGGAACAAGGCTTCAGGACAGGTCACCTGAGTTGCTGCTTATGATGTGCTCTATCTTATCTTACCTTCCAGGATGCCTCTCAGGTAGGGAAGGTCGCCTGAGCTTGGCAGGTTACTACAGGCAATGAGTCCAGGCAGTGGCTGAGCTTCAGGACAATCCAACCCATCAGGACTCAACGTCCAAAAGCTTGGTCAGTGGTTGACTTCAACAACAGAGGAAAGAAGGAGGTGGAAAAGGTTTGGGTAGCTAATTCTGGAGCAAGGCCAGAACAGCAGATCAATTAAAATCAGGGATATACAAGACCCCAGAACTAGAGCAGACATCTCAGAGGTTTATGGAGGCCAAGAAGCACCTGAATTAGTATATAATTCTGAAATGACACTGGGAACCTCGGGGAGCTGGATAAATGAGATTAAAGGTACTGCGGGCTTTTGTTTCTGCACTGTGGGATCCCTGATTATTGTGGTTTGGTAGATGTTCACACACACACACACACACACACACACACACACACACACACACACACACACACACACACACACACACACACACACACACACACACCCCTCTACATTCAGACCCTTACCCAAACGCACACATCTCTACCCACACAGAAACCAGAAAAGCAAGAATGCTACAGTCATAGAGTTATACAGCACATAAACAGGCCCTTCGGCTCAACTCATCCATGCCAACCAAGTTGTCTATCTGAGCTAGTCCCATTTGCCTGTGTTTGGCCGATATCCTTTGAAACCTTCCCTATCCATGTACCTATTCAAATATCTTTTAAAAACTGTAATTGTACCTGCCTCTACCACTTCCTCTGGCAGTTCCCTCCATATACCCACCACCTTCTGCATGAAAAACTTGCCCCTCAGGTCCCTTTTTAAATCTCTCCCCTCTCACGTCTGACATAGCAGACTGGGAGTCCACTGATGAAGGACGTGACCTACCTCACAGGGGTGAGCAGGAACGACTCTGCCTCTTGTGTGGAGGGGACTTTCCTAGTGTGGCTTTGTTGTTTGTTGGACTTCAGAGAGCAGACACTCCCTGCTGTTGGTAAAGTGTGAAGGATGCACATTGACAGCAGAAGCACAAAACACAATAGAACTTTTTAATTCCATTGTAGTGTAAACAGTAATATCAAAAACAATTCTTCAATGTGAGTACTTCCAAGAGAACTTCCAAATGGGGATCATCTGACAGTAACAGGAAACCACAGCATAACTCCACCCCTCCCTAAATAGGAAAACTGTCCAGCCCCAATCTTTTTTGGTTACAGATAGAAAAAACTTGTAATTATATGTCGAAGGACTTCAAAGCAAATGAATTACCTCTGAAGGAAGGATTTAGGAACTAGGTTTTCAGACTGGGCACGTGATAAAGTTAGAAGTGGGAAAGTAATTATAAAACAATTAGTTATTTTTATTCAGCCCTTGTAACTAATGTTGAAAATAACTGGGGGGCAGATAAACAAACTCCTCTGCTGTGGTTTGCAGCCGAAGTTTGGGAATCTCTGATCTGTGGCGTTGAGCCTGTTGGTGACACTCGTTATTTTGCCCCTGACCATTAAAGCCATTTTGATTTCCCTTCTCGGCTGCATCCAAGGATTATTATTATTGACTGATGTGGAGAGGGATGGAAGCTTCTTCTCTGAAGATCATCCTGTTGGAAGATATCAGCTGATTAGCGACTTCAGCAGCTGAGACAACCCAAAGAATTTGGAGCTGGTGAAAATTAAAATAAAACCTGCTGGTGTTGGAAACCTAAAGCCAAAACTCTCAGCATGTCTCTGGTATCTGTCCTGTACGTCCGACCCTCCAACATCCTCCGCCACGTAAAACTAATGAATTTTCTCTCTTTTCCAGTCTTTGGCCTGAAACGTTAACTCCGGTTCTCTTTCCGAGGACCTGCGGAGTGTTTCCAGCATTTGCTGTTTTTGCTTCAAAGAACTTTGGCCTCCATTTGCAGCTCTGGTCTCAGTCCATAGCCTTGCCATGGAGTATCTGCCAGGAATTGTTGTCGTTTAGTTGGAAGGGTTGAGTAAGGCAGCAGTTAACTTCATGCACAATGTCTGTTCCACTCACAGAAGGTCATTGGTCCACTGAAGACCTTCACTGTTGGAACCTCACACCCGAATCACAAATTCCAACACAGTTTGAACACTACCAGCACTTTGAGAATAAAGATAGAAGTGTCATCAACCTGAAACATTAACAAAGCTATTTTCTCTGCTGACCAACTGAATATTTTCAGAACTCTCTTTCTTACCTCTGATACCCAGTAGCAGTAACATTTTGTGTTTTGTAACAATGCCAACACATTGACGATGAACAGATCTGTTGTCCCGTTGAACATCTGGCACTTTTGTTAGGCAGACAGGACCTGAATTAATTGTCTCCTTTATAAATCTAACAAATGGATCAGTGGCAGCTAAGACTGAGACATTAAGAGTGCTGGAAGTGGAGTTGGACACTGAAGAAGACAATATCTAATGTGTCTTGAATGTCTCCTTCTGAAAGTTGGCCATAAATCAGTCGGATGTTCCTTCCTGCTGTCCCTATGTACCCTGAGCTACTTCAGGTTCTCTCTCTTGTTGCACGGTGGATTCTTGAGATGTTATCATCCTCAAAAAGCAGTTCCCAGGTGCAGTCCTCCTCGATCTGAGAAACACACGCCTCTCTGGTGTCGTTCTTCATCAATCCAGAGAAAGAAACGAGGTAAATCTGAGCCCCTTCCACGTGGCATTGCTGCTCACTCATCATGCACTTCACCGGGAAGTATCGCTCGATCACCTGGAGGCCCAGATCTGCTGCATTCTCCTTCTGATTCAGCGTCTGCAGAGTTAGAACACAGAACATGGAACAGTACAGCACAGGAACAGGCCCTTCGGCCCACGTTGTTGTGCTGAACTAATTAAACTGGCAATTAAACACCTAACTAAACTAATCCCTTCTGCCTACACAATGTCCATATCCCTCCATTCTCTGCACATCCATGTGCCTGTCTAAGATCCTCTTAAACACCTCTATCGTATCTGCCTCTTGGAAGTACATTCCAGGCAACCACCACTATCTGCGTAAAAAAAACTGCCCAGCATATCTCTTTTGAACTTATCCCCTCTCACTCTAAATGCATGTCCTCTAGTATTTGACATATTAGGCAGAGTTAAAAGTGAAAAGAACTTGTCAACCAATGTGCACACCAGTACTAAAAGATCAATGAACAAAGGGTTCTTTGGTGGGTCAGTGAGTAAATGATTCACCATCGAGTTCAGGAAAGATCAAGGTTCGATCTCTGGTTTGTGAGCTGGAGACTGCAGATGCTGGAATCTGGAGTAAAACGACAAACAGCTGGAGGAGTTCACTGGGTCAGGCAGCATCTGTCGGTCCGCCCGAAACACTGACCATCCTTTATCTCCACAGACGCTGACTGACCCGTTGAGTTCCTCCAGCAGTTTGTTTTTTGCTCTGGTTTATGGGCGATGGGTGATGCCTGACGAAATGTGACCGTTCCTCCCTTGAATGGGCGATTGCTTTGCTCAGTCCACAGGCTTCCGGTTACCTGCCATTTTAATTCATCATCCCACTCCCACTCTGACCCCTCTGCTGTGTCCTCTGTGCTGTTAGAATGTCCAAAGCAGATTTGAGGAACAACACCTCATCTTTTGTCTGGGCACATTGCAGCCTGCAGGATTCAATATCATATTCTCCAACTTTAGATAAGTCAGCTTTTCTTTCTGTTATTTCTAAGAATGAACTAGTGACATAAGAATCTGCAGATCCTGGAATCTGTAGCCACAATCTGCTGGCGGAATTCAGCGGGTCAGGCAGCATCTGTGGGGGGAGAGGAATTCTTTTTGAATCAAGACCCTTCATCTGGATTGAAAGATAGATGGGAGATAGCCAGTATAAAGTGAGGGGAGGGGGTGGAGCAAGAGCTGGCAGGTGATGGGTGGATCCAGGTGAGGAGGGGAGATAGGCAGATGTTGGAGGGGAGGGTGGGAATGGCGACAGAGGCTGGGAGGTGGGGGTGAGAAAGGGCTGAAGATGGTGGCATCTAATAGGAGAGGAAGATGGAGCATGGAACCGAGGGAGGGAGGTGGGGACAGTGGATGGGAACCCGTGGGGGAGGGGACCCAGTGGGAGGGGTGTGTGGGTGACGTCCAGTGGGTGGGGGAAGGGGAAGGAGACAGGGTGATGGGGGCTGGGATGGGTGCAGAAGGAACTGGGTGGATCTGTACCCTGCATTCTGTTTCCCGTGTTTGTATTACCTCCATGTACTGGCATGATCTCTCCGGATGGCACGCAAACAGAAGCTTTTCACTATACCTCGCAGAACGCAGAACAGCACAGGAACAGGCCCCAGAGCCCATGATGTCTGCACCAAACACGATGCTGAATTAAACCAAATCCCACCTACCTGTATATGATCCATATCCCTCCACTCCCTGCATATTCATGTGTCAATCTCAACTCCACTATCGTATCTGCCTCCACCACCAGCCCTGGCAGCACATTCCAGACACCCACCGCTCTCCGTGTAAAATACCTGCCCCGCACACATCTCCTTTAAACTCTCCCCCTCTCACCTTAAATGCATGTCCTCTAGTATTTGACATTTCTACCCTGGGGAAAAGATTCTGACTGTTTACCCTATCTGTGCCCCTCATAATTTTATAAACTTCTATCAGGTCTCCCCTCAGCCTCCGACACTCCAGAGAAAACAACCCAAGTTTGACCAACCACTTTATCCAGTACTTGCGAAAAAAGATTATCTGTACATGTGACAATAATAAACCAATTACGAACCCAGAACATGCACAGTCACAGAGTAATACAGCAGCGAAACAGGCCCTTCGGCCCAACTTGTCCGTGCTAACCACAGTGCCCACCAAGCTAGTCCCATTTGCCCACATTTGGCTTGTATCCCTCTAAACCTTTCCTATCCATGTACTTATCCAAATGTCTTTTAAATGTTGTTATTTAAAGAGTAAAGAGCTACTGAACTTTAGGAAGAAATCTGTGAAGACAATGAGATATAGGAGCAGAATTAGGTCATTCGGTTCTGCTCGGCCAATTAATCATGGCTGATTTTTTTTTCTCAACCCCATTCTCTCACTTTCTCTCTGTAACCCTTAACCCCCTTACCAGTCAAGAACCTATCAGTCTCTGCCGTAAATACACCCAATGGCTTGGCCTCCACAGCCCTCCGTGGCAAGGAATTCCACACATTCACCACCCTCTGGCTGAAGAAATTCCTCCTCATCTCCGTTCTAAAGGGACGTCCCTTTATTCTGAGGCTGTGCCCTCGGATCCTAGACTCTCCCACTGATGGAAACATCCTCTCCACGTCCACTCTCAGCAGGCCTTTCAGTATCCAGGAGGTTCCCCCTGAACTCCATCAAGCACAGGCCCAGAGACATCAAACGCTCCTCATACAGTATCTACCAAAAGGACATCCTTTTACTCTGAGGCTGTGCTGTGGGATTCTGGACTCTCCTACTGATGGAAACATCCCTTTACTCTGAGGTTGTGAGGTGCAGTGTGGGAGGGTTGAGGATGGGGTTATATTCACCTGCAGGGTTACAATGACCTGGCACTGGGCGCTGGGTGCAAGGCTCCTGTTGACCCAGGCAGTGGTGTCCCGTAGCAAGGCAGCGAGAAGAGCCGCCTGCCTGCTCAGCTCCTGGCCGCCACATCCCTGCAGGAACTCATCGAGGCCGTCCAGCAGGATGAGGGAGGGTAGCCTGTCTGGGCTCTCGTGCAGAGATGCCACGGCATGCAGCAGCCCCTGCGCTGACTGAGGGTACACGAACTGCACCCTGCGCAAGCTGCAGGGCTCCAGGTGCAGCAGTGCCGCTGGCAGCACCTGGACGGGGCGGGGGGCGAGGAAGAGCACCCGCCGCCCCCACTGACCAGCAACCGCAGCTGCCGCCTGGAACAGGAGGGCGGTCTTGGCGTGGGACCTCTCCCCCAGCAGCAGGCAGCCCTCCATGTCCGAGCTGTCCCAGATCCTGG
This sequence comes from Pristis pectinata, assembly GCF_009764475.1. NCBI lineage: Eukaryota > Metazoa > Chordata > Chondrichthyes > Rhinopristiformes > Pristidae > Pristis > Pristis pectinata. The sequence goes on along the minus strand of NC_067435.1, from coordinate 3,120,367 downwards.
GATCTACCACACTCCTGGGACCTGCAGTGTTCCTGGGATCTCCTGGGTTCCTGTGATACACCATCTTCCCAGGATCTACAGAACTCCTGGGATCTACAATTTTCCTGGGATCTTTGGTCTTCCCAGGATCTACAGTCATCCCGGAATCTACAGAACTCCAGGGATCTTCAACATTCCTGGGGTCTACAATGTTCCTGGGATCTGCAGTCTTCCCAGAATCGACAGAACTCCTGGGATCTGCAATGTTCCTGGGGTCTTTGGTCTTCCTGGGATCTCCAGTCTTCCTGGGATCTCCAGTGTTCCCGGGATCTCCTGGGTTCCCGGGACCTCCGGAACCCTTGGGATTTCCAGCATTGCGGGGATCTCCAGTATTCCCAGGACTTGCCGCACCCCCGGGACCTCCAGCGTCCCCGGCACCTCCGATGCCCCCTCCATCTCCTGCTCCGAAGGCGCCGAGAACCTGCAGCAAAATTCCAGCCATCGCCGCCCAACCCGTTCTACTTCCTGGTTCAGACGCAAGCAGTTTCCCGCGGAGAAGCTGAAACCCTCCCAACAACATTCACTCCATTTATATAGCCGCGGCTGCAGCCCGTCCAAGCTGCGTCAAGGAACCTTGGCAGAATGTTGACAGCGAGCCAGAGAAGGAAATGTTTTTAAGACACATATTTGTTCCTGGGCTGTGTGTATTCCGGTTCAGACTGACAGTCAATGGTCACATGCGTGGGTCAGAGCTGCAGTGAAACAGACTGTTGTTTTACATTCTGGTTGTTTCATGAGTACTGATAATCCTCCAGAAACTTTTCAATTTCAATCTTCTGGAGATCCCAGAAAGACTGCAGATCCCAGGAACATTGCAGACCCAAGCATAAATGGGTCTTTCTCTGGCTGGCAGGATGCAATGTCTGAAGTGGATTGGTTCTGTTTTTCAAACATTTGTGTAAATGATTTGGACGAAGGGATCACGTGTGCACAGTCACAGAGTCATAGAGTTATACAGCACAGAAACAGGCCCTTCGGTCCAGCTTGTCTGTGCTGACCAAGATAAGATAAGATTTCTTTATTAGTTATGCATGGTAGTGTAGCGGTTAGCCTAATGCTATTACAGCGCCAGCGACCCGGGTTCAGTTCCGGCCGCTGTCTGTCAGGAGTTTGTGCGTTCGTCAAGTTTGTAAGTGTCGCCACGCTTCCGGCGCCAACATAGCATGCCCACAACTTCCTAACCCGTATGTCTTTGGAATGTGGGAGGAAAGTGGAGCACCCGGAGGAAACCCACGCAGTCGCAGGGAGAACGTACAAACTCCTTACAGACAGTGGCGGGAATTGAATCCCAATCGCTGGTGCTTTAATAGCGTCACGCTCTAGTTGTGGACACTTCTACCATTGGAAACGGACTCTAGCTATCTACCCTACCAAATCTGTGCCTTTCATAATATATACCTCTATCAGGTCACCTCAGCCTCTTATCACAGCTACATTGTTCTATAGGCTACTTCCGTCCTCCCCGATTTACTTTCTACTCTATTCCACAGTTTAGGTCAGACCACATTTGGAATATTGTGAGCAATTTTGGGCCCTGTATCTAAGGAAAGATGTTCTGGCCCTGGAGAGAGTCCAGAGGAAGATAACAAGAATGATCCCAGTAATAAATCTTTTTCTTTCCTTTCTTTTATATTATATTCATTTACTAAGAGATCGTTGGATCTACAGATTTTTTAAATATTTTATTGTTCTTTATGATTATCTATGCTATGATTGTTCTCCTAATCTCTTTGTATTACATGTATAAATATTGATGTTATATATCAATCTGTATTAATTTGAAAACTAATAAAAAGATTGAAAAAGAAAGAATGATCCCAGGAATGAAAGGCTTAATGTATGAGGAGCATTTGATGTCTCAGTGGAGTTTAGAAGGATAAGGGGAGATCTCATTGTAACCTACCTGGATAGAGTGGACATGGAGAGTATGTTTCCATCAGTGGAGAGTCTAGGATCCGAGGGCACAGCCTCAGAATAAAGGGACATCCCTGAGATGAGGAGGAATTTCTTCAGCCAGAGGGTGGTGAATCTATGGAATTCGTTGCCACAGAGCGTTGTGGAGGCCAAGTCATTGGGTGTATTTAAGGCAGAGACTGATGGGTCCTTGATTGGTAAGGGGGTTAAGGGTTACGGGGAGAAGGCAGGAGAATGGGGTTGAGAAAAAAAATCAGCCATGATTGAATGGCTGAGCAGACTCAATGGGCTGAATGGCCTAATTCTGCTCCTATAACTTATTGCCTTGTGGTCTTATGCCTAAATATATTGGTTTAGTCTCATTCAATCCTCCTGCAACTGACTTTCCCACCTGTCGCTGCCTCATCAATGAATTTGCCAACCGTACCTCCTGCGACTTCAGCAGTACTAACATACATTACGAAACGGTGAGGCTCAGCACCGATCCTGGCGGTACGTTGCTCATTACAGCAAGAAGTAAAAGGGAAGCAAAACACTGAGATTGAGGGGGAGAAAGGGACACACATGAGGACAAGCAGGGGAAATAGAGAGAGAGAGAAAGAGAGAGAAGGAGAGAGAACATAGAACAGTTCAGCACAGGAACAGGCAGAATGTCTGTGTCGACCACGATGCCAATCCAAGCTGCCTCCACGTGGTCTATAATGTGGGAAAGTGTGAAATGTGAAAGCTTGAGAACACACACCACCAGGCTCAAGGACAGCTTCTAGCCTCTTGAATGAACGTCTTGTACGATAAAGATGAACTCTTGATCTCTCAATCTACCTTGTCATGGCCCCTGCACTTTATTTGACTACCTGCACTCACTTTCTCTGTAACTGTAAGACCATACACTTCATTCTGTTTTTTTTCCCCTTTTGTACAACCTTGAGGTACTTGTGTATGGAATGATCTGACTGGATGGCATGGAAACAAAAGCTTTTCGCTGTATCTAGGTATGTGTGAATGATTAACCAATTACTAGTTACCAATTGTCTATTTTGACAGGAAGAGTTAAAAACAAAGCATGTTACCTGAAATGGTGAGAGACTGCAGAGTTCTGAGAAGCAGAAGCATCTGGATGTCTTAATGCATGATTCGTAGAAAGCTAGTGTGCAGATACAACAAGTAATTAGGAAAGTAGGCAGAACATTACTACTTGTTGATCAAGGAATATGTCACATTGAATGAAGGAGCAGGCTTGAAGGCCGGAGAGTCCAACTGCTGCTTCTAATTTGTAAGTCTGTATGGTCAGTGACTAAAACGTTCCCTAATCTTGTTTGACAAACTTTCAAGGAAAAGTTTTTGCAATATTATTCCATATTTAAACAATAGTGGATTCAAACTCATGTCTCCAAATCAGTGGTCCGGGCACCTGAATAATAACACAATAACTTAACCACACTATCAAATGCTGCTAAAGCACAGCTAGCAGTGATAGAACAATTATACAGGCCACAGCTGGGATGCCTGGATTATGGAACCCCTAGGTAACATAAAATAAGATTTCCTTATTAGTTACATGTACATCAAAACACACAGTGAAATGCATCTTTTTGTGTAGAGTGTTCTTGGGGCAGCCCGCAAGTGTCGCCACGCTTCCGGCGCCAACATAGCATGTGCACAACTTCCTAACCCATACGCCTTTCGAATGCGGGAGGTATGAACAAGCTCTCATAATATTATTAAATTCAACAAGTCCGATGTATATACATATGTTCGTTCCTCCAAATGGCAGATCTAGCTTCCTCTCTCTCTCTCCACTTTTATTCATTGTTTTTCTTATCAGTCTTATCTGCCATTCATTACAATGCTGCAGAGGTACAGTTACCATGTTGAGTTATTTTTGTGTACTTTCCAACTTATGGACAAAATTGTCCTGTGGGATTTCTGTAAAAACAGAACCTGTTCATTAGTGGGGAATGGCCTGTATTCAGAGTGCTCAGATTGCCAGAATCAGATGGAGTGCGAATATTTCAGGGACTTATAGGCTTACAGAGATAGGGAGAACTAAGACCATGGAGTGTTGGGAAATTGAGGATAAAAAATGTTAAAATCAGGCATTGCTTAACCAGGAGGCAGTGTAGGCCAATGAGGGAGGCAAGACTGGTTGCCAGGGCCTGATCCCATGCTGTCTTCCTCTATGAGTCTACAACCCATAGCATCCACATTCAATGGATTAATTCTCTAATAACTTCCATCTTCACTGTGCTGCCACTAGACACATTTCCTTTCAGCATCCCAAAGGAACAGTTCCCCTTGTGACTCCTCAGCTCGTTCCTGAATCTCCAATACCCATCCCCCTTCTCATGGCAAACAGAGAAGATTCAAGTCAGCTTCTCATTGCATCCGTGCATACAAGTACTTGCGCATAGACTTTGTGCTGGGACTGTTTTTATCATAGAATCATATCATAGAAAGTACAGCACAATACCGGCCTTCGGCCCACAGTGTTGTGCCGACCTTTAAACCTTGCCTAAAAACTATCTAACCCCTTCCTCCCACATATCCCTCCATATCCTCATCTAGTAATCTCTTGAATTTGACCAATGTACCTGCCTCCACCACCACCCCAGGCAGCGCACTCCGTGCCCCAACCGCTCTCTGGGTTGAAAACCTCCCTCTGATATCTCCCTTGAACTTCCCACCCATTACTTTAAAGCCATGCCCTCTTGTATTGAGCATTGGTGCCCTGGGACAGAGGCGCTGGCTGTCCACTCTATCTATTCCTCTTAATATTTTGTACACCTCTATCATGTACCTCTATAACTCTATTTCCTTTGCATCTGCTTCTCCCCAAACCCTTTTGCCAGTGACACCTTCCTCCTTTCCCCCCCCATTCCCTCCCCACCCACCAGCTGTGACCCCACTGCCACCATGAATGAATGAATGAATCAGGGGAACATCATTCCCAGAAGGCGGGCGGCACATGCGCAGTGCGGTGCGGGGCGGCCGGGCTCAGCGTCCAATCAGGTGGCGCGGCGGCGGTGATGACGCGTCACCGCGGCGGGCGGGCGGGCAGCGGGCTCAGTCGGGCGGGTGGTGCGGCGCCGTGGCGGTGGGGCTCCTGCGCTCCGGCTCCTGGTTGTACCCTTGCCCGGGGCTTCTGCCGGTCCCTTAGGCCCTCTCCGTCCCTCGGTGTCGCCGCCGCAGCTCCGGCCGCTTGGACTCGCTCGCTGATCGGATGGCGGTTGTGGCGTCGGTGCTCGGGGCCCCGGGCCTGGGCCTACTGCTGCTGCTGGCCCTCGGCGCCGGCGCCAGCGCCGTGGAAGTGAAGCGGCCCCGCGGGGTCTCCCTGTGCAGTGAGTACCCGGCGCAAACCGTGCAATGCATTTAATGCAGCGAGCACCGAACCCTGCATTAGTGACCGTGCAACAAGTGTTTATTTTAAAGGCGCGGTGCCTAGCAACACATTGAGGATGCAGTGCGAACGTTGGAAAGCGCCGGTGCTGCGGGAAGTGGCCCTGTGCTGCTGCTGGGAAGGGGCCAGGAGGCAATAAAAATGCACTGCAACCTACTCACCCACTGTGCAACTCATCTGAGATGCAATGCAAAAATGCGGTGGAAAAAATGGCTCTACATTGTTCCTAGTTTCAACAACAATCATATTTTGGATATAGTATAGACTTTGGAATGTAACAGCGTCAGGGGGAATTGCATTGCTAATTTTAGCAAATACTCAAAAGATCTTCAATGCAAGTATTTATAAAAATAGTATTGCATCTCATGGCTTCAGCTTTATAAAATGTGCAGGAGTATCAGAATGCAATGAGAATACATAGTCATAGAGCAGTGTAACATGGATATAGGCCCTTTGGCCCAATGAGTCCATGGTACCCAGCCAGCTTGTCCCAATTTCCTGTGTTTGGCCCATAAACCTCTAAGCCCTTCCCTTCCCTGTACCTCTCCAAGTGCTTCAGTGATACTATCGTACCTGCCTCAACCACTTCCTCTGGCAGCTCGTTCCATATACTCACCACTCTCTGTGTGGAAAAAGTTGCCCCTCGGGTCCCTTTTAAATCTTTTCCCTCTCGCCCTAATCCTATGCCCCCTAGTTTTGGACTCCCTGACCCTGGGGAAGAGACTGTTACCATCCACCTCATTTATGCTTCTCATAATTTTAAACATTTCTATAAGGTCGCCCCTCGTTCTCCTACGTTCCAAGGAATAAAGACCTAGCCTGGCCAACCTCTCCCTATGACTCAGGCCCTCTAGTCCTGGCAACATCCTCATAAATCTTTTCTGCACTCTTTCCAGTTTAACCCTGTCTTTCCTATAACAGGGTGACCAAAACTGTACACAGTACTCCATGTGGCCTCACCAACAACTTATACGACTGCAACATAATGTCCCAACTCCTATACTCAGTGCCCTGTATGATGAAAGCCAGCATGCTAAACACCTTTTTCACCACCCTGTCTACCTATGACACCACTTTCAGTAAACTATGTACTTGTACTCCTAGATCCCTCTGTTCCATTACACTTCCGAGTGCCCTACCATTCATAGTACAAGTCCTATACTGATTTGTCTTTCCAAAATGCATCACCTCACATTTATCTGCATTGAAATCCATTTGCCACTCCTTGGTCCACTTCCTTAATTGATCAAGGTCGACCAGTAATCTACGATGTATCAGGAAGCAGTAATACAGTAGTAAGTGGCCCTCACTGTTACTAGCTTTGGTAAATGCTACATGCTTGTGTCGCAGAGATTCATACAGCACTGAAACAGGCCCCTCATCAAACATCTCCAAACTGACCATTGAAAACCTATCCTAATCCAATTTTCCACCACTTGGCCTGTAGCCTTCTATTCCCTGGTGATTCAGATGCTTGTTTAGCTACTTTATAAAAGTGATTTCAACATCCTCTGGGTGAAAAATATTCTTCCTCTGATCTCATCTAAACCACCTACCCCTTATCTTCAACCAATGATGACTAGTATTCAGCAGCTCTTCTGTGGAGATCTGAATCACTGTCACAGGGTTTTCTTTGCCACCAGATTCAGTTGAAATCCCCTCTGATAAACTTCAAAAGTGAACAGAGAAAAGAAAGGAAATAATCTTCTGCTCGATTTTACAAAATTTCCAGGTAGTTAATCTGCTGCCACCCAACTGGTTCATCGCAAGCTTGGAAGCAGTCTATCACAGTTAATTATAAAAGCAATAACTACAAAGCTAGGTCAGCCAAGAGCAGGCAACAAACTTCCTGGTAGCAGTGCCCAACATCCTGAGAGCATTGGGAGCTAAAGTTTATTTTAAGGTTTTAAAAAAAACCTCGCTAAATTGCCAGTTTTATGTTCCTTATGCAGTGTTCATGACCACTGGTGCCTAAATGAACCGTACAGCATGTCTTTATATTAGCATGAGGGGAGGGATGAAAAATCTGGAGCCCAATGACTTTGGAAAAGAAAATGGTTATGAAGACATGAGAGTATTAAAACAAAGCTTTATTCTGACCACTGTTTCATCTGTGTTTGCGTAATCTTCCTTTAAATTGGTGAAAGATGCAAATATTAGATGCTACTGCGATATCAGCAGCCATGCAGCTAATTTTAGTGCTTGATAATGCCAGCAGGCATTGATCGAGGAACTAAGAGTGATTAAAAGTTGGATTATGATGGAGCCTGACTCTACCCAATCTGACCCCAAGAGGATCTAACTACAGGGGCAGGTTCAGCTGTAGTAGCCTGGCTCAGAAGCATCCAGGTCAGAATGAGTTGCATTGTGATGCAAATGTGTCATCTATTCTTGATAAGTGACATAGTATGTGCACTGTTGAAAGTAATAGAAGATACAGGAGCCTGAGGGCACGTACCACCAGACTCAAGGACAGCTTCTACCCCACGGTGATAAAACTATTGAACGGTTCCCTTATACGATGAGATGGACTCTGACCTCACGATCTAACTTGCTGTGACCTTGCACCTTCTTGCACTGCACTTTCTCTGTAGCTGTGACACTTTAATCTGTACTGTTATTGTTTTTACCTGTACTACATCAATGGACTCTGTACTAACTCAATGTAACTGCACTGTGTAATGAACTGACCTGTACGATCGGTATGCAAGACAAGCTTTTCACTGTACCTTGGTACAAGTGACAATATAAACCAATACCAATTCTTTTAGGGTTTCAGCAAAGCCTCTGGTGAGGTATGGGAAAGATCTCAAGTCTTGGGGTTGGATGTTAACTTTATATCTAAACAGACTTAAGGTCGTAAAGTTTCCACCAAGACTAACCTTGGCTCTCTGATTGTACTCATGCCTCTGTGTCACTCTCTGATTGTACTCTTGCCTCTGTGTCAGTTCAATTGCAATGCCAAAGAGTTCAGCACAAAGGTGACGTTTTGGTGTGGCACTGTGGGAAATGCTGGCCTTTGGATGAAATGTTGCAGTGAGATCTTGTATGCCAGCTCAGGTCATACAAGGTAGAGTGTGGAAGGATAGGGATGTTCTTCGTTATGTCTGGCTAACACCTATCCCCTGTGTTGGGTATGGCATCTCAGAAATGTAAAATATTCTAACAGGACTGGACTGTATAGATGCAGGAGGAATGTTCCCGATGGCTGCGGAGTCAAGGACCAGGGGTTATGTTCTTAGGGATAAGGGGTGAGTCATTTAAAACTGAGATAAGAAGTTTCCTGTCACAAATAGTGGTGAACCTGTGGGATTATGTACTACCATGATGCTATGTGCCTGTGATGCTCCTGCAAGTAAGTTTTTCATTGCATACATGTACTCCTGCATATGACAACAAACCAGACTTCGACTTTTAAATTCGACTTTGACTACCAGCCAAATCATTAAGTATATTCGGGAAGGAATTGGATAGGTTTCCAAGGACTGGCGGGATTAAGGGTTATGGTGTGAAAGCTGGAACAGGGTACTGAATTTTGGTGATCGACCATGATCATGTTACATGGTGGAGCAGGCTCAGGTGGTTGACTCCTGGTCCTACTTTTCTATGTTTCTGTAATTAACTGTTGTTTTGGAGGCTTTTCAACATGTTAATTGTCTGATGCACTTACAATTGTGACGACTTCATAAGTGTTGTTTTGAGATAGTTACAGGTAGCCAACCAGATTGGGTAAATTGCTAACTTTGCCACTGGAGGAGTCAGTTTACAGTGATGCTGCTTATTTAGCAGTTGCAGGCATTCAGTTGGTGGTGTGGTATATCGGTACCTTGATAATCTTATGCACATGATCTAGGTAGTGCAACTATGAAATGTGTCCTTTGCACTTATTAGATTCCAGTTAAGAACAAAACCAGGCTTTCATACATCAAAGCCATCAAAGAAGTTGTAAAGTGGAAGGAAAAATGCCCAGTGTGCTTCTCAGCAGGAACTGTGTAAGTGTTTGAAGGAGAAAGCAGAGGTTGAAAGAGTGACGGAGAGACTGATGTGGGGCATGAACCCTGGTGTAGACCAGTATGCGGTAAATCTCGGTGAGGATGGAGACCTAGAAGTTGGTGGCCATCTTTTAGTACAACTTAGCTGAATATTATTTGATTGTGGGACGTTTGCATAAATCCCAATAAAGCTTATAATGGGTGGAGTTTGTATTTCATTAGTAGCGGAGCAGCACTTCGGCTTTTCTGAAGTTGTGAAAGGTGCGGGGAGCACAGGCGATTTTAATCTTTTCACTCTCACGGTAGGACTGGCGAACGAAAAATATTTACATGGTGGAGTGGGGGAATCCTGATTTTCACCAGTAACTCTTATTTCTGTTCTTGTAGATCGACACTTTTACGAGGAGAACAAACCATTTACATGCTTGGACGGCTCAAAAACTATTCCATTCCATGAGGTGAACGATGATTACTGTGATTGCAAGGATGGCTCGGATGAACCAGGTTAGATGGTTTCATTTTAACGTCAAACTAAAATGAAAGTTTGGTTAATTTTCCTACGTTACCAATTGAGTGATTTATTTTTCAGTATGCCCGTTTGTGAAGAGAGTACACTTGGTACCTGTGCTCGTTTAATATACAGGTGACTCCTGTGTCACGTGGGGAGAGTTGCGTAGTTAAAAAATGGTCCGTGTCGCTATTTTCCGTAACACAAAGCCACATCATCTGTGCATGTGTCAAGAAATGCATTTAAAAAGAATAAATTTTGTTTATTTCCATTTTTTCACAAATTCCGTGGGAGTGAATCTTAATTCGCGTCTCGAATCTTAATTCGCGTCTCGAACTTTAGGGTGACGTGAATTTTGTATGGGTGAATTTCTGTAACCGGAATGGCTGTAACGTGGGGGTTGCCTGGTGTCAATAAAATGGAACGCTGGAATTTTCCAAGACCAGTACATTTCCAAAAGAAATTTGTCTATATGCGTATTTATTAGTAATAAGATCTATTAATAATTTCTTTACAAAGTTTTGTGTACTTGCATGTTTCCTTTGCTGTGGGCAGTTGGTGTGCTAATTTTTAAAGCATTTGATGGGCACAGGTTGTAATTATTTGCAAAAACTAATTTTACATCCAGTGAAATATATTTAACAGGCAAAATAGCTTATGAGATAAGTGTTTCAGTGATCTATCTAGGAGAGCTAAAGAAACATGTCACTCTTTGTTAAATAAATTTGGGACAGTTGATGTCACTAAATTTGCACTTGGGCTACTTGTGGGGAAAGAAAACAATTTCAAGATCATATCTGAGTGATTGTGGCGTGCCATGTAATAAACTAGTTTTTTTAAATGCAGCTTGAATTGCCTTAAGTTCCTTCTCGAAGTGTTATCTTTAAACCTGTTTGTTTGAAGATGGTGTTCCTATTAAGTGTTGTTTGCAGATTTATTTTGGCCAGAAGTCAGAACGTAAGACTGTCACTTACTTACAAGTGCAAAATTTAATTTGCCTGCATATTTGTTAATGTATCAGTTTTTAAACCTGCCTGTTCCACATGGTGCTGTTGATGGTTGTCTGAAGTGATGGAGCTGTGAATGTGTTTTGTCTGTTACTGTTTCTGTGGGGAATGGGCTCATACAGCTGCATAAAACCCTGTATGGTGGAGTGTAGTTGTTTGCTAATTCACAGTGGTAAATCTGTCTGGAATTTACTGTCATGTACCGTGACTTGGGCTCAGTGCCAGAGCCACAGATGGGGCAGAATTTGATGGCTGGGTCCAGGAGGGTTTCTTGATGCAGTAGGTAGATAATCCAACCAGGGAAGGAGCAATACTAGACCTTGTATTGGGAAATGAGCCTGGCTAGGTGATTGGCATTTCAGTCGGACAGCATTTTGGGAATAATGGTTGTAACTGTAAGTTTTCAGATGGTCATCGATAAGGATGTGACTAGACCTCAGGGAAAGTGCTAAATTGGTAAAAGGCAAATTACAGCAGTACTTGGCAGGAGCTGGGGAGAGTAGATTGGGAGCAGTTGTTAATGGGTAACTTTAAAGGCCAGCTGGTCAGAGTTCAGGATCAACATGTTCCTGTGAGGAGGAAAGATAAGAATGACAAGGTTCGGGAACCTTGGATGACGAGAGATATTGCAAATTTATTCAAAATGGAAAAGGGAGCATATGTAAAGTTTAGGAAGCTGAAATCGGGCAGGGCCTTTGAGGAATATTAAGGAAGCAGGAGAGAACTTAAATAGGGAATGAGGAGGGCTAAAAGGGGCTATGAAGTGTCCTTGGCGTGTAGGCTTAAAGAGAATCCCAAGGCATTTTATACATGCATTGAAAACTCGGTAACTAGGGAGAGGGTAGGACCACTTAAAGACTCAGGAGTTTATGCTTGGAGCCAGAGGAAATGAGCGAGGTGCTAAACGAGTACTTTGTATTGGTATTTACCAAGGAGAAGGGAAGGGGTATGCTGATAATCTAATGCATGATGACATCAAGGAGGTGCTGGGGCTCTTGAAGAACATTAAGATGGATAAGCCTCTAAGGCCTGATAGATCCCAGGTTATTGAGAGAGAAGATTGGTGGAGCCTTGACAGAGATCTTTGTATCCTTTTAACCACAGACGTTTCAGAAGACTGGAGAATAGCCAGTGTTGTTCCTCTGATCAAGAAGGGCGACAGAGATAAACCAGGATATTAGAGGCCAGTGAGCCTTATATCAATGGAAGAGAAATTATTGGAGAAGATTCTTAGGGATAGGATCTACTCACATCTGGAAAAGCATAGACCTATTTGGGAGAGTCAGCATAGCTTTCTGCGGGGGACGTAATGGCTCACAAACTTGATTGAGTTTTTTTGAGGCTGATGATGAAGATTGATTAGGGTAAGGCAGTGGATATTGTATATGTGGATTTGAGTAAAGCTCTTGACAAGGTCCCTCATGGTAGGCTGATCCAGAAGATTGAGGCACATGGAATCCATGGAGAGTTGGTAGATTGGATTCAAAATTGGCTTAGCCATAGAATGCAGAGGGTAGTGACGGAGGGGTGTTATTCTGATTGGAGGTCTGTGACCAGTGGTATTCTGCAAGGATCAGTGTTGGGATGTGTGTTGTTTGATTATATATACAATGAAAATGTAGATGCCCCAATCAGTAAGTTTGCCAATGACACAAAAATTGATGGAGTTGTGAGTAGCAAAGAGGGTTGTCAAAGGATTCAGCAGAACATAGACCAGTTGGGAATGTGGGCAGAAAAATGGCAGATGGAGTTTAAACCAGACAAGTGTGAGGTGTTGCACTTTGGGAGGTCAAGCATTAGATGAAAATACACTAAATGGCAGGACCCTCGTGAGCATTGATCTACAGAGAGATCTTGGTATGCAAGTCCATAGCTCCCTGAAGGTGGCACCATAAGCAGACGGCGTACTTGCCTTCATCAGTCGGGGTGTTGAGAATAAAAAATCAGCACGTCATGTTGCAGCTGTATATTTGGTCAGGCCACATTTGGAATTTTGTGTGCAGTTCTGATCTCTGCATTACGGGAAGGATTTGGAGGCTTTGGAGAGGGTGCAGAAGAGGTTCACCAGGATGTTGCCTGGATTAGAGAAAAATAGAGGGCTACGGGTAAGCCTAGTAATTTCTAGGGTAGGGACATGTTCGACACAGCTTTGTGGGCCGAAGGGCCTGAATTGTGCTGTAGGTTTTTCTATGTTTCTATGTATTAGGTACAAGGAGAGGTTGGACAAAATTGAACTATTTTCTCTGGAATGTCAGAGGTCGAGGGGAGACCTGACTGAGGTGTATAAAATAATGAGAGGCTTAGATAGGGGAGAGAGTCAGAACCTTTTTCCCAGGGTGGAAATGTCAAATACAGGAGGGCGGAGCTTTAGGATGAGAGGGGGAAGGTTTAAAGGAGATTTGAGGCAAGTTTTTTACAGAGTGGTGGGTGTCTGGTAGGCCATTTGGCCCTTTGAGCCTATTCTGGCATTCAGTAAGATCACGGCTGATCCAATCTTAACCTCAAAACAGTACCTGCTCTCCCTGTACCCCTTAACTCCTGTGATGTTTTTTTAATTTCAATCTCCATCTTGAGTATTTTCAATGACTCCTTATCAGCGCTTGAGGCAGACACTTGGACCTTCTGGGAAGAAATTGCTCCTTGTATCTGACTTAAATTGGCAGCCCCTAGTTCTGAGTTAACGCCCCCAAGTTCTAAATATCCCCTGCAGGGGAGCATCCACCCTGTCAATCACCTTCAGTCTTTTGTGAAATGACTTTATTCTTTTAAATGAGTGGCCATAAACTCAACTTGCTTAACCTCTGTTCATACATCAACTCCTTCATTCCAGGGGATCAACCGAGTGAATCTTCTCTGTCCTACTTCCAATGCAAGTATGTGTCTTTAAATAAAGGGGCCATCTGTATGCAGTACTCCAAGGTGTTGTTTTAGCTCTGTAAAGATGAAGTAAACTGGAATAAATGTGAGGTGTTACACCTTGGTGGGACTAATGTCAAGAGGCAGTACACTCTTAAGGGCAAGACCCTTAACAGTGTTGAAGAGCAGAGAGACCTTGGGGTGCAAATCCATGGCTCACTGAAAGTGGCTACACAGGTAGATAGGGTGGTAAAGAAGGCTTATGGAATGCTGGCTTTCATTAATTGAGGTATTGAGTACAGGAGGCAAGAAGTTATGATACAACTCTATAGAACTCTGGTTAGGTCGCATTTAGAGTATTGCTTACAATTCTGGTCACTTCACTATAGGAAGGATGTCGAGGCTTTAGGGAGGGTGCAGAGGAGGTTTACTCGGATGCTGCCTGGATTAGAGGGCACGTGCTATCAGGAGAGGCTGGACAAACTTGGGCTCTTTTCTCTGGAGCGGTGGAGGCTGAGGGGTGATCTGTTGGAAGTGTATAAAATTATGAAGGGCATAGATAGGGTGGACAAGCAATATCTTTTTCCCATTATTGAGCAATCCAATACCAGAGGGCATGTATTTAAGGTGAGAGGGGGTAGGTTCAGAACAGACGTGAGGGGTACGTTTTTACTGAGAGAGTGGTCGATGCCTGGAATGGCGTTGCCTGATAGAGTGGTGGAGGCAGATTCATTGGGGGGGGCTTTTAACAGGGGCTTGGATGGGCACATGAATGAGAAGAAAATGAAGGGATATGGGCATTCTGTAGTTAGGAGGGAATAGCTATGTCAGCATAACATTGTGGGCCGAAGGGCCTGTTCTGTGCTGTACTATGTTCTAAAGTTTCCCTACTTCTATTGAATCAGAATCAGATTTATTATCACTGACTGAGATGACATGAAATTTGTTGTTTTGCGGCAGTAGTACAGTGCAGAGACATACAAATTATTATAAATTACAGTAGTAAATAGTGCAAAAAAAAAAGGAATAGTGAGGTGGTGTTTATGGGCTGTTCAGAAATCTGATGGTGGAAGGGAAAAAGCTGTTCCTCAATCATTGAGTGTGGGTCTTCAGGCTCCTGTACCTCCTCCCCAATGGTAGTAACGAGAAGAGGGCATGTTCCGGATGGTGAGGGTCCTTAGTGATGGATGCCACCTCTTGAAGATGTCCTCGATGGTAGGGAGTGTTGTGCCCTAGATGGAACTGGCTGAATCTACCCCTTGCATTAAAGGCCAACGTTGTATTAATATTCTAATTACTTGCTATAGTAGCATACTTGTAAACTTGTATAGTAAGTGTATACTTGGTCATGTACTTAACCTGTCTATATCCTTTTGCAGGCTCTTTGTTTTCTCCTCGCAGCTTGTTACCCATCGTCAACAAATTTGGCTGCAGTACACTCGGTCCCCTTGTCCAAATCATTAATGTAGATTGTAAACTGTTCCCTCTGGCACCCTATGTGGCTGCTGGTTGCTAATCTGAAAAGACCTATTTATCTGGAGCAACACACAAAATGCTGGTGCAACTCAGTTGGTCAGGCAGCATCTGTGGAAGGAAATGGATAGTCGACGCTTCGGGTTGAGACCCTTCATCTGTCTGTTTCCCTCCATAGATGCTGCCTGACCTGCTGAGTTCCTCCAGCATTTTGTGTGTTGCTCCAGATTTCCAGCATCTGCAATCTTTCCAGGGTAGACCCATTTATCTAGACCTTTTCCCTGTTGGTTAGCCGCTCCTCTGTCTGTGTCACTCTATTACCCCCATCGCTATTGCACTTGTAGCTTATACACTAACCTTTGATGTGCCACATTATTGAATGCCTTCTGTATGTCCAAATACGAAATATCTACTGGTTCACCTTTATTTATGCTGTTTGTTGCATCAAAAGCCCTTATCAAATTTATCAAGCATTATTTCCGTTTTGTAAAACTGACTGCATGATTGTCTCATGATTTTCCATTACCTCAATGATGGATTCCAGGAATTTCCCAATGACAGCAGCAGACTCATTGTAAACTCTGCCTCAGGAAATGCTGGGTTTTTTTTTGGATATATTTAACTAAGGCTCTGCTGTCTTTTGCCAATTGCTCTGAGGTTGATTTAAAAAGAAATCTTGTGGCAGCATTTAGGAATGAGCAGGACAGTTTTCCCTGTTGTCCTGGCTGATAGTGAATAATAACGTGAATAAAAAAAACAGGATATCACATTGCGGATCGTGGCAAATTCATTTATGCTAATTATCGTTTTCAATGTGATTACACTTCATAAGTACTTCATTGTCAATGAAATGCTTAAGAGCTCCTGAGGTTGTGAACAGCGGTGTACAAATCCAGGCTGCCTACATAAGCTACCTGTTGCAGTGTGGTGGGTAGATTACAGGACCAGCACCCTGTCTTCTGGGCCATTCATTTGCAGATGCATTTGAATCTCATGTTGACAGTTGGGGAATTAAAACTTGTGTAATTAAATAAAATGTGGAATTAATACCAGTTTCAGTAACAGTAACATTACTGGATTGTCATAAAAAAAACACACCTGGTTCACTGATACAGTTAAGGGAAGGAAATCTGTTTATTACCCTGTATGTTCTCTGTGACTTCAGACCAACCATGGTGGTTGCTTCTTAACTGGCTCTTCTGTTCAGGGCTATTTAGGAATAGACAATAAATGCCAACATTGCTAAGTGATGTCCACATTCTCTGAATAGATTAAAAAAAAATCCCAGCTTGCACAC
Organism: Pristis pectinata; assembly: GCF_009764475.1. Lineage (NCBI taxonomy): Eukaryota > Metazoa > Chordata > Chondrichthyes > Rhinopristiformes > Pristidae > Pristis > Pristis pectinata. The sequence goes on along the minus strand of NC_067435.1, from coordinate 3,103,884 downwards.
TTTCCAACTAAATTTGTTCATTATCCATGTTTTTATATTCTCTTTTGAAGGACTTTTGCCTTGCAGTGCTGCCGTTCACCTTCAAACCACAACATGACCATTCATTCAGTCACCATTGCCTCCAGCTATACTTCCCGCTGCCTTGGGAAAGCAGCCAATGTAATCAAGGACCCCTCCCACCTCGGTCATTCTCTCTTCTCCCTGCCTCCCCCCACCCCCGGTCAGGCAAAAATATAAAAGCTTGAAGGTAAGTCCCACCAGACTCGAGGACAGCTTCTATTCTGCTGGTATCAGATTCTTGGAAGGACCTTTCATACACTAAAAGATGAAATCTTGTTCTCCCAATCCACCTCACCGTGGCCCTTGCACTTTTATTTGTCTACCTGCACTGCACTTTCTCTGTATCTGCGGCACTAAATTCTGCATTCTGTTTTCTGTTTACTATCTGGATGTATTTATTGATGGAATGATCCGCCTGGATGGGATGCAAACAGAGTTTTTCATTGTAACTTGGTACATGTGACAATAATAAACTAATAACCATTAGCCATTTGCCCAATTTCCTTCAGAGACCCTGATTTCCCCCCCCCCCCCATGTAGCACATGGAAAGGCTTGCTGTGCTATATGAGTGAAAGTTGTTGAAATGCCTGATCTTGTTTCGCTTTACCAGGAACATCGGCCTGTCCAAATGGCAGCTTCCACTGCACCAATGCTGGCCACCGACCTCGGTACATTCCCTCTTCCCGAGTGAATGATGGCATTTGTGGTAAGAGCTCTTATAAGATATCTTTATTAGTCACATGTACATCGAAACACACAGTGAAGTGCATATTTTGTGTAGAGTGTTCTGGGTGCAAGTGTCGCCACGTTTCTGGCGCCAACATAGCATGCCCACAACTTCCTAACCCGTACATCTTTTGGAATGTGGGAAGAAACTAGAGCACCTGGAGGAAACCCATGCAGACACGGGGAGAACGTACAAGCTCCTTATAGGCAGTGGCCGGAATTGAACCTGGGTTGCCGGTGCTGTAAAGAGTTATGCTAACCGCTACACTAACGTACCGGGGTGGGCAGTAATGGACTGTAGTTTGATCTTGGAACAGGGTTACTCTGACAACAGGTAAACAAGGACTTTTGCTCCATTTTTTTGAAAATACGATTTGGTTTAAAAAGGAGAGAAAGTGTTTATTTTTCTATTATTAATATCTTGCATTACATTCTCTGTAACATTATATTCTGCATTCTGTTATTGCTTTGCCCTTGTACTACCTCAATGCACAGATATAATCTGTATGGATAGCATGCAAAACATTTTTTTTCACTACCTCAGTACATGTGACCAATTACCAATTTGCATTAAACGCTCTCTTCGTTGCATAGAGCCAGCTGTTTGGGCTGTCATCCTGGTTCCAGGTGACCTGGATAAGGTTCCAGTTCACCATGAAGTAGTTCTGGCAACTTTTACAAATTTGGCTCCTTGTTGAGGTTGCTGCCAGCAGACTTTGGATGCTCCAGGTTTAAGCAATCACAAGTGGGGAGGAATTCTAGGAATAATTGAATGTAGTTCCTGGTGACCCAGAACACAGTGCCCGAGAAAAAGCCTCTTGTATACTGTGTGCTTGGCCTGGACTAGCTAACCTTGGTATTACGTTGTCGTCTGCTGTTGGCATGGAGGAGTTTAAGAATCCTTCCTCTGTTTTCTTAACAAATTTTTTTTTGTCTATTTCATTTTTGTGGTTTGCATGCTTCCACTTGGAAGATCAGGATATTCTAGCATTTTCAAACAAAAAATGCTCTTTTTTAAATAGCTCATACCAACTTGCTTTGACACAATTTGTAACAGGACAAATTTGCCGTCAGTGGAACCACCTGTCAACAATGTAGGACTTGGTTGTAGGACTGAGATAGTATCTTCAAGACTGAAAAGTATAAAATTTGCATTATTTCAGAATAACTACTGAAACTTCAATTGCAATTCTGCATATTATTTTACTAAAATTCGTAAAGCAGTAATAATTCAGTTACAGACTCTTCAGTTAACAACCTTTCCTGTGACTTAATAGTCTATTTATACACGTGTTTTAAAAAAAAACCTTTAAAAATAGGAATAAGCATTCCTTTGGTTTTGATGCTGAGTGTTCTTTGTTCTAGAGCACAGGGCAACCTCAGTGTTCTTAATATATTGGTACTTGTATAGGAAGGATGCAGCTTAGACTTTTTTAAAATTTCCTTATGTGATGCCCTTAATTTACCATTAACTGTATCCACTTTTATCACCATGCTTGCTTCACCAGCATGCAGTGTTTATCAAAACGCTGTTTGGGAGAATAGTATCTGTTAAAATCATTGGGTATTTCAGATTCTGTGGACCTAATGAAAATTTTAGATGGCACTCGTTAGACTTCTCCAAAATCTTTGTGAGACTCCAATGACCCTTAGTGATTATTGATGGCAAACTTGGCATCATCACAGCTAAGATTTGGCTGCACAGGTTTGCATCGAGAAAAATAGGTATGAAATTTTTTTCAGATTAATAGGTGCTAGTTGATAGGGTTAAGATTACTCCCTGCTTCTACTTCAGACATTGCTTTGTGAGTTTTTTTTCTGAACGGCAAACCAAGATGTTTCAAGATGTTGGGCCCCTTGTCGGTGGGTGTATCGTGAGTACCACGAAGCCAAACTCTCTGGAAATTTTATGGCTATCCCTACTGGGCACACCTGGCAAACTTCTTTTGTTTGGTCCAGAGTAGAAAATAAACATGAATTCCTGCTTTTCACTAACCGTTCATTCATGAATCTAAATTGACAATTTCAAGGCAAATAATTCTGTACCTCACGTGTGTGTTGCAGGGGTTTGGTGATTTAAGTTGCTGGGTGAATGTCCAGAGGTCTGTAAAGTTGCAAGCTCAAATTCCACTGCACCATCTTGGGTCTTTTAAGTTCAAGTCATTAAAATCTGGAATAAAATGCTGGTTATTTATTAAATACCTGCAAGGCAGTGGCGCAGTGGACAGGATAATGTACACTGAAACTTTAGGGGGAGGGGAAACCTAAATCCATAATAGTTTGGCTAGAATATGTGCTTCCTTTTTGTTGTGATAATTATTTTATTAATATTATTTTGTGTTATTATTCAAATCAATCTTGCTTGCTGAAATGACCACTTGTTTGTATACCTTGTGCCAAGTTAGGCTACAATCACTTGAAGTGTAATATTTCTCTTCCATTTCTCTTGTATATAAATTTATTGAAGCCTCTGTTCATTCTGCATTCCCTTGATCTTCAGTCTGTAGGCTGGGCTCAGTATTCTGCTTTCCCACTCCATTTGTGGAAGAGAACTATTCTCTTCTCTTGAAAATATAATATAGGTAGAGTTAAATTGTGCTCTTGTCCGAATCTGAATTTTGCTGGTCTGAGTTCAGGGAAGGGATTTGTATCACACCCAGTTTTATTGAAATGAGGAGAAAAAAACCAAGATGACGCTGGAGGAACTCAGCAGGTCAGGCAGCATCCGTGGAGAAAAGCAAACGGTCAACATTTCGGGTCAGGACCCTTCTTCAGGTCCTGACCCAAAACGTTGACCGTCTGCTTTTCTCCACAGATGCTGCCTGACCTCCTGAGTTCCTCCAGCATCTTGTTGTTTTTTCATCTAGATTCCAGCATCTGCAGTCCTTTGTTTCTCTATTGAAATCAGAAGCCTTTGTTGGAAATTTGACAGATCCTCACCAGTAAATTGAGGCAGACTTGGCTTAAGTTCCCTTGGTTACTGAGCATTCTGAATCATTGACTGACAACCCTACCCTGTGCAAATGTACATTGTTCCTTTCTTGTCACTTTTGTAGATTGCTGTGATACTACTGATGAGTACAACAGTGGAGCTTTGTGTGTAAACACCTGCAAGTAAGTATACCGTGTTGATCTTTCAGTAATTGCATTAAAGAATGAATTTTGAAGGAATATATAAAGACTGTTTATTGGACTGTGAAGGTCAATGTTAGCACAACAAAACTTTTCAACTTGGTTCATATTGGAGCCTCTTGCTAGCTGATGGCTTGGTTTCATTTCTGCAGAAATTAAGATAATTGACTTAATATCTTAGACAATCTTAGATAGTCTTTAGATATTTTTCTTCCTTTATCTGCTTCCAAGCACAGTTGCTGGATTTATCTGCCCTTGTGATTGTCAGATTCAGAACCTGTGCATCTGAAATGCTGATGTGCATTGAAAATCTTTTTTCCTTTAAAGCTGGAGATTATTTTGGGGTATGCTTAAATTTCACCATATGATTTATTCTTAAAGTACACTTAATTCAAACTGGTCTCAAGTGCCATAAAGGGAAGTTCTAGCAGGGATTGTTTTCGTGAGTGAAGGTTTGCCTTCAAGATGCTGATTGTTATAGAGTCATACAGCATGGAAACAGACTCTTTAACCCACTGAATTTTCCAACAATACAGGGAGCAAGGACGCAAAGAAAGGGAAACCCTGCAGAAAATGGCAGAAATTGCGAAAGAAGGATTTAAGCTGAAACAGCAGCTCATTGAAGAAGCAAAGAAAAGCAGAGAAGATAAACAGGTTTGCTCCTGCTTTGAATTCCCCATAAGTAACTAGATCTTTAAAGACATGTGGTTCTGCAAATGCAATTTTATTATTTCTTGAGCTTAGTGCACGAAATGCCCGGTTTTAAACTCTGCAATTTGTAGAATAGTTATATGTTTATGCCCAGTTTGCTTTTGTGTTTATAACGCTACTTGTGAGGTTTCTTCTGACTCGCTGGGAATAAACATGAAATTGTTCTTGTCTTTCTGAAAGTCCCTATAAAGATTTAAAGTATTTTGCTTTTCCTCTCTTGTCTCCCGGATCAAGGGTGTAGGTGAGTTGAAGGACACTTTGTGGCCTTTTTTAAGTTAACAGTTTATAATTTCTTCTGCTTTTCTGGGGATAATGTGATGGAATATGGCTTTGTTGTCGCGTTCACCTAGCTAAGCATTGTTGAAGATTGCCAATACAGTAAAACTCAATGCCGCATGCTGTGGACTTTAGTGTCGGACAGGCAGATTTTCTGGACTATTCTTTATTAATACCCCCGCTCTTAGTGTTTTTAGATGTTGCGCAGTATTATAATAAATTTTCCAGTGACTCTGAATTTAAATGTAATGCGCAAACCAGGACCACATTGAGTTTAGACGGAACATGGGAGACATCACTTGGTGAACTAAATGCCAAACCACTGAGATTTCCAAAGATATTGGAGATTTACTGTATAAGTGTACTGATGAAAGAGAACTACCTTCCATTTTCTGCAGGATGAACTTTGGGCTGTGTATGGTCTTGTCTCAGACATGGCGTTTCATGGACTTCCATCTGTTATTCTAAATAGTGAGCTTCAGCTGGTTCTGAGGGAGGAAGTCAAAGAAAGGTGCTTGACTTGACTTAGTGTGCCATCAATGGGTCTCAGGTTCACATTTATTGTTATGGGCATTCATACCCTGGGTATAAATGCCATGAAAGTTTAATTTCTGCAGCTGCAGCACAGTACATTACGAGCACGACAAACGTAACATAGCATTTGCATGGTGTAGTTCATCTCCTTTAGATATTTAAAGTTTAAAAAAAAGGATCACTTCTAAACTGTTCTTATTGTTACCTTGCCAAAGGCTACATCCAGTTACTGTTCAACATCTCAAAAACGGCAATGAGAGTTGGTATACTTTAGTGATAATTAATGTTGGCCTGAGCACTGGGAGAACTTCTTGCAAGAGCCTGGCTATTGGACAGGACCTCACTCTGTTGGGAATCCAAAGCATTTTGATTCTTTGGGTTCACGTCAAGTTCAGTTTGGCAGATCCCCCTCCTTCCCTTTATTATTCCATGCTCCACCTTTGTCACCTCCACCTTTGTCACCTGCACCTATCACTCCCAGTCTCCGTCACTACTTCTACTCTCCCCTCCATCTGCGTATTATCCCTCCTCACCTGGATCCTGCCAGGTCTTGCTCCACTCCTTCCCCTCACCTTTATATACGAGCTATATCTCTTCTACCTTTCAGTCCAGATGAAGGGTCTCAACCCAAAACATCAACTGTCCATTTCCCTCTGTAGGTGCTGCCTGACCCACTGAGTTCCTCCAGTGCTTTGTGTGTTGCTTCAATTTAGCCACGGTTGAGTTAGGATTGATTTTTAATTCTGTGCGCAAATGGACGATGACACCTTGGCATTTTTCAGCTTGTGATCTGGGATCTTTAATATTTTTCTTCAGAGAAAGTTGCCAGGCTTGTTGTCAAAACACAGTCCAAGGGCTGTATTGTGGATGTTCCTTGCTGTATCTGTGAATGGATGACAGACTCGTGTTGCCAAGAGTGGGTAATTGTTCCATTGTTGTGCCGTGACATCACTTGACTTTGAAGCAGGTAGAAGTGGTGGTTGACATCTTGTGTTTCCACAGCAAAAGCTTGCCGAGCTGCAGAAGGAGAAGGTTACCTGGGAAGAACAGGTGGATTCTCTTAAAACAGTGAAGGAAGCTGCAGAAAAGCCTGAACAGGAAGCTAAAGAAAAGCATAAAAAGGCCTGGGACGGTAATCTTCCGATAATTCCTACTAAGAATAATTAATGAACTGTGTATCCACGAAATAATGAAGAGCACAGTGGTGGATTTCTAGAGTCCTACAGCACGGAAACAGGCCCTTTGGCCCAACTCGTCCATGCCGACTGTGTTGTCCAGTGAACTAGTCCCATCTGCCCACATGCGTCCCATAGCCCTCTAAACCTCTCCTATCCATGTACTTATTAACTTCTGAAAAGTTAGAGCTAGATCCAGCACAGTAACAGGAACTCCTGCTCACCCTCTCCTACTCATCCATCTGTACTGAAGCCTGATAAAAGAAATCTTCCCTCTTCTTTGCCCTCCCAGATCCCCCCCCCCCCCCCCCCCCCCCCGTTCATGAGGGATGAGTTCTCCGCACACCAGTATCTCAGCGCAGTGGCTCTTTTTCTGGCCTCCACTTTTCTCAGCTGGAGATGAGTGGATAATTGCCCCATCTGTCAAACCTGGTGGCTGCACTGCTGCAGATGAACAGTCTACATCGGGCATCGATCCTTCCCTCAGCAGAACTAATGCTACTTTTATTTTGTGATATTGTTGTTCCACTTTTAATTTCTGTTTACTCTTCAAATAAATACATTTCGTACAAGTTCTGATTTGGATCCAGCCTGCCTGCATTGGCTGGCACAGTGGCACTAATTTTTCTGCCACCTCAGTCTGACAGCTGAATTGACCAGCATCTCCCAGTGTCCATGAGACCATAAGATATAGGAGCAGAATTAGGCCACTCAGCTCATCGTCTGCTTTGCCATTCAACTATGTCTGATTTTTTTTAAAACCCCATTCTCCCACCTTCTCCCCATAACCCTTAACCCCCTTACCAATCAACCTCTGTCTTAATCACACCCAGTGACTTGGCCTCCACAACCCTCTGGCAACAAATTCCACAGATTCACCACCCTCTGGCTGAAGAAATTCCTCCTTATCTCAGTTCTAAAGGAGCGTTCCTTTATTCTGAGGCTGTGCCCTCGGATCCTAGACTCTCCCACTGATGGAAACATCCTCTCCACGTCCACTCTATCCAGGCCTTTCAGTATCTGGTCAGTTTCAATGAGGCAGCACCCCCGTCCCATCCTGAGCCCAAGTCCAGAGCAATCAGATGCTCCACGTAGGTTCTGGCCCTGCCCCTGTCATCTTGGCCTGACTGTTACCTACATTCCTGCTGGGCGATTGGATCCATTGCCTTACCAATCCTTTAATTCCATTTTCTAATCCAAAAGTAAAGGATCAACTGCATTTTCCTTTCTGCTAATTGGCTGAAGTTAGTTAAGAATTGCTTCTGCACAGAGCTGTAAATTATCAATTTACTTTGTAGCCATGAAATATTTGTGTTTAAGTTGGACTGTGACAATCAGGTCTTTCATCAGCTGGTCATTATGACTCATCTACCTGGTTTATCATCAGGGCTTTTTGGGGAGATTTATTTTTTACACTGGGTGTATCGAATCTTCCATAGCTCCTGAGTTGAATTGGCTAATTTGCCTGAGGTGAGAAGCCAGACGGTCCTTGTGATTTTTCAAAAAATTCAAAATTCCAAAGATGATCTGTCTATTGTTCTGAGTATGTTCATTTAAATGTTTGTGCGGGAGAGCAATACAGCACGGATACAGGCCCTTCGGCCCAATCAATCCATGCTGACCACATCCTGCCAGCTAGTCCCGATTTCCTGCGTACAGCCCATATCCCTCCAAGCCCCGCCCCGCCCCTCCATGTGCCTATCCAAATGCTTCTTAAATGACACTATTGTACCTGCCTCAACCACTTCCTCTGGCAGCTTGTTCTATCTTTCACTGATCTGTGGAAAAAGTTGCCCCTCAGGTCCCTTTTCCCCTCTCACCCTGAACCTATGTTCCCTGGGACCTATGCTCCTCTACCCTGGGGAAAAGACTCTTACCATTCACCTTAATATAATGCGCTGCTTTCTACCTTCAAGCCAATTTTGAATCTACCCAACTAGCTCTCCCTGGATTCCATGGGACCCAATCTTCGAGACCAGCCTGCCATGCAGTATCTTGTTCATGGCCTTGCTAAAGTCTAAATAGACAACATTCACTGCTCCACCCTCATCTACCCTTTTGGTTACCTCTTCAAAAAACGAAAAGATTTGTCAAACATGACTTACCACACAAAAAGCTATGCTGGCTCCTCCTAATCAGACTCTCCAAATGCTAGTAGATCCTGTCCCTCAGAATTCCCTCCAGTAACTTCCCCACCACTGATGTCAGGCTGACTGGCTTGTCCTTGCTACCCTTCTTAAAGGACAGAACGACATTAGCCGCCTTCCAGTCTTCGGGAACTTCACCCAGTGGCTAACGAAGCAGATCTCTCCACAAGGGCCGCTGCAGTTTCTTCTCTTTCCTCCCACAAAGTCCGAGGATGCATTCTGTCAGGCCCCAGGGGATTCATCCACCTTAATGCGCTGTAAGGCTGCAAGTACCTCCTCCCTGGTAACATGAATATTCTCCAAAACATCTCCACTTGTTTCCCATAACTTAGTGAACACCAAGGAGAAATATTCTTGTAAAAATCCCACCCATCTCCTGTGGGTCAAGACATAGGCGGCTCTGCTGGTCTCTCCCCAGCCACCCTTTTAATATATCTCAAACCCCTTGGGATTTTCCTTCACCATACCTGCCAGATCCATCTCATGATGTCTTTGCCCTCTTGATTTCCCTCTTGTGTATTCTTAATCTCTTTATAGTCATCAAGGGATTCACTTGTCCCCGACTAAACCCAATGCATGCTTCCTTTTTCTTGACCAGAGCCTCAATATCTCTCATCAGCCAAGGTTCCCTATACTTGCCAGGTTTACCCTTTACCCTAACAGGAACATGCTGCCTCTGGACTCCTGATACCACACTCCCGAAAGCCTCCCACTTGCCATTCATTCCTTTCCCTTCAAACTGGCTCTCCCAGTCAACCTCTGCTAGATCCTGCCTGATTCCCCCAAAATTAGCCCTGCTCCAGTTTAGGAACCTAACCTGTGGATTTGTATCATCCTTTTTCATCAGTATCTTAAAACTAATAGAATTATCACTGCAGTCAAGGTGCTCCCTCCCCGACTGCGACTTCAGTTATCTGTCCTGCCTTGTTCCCTAAGAGGAGGTCCATTATTGCACCCGCCCAAGTCAGGCCCTCTAGATATTGACTTAGGAAACCTCTCACAAATTCCACCCTGTCCAAGCCCCTACTACTCAGTAGCCCAGTCAGCACCAGGGGAAATTAAAGTCTTCCACTAATACAATCCTATTATTCTTAAAACTATGAGCAATTTCTCAACACACCTGCTCCTCAAGTTCCTGCTGACTATTGGTGGGTCTGTAATAGAGCCCCACTAGAGAGACCCCTTGTTTCTCAGTCCTACCCATATGGCCTCACAGGACGATGCCCCAAGAATGTCATCTCTTAAGCACTGCTATTCTGCCCTCCTTTATCGAAAAGGCAACTCCCCCTCCTCACTTACTTGTTCCTCTGTCACACCTGTAGCCTCTGTATCCTGGAACATTGAGCTGCCAGTCCTGCCCTTCTCTCAGCCATGCTTCTGTTATGGCTGTAACATCCCAGTCCCCAGAGCCAGTCCTCGCTCAGAGCTTGTCTGCCTTGCCCGTTAAGCCTTGTGCATTGAAATAAATGCAGTTTAACTGAATATTCCTTTCCCTGCCTTTACTGTGCCCCTGGCTATCTTGATCACTAAACTTGCTCTTGCTGGTTACTGCTTTATCCCATGACTTGCTCCTGCTCAGAATCCCACCCCCCTGCCAATTTAGTTTACACCCTCCCATATAGCACTAGCAAACTTCCCCACAAAGATATTGGTCCCTCTGTGGTTCAAGTGCAACTTGTCCCTCTTGTACAGGTTGCCTCTACCCCGGAAAAGATCCAAGTGGTCCAAGAACCTGAAACCCTGCCCCCTGCACTAGCTCCTCAGCCACAAATTCACCTGGCTTATCCTTCTATTTCTGACCTTGCTAACATATGGCACTGGGAGTAATTCAGACATTATTACCCTCAAGGTCCTGCTTCTTAACTCTTACCTAACTCCTGATACTCATTCTGCAGGACCCCATCCCTTGTTCTACCAATGTCATTTGTACCAATGTGTACAACGGCCTCTGCTGTTCACTCTCACCCTTGAGAATGTTCTGCAACCACTCAGATATCCTTGACCCTGGCATCTGGGAGACAACACACCATCCTGGTGTCTCTTCTGGGGCCACAGAATCTCCTGTCTGTCCTGCTCACTGTCGAGTATCCTATCATTTATTGCTCTGTCCTGTCTGACTGCACCCTTTCTCTCTGAGCCTCAGAGCCAGTCACAGTGCCAGAGACCTGACTGCTGCTGCTATCCCCTGATAGATCACCCCCCCCCCCCCCCCCCCCCCCCACAAAAACAATATCCAAGGAGATATACCTGTTAGTGAGGGGAATAGCCACAGGGGAATCCTGCACTGTTTGCCTACTCAATTTACTTTTCCCAATGATCACCCATCTATTTGAAGCCTGCACCTTGGGTGTGAACAGTACAAGTCTCATCGATGATGCTCTCAGCATCCCAGGTGATCATGAGTACATCTAACTCCAGCTCCAGTTCCTTGATCCAGTTTGTCAGGACCTGCAGCTGAGTGCACTTCCCACAGATACAGTCACCAGGGAGACCATGAGGTTCCTTGACTTCCCACATCTTGCAGGAGGAACATTCCACTGCCCTAACTGCCATCCTGCTGACACTGAATCAAGTGCTAAGGATGAACAGGAAAATAAAAACCTTACCTGTTCCTCCTCACTGAAGCCTCTTGAGCTGAAACCTCAGCTCCCCACTCTTATACTTGTCTGTATCACAATGGCAGCTCCACTTAACCTCACCTTCCTTTTGTTGGTTAAAGTGCCCTCCAATTAGCCAACCAACAAGGCTTACCACTCACTCTAATGTCCCAATGCGCATGGGACACCTGTCTTAGATGGAAACCTGTCTAAATTCCAAGGCGCCTGTGACTTGGTGTTGGATGTAGGGTTCCTCAATCTGCTTTTGATATTTGAAGCCCCAATACTTCCTGTAACTTTCCTGTCACATTTCACAGTCAGTCTGTTACTGGTTTGACAAGCATGTTCCAATCCAGCCAGGTTTCTTCCACTTGTGTGGTTCGTAGATTCCAGCATGGATCTCCAGGCTCTAATGCACCTTGCTTGTGAACAAATAATATTTAAATCGGATTTAGATTAGTAAATTACTTTTATTTACTTGAACTTGGATTTGAAAGCAGCAGTGAAAATTATTTGCTGAGCATATTAAATATTAATACTGAGTTATAATTTCACAATATTGCAGTTAAATAATTTAGTTGCAGTATATGACATTAAAAGTGTGACCTCTGTTCTTGCCGTTGACTTTGAGTTCCATCAACATGGCAATTATTGATGGATATTTTCCCCACCCACTGGTTCTGCCCATCTCTACATAAAGAAAAATAGGAAAACAGCTGTAGATGCTGGAAATCTGGGGGAAAAAAAAGAAAATGCTGGACACACTCAGTAGGTCAGGCAGTGCCTGTAGAGAAAGATTTAATGTTTCAGTTCTGATAAAATGTCTTCAAACTGAAACATTAATTCTGTTTCTTTTCCCGCACTGTTTCCTGACCTGAGCAGGTTCACCCCAGATTTATGAGGTCACTGGCAGTATAACAGTTCATCATCACCTAAAGGTAAATTAAATTGTAACTTCCATGACTTCTCTGTAGTCAAATGCAGAGGCTGTGAAGTTACTGGTCTTCAAGAAATTTTTCATAGAATCATAGAACAGTACAGCGCAATACAGACCCTTCGGCCCACAATGTTGTGCCGACCTTTAAACCTCGCCTAAGACTATCTAACCCCTTCCTCCCACATATCCCTCTATGTTAAATTTATCCATATGCTTATCTAGTAATCTCTTGAATTTAACCAATGTACCTGCCTCCACCACCACCCCAGGCAGCGCATTCCATGCCCCAACCACTCTCTGGGTAAAAAAAACCTTTCTCTGACATCTCCCTTGAACTTCCCACCCATGACTTTAAAGCCATGCCCTCTTGTATTGAGCATTGGTGCCCTGGGAAAGAGGCGCTGGCTGTCCACTCTATCTATTCCTCTTAATATTTTGTACACCTCTTATCATGTCCCCTCTCATTCTCCTCCTCTCCAAATAGTAAAGCCCTAGGACTCAGCGTAGAAATAAATGAAAGGGTGTGAAGTTGATACCCACTGGATAAGCCAGAAAAAGTTGTGATTTGCCTATTACATTGCAAATAAAATATTAATGATATTCTAAAATTATTAATAGTGTTATAATTACTGCCAGCCTGTCTAGCACTGAAAAAGAGCCTTTAAAACAAAGCAATCTCGTAAGATCGATCTCTCTCTTCCCCCCTCCCCTCCCCTACTTAATTAACAGTTTATAACAACCATTTGCAGCTGGAGACACAAGAGACCGCAGATGCTGGAATCTGGAGCAACAAACAGTCTGCGGGAGGAACTCAGCAGGTCGAACAGCATCCGTGGGAGGAAAGGAATGGTCAGTGTTTCAGGTCAAAACCCCGCTCGACCTGAAGTGTCGACAGTTCCTTTCCTCCCACAGGTGCTGCTCGACCCGCTGAGTTCCTCCCGCAGACTGTAGCACCATTTGCTGCTAACCGCAAGATCTGGGTCACGAGACTTCCAGTTGCAGTGATGCTCACACTTTATTTTGTTGGCAGGCTCACCACCATCAGCAGCACATGGTTTTTAGCATGCTCTCTTCCTGTTTATTTTAATGCATCATAGATTTTAAGAATCCTAAATGAGATTAATGAACAGGTTCAAACTAGAATTAATTTTGCCATTTATCTGGTTTAACGTGTTAAATCCGTGAGATTGTGCATAGAAACACACAAACTCACATGGATAAGCTGCACACTTGTGGAGTACAGTATCCTTCGTTTTATTTATTCATGGGATGTAGATGTCACTGGCAATGCTGCCGTTTATTGTTCTTGAACTGAGGAGGTATTTAAGAATCGATCACATTGGTGGGTCTGACTGGGTAAGGACAGCAGGTTGCCTTCACGCAAGGACATTAATGAGACAAATGGGTTTTTAAGTCAGTCCAGTAGCTTCATAGTTACCATTACTGAGTATTTTTTAATTTTAATTTATCTTTTATTTAAGCTTCCCAGCTTCCATTGTGGGACTTGAACTAATGTTTTTGAGTTGATGGTTCCAGAACAGTTGCTTCTTGCCCAGTAACTTGATCACTGCATTCCTGGTTGGTTTTAATCCTTTCTCTTATGGAAACGTTAGCTTATAGAGCGATCTAATTCTGCATGTTAACAACATTTCTGAAAGTGCTGTTCTTCTTCCATTATCCTCGGTAGATTTTTTGACAGTGGGAGAAGTTTGAAGCAGATCTAAAACTTTACTCAGCAAATGTCCACAGGCACCTCCAAGCAGGGATCATTGGAAGTCTGGTGTAGATATTCCTGGTTCCTTCCTAGCCTGAACCACAGTCAACTTGTATATCAACTGATGTCCTGATGGAGCTGAAGTAACCACCAATCAGAAATTTAAGCTCTTCTCGTTTCTCTGACCGTATTTCTTACCTTTATCCACTGGTGGACAAAGTAAAACATTAAATTGTGCCTGCAAATGCTAGGGGTGATTTGTAAATTGAGGCAGTAAAAGCATTTTAACATTTGCAAATGTACCACAGCAACCTTTGCTTTCCTGAGTTGGGAAACTTGACCTTTCTTCAGTGAAAATCTCCCAGTCCTTTGGAACACAGTGGTGTTCAAGGCCAAGATGGGCTTTTGGTCAATAGGAGAGTCGGGTTACGGCAATCAGGATCTGATTTATCTTGAAGGTATTGAGCCCACCTTCAAATCAACCAGCTTGAAATACAGAGCAGAGAGGAGGAAAGCTGCTTGGTCGACTTCTGTTGCTTTAATTTCTTGTTTCCTGAGTTTATGCTGATGTTATTCATCGAGCCAAGGAGGGATGAAGCTATCTGCTGAATTAACTAAACAGAATTCCTAATACACTGTCTCCCCACATGGTGGTGCCAGACTCCACATTTTGCTCCTCTGACTAAACATTACAGTCCAAAATATTATCTTCCTTTTCTTCTTTATTTTAACGTAGCTGAGTGCCAGTCCCTTTGAGAAATTGGCTGGCAGAATATATTGCCTTGATCTTCGCAGGATGAATAAGGAATGAGTTCATTTCAGTTACATAATTCTGCGGTTTACTGCTTATCTTCAGAGATTGGTGTTCAGCTCTGTTATCTTTGAGTTAGATAGAAATGCCTTCTGCAGTCTTGAAGATAAAACCTGCTGGCGTACAGTTTTACCAAGTACATCAACACCCAAGATCAAAACAATATTCTCATTTGATTTTAAAGAAAATTGTAGGCACATCAAAATTTAATTTACCGGCAAATAGTGTACAAACTTGCAACGTCCCTCCAGGCTTCATACCTGGTATTCCCCCTGCCTTGACCAAGCTAACTGAGTATAGGAGGTTGTAACGACAGCCATCATTTGCTGAAGAATGGTGCAATGTAACATGAACGTGTGGGGGTGGTGAATGAATCAATTGTAAGGTCACTGCTTCAAGACTGAAGGAAAAGCAATGAGAGTTTTGAAGACCACCAATTGCTTTATATTTCTATCATGCATTCGGTGTGCAATGATCACATGCAAGCTCGTAATATGTAGCTGTTTGTCGACCACAAGTCACTTAAGTGCCTTCTGTATAAAGGAGAAAATGTTTTTGCACACATCTGAAAGAAGAATGTGTATTGATTTGGATTAGTGGTCAGTGGCAAAGTTACAGCATGGATGTTGTAAGCTGCCCATGAAGATCAAGTGATCTTCAAGGCGTGAATAGCCCAGATACAGGTTGATCTTTTGCTTTAGGGGGTCTAGCATCACTTGTGTTGTGAAGCAAAGCGGGTATTCAATCATTGAAGACCTCTCAGACTGCAAACCAGGAAGTAAAAACACTTTTAATTGCAACAAACAATCTGCTGGAGGAACTCAGTGGTTGGAGCAGCATCTGTGGGAGGAAAGGAAGTGTCAACATTTCGGGTGGAAACCTGGCATCAGTCCTGATGCAGGGTTTCGACCTGAAGTGCCAACAATTCCTTTCCTCCTGCTGAGCTCCTCCAGCAGATTGTTTGTTGCTCCAGATTCCAGTGCCTGCAGTCTCTCGTGTCTCTATACTTCTTTAATTATTTGAATGCTTCACAGACTGGGACAGAAACCAAAATAAAACCTAGGTGAAAGCTGAAATATCAAACTTCAGACAGTTTTGAAATAATTATCCGAGGGAGTGACGATCTATGTGTCAAATTATTTTGAAGCTAGAGAGTTTGTTGACCATATTCTGTGAAGATCAAGGCAATATATTCTGGCACCCAAATTCTCAAAGGGACTGACATCTTGCAACTTTAAAACGGAGTGAAAGGAAGATATTTTGGACAGTAATATTCAATCAGAGGTGCAAACATTGCTTGGCAAGACATAAAAATCTTAGTGACGCTTCATTCAACAAGGTATAATGTTTTTGCATTTTAACAACCAATAGTTGAATTTCTCCTTAACTCATTGATTATGTCAGAGGAGGAAGCAACAAGGCACCCTTTGGAGGGGCAGAAAATTACTGGCAGCAGCTTTGTGAAATCGGTATTTAACTGCACTTGTCTGGAGAGGCTGTCCGGTTTCCTCCTGCGTAGCTGCCTGTATAATTGCCGTTTAGTCTTGCTGTTCTTGCTGTTTCACATTCTAAGCATGTCCAGGTTTTTTTTGTGTTGCACTCGTTCCTTGTCTTCTCTCACCTTTTTTCTTTTATCTTTTACTTTCTCCATTCCACACTCGATTTGCAGTCGCTGTGTCAGCCTCCCCTCGGTTGTGTGGGTTGTAACAGCGGACCATCCCTTGTTGCATAGGCGACCATGGTGGTATGCTAATTGCGACTGAGCAGGAATATTGCTAGGTTGGCAAAGTGTGTTCCTACAGCTTAGCAGTGACAAGTTACTGCTGTTTTGTCTCTGTTACAAAAGACCTCTACAAAACTGAGCAACTGATTCCATTTGCATTAGTGAGCGAACGTCTGGAAATCACTGTCACTGTGAGAGGTTCTCTTTACTCATCAAGTAAAAGACACCTCAAATCCTCGCGTGCCACTTGTGCTCTAGAAAATGAAGAGCAGCTTGCCAGCTAATAAATTATTCATATGAGCAAATTATTTTTAAACATGTGCAGGGCGAATATGATTCAGTACTGTGGTACCGCATATATCTACAGAGTGCATAATGAATACCTGGCCAAGCTGCCTGTGGTTGCAGTTTAATCAAGGGGGGGTTTTCTGATGACATCCAAGCAGCAGCAGAGAAGATTGAATGGTTTTAAAATCAACATCTAAACCAAGATTTATAATATACGGCCTTGAACTCCCCCTTGCAATCTGTGTGGTTTTCTTTGTAGTATTTTCCAATTCAGTTTCGCAGCTTTTTTTTGCATTAGCCACAGCTGTCACCATGTTGTATGTCCTTGACAAGGAAATGCTCGCTAAAAAGTATTAAAGCTTTTTTGATCATGACAAAAGACTTATCTAGCTTTGTTTTATGGTCGCTTTCTAAAATTTATTGTCGGAAGCTATTACAATGTTTTGACTTTCCTAGTAGTGAACAATTAAAAGGTGTGACGGAAGGCAAAAATAGAGCAGCTTTTAAAAAAGAACTGCATGTAACTTTTTTTATTTGTAGGTTTAATCCCTTGCCATAGTTGCTTTGGATGGCTTTTAATGTGCGTTTTCATTTGACAGAAGTCCAAGCTGCACGTAGGTTAGAGAAGAACAAAGCCAAGGCTGCTGAAACCTTTAAGGAACTAGATGACAATGAAGATGGCTTGTGAGTATATCAACTTGCTCTGATTTCCCTTTCCCAGAGATATTTTTAAAAAGTCTTACAAATTAGTCACCCTTATATTCTGATTGAGGTAGTAGGACTGAAAACAATTCATCTTCTCTCATTCTCACAAGGTTGGAGTTTCTCCAGAATTACTTTAGTGTTCATTCTTGCCTATTATTCACAAATCTTCTGTTTAATTTCTCTGAATAAGCTCGTCTTGCATTTGCCAGTGTCTGCCCTGCTGGTACTTGGATTTCCTTTTTTTTTGAGCATTCGTTTAACAATTTAACTATCTGGTCAACCAGATTTTCTTTCCTTGTCAAACAGTTGGGAAATGGTTTAAGATCATGCTTCAGCAGTGTGTCCATTTTGGACAAGTACTGTATACCAAAGCAAACAGTGTAAAATTCTATATCTTGTGGGTTAGTGTTTTCACTGATTTAAAAAGTAAGATTGAGTATACAACTGTGGAAAGATCTACTGTCTGCTATTCCATCTATTAAAATATTTTATCAAAAAATTCAAATGAAGAATAGCAAGGCTTTTCTTTTCCTTTCTCATATGCTTCCAATCTTAAATTTATGTTGCAATTTAACCGGAGTGCGTTATCTTATTGGATCAAATTAAATTTGTGGTCTCTGACATAACAAACCGGTAGTTTTTCCAGCAGTGATTTTGAGACTTGAATAAAGGAAATGAAAATGTGAATAGAACTTTCTCTTCCGTTTCAGTATTACAGTGAATGAAATTCAGACTCATACAGAGTTGGACAGCGATGGGGATGGTGTGGTTTCTGAGCAAGAAGCTGAGGTATAACACTGATTTTAACATTACTACAACTCATTCCCCTGACCTTCCATTCAGGCATAGAGAAATGAAGGTGGGCTACATCTCTAATATGGTGGTTACTGGTGCCCTTTGTTAGCTACCAACTTGCAGGTTGGGTTAGATCTTCCAACTCTTGCTCCCTCTACCTCTTTCCTTCGATTTGTTAACCAGCGGAGTATAATTGATATAAACAACTTGGAGAAACAAAATCCTCCTCATCAATTGGCTTTACTATCTGAAGCTGGTGTTTCCAAATAGTGCTTAAAGCCCTTGGATCTGGTTTTGCTGAGGTTTTCCAAGTAAGATGGCCTCTTGTCCCAAGCTGCTCCAAAGATGATAATCTATGGCCCTTTATTCCCTCCTTTCATGTGTACTCTTTCACATCCACGCACTCCTTCCCCTGCTTCCCTCACAGTTTCCTCAAAGCAAAAGGGGTTTCAAGTCGTACACCTTCCAGTTCCATCCGCATCTACCGTTAGATAAACTGAGGGACCAGGCATAGTGCAAGCCACCAGATGAATCTGAGGGTCTTGGGTTGACCAATTCCACTTTTCTTTCTCTCCTGTGGCTTTCAAAATTCACAAGGTTTCCTCTTCTGGAAGATCAGCAAAATTATTGCTGCGTCTGAAAGGTGGGACTTTAGGATTTGGAGAGTTGCAGAATTCTGCAAAATATTGCAGGAATCAGAGGTTTCTAAGTTACAAAATTGATGTGGGAGTGCTTGATTTCTGATCAGAGTTGAATAATCCTTTGTAGTGATTAAATATCTCAAGACATATTAAATGAATAATTTTCTTTTAGACTCTACTGGGAGGTGCCAATCAGGTTGATGTTACCAGCTTCCAGGAGGCTGTCTGGGCAGGTATCCAGGACAAGTACAAGTCTGAGGTTAGTGAATTTTGTTTGCCTACAAATTGCAGGTTTTCGGGGTGCTAAATTCGTAATGTATATTGGCTGTGCATGGTTTTCACCTTGTAGTATGATGCCCTAATGCTGATTATTCTTTGGCTCATTGAAGTGGCTGTTTGTTGAACACAAGCCTATGTTAGGAGCCTGGTCAGACATGGGTGCATGGTGCCCACGTTTAACTTGTTCCTATTTAATGTGAACACGTTGAAAGCAGTTGGGTATTGAAATTCTGTGTTTTCATCTATGTAGTTAGCTCTGGTGAAATAGCATAAGAACTGGAAGCAGGAATGAGCCATGTGCTGATCCTGTGCCTCAGTTTCTCTTGCCCATCTGATGCCCATATCCTCTGGTTCCCTTTGCCCAAAAGTCTGTTGATTGCACTCTTGAATATACTCGAGGACTGACCAGCTCTCTGACATTGAAATTTCCAAAGACCTAGACCAAGAAGTTTCTCCTAGAGAGTCAAACTTAAGACTTTCTGCCTCTTATTACTTGGTCATACATTGGCAGATCCATTATCTAATGGGCACCACAGATGTGCTGCCAATGAAGCCATTAAAAAATTCGGGTTTATTACATCTGCATCTTAACTGCATGGTTTGTATTTCACTGAGCCTCTTCAGGCCACCCTTTCCCCTTCTCTGACAGGCAGTAACCGAGGCCCCCATTGCCCCAGAGATTCCTGTGGAAGGTGGAGCAGACAGTAGTCCTAAACTGGACCATGAAGAACAGAGGAAGAGTGACGACGATGAGGATTATGGCGAAGACCAAGATGATGGTGTTGACGATGATGACAGTGACGATGATGAAGACGAAGAGGAGGATGATGATGATGTTGGGCAAGATGATTATAAGGTAATTGAAGAAAAGCAGGATATTTGTATTGCAATGGGATTTAAATACATCAAAAATGGGCTAATAATTCATGCAAGTATAACATATTGTGAGACCCAGAACATCAGAGGATACTTGCCCTGTATATTTGAGATAGTAATCCATCCAGAGCCAGATTGCAGAACCAACGGTTGAGAGCTGCAATCATCAAGCACCAACTGTAACCGTGGCAGCTATCTTTCAGTGACCGCCTCAAAGCGTTCTGGTTTTCCCGGCAGAAGAGAAAGGAGAGAAAAATCTCACTGGTGCCCTGCAGCTGATCCACAAATAGAAAACCTTACTTTCTTCACTACTATCAGCTAAGCAGCTAATAAAATCATAAAATGATACAGCACGGAAGGGAGCCATTCAGTCTGTCATGCCTGCGGCATCTCTTTGAAAAAGATATTCACGTAGTCCCACACTGCTGCTCTTTTCCCGTGGTCCTGTAAATGTTTTCAGTTTACCTCTTTATCCTGTCCCCCTTCTGAAAGTTGTTTTGAGCCTTCTTCCTCTGTCCTTGCAGGCAGTGCTTTCCAGTTGACAGCCGACACTGTCTAAACTTCAACAAGTTTCCTGAAGTCACCTGGAATTCTTTGGACAATCAACTTCTCTCTTTTCTGGTTGGAATTTTTTTTTGATTTATTCAGTTAAAACCTTTTCATGATCTTGCACACAGTTAAATCTCTTCCACGTGCTCTTTTGTTGTCTAATTGTCTGGAATACAACCTGTCTTGTCAATATCTATTGCACCTTCTCGAAGGCCCTGATATTCTCCCAGATGTGTGGCACCTTGACACCCAGTGGTCACCTAACCCCATGGTTTTATAAATGTTCAGCACAACTTCCTTTTATCTGCTGGTTGTCCATTAGCTGGTCCTTTGCCATTTAAACTAGGGACTTGTTGTGTCTTCAGGCAGCCAGATCGTTGTTCTTGCATCCCTTTCGCAATCAGGCCAATTGCTTTATATTACCTCTTTATTGTTCCAACAAAATGTACCACTTTGCATTACTGTGTGAAAAGTTGTGTGGATGTCCATTTCAACACTTGGTTCCTTCAAAGTCTGGTTTATTGTCATATACACAAGTACATGTATGGACTGGTGCAATGAGAAACTTACTTGCAGCAGCATCATGGAATCTTCACTTAGGCTGAAGGGGGGGGGGAGAAAATAGCTTTGCAGGTATTTGAAGGTCGAGGACCAGCAGAAAGCTCAGGGCTGAAAGAACAGGTGTTGGATGGAGAGAGTACAGGAGCTCAGTGACAGCCATGACGTTTGATTCTTCAAGGCCACTCTTAAGGCCCCATCCATGAGCCGTGAACAGAGTAAATTTGTCAAGGATAGCGATGGTTGCTAAACAGGAAGGAACATTTTTAAGACCATCTCAACAGAGACTGATCTCTGTTGAGTGCCCAGGAATGCATCACATTGCAACCTGGTTAATCCAGCCTTCCTGCTGCTTGTGACCATCATGAAGTGGAAAAGGTCCTGTGTCAGCAGCAAGGCCTTGGGAGCAGACTACATCCTTGCTGAAGTCAGAAACCTCTGGATTTGTGACTGAAGTCCGTCCACGACAATGTCCATGTCTGGGAAGAAGAGGATGTGCGAAGGGACTTCAGATGTCGTAATCGCAACCATCTTCAAGTTGGGTCTCCTTGCCTTTGAGGTCATTGCCAAGGTTCTTCTCAATTGTCTTCTCCCAGGTGTCAAAACACCCCCTCCCACCCCGGCCGGCGAATGGCGGTGTGGATTTGACAGTGGATATGATTCTCACTCTGCAACAACTCCAGGGAAGGTATAATGTGGCCTATTTTGACCTCATTTAAAGCCACTGACTTTATCAGTCTGGAGGGATCATGGAGAGTAATTCTTCAAATTCAGCTCACTATAGAAATTCATCTCATGTCGATTTCTGATGGTAGGCAGGCCGTGATCCCAACTAGTGGGTCCACAGTGGATCTAATCTTAGTACAGGCATCTTAAGTTGTGGCATTGCCCTGTTGCTTTTTTTTACACACAATCTTAATTGCTGTGTTACTGCTCTTCTCTTCAAACAAACTTCTAGCTGGAGTGGAACTAATAGGACATCATTCAGTCTGTGTCCCTTCCACTCCAGAACCAGGGTTGCCTGTCTTGTCAAGCTGCAGCAGGCAGGCACTGTTCACGTCTGTATGCGATCGGAGGCTGAATTCCAAGTGTCATCATTGTTCACTGAAGCATATTTGCAACACCAAGGTCCTCTTCCAACTTGCCTCCGCTGTTAACACCATCCCCTGACAAGGTTCACTGTGACACCTTGGAAACATGGACTACTTGCCATGTCTTTGGAACTGCTCCTCAGCGAAGGCAGGTACTGACGATGACCTTCACTGCTTGCTTTGACCAATTGACGCAAAGAGTTTGAAGATAAAGACCTCAACGCTGGCACAAAATTTCATGTCTGCCTGACAGCTCCTATCTGCTGCTGAGACCAAGGCTACCTAGGGCAGGCAGGCCAAAGCACTGAATGGACAGAGTATCCAGGGGAAACCCACAAGTACTGAGGGAGAATGTGCAAAATCCGCGCAGACTTTAGGATGGAACCCAGGTGGCTGGAGCTGTGAGGCAGCAGCATCACCTGCTGCACCACGGTTCCACCGACCTTCCCTTGCACTCAAATGCTTTAATAATAAAGACCAACATACATTCATTCTCCTAATTGCTTGCCCTGTCTGAATGTTGACATTCAAGTGACTTGTGAGCGAGGACACAAAGTCCCTTTTGAACTTGAAGATTCAGCCATCTCTCACAGAGCTCTGCTTCTGTTTTGCAAATCACAGGGCATAACTTCTCATTTATCCATATTATATTGCACTTGCTGTGTTCATGCCTCCTCTCTTAGCTTGAATGTAAAGCCTCCTTACGTCCTCCTCCCTACTCTTAGTTCCACTTTTGTATCTTCTCATTCCTGGAAATGTCACACTTAATCCTCTTGGCCAAATTGTTCATGTAGATTATGACAGGCCTGGTCCAGCACAGTACTCTGCAGTACCCCACTAGCCAAAGGTTGCTAATCTGAGAACGATCTGTTTACTGCTCCATTGCTTTCTTCTTGAGAACCAATTCTGAAAGCATGTTGCCCCCAGTTATGTGTGCTCTAACCTTAGGGTTACCCTAACCTTATTGACCAACCTGTACGGGACCTTAAAAGCCTTCTGCTAATCCACATATATCACATCTGGTCACGTCCTCAAAGAACTCCAGGTGATGAGTGAAATGTGCTTTTCCTTTCATGAATCCATGCTGACCCTGTCTAATCCTATTGTTTTTTTCAAGATGTTGCAGTTGAGGATTACATCTTCAGTTATAGATTCTGGCATCTTCCCTCGTGTTCCATTAACAATCAGTAGTTCCTGTTTTCTCTCTCCCACTGCTCTTAAATAGTTCGGTCAGCTTTAAAACATTCTAATCCACAGAAACAATTTTGGAATCCAATGGATTTTGGAAGATGATAGAAATTGTCCCTTATCTAACCTGACACTGACACTGGCACTGTCATTGTCCCTAAATGCGTGATCTTTAACTTTGCTTGAGTCTGTCAAAACACTTTATTAAGGTCCAAGTCTGTATGGCATCTCTTGCACTCTACTCATCTGTGCTGTTGACAAATTATATGATAGACTAATTAATTGGGTGGCATTATGGTGCAGTAGTTAGTGCTGCTATTTCAGGTTAGATTCCTGACCTCCAATGCTGTCTGTGTGGTATTCGCATGTCCTCTCTGTAATGGTTTCCTCCAGGTAGCCGAATTTCCTCCCAAATCCCAAAGGTGTGCTGGTAGGTTAATTGGCTGCTATAAATTACCCCTTAGAGTTGGTTAATGGCAAAAACAATCAAAAGTGACTTGGGCACGTCAGAGAGCAAGTTGCAGGGGTACGTGGAAGTAAAGCGAGAGGAAATGGAACTAATGGGCTTGCTCCCCAGGAGCTGGCATAGACCCTTTAAGCTGAGTGGCCTCTTGTGTAAATATAAGATAATTCATCTTAAATTAGTCAAGCATCTTTTATCTTTAGCAAATCCATGCTGACTTTCATTTATGGGCCTCTTTTATTTAAATGTCAGAATATTTTGTCCTTGATAACCATCTCTCAACAAAAAAATTGACAAGCTAATTGATCTGTAACAGCCCGCTTTATCTCCAATACTCAAATAACGATTTGATATTTGCATTGCTCCTGTCCTCTGGCATCCTTGACACAGAAGGATAATGAGAAGACTTCAGAGCAGGGCTTCCTTTATTTCTTCAGTGAGTTGGAATATACCACTATTGGAGATGGGGCTTTCTGACGCCTGAACGCTGCTAATCTTTAAGCCTCCTGTTTTTATCCCATCCACCATCACAGTTTGACCTAAGGTAATCGCAGTCTTAGAGAGTGCAGAAAAGATTTATAAGCATGGTTCTGGGGTTGAGAGATTTTACCTGCAGGGATAAACTGGAGAAGCTGTGGTTCTCCAAAGTTGGTAGGAGAT
This sequence comes from Pristis pectinata, assembly GCF_009764475.1. Classification (NCBI taxonomy): domain Eukaryota; kingdom Metazoa; phylum Chordata; class Chondrichthyes; order Rhinopristiformes; family Pristidae; genus Pristis; species Pristis pectinata. The sequence goes on along the minus strand of NC_067435.1, from coordinate 3,079,247 downwards.
TTCAGATGTGTTACAGGAAGATGAGTAGTTTGGACAGGGCAAGTCAAGGGAAGCCATTTCTGTTGGTATGAAGTTCAAGGACTTGGGAGGGGGTCCATGTCTAGCAGTGCAAAGGTATCAGGGGAATGTGAGGGAAATCTTCCTTGTGCAGAGTAGTTAGTTTGGTATTCACTTCCTGTTGGGATGGTTGAAACCCAGAGCAGTGAATGCTTTTCTAAAATGAATAGGATAGGCATCTTGAGAGAATAATTTACAGGGCTACAGAGTGAAAGCAGTGGAATGGGAAGGACTGGGCTGTCCTACTCAAACCAGTAATGAGTTAATTGGCTGAATCCCCACCACCTGCCCTTGCTTTGTACAGTTCCATGCAGTTAACATCTCCATGTCATTTACCATAAGCTCCTCGGGCTGGGACCTCACACCACCTTGATAGAATGCTGCACAAGCATAACATTTTATCTCTTGGTTGCTCTCTCTGTTTAACGTGTTGGTCTAACAACCTGGAGATCTCTTTGCTCTCTGATGTTCTGGCATTCCTTCAGGTGACACTCGGGATGCGTTTTTGTTATACCATTGTTTTTCCTGACCCAACTGTTGGTGAGTGACAGGCTGGGGAAAGAAATGAGGCGTTTGGTCACTTGGAAACAAAAAGATCCCACAGTCACTTGATGGTCCCTGGAGACTGGAGTGCACCTTAAATCTCTCCCCCTTCCAATAAGGAATGTGGTCATTTCTTGCTTGTGGATGAATACTGGAGGTTTTCGCAATGAAAGTGTTTATGTTCCTTCTTCAGGCTCGGATGGCTTATACAATACATACTGTGGAATGCTCAGACTATAATGGTATCTGACAAAGCTGAAAATATTGAGTAGTTTCTTAGCTACTTTCAAATGCAACTGCTTCAGTGATGGAGTGGGTTCTTATTAATATCAATCCTCTGTGCAACTAATACAATGTGATATTGTTACAGTTTTGTATGAATTGAATAACTTCTTTTTGAATTCACTCCCAGTCAATAATTTTGTTTTATATAATAATTCAAGTGAGTCCCTGAGGGTGATTCTTTGGAAAAACCAATATAAGCTACCTGCACATCCGTGGAAATTTTCACCATATCCATTGTGTTAAATTGTCAGCTGAAAGTGAAACCTGATCCATCTGCAAACAGCGGTATTAGTAGCATTCCTTTGCCCACGACAACCCTGCTTGTGATTCCTTTCGAACCCCCACAGTTAACTTCATTGAATTAGAGGTGGCTTGCAGACGTTTGATGCTGTACCCTTTGACAGCTGCCAAAGGGGGAAAAAATTCCAACCTCAAATTCTCACTGTGTGTCCAGGTTCCTCCTCCTACCAAATATTATCATCACCTTCACTGAAGCTGCAGTCTTCCAGTGGGTACAGAATGCTCCCACTATTCTACAGGTACAGAAGGTCCATTTTACAGCGTCTGGTTGTGGTAAACCATTGTCTTTGCATCATAAAAAGAGCAGTGAATACTCATTTTTTCAAAAAAAATCATAACTAGTTAATAGAGTAAGCTGGGATAATTATTTTAGTTTATTTATAAGGTCTTCTGCACACTCATTTCTTTAACACAAGATTGAACTTTAGGCCTTTGGGTTAGGACAGTGTTCAAAGATTGTCTAGTCTACATGATTAAGTATAAAGTAAAACTTCTGCCACTTGGCTATGTAGGACGAATGGTTCCTGATTCACTGGTCTGCAACAATTGTAACTTCCTGCTGAAGCAATCAGTGGACTTGAGACAATTTGCATCAGTGCTCTGGGTCTAGGTTAGGTGCATCCCTGCTCTTCATAGTTGCCAAATATTGAAAGGTTCACCAGCACAAGAACTGGGTTTGTAGGGCTGGATACCACTGCCCTTAGTGCCCCAAAAAAACCTAGAGTGTGTATGAAATATGACAAGGCAAGGTGCTAGAGGGAACTGTAGCACATTCAGTAAATGTATTTCAGAACAGGAGAGAAGGCAAGGTTGAGAAAGAACATAGAAAACCATGTTATGTCAGAGTCATAAGGTAACGTTGCAGCTCTATAGAACTCTGGTTAGACCACACTTGGAGTATTGTGTTCAGTTCTGGTCACCTCATTATAGGAAGGATGTGGAAGCTTTCGAGTGGGTACAGAGGAGATTTACCAGGGTGCTGCCTGGATTAGAGAACATGTCTTATGAGGATAGGTTGAGTGAGCTCAGGTTTTTCTCTTTGGAGTGATGGAGGATGAGAGGTGACTTGCTGGAGGTGCATAAGATGATGAGAGGCATAGATAGAGTGGACAGCCAGCACCTTTTTCCCAGGGCAGCGATGGCCAATACCAGAGGACATCAGTTTAAGGTGAGTGTAGGAAAGTTTAGGGGGGATGTCAGGGTTAGGTCTTTTTACAGAGTGGTGGGTGCCTGGAACGCACTGCCGGGGGTGGTGGTAGAGGCAAATACAATAGAGGTATTTGAGAGACTCTTAGGCACATGGATGTAAGAAAAATGGAGGGTTATGGGCTGTGTAGGAGGGAAGGGTTAGATTGATTGTGGGTTGGTTTATGTAGGCCGGTACAAACATCATGGGCCAAAGGGTCCCGTACTGTGCTGTACTGTTCGATGTTTTAAGTCATGGACTCTGGCATGATGACCGTATAGAATAACTTCAGTTATAGTTTCAGCTTGGTTACCTAACTTTGATTTTTCAACTTGTGATTTAGCTCTAAAATCCATGAGAATCTAAGAAAACGTTTTATTTCTGTGCACTTGAGGTAAAAGGTATTTCGAAACATTTGTAATCTGCATTGCTTTGAAGTAAATTCTTAATCTCTCAGTGGGTTTGCGGTATACTTGGCTGTAGTGCTTGTATTGTATTTTACTGTATTTACATTTCAATGGTAGCACTGCCACTGCTTGTTCCCATTGACTTTTATTCAGTCAGTAATTGAGTCCGACAGTTCCTTGATGTCCCAAGTTTGATAATGTGTGCTAATATTCTACAATTGTGGCTCAGTCCTCAGTTACCAAGAGTATAAGAGTTGGGTCGTCATGTTGTGGTTGTACATTGGTTCGACTGCACTTAAGAGTAATGTGTACAGTTCTAGTCACCACACTACAGGAAGAATGTGGTAGCAATAGGCAGAGTGCAGAAAAGATTCACTGGGATGTCGCCTGAAACGGAGGGCTGTAGTTGTAGGGAAAGATTGGATAGGCTGGGTTTATTCTCAGTGGAATGTTGGAGGCTGAGGAGTGACCTTGTAGAGGTTCGTGAAATTATGAGGGGCATAGATAGGGCAGGTTGTCAGAATCTTTTTCCCAGATTTGGGGAGCATAGAACGAGAGGGCACAGGTTTAAGGTGAGGGAGAGAAGTTTAAAGGAGATCTGAGGGGTATGTTTTTCCCACACAGGGTGGTGAACATCTGGAACAAGCTGCCAGAAGAGGTAGTGGAGGGAGGTAAAGTTACAATGCTTAGAAGGGGTTTGGGCAGTTACTTCGATAGGAAGACGGAAAAGGATATTGGCCTAATGCAGGCAAATGGAATTAGCATAGATTGGTGTCATAGTTGGCATGGACCAGGCGGGCCAAGACAGCCCATTTCTGGTGCTGTATGTTTCTATGATTCAAACCATGTTTCTAAAATATGTGCTATACATGTACTGTGCTAATAAACTACAGATATTGGTAGCTTGATTTGTTCATTTTGAGAGATGTGTACAACCTTTTAGTGTATTTCCAATTGTTTTTAATATTCAATGTTTTGTTTAAATACATATTTGAAAATGTCTGGTTCGAGACCCAACAGAGGTTTTGGATTCTCAGTGCCAGTCAGCTTCTGGTATTGTTAATCAGACACTAGTTTCTGAAGTCTGTATAGTTTATGAACTTAGCTCACAGATAACACAGCATTTTAAGCTGCCAGACAGGTAATGATCCTTTTCTTTGTAGAATCGACAAAGCTATTTACCAGAAAAGGAAGAACCGGATGAAGAGAAGATGCCAGCATACGATGAAGAAACACAAATTCTGATTGATGGTATGTTTCTCTTCACTGAAGCTAGCTTTGAATTCATGCAGCTTTTCTGGAGAGTGCCATTTCTACTTATTGTCTTTGGTCTTTACTACTGTCCCTTGAACAGAAGGAAGGTCTCTCCATCTCAGCTACTTAATTGTGAAAGTGCAGATTTCAAACCTTCAGCTGAGGACCTCATTAAAAGGGGCTGTGTTCTTGTTTCTTCATTTGAGAGCTGTATCTTTCCCTGGGTAAATATATCATTAAGTTGACCTCATTGAAGTGGACTGTCTACCAGCTTGGATTGAGATCTGGAGCACAGTTGGCTTTGGGTCTTCACTATGATTCCTTTGTGACCCTTCACTTTTATCAGTTATGTCTTTTTGACCTACAGGTCACTGCGATGTGGTCTCTCTGACTACCTGTGCATCCCTGCTTTAATTGCCCATCATTTTATGGCCACATCTTCAGTTGTCTGCATTGTATCCTCAGTAATTTCCCACTCTGAATTTCCCAAACTGTTACCTTTTTGTTTTTAGTCATGGTTACGGATATGGTGTCAGAGGCAGGAACAATAACAACTTTTAAAAGGCAGTTGGACTGGTACATGGATGGGAAAGGTTTAGAAGGTTATGGGCCAAATGGGATGAACTTGGATGGGACATCTTGGTTGGCATGGACCAGATGGGCCAAAGGGCCTATTTCCATCCTGTATCTCTGACTCCAATGGAAACATCTCACCACCTACCCTATCAAGCCTTCTTAGGATCTTATATGTTTGAATAATGTCACCCCTCAGTCTTTTAAACACTATAATCCAAACCCAATCTGTCTAGCTTCTCTTAATACAACAATCCTCTCATCCCAAGAATTTCCCAAGTGAAGCTCCTTTGGACTGTCTCCAATGCTACTGCATCCTTTGTTTTTGAAGTAAGGGGACCAAAACTGTGCACAGTATTCCAAGTGTGGCCTCCCCAACTCCCTGTACAACTGAAACAAAACCTCCCTATTCTTAAACTCCAAACACGTTGCAATAAAAATTAACACACTGTTTGCCCTCACAACCAGTTGGACCCACCTACTAACTTTTTTGATTCGGGCACTGGAACATATGGATCCCTCTGAAGTTCACTCATTTCCAGTCTCTCTCCATTTAGATAATCTGCCTTTTGATTCTTCTTTTTGCAGGACCTTGCACTTCCCCACCGCAGGGTAACCAGAGCGTGTATTTCCTTGTCTTCAGGTTTTGTGAAATGCATATAAATATTGAGAGATGTGCAGAACGATATGTTAAGTATTTGCAAAGAAGCGAAGCTGTTTGTTTTTTAAAGTGGAACTTTGAACATCAGTATTTTAGAAGAGAGAGTCTGGTGATGAAAGGGAATTGCTGAATAAAAGTTCCCCACTTTTCATATATAGTAGAGACTTATTCTAGTGGTGGGAGCAAAACCAGTACAACAAAGGTAATAAACTTTGTGAAGCTGTAATTGCAAGAATGCTGCCAAAAGTATTGCAGAGAATTGGAATGCAGTTAAATAGAAGTTCCAGCAATTGATTAGTCCTTTGGTGTTGCATGTTTGTTTATGTTTTGTTTTTCTCCTGTTCCTTCCTATTGAACTAGAAATTCACAGAATGGAATGAGGCCACTCTGCCCATCATGTCAATGCTGGCTAAAAAGAACATTGCAGAATGGTAAACAGGAAATACAATCTAGAACCTCTCTTCAGATCTGGGAAGAGTTTCTACTTCTGTCTTTTCAGATAGTGACTTTCACCATTCCAGGTGAAATTTTGATCCCTCAATTTGCCCTCTACTCCTTCCACCATCAGCCTGAGATCTGACCACTCCCCAGGTAATTGACCTTCTGCCAAAGAAAATAGTACTTTGCTGCTTCTCCGTCCAGCATCCTTCTGTGCACATGACATGGTCTTGATGAAGGATCTCAGCCCGAAACGTTGACTGTTCATTTCCCTCCATAAATGCTGCTGACCTGCTGCTTGTGTGTGTTAATCTTCCGTGTACTCTCTTTAGTGCATTGCTACTTCCCAGTTGCCCTGTGACCAGAATTGTACGCCGTGCTCTTTCTGTGGTCCAACTTCTGTTTCATCCATTTTCAGCTCTAATGTTTTGCTTCAGCCGATAAAGGCAGATGTCTCATCTGTATTTAAGGATCTTTGTACATGGCCTCCTAAGAGCTCTCTTCCTCTAGACTTCTCAGTATCCTGCTGCTTTTTGTATTCTTTCTTCCCTTGTTTGGCCTTCCCAAACCTCCTGCTGGGTATGGTTCCATTAGGAGTATCAAACTTGTAGTGGATAATTTTTCAAATGTGGCCATTGAAGTCTGGATGTTCAGTCGCTGGAGGCATCACAGCTGAGCCCTCATTGCATTATTCAGTAGCAGCACTCGGCTAGATTCCTTGCAGTAGGAGGTGCAGACCTTGTTTGACTCCTGCTCTTGTGTTCCTTGGCTTACTGGCATTCTTCAGTTGTGGTGCCGTGAATGCCAAGGTCATTTCACCCAGCAGAGATATCAAGTCATGCTTATATTCATCAGGCCATTGGGATGGGTTTTTGACTGGAGAATAAACAACTTGGCTTACACAAGAGGTGAAAACAGCATTTTTTTTATATAAAGTTCCCCTTTGGGTAGTAACAGTCACAACAGCGATTAGACTAGAACTGACAATTCAGCAAATATTAAGTGTCATTTGCCACTGGGGCTTGTCCCTGCAATTACAGAAACAAAACATGAGGTCAGGATCGCCTTTGGGGGCTGCAAGTCTTCTACATATTTTAGTTATACCTGTAATAAATAGCCATAGTGTGAAGAGGAGTGAGCAGGTGCATCATTACTTTATTTACAACCGTCTTGCTCTTTATAATTTGCAGGTGTGTCGCCATTTAATTCATATGGGTGTCTGATGCTTGTTTACACAATGCAAGTGCAAAATGAAACCGGGGTTGCTGCAGGTTGAGGCATGTTTGCTGGGTGCATTCTAGATTCAGGTTTCATCCCAGCTAAACAGCTTTTAGGCGAGCTAAATGCAGATTAATAGGACACTTGTTTTCTTCTAGTTAGTGCTGGCTCACTCCCTGACACGTGCAGGATGCGACATGCAAACAATGGTGCTCGCATCTGTACTGTTTTATGATTCCAACGCAGGAAGCAGAGCCAAGTAGCATTTGCGTTGGAGATGTACTATTTACAAAACCGATACGCCCAAGTGAAAATGTTACTCAAATTAAATGAGTCAAAGAACACAATTGCTGGAGATCCAAAAAAAGCACACAGCCAGAAATACACAGGAGAGTTTTGAAGTCAATCAGCCAGATTGCCTCACTTCTTTCATCCAGATATTGATTAACTCTGAACATATCCTGTTTTTAGTTCAGGCACATCTATGCCAGTTACATGCTGGGTTTATCTGATGCTCTCATATTTGTTTTGTTGACAGTGTATACCATAGCTATGTATAATCATGTGTTGTAATGGCCATTGAACTAGACACAATACCAGTTGTGAGAACACTAATGTCTCTTTTCCTGTCGTCCTGCAGTTTTAATTCTGTCAAGGTGTATGAATAGTTATGCTCATTGCACTTTTTCTAATCGTTTGCTTGTTGGATTTAGTCTTGTGCTTCACAAAGGTTCTAAGCAAAGCTTGACGTCAGGTATATAGGTTCTTGTGTAAACCCAGGGTCATGATTACCTATGACTGCGATGAACTTTGGGCAGCTTCTTACTGAGACAAATAGTTTTTGATAAAATTATTCAATAAAAGCATGCGGTTAGCACTTGCCCATCCCTAATTGCATTTAAGAAGCTGGGGGTGAGATGCTGCTTGTGCTGCAGCTTGTGAGGTGGGGGTGCCCTGCCGTGCAGTGAGGGCACTTTGCTGTTTGGTAGGCAACTTTGACATGGTGTCATTGGTGGAATGGTGACATTTCCAACTTGAAATGGTCTGCAATGGAGGGGAGCTTAGATGTATGTGATATTCTCTTATGACTGTATCACCTAGCCTAGGTATTACATGTAACAGGTGCTATTAAAGAATCTTCTGTGGATTACTGCAGCACTTGTCTACACTGTACCTGTGTTGCAACAGTTGTAGCTAGGATACTTCCTGCAGGCAGTGTGGACTTTATCCATCTAGAGGAACAGTGGATGTGATCTTCACCGCACAACAGTTCTGAGGAATGCAGGAAGTATAACTAACCATTGTACCCAGCCTTTACCAAAGTTTCAAAGCCGAGTTTATTCTCATATGCACAAGTACATGTATACACAGGTGCAATCATAAATTATACACGATTTTTATAAGAAAGAACATAATTAGAACAAAAGAAACAAAGTCCATTGTAGTGCAAAGTGGTCACAGCGTTGCTATACTGAGGCAGTGATTAGGGTTGTGCCGGTTGGTTCAAGAACTGAATGGTTGAAGGGAAGTAGCTGTTCTTGAACCTGGTGGTGTGGGACTTCAGGCTTCTGTACCTCCTGCCCGACGGTAGCTGCGAGAAGATGGCACGGCCCGGATGGTGGGGATCTTTGATATATGAACCTCAGTTTGAACTTTCATCTTCAATCATGAAAAACTGTGGACCTCATATTCTGCCTTGGTGGTCTCCAACCTGATGGCATGAACATTGATTTCTCTAACCTCTGGTAACCACTCCCCTTTGCCCCTTTTTCCCTTATCCCACTGGTCCCCATCACCCCATCTCTTTCCCCTCCACCGCCCTCTCAATCTGCCCATCACCCACACACACCTCGCACTGGTTTCCCTCCTCGCCTTCCCCTTATTCCATGCTCCGCTGTCCTCACCTGTCAGATTCCATTTTCAGACCTTTGTCACTTCCACCTATCACCTCCCAGCTTCTTGCATCACTCCCACTCTCCCCCTTCTCCCATCTGCCTATCACTTGGATCCACCTATCACCCACAGTTGCCAACCAAACAACAGAGTACCTTCAACACACAGCTCAAGCTCCAGCCCTTCCGCCACCGCGCCCCCCCCCCCCCCCCCCACCGACTTTTTATACTGGCTATCTCCCCCTTTCTAGTCCAGAAGGGTCTCGACCTGAAAAGTTGGTTGTCCATTTCCGTCCAGAGATGCTGGCTGACCCACTGAGTTCTTCCAGCTTTTTGTGTGTTGTTCCAGATTCCCATGGTCTGGTATGTTTTGAATCTGTAGTACAGATCTGTACAAATTAACTAATTCTAACTAGGATCTGTACTAATCTGTAGCTAATTAACCTACCAGTGCAACTTCTGTAATCTCAGCCAACAGCATTTCCGACCTGGGGAAACTTTGGGTTATGTATTCTCAGAACCCTTGCGTAACCTGGGGAGTATCTAAAGTGATTGTACTTAAAATGAGAAGTCCTCCCTCTCAGAGGAACATGATCAGGGGGCCTTTTCTGTGGCCCAGCACTGGTCAGATCTGAAGGCTGCCGGACTGGAGAGTTTCAACCTGTATATAGATGTTGAGGAAATATCTGTTCATTGATTACTGAATGCCAGACAAGCAGTGCGACAAAAATAAATATGTAATAACTTGTTTCACTAGCAAAGAGCACCTTACTAGAGATGTGATGCACTTTATTGATGTAAATTTCTAATCCATGTAATCTTTTCATGAACATTCCTCCAACATCGTTGCATGTTTCCAACCTGACAACATGAGGGGAGCAGCTTCAGCTTTTCTTTAATTTGGCTTCTTTGCTGAGCATGTTGTTGTTCTGAGAGGTGAGGGCAAGAAGAGGCCACTGCAGACTGAACTGTTCTATTTCAGCAGAGCTGCTACTGCAGCAGAAAACTGCTGGCATTGCTTTTTTTTCCTGCTTCCTTGCTTTATCCTCTTTATATTTCGTCTCTAAACAGATCAAAGGACAGGTCAGGGCTGAGCCAGCAGTTTCCTACCAGCCCTTATTCTTGTTCCAGAGTGGTTTCAGGCTTCCATCGATGAAAGTGACCTGGATTAGTGAAGCTGTCCGCTGGATATCAATTCATTTGACAAACTGAAGAGAATTTTTTTTCTTTTTGAAGTTCAAGGCCTGAAACAACAAAATGAGCAAAAAGGCCTTATCTGAATCTTTTTGATCTGAGTACACAGAATTGACAGTAAGAGTCTGACTTCTTTCTGCTTTGAGCTTATTTGCACTGCAAATATGTTTGGATTTTATCACACCCGCTAATGGAAAATTATTTTTGTGTGGAAAAAGGCTTCATTTGCAGCTGCCATTTTGAACAAATTTTATTTTCAAAATGGAGAAATATCTTTTGAATCAATTGAAGTGTAAAGCATTTCTTTACATTGGGAGATTCTGCACAGTCTGGTTATCTTGTTCTAAATAAGCAGCATCTTGGAAATATTACCAGGCATCATGAAAGCTTATGGAGTCATAGAGCAATACAGCACAGATACAGGCCCTTCGGCCCAACCAGTCCATACCGATCATGTTGTCCACCTAGCTAGTCCCCATTTATGCGTTCAGCCCATTTCCCTCCAGGCCCCGCCCCTCCATGTACCTATCCAACTGCTTCTTAAATGATGGTATTGTACCTGCCTCAACCACTTCCTCTGGCAGCTTGTTCCATATACTCACCGTCCTCTGTGTGAAAAAGTTGCCGCTTGGGTTCCTTTTAAATCTTACCCCTCTCACCCTAAATCTGCATAGGCCTCCTTATGGGGAGGAGAAGCAAGTGTTCCCCTACGTTAGGAGGATGGGATAGAAGAGATAAGTTCATCAGTATGATATTTATTAGTGCAGATAAAGATTGTTACTTCAAAACCAGCCAGCATGGTGCGACAGCGTAAAGTGACTGAAAATGGCAGGGAAGAATAATAAATAGTTGAAACAATCTCGCTCTGAGTCAGATGCATTTATAGCTGTTTATCTGGATTCTGTGACGGAGGTGGAATACTAGTGGACTGAGTTTTGCAGTCTGTTGCCTGTGACATCGCGCACATTGAAATTGACTATATTTTCATTGCATGGTTGTGAAAAAGGATGCATCTGGTCGTCTTCAGCTTTACTCAACAACATTGGCAAATTTAGTTTGGTGGGATCTGGTTAAATCTCTTAAGACCTTGATAACTGTCAGTGTAGAGAGTATGCCTCCTCCACAGACCTCCCCCTTGCGTGCCTGCATGCAATTTTATTGAAAGCGGAGCCACATATTGAGGATTATAATTGAACAATCTAATTGTTAATCACAGGAGACTGCAGGATATTCAGTCACTCGCGTGTCAGAGTGAAATCGTCGTATCTTGTGACCTGTTTTCCCCCTGAAATTCTGACCCAGTTGATGATCCTGGGTGAGACCCATCAATCTGGCACTTTACTAGTCAGCAGCCTGGCACATAACTGCTCTGGGACACAACATGCTCAAGATTACCTTTTTTAATTAAATTTGCTCCTGTTCCTCGTCAGCACAACATTTTATTTAATTTTATAAATCATTCTGTAAACTGGCACCATTTTCAAAATGGGGTAAATGGATTTGCCATGTACCTTTTTAAAAAAAAATTGCACAGTGAGAATGTTTTTAAAAAAAAATCGATTGTCATGAAATATGGAGTAGTTGTCGTCCCAGGAGAGAAGGTGGTGTTTGTGTAAGTGGCTATGTCAGCGTGCACAAAGCTGATGTCATTCTCTCTGAGGATGGCAGGTGCAGGTTCCTGCTGGGAGGATAATGCTGCATTTTCCAACCTAAATTGCTGGCTCTCCGCTCAGAGCTGCAGCCTTTGTGGCGCCATTGCAAGCTGGAGACTGGCCCTGCGATGAGCGTGTAGTTACACACTTGGAGACCCATTTGAGAGAGGTTCTATTTTAACCCATTATGTACTTCCTTTGTGGGGCCTTTCCAGTTCTGTCATTCCCTTTGGAGGTCTTTGACTTCATCGCCCCGTGCATCATTTATGCTCTGATAATCATCAAATTAGCTGAACTGGTTATTCATCATAGCTATTGAAATTGACTGCTGTATTTGTCTGAATAAGAGGTAACATTTCATATAAAAATAACGATGAAGTGCTGTGGGATGTTCAGAGGTACTGTGCTATTGCAAAAAAAAAACAAGATGTTGGAGGTACAGGAGCCTGAAGACCTAAGGCTCAACGATTCAGAACAGCTTCTTCCCCTCTGCCATCAGATTTCTGAATGGTCCATGAACTCATGAACGCTACCTCATGATTCCTTTTTTTTTGCAACTATTTTATTTGTTTTGTAATTTATCAATTTTTATGTCTTTGCACTGTACTCTTGCTGCAAAACAACAAATTTCACATCATATGTCAGTGATAAATCTGATTCTCAGCGGGTCAGGAGGGAAACGGACAGTCGATGTTTCAGGTCGAGACCCTTCACCTGGACTGAAGATGGAAGGGAGATGGTCAGTATGAAGAGGTGAGGGGAAGGGGTGGAGCGAGAGCTGGCAAGCGATAGGTGGGTCCAAATGAGGAGGGGTGATAGGCAGATGGAGGAGGGGAGAGTGGGAAATGTGACAGGATGGGAGGCGATAGGCGGAGGCGACAAAGGGCTGCAGATGGGATCTGATTGGAGAGGAAGGTGGAGCATGGAATCAAGGTAAGGGAGGTGGGGTGGGCAGATGGGAACTGCAGGAGGGGACACTGCAAGAAGTGCGTGGGTCTTGGGGACATGGAAATGGGGTGATGGGGCCTTTCCTTTTCATTGTTCCTAGTATTTCCACTCATTAGCCAATTATGAAATCTGCCGTCTTGCATGAAGTGCTGATAGTTTGCATATTTCTTTAGATGACCATACGGTGGTAAAACCCCTTTTCAAGTCGATGGGTCGAACCCCATTCCTGTACTGAAGCATCAATGCAATACTGAGGGAGTTGTTATTCAGGTGCATGCACACAGCCACAGTGAGAGTATCTCTGCCTGCTTGGATGAGTGTTGAAGATCAGATGCCAGTGGCCTGCAAAAGTTTGGGCACCCCTGGTCAAAATTTCTGTTACTGTGAATAGCTAAGCGAGTAAAAGATGACCTGATTTCCAAAAGGCATAAAGTTAAAGATGACACATTTCTTTAATATTTTAAGCAAGATTACTTTTACATCTTTTACAGTTTCAAAATAACAAAAAAGGAAAAGGGCCCGTTGCAAAAGTTTGGGCACCCTGCATGGTCAGTACTTAGTAACACCCCCTTTGGCAAGTATCACAGCTTGTAAACGCTTTTTGTAGCCAGCTAAGAGTCTTTCAATTCTTGTTTGGGGGATTTTCACCCATTCTTCCTTGCAAAAGGCTTCTAGTTCTATGAGATTCTTGGGCCATCCTGCATGCACTGCTCTTTTGAGGTCTATCCACAGATTTTCAATGATGGTTAGGTCGGGGGACTGTGAGGGCCATGGCAAAACCTTCAATTTGTGCCTCTTGAGGTAGACCATTGTGGATTTTGAGGTGTGTTTAGGATTGTTATCCTGTTGTAGAAGCCAACCTCTTCATCTTCAGCTTTTTTTTTTACAGACAATGTGATGTTTGCTTCCAGAATTTGCTGGTATTTAATTGAATTCATTCTTCCCTCTACCAGTGAAATATTCGCCATGCACTGGCTGCAACACAAGCCCAAAGCATGATCGTCCACCCCCATGCTTAACAGTTGGAGAGGTGTTCTTTTCATGAAATTCAGCACCATTTTTTCTCCAACTTTCCTGCGTCCTCACCACAAAATTCAGCGTCAGAAGTTTGCAAAGGAACATCTAAGCAAGCCTGATGCATTTTGGAAACAAGTCCTGTGGACTGATGAAGTCAAAATAGAACTTTTTGGCGGCAATGAGCAAAGGTATGTTTGGGCCCAAAACTGCTCTCAATACTCCAAATGTGGTCTGACCAATGCCTTATAAAGCCTCAGCATTACATCCTTGCTTTCATATTCTAGTCCTCTCGAAATGAATGCTGACATTGCATTTGCTGCCTTACTACTGATTCAACCTGCAAGTTAACCTTGAGGGAATCCTGCACTAGGACTCCAAGTCCCTTTGCACCTCCAATTTCTGAAATTTCTCCCCATTTAGAAAATAGTCGATGCCTTTATTCCTTTTACCAAAGTGCATGACCTTACACTTCCCTTCACCGTATTCGTTCTGCCACTTCTTTGCCCATTCTCCCAACCTGTCCCAAGTCTTTCTGCAGACTCCCTGCTTCCTCAACACTACCTGTCCCTCCACCTATCTTTATATCATCCTCAAACTTGGCCACAAAGCCATCAATTCCGTCATTCGGATAATTAATATATAACGCGAAAAGTAGCGGACCCAACACTGACCCCTAAGGAACACCCCTAGTCACTGGCAGCCAACCAGAAGAGGCCCCCTTTATTCCCACTCGTTGCCTTCTGCTGGTCAGCCAATCTTCTATCCATGCTAGTACCTTTCCTGTAATACTACGGGCTCCTATCTTGTTTAGCAGCCTCATGTGTGGCACCTTGTCAAAGGCCTTCTGAAAATCCAAGTAAACAACATCCACTGACTCTGCTTTGTCTCTCCTGCATGTTAATCCCTCAAAGAATTCCAACAGATTTGTCAGGCAGGATCTCCCATTAAGGAAACCATGCTGACTTCGGCCTGTTTTATCATGTACTTCCAAGGACCCCGAAACCTCATCCTTAATAATGGACTCTAAAATCTTACCAACCACTGAAGTCAGGCTAACTGACCTATACTTTCCTATCTTTTGCCTCCCTCCCTTCTTAAAGAGCGGAATCCTACTGAACCATTCCTGACTTTAGTGATTCTCGAAAGATCACTACTAATGCCTCCACAATCTCTTCAACTACCTCTTTTAGACCCTGGGGTGTAGTTCTTCTGGTCCTGACGACTTATCTACCTTCAGACCTTTCAGTTTCCCAAGCACCTTCTCCTTAGTAATAGCAACTACACTCGCTTCTGCCCCTGACTCTCAAATTTCTGGCATGTTGCTGGTGGCTTCCACAGTGAAGACTGATACAAAATACTTATTCAGTTCATTTGGCATTTCTTTGTTCCCCATTACTACAGCGTCATTTTCCAGTGGTCCGATGTCCACTCTTGCCTCTCTTTTACTCTTTATATATCTGAAAAACTTCTGGTATCCTCTTATTATTAGCTAGCTTGCCTTCATATTTCATCTGTTCTCCCCCTTATTGCTTTTTTAGTTGCCTTCTGTTCATTTTTAAAAGCTTCCTAGTCCTCCAGCTTCCTGCTAGTTTTTGCAATATTGTATTTCCTCTCGTGCTTTTAGGCTGTCTCTGACTTCCCTCGTCAACCACGGTTGCCTCATCCTCCCTTTAGAGTGTTTTTTTTTTGGGGATGAAATGATCCTGCGTCTTCCGAATTACTCTCAGAAACTCCTGCCATTGCTGCTCTACCATCATCCCTGCTAGGGTTCCCTTCCAATCAACCTTGGCCAGCTCCTCTCTCATGCCTCTGTAATTACCCTTACTCAACTCTTAGTACTGATACATCCGATTTTAGCTTCTCCCTCTCAAACTGCAGGGTGAATTCTATCATATTGTGATCACTGCCTCTTAAGGGTTCCTTTACCTTGCTCATAACCAAATCTGGTTCATTGCACAACACCAAACCCAGAATTGCCTTTTCCCTCGTGGGCTTGACCACAAGGTGCTCGAGAAAGCCATCTCCTAGGCATTCTACAAATGCCTTCTCTTGGGATCCAGTGCCAACCTGATTTTCCCATTCTTACCTGCAGATTGAAGTCCTCTATGGCCACCTTAACATTGCTTCTTTTACATGCCTTTTCTATCTCCTGTTGTAATATGTACCCCAAATATAGGGTACTAACCAGAGGCCTGTATATAATTCCTATCAGGGTCTTTTTACGCTCGCAGTTCCTTAACCCTACCCAAGAGGAGTCTGTCTTCTGATCCTATGTAACTTCTTGCTAAGGATTTGATTTCATTTTTTTACCATTTTTTCTGCAAAACTTCAGGAGCTCTGTACAGCATTTATGCTCTCAGAAATATCGACAAAATTAGTTGAATTGGTTATTCATCATAGCTATTGAAATTGATTGCTGTATTTGTCTAAATAAGAGAAGTTTTTTGTGAAATGTAAAGTGCTGTGTGTTGTTCAGAGGTTCTATGCTGTTGCAAGAGACCAACCATTCAGCATTTTAACTAGTTACCTTTCCTCACAAATGCACAAAGGCTTGGTGGACCTGTGGAGATGTTGCTCGTGTGAGCAGCATGAATGCAGTTAGATTATAGAGTGGAGGAAGATGTTATCTAAGCATTATCCTTTTAATCCATACCTCATCCACCTCTCTGAAAGGATCAGTGGCTAGCACCCTGAAGAAAGACTGTAGCTTAGTTTGAGTGGTGCAGTAGCTACCTTTGAACATCTCAACCCAGACCAGGGACGTACACCAGATGCCTCACTCTTAATTGCTATCATCAGTCATTGAAGAGCACCCTTGTATTTCTTGCAACTTTATTTCAAATGGCAGTAAGGTGGGATTGCACTGGAGAGAGTACAGAAGTCATTCACAAAGCTGAGGCACAAGAGACTGCAGATGTTGGAATCTGGAGCAAAAAACAAACTCTCTGATGTCTCCAGACTGCTGGAGGAACTCAACTGGTCAGGCAGCATTTGTGGATAGAAATGGACAGTTGACATTTCGGATCGAGACCCTTCATCTGGACAGATGCTACCTGACCTGCTGCAGTTTGTCTTTCACTCCACATTTATAAAGTTGTTGCCCGGACTGGGGAGTTGTAGCTCTGAGCAATGATTGGATAACAAGAATTGTTTTGGAACAGAGGAGGCTGAAAGACTTGAGTAGAGTTTTGTAAAACAAATTCAGACACCTAGATAGAGTAAATAGGAAGGAGGAATTTCTCTTTGTGGTGGGAGGGAGGGGAGCAGTGAGGTGAAGGGCAGAGAGATTGTGGTGCTGGGACGGCAGTGGTCAAAATCCAGAGGGTGTGGATTAAAATAATAGGAGATGAGGATAAGTAGTTTCACTTGAGGGTTGGTTGGGGTTTGGAACTTGCTGTTCGAAAGAGTAGTGGAGGCAGAAACCCTGATCCTGCCTAAACGTGTACTTGAGAAACAATGACCTGCAGATCTGTGGAGCAGGTGCAGGAGGGGGGGAAGCTTTTGTTTTTAACTGGTGTGGACAATGTGTGGAGTGGCCTTCTGCGTCTTAAGTATGAATAATATGACACTTCTTCGAAAATTTATGGCACAGTGTACTGAGTACATTCATCATCTGGAATGATACTTCTCGTAAATCTTGGCAAATTTTCTACAGTGAGGACATTGTTTTTCATCACTTTTTACTCAGATTTTTGAGACTACTGCTTTATATCTGTCATTGTCTGAATCGATCTTGGAATCTGCCTGGGTAACCACCCACACTGGAATATGAAACCGGTATTTACAAGCATAAAATTCCCTGTGTAACTCCTGGTCTGTTAGGATAAGGAGAGAAAAGACCCCTAGTGGGGAGAGAGAGGAAAATGATGGAAGCAGCTTCTAGTTTAATGTGATTCGTTTGGAGTTCAGAAATGCATTGGCTTAAGACTCTCCATAGCTACTTCTATGTTCTTGGATTGCTCTTGTATTATAGCTAATCGACCTTTTGAGTGTAGTCACCTAGCTAATGGACCAACAAATTGGCCCACAAACTGCAATGATGTGATTTTTGATGAACACATTTTGCTAAGAATATTAAGAAAAATGTGCAGCCCCTCCCATTGAACCGCTTAAGTTTCTCTGAATGAGCCAAATGGGGCCCTCATTTGCCATCTCATTATTGGTTGGCAGAATATTATTGCGATGTTGACATGAGACCACAGATGCTAGAATCTGCAGCAACACTCAATCTGCTGCAGGAACTCATGCAAGATCTTAACCCAAAACATTGACAATTCCTCTCCCGCCCCCCCCCCCCCCCCCCCCCCCCACAGATGCTGCTCGACCTACTGAGTTCCTCCAGCAGATCTCTGCATTATTCCAACATTGCCTTTTTACTGATGGAAAAGACTACCTTGTGACATAACTAACCAGCAGAGTAAAGCTGGAGTGTAAAACACCACACATATGAACACCAGGTGAACATCCGTACTTTGAAGGATTTGTCGTCCCTAGGCTTGTTGCTGGGGAGCTTTTTCTCAGCAGCTCAGTTGTCAACCCTGCCTTTGGTTTGGCTGCTCCATCACTGATGGTTTCAGATTCTATAAAGAGAGTAAACTATTGGCATCTTTGGGACCCCAGGCTGCTCATGGTCAGAGCACAGAAGCAGGCTCTTCAGCCCACCCATTCCCCCTGGCGCCGAGCAAGGGCCCTGCCCGTTCCCCCGGCACCCAGCGGGGGGCCGCCCATACTAATCCACGTTAACCAGCACTTGGTCCGCAGCCTTCTATGCTTTGGTGATTCAAATACTCATTTAGATATGTAAAAGTTACAAGAGTACTTGCCTCCTCAACTCAAGTAGTTCATTCCAGATTCCATCCATCCTTCGAGTGAAAAAATTCTTTCCCAGATCCTTCTAACCTCTTGCCTCTGAATCTAAACCTAGGTACCTCTAGTTTTAGATACTACTTGCATGGAAGAGAATTTCCTACTATGTACCCTATCTATACTTCAAGTAAATTTGCATACCTTTTTCTTCATATTTCTCATTTTCTTATGACACCCAAGCCATTTGGCCCATTGGGTCTATGCCAGCTCCCAGGGTGTTCTCATCCATTGCGTTCCCCCACCTCCTTCACTGTAGCCTGTTCTCTCACATGCCCATTGACTTCCCCTGATTCTCCGATTACCCACCCAGGGGTCATTTACAGCAGCCATTTAACCAACCACCACATCTTTGGGATGTGGAAGGAAACTGGGACATCCTGCGGAAAATCGGCGGACATGGGGAAAACGTACCAAGTCCACACAGATAGCACCTAAGGTGAGGGTCGATCCTGGATCACTGGAGTTGTGCAGCAACATTGCTGCTCGGCAGACATGGGTCTTGCCATCATCGATATCCTCCTCTTCTAAGGAATGTTTAAATAATGACTCGCTGACTTTTTCCTTGTGCTTTACAATATGGGAATACATAAGCTAGTGCAAAGCACTGATATGCCAGTGTTCTGTGTCAGCACGTAACAGTTTATGTAACTGTATGTGTTATAATTGTATAAAGCACTTTGAGACATTTCAACGTACCATCTGTTCCAGTAATGCTATCATTACCTTCATTCTCGTGAAGAAGTAAAGAGGTGTTCACCAATGCCAACTAAACAAGTTTGCTCTTTATATTTATTTGTTATTAAGGTGTTGACATTGTTAGCAATGTCAGCTTTTATTATTCATTCCAAATTGCCCCCAAACTATGAAGGTAAGTTAGAGTCAACCACATTATTGAGACTGGACCCACATATAGCCCAGATTGGGTAAAGTCAGCGCATTTGCTTCTGTGTCGACATTAATGAAACAGATGGGTTTTTACAGTTGTAGTTTCATAGCTGCCATTACTGCGTCCTTCTTGTTTTTAATTGCAGATCTTATTTAATTATTGAACTTAAATTCCCAAGGTGCAGTATTGGGATTCAGACCACTCTCTCTGGATTAATGATCCTAAACCCTGGCTGCTAGTTCTGTAACTCTTGAACCATTCTGGTCGAAGTTAAGTCATCCTGCTCAGTAGGGCATTAAACCTGTAGCCTCTTTATCTGTGTGTCATTTTCTTTCAGTTGCTGAAAAAGCTCGAAATGAATTCTCCGAAGCAGAGAAATCGTTGAAAGAGGTGGAGAGTTCGATTGGGTAATGTATCTCAAATATTTTAGCAGTTTGATATTTAAGATAAAGTGACCAATGTTTCTTTTTGGAAAAAAAAATGGCACCATCAGGAAGCTGAGAAAATCAGTCATCTGTGGCCCCAGAGCTTGAAGGATTTCAGAAGCTACTTGCAAATCTTTCCATTAAAGTTAAGAAATAACAGGAGGAAGACGTAATGTTTGCAGAGCAGAAAAGAAGCAGTAGGAAAGGGAAAGGTTCTCTCTGCTGGAAAAGCTAAGGCACGGCATGTAGACGTTTTACGATGCATCAATCTGCCCCATTACAGACTGAGGGCACTTAATTAACATGGGAGGTGATTTTCCATCCTTCTCTGTCACTGAAGACCTTAGTGCCAGAAATATTTGATGTTGAGAATTAGTTAATGTGATTACGCTGGATTGAAATGCTAATTCAAGAACTGTATTAGGACAAAATGGTCTTGCAAAGCTGCATTCAAATCTGGCTCACAGAAAATCCAGCCAAATATGCAATGCCTTTATACTTTGTTAACTGGAAGCAGAATTGATTTTCTTTCAATGGCTTTACCTTGGTTGACTGTCTTCAGCATTACATTTCATATGATGATGAGAATTTTGTCTGCATTATTGGGTTGGCACATCTGTAACTCTTTTTGTTTCTCAATCCTCACTTGAACGGTATTTGATCTTTAAAGGGAAAATTCCATTTGAATGTGGATAAAATTGGAAATCACTGCACTTTGCTTCAAAAAGGAATTCTTTGAGACAGAATTTTGCTGTCAGTGGTGCAATGATAGAACTTTGCTATATCCTTGGGGGCAGATTTTATAGAGCTATCTCTGCCCCTTGGCATTTACTGTTAGACATCAGAGTTGGAGGATATTAGGCATCTGGCAACAGTGATGCTATCAAAGTGGTTGAGCACCCAATCATGTTGATAGAATTTTCACATCAAACTAGAAAGGAAAAGCTCAATTTTAGTTAATTTAGTATTCTGTAAAGCGTAATGTAAGGATTGGATATACACAAGGTCTAGATGGAAGCTGGACTATCAACTGATTTTTTTGACTTGCATATTAAAACATCATGAAACTTTCAAGGGATTTACAATCCTCATAGTTTGATTTTTTTTAGGGCCAAATAGTTTGGAAAGTCTTCTGATTCTAAACCAGACTCTGATGCTGAAATATGTGTAGGGATGCAACAATTTCAAACTGTTACAGCACAAATAGTTCCCAGGCACCAGGTTATTTTTGTCGGATCACTTGCCTTTGGTAGAGGAGATTGCAAAACAACAGTGTAGAGGAATGCTGAGTTACCGACGAGGATTTCTGCATTAAACTATGAATGCCCAGGAGTCCTGAAGTCCGCTGTCAGTTTTGCAGCATAATGAAAGTGAATGCTGATATTTGCACAATGAGACAACTCTAAAATTTGAGAAAAAGCTTAGTCCCATGGTTTCTTAAATTCTTGCTGTATTTTAATATTATTCACAATCAGCATTATGCTGAAAGATACTGTACTTCAGTACTTTAAGGATAACGGGCATTCAAGCTGACAGGAGCACAGCACTGAGATGAATGGCAGATTCAGATACTGGACTGTCTTGCCAATACAACTATAAAAAGGTCCATAAGAGCTAAAGTACTGCAGATGCTGGAAATCTGAAATAAAACAGAAAAGGCTGGAATGTTAACTCTTTCCAAAGTGTTTAGTGTTTCCAGTAGCCTCGTTTTATATTCAAAGGCCCAACCTATCTCGTAGGATGTTTCAAAAATTAGAGTCAGAGTAATACAGCATAGAAATAGGCCCTTCGGCCCAACTCATCCATGCCCACCAAGCTAGTCTCATTTGCCCACATTTGGCCCACATCCCTCTAAACCCCTCCTATCCTACAGGTGAAGGAGCATACTTCTTGTAAAATAAAGTCAAAATCCTACTCAAGTCTCTCAAAGATGCTGGAATTATTGCTGCAGCCAAGTTAGCAGAATTCCTTTCCTATTGCACTTCAGGATTATATAAGGTACCTTCTGGGTCAGAGAATCAAAGGTTGTTCTCCACAAGTAGGCCCTCACCCCTTCTCTTTCCTTTCCCCCACCCTCATATCCTGTTCACCTATGTCCCACCTCCTTCCCCTTTTTTCCCGATGTCTACTGCCTTCTCCTACCGGATTCCTCCTTCAGCCCTTTGCCCCTTCCACCTATCACCTCTCAGCTTCTTTCATCCCCCTTCCCCACCCACGTACCTTTCCCTCTCAGCTGCTCACCTTTCACCTGCCAGCCTGTACTCCTCCCCTACCCCCGACCTCCTCATTCTGACTTCTGCCCTCTTCCTTGCCAGTCCTGTTGAAGGGTCTCGACCTGAAATGTCGACAGCTTATTTCCCTCCATAGATGCTGCCTGACCTGCTGAGTTCCTCCAGCAGCTTGTGTGTGTTGCTCCAGATTCCAGCATTTGCACATGAATATGAAGGGAATGGAGGGATGTGGATGACACACAGGAGGAGGACATTTAGTATGAATTGGCATCAAGATTGGTACAACAACATGGGCCAAATGGCCTGTCCAGTGCTGTACTGTTCTATGTTCTAAGTGGCAGACTTCTCCTATTTATGCCTTATTACAAGAATGCCAATCATTGCTTTTTTCCTTGGAGCATAGGAGACTGAAGGGTGACCTTGTAGAGGTATTTAAAACCATAAGGGGCATAGATAGGGTGAATGAGTTTTTTCCCCCCAAGGTTGGGAAATGAAGAAGTAGAGGGCATGGATTTAGGGTGAGGGGGGGGAGAGATTTAATAGGAACCTGAGGGGCAACTTTTTCACCCAGAGGGTGGTACGTAGATGGAATGAGCTGCCAGAGAAAGAGGCAGGTACAATAACAACCTTTAAAAGACATTTTGTAACTGTGACACTTTATTCTGCATTCTGTTATTGTTTTCCCTTGTACTGCCTCAGTGCACTGTAATAAAATGATCGGTATTGATGGCATGCAAAACAAAGTTTTACATTGTACCTCTGTACATGTGACAATAATAAACCAATTTACCAATTTACATTTGGACAGGTACATGGATAGGAAAGGTTCAGAGGGATATGGGCCAAACATGGGCATATGACACTAGCTTGGATGGGCATCTTGGATGGCATGGACCAGTCGGGCTGAAGGGCCTGTTTCCTTTGCTGTATGTATGGCTGTGCCTGAAGCATGTAGTCGGTGAAATCTTTCAGAACCTTCCGTACCACCCTGCAGTCTTCAACTTGTAAACACACAACTGAACACTTATTCTTCCACCAGCAACTACAAGAGGTTCACGTGGAATCGTGGCAACAGCCAGGAAAAGCCAACTAGCAGCTAACCTATAAATAGTGGATGATCTCTTTAAATTATGTCGATGGGGTAATGAGCGCTCGGCTTGTGTGTGCTTGAGAGGGTGCTTGAGGTTTGATGGAAAATAAAAGGTGGAGTATTCTTCAGATGGGGAGGATTCAAAAGACATTGGAGTTCAGAGGATCCTGAGCATCCTTGTATGTGAATCACTAAATATTAAATGAGGGTTAGAAAGCAGGTAGTGGCAGAGGGATGTTGGCCTTCTTTGCAAGAGGATTTGAGTACAAAAGTAGAGATGTCTTGTTCGAATTATTTAAAGCCCAAGTGAGACTGCATGTGGAATATCTGCTCTCCCTACCCAAGGAAGGATTGACTTGTGATTGCGAGACTGCAGCATGGGTTCACCAGATTGATCCCTGCGATCATGGGTTTGTCTTGTAAGGAAAGACTGAGCAGACTGGATCTATGCTCTGTGGTTTAGGAGGAGGAAAGGTGATAGCACTGAACTGTACAAATTATTCTGTGGTTTGGAAGGGTAGATGTGAAGTTGATTTTTCTTCTGGCTGCGGCATCTTGAATGGGGGCCAAAAATGACAGGTTTGGGAAAAGAAATTTCTTCAGCCAGCGGGGTTGAATCTTTGGAATTCACTCTCCAAGGCAGCTGTGGAGGCTTGAGTTCATTCGAGTTAGAGATGGCTGGGTTTTTGGACATGAAGGGAATGTGAAGATACAGGGTTGTGTAGGAAAGTGCTGCTGAGGTAAGGGAATTGGCCATGATCTTACCGACTGCCAGAGCAGGTACAAGGGAATCACGTGACCTCATGCTCCTGTCACTTGTATTGAGCTCCAAAGAGGGAGTGCTGATGTCAAATTGACATTGTCATCTGCAGGTCCTCTCCAGCTTATGACAGGGTTCTGTTCCTGAGAACCGTTCATAACCCAGACGGTTTGCAAGCTGGAAATGCGGCCGCGATGTATTTAAATAAAAACGTAGGCCAACCAAGAGCAACATGCGGTTAAACCAGGGTGTGTAACTCAACCATTCAGATACTGCCCTGAACAGAGTTCCCACACGGCAGATGCCTGCAGCTGGCAAATCCATCCTGCCAGTTTCCCAAATGCTCATTTGTATGTACGGACTGTACATCAGCTGTTTGTAACCTGGGGAGGAGTTGTATCTTTGTGTTTTTCCAATGGCTGTTCAGTGCTCTGTCCTCCCTGATCCGGGATGTGGCATAACGAAGGTAAATGGAGGGGCGTCACTTTGATGCCAAACAATGTCTGTAGTGCCCTCAACTGGAAAATCCAAATGTAGGAAAGGTTGAGGAATGGGAACACAAGGAGGTGTTCATTCCCTCTAGCTGACCATCAATAGCTCAATGACTGAATGTCCACCTGAACTCCCCTGTCCTCCTGTAAAAGATTCAAGATCATTGACGTACCTGTAATGTACGAACCTGGAGAGCTTGCTCACAAAAACTTGGTTCATGATTCATTTATTCCCTTGTTTCTGTACTGACCTAAATTTTATCTCCAGTCCCTGGGGTGGCTTGAACTCACATTTTTCTGACTTGGAGAGTGCTGCCATCTGAGTTGCAAATTATATTAAGAGGCAGGAGTATATATGACAGCACAATGCATTTATTTTTTTGCCATAAATTAGACAATATTTAATTTTGCTATTATTTAAGTCAAATGTACTTTAAAATAAGATATTTTCTTTTCTCTGCTGAAGGTGGTGATTGCTTCTGAGGTATGACTGCACATGTGTCATCAGCTCTGATATCCTGACTGTTCTTCATGCTCCAGATTAGATTGCAAGTGTTGACGGGCTGTTTCATTGCAGGATGTTTCACAGCCTGAAGCTATCTTGTCCTCGTGGTTGCTGGATAGTAACCAGTCATGAGGACTGCTGCATTTTTTTTGTGCGGTGGGGATGCCGGGGGCTTGTTGTGTCCTTGAATCAACTGAAGTTAATTGTCCTGCCTCTACAGTGCCCTAAACTAGACCAATCCAGATGGACAATTAAAATAATTCAACCTAGATTCTTAGATTACTTCAAAGTGCAGCACACAATATAAATTGTTTAGCACTATATGTGAATTGATTTCTCTCCTCCCCCACCTCATTCCAAATAATTAGAAAGTTAATCAATTGCCTGGCAGATTGTCCTGCTTCAGATGTTTGTCTGACACATGAAGCAAGAAATGCAGAGAAGCTTTACAAGGATGTTGCCAGGACTTGAGGGGCTGAGTTATATGGAGAGGTTGGGCAGGCTAGGTCTTTATTCATTGGAGTGATGGAGAAAGGGTGACCTTATAGAGGTGTATAAAATCATGAGGGCTATAGATAGGGTGAACTCGCACGGTCTTTTTCCCAGGGAAGAGAAACTAAAAACTGGAGGGCGTAGGTTTTAGGTGAGAGGGGAAAGATTTAAAAGAGACCCGAGGAGCAACTTCTTCATGCAGAGGGTGGTCAGTATGTGGAACGAGCTGCCAGACGAAGTGGTTGAGGCAGGTACGTTAACAACATTTAAAAGACATTTGGACAAGTTCATGGACAGGAGAGGTTTAGAGAGATATGGACCAAATGTGGGCAGATGGGACTAGCTTAGTGGACACCATGGATGGGTTGAGCCAAAGAGCCTGTTTCAATGCTGTATTAGTCAATGACTCTGTCTACCCCAAACGGTGGTGTAGATGCTCTGACATTGGAACAAAAAGTGTTTAAAAAGGGTATTAACTGAAGTATAGAACAGTTTTGGTAGGGAATGTTTTAACTCTGACTTGTGCAGTTACAGCAATACTGTGGGACTGGGTCAGTAAGAATCTAAACAGATTGCCATTTTCAATTGAAAGGCACATTTCTAACTTCTTTATTTTCTTTGCCATTTGATTTTTTTGGTTGGTGACAGTAGACAGGATTTGGAATGCTTTGAATTGCAGTTTCAAATATCAAAAGTTCCAACCTAGAAAATGCAGCCCTGTATTTACCATTTCAGTGACACTGTTTTGTAGGAGCCTCGAGAAGGAACTGATGGTTGACCTTGGACCTGATGGAGAATTTGCCTACTTGTTCAATCAGTGCTATGAAATGACAACTAATGAGTAAGTGGCTTTTTTTTCCCCTCAGTCCCTGCTCCTTTTTGTAATGTCCCTTTTGGTTTCAGTGTAAAATGAAGATACTGCTGGTTCTCTTGTTACTCAAGACAGGTAAAGTATGATTGAGATCTCCTATCAGAGAACTGAAATAGGTGGAATGTGGAATCAAATTTCTTTACCTCGATCAATTTTCATCCACATAGCACCTTGCACTCTTTTTTTGATCTAATTGTGTGCTTTTTTGTATAATTTGTGTTGCTTATTTCTTCTGAATGTTGTGTCTGATGCTATGTGCCTGTGATGCTGCTTGCAAGTATGTTTTTCATTGCACTGTGCACACATGTACTTGTGCATATGACAATAAACTCGACTTTGACTTTGTAGCAATGAGCTTTAATTGACCAATAACGTTGGCAGCATTAAACTGCAGCATTTGAGTGATCACAGCCTTTTACCTTTATCAGCTCGCGTGTAATTTTCTGCATATTAATGGCACCTGCTTAACTTCTGTAGCTGACTCATCCTGTTGGTGCTTCTGCAAGTTAAAAACGTTGCTGACAGCAGGCGTGCACTTGTCCATGTCTGGCTGTAAGGAACAGCCCAATCAGGGAGTTAATTTGTTTCAGGCTGCCAGTTTCAAAAGTAGAGTAGCTGGTCCCGAGGTTCTGTTCCCATGTTTTCCTGCAAGTGGTGAAAAGACTTGGACGAATCATCTGAAAGCAATGTCCAGTACAGGTGACCCTCAACATAGAATAGTACAGCACAATACAGGCCCTTCGGCCCACAATGTTGTGCCAACCTTTAAACCTCGCCTAAGACTATCTAACCCCTTCCTCCCATATATATTTTAAATTCCTCCATATGCTTATCTAGTAATCTCTTGAATTTGACCAATGTACCTGCCTCCACCACCGCCCCAGACAGCTCATTCTATGCCCCAATCAGTCTCTGGGTAAAAAGCCTTCCTCTGATATCTCCCTTGAACTTCCCACCCATGACTTTAAAGCCATGCCCTCTTGTATTGAGCATTGGTGCCCTGGGAAAGAGGTGCTGGCTGTCCACTCTATCTATTCCTCTCAATATTTTGTACACCTCTACCATGTCTCCTCTCATCATCCTCCTCTCCAAAGAGTAAAGCCCTAGCTCCCTTAGTCTCCTCATAATGTAACACTTCAAGTTACAGCCGTTCAGGTTTCAGAAATTCGTCCTTACAGAATTCACAGATCACTACCCAAAAATTTGAGAGACAGAATAAAGTTCGTTCTCATGGAACTTCAGTGTGGTGGGGGGGGGGGGGGGGGGGGGAGAAAAAGTAAATAAATCAATGCAATTTTTTTTAAACAATGTGTTTTTTGATGCATGTGCAGATGACTCGGCTTTGCGACATGGAAAATTGTGATACGGCTCATTTTGTAGGAACGCAGTTCCCCCCATAGTGCAGGGATCGTCTGTATAAAAGTAACTAATATGTTCGTACAAATGTGTCAGTGCCAGTTTGGCATTAGAATCACAGAATGGTTACAGCACGGGAGGAGGCCATTTGGCCCTTGCCAGCCCTCACTTCCTGTGGAACTCTCCAGTTCGTCGACTTCCTCTCTCTTTGTAGCCTTGCAAGTTTTCTCTCCCAATTATCAATTCCCATGAAGGTCACAGTGAAACCGAACTCCACCAGATCTGAAGGTTGTGTGTTCCTGATTCCAACTGCCCTGTGTAAATAAAATCCTCTTAAGTTAATTTCTTCCCTTTTGTTTTATATCTGTGACTAGGAGTAGCAGCCTTATTTTGGCAAGTTAACTTTTTTAAAAAATAAATCTTGTATCCTCGCTGCTTTTGAGGCTGGTACTTGGAATGGATTTTGAATATAATTGTGTATCTGTTTAGAACTGGCAAAACTAAGAGTGCAAAGTGTTCCATAATGGTTGGTAATGTTTGTAAGTAGGTGGATTCTCATCCATCTTCATATTCCCAATCACAAGATACTAAAACTTGGGTTAAGGTTCATAACTGTCCACCTTGTAATTGTTCTTCTCCACCTCCCCATTCTCACACTGAAGCAATGCCAACAACCCGACCCCCACCCTTTCACCATAGCCTTTCCCAAAGCTACAATTTTACTTTGGTATTTAGCTGCAGCCTGTATCTGAAGTGATAGGATGACCAACATGGGAATTTATAAGCTAATTTAATTTAAATGCAGGTAAGAGTGTGAAGTGTAACTAATTGTTTTTCTAATATGTGTTAAGTGAGAGTATTAGTATTTCAGCAAGAAATTTCCCCTTGTTACATGAAATTCATTGTTGGCAAGGCCAAGTCAGAAGGGCATGCTTGTGTGTTGAGTCTTAGGTTGACAAATCTAGTGAAGATATGACATTGAGAAGTACTTTGTATGAAGATGTTTGCTTGTGTGGCCGTTCAAATGGATGTTTGTAATGTTCCTTGGCAATATCTGAAAGGGAGCAATGAATTCTCCAGTGTCCTTGTCAACTTATTCCATTTCAAAGGCCCACTTAAAGTAGATTAACTGGTCAATCAATTCATTGTTCACAGGTGGAATGGTGCACAATAAAAGTTTCTGCTATGAATAATACGCTTGGGTAATTCACCAGTTGGATAATTTATTTTGTGCTTTGGATTTAGGAGCTGGATTCTGTCTCTTCGCTGCCACCCCACCCTGACCCCGTGATTTAACTATTTAACTGATCACTGTCTGATGGTTTGTAGTGCTTTTCTTGCAGCTTTCAGACCCTCTCCATAGCAGGTGTTAATGTTTAAAGACTACATGGCCATGCATGAGACATTAAACCTAAGTGCAATTAGGGCATATAATCTCTTTAAAATGTCTTCAAGAATAAAACTCAAACCAGACCTGAGCCCAAGTATTTTTTCCATTCTATACCCATCTTAACAGTCTGTATATATAATATTTTCAGAATGCTGTTTGAGGGCAAATCACAATATTGGACAAGAACAGGGGACTTCGATAATACAATGCAAATTGTTCTGACCCAGATGAAGTTGTGAGCTATCCTGGCATGGCTCAACCCCTGATGTTTTATCAGAACACACACCTGGTGCCTTGTCATACTCTGGTCAGGTTGTCAGGCTCTGATCAGAGTGCCTTGATGTGAAAATGAGTGGTCAAACCATGGAGTGCTTGACTTTTATCTAGCTCCAGGGATGTAACATCTTTAATCTGTTATCCACAGCTCACAAGAATTCCATTTCAAAACATTTTGCTTTGGTGTTGGTGAGCTTTTGTGACTGAGCTAACTCTTCTAGAGTAATCTCTGTTCCTGGTCCCATATCCTTCTGTCCTCTGCAGCCCCATCTTCGTATTGGGATCCATAGTGGGATGACAGGTTTTTGCAGTCACATAATTGCTAAAAGCATCGAGGGCTGGATCCTGCTGACCTGTAATTATCACCCAAGGTTTACAAACACCTGCACTTACCTGGGCTGTGTGCAGAGAGCAATAGGACCACACGCTGCATGTGTGGAGTCCCATCTCCCACTCACTTCTAGTCTGCACACCCCCCTTGATTGGTGCTGATTACTTTGGCACAGTAGAAATCTCATGGGCTTTGATATTCAGATACTTCAGAAGCTATTGACATTCAAGTAAATTTAGGAAGCATTATTGAAAGTAACTAAAAGCCTTGGAAATTATTAACATTAGCAAAATAATAAATTTTTCAGATAACACTAAAATAGACAGTGTCGTTGACAGTGAAGAAGGTTATCGGAAATTACAGGGGGATCTTGATCAGCTGGGTTAGTGGGCCGAGGAATTTCAAATGGAGTTTACTTCAGGTAAGTGTAGCATTTTGGAAAGTCACATCAAGGTAGGACTTTCACAGTAAATGGTAGGGCCCTGGGGAGTGTTGTAGAACAGAGGGACCTTGAAGTTCAGGTATGTGGTTTCCTGAAAGTGGAGTCACAGGCAGACAGGTGGGGAAGAGGGCTTTCGGCACGCTGGCCTTCGTCAGTCATGGCACTGAGTATAGAAGTTGGGAGGTTATGTTGCAGTTGTATAAGACACTGGTGAGGCTGCACTGAGTATTGTGTTCAGTTTTGGTCACCCTGCTGTTGGAGAGATGTTATTAAATTGGGAAGAGTGCAGAAAGGGTTAATGAGGATGTTGCCAGGGCTTGAAGGACTGAGTTATAGGGAGAGGTTGGACAGGCTAGGACTTTTTTTCTTGGAGCATGGGAGACTGAGGGGTAATCTTTTAGAGGTGTATCAAATCATGAGGGGCATAGATAGGGTGAATGCACTCAGTCCTTTTCCCAGGGTTGAGTAATCAAGAACTATAGAGGACATAGATTTAAGGTGAGAGGGGAGAGATTTAATAGGACTTGAGGGTGGTATGTTTGTGGAATGAGCTGCCAGAGGAAGTGGTTGAGGCAGGTGCAATAATTTTTAAAAGACGGTTGGACAGGTACATGGATAGGAAAGGTTTAGAAGGATATGAGCCAAATGTGGGCAAGTGGGACTAGCTCAGATGGACATCTTGGTCGACATGGACCAATTGGGCCAAAGGGCATGTTTCCGTGCTGTATGACTCTAAATTAATTTGCTTTCCCTATTTAAATCTGTACCTACAAACTCCATTGAATTCATTTGAGCCTTGGATCCTATGGGATATTTGTCATTCCAACTCTTTGTATGCCGTGAGTTGGAACAGACTTGCATGTTATGACGTTTGTAGCATTCATTATGTTTAGCACATGTACTTGTTCCTCCTCCTTATACATTTACACTTGTGTAACAAACACGTACTGACATCTTAAATTTCAACATAACAGATCCTTTTGGATGTAAATTCATGAAGATGTCAAAATAATCCTTGATTGCAGTTCTGACTGTGGAATCCATTTTAACCAAATGTTTCAAGAGGCTTCTACTTCAAAAAGATGTACCTCTCATTTGTTCTTAAAATCCCAACATGTGTAGATTTTAATATGCATTTTTGTAACATTGTAAATCATGAAGTATCTAACACAGCAGAATGTGCAGCATCTTTCACAGGAACATTACCAAATAAAGTTTATCAGATAAGGTGGTAGTCGAAAAGAGGATCAAAGGTTGGTCAAAAGTTTGGTTTTATGGCATGTCTTTAATTTCCGTCTTGAGAGGAGCAAAGCAGAAGAATTTTGAACAACCAACAATCTGCTGGAGGAACTCAGCAGTTGAGCAGCATCTGGCGGGTGGGGGAGAGGAATTGTCATCATTTCATGTCAAAACCTTGCATCAGGACCAGGTGCTGCTCGACTCACTGAGTTCCTCCAGCAGATTTGTTGCTCTAGATTCCACATCTACAGTCTCTTGTGCCTCCAGAAAAAAAATTGAGTTGGAATTCCTGAGAAGGTGTGACTGTCATCTGCTGAGTAAATAAATTCTGGGTGATAAGGGTAGAATTGGAGGAGTGGTGGTATCCTAGAATTTTGTTGGACTAGCAGAGGTGAGAGACATGGAGGACTGGAACCACAGAAGGATTTGAAAATGAAGAGATTTTTAAAATCAAGACATTGCTTCTGGGGACTAATGCACAGTAAGTCATCAAGCACAGTGGTGATGGGTAAACAGTACTTGGTGTAAGTTAGGATGCTGACAACTGATGGAATGCATTTAGATACATTGGATGGAAGAGGCCGACCAGCAATGCTAATAATACCTCGGGCTGATTTGAGAAATAATTTACCTGGAGAATTTTTAGTATATGTGTGTGCTGTGCCATTTGGAGATACTGTTTTTTCAGAGAAATTGTTGTCCCGATCCCCTCTGCAGATACAAGATCCATGTCATTCAAGCCGAAACAGTGTCACTCTTTTCACAAGAGCTCCAGTGTTTGTGGACTTATGTGCAGTCTGAAAGCAGCAGTTCCCTCCATTGCACTGGTGACGGTACTTCAAACCTATTTGATTGATTATAAACACAGTTGAGATACCTTGAAGGTGCTTTGTAAATGTAATGTTAGCTTTCTAGTGATGAGAAGAAAATATTCTCCCAAACCAGTGTGTTGTGAAGTGCTTCCAGGGATAGGTAGAGCAGGAATGAGAATAATGCTCCATTGTGTAGCTTTACTTTCAAGTAACTCAACCTCTCAAGGCATGAATAGACTACCCTCATTCAGCAGACAGTGTGCAGCCATGTTTAAATCCATATTCTGATTAATTTCCTTGTATCCTGTTACTAATGGACCTTATTGTTTTCATTGAAGATTTGCCTACTCAGCAATACTCTTAAAGCAGTCTCTTACAAATCTACGAAATTCAACAATGGAAGACCAACCAGTAAACCCAAGAGAAGATGGAATAAAGCCGCCAGTCCTTAAAGGCAACTGGGCTGGAAGTAATGAGTGCTGTTTAGGATTGTGTGTTTAACCACAGCTTCCTTTTCTTGCAGGTATGTCTACAAACTCTGTCCATTCAACAAAGTGGCACAAAAACCAAAGCATGGAGGTTCAGAAACTAGTCTTGGGTAAGATAATTATAGAGTTATTCCTGAACTTGTTGCTGCTTTTTCCAAGTGTTGTACCTGCTTCCCCTCCAATGTTAGAAAATACTGTGGACTGGCGCTTTGATTTATACTCTGAACAGCTTCTGTCAGGATTACTGTGCATGAACTTTGCTAACTGGTGTAGCTGAGGGAAGCCAGGAGCAGTACATTGGTACACTAGCATTGTGCAATCCACTGTGACATTAATGCAGTCAGAAGGCCTTATTTTTCTGTATCCCAACAGAGTAATTTAAGTCTGATTTCTTGATAATCATCCATGGCACTTAATAGTCTGATAACTAAACCTAAAATATAGACTTCGAATTGCAATAAGTGCTTTGTATGTTTATTTACCTGATGTGAAATATTTCATCAGAGTATGCCATTTAATGCAAAGCACAGCAAAATTCAAATACCTTTAGATGCTGGAAATATAAACAAGCTGGCAGAAACTCAGCAGATCAGGCAACATAACTGAAAGGAGAAGCAGATGGGCATCTTTAATTAGAATTGGACACTATTTCTGATCAGTTGCTTCATAGCAAGTTCAAGGGAAGAACAAAATGGTGAGAGTGCAGGTGCAGGACAACGGGGTGAGAGTGGGACAAGCAAAGAAATGAGGTGGGAACAGATGTGCGTGGCCAGCAAGTTCGGAGGGTGAGCAATGCATTTTAGAACTGGTGATTGAACAAATGCTTGTGCCTGGGGAATGTGGAAGAAGAGAGACAGGCAGCTCTTGTGTGTGGATCATCCTACCTGCTTTGCCACTTAAAATGACCTGCTCCACTGCAGCCATGCAACATCTAGGGGTCAAACTGGAGAATGTAAATTCTCTGAACAGTGCTCTACGTTTGTGCTAATCAAGCCTGGCGTTTGGGTTATCTATGCTTGGATTCTGTGTTGCACACAGAACACCAGAAAATAAATGTGGTATTTAACTTTGAAAGCACCTATTCTATATGATATATTTAGCAGGATGAGAGTAAATCTGAAATAAATTAAAAGTAAGACCATCAGATACCAGAGCAGAATCAGGCCATTTGGCCCATCGAGTCTGCTCTGCCATTCAATCATGGCTGTTTTTTTTAAACCCCATTCTCGTTCCTTTTCCTCGTAACTCTTAACCCCTTTACCAGTCAAGATCCTCTCAATCTCTGCCTTAACTACACCCAATGACTTGGCCTCCACAGCCGTTTGTGGCAACGAATTCCACAGATTCACTATCCTCTGGTTGAAGAAATTCTTCATCATCTCAGGGACGTCCCTTTATGTAGAGGCTGTGCCCTCGGATCTTAGACTCTCCTACTGATGGAAGCATCCTCTCCATGTCCACTCTATCCAGGCCTTTCACTGTCCAGTAGGTTTCAATGAGATACCCCCCCCCCCCCATCCTTCTGAACTCTTTTCGAGTACAGGCCCAGAGCCGTCAAATGCTCCTCGTATATTAAGCCTTTCATTCCTGGGATCGTTCTTGTGAACCTCCTCTGGACCCACCCCACGGCTAGCACATCCTTCCATAGATACAAGGTCCAAGATTACTCTGAAAATTCCAAACGTGGTTTGACTAATGCCTTAAAGCCTCAGCAGTACATCCTTGCCTTTATATAGTCCTTTCGAAATGAATGTTAACATTGCATGTGCTGCCTTTACTACCAACTCATCCTGCAAGTTAATGCTTATTTAAAAAAAATCCTTTGTCAGTTTAAGTACAGAATCCATATATCTGCACCTATTTATGGATGCAGTGCTAAATCTAAGCTTAAAAGCTATGAAGGTCATGCCTTGTATAATGGACTTTGTTTTTCTATCTCATTTTGCTAAGTGATGTCTTTAACAGAAAAGCAGAAATGTCAAATACGGTTGAATAGGATCTCAACAAAATGAAAATAGGAACAAGATTGTCAGCTATTGTCCTCCTTGCTTTGTGGTAAAACTAAAGTGCTACCATTGCTGAAATTGAGTGTGAAAAGTCTTGTACTTGGCAACTGATAAAGATTGTTTAATCAGGCAATTTGCGTTATAGCCCATTAGCTTTTCCCTGGAGTAAATCCAGTGCTCTTCCTACAACTCTGAATCTTATCCTTTCATATTTAGTGATTATCATTGTAACACTTCAGAACTAGGAAATGCCCTGATCTAAAATATCCACCTGCTTTCTAGAAGCATACTACTTCACACCACAGAAGGAAGCCATTCATGTCGCACACATGCTGACCATCAATGGACTTTTGATTAATCCCACCTCAGTCTGTAGATTATGGGTCTTCAACTATGTTTTAAATGTAATGAGGGTTTTTGTTGTCTCCATTTTATAAGACGGTGACTTTCACACCCCACCTCTTGACTGAAATAAAAACATTTCCCCAATTCCCTTCTAATCCTTCTACCTATTAACTCAAATCTCTACTTTCTTTCAGATGCTGGGGAATGTGCTGTGTTCTCTATTCTATCATTTTCATTTTTAATCTGGGGAGGTCCAGTTTGCAGTTAGCACTTGAAGCTCTTTCTGTACAAAATTCAATCATTCCCGTCGGGACAGGGCACTGGCTTGGATTTTTAGGTACCAGGAAGAATGATTTACAGTGCACGGCACTTAAAGCTGTGAGGCAAAGATTTATTATAATTAGCATTTGTTTCAGGTCTCACCTTTCACTTGAACTGGGAACAGTTTGAAATAAGTGTTAAGTTGCAGAGAAACAGGAGTAGGAGAGGCGGTGGGAGGAGTGGAGAGATCAAAGGGAAGATGTGTGATTGTGGAGTGAGGGCAGAGAGACTCCGAGAGATGGAATGGCTGGCTGGGAAGGGGTGGTTAAGAAACACCTCCTTCCAACATAAGCAGGAGATGACAAGTTACCGAGAGTTGAGGACCTGAGTTATAAGGAAATGTTGAATAGGTTAGGGTGTTATTCCCTGGAGCGCAGGAAAATGAGGGGAGATCTTATTGAGGTATACAACATTACGAGGGGTATAGATAGGGTGAATGCATGCAGACTTTTTCCCCTCAGGTTGGGTGAGACTAGAACTAGAGGTTATAGGTTTAGGGTGAAAGGTGAAATATTTTAGGGGAATCTGAGGGGAAACCTCTTCATTCAGAGGGTGGTGCAAGTGTGGAATGAGATTTCAGCAGAAGTGGTGGATGCGGGTTCAATTGTAACATTTGAGAGAGGTTTGGATTGGTACGTGGATGGGAGGGGTTTGGAGGGATGTGATCCGGGTGCAGGTAGATGGGACTAGGCAGAAGATCAGGTCGGCATGGACTAGATGGGCCGAAGAGCCTGTTTCTGTGCTTTAGTGCTCTATAACTCTGAAATCTGAAGGGAGGAAATAAAAGCATTGCTGCAAATGTGAGATAGAAAACTGGAATGGCTGGTTATCTGATAATGAAATTAGTGAGTCTTGTACCCAGTTGGCAGAAGCGAGAAATCATTTCCTTTGAGAACAAGTGGGCATAACTTCAATTAGAATAGGGTGGTTTGACTGTTCTCTCTGACCTGCATTGGTTCCTTTCTAGCTGCACTTTGATTTTGACATTTTCACATTTATTTCAACTGTCACCCCTCTATATCTTTGTAACTTCCTCATCCACGTAACCCTGCCCACCCCCAAATCTGGGCCTCTTGCATATTCCTGAATCACTCCACTGCTGCTAGGAATTCTTTAAGTGGCTGGAATGTGCATTTTCCTCCTGATATCTTTCTACCTTTGTTGCTTTAGTACTGTGCTATTACATGTTAGTTTAGCTGAGAAGTCTGGATTAATGTTCCGGAGACCAGCATCCTACCACCGCCAGTGAAATTTAAATTCAGTTAATAATCTTGATTTTTTAAAAATACAACGTGCAAGAGGCATTTAGACAGGGAATGGAGAGAGAGTGACCATGTGCAGGCAGATGTGCAGTTTAAATTGGCGTCATGGTTGGCACAGACATCATGGGCTAAAGGGCCTGTTCCTGTGCTAATTTAATAATAGGTTCTAATAATGACCACAAAAAAACCCAGTCACTAATTGCCTTAAGGAGAGGAAATCTGCCATCCTTCCCTGGTCGAGTTTGTAAGCAACACCAGACCTGTGTGTAGTTGACTCTTAAATGTTTGTCTAAAATGGTCACTCACTGCAAGAGTGATTAGCGATGGGCGACAAATACTGGCATAGCCAATGAGGTCTGGAAAAAAAGCTACCTCTGACTAGGCTTTTGGTCACCCATGGACTTGTGTTTCCTTGTGTGACTTAATGTGTGTCAAAGCACCTTGGGGAAATGCTGGTAATACTCAGCAGCACGGGCTGCATCTGTGAAGAGAGAAACAGTCAACATTTCAGGTCGAAGACCCTACGTCAGAACTAAATAGAAGACAAAAGAAGCTTCGGGGAGGGGTTGTCTCTGATGGGGCAAAACCAGGGTGACTGTGGTTAAGCTGTGAACAGGGTTATCTGGTTAATGCGTGAACGGGAGCAGTTAGAGAGTAAGAATGTGAGACCTGCGAAATGCAGAGCAGGAGAACAAGTCCAACAGGTCCGGCTGGGCACGTTTTCCATTCCCAGAGGGAGAAAAACAAGAAAAAAAACACACACCGAGATAATATTACTGATGGACGACTGATGCAGAATGAGAAATCAAGTTACCTGAAGTTGTAGAATTCATTTGAGTCCAGAAAGCTGCAACGGGTCCAGACAGAAGATGGTGTTCCTCGAGCTTAGGTTGGACCTCACTGTGACAGTGCAGGGGCCTACAGGCCGATAGGTCAGGGTGGTAGAGGGATGGAGAATTAAAGTGGCAGGGAACGAGGAGCTCGGCATTGCCCTTGTGGGCTGAACACAGGTGCTTCACAAAGCAATCGCGCAATCTGCGTTTGGTTGGAAAACTAGGTTGGAAACCTTGCCCTATCAAAGGAACCCACATAACTCTGTGGCAGAAAGCAATGCATACAAAGAGTAATGGAAATCCAGTGCCCTCAGGATCTGTTGAGGCTGTGGCGTGGGTGATGGCGAGCAGCTGGAAAAACTGGGTTGTCCAAGGTTGTTGCAGGACGTGGAGGCAGGAGTTGTGGTACATGTCAATCGAACTGAAAGGAGGTTAGTGTTGATGAAGTGATATCATTGTGCCATTGCCAGTTTAGTTTTGCATCAATCACACACGTGTGTAATGTTATGCATTATTAACAATTTTGTTTCTTACAGTGTGTGGGGTTCGTGGGCTGGACCAGAAGACAACAAATATAGTGTCATGAAGTATGAACATGGTACAGGCTGCTGGCAGGGGCCAAACAGATCCACCATGGTAAGTGGATTTGGATAATAGTTTGTTGCCAGGTGCAGGATTCAGTGCTGCTGAATCTGGAGGTAGTGGATCAGGTATCTGGGCAGCTCAGTCCAACATGCCTCCAAGGCAGTTTCACAAGTTCAAGTCTGATGGCAGGGCCTGAGTGATCAGGTTGATGCCTTGGTGCACTCTTCATGGGTTTCTTTGATATTTTCTCTTTTGGTTGGGCCGTCTTCCACCTGCGACACTTTTCCGTAGGAATAGTTGGGGCAAGCGGCATAAATCCATTTCAGGAAGAGCAAGGTAGGTGCAAGAATAAAATCAGGATAAGACTTCATACAGGTGGGTTTTTTGAGAAAGCTCATGGTGCATAAACATTCGTGTGGCCCAGACAGCTTGTTTTGGTTGTGTAGTCAAAAGAAGGGATGTTCTGCAGTGTAAGTCAGCAGTCAGTAATCAACTGATTTGGCAGCCTCAATTGTGTGCTCAAATCTTAGTTGAGGGATTGAGTTCACACGAGACGTTTTCTCCCACGGCTGAGATGTTCAGTTGCCACTGAACCCAACAGCCACCAAAGGGGAGGAAACAATTGAAAGCGAAAGAGGCATCCGTTGTTCAATTCTTGAATCTAACTTAGAATTTCAAACCCAGTGGGGACCTTCTTTGAATTATTTTCAAAACCTTTGATTTGGTGACTGAAATACAGACATTGGATGATATTGTTAGGTTTCAAGGGTTTTTCCTTATCTTCTCTTTTATCAAACAGCTTCGGTTTTGGTAGTGGGGAAAGATTTTTTTTATAATAAAAATATTCCAATTTTTTCTTTATTAACTATTACATGTGATTATTAATTTGGAATATTGTGATCTTAAGTATGATTTAACACAATGTATTCAGTAGTATCTTTATCCTTTTTTTGATGCATGTACTCTTTTTTTTCATGGATTTAATAAAAATATTGTCAAAGGAAGTGAAGGAGGTTAGTTTAATATTTAACCTGTTCACAGGGGCTTTAACAGCACTGGTTAATTACCAACAGGTTAAGCTTTCTTGTGGTAAAGAGACTGTTGTGCTGTCGACATCGGAGCCCAGCCGGTGCGAATACCTGATGGAATTTTCGACTCCAGCCTTTTGTCAAGAGGAAGTTCAAGAAGGTGGCTCAGACCACGATGAACTGTGAGCTTTGGCAATGGATGTAACAGGTGAGAAAGTCTGATGGCAGTTTATGGTCTTAACCTATTTCCTTCCCACTTAATCAGCTAGATAGGTTTTTGAAAGCAGTCCAGTGACTGAGCTTCTTCCTTGATCAGGGAGAATCACGATTACTGCCTCAAGTGATGGAAGCTGAGGAAACGATGCAGATGTACGAGCAAAATAAAGAGCAAATCGTTATTTTTAAAAAGCTCTTGTTGGACCTTGTTTAACAATTAATGTGCATTATCAACCTCTGTCATGGAGGGAAGTGTGTTGCAGGTATTGGATACCATGCACATTCAGACTGTGCTTTGGATCAGGTTTCAGGTGTTCATTGCGAGAGCCACATCGGCTGGAAGGACCATTTCGAGGCTGGAGAGTTGTGAATGAGGAGACAATCTCGGGGTAAAGAATTGGACACTTGGGACCAAAAGTGTAGAAGATTGTCAAAGTATACAGCGGGATATAGATCAGTTGCAGATATGGCCAGAGAAATGACAAATGGAGTGTAATCCAGCCCAAATGTGAGGTGTTGCACTTTGGAAGATCAAATGCAAAGGGACAGTACACTGTTAATGGCAGGACCCTTAACGGCGTTGATGTACAGTGGGAACTTGGGGTCCACGTCCATAGCTCCCTAAAATTGACTGCTCAGGGAGATAGGGTGGTAAAGAGGGCGTATGGCATGCTTTCCTTTCTTAGTCGGGGCATTGAATTCAAGAGCCAGGAAGATTTGTTGCAGCTTTATAAAACTCTGGTTAGGCTGCATCTGGAGTGTTGCATTCAATTCTGGTTGCTCCATTATAGGAACGATGCGGAGAGGGTGCAAAAGCGGTTTACCAGAATGCTACCTGGATTAGAAGGCGTGTGCTATGAGGAGAGGTTGGACAAACTTGGGTTGTTTTCTCTGGAGTGGCAGAGACTGAGGGGAGACCTGATAGAAATGTATAAGATTATTAGAGGCATAGATAGAATAGACAGCTAGGTATCTTTTTCCCAGGGTTGAAATGTCTAATACTAGAGGGCATGCATTTAAGGTGAGAGAGGGAAAGTTCAAAGGAGATGTGCGGGGCAAGTGTTTTTTTTTACAGTGTGGAGGTGCCTGGAATGCACTGCCAGGGGTGGTGGTGGAGGCAGACGATAGAGGTGTTTAAATGGCAGTTAGATAGGCACATCAATGTGCAGAGAATGGAGGGATATGGATATTATGTAGGTGGAAGGGATAAGTTTAGTGAGGCGTGTAACTAGTTTAATTATTTCAGAGCCAAAGGGTCTGTTCCTGTACTGTACTTTGTTGTAAAATGAAAGAAGCTTCTTTCCGGCAGGGATATTTTCGTAAATCTCTAGCTTGGGACTGTTTTAGCCATTGAACGTATTCAGCTGGGGTCAGGAGTTTTTATTTTTGTACATAGGATTTGGAGATTGTACGGGAAAGAGGACTTGAGGCACAGAAGTGGAGACGAGACTGCAGATGCTGGAATCTGGAGCAAGAGGCGAGCATTTTGCTTGGTGTGCATAAAATGACTAGTTAGTCATGTGACATGTGTTAGTCATGGTCTCCCTGTCACAGGAAGGTTGAAGATCAGATCTGGGACGTTGCCAGGACTGGAAGATTTTAGTTGTGAAGAAAGATTGGATAGTTGTGTTACTTCCTTTGAAATTGAAGAGGCAGAGATGAGACGTGTATAAAAGTGAGAGGCAGGAATAAACTGGACAGGAAGGACCTGTTGCTCAGCAGAGTTGAGACATGGATTTAAAATAATTGTAGAGGGGAACTGAGAAACTTTGCATTCTGTGGTTAGTGTCTGAAATTCACCAACTGAGATGGTATTAAAAGTCACTTTTCAAAAAGTATTTGTCTCTGGTCTTTAAGTATGTAGCCTACTGCCCAGACTGTGGGATGAAGCTGGTTAGCTCTTTGTGAGCTAGCATGGAGACTGGGCTGAATGGCTTCCTTCTGTCGTGTAAGTTTCCATGCAATGAAATGCCTTGCTTGATCCAGGGAGCAGGTCTGTTCTGGTTCCCAGATAATAAACAAATACATACAGAAGATTATCAACAGGTCAGGCTGCATCTGCGGGAAGGGAAACGTTTCAGGTTGATGATCTTTCATCAGACCCTGAAACATTATCTATGTCCACACAGACATGGCCTGAGCTGAGGAGTATCTCCAGCATTTTCTGCTTTTCACTTTGGTCAGTATTTTTCCAGTCACAAGTTGCTTAAACTTTTCCCCACAGATAGGACAGACAGACATTTCTCCTTCCACATTCAAAGGCCAATGATATTCAGATCCAGATGAATCAGGTTAACTTTGTGTTTTTCTATTCTCAGCTTGTGTTTTTCTATTCTCAATTCCCTGGTTGTGCCTTCTGCGACCCAGCCCAAAGGGAAGGAAACCAATATCCATTGACAATCATAGAGTCATGCAGCACGGAAACAGGCCCTTCAGCCCAACTGGTCCATGCCGACTGTGTTGCCCAGCGAGCTAGACCCATCTGCCTTCATTTGGCCCATAGCCCTCTAAACCTATCCTCTCCATGTACTTATCTAGCTGGCTTTTAAACGTTGCTAATGTGCCCGCCTCAACTACTATTTCTGGCAGCTCAATTCAAATATGCACCAGCCATTGTGTGAAGAAGCTGCCCCTGATGTCCCTTTTAAACCTCTCGCCCCTGATCTTAAACCTCTGCCCTCTTGTTTTTAGCTCCCCCTCCCTGGGAAAAAGACTGTGTGCCTTCACCCTGTCTATGCCCCTCATGATCTTGTATACCTCCATCAGGTCACCCCCTCAATCTTCTATGTTCCAGGGAATGAAGTCCGAGTGGACACAACCTCTCCTTGTAACTCAGGCCCCCAAGTCCAGGCAACATCCTGGTAAATCTTTTCTGTCCTCTGTCTAGTTTAGTAACATGTCTCCTGTAACCTTGATCACAATACTCCAAGTGCAGCCTCTCAACATCATATATAACTGCAACATAACTTCCCATCTCCTATACTCAGTGTCCTAACTGAGGAAGGCCAGCACGCCAAACGCCTTCTTCATCACCCTGTCTGCCTGTGATGCCGCCTTCAACAAACTATGCACTTGCACTGCCAGGTCTCCTTGTTCCAACACACTCCCCGGGGCTGACCATTCACTGTATAAGTTCACCATTTCATGTTCATCACATGGTGAATCCTCCCCTCAATCTCCGTTCCAGGGAATAAAGTCCTAGTCTATGCAACTTCTCCTTGTAACCCAGGCCCCCAAGTCCAGGCAACATCCTGGTAAGCTGTGACTTGTGCAGGTTTGAACAGATCCCTCTGCAGTCCAACGAATTGTAGAACTCTGGCTGCACCAACCGCTGTGAACAAACCAATTTAGACATAAAAACAAATCAGGAAACTAGTATTTGTTCTCTGGGTATTGGTATTGGTTTATTATTGTAACTTGTACCGAGGTACAGTGAAAAACTTGTTTTGCATACCGATCGTACAGGTCAATTCATTGCACAGTGCAGTTACATTGGGTTAGTACAGAGTGCATTGAGGTAGTACAAGTAAAAACAATAACAGTACAGAGTAAGGTGTCACAGCTACAGAGAAAGTGCAGTGCAATAAGGTGCAAGGTCACAACAAGGTTAGATCGTGAGGTCAAGAGTCCATCTTATCGTATAAGGGAGCCGTTCAATAGTCTTATCACAGTGGGGTAGAAGCTGTTCTGAAGTCTGGAGGTATGTGCCTTCAGGCTCCTGTATCTTCTACCTGATGGAAGAGGAGAGAAGAGAGAATGACCCGGGTGGGTGGGGTTTTTGATTATACTGGCTGCTTTGCCAAGACAGCGAGAAGTAAAGACAGAGTCCAAGGAGGGGAGGCTGGTGTCCGTGATGCACTGGGCTGTGTCCACAACTCTCTGCAGTTTCTTGCGGTCCCGGGCAGAGCAGTTGCCGTACCAAGCCTTGATACATCCGGATAGGATGCTTTCTGTTGTCCCAAATGTGATTGTTCTTTCTTTTGCAGGTTGATGGATCCTCTGTGTGAAGAAGTGGATGAGCGTGGAGGGGCTTGCCGCACTGCTAACCCAGCAGGCGCCTTCTCTGATGGACTTGTTCTTTGTATAGTTGAAGCCCTCCCAACGGGCAGTTTTCCCAAAATATTTCCTTTATTCCCAGGGTATTTGACCGTCCCATGCTATCCCGTCCCATTCACAGAGCTAATGTAAATTTTACAAGTCTCTTGTTTTTAATGTGGGTTTTGTCTCCTCATTTCCTCTTCCCTTTATTATATCCACAGAGTATGGCGGCTCAGTCTGGCACCCAGTCCTGAGCAGCATGCTACAGGCCTCTTTGAAATTAAGTTGAAATTTTCTGTGATTTTTTAAAACTTAGAGGAGAATAATAAATCAGTGGGCTGATTGGGGCTGTGGTACGTTGGTTGGCCAGTGTTTCTAAGTCGCACATCTTTTATTTTCTTAAAAGAGGTCTTGTTCGGCTCTGGACTTGGTTGTAGGCATGCTGCAGATTTTTGATTGAGGAACTTCCTTTCCCATGGGTTCTTTCT
Source organism: Pristis pectinata (assembly GCF_009764475.1). Taxonomy (NCBI): domain Eukaryota; kingdom Metazoa; phylum Chordata; class Chondrichthyes; order Rhinopristiformes; family Pristidae; genus Pristis; species Pristis pectinata. Next base: position 3,035,549 of record NC_067435.1, on the reverse strand, counting down.
TCCTTCCCCATTCCCACTCCTCTCTCAAGAAGCAGCTTCTACTGTGTTAACATTGGAAGTATCCTAAATGTGAAAGTACCAAAATAGCCAACTGTTGTCTGTGCTGAGTTTCTAATTTGTTTAACTTTCCTCGTTCCCCTCCCAGCACCACCACCACCTAGTCTTTTTCTCCTTTTAACAAGTGCTTGAAACCTTAGTGTTCTCCCTCGATGGGAGGCCAAGGCAGTTAATGTGACGGGTTTTTCTAACAGGTGTTTCTCACTACTCAGCTGGCTGGATTCAGGCAGAGTGAAACAGGTTTTCTAGGGGCCTTTATTTTACTTCCACGAGGGACAGATGTGTTTTCTTTTTGCCTCTGCTGTAATATCAGCGGGAAACCAGTAAGTGTGTATTACTTGAATGTGTGATAAGCAGGTGATTCTGTTGTGCAGCAGTTAGAGCTACGGTTTTACAGCCTTGCTGGCTTTGGTTTTGTTGACGTGCTGCTCACACCTGCTTCTCGCATGACTTGCTGCCCCTCTTCCCTCCCCACCAGTATCAAGGCAAATATGATTCAAACAGGCCCTGTTTAGTTGCATCTTCAATGCACTTGAGTCAAACCCAATTTTAGTGTGAACCTTTGGTGTCTGTGACCAAGCAATCGTGTCTTAAAAAAAATATTGAGTAGGATCATTGTATTTTTCTTATCTGACCGTAAACCATCTTTCCAGAGGTGACCAAACATTGCCCAGTTGTTGTCCCTTCAGCGGTTGACTGCCCTGTCAGCTGGTTACAATCACATGCTGCCATGGTCAAGTAAAATTGTATTAAATGAATATCTTAATGGTGACAAAAGAAAATAAACTGGTGGCTGGAGCTGGAATGAATGTGTTTTCCTGTCACTTCTTTGTCCCTTTGCAGAAAACCTTGCATGGGATCAATGCAGCCTTGATTGCAAGTACAACCACACTGGTTGAACTATATCCTGCACTATATCCTATATCCTTCACACGCTGGATTCAACATGTACCAGGCCGAACTGGGTTTGGAGGAAAGGTGTCATTAGCTTCAGAGTAGTGGTTCAGTAATGAGAAGCAAAAATTGCTCTAAATAACGGTAATTGGCTTATTATTGTCACATGTACTGAGATACAGTGAAAAGCTTTGCACGTCATCCAGACAGATTCCGTACATAATTACATCAAGGTAGTACAAGGGGAAGAACAGTAACACAATGCAGGATATAGTGTTACAGTTGGAGCCCCCACACCAGGCGGTGATGCAACCATTCAGAATGCTCTCCACCGCACATCTATAGAAATTTGCAAGTCTTTGGTGATGTACCAAATCTCCTCAAACCCCAAGGAAGTAGAGCCACCAGTGTGCCACCTTCATAATTGCATCAATGTGTTGGGCCTAACACAGCTCCTGGGAAATGTTGACACCCAGGAACTTGCTCATTTTTTCCACCGCTGACCTTTCGATGAGGACTGGTGTGTGTTCTCTTGGCTTCCCCTTCCTGAAGTCCACAGTCAATTCCTTGCTGACGTTGAGTGCAAGGTTGTTCTTGTGACACCACTGAACCAGCCAATCTATCTCACTCCTGTACGCTGCCTGATCGCCATCTGAGATTCATCCAACAACAGTAGTGTCATCAGTGAATTTATAAATGGTATTTGAGCTGTGCCTAGCCACAGTCATGAGTGTAGAGAGACTAGAGCAGTGGGCTAAGCACGCATCCTTGAGGTGCGCCTGTGTTGATTGTCAGCGAGGAGGAGATGTTATCACTAATCCATACTGACTGTGGTCTCCCAATGAAGTTGAGGATCCAGTTGCAGAGGGAGGTACAGAGGCTCAGGTTTAGAAGCTCGTTGATTAGTACTGAAGGGACGATGGTGTTGAATGCCGAGCTGTAATCAATAAGCAGCAGCCTGACGTATGTCTTGCTGTTGTCTAGGTGCTTCAAAGCAGAGTTGAGAGCCAGTGAGTTTGCATCTGCTGTAGACCTGTTGCAGCAGGTCCAGGTCCTTGCTCATTGATGGTAATTAAATGGCAAAGCCGTTGGTGGAAAACTCGCGGATACTAGCTTGGTAAAGTAAATGAGGCAGCATTGCTGGCTGTGTGAAACCTGAGGTGCCGATCACTCAGTGCCTCCAAAGGCAATATCTCAAGTTTACATCATCAGGCCTGTATTTCCCAGTAGAAACCGCGAGCTAACCACAGGGATGGTAATGATGATCCATGTGCACTCATTTCAGTGGCACTTGTTACGTACCAGCAACAAAAGAAACACACTGAGTCATGGATGAGTGTCAGAAACTATTGTTGGTAATTACTTATGATGATAAGAAAAATAAAAGTAAAAATGTTAGATCTTAAACATTAACCCCAAGAACTAAACCCGAAGTGTGTGTGTGTGTGTGGCAAATTCCCAAACTCCAAGTCCAGGAATAGTTCTCAAAGTTCAGTTCAGCAAGCCATAAGGTAAAACGTGAGCAAAAGCTTTTGCAAAAACCACCGTTGACTGAAGAGATGATGTAGAGAGATTACAAAATCCAAATGTTCCACGATGGAACCCATACGACACCTCAGTCACCTATGATCTCCACTGCTTTGTTCCGAAGTATCTGCCACCCCGAAAGGCATCGGAATTGTGGCCGTCCACAGAAATACCTGTTTCCTTCTACAGGTTAATGACAAAGCGGACTCCTGGATTATTCCAAGAATCCATATGCGGATTGTAGTGACAGACACAGTTATTGTTTTTCATCTATTGATAGAGACCAGCAGGCAGGGTGTCTCTCTCCCTTCTCTCTCTTTTCTGACTGACTGCTCCAAAACGTCAGCACGTCCTTATCTCCTGTTGTTGTCGTAATCACGCACCCCCCCCCCACCTCTCCCCCACACACGCACTACTGTGCTATGTCCTAAAGGGACATTCACCAAATAGTAACACACTCCTTACACTCGTGCACACAGGTAAGTAAATGTGTGCAAATTAACCAGCCTATGTTGCTATTTAGTAACGGCAATGAAAGCACTCGTCGATGGAAAAATGTACTCTTATTTTGCCATTTTACCACTTGTATAAAATATTAAATGTGTGCAGATGTGTTGGCATCAAATGCCCAACAAAATATCCATAATTTTCAAATCATTTTCATTGCAATAAACACCTCTAAACTTGTAAGCCACAGGTGGCCAGTGGGTAAGTTAATGGCAGAGTTGTACTGTGTGTGAAGCTAAGCGTTGAGAACAGTCGAAGGACTGGCAGAATTTTAAACCAGTTACAAAACCGTAAGAGGAAAATGGTTGAGGTCCTGTCTTCCCTTGGGACTCCACTGTCAGTAAGTGGCTTCTTCAGCAGACAATCTGAGGTGCTACTGGTCCTCTTGATGAACTAATTTTAGCATGTCTGGGCAAACTTCGATGTAGCTTTGTAACCAGAAACTGCAGTGTGGATACGACATTACAGCATTGGAGATTGGAGTAGTGAGGACACAAAGTGGATGAGGCTATTTGCTCTAATATCCCCCATTTCCATAATCCATGCCCAACACAATCCTGGTTCAGCTCTTGAGAGGGAAGAATAACTCACTGTGCTGCTTGATATCACTCGAGTGACTGCCTTTGAAAGTCATGCCCCTTTGCCTGGGCATTTGTCTCCCTAACACTGTCCCTGGTAAGTTTTTGTCAAATTCTTTAATTATTATAAATACTTTCATTTGACAAACTTCAAATCTAACCTCATCTGTGAATCCCAGGTACTTTTTAATTTTTCAGCACTAGGCATTACTAGAAAGGCCAATTATTGATTTCCCCCATTCCTAGTTGACATCAGACTAAGTAGCTTGCTTGGCCACTTCAGTCAACCATATTGAGTCTGGAGTCTCATTTTTCAAAGTCGGGTTTATTGTCACCTGCACAAGTCCATGTGTGCACAGGTGCAATGAAAAACTTAGCTACAGCAGCATCACAGGCACATAGCATCATACAAGCAGCATTCACAAGGAAAACAAAGAAAGAACAAAAGTCCATTTTAGTCCATATATATCTATATATAGTTTAAGGTGGCCATAGTGTTGCTAAACTGCAGTGATTAGGGTTGTGCCGGTTGGTCCAAGAACCGAATGGTTGAAGAGAAGTAGCTGTTCCTGAACCTGGTGGTGTGGGACTTCAGGCTTCTGTACCTCCTGCCCGATGGCAGCTGTGAGAAGATGGCACGGCCCGGATGGCGGGGATCTTTGATGATGGACGTTGCCTTCTTGAGGCAGCGCCTCCTGTAGATACTGCCGATGGTGGGGAGGGATGTGCCCGTGATGTATTGGGCAGAGTCCACTACTCTGCAGCTTTGTACGTTGCCGCATTGAGCAAGAACACCTGAAGGGCTGAAATTAAAAAGTTTATTCTGGTGTTCCAGATTACTATATAGATATATAAGGAATGTGGGCTTTGCAGGCAGAGCCAGCATTTAATTGCCCATCCCAAGTTGCCCTTGGGAAGATGGTGGTGAGCCGTCTTCTTGAACTGCTGACTTTGAATTCTACCACTCTCTTGGATGGGATTTGATCTCCAATCTCTGGACTATCAGTCCAGTGATTTCACTGTTACCACCTAACGCCTTGGAATTATTTTGATTTATCCACACACTCACCAGTCCGCATGCTCTTTTCAATTTTAACATGTTTGCAGTCTGAAAAAAAGGTATTTATTTTTTTGTCAGTGGTAAGCATCTCATGGGATAAATGCAAAACTATCCAGTTAGCATTGTTTTTGGGTACTTTTCTAGAAAAACAGGTTGTGCTATTAGCAGTGTACTTGTGAGAAAATCAATAGTAATACAGTGTAGGATTATATGAGACGGTTTCCATGGGTTCTGCAACAGCCTAGTAGCAAATAAACAAAATCCTTTTGAGTGCATTAAATTGAATTTAAAATTGTTTTTCACAGAAGTGCTGAGATGGTGGGTTTCAGTCCCCTCTGGTATCTCTGCTGAGTCAGGGACCTGACTGGTTATTTCATCTTGGAAGGCATCACAACCTTAGCTGAACCTAATTTGCGTAGCCTGCCCTCAGTTCTCCAACAGAGAATTGCCCTGACCAATCTGAATCAGCAGCTTTGGATTTTACATTCTTCCTTCCCCTCTTGCCCCCTGCCCCCCCCCCCCACCCCGCCTTCTGTTCCAGTGTCCTGACGGTGGTCTGTACCTTGCTGAGATTTGTGCATCCACCTGGGACATAGGGGTCTGCACGAATTCTTAAAAAGCTTGTGTGCTGGTTGGTTTCACATTAACCTCAACAGATGATGATAAGCACCCAATGCCTCGATTCTAAAATTCAGTATCGCTCTTTTATTTGTTCTTGTGGTTTTAATAAGACTGCAGAATTCGGTGTGTTGCTGGTTGTAGTTGTATAGCACAGGAACAGGCCCTTCGGCCCAACTGGTCCAGGCCGACCAAGATTCCCATCTAAGTTAGTCCCATTTGCCTGCATTTGGCCCATATCCTTCCAAACCTGTCCAAGTATGTTTTAAATGTTGTTACTGTACCTGCTTCAACCACTTCCTCTGGCAGCTCATTCCACATACTGACCACCCTCTGTGTGGGGAAGTTGCCCCTCAGGTTCCTATTAAATCTCTCCCCTCTCACCCTAAACCTATGCCCTCTAGTTCTTGATTCCTCAACCCTGGGAAAAACTGTGCACATTCACCCTATCTATGGCCCTCATGATTTTATACACCTCCATGAGATCACCCCTCAATTCTCCAAAGCTCCAGTGAAGCAATATTCCAAATGCAGCCTCACTAATGGAAAGCTGATGTTGAATTCAATAATGAGTCCTGGGTGTTGCCTAGCTAGAAGGTGGGATGCTGTACCTCGATTGTCAATGTTCACTTCCTACACTCTTCCAATGGAGCCCTCTCAGAGTGAAAGAGGGAAATAAACTGACAGGTGACTGGAGGCTCAGTGTCTCCCTCGTAGACAGGATGGAAGTATTCTACAAAATGGTCACCAGATCTGCATTTGATTTCTCCAATGTAGAAGAGACCACATTGTGAGTTCTAAATGCCGTACTCTAGAAGAAGTGCAAGGGAATCACTGATGCACTAAAAGGATTGTTCCGCTCCCTGGGTGGTGGTGAGGGATGTGGGAAAGTGCAGGTGTTGCACATTGAAGGGGAGCGATTGGGGGAGAGTTGCAAAAGGTCCAATCACCTCGGGAGGGGAGATGTGCCTGACGGGGGAAGTGTGTCGAAGATGGAAGAAATTGGAGGGTGATCTGTTGAATGGGGCTGGTGGGGTGGAGGTTGTGGACAAGGGGAACCCTCTCCTTGTTCAGGCTAGGAGGGAAAAATTGAGAGCTGAAGTGCCAGGAATAGTTACAGCCTATGATAAATTGTTTACTTTCTGATACTTTTCCCTGAGCAGAAAACAGGTATTTTCTAACCATAGTGAGTTTATTTTTATTTTTATTTTCCACTTCAGCTGCTTCTCCAGGACAGTGGGCGTCTGTGCTGGGAGACAGCTCTTTCCATTGCCTGGGGCAACATGTTGCTTGCTGGAGGGAGATACTTGAGTGGAGTCTTCTAGGAGGCAGCCATGTCCACTTTGTAGCAACAGACAATCTGCTGGAGGACCTCAGCGGGTCAAGCAGCATCTGTGGGAGAAAAGGAATTGTCGACGTTCCTTTCCCCCAACAGATGCTGCTCGACCTGCCGAGTTCCTCCAGCAGATTGTTTGTTGCTCTAGATTGCGGCATCTGCAGTCTCTTGTGTCTCCAGTATCCAGTTTGTAGTCTGGTGTTGTGGATATAAGAATTAGGAGCAGGAGTTGACCTCTCACCCTTCAGGATTATGGCTGATCTCCTACCTCAGCTTTATGTTCCTGTACTATCCTCGTATCCCTCGTTTCGTGTAATGTCCAGAAATTTATTGATGTCATTTAGAATTAGCTCAAAGATCAACCCCAGAGTAGACAATTCCAAAGGTTCACCACCCTTCACCCATTCTATGCACATTTTGAACAGAAGGGGATTGGTTTGTTACCACCCACCCTGATGGCCTCCAATGCACCTGAACCCATGGTCACCATCCAGGACCTAAAATGAGTCTTCCGGAGAATGAACCCATGGAAAGTATCTGGCCCAGGTGGTGTCCCTGGCCGTGTCCTCAGATATTGTGCTGATCAGCTGATGGGGGTATTTGCAGACATATTTAACCTCTCCCTGCTTCATTCTGAGGTTCCCACCTGTTATAAGAAGACCACTATCATCCCAGTACCTAAGAAAAACAAGGTAATGTGCCTTAATGACTACCGACCAGTGGCTCTGACATCCACCATCATGAAGTGCTTCAAAAGGCTGGTCATGGCACACATTAACTCCAGCCTCCCAGAAAACCTCGACCCACTGCAATTTGCCTACTGCAGAAACAGGTCTACAGTGGACACCATCTCCCTGGCCCTACACTCATCTCTGGAGCATCTGGACAGTAAAGACACCCACGTTGGACTATTGTTTATTGACTACAGCTCTGCCTTCAATACTATATTTCCATCACCAAACTCCGAGATCTGGGACTCAACACCTCTCTCTGCAACTGGATCCTTGGCTCTCTGACCAACAGATTGCAATCAATGAGGACAGACAACAACAACAACACGATTATTCTCAACACTGGTGCCTCACAGGACTGCATCCTCAGCCCCCTACTCTACTCCTTATACACTCGCGACTGCATGGCCAGATTCTACTCTAACTCCATCTACAAGTTTGCAGATGATACCACCGTGGTGGGCCATATCTCAAATAACAATGAGTAGGAGTACAGGAAGGAGATAGAGAGCTTAGTGACATGGTGTCATGACAACAACCTTTCCCTCAATGTCAACAAAAGAGCTGGTCATTGACTTCAGGAAAGGGGGTGGTGCACATGCACCTGTCTACATCAATGGTGCTGAGTTGAGAGGGTTGAGATCTTCAGGTTCCTAGGAGTGAACATCACCAATAGCCTGTCCTGGTCCAATCACGTAGACTCCACAGCCAAGAAAGCTCACCAGCTCCTCTACCTCCTCAGGAGGCTAAAGAAATTTGGCATGTCCCCTTTGACACTCACCAACTTTTATCAATGCACTATAGAAAGCATCCTATCTGGATGCATCATGGCTTGGTACAGCAACTGCTCTGCCCAGGACCGCAAGAAATTGCAGAGAGTCGTGGACACAGTCCGGCACATCATGGAAACCATGGACTCTGTCTATACCTCTCACTGCCTTGGTGAAGCAGCCAGCATAATCAAAGACCCCAACCACCCGGGACATTCTCCTCTCCTCTCCCATCGGGTAGAAGATACAGGAGCTTGAGGTCATATACCACCAGGCTCAAGGACAGCTTCTATCCTGCTGTTATGACTATTGAACAGTTCCCTTATATGATGAGATGGACTCTTGACCTCACAATCTACCTTGTTATGTCGTTGCACCTTATTGTCTACCTGCACTGCACTTTCTCTGTAGCTGTGACACTTTTCTCTGTACTCTGTTTTTTTTTACCCTGTACTACCTCAATGCACTGTGTAATGAATTAATCTGTATGAATGGTGTGCAAGACAAGTTTTTCACTGTACCTTGGTACAGGTGGCAATAATAAACCAACACCAATACCCTCTTCATCAAGAACTTTCTCTTCATCTCTGTCCTAAATGGCCACCCTTTATTGTGATACCCTGACCCCTTTTTCTAGTCCACTTGTTATTGTTTTCCCCTTGTACTACCTCGATGCACTGATGTGGTGAAATGATCTGTATGGATGGTATACAAAACAAAGTTTTTCACTGTACCTCGGTACACGTGACAATAACAATAAACCAACCAAACCAATGAACTAAGCCAGGTGGAACACTCTCCGTCTCTACCCAGTCGAACAAGTTTCAATGAGATCTTCTCTCACTCTTTTAAACTCCAGGCAGGAGCCCAGTCATCTCAATCTTTCCTCATATGGCAAACCTGACATTCCTAGAATCAGTGTTTATTACAATCACTCAGTGCAAGTTTGGCATGTCCCCTTTGACCCTCACCAATTTTTATCAATGCACCACAGAAAGCATCCAATCCAGATGTATCATGGCTTGGTACGGCAACTGCTCTGCCTGAGACCACAAGAAACTGCAGAGAGTTGTGGACACAGCTCAGCACATCACAGAAACCAGCCTCCCCTCTGTGAACTCTGCACTCCCCGCTGCCTCAGTAAAGCAGCCAGCATAATCAAAGACCCCACCCACCCCGAACATTCTCTCTTCTCCCCTCTCCCATCAAGCAGAAGATACAAAAGCCTCAAAGCACGTACCACCAGGCTCAAGGACAGCTTCTATCCCTCTGTTATAAGACTATTGAATGGTTCCCTTGTACGATACGATTGAATCTTGACCTCACAATCTACCTCGTTATGGCCTTGCACCTTATTGTCTGCCTGCACTGCACTTTCTCTGTAACTAACACGTTGTTCTGCATTCTGTTATTGTTTCCCTCAATGCACTGATGTGATGAAATGATCTGTATGGATGGCATGCAAAACAAGGTTTTTGCTGCACTTCAGTACATGTGACAATAATAACCCAATTTATCAATTTGTGAGTGCTATCACTTCACCACTGACTGTAGAACACAAGCGGTAAGTAGTAGGTGACGGAGGTGATTAAAACAACTGAGTGAAGGGTCAAAGATTTAGAAAACAATGTAATGAGGTCGGACAATTTATGTTTGAAACTTTCCACAGTGGCACAGCGGTCAGTTCTTCACAGCTCCGGTGTGTTAGATTTACCATGCATTCTGCTGATGAATTATAATAATAGACACTTGAAGAGCTCTCTCTCTCTGTGTTTGACAAGATTCAATGTTGCGATGCTGATATGAGTTTAGGGGTTGTTGGTGTGATTTTTAAATAAACCTCACTATAACTATGATGCATGCGGTATGAATTCTTGGTGAGGTAATCACTTTGAGTGGATTTTTAAATTAAAATCACATACCTTAAAAAAATGAAGGGTCTAAAATATTTGAATCTGCCGCAAGTTCCCAGTTGCAGTTTCCAACCTGTCGGACAGCGAGTAGATGAGGCTGGCTTCAGGTGGGATTTTTTGAAAATTTAAGATTGGTCCCAGGTTCCCTGCTACTTTCAGGGTTCTCACACACTTTATTCCACTCCCTCAGTCAAACAGGGCTCTGAAACCAGGGTAGAGAGCGAAGCCTCACATCGGTAGTGACAGTCAACAACTTCACAACAAAGGAAGAACTGATAATTCTCTATTACCTTTCATAACCTTGATGTTCCAAAACAGTCTGTAGCCATTAAAAAAGCTTTGAAAATCAGTCAGTAGAATGTCGTAGAAGTTTACAGCAGAGATTGAGGTCATTCAGCCCAACTTTCCTGGTCATTGAAGAGGATTTTCCCAAACTAATCCCACTTTGCCTGTCTCAAATCCTAGTCTTGTGGATTACAGAACAGCCAGTCTGCATCAGGTACCTGTTAAACGTCAGGGTTTCTGCTTCTCTGGTAACCTTTCACCAAGAATCACTCTACCGCTGTTTTAAAAAGACTTCTGCTTCCACCAGCCTTTGTGGAAGAGAGTTCCAAAGACCCACTATCCTCTGAGAGAAAACATCTCAGAGTTCAAGAGCTGTGAGGTAATGTTACAGCTCTATAAAACTCTGGTTAGACCACACTTGGAGTATTGTGTTCAGTTCTGGTCGCCCCACTATAGGAAGGATGTGGAAACTTTAGAGAGGGTGCAGAGGAGATTTACCAGGATGCTGCCTGGATTGGAGAGCATGTCTTATGAGGATAGGTTGAGCGAGCTAGAGCTTTTCTCTTAGGAGAGAAGGAGGATGAGAGATGACTTGTTAGAAGTGTACAAGATGATAAGAGGCATAGATCGAGTGGACAGTCAGAGACGTTTTCCCAGGGCGACAATGGCTAACACGAGGGGGTATAATTTTAAGGTGATTGGAGGAAGATATCAGGGGGATGTCACAGGTAAGTTTTTTTACACAGAGAGTGGTGGGTGCGTGGAACGCACTGCCGGCAGAGGTTGTAGGGGCAGATACATTAGGGACATTTAAGAAACTCTTAGATAGACACATGAATGATAGAGAAATGGAGGGCTATGTGGGAGGGAAGGGTTAGATAGATCTCAGAGCAGGATAAAATGTCGGCACAACATTGTGGGCCGGAGGGCCTGTACTGTGCTATAGTGTTCTATGTTCATCTCTGTCTTTATTTTTAAAGGGTGACTTTAAAGGTACCTTAAAGGGGTTCCAGATCCCCCCACCACTACTTGGGTGGAAACATTTCTCATCAACTCAGGTCTAGTATTTCCACCAGCTGCCTTAGCTCTAAGACCCCAGTTATCAGACTGTCTGCTGAAGGAAACATGGCATCTGTTCCACCCTGTGTAACCCTCTTGTTACACCTTCAAATGTTCCCTCAACCCTCACTGTTGTACAGAAATGGCTGTAAGAGAGGTGTACAAAATCATGAGGGGCAGAGAAACGGTAAATGCACTCAGTCTTTTCCCCAGGAGGTAGGAACTAAAAACTAGAGGGGACACAAAAGACTGCAGATGCTGGAATCTGGAGCAACACACAAAGTGCTGGAGGAAGTCAGCAGGTCAGGCAGCATCTGTGGAGGGAAATGGACAGTTGACATTTCGGGTCGAGACCCTCCATCTGGACTGAATACTAGAGGGCATAGGCTTCAGGTGAGAGGGGAAGGATTTAAAAGGGAGCTGAGGGGCAACTTCTTCACCCAGAGGGTGGTGGGTATATGGAACGAGCTGCCAGAGAAAGTGGTTGAGGCAGGTACATTAGCAACATTTAAAAAACATTTGGATAAGTACGTGCACAGGAGAAGTTCAGAGGGATATGGGCCAAACATGGACAAATGAGAGCCTGTTATTGTTTTCCCTGCACTGTTGTAATGAATTGATCTGTATGAATGTTGTGCAAGACAAGTTTTTCACTGTACCTCGGTACGTGTGACAATAATAAACCAATTTACCTTAGGTGGGCCTCTTGGCCGGCATGGATGAGTTGGGCCGAAGGGCCTGTTTCCATGCTGTATGATTCTGACTCTATGACATTTAAAAGACAATCTGATAATTACATGGATAGGAAAGGTTAGCGGGATATGGGCCAGACGCAGGCAAATGGATCTAGCTTAGACTGGCACCTTGGCCGGCATGGACAAGTTGGGCTTAAGGGCCTGTTTCCTCCTGTATAACTCTGAGACTATGAGATGACAGAATGGTGCAGAACTGTGAGGAAGTATATTTTTCCAACAGCGTCTCTTCAAAGTATAAAAGAGCATTAAAGCTCACTGACGACCCAGGGACCGGTTGAAAGACACAACGACAGCATGAACTCTGCAATAAGATTCTGAAGTTTATTGTCTGGCATGAAAAGTACAAATAATCAAACAGTTCAATGAAAAATGTTTACAGCTTTCACATTTGTATTCCCAGTAATAAATACTCTAAACTAGCAAGTTTGTTCCAACAAGAAATCAGCCATAATTTACCATCGAAATAAATATTAAGTTAAAGGATCGTGGGAACTTTTACCCTCTCCCCCAACTAAATACACCAAAGAGAAAAAAGATCTGTGCCTCCCCGCTAATGCCTTGTACACTCAGGCCACCAAGTTCAGGGATACATTCTGCTCACTATTTCCGTGAACCCTGAACTTCCCTCCCTTTCCCCCCGACCCCAACTTTATAATCCAGTCAACTGGACTTCTCTCATACGGAAAACATCCACGACTACCTCCGAGACTTGTTATTTTTTTACAGTTTCCCTTTGGTTGTCACCATTCACTCAATGCGCCATTAGAGGATTGGCATAGAGGTCAAATAAAAGTAAAGAAATACCAAGCGATAACATGTTAAAATCCATCGACACTACTATTAGGATAAGACTGAAAATGTTTAACAAGACAAAAGTAATAGCAAAGTTATAACAACTATCACACAAAGTAACTTCCTAATACTCAATATTTTTTGTTCCGTATGAATCACGACATAATCAGTGCACCTAAGGAGAGCCATCCTCAAACTTTAAGTTTGTTCCCTTAAGAATAAATTAAGCTAAACCACTTATTGGTAAAATTAAAGTCGTTTTTTGTTTAAAACTTGCAAATATAAAGGAAACATAAATATACACAGAACGACTTTTACAATGCGATAATATATATTCAACCTCTGAATAAGTTAAGCTACAAGAAGCTATTAATTGCCAAAATATTAACTAGGTCATGGTGCTTTTTTTTACATTTTTTTGTTCTGCAATGTAAGCTACCACAGATTCGTACAATACACTTAACACGGTTTTAAAACAATAGAAAATCTTTTTTTTTAACCTTTTTTTAATCTTAAAAACTATTCTAACAAAATGAGACCCATGTTTTACACATAGAGTTCCAGACACAAAGAAACGTCTGACGTTAAAGAGAGAAAAATAATAGCAAAAAAGTGAGAATGCAAACTAACTGGCAAGTTTGGTAAATAGTCAAGTCTTGGGGGAGAGGAGGGGGAAATCTTAAAAAAGCCCCACCCCCACACACAAAGTCAACATGGGTCAAAGCAAAATTGAAAATCAAAAGCTTTTATTTTAAAGGTAACAGAGCCTTTAGTGCTTTGCTCAGTTTTGAAAAAGATAAGGTAGGGCTTGCGTCAGTAGCTTTCTGAAAACCTTTCCTTAGGAACACACAAAGGGTCAACTAGCACCTACCGTCCCCAAAAAAGGAAGAATAACGTATCTTAAAGAGGTGGTAAAGATAAATAAATATACTGAGGCCCTCAAACGAATGATCAAACTATTTGGATTAAAGAGAATAGTGTCAAAAATAAAAAGCTTGACGTCATCCTTTTATTTTGTCCTTTACGTACAACTTCAGTACCTGGGACCAATTTTTAATCGGGCTCCTTCCCAAAGACCCCCATTTGCTCCCTTTCTGATCCATCGGCAGGTTGCTGAGTGCTTAACATTCAGCAAAGGCAGCTGACGGAGGGTGGCGTGGTGTTCGGTCTTCATAAGCCGCGTTAGTGGTCAGAGGATGCAAAGGCGCAATGTTGAGACCGGGTCTGGTTGAGTCACTGAGACCAGGTCCTCACTGCAGAGACAGCCTGTCTTAGTTGGTCTTCCTTGATTTTAAGAAAAACTCTTTAGGACCACCGACAGCTGATGCTGCTCTCCACCAAAGGGGACTGTGTTGGTGCCAACCAACACTAGATAGTTGTCCACATATTGTACAGATATCTGCTTGACTTTACTAACTGAAGAGATAAGATTTAACTGAAGTCTGACACTTCTCTACAACGGTGTAAATGAACAATAAATTTTGAGGGGGGGGTGAACTTTGTATTATATAAATTGCCATAAACTGTCTTTGGGGCCAGACATCCAAATTGGATAAGAAATACATGTATTTAAATAGCATCTTACTGGGTCTATCAAAAACAACTCAAACCCTTCGTATATAATGAATGACTTTGCAAATGCTGAGAGGGAGAACACCCATGCATGCTTCAGAAGAAGTGTTGAATTCTTTTCCTTTAAAAATAAACTTACACCAACAAAAGGAACAAAATCAGAAAAGGACCTTGTGAACATGACAATTTGCCCATCTTGTTCAAATAAAACAGGTTTCCAAGACCGGCAAAGCCAGGAAGTTGAAAGTCAATTGACTTTTATTTTTTTGGCAATCTTCTCTTTAAAAATGTCGATCTAGTACAGCAACTAAACAGGAAGGCCTCAACGAAATCTTGTCAGCTGTTATGATGTCACTGTGTGGAACCTGTACTGTTGAGAGAGTGCTCCCCATCAAACTATATGCTCTCAGTATCACTGAGTACAAACTTAGTATCAACAATTCTTGCTCGAAAACAATGTGTTTTATGCTCCCTTTTTTGTCTTAAAAAGTTATCAGTCTAGAGCACATGTGACAAAACTGTCCTCCCCTCCCACTAAAAGAACATAGCCTGTCAAAATATTCTCTTTTTTTTCGATCAAGGTTCTGTAAAAATTTTCAATGAGGTCTTTTTCTTTTTTATAAAAATAGATTTTTTTAAACCCATTCACATCAAAGAGATCACCTCTTTGGCAAGATTTATTATAATATGAAAAGTCATCAAATGTTTTGCCAATGTTGTTTTGTTAGAACCCTCCCATCCCACATGGTAATAAGGACTTTTTACAATAATCTATCTATCACAATAGGAAGAGCTCGGAAGGGGGAGACAAACGATTAGAAGTCTGCATCATATTCTTTCAACAGGTCTTCAGGATTTTTAGATACATTGTAAAGGGAATCACTTATGAATTTTATCTTTAAAAAAGCCTATACATTAATACCTTTCATTTCTCTTTTGTCAGTCCTTCCACACTCAAAGGATTGTTAGAGACATTTATGTTGTTCTGAACACAGTAGACCCTCTCTGGAACTATCTGCAAGGCATCCTTCTGTATATAAAGGTTCAATGGACATGATTTATCTCCACCTGTGATGTAATGAGATGCTTGATCCTGATAACACTTCAGAATACATTTGTATCTTGATCTCTACAACTCTCTCTGTATTCTGGATTTGATTTATTTAACTAAATGGTGAAATACATGGTTGAAAGGTGATTTAATGCCAATTGCTACTGAGGGCATTGAGAAATCATTGTTAAGTGGGAGGGGGAGACAATTTGTTTGCTTTTCAAAACAACTCCCAAATATGTTTAGATGGGGAGGGTGGGATCATGTCAATCTGTAGTTGCTTGGAAAACCAATTTTGTCTCCAACTGAAAAGGAAAGTACATAGAGTTGAATCGATAAATGTTTAAAGAAAAATTCTCTACTATCGCTGGCATGCCTGAGCTTCTATTTTGGTGTCTGGATATATTTTGGTAGCAATTTGTACAGCATTCTTCCCTATATGGCACCATTAATAGAAAGAGTCAGATGCACGCAGCCCTCTAGATACACAGCATTGAACCCAGGGTATTGCAGGGATCACTTTACAAAGTGGTTCCTCCCAGGTACCTTCTGGCCAGCTACTTAATGAGAGGCAACGAAAGACCTCAGACAGTGTAAAAGTGTGTGATTGTGGAGCAATTGTGTGCAATGCATACCCTTTCCAATCTTTGATAACCTTCCCACATCTAAACTAACAAGGCTTTCTGATAATGCTTTTCCAACAGCTACCTAACCTCTCAGGCACGTAAATAGCCATACAAGTTTGGTTCTTTTTGCTGTACTGTTTCATGATCAGGTTGCTAACCATTAGAAGTAAATGCTGTAGTGGTAAAATGAACCTCTCATACACTTAGACTAGTTTATTACAGTCTCTTCAATAGTCATGCACAGTAGTAAAACAAGTGTGTTATAGTGAGAGGTGTTGACTTAAATGGCCTTTGTATCAACTAGGGAGGTCTAAGCAGTTCATGTCATGTGTTGAGCAGATTATACCATGATGAGAAACCATTTGTTAGTGGCGTGCATTATATGGTGCCTACTAATAATGGAATTATAAACTGTACATTCCTGATGGTGATGGTATATCACTAACAGATGTATAGAAGAATCTTTGACAAAGGTTACTGAGGTTGTGTATTAGAGCAAGAGAACAGAGTGAGTTATTTGGTTTCCCTATTAGAGGGATCCACAAACTACCTACGAACTAATGGAGGTGAAGACATATCAGAGAATGTTGTAGTGAAAGGCTATTATACAATAATAACAATGGTAAAGTCTGCCATAGGTACGTGTCAGACCAGAATTACCAACGAAAATGAAGCTTCACATAAACTGCAAAATTCATAGCTGGGGAACCCGATATAAATTCAGCTTCCAAGGAGATGACTGCTGTATAAATGCTCTACGTGGAAACACAGCTTCTGCACTTGACTCAAGTGTGGACCTCGTAGCGTCTTTGAAGCAACACCAGAGTGATATCAGCATCTACTCTCACCCCCTGTCTCTTGCAAAAAGGCCATCCCAGTCCCAGCAGATCCCAAAGCCAAAGGTCAGTGCTTGGCTGAATGGTAGAGCAGTAATAAGTCACTTCAGTCATTATGTAGTTTCAGTTGGAAAGGCATCGATTCCAACAAGAAAAGTTCCCAGTGGTTGGGGCATAATATGCCTCAATCCAGGACAAATAAAAATCTCTGAATCACCATGATGAATTAGTGCATCAACAGAGAAACTAAGGTATCTGTTACATGAAAGTTATATACACGTGCAAGGTACATCTCCACACAAGATGTATTCAACCAAAAATTCCCATTCCCACATTGCAATCCTGCCTGCAGATTCATCCCTTAAATACAAAACATTCCCAAGTTGGCAACAAAACTGCCGATTGTCACACATTTCTGCACCCACTCATATTTCCCTGCCTCCTCAAACATCAAAAAATGGCTATCTTGGACTGCTGGGGGGGGAAGAAGGAGATGCCACTCAATTTAATCCCCATGGGTCACTCTATTTTAAATGTACTGTAACCTTAACAATCTTCTACTTACAAAGGGGGTGGGGGGTGGGGAAGTGCAGGGATAGAATCGACACTTTAAGCTCTGTCTGGCGATAGTAGGTGAAGGATAAATGCGATGTGTGAAAGTAGCAGATGATTCCAAAGGGTGTTTTTGGTGGCATCCTTTGCTGCTGGGTGTGTTGTCCCCATTATGGCTGGGAGAATGCTGAATGCTTAAAGAAATTCTGATAACTCTTGTCTTTGAAATGATGAGCTAAGATGTCCTTACACCTCACTGAAAAAAAAGAGGAATATTTGTACCATTGCAGTCTTAAATCATTTTAATTTGCATCATGTGATGAAGGCATGAAGACTACAATGTCAGATGGCAGCATGCCAAGAAATGTGTGAAAGACAAGTTAAAAAGCTGGGGCTTATATTCTAGTTTCTTATAACAGTGCATCACTTGTGGCTTTGCTCATGGTTGTAGAGATCGATATTCTGGGCAAAGGTTACCAACCCATTATATGACCCATACAATATCGTCCTATTGCTTTGAACAGAATGGTGTTGATCAATGAAGGAAGAGGACACTCCACCTGATTTCCAGGCAGGTAGCACAGGTATAACTGGACAGGAGGTAGACTGTGAGGCATTTGTAGAAGGATTACTTTTCTCTGGAAACCCCAGTGACTAGAGGCAAGACTTTCCCCACAGTGCCATTACCTGATGCAGTGGGAGCAGTAATGTAAGAGTGAGCTTTGTTCAGGGTCCTGTACCTGTGATAGTTAATGGCCAGTGCCACAGTGAGGATGAATGTGTGTGCATCTTATAGACATATGTGTATGTACATGTACATGAATATGTGTGTAGAAAGGAAGGTATCAGATTAGCCATGATGTTGAGATTATCTTGCACCTATGTAGTCTACCTGTCATTAACACTGACCTGTGGAGTGGGTGTACATGAGTGAGTGAGCAGTAACAGTGTCTGTCTCATTGATGTTTGTCATTGTTTGCTACAATATTCTTAGGTTGGAAGTTTCTGACTATATGGATGATGTTTAAGCTGTGGGTGTGATTGTTGCACACAGATGTACGCAGTGTAAATAAAACTCTAACCTTTGTACTCTCTTTTGTTGATCAGCTGATACTGAACAGAATAGACGGGGGTTCTGTGGTCGCTCTGCTACAAGGTGGGACTGATCCTTAACCAAGGGCTACAAAATGCACATCGTGAAGTGTGGTCAATGTCTGACCATCCGTGAGTGGGCAGCTCTGATAGTCTCAGCAACACTGGGTACGTGAGCGGGGTCGTAGTGTTGGCTCACAGCTCTTAACCATGTCACCTTGAAGAAGCAGTCCCGCACTCTTTGAACAAAGGGGACTAAGGTGTGAATTTTAACCTTATGCTGGCAACCTGATCAGTGTTCTATCTGAGGGAGAAGTCTCCTACAGGTAACACACAAGGGAAGTCTTTTGCCAGCATTAACGCTATGACTTTTATCACAAAATGATATTTTCTCCTTAAAGCCACAAAAAATGAACATCTCACTGTACGTGGTGTAATGCCTGACAGTTATGGATAGGGCTGTTAGTTGAATCAGTCTTTTAAGTGTCTTAAGTCCTTGGGTCTGAATCTCAATGATGAACACTTGAGCCATTACAACTTCTGGGTGAGTATAATGAGATGGTGTCTTGAAATGAGGAGAGGGGACTGTAGAATGCTGAGGCGTGAAGGTGTTGGGAGTGAGAGGTCACTACAGGGGTGAACATTGCCACGATTTTACGATGTCTTCTGCCTGTTCAGCTTTAAGACCAGGGCTGAACCATCCCACAGAAATGAGCTCCGTAGTTGCCCATGTTCGATATTGCCATTTTGTTCTGTTTGGTTTTGGTTCCTGTGACAAGGTGTTAGGTACATGATGAGGACCTGACTGCAAGTCTGCTCCAACCTTCCTCAGAGTCAATCCCAAACCGGTGAAGTTTTACTAGGAACTGGGAAGTGTGATGAGCAGCATGGAGATGTAAGCTGGAGCTGTGAGATGAGGATGAGCTGTGTCGACACGGAATGGTAAGCAGTCACCCTGTGATGAGGGATGTGAACAGTCCTCCCCACCTCAGCCTTCAAGAGGCACACAATAAACAATGGAATGGCAAGGGGAAGTTGAGAAGTGCAAAGTTTTCCCGCTAAGGCATCCACAGGTTAAGCATTCTCTCCTTATTATACTTCATGAAGCTAGTCGTGTAAACAGCTCATTTTTAAATATGAAAGAATCACATGCTTCAATTTTACTTTATAAATATAGGGGTATCAAAGCACAATTTTACATCATCTGTCCTCCTGAAAGTTCAGGAATCTGTCTGACAGGATGACTCAGCGCCATGAGTTACATGTTAAAGAAGATTGCTTCATGACTGACAAGTTGCAAATGTCCCTTTAAGAACAAATGCTCTGGCATTGCTCCATCCTTGCCTAGTGGAGCTGGTCAGTAATCTACATTCTCTGCTTAAAACAGGTAACCAGAGAGAGCAAGTTTACCCCAACAAAGCAGCCTCTGAATTAATTTGCCTGTATAAAAGATTCCCACACGCAGACACTACACCTGGTACTAACTAGTCAGCCAAAGGTGTCCCAGGGGACACAGACCATGCAACTGGCTACACAACTACTCTGCTTACGTACAAGTTTTTTTGGTGAACGCCATAAACATTGTTTCAGTGTCTTCACGGTTTCTCACAGAGGAGGTCACATAACAGTTAGTAAGAAGCTATAAAAGCATCCCACAAGTATTTTTTAAAACAGGGGCACTGTCACTTTAAGATGAGATTACTCATAGCATTTCATTAAAGGGGAACCTATTTAGAAAATAAATAGTTTAACTCACAGACACAATCCATTACTAAGTGTTCTGAAACCATGCTACTATGCTGCAGGTAAGTCCACTTTGCACTTTTGCAGTCTCTGTTAGACAGGCAATTAAAACCCTTTCTTGCAGTGTGCTTAGAGTCAACACTGGAATAAGCCTCAGTAGGGTCGAGATTCTTTTTTTTTAAGCATCGTTACAAAATACTAATTCTACCAGTAAGATCACAGTACAATAGTTTACACCCAAACTACTCCTTAATCATGATTCCAAACTGTGGCCTATTTTTTGGGTGGGAGACTGGAATTGAAATGGACTTTCTGTGCGAGAACTGCAGGAGGGATGCAAAGTTACGAACTGGATGTGCCTCTCACGGTACAGAACACTTGGCAGAGACCCGTGAGCAAATTAGTAAAGACTTTTTGAAAATTAATTTACAGTAATGCACTTTAGTGTTTGACAGAGCCAAGTCCAATGTTTTAGCTGCTTGGTATTGCACATTTTCTTTTTTTTTTGTTCTTGGTTAATGAAACCGTGGAAGGGACAAGGAAAAAGAGAAAAAAAGGTAAATTAATTACGAGCTGCAATTCATAAATATTCCCCTTTAAAAGATTTTTTTCTCTATGTCAATTGCAACCACACGACACTTCTGAAAACAGGTCTTAGTGAAAATGTTCTAAGTTTCCCAGCTTTCTGTTCTGCCTTTCATTAGAAGAGATAATTACCTTCAAAGAAGGCAGTTCTAAGTACTATTATTAATATTAGGCTGGGTTAAAACCCCCTGCGTAGTATTGTTTTATATGTATTATATTCATATAATAATAGCTATGAAAAAGTATTCAAAGTTGTTTATGAAATAGCTTCCTGGTTATTTGTTGTAAGATGTCCTGTATCAATATAATGCTAACACTGGCTCTTGAAAAAAGTCTGTTTTTGTTTCACTGTAAGCCCAGGTATATTAATGGATATTTTTTTGTTTTTTTTTTGTTTTGTTCTGTTGCTGTGTGTGTTTGGTGACGTATCGATTATTTTGCTTTACTTTTTTTTGTGTTGCGGAGGGGCGCTTCTGTGTTTTGAATTTTGTTTCTCTCTCTCTCTCGCGCGCACGGGAGGCGGCTTCACGACTTGTGTGTCTTGCTCGTCTTGAAGGACACCTGCAGGACCCGGTCGCCGAGGCGGTAGCCGTTCAGGCTGGCGATGGCCATGGCCGCCTCGTCGTAGTTGGTCATGGTGACGAAGCCGAAGCCTTTGCACTTGTTGGTGTTGAAGTCACGGATGACCTTGACATTGGTGACTGCCCCGAAGGGCCCGAACAGCTGCCAGAGGACGCTCTCGTCCGCTTCGGGGGACAGGTTGTACACGAAGATGCACCAGCCAGTGCCCGTGGGGCCCGAGAGGTTGACTCCAGCCAGGCTCGTCATCCCCTCTATTGTGATTGGAGAGAACCTGGTGGACAGAGAGAGAGGGCTGCTTGGGTGTGAATCAGATTTTTAACTACTTCAGACACAAAAATAGAGATCTCAGTATCATCAGCAGACACATTTCCAAGGTTAATCTGGCTAAAGACCTCCTGTGGCATTGCCCAGGGTCACTTCAAACTGTACCCTCTCTACGTTGTGCCTCCTTAAGCCCCATCTGGTGGTCGGTGTGCACAGCTGCAGGAGCGACAGTGCGTGCCCGTTCGAGGAACTCCCACTCAACTTCTTCTCCTGTCTATAAGCCATGGTGACATTTCTCCCAAACACTTTGACTCTAGTATCTACCAGAAACCTTGCTTGCACATCAGCTGCTTAACTGCCTATGCAGTGTTGACATAGCAAGGTCCAAACGCTTAGGAAAGGACGTAGAAGCTTCAGGTCTCACTTTAGAGAAGATAACATGCTGATGTCTGCTGATGAACATGTGAATTGTTTCTTCCGAGAAAAGATACAGGAGCTTGAAAACCTGGATGACCAGACTCAAGGACAGCTTCTTCCCCACTGCTGTCAGACTCCTGAACCATCACCTCTCTCGCATCCCCTTCCCAGTGGTGCTGCCACCTTCTCAGACCTTCCGAGAAGGTGGCAGCACCTTTTCCCTTACTATCACGTCAGCATTTCTTTTTGCACTACCTCAGTCCGCACGACGATACTCTGCACCATTCTGCTGTTTTGCGCGCATTGCTGGATTTATTGCTGTATTCATTACTACGACATAAGCTGTTTACTCTGTGAGGTTCTGTGAGCGAGGAATTCCGTGGTGTATATGACAATAAGCTACTCTGAAGCTGAGCCGATAGAACAGGTTGTGACATTACACAGAAGTCTCACCCATCAGCCCCACGCCCTGCGTTTGTGCCTCACG
Source organism: Pristis pectinata (assembly GCF_009764475.1). NCBI lineage: Eukaryota > Metazoa > Chordata > Chondrichthyes > Rhinopristiformes > Pristidae > Pristis > Pristis pectinata. The sequence continues at coordinate 3,012,860 of NC_067435.1, read as the reverse complement.
CTCCCCCTCTTCAGCTTATCTCACCAACATTCCTTCCTGCCTCATGGTCATCGCTTCTGCTTAAATACCTCTTTGCTATTTACTTTGTGATAACACCCTCCATTCTCAGAGCTCTCTGGACAAAGACATACCTCCTGGATTTTTCAGTGGATTTATTAGTGACTATTTTATACTAATTGGTGCTAAATTAACTTGGAGGGTTGGCATCAGGTCAACCTTGTCCAATTCTACAGACGTTGTTGCAGGACCACATTGGTCAATGGACATGCGGATGGCCTTGACCATCAAGGCACTGAGCAATAACAAAGAGGTGCAGAACACCATGTGCCTGGAGTATTGTGGACAGTTTTAGTTGCCCCCTTATAGGAAAAACATGATTAAACTGGAAAGAGTGCAGAGAAGATTTGAGGATGCTGCCAGGACTCGAGGGACTGAGTTATCAGGAGAGGTTAGCTGGGGTAGGTCTCTATTCCTTGGAATGTAGGAGGTTGAGGGGTGACCTTATAGAGGTGGATAAAATCATGAGGGGCATGAATAGGGTGAACGCACACAGCGTTTTTCCCAGGGAAGGGGAACCAAAAAACTAGAGGGCGTAGGTTTAAGGTGAGAGGGGAAAGACTTAAAAGGGACCTGAGGAGCAACATCTTCACGCAGAGGATGGTCGGTATATGGAACGAGCTGCCAGAGGAAGTGGTTGAGGCAGGTACAATAACAACGTTTAAAAAACATTTGGATAAGTACATGAATATGGGCCAAACGTGGGCAAGTAGGACTAGCTTAGTGGTCACCATGGTCGGCATAGACAAGTTGGGCCGAAGGGCCTGTTTCCATGCTGTATGACTCTATGACACTATAGCTCTATGTGTCTTCCAGCAATTGGATCAGAGTGGGAGTGGATCTGAGTGACCAACTGAATGAACAAAATACATGTTATGGACCGATCACGTATAAAGTCAAAGTTGGCAAAATGTCACAGATTAAGACCATAAATTTCTCTAGATGTACGGTGGAGAGCATTCTGATTATTGCATCACCGCCTGGTATGGAGGCTCCAATGCACAGGATCACAAGAGGCTGCAGAGGGTTGTAGACTCAGCCAGCTCCATCACGGGCACAACCCTCCCCACCATCAGGGACATCTTCAAGAGGTGGTGCCTCAAGAAGGCAGCATCCATCACTAAGGACCCTCACCATCCGGGACATGCCCTCTTCTCATTACTACCATCAGGGAGGAGGTACAGGAGCCTGAAGACCCACACGCAACGATTCAGGAACAGCTTCTTCCCCTCCACCATCAAATTTCTGGATGGTCCATGAACCCATGAACACTGCCTCGTTATTCCTTTTTTTTGCACTATTTATTTATTTTTGTAATTTATAGTAATTTTATGCCTTTGCACTGTACTGCTGCTGCAAAACAACAAATTTCACGTCATCTAGGTCAGTGTTAATAAACCTGATTCTGATTCGGAACTCTGCTGCTCCTCAGAGCTAGGTGTGACCCAAGCAACGCACCCTGCCATTGACTTTTTTTGACCTCTGCAACAATCCAGCTAACCACAGGTTGCCCCACAGTAAAGCCCCACCAGCAGTTTCCCAGGGCAGCTGAAATGGACAATCAGTGGGGGGGGGGGGGGGGGTCTGATCACATATTAACCAGCTCCAACTTGCGGCAAGGTATGTGGAGTACTGAGGGGGAGACACTTCATGGCAACCTTTTCCCCAGAAAGGCGATCTCTCAGTGTAACAATGGGCAGAAACTTGGGAATGGATTTGTATTGAATCATGTTCATCATTTCGGATGGAGTGTTTAGGCAGGATGGACAGAGAGAAGTTGTTCCTGTTACCAGATGCCCAAGGCCAAGCCGTGTCCAAATTTTAACAATTGGGCGAGATGCAGAAGGAAGTGAGGATGAAGTTTTTTAGGCAGAGTAGGGTTATGATCTGGAACTCACTCACTTACAGGGGCGGTGAAAATGGAGTCAGTCAGGGCCTACGGAAAGGGAGAAAAGATTGTGCAGAAAAGATTTACCAGGATATCGTCTGGACTTGGGGGCCTGAGTTACAAGGAGAAGTTGCGTAGACCGGACTTTATTCTCTGGAACGTCGGAGATTGAGGGGTGACCTGACACAGGTATACAAGACCATGAGGGGCATAGACAGGGTGAAAGCACAAATTTTTTTACCCAGGGAGGGGGTGCTAAAAAACAAGAGGGCATAGGTTGAAGATCAGAGGTGAGAGATTTAAAAGGGACATCAGGGGCAGCTTCTTCACACAAAGGGTGGTGCGTATTTGGAACGAGCTGCCAGAAATAGTGGTTGAGGCGGGCACATTAGCAATGTTTAAAAGCCATCGTGATAAGTACATGGATAGGAGAGGTTTAGAGGTCTATGGGCCAAACATGGGCAGATGGGACTAGCTCACTGGGCAACACAGCATGGATGAGTTGGGCCAAAGGGCCTGTTCCTGTGCTGTATGGCTCTATGGGAATCAGATGGGCATTTGTGAGAGAATAATTTATCAGGCTTCAGAGACAGAGGAGATCGCTCCACTGGTAACTGGCAGAGACCTGATGGATCCAACAGTTTTTGTCCAATTCAGGACAACTGCACGGCTCTCTGCGTTCTCTGCCAGCAGTGACTGGATTGGCAGCAGGCCTGTGCCTTCTGCAGAAGATTGCAGGTTCATGGCCTGTTTCAGAGACTTGAGTTCAAAGTCCAGTTTGACCTTTCAGTGCCACGTTGAGGGAGTGCTGCTCTGTTGGATGTGCCATCCTGCAAGCAAGGCGTTAAACCACGGTACTTGCTTTCTGAGGTTGGCATAAAATATTCCATTTTACAACACTGAAGAGAGTCATCCAGCAATATCTATCTCTCAATCAATACCACTGAAGCCATCATTTCATGACTATTTATGAGATCTTTCTGTGTGAAAATTGGTCGCCTCACCTCACACATAACCAGTGACTTCGTTTTAAAAGTGAACTTTTGTCTTTGTTTTTAGAGATTTTGCCAAAATCTAAGCCTGTCGCTCTCTCACTCGTTCTCTCTCTTTCTCCCCTCTCTGTTCCATCTTTCTCTCTCTCTCCTCTCTTTTCTTACTCTCACTCGCTCTCTCTCTCTCTTTCTCTTTCCCTCTATCTCTCTCTCTCTCACACACACAGAAATTAGACTATTGCTCTGCTGACTTAAGTTCAAAATCCAACCTAAATCTGGAATTAGAGAGCTGGTCTCAAAAATTCATCAATGCCTCCAAGGAAAGGAAATTTACCATCTTTTAGGTGATTCTTAACTGCCCCCTGAAAAGGTCTGTCCAGCCATGGTCCAAGGGGCAGTTAATGCCCACCTTGCCAGTAACATCTGCACTCCAAACATCAGCTTAAAAAGAACAATCTAATGCACGGCTCCCTGTAACTCTGTTAGTTTCTGAAGAGATACTGAGATGTCACAGGATGAGATTCTGTGGGAGAGTTTATAAAAGAGTTTGGAAAAAAAAGCTGCATAACTGATTTTATGCTGCGGTCGAGAGGGTTGATAGCTTCAAGTTCCTTGGAGTGAACATCACCAATAGCCTGTTCTGGTCCAACCACGTAGATGCCAAGTCCAAGAAAGCTCACCCGAGTCTCTATTTCCTCAGGAGGCTAAAGAAATTTGGCATGTCCCCTTTGACCCTCACCAATTTTTATAGATACACCATAGAAAGCATCCTATCTGGATGCATCACGGCTTGGTACGGCAACTGCTTTGCCCGAGACCACAAGAAACTGCAGGGAGTTGTGGACACAGCTCAGCACATCACGGAAACCAGCCTCCCCTCCATGGACTCTGTCTACACTTCTCGCTGCCTCGGTAAAGCAACCAACATAATCAAAGATCCCACCCACCCCGGACATTCTCTCTTCTCCCCCCTCCCATTGGGCAGAAGATACAAAAGCCTGAACACATGTACCACCAGGCTCAAGGACAGCTTCTATCCCGCTGTTATAAGACTATTGAACGGTTCTCTCGTACGATAAGATGAACTCTTGACCTCACAATCTACCTCGTCATGGCCTTGCACCTTATTGTCTGCCTGCACTGCACTTTCTCTGTAACTGTAACACTTTACTCTGCATTCAGTTATTGTTTTCCCTTGTACTGCCTCAATGCACTGTGTAATGATCTGTATGGCCGGTACGCTAAATAAGTTTTCCACTGTACCTGGGTACATGTGAAAATAATAAATCAATTTACCAATTTAGTGTTTTAAAGGTGCTGCCATTCATGGAGAGCACATGTGCCTTTGCAAACACTTCCCTGTTAACTTCTTGCAACATGTGCCCTCTTCAAACCAAGGCTGCTCCCTGCCCACACTGTTCTTCAGAAGCCTGTGCAAGTACCTCTATCCTTTTACAAGATTAGTTCACCCCTCACATCATTGTGGCATGTACTCATTCCTTGCCAGCACTCCCCAGTAGCTGGAAGATTACTGGATGCAGTGTTCCTTGGCTATGTAAGGTACACACGTGTAAGAATGTGGTTTGATTCTTCCTGAGGTCAGAGCTGTGAGAAAAGGTGTTTACTTTTCCCAAAGCAAGTAGCACTACATGGGGAGCCCACTGGTGTTGTTCTGGAACTAACATTGATGAAGATTCATGTTTTTTAGACCTCTGAATTAGAGTTAGGAAGCTGAAACTCTTGTTTATACAACTCTGGTGAGGCTGCATCTGGAGTATTGCATTCAATTCTGGTTGCCCGTTATGGGAAGGATAAGGAAGCTGAGGAACGGGTGCAAAAGAGGTTCACCAGGATTGTGTCTGTAATAGAGGATATGAGCTATAAGAGTTTGGACAAACTTAGGTTGTTTTCTCTGGAGCAGCAGAGGCTGAGGGGAGACCTGATGGAGGTTTACAAAATTATGAGGGGCACAGGTAGGGTAGACAGCTGGGATCTTTTTCCCAGAGCTGAAATGTCTAGTACTAGAGGGCTTGCATTTAAGGTGAGAGGGGGTAAGTTCAAAGGAGATGTGTGGGGCAAGTTTTTTTACACAGAGAGTGGTGGGTGCCTGGAATGTGCTGCCAGGGGTGGTGGTGGAGGCAGATATGATAGTGGCTTTTAAAAGGTTCTTAGATAGGTAAATGAGTGTGCAGAGGATGAAGGGATATAGACTATATGGACATGGTGCAGGCAGAAGGAATTAGCTGTCATTGGCTTAATTAGTTCAGCACAACATCGTGGGCCGAAGGGCCTGTTCCTGTGCTGTACTGTTCTATGCTCTATGTTCTAAGATTAGTAACACCACTTTAACACTGGAAGAATGGTACAGAGGAATTTCTAAGTCAAGCACACTGAAAATAATTCATTTGTGTCGACCCTTTGGAGCCTTTTAAGGCACCACAATTATACAAATCTTTCAAATTACATGAGATTATATACAAATAACAGTATATAACCTGCAATCTTCTTAAATTATTAATATTAAAAATAAATATTTGCAAAATAGATAATTTTGCCAATTCAACTAGATTTTCTTTGAACCATTTCTTGTAGACATTTAAATAGACATTGACATAGAAATAGATATTTAAAAAATTAATCTTGCTTTTAGATGTGAAATGTCCATGGAACAGTTCTAATATTCGATGAAAAATTAGTTTAAGTCCTAAATAATGCAATGATCAAAATTTTACTTCATCCACTGACCCCAGTCTCACCCCTCCCCTTCTCCTCTTTACACTGGCTACCTCTCTCCACTCTCAGTCCTGATGCAGGGTTTCAACCCAAAACGTCGACAATTCCTTTCCCCCCACAGATGCTGCTCGACCCGCTGAGTTCCTCCAGCAGATTGCTTGTTGCTCCAGATTCCTGCATCTGTGGTCTCTTGTGTCTCCAGGTAAATCTCCCTTCCAGGTCTGAATGCAGACTTCATAACAGCAGAAATACTGAGCACTTCATTGTGTGTGAATGAATTAAGACTTTCACACTCCAGCCGAAACAGGGTTAAAAGGTAACTATTGCATTTGAGGAAGATGGAGTCCAATTCACACATATCCATTGGTCACTTTGTAGAACAATCACTTCCCTGACTGCGATCAGTTCATCAGGGATACTCTCTGTGTTCTCTGGGTTCAGAGTTAATCACTGTATAATACACAGAGCCTCCTATCGGGATGTGTAGGAAGTGCACCTCTACATTATTTAGTGATTTGGACATGGATTAGAGGAACGAGATCAAAGTTCCCGACAGCAACAATCCCAACCAAACTTAACTCTTGAGAATTGTCTCCAGCGAAAATTCTGAGAGTCAAAGCCAAAGTTCTTTTTTGTCATATGCATGAGTACATGTATGTACAGATGCAATGAAAAACTTACTTGCACGCTGGGTTAATTTAGTGGTTTAGAAGATGTCACTTGCAGTTCCAAGCACAGGAGGTGCATAGGAGATAGTGTGATAAAAGAAAAGCAAGAAGAAATATAAGCCCAAAATATTGAGGTTTGTAAATTTGGACTTGGGTACAGTGAGGGTTAACACATCATTCAAGAATGTCATGTCACAGTGAAGCCATGCTCAGACCAGACCTCATGGAACAGAAAGAGTTAAATGTTGGTTTGGCCTCAAAGAGGTTTTCAAGAGGTGAAAGAATGAAGGATTTTTTCCAGAGACACCAGAGATTGCAGATGCTGGAATCTGGAACAAAAAACAAACTGCCAGAGGACAAGAGGGCATGGCTTTAAGGCTCAGTACAAGAGGGCATGGCTTTAAGGTAATGGGTGGGAAGTTCAAGGGAGATATCAGAGGGAGGTTTTTCATCCAGAGTGTGGTTGGTGCATGGAATGCGCTGCCTGGGGCGGTGGTGGGGGCAGGTACATTGGTCAAATTCAAGAGATTGTTAGATAAGCATATGGAGGGATTTAAAATGGGGGATATGTGGGAGGAAGGGGTTAGATAGTCTTAGGCGCAGGCATGCTTTAAGGGTTGGCACAACATTGTGGGCCAAAGGGCCTGTATTGTGCTGTACTGTTTTATGAACTCAGTGGGTCAGGCAGCATCCGTGGAGGGAAATGGACAGTTGACGTTTCAGGTTGAGACCCTTCATCTGGACCGAGAGATTTGTTTCCATTTGTTGGTACTCTATTAATTAGAGGGTAGAATAACTGTTATTGGAATAGATTATTGGGATTATATTCTTATTCTTAAATCCTTGTTACTTCAGTTGAAGAAAACTGGGGTAGAATAGGGCCAAATATCTTCCTTTTGCCCTGGGTGGCCCTATGATCCATGTGAGAGATGTCATGTTCCTCAGCATTCCCGAAAATATGTACATGATGCAATATTCACTGTGGTACCTGCTCTTCCATTGGCCCAGATTATGCTGGGCAATTCCAACATTTTCTGCGTAACTAAAGGGCAACTTTGGGATTTTTGTGTGGAAGGTGGAAATTGTGAAGATGCAATCAGCAACTCTCCACGTTTGTTTAAAGTTCTTCAACGCTGGACCTGAGAAGTAGCAGGAATTCCCGACAATCCAATGGGAATCCAGCCTAACACCCACCAGCAACACTGGAGCTGCTGTGGAGTGAAGACCCCACCCATTCCCAGGGGAAGTAGTTAATTCAGAAACTGTTAAATTCTTTGGTTGGCTTTGTTGGTTTAGGATTTTAATCTTTTTTGTAAACTTTAACATTTTAGAGTCAGAAGTGAGAGCAGGGCCACAGAAATCTACTGTGCACCAAACAAAATCGGTTTACTCAGAAAACAGAAACTGCAGCAACTTGCAGCTGGATAAAATCAGGATGATTTCCCCAGACCCGACACTTTGTGCGGAGGATGGTTACATACAAATCACCTGCAGAAAATCATTTCCGGTCACTCACGGTTCTGTGGGTAACCAGGACGGGGACATGTCCCCAAGGACTCTTCCTTGTGATGTATTGATGTTGTACCCTGCTGACGGGAAATGCCGCAGACAATTGTTGCACAGCAAGATCCCACAAACAGGAATGACCTGGTCATCTGATTTTAGTTTAATTATAACTAATTGTAGGTCAAAGTATTACCCAGGTGGGGAGAACCTATGTCACCATCAACATCCATCTGAAGGAAAAGGTAGGATTTTTGTTTCACAACTAATCTACAAGGCCACCATCCCTCCCTCCACTCCAGAGGGTCAGGCAAGGTTACACAAGGCTCTGCAGAAACTGCAGAGAGTTGTGGACACAGCTCAGCACATCACAGAAACCAGCCTCCCTTCCATGGACTCTTGTCTACACTTCTCGCTGCCTCGGGAAAACAGCCAACATAATCAAAGACCCCACCCACCCCGGACATTCTCTCTTCTCCCCCCTCCCATTGGGCAGAAGGTACAAAAGCCTGAAAGCACGTACCACCAGGCTCATGGACAGCTTCTATCTCACTGTTAAAGACTATTGAACAGACCTCTTGTACGAGAAGACGGGACTCTTGACCTCACAATCTACCTCGTTATGACCTTGCACCTTATTGTCTGCCTGCAATGCACTTTTGCTGTAACTGTAACACTTTATTCTGCATTCTGTTATTGTTTTCCCTTGTACGACCTCAATGCACGGTTGTAATGAAACGATCTGTATGGAGGGCATGCAAAACAAAGTTTGTCATTGTACCTCAGTACATGTGACTATAATAAACCAATTACCAATTACCTCCAGGGCACAACATTTATTATTTTGTTTTTTCACGGTATGTGGCCGACACTGGCAACATTAACGTTTATAGTCCATCCCTAGTTGCCCCGAACCGTAAAGGCAGACAATAATGTAGTGGATCTGGAGTCACAGAGCAGACCAGGTGAGGATGGCTGGATTCCTTCTCTAAGGACGTAGTGAACCAGATTTTTGTTTGATCAATGACTCAGTAGTTTCACGGTTGCCATTACTGAGACTAGCTTTAACCCTAGGTTTATTTAGTAACTTTAATTCCCCAGTTGCCGTGGTGGGATTTGAACTCAAACCTCTGGATCAACAGTCCAAATGTACTTCTGTTGTGGCACTTAAACCTGCAACTCATAACTCAGTGCTACCCACTGTTAGTGCTGGGTTGGAATAAGAATGTGGGTTGATGTGAAAATGTCGCTCATAAAGAGATAGGACAGAGACTTCCTGCACAGCAAGGTGCTGTGAAGAATTAATGATTGATGAGGAGAACTGGTCTGTCCCAAATGGTACAAAAACATTGTTCTCCACAAGGAATAGCATCTTGTCCAACCATACATTTCATCAAATAATTCACAAGGGCATGTTTTTAAGGCCATTACACAACTTGGGTAACAGGTGAGATTGAGGTAATGTCCCACTTTTATTCTTCTGGTTTATGTTCCTGAAACTGCTAATTGTGGCCCAGAGATGTTGATCACATTTCTAGGTTAACTGAACTTTATCAATATCCTGCTTTCTGGTTATCAGGAAGAGGTGAAGGTCACCAAGTTGTTTCTGGGTCCACCATTTGCACAATGAAGCACAGAGGTCTTGACTTTCAAATTCTCATCTTTGTTTTCAGATCCTTCTCATGGTCTCATCCCTCCCTGCCTCACCTTCTTCAGTCCTTTGAGATGGTTGTGCTTCTCCCATGACTGAGAGCTGGCTAAAGATTTCATACACTAAAAGCTTCATACGCTAAGGATGAACTCTTGGTCTCCAATCTACCTTGTTGTAGCCCTTGCACCTTACTGTCTGCCTGCACTGCACCTTCTCTGTAACTGTAGCACTTTATTCTGCATTCTGCTTTTCTTTCTACTACCTCAATGTACGGCATGATCTGTCTGGATGGCATGCAAACAAAAGCTTTTCATTGTATCTTGGTACACGTGACAATAATAAACTAGCTACCATTACCAATAGATCCTAAGATTTGGAATTCCCTCTCAAAACCTCTCCTCACCTCTCTACCTTTAGGGCACTTGTTAAATCGAGTTCTTTGACCTTCCTCTTTATTTGGCTCGGTGTCACTTGTTCCAAAGTTCCTTGGGAATATTTACAATGTTAAAGATGCCATTTTACTGGGCTGGATATTACACAATCCAGTCTGTGAATCACTTCAAACAGAATACATTCCAGTCCATGCATTACTCTGCATGTAACCTACTTTATCATGTGTGTTATTTGTGATCTGTGTCTTATCCTGTGAGTCACACCCTCAGCCAATATGTTATCTCATTGGTATTACACCCTGCCTGTATGTAATCTGTATGTAACTTGTATCTAACATTACCTGCATGTAACCTATTGTACCATGGGTGTTAAATCATGTTACACCCGAGACAGTGTGCTATCCTGTAGGCAAGACATTGTGTTCTATCTTGTGTGTAACACACTGCAGCCTGTGTTTACCCTGCATGTAACACACAGTTATCTGAAGTTAACACAGAAATCTGTGTTTTCCCATGTAGACCACACAACAGCCAGAGCCCTATGACGAATGCTCTGGGGTCATATTGAAAAGATGCAGTGATCTGTCTGTCAGCATATTAAAGAGAAACGTATTTCTCCTTCTGACAGTGAGATGTTCAGGCATCACAAGAAGTGATGAATGTGTTCATCAACTGGGATAGAATCGTCTCCTGGTTCCTCTTTCCATTTAAGAAGACAATAAATTGGATAGATTAGTGGAGAAAGAAATCAATAACAATTTGAATCTTTCTTTTTGAAAAAAACAACTTCCTTCTGTACAATAGCCCAAGCTCCCTAGGAATTGTTTCCCTAGTTTCTGCCCATCCAATTTATTGTGTGTAGTTCTGGTCACCCCATTCCAGGAGGGATGTGGAGGCTCTGGAATGGGTGCAGAAGAGGTTTACCAGGATGCTGCCTGGATTAGAGGGCACGTGCTATAATGAGAGGTTGGACAAACCTGAGCTGTTTGCTCTGGAGTGGCGGAGGCTGAGGGGACACCTGATAGAGTTGTATAAAATTGTGGGAGGCATAGATAGAGTAGACAGCCAGAATTTTTTTCCCAGGGTAGAAATGTCAAATACTAGAGGACATGCATTTAAGGTGAGTGGGGGAAAGTTTAAAGGAGATGTGCTGGGCAAGATTTTTACACAGAGAGTGGTGGGTGCCTGGAATGTGCTGCCAGAGATGGTGGTGGAGGCAGATACGATAGAAGTGTTTAAGAGGCTTTTAGACAGATACAGGAATACGCAGGGAATAGAGGGATATGGATCATGTGCAGGCAGAAGGGATTTAGTTTAATTCGGCATCGTGTTCGGCACAGACATCATGGGCCAAAGGCCCTGTTACTGTGTTGTACTGTTCTATGTTCTATGTTCTATCAATGAAGTTCTTTTGGACTGTAATAAATTTTGTGATATAGGAAACACAGTAGCTAATCTGTACACAGAAAGCTCCCACAAAACAGCAATGTGATAATGACCAGCCAGTCTGATTTATTAAATGTTGATTGAGGGATGCATATTGGACAATACTTGAATGGATAATTCACCCACCCTCTCTGCTGGAAAAACTGCCGAGAGATCTTTTAAGACAACCTGACAGAACAGCCAGAACCTTGGTGTAATATCTCAGCTGAAAGATGACACCTCCGTCCAACAGTGCGGCACTCCCTCGGCGCTGCACTGGAATGTCAACACAGAGCATTCAGCTCAATACTTTCACAATAAAGTCCCCTGAAGTTTGAATGTCACTCCATGATCTGAGCTGAGTTAGATTCTACTTTGGCTCCTGTTTCTGCTTTTAATATCCCATAATTAAAAATACAAATTGCTCTAAATGTACATTTGGTCTGTTGCTGTTTGTTGACAGTGTGTTCAGAGACCTCCAGACTGACTGGGAATTAGGATGGTCTCCCTGTAAGATATCCTGTGGTTTGTTTTGTTTTATATATTGCTTTGAAAACTGAGTAATGAATGAAGACAAATGAATGAGTTTTTAATCATGAAATTTCCCTTAGTGGGGGCAATGAACTCCAGGGACCGACGATAAAAAAATCTTTCCATTTCATCTGTGTCTAAAATCTCCATCACAGATGGTGTTCTGATATAGGCTGTACAAGGGCACATGGTGTCCAAGAAGGGTCACCGGGACACATTTCAATGTATTGTAAAGATAAAGTTTACAGCTCCCAATGAATTACTGGAATCAAAATGTTATACATTTCTGATTACCCCCTGACGTTTGGCCAAAGATAAAACATAGAACAGTCCAGCACTGGACAGGCCATTCGGCCCACAATGTTGTGCCGATCTTGATGCCAATTTATACTAAATGTCCTCCTCCTGTGTATCATCCACATCCCTCCATTCCCTTCATATTCATGTGTCTATCTGAAAGCCTCTTAAACTCCACCGAACTGTCTGCTTCCACTGCTACCCCTGGTAACCCATTCCAGGCACCTAACACTCTCTGCGTAAAATACTTGCCCCTCACATCGCCTTTAAACTTCCCCCATCTAACCTTAAAAGCACGTCCTCTGGTGTTTGACATTTCTACCCTGTGGAAAATATTCTGTCTACCCTATCTATGTCTCTCATAATTTAAAAAACCTCCATCAGGTCTCCCCTCAGCCTCTGATGCTCGAGGGAGAACAACCCAAGTTTGTCCAACCTGCCCTTATAGCTCGTACCCTCTGATCCAGGCAGTGTTCTCTATAGTTGTTGCAGTGGTGCATTCACTCTTGTTTTCCACTGTTCTGTTTGATAAGGCATGCAGAGGGGCTCTGATTTCATCTAGCACTCCCATAGCCTGCTGAAAATGTGCCGAAAGGAATCTTCATCAGAACTTCTTTTACTCAAGTTGCCAGAGAATGAAAATGGATTCAAATTATTAATCACAGTCTCCCGTGATGAGTAGATGGAGAGTTTCTCTTGGCCTTTGATTCTGTCATTGATATTTAGGAGCTAGCCAAATCCTGGACATCAAAAGCAATGGAAGGGAGATCTCTCAGAGAACCAGTGGATTAGCCTCGTCCATTGCTGCAGTTTCAGGGAGGTTCAGTATATTATGTTATGGAGGAGCTTTGGCTTAGCTGGTCTCCCTTGACTATAGAGGTGATCTAAGTGAGGTTTTTAAGAGGATAACAGGATTTGATAGCCCTGTATGAGGAGAAACTCTCTCTTCAGGGCTGGGAAGTCCAGAACAAGAAGACATGACAAAATTATAGATAGGGCTTTTTGAAATGATATCAGGAACCGTTTCTTAACACAAATGGAGTTAGAAGTCGGGAATTCTCTCTCCCCCAAACAATTCACGCTGGGTCACTACTGGACATTTCTCACAATTAGGTTTGAGTTAGAGTAGTGCTTTAAGGGTGGTGGGATCGAATGGAGATCAGTCATGGTCATTGTGAATGGGGCTGTATGACCTTCTCTTCTCCAATATAAAACCACCTCTAAAAAATCACCGCACCACACAGTTGTCAGCTTCCCAACAATGTCTACAATGGCTAACCAGTTAACATAGAAAAGAATAAAATCTTCAGGTAAATCATAAACTAATCTGTTAAACTCAAAGTCACATTTTGACACATTTTTACACTGTTAAAAAACAACTTATTTCTCTTAAGTATGCAGCAACAACAACACAACTAAAATACCGAAACATGCATTAGGAGAAAACTCCAGCAATGGAACTGCAAACGATTAAATTAGAAGAATAAAGCCGTGTGATGCTGGGAATGAGGCATTTAAATAAAAGCAGGGGGTGTTAGAACAATCAGCAGCACAAACAAGCCACTGGGAATCTCAGGGAAGAGGAAAATAAATGTCATGCTACTGAGAGACGAGTCATTGAAAGAGAAATTAAAACATATCCCGTGCTGGGGAAAGAAAATGTTAGTTCAGAAATATAAATGAGGCACTGACTAGAATTTAACAGTAATCCAGTCATCCTTCTAATTACTATAGCACGCAAAGACTGCATTATCTCAGGTAGGCAACTAAAACACCCTGGTCCACAACTTTAAGAGCAGTTAGTGAGGGAACCTTTGGAATATTGTGTACGGTTTTGGTCGCCCTGTTATAGGAAAGATGTCATTAAGCTGGAAAGAGTGCAGAGAAGATTTATGAGGATGCTGCCAGGACTCGAAGGCCTGAGTTATAGGGAGAGGTTGGGCAGGCTAGGACTTTATTCATTGGAGTGCAGGAGACTGAGAGGTGACCTCATAGAGGTGTATAAAATCATGAGGAGTATAGCTAGGGTGAACATACGTGATCTTTTTCCCAGGGAAGGCTAACTTAAAACTAAAGGGCATAGGTTTAAGGTGAAAGATTTAAAAGAGACCTGAGGGGCAACTTCTTCGCCCAGAAAGTGGTGGGAATGACCTGCCAGAAAAAGTGGTTGAGGCAGGTTCGATAACAACATTCAAAAGACACTTGGATAAGTACATGGACAGGAGGGGATATGGACCAAACGCAGGCAAATGGGACTAGCTTGGTGGGCACCCTGGTCGGCATGAACTGGTTGGGCCGAAGGTCCTGTTTCTGTGCTGCATGACTCTATGACGCTAAGTGAAGATTGAGGGAAGATTGAGATGAGATCACATGAAGGCTTATGATGGGTCAGGTCGTTCAGTACCTGCAAGGTTTGAGTTGAAGAGAGTTGGTGGATGAACCAGAGGGGGGATGAGGAACCTGCCTTCCAACAGACCTATTTATGATGTGGAATGTGGTGGACAGATTCACTTTCTAAAGGGAGTTGGAGCCATAATTACTGGAAAGTGCAGGGGAATGGCACTAACATGAGTGTGTCTTTCCAAACAGTCTGCACAGGAATGGTGGGGAGGAGGCCTTCTCTCTGCCTGTTTCGGCGTTAATGCTGGGGTTTGGCTGGGACATCAGTAACTGGAGGGGGGCATAGGATGGGAGGGTGAAGATGGTGGCTATGTTTGACCCTCAGATAACAAGTTCCTAAAAGATTTTTCACCTGTAGCTATGGAAACAGATAGACCATAATATTCTTATTGCTAACAAAATGGTAAGAGGAAGACTCTAGAAGCGGTGAGCTCCAGTAAAGGAGCAAGCCTTGGCATAGATTTACTATCCTTCTGGTGAAGATGCTGCCACAGTGCTGTTGGGGAGGGAGTTCCAGGATTTAGATACGACGGCAATGATGGAATGGTGATATATTTCCGAGTCAGGATTGGATGAGACTTGGAGGGGAACCTGTACATGGTGGGATTCCCACTGCAGCCATGGTGTTGTGTTGGTGGAGAGAACAAATATTTAGGGAGGTGAATGGGGTGCCAATAACATGGGCTGCTTTGTCCTGGATGGTGCTGAGCTTTTTGAGAGTTATTGAAGCTGCACTCATCCACGCAACTGGCAAGTGTTCCATTGTGCTCCTGACTTGCTCTTGTCGATGGTGGAAAGGCTTTGGGGTGTTTGAAGGTGAGTCACTTGTCAAAAGGTACCCAGCTTCTGACCTTTACTTGCAGTCACAGTACTTACATAGCTGGTCCAGTTGAGTTTGTGGCCAATGGTGACTTAAGGATGCTGATGGTGGGGTCTCTGTGATGGCAAGGGGAGAAGGTTAGACTCACCTAGGACATGATCCTCAACTGGGACTTTTGTATTACAAATTTGACTGCACAAGTCATAGGGTGGTAAAGAAGGTATACGGCGTGCTTGCCATTATTATTTGAAGCATTGAGTTCAAGAGTCAGGAAGTTACGTTGCAGCTTTATAAAACTGCAACTGGAGTATTACATTCAGTTCTGGTTGCCCCATTATAGGGAGGATGTGGCGGCTTTGGAGAGGGTGCAGAAGAGGTTCACCAGGACAACTCCTGGATTAGAGGGCATGAGCTGTAAAGAGAAGTTGGACAAACTAAGATTATTTTCCCTGGAGCGGCTGAGGAGAGACCCGATAGAAGTTTATAAGATTATGAGAGGCATGGACAGAGTAGACAGCCGGTATCTTCTACCTAGGGTTAAAATGTCTAATACTAGAGGACATGCATTTAAGGTGAGAGGGGGAAAGTTCAAAGGAGATGTGTGGGGCAAGTTTTTTATACAGAGAGTGGCGGGTGCCTGGAATGTGCTGCCAGGGGTGGTGGTGGAAGCATATCCGATAGACGTGTTTAAGGGGCTCTTGGATAGGCACATGAATTTGTGGAGAATGGAGGGATATGGACCATATGCAGGCAGAAGGGATTAGGTGTGATTAGCTTAATTAGTTTGGCACAGCATCGTGGGCCAAAGGGCCTGTTCCTGTGCTGTACTGTTCTATGTTCTAAACTTTACTTGTGATTTATTGGCCCACGACAGAATGTTGGCTGGGTCTTGCTGCATGGACTGCTTCGTTTATTGAGGAGATCCAAATGGAATTAATGTTGTGCAATCTCCACAAATATCCCCATTCTGACCTTATGACGGAAGGAAAGTCATTGACGAAGCAGCTGAAGATGGTTGGGCCCAGGACACTGCGCTGAAGAACTCCTACAGTGATGGGACGGGATGACTGACCTCCAATAATTCCAACCATCTTTCTTTGTTTGAGGTATAGCTCTAACCACGGGACTGTCCTCCCCTTGATGTCCATTAAATTCAGTTTTACCAAGGCACCTTGCTGCCACACTCAGTCGAATGCTGATTCGATGTTCACACAGTCAGTCTCACCTAACCTCTGGAATTCGTCTCTTTGGTCCATGTTTGGACCAAGGTTCTGATGAGTTCTGGGGCTGAGTTGTTCAGTGAAACTCCAACTGGGCATCAGTGAGAACATATGTAAGTGCTGCTTGGTCATCATATCGATATTTCCTTCCATCATTTCCCTGATGTTTGACAATAAATAGGTTGGGTAGTAACCAGCTGGATTGGATTTGTCTTATTTGTGTGAACAGAGCACATCTGGGCAATTATCCACAGAGTTGTATCTCTGTTGGAACAGCTAGGCTAGAGGTGTAGCAGATTCAGGAATGCAGGTCTCTGGTACGACAACTTTCTTTTATCCTGTGACTGCACTCTTTTGGGAAATTTAGCAAGACTGACTTCACACAAACAAAAGAAAAATCCAGCAAGATGTAACACTCTGGAAAGCAACAAGGGACAATGATTTAAAAAAGATTTGTCCTCTGAGGAGAATTTCAAAAATCATCAGTGAATTGGACACTGAACTGGAGAGGAAGTGAGCAGAGATAAAGCAATGTAAAGCATAAAGCAAATCCATCCAGGTTCAGTTTGGTATGAGATGCTTAAATTAAACAACAATTAAATAGGGTGTGTGTTGCTGACCATTTACCTAAGAGCAGACAACAATTCTAAAGACCAATAGCATCAACATTTACAACCAGGTAAATTTAACTGGATTACTGGGGTGAATGTTAAATTCTAGATCTTTGCCAACTTGATGCCTTTTGGAACATTAATTACCTCTTTACGCCGTAGGCCATGTTAAGTAAATTGTCCAGCCTGTGAAGGAAGGGGAGACGGAAGGAAGGGCGCATGTTAGTACCTATGGAACAGTAGCGTTTTTATTTGAAGATACAGAGAAAGAGAGAGAGATAAAGACATAGAGACCAACAGCAGATACGTGGCATTAAGTATATCAACATACAATCAACACTTGCAATTAACCCTGAAATTAACATGACTGTTGAATTAAAAAGGCACACACTGTCCAAAGATGATTATACAGGTTTGACTCAACTACTGCATTTTGTCGTAGCAATTGTAAAGTCATAGAGTCATACAGCACGGAAACAGGCCCTTCAGCCCAACTGGTCCATGCCAACCAAGAGCCAAGCTAGTCCCATTTGCCTACATTTGGCCTATATTGTTCTAAACCTTGTCCCTATCCATGTAGCTGTCCAACTGTCTTTTATGTGTTGTTATTGTACCTGCCTCAACCACTTCCTCTGGAAGCTCATTCCAAAAATGTACCAATCTCTGCGTAAAAAAAGTTGATCCTCAGGTTCCTGTTACATCTCTCCCCTCTCAGCTTAAACCTGTGCCCTTTAGTTCTTGATTCTCCAACCCTGGGACAAAAGACTGTGCTTTCATCCTATTTTATTCACCTCTATAAATTATCTCTCAGTCTCCTACGCTCCAAGGAAAAAGTCCTAGCCTGTCCAATCTCTCTCTATAACTCAGGCCCTTGACTCCTGGCAACATCCTTGTAACCTTGGAACAGGTCTCAAAAGTTGCTTCCTTGATAATCTGCCAAATTATCTCTTGGCAAAAGCATGTCCAAATGTACACTTGAATCTGTCTTGAGATGAACTGACAATGGGGTTAACATTCTTTAGCTTCAGAATGAGATTGCAGTGAGAGTGTAAAATCTACACTCATATATATCCCACTGTATTCTAGGTCAAGAACTCAGTGTCTAAACCTTTGTTTAAAGTAATGTTGGCTGCAGGTGTGTCCAGGGAAGAAATACGATTGCTGTCCATTGAATTGTAGAATGTGACTGCACTGGAGAGGGTGCAGAGGAAATTTACAAGTATGTTGCTGGATCTGGAAAGTTGTAGCTCTGCAGAAAGATTACGTAGACTGGTGTTGTTTTCTCTGGAACGGAGGAGATTCATTGGGAGAGTAAAACAAAGTATGTAACAGTGCAGGGGGTCAAAGTAAGAAGATGGGAAGGGATCTAATTCCCTTAACAGAGGAGTCAAACACCATAGGGTTATAGATTTTGAGATAACTGGGAGAAGGATTAGAAGAGAGATGAGGATATAGGAATTCACCCTGAGGGTAGTGGGGATCTGGAACTCACTGGCTGAGAGTGTTAGAACACAGTTAAACAATGCTGGGATGTGTCTGTGAAAGGCTGTGGACCCAGTGTTGGGAGGTGGGATAGTTGGGGAGCTAACTATCCCACCTCCCCCACTGCTCCAGGTTCCAGAGCTCACTCTGCTACTGTGCTTTTGCCCAACCAGTCGTTGGAGAGATTGGCCTTTCCGTTTTAGACATTTTGAAGCCACAACAGGGAGCTTATGTTTCAACCAGGAGTTGAGGAGAAAAGGTTGCTGAACCCTTCTCTCTCATTCACCCAGTACTCAGTGAGATCAGATGATGAACTAGCAGATTTTGTCTGAGTAGGTAATTGTGAGCTATATATTTTGTTGAAGGTTAAGCTATTGCTACAGGTTAAAAAGACAATTGGAAGGGTTTGGAGGGCAATATCACCAATGTAATAAAACCTTGGAAGAGATTGAGAGGGCAATGAAGGTTCAGTCTAACAACAGTCAAGGCAGTAAACTGATTAACAGAGACTGGAAGAACTCTATCCCCATTCTTATTTCCTTGTCACTCAGCATGTTTTACTGGGGGCACAGCAAGAATATAGTGATCAAGGGAAAAGAATGCCATAGAAACATAAGTGTCATTTTGTGTGGAAGCATTCAACGGGAATTGTAGGTATGATGCCTCAATAAACCCCTGATCCGACCTTTCAATCTCTTCTGAGGAGTTGGCATGGATGCGAGGTGACAACAGTTCATTTCAAAGTATTTGCCAAGCGACCAATCTGTCTCTACTCTTGTGGAACATCATCATACTTGAACATTTTCTTTAGTAGTATTCAGAAAGGAAGTACTGTCCATCTGGCCTGAAGTTGCCATAAAGTTTCAGGGTAGGTAAGAAGATATATGATTTTCTTTTATTACGTGGAGCACAGAATATAAGAACTGAACGAGTATCCTCAAGCACTGTGAGGATATTGTGAGAACTGCAAATTGGTTTGTCTAGATTAATTTCTTTGGAACAAAGAAAGTTGAGGGGAGACTTAATTGACATGAGACATGGATTGGCTAAAGAAATTCTGCATGTCCTCATTGACCCTCACCAATCTGTGTAGACTAGGATTGGAACGTAGGAGATCATAGGCATAGGGAGACGAGGGGCATAGACAGGGTGAAAGCACATCGTCTTTTTCCCAGGGAGGGGGCGCTAAAAACAAGAAGACTTAGGTTTAAGATCAAAGGTGAGACATTTAAATGGGACATCAGGGGCAGCTTCTTCACACAAAGGGTGGTACGTATTTGGAATGAACTGCCAGAAGTAGTAGTTGAGGCGGACACATTAACGACATTTAAAAGCCATCTAGATAAGTCCATGGATAGGAGAGGTTTAGAGGGTTATGGGACAAACTCAGGTAGATGTAACTAGCTTACTGGACAACACAGTCGGCATGGACAAGTTGGGCCAAAGGGCCTGTTTCCATGCTGTATGATCCTATGACTATGATTTTTATCGATACCCCATAGAAAGCATCCTATACAGATGCATCACGGCTTGGTACGGCAACTGCTCTGCCCAAGACTTCAAGAAACTGCAGAGAATTGTGGACACAGCTCAGCACATATGGAAACCAGCCTCCCCTCCATAGACTCTGTCTACACTTCCCGCTGCCCCAGTAAAGCAGCCAACGTAATCAAAGACCCCACCCACCCCGGACATTCTCTCTTCTCCCCCCCTCCCATTGGGCAGAAGATACAAAAACCTGAAGGCACATACCACCAGGCTCAAGGACAGCTTTTGTCCTGCTGTTGTAAGACTATTGAACGGTCCCCTTGTACAATAAGATGGACTCTTGACCTCACAATCTACCTCGTCATGGCCTTTGCACCTTATTGTCTGCCTGCACTGCACTTTCTCTGTAACTGTAACACTTTATTCTGCATTCTGTTATTATTTTCCCTTGTACTACCTCAATGCACTGATGTGATGAAATGATCTGTATGGATGGCATGCAACATAAAGTTTTTCACTGGACCTCAGTACATGTGACAATAATAAACCAATTTACCAATTACCAATAGGGTGTTTAGGAATATCCTATTTTCCTCAGCTGAGTGATAAATAATAATGGAATTTGGATTTGAAGTAACTGATTGGATTAGAAAGGAGGCGGAGAGAATTTCTTTTTGCCCAGAGAATGGTTGTGTGTCTGAACTTCGCTGATTGACAGGATGCAGGAAGGAGAAACCTTTAGTACAGTTGAACGTACTTGGATATTCGCACAGCGGTGTCATCCACACGTCCATGGACAATGTCGGAACAGGCTGGGTGCTGCTTGTCAGCTAGAATGAACACGGTAGGTTGGAGACCACCCACTTTTTCCCAGGGAAGGGGAACCAAACACTAAAGGGCATGGGCTTAAGGTGAGAGGGGAGAGATTTAAAAGGGACCTGAGGGACAACTTCTTTACACAGAGGGTGGAGGGTATATGGAACGAGCTGATGGAGAAAGTAGTTGAGGCAGGTACAATAACAACATTTAAAGGATGTTTTGATAAGTGCATGGATAGGAGGGGTTTGGAGGGATATAGGCCAAACACAGGCAATGGGACTAGCTTAGATGCGCACCTTGGTCAGCATGGACGAGTTGGGCCGAAGGGCCTGTTGCCGTGCTGTATGACTCTATGACCCTATGACACTGTGCTGTGTAATTTTATGCGGCTGGTTACTGGAAGGAGCCTCTTTGCAATTCTTTACCCTGCTCCTTCATTTATACTGGGATGATCTGCGATTTTCTGTTCTGGTTTGTGTTGATCACAGTTCTTTGGAATCCGATGGACTATGTGCTTCTGTCAATGGGAATTCACCCTCCACCTGGCATGACTAACCTTGTGAATCTGATCTTCAGTTAGCATCAAAAAAGCACCGATTTATTGATCCTGGATTAAACATGGCAGCAGAGTTTTCAGTTGAGTGAATGTGAACCATTAGCACCCAGGGCAATTGGAATGAAGCAACTGGCAGGTACAAATATTGACCAAAATGTAAATGTAATTGTAATGAGTGCTACTGACAAGTCATGATCACTGGGAGTGATCCTAAACTGTTACTGTTTCAAAAGCCCCATTAATCTAACAAAATTCATGATGTTAGATTAGTTATCTCACTTTCCTTCCAAAGGATTGGAAATAAATCATCAAATATTTCATTAATAGATCCTAAGAGTTCAAAATAGCTAGGCTGGAATTAAGTATGGTTATCGATATGTTTTATTCCATCATGTGTTTTGAATCAAACCCATACAAAGCAGTACTCTTGGATTAAGATATTTCAGTCATGTGGTTAAATGCAGAATGTCAGACTCCGAAGCTGTGCACTATTTCAGCAGTCACGTTATATGTGAGGCAGCCCATTCACTGTGCTCAAGTGACACAGTGCATTGCGGGGGTTTGGGTCACTACCCAGGAGGTAGATTTTGGAAGGGTGGGGGGGGTGCGGTATGGGGGTCCCATAATGCACTGGGCCATCTCAGACATACCCAGCAATGACCAAGAGGCACTTCTCGTGACTGGTGATGACTGCCTTACCTGAATCTCTGTGCCTGGTGGTGCAGTGGACCAGGATATCGTCGGCTGCTTGACTGGTACAGTTGGGACAGCAGGGCCTGGCCAGTCTTTTGACTGGGGTTGTTTGCAAACTTCACTGTGATGGGCTCAGTTGCCCCTAGAGGTTTCTGCCCATTCAACCCCTTAATTGCTTCCTCTGCCTCTATCCTCTTGTCGAATCGTATGAAGCCAACTCCTCGGGAAACACCTATTGGAAGAAAGCAAAACAATACGGGGTTCGTATGAACAGAGAATGATCTACGTACACTTGGTGCAGTGTGAACCTATTCCTTTGTAACTTACCCCTTCCTTGACTGTCTCAGTTGGTACCTTATTCACCACTCAGTCAGAGGGTAGTGGGTTCAAGTTCCACTCTAGGAACATTATGGCACAGAGGAGGCCTTTCAGCCCATTGTGTCCGTACTGGCCAAGGAGAAGTTCTTGCTAATAATCTCAGTTCTTGGGTGTGGTTTTACAGGTTAAGGCTCTTGAAGTGCTCACCCAGCTACATTGTAAGCGTGGCTTGTCCCCACCACTCTTAAAGCGAAGAGTTCCAGGTCACCACGTCCTTTGGATATAAAGAATTTTCTTTAATACCCTTCGAATCCTCCAACCAATTACTTTCAATTCTTGAAACCACTATTAAGGGGAATGTGATTTGGGAACAAATTGAGTATAAAATCCAGGCTGATGGTTCTGAGAGAGTGCCAATATATGAGGGAGATGTGACAACCAGGCTCCGCCTGCCTCCTCTGGTGGACGCACATGGACAAAGGAATTGAGAGGCACTCTCCCCAGTAGTCGTGGCTAAAATGTAGCCAGCACCTGGGACACAAATACACAAATAGCCTCCTGCCATAGTTCCTCCATTACAACATGGACTATACTTCAAAAATAACATATTGCTGCAAAACACTTCAGCAAACCCTGAAGGAATGAAAATTATGTGTCTGTTCTTTCTTTCCCCACCCTAACAATGGCTCAGTTTCTCGGTCTTCTTTCTATCTCTTTTCTATCTCTTTCACTCTCTGTCTCTCTCTTTTTGTCTCTCACATTTTCTTCCTTCCCTCCTTCCCTCTTTCCTTCCCTCCTTCCTTCCTTCCCTCCTTCCTTCCTTCCCTCCTTCCTTCCCTCCTTCCTTCCCTCCTTCCCTCCTTCCCTCCTTCCTTCCCTCCTTCCTTCCCTCCTTCCTTCCCTCCTTCCCTCCTTCCTTCCTTCCTTCCTTCCTTCCTTCTCTCCTTCCTTCCTTCCTTCTCTCCTTCCTTCTCTCCTTCCTTCCTTCCTTCTCTCCTTCCTTCCTTCCTTCCCTCCTTCCTTCTCTCCTTCCTTCCTTCCCTCCTTCCTTCTCTCCTTCCTTCTCTCCTTCCTTCCTTCCTTCTCTCCTTCCTTCTCTCCTTCCTTCCTTCCTTCTCTCCTTCCTTCTCTCCTTCCTTCCCTCCTTCCTTCCTTCCTTCCCTCCTTCCTTCCTTCCTTCCTTTTTCTCTCTCCCTTCCTCTCCCCCAGCCCCATTTTTCTCTCTTTTCCCCCCCGTCTCTTCTTCTACCCCTCTCTCATTGGAATATTGTTACACTCTCCCTCTCGTTCTTCTCTCCCAGCTTCCAGTGTGACTGCCACTTGATTGTCACAATTAATTACAATTCTATTGCATCTTAAGGTTGATATTTCTGGTTGCCGGCTGTATCTTTTAACTTTGATTAGACCAAAAACTCCTCATACAGAGGTGAGGACAGTCAAAGTATAGAAAGAATAGGTAGTGAACATGTGCACATGTACCAGGACAGATAAGATGTCAAAAGTTGAATCCAATTAAATTTAATTTTCTTTAAATAAAGAGTGACCAACCCTAAAATAAATCTCAGTGCAGAGGAGGCAAAAACATAGAACAATATATCAACATAAAGGTATATAATAATGATGTGTAATAACTGCATAAAGAAAGATGCAGAAATAACGTTGGTAAACTAAATATTGCACTCTTCCAAAGCTTAATTGTGAAGTTTGACAGCATAATATTGTTAGTCTAAATACAACCAGTTGATCTACAGAGAGGGACAATTCTTTGAACTGTTCTCTAAAGGCACGACAGAATGTGTGTTTTATATCTGAGTAATTATCAATCGTGAATGGGAGCTCTGCATTGAGGATAAACGTTCATCAAGGTCTCTGTCCCCAGTCATGGCTTGACTCACGGAAACCAAACAGGTGTCTTACCTGTAACCTGATCGACAAGGATGCGTGAGGTGATGATTCTGCCATACTGGGAGAAGAGTTGTTCCATCTCCTTTTGGCTCATGGTTTTGGGGAGCCCACTGACGTACAGGTTGGCATCTCTGATGGAAGCAGAGCTGGGTCGAGCATAGGAAACCTGGAAGGAAGAGTTGGGTAGAAATAGTCACGCTCGATATGTGACCAATTCAGGTATGGCGTAATTGAGTCAAGAAAAATGATATCGTTACGGCACAGAAAGAGTCCATTTGGCCCATCAAAGCCATGTAGGGTTCTGGTAAAACCATCCCATCAACGCTATTTCCCCACAGTCCTGCAAGTTATTCTCCCTATCCAATTCCACCACCACAATGCCATCAGCTTTACAGACTGTCAAGCAGAGAATTCCAGGTGCTAACTACACTCGATTAGTGAACGATTTCTTCTCAAATCTTCCTTGTATCATTTGCCTAAAATTTAAAAGGGTGTACTCTGGTCCTTGAACTGTCCACCATTGGGACAGCTTCCCTCCATTGATCTTTCCCAAACCATTCATGATCCTGTCCACTTCTTACAAACTTTCTTTGCTCCCAGAACAACCCCAGCTTCTCTGCTCTAACCCTGGAGCCAAAATGTCTCAATGAAGGTAGAGGAGAGAAGGCAGTATTTTTCTCTCTGTTTTATTGATTTCAATGAGATGCTTTGCCCAGAATTGTGCTGATGACCAGAACTTATTACGCAGTGCGTGTGTTATCTTTTTATTCTCCCCACGTTCCCATCTGTCCACCACTCACTGCAAACTAGGAGCAATTTACAATGGCCAATTAATCTACTGACCTTCACAGTTTTGGAATGTGGATCCGGGGGAAACCCACGTGGTTACAGGGAGAACGTGCAAACTCCACACAGACTGCACTGGGATCAGGACCGAACCCAGGTCACCGGAACAGTGAGATAGCATCACTACCTGATGCATCATTGTGCTGCCCATAAATTTTACACAAAGCCTACTTGGCTCTGATGTATTTGAGTCTCCAAGCTCACAGTCAATGAACTGGCCCAGATTCTCATGCTGTTTTTCATGACTGTTTGTAGAATTAAATTTCATTAATCTGCACTCCCAAACTTTGTCTGTGTCACCATTTTGGGACCGGGATAGTTAGTGTTGAATTAAACTGTTGTGTTGGAAGAAGGACCACTTAAAGTCAGTTATCGTGAACTTCATTCTCAAATGAAGAGTTGCACTTGGCTCCTGTGTAGGTCCCTGAGGGGGCAGCAGCCAATTTTTGATTTCTGTGTGAAGTGAATGGTCATTGGGTGCAGAAGGACTGATGGCAGGGTACTCACCCAACATTTGAGAAGAATCTGGGCGAACACTAGAATCACCAAAGGCATCGAAGGCTACCAACCAAGAGCTGGTAAATATGATTAGTACAGATGGATACTTGATGTTCAGCGTTGATATGCTGGGTTTAAGGGCCTGTTGCTGTGTTGTTTGACTCTGTAACTATTTGCATCTTCCTTAATGCAAGGGGGGTTGTGTATATGACCTGGGATTTCTTGCTACAAATGTACAGGTCATTGGTGAGGCCACTGTGGTACTACATACAGTTCTGGCCTCCTAATTTAAGGGGTATATTCTTGCATTGGGGGTGGGGGGGACAATTCAGAGATGGTTCAGCAGGTTAATTCTTGGGACGAAACGGTTGTTTTTATGAGAAAAGGTTGAGCAGGTTGGACATGCTCTTTGTTGTCGGGAAAACCAAACTGGTGAGCGTCTAGATACATGCAGGATTCTGAGCAGGGCCATACCAGTGGGTGCTGAAAGAATGCTCCCCATTGTGGGGGGATCAGAAGCTAGCAGACAGAGTTTCAAGATATAGGATGATCCACCCAATTCAGAGATGAGGAGAAATTCCTTCCCTCAGGAGGGTTGAGTCCTTGGAGTCCTCTACCCCAGAGACAATTGAATATTCAAGGCCAAGGTAGACCTGTGATGTGTAGGGGAATCAGGAGTTCTGGGGAACTGGCAAGAAAGAGTTGAGGCCTAGGTGTGTTGTTGTTGGCTGGTGGAGCAGGAGAGTGGGGCTGGGCAGTCTAGAGTCATGACAGTCATAGAGCAATACAGCACTGATACAGGCCCTTCAGCCCAACCAGTCCATGCCGACCACGATGCCCACCCAGCTAGTCCCAATTTCCTGCTTCCCGCCCCTCCATGTACCTGTCCAAGTGCTTCTTAACTGATACCATTGTCCCTGCCTCAACCTCTTCCTCCGGCAGCTCGTTCCATATACCCACCACCATCTACATGAGAAAGTTGCCCCTCAGATCCCTTTTAAATCTTTCCCCTCTCATCCTAAAACTATGCCCTCTAGCTTTGGACTCCCCTACCCTGAGGAAAAGACTGCTACCATCCACCTGATCTATGCCTGTCATAATTTTAGAGGTATCTATAAGGTGGCCCCTCATTCTCCTACATTCCAAGGAATAAAACCCAACCTCTCCGTATAACTCAGGCCCTCGAGTCCTGGCAACATCTTTGTAAATCTTCTCTGTGCTCTTTCCAGTTTAACCACGTCTTTCCTATAACAGGGTGACCAGAACTGTACACAGTGCTCCAACTGCGGCCTCACCAACGACTTATAACAACTGCAACATAATGTCCCAACTCCTATACTCAATGCTCTGATTATACTCCTCCTCCTGCTCCTAGTTCTTGTGGTCTTATGGTTGGGACAGGGATTGGACAGTTGCCCCATTAATGCTCTCCCACCCTTTGAGACGACTGTGGCTGTTCTGCACCTCAATGGGGACCTCCATTAATAATTTTTATTTGAAAATGAATCCAATTAAATATCCACCCAAATGAAAGCTGCTGAGGGATAAGGGTTCCAGCAACCTTTCAGTTTTGAAAAGGTTCAACTAAATTGAAATGAAAGGCGACCACTCTGTTAATACATTTTGCAAAAGAAGGTTAGAATCTCTTTTTCAGCTGATGTTGCTGATCCTGTTAAAACAAGCCATTAATTGCCTGCTACATTGAACAGATTGTGTAGTGGAGCCTTACTGTAGTGACCTCTCCATAATCCGTCACATTTCACAACCCAAGCTGCCTCTCCCAGGAGAATTCCCAAGCTAATTTTGCCATGGTAATAATGAAGTCCTTCCATCTGTCACGCAAATTGGCTTTTAAAAAAGTCGCTCATCTAATCCAACACACACAAGGCAAGGAAAGGCCGGCATTATGAACTAAGACACTCATTACAGTGGCATCCCATGGGACAAGGTGCAAAACGTTTCATAAATTAACCCTGAGGGACCCTTGTCTCCATGGCAACTTCCGACACACACACGGCCTTCCTGTCAAAGATTCAGCCTCCCGGTCTTTTAAAAAAAATTAAATGAGGATGAAGCAGGATAATGTTGGAAACAAGTTTTCTTTGTTGGTGTGGGGAGGGAAGGGGAAGGGATCGGGTGCTCATTAAAGGCTAAAGGTCTCTCACAGGAGACTTCTGCTACCTTTGTGAGTTCTTGTGCAGTGCAGTGAGTGGAGTCGGCTGTGTGTGGTCACTCTGGTAACCAGTCCTCAGTCCCCGTGCCCTTTCAGCCAACTTTCAGGGGTCAGGAAATTCGGAGGTCTGTTACTGAAGTTGTATGGGTCTGGTTGACAGCCGTAGGTTCACAGTGTTACTGTGTGGCTCCAGTGCCAAATTAACATGATGAAGAGAAATCGTCCCTTTTCCTTCATCTCAATCTGTGTCGCCCAAAGCTGGTCTCTCAGCCAACTTGACTTAAACAACCTTCTCTAGACTACACTCCAACTACTAGCCAAACACTGGCAAGTGGGACTAGCTTAGATGGGAATCTTGGTCGGCATGGACCAGTTGGGCCGAAGGGCCTGTTTCCATGCTGTGTGACTCAATGAATCTCTACTCCTGTTCTAGAGTATCCAAAATGGGGATTCTGCTACTTCTGCTACTGACCCTTATGACAACAGGAGGCCATTTGGCCCATTGGTTCCATGCAAACTCCAAGCAGAGCAATCCCAATTATTCCATTCCCGCTCCTTATTTCCCTGTATCCCTGCAACTTGTTCTCTCCCACCCATGCCCATCAGCTCCACTTTGATCCTTTGGCCGTCTACCTACCCTAGGGGATCATTTACAGATGCCAGTTACACAACCTGCACGTCTTTGGGATGTGGGAAGGGAACTGGAGCACCCAGGGGAAACCTGTGTGGAGAACGTACAAACTCCACACAGACAGCGCCCAAGATCTGGATCGGACTGAGCTCTGGGGCAGCGGTTAACCAAATTTACTCAAAACGATGGTCTAGAACATTGAACAGTAGAGCACAGGAACAGGCACTATAGCCCACAGTGTTGTGCCAAACTAATTAAATGCCTAACTAAGCTAATCCCTTCTGCCTACACAATGTCCATATCCCTCCATTTCCTGCACATCCATGTGCCCATCTAAGAGCCTCTTAAATGCCTCTATCGTATCTGCCTCCACCACCACACCAGGCAGCACATTCCAGGCACCCACCACTCTCTGTCTGAAAAAACTTGCCCCACACATCTACCTTGAACTTTCCCCACTCACCTTAAACCCATGCCCTCTGGTCTGAAGGGTCATTTCAGCATTATCAACATTGTTGTGTGCCAGCAGTCACACACAGACTAGTGTGGGCAGGGATGGCAGATTTGCTTCCTTGAAGGACATTAGTTTGTGCAACAATCCCGTAATTTTGTGGTCATCATGACTAGTAACAGCTGCTTCTCTCAAAAAGAAACAAATCCAGATAATTAACTGGTGTCGCAGTGGGATTTGAACCTTGGGCTCCAAGACCAATAATTTAACTAGTGCACTGGCACCACTGTGGGGGCGTGAGGAAATGAAGTCACTCTCTGACTCCCAGTATTGGGGGATAGCACAGCTGGTAGAATCGCGGGCTCACAGCACCGGTCACCTGGGTTCAATCCTGACCTTCGGTGCCGTCTGTGTGGAGTTTGCCCAAGAATGATCCCAGGAATGAAAGGGTTAACATATGAGGAGCTTCTGATGTCACTGGGCCTGTACTCGATGGAGTTCAGAAGGATGAGGGGGGAATCTCATTGAAACCCACCGGATACAGAAAGGCCTGGATAGAGTGGCCGTGGAGAGGATGTCTCCATCAGTAGGAGAGTCTAGGATCTGAGGGAACAGCCCTTTAGAATTGAGATGAGGAGGAATTTCTTCAGTTAGAGGGTGATGAATCTGTGGAATTTGTTGCCACAGACGGCGGTGGAGGCCAAGTCATTGGGTGTGTTTAAGGCAGATGTTCTTGATTGGTAAGGGGGTTAAGGATTACAGGGAAAGGCAGGAGAATGGGATTGAGAAAAAAATCAGCCACGATCGAATGGCGGAGAAGACTCAATGGGCTGAATGGCCTAATTCTGCTCCTATAACTTATGGTCCTCCCTGTGACCACATGGGTTCCAGTTTCCTCCCACATCCCAAAGACATGAGGGGTAATGGGTTAACCGGTAACTGTATGCTCCCACTGTGCATGGGTGAGTGGTAGAATTGGTGGGCAGTTAATATGAGGAGATTAAACGAAAGTGGTCTAAGTGGGTGGTTAGTGGTCAGTACAGACTCGATGGGCCGAAGGGCCTGTTTCCACATCGTAGAAGAATAATGCTTTAATTTGAACTTTAAGCTGAGACCCTGTTAAGTGGACCCAGCATCTAATGAAAGAACAAAAGAGTCCCAGCTGGGCACCCCTCCACCGAGAGCTAAAGGCAGATAACCGAGCCATTTTATTCCATTTCTCTTTGTGGGAGCTTGCTGTGCACAGATTGGCTACTGAGATTTCCACGTTGCAACTGTGATTGCACTTGGAGAAGGATTTTGCAGGGCTAGTGGGTTTTTGGATTAGCCTGAAGTTGCCACATAAATTAATACCTCAGTGTTAAAATCAACAGAAGGGAATGGTTCTCCCCTTCCCTCCGACAGCAAGCCAGACAACAACGATATATTGTGTTTTGGACAATATCTCTCAGGTCAAGAGCACAGAATTGTCGACTCCCCTTTTGCACGTGATTGTAATTAAGTGGCAGCCAGAGGTATAGAACAGATTTGATGGGGGTCCCATCTGGTGTTCCAAGAAGCTAATTGCCAGGCTGACACAGTGCGGGGATGACGCCATCACTGGGGAATGAAGAAATGGGATTTGACACGCCTGGGGTGAATGAAATACATACCGGCCATTTAATGCTGCCTTCAACGTTGGGGGATTTGTGCCCCACTTTCTCACATATGGGCACGAACATATGTGAAATGGAGGACACTTAGCAGCTTTTGGGAACAATAGCTGAGTGCTGAAAAGGCCTTCTGTCCCAAATCCTGCCAGCTTTCGGTTAATTTGCCAAATCTGTCCTGATGCTTTACAGGGAAGTAATCCCACCTGAATCGAAGTAGAACCCTAAATATTGTTTAAAAGGTGATGAAGCTTTTTTTTAAACTAATAAAAGAGCTTCCATTTCTAAAGCACTCCATACATGACTCAGGAATACTCAGCAGACTACTTGGGCACAGCAACATCCCACAGACAATAATGAGATAGCTTTGAGTGATGTTGGTTGGCAGATGGACATATTTCCATCCAGTTCCCTTGAGATAAGTCACATGTATTTATTACCCTCTGTCTAAAGTCAAAGGTCTTGCATTTATATTTAACCAAAACTCTGGTTAGGCCGCATCTGGAGTATTGCATTCAATTCTGGTCGCTCCATTACAGGAAGGATGTGGAGGCTTTGGAGAAGGTGCAGAAGATGTTCACCAGGATGCTGCCTGGATTAGAGGGCATGAACTATAAGGAGAGGTTGGACAAACTTGGGTTGTTTTCTCTGGAGTGGCAGAGACTGAGGGGAGACCTGATAGAAATTTCTAAAATTATGAGGGGCATAGATAGACAGCAGGTATCTTTTCCCAGGGTCGAAATATCTAATACTAGAAGGCATGCATTTAAGGTGAGGGGGGGGGGGGGGTTAAATTCAAGGGAGATGTACAGGGCAGGTATTTTTATACAGAGATGTGGTGGGTGCCTGGAATGCGCTGCCAGGGGTGGTGGTGGAGGCAGATGTGATAGAGGCGTTTCAGAGGCTCTAAGATAGGCACATGGATGTGCAGAGAATAGAGGGAGATGGACATTGTGTACACAGAAGGGATTAGGTGTCATCAGCTTAATTAGTTTGGCACAATATTGTGGGCCAAAGGACCTGTTCCTATGCTGTACTGTTCTGTGTTCTATATAGAGCCTTTCAAAATATCTCGAAGAGCTTGGTAGCCAATGAAATAGTCCTCAAGTGGAGTAAACTACCTCAGTCCTGCATGGAGCATCAGTCTAGATTTTTGTGTTAGAGTGAGAATTGAATCCAAAATCAAATGACTCAGTGGCAAGTACTACCCACAGAGCCGTGCACATTTAAACCTATATCAGCCTGCAAGCTGTCCAAGATTTTCCCAAGTGTCTTGTTTCCGTGCACAAGTCTAATGAAACAAACCTTCCTTCAGAACTTGCTCATTCCAAGCACCAAGCCTGGTTCAACCAGCACCTCAAACCTTGCTGACTTACTGCAAGTTGGGCCCTGAATTTAAAATTCTCATTGAAATCCTTCTAACACTTTCCCACGCCTGTTTCTGTAACTTCCTGTAGTTCTATAATCCTCAAAAAACTCTGCCTTCCTTTATTTCTGGTCTCAGGTACATCTGTGATTTCCTTTGCCCCTCTGTCAGTGCCCACACATCCATCGGTCAGAGTGCTTAACACCGGAATTCCCTCCCTGAACTATTCTGCCTCTTCAAGTGATCTCTGAGGTATTGACTAAAACTCATCCCTTTTGACTGAGCTTTGGTTCACTTGCCTTCTGTGCCCACATAACATGATGTCAAATGTTCTTTGTCATGGAGTTATAGAGAGATACAGCATGGAAACAGGCCCTTCGGCCCACCAAGTCCATGCTGACAACCAACCACCCATTTACACCAACCCGTTTTATTCTCCCACATTCCCAAGAAATCCCCACGGATTCTACCACTCAGCTACACACTAGGAGGAATTTACAGTGACCAGTTAACCCTGTTGACTTACTTGTGAATTGCTTAGGAAAGATGGTATATAAACACAAGTTGTTGTTCGTGCAGCCCATTTGCCCTTGGAGGGGAGATTGCAGTGAAGCTTAATTATAGACATTAGTTTGTTTTAGGGGTATTCAGACACTGAGCAAGACCAAGTTGAGGTTCACCACCCATCCTCACCTCGCCTTCAGTTTTACGTTGTGACATTGTGTCTGTGCAGTCCAGAATTGAACTTGGGATCTTCCTTATCCAAGTTCCATGATTCCATGGTGGGTGCGGCCTCCTCCTGGCCACTGCCCACCATACCATCATGGTTATTGGCATTGTTCATCCCTTAGATCCTGAGGGGTCCTGACAGAGTAGAAATGGAGAGCGTTCTTCCTATTGTGGCAGGATCTAGGAATCAGGTTCACAGTTTAATAATAAGGGGTCACCTGTATCAGGCAGAAATGGAGTCACTGAGTCATAGAGTCACACAGCACAGAAACAGGCCCTTTGGCCCAACCTGTCAATGCTGATCAAATTGCCCAAACGAGCTCGTCTCATTTGCCCACATTTGGCCCATATCCCTCCAAACCTTTCCTGACCATCTACCTGCCTGAATGTCTTTTAAATGTCATAATTGTACCCAGCTCTACCACTTCCTCTGGCAGCTCGTTCCATATACTCACTACCCTGTGTGTGAAAAAGTTGCCCCTCAGGTCCCCTTTAAATCTTTCCCCTCTCACTTTAAACCCATGGCCTCTGGTATTGGACTCCCCTACCCTGGGGAAAAGATTGCGTCCATTCACCTTATCTATGCGACTCGTGATTTTATAAACCTCTATAAGGTCACCCCTCAGCCTCCTTCGCTCCAAGGAAAACAGTCCCAGCCTGTCCACTCTCTGCTTATAACTCAAGCCCTCCGGTCCTGGTAACATCCTCCTAAATCTCCATGGCACCCTTTCCAGTGTAATGACATTTTACCTCCCAGGAGATTGTGAGTCTTTGGAACTCTCTTCCTCAAACGATGATGGAAGCAGACTCTTTGAATATTTTTAAGGCAGGAGTGGATGGACTCTCAATATGTGAAAGGGTGAAGGTCACCAGAGGGAGGGGGGAATATAAAATTGAAGTTACAGTTAAATTGGCCGTGATTAATTAAATGGTGGCATAAGCTCGGGGGGTGGGGGGGGGGGAAGGGTCAAGTGATCAATTCTTCATCCTAATTAAAATGTCCCTATGTAATCGGCTTTGCTCTACACGTTTCTGATAATTAGGGTATAATGATTCATGGCACATACTGCTGTAATATCTTGTAGCCACCCCCACCACCCCCGACATTCTCTCTTCTCCCCACCTCCCATTGGGCAGAAGATACAAAAGCCTGAAAACACGTACCACCAGGCTCAAGGACAGCTTCTATCCCGCTGTTATAAAACTATTGAACGGTCCCCTAGTACAATAAGATGGACTCTTGACCTCTCAATCTATCTCCTTATGGCCTTGCACCTTACTGTCTGCCTGCACTGCACTTTCTCTGTAACTGTATCACTGCATTCTGTTATTGTTTTCCCTTGTACTACCTCAATGCACTGTTGCAATGAAATGATCTGTATGGATGGCATGCAAAACAAAGTTTTTCACTGTACCTCGTACATGTGACATTAGTAAACCAATTTACCATCTTGAACAACTTAGGCCAATTTCACTGGTTGGGGTTAACACTGTTTCCTCTTGTAGGATGTGAGTAAACTATTGAGTGCCTCAAATTTGTTCCACAGTTCAGCGGTCATGACTTCTTCTATCCACTCAGGTTTGTAACCCTCGACTTCCCCTACCCAACAAAAAATTATTAACCCCAGGATATATATTTTCAATTGAACACTCAGACTCATCACTACATTCCCACTAATCTTTGTGTGAAGGTGATGCTCCTGAGAACAGCCCTGTACGACCTTGGTCTAATCTTGAAGTTATGCTTCCTTAATTTGGCATACCCTGCAATGTGGAGCAGTTTTTTTTCCATTAGTGCTGGTGCTAAACACCTGCTTCAATCAGAAGGTCAATGGAGATGCTTCCAGTGTGGTACTGAGGGAACTCCACACTGTTGGCAGTGTCATGGACAAGGAGTTAACCTAAGGTTCTATCTGCTTACAAAGGTCAGTGCAAAGGATTCCAAAGCACTCTATATAAGGCCAGGGAGTTCTTCCAGTGTTTTGTTAGGGTTTGCAATGCACAAATTTGCTTGCCTTGTATAATTATTTGTTTTTTTAATGACCTGGCTGTCAGTATAAAAAGTCATCATTTATTCCCACCCTCCTCCCTTAAGTGTGCTTGAACAGGAGGCAGTAAAGAACTGATGAGTCTGGAGTCTAGACCAAGCAAGACAGCTCCCCTGAAGGATATTCATGAATAGGATGGGATATGATGACAATCCAGAAATATTCTGATCATCATTACAAACGACTCGTATTTTTTTCAACATCATTGCAAAAGGATGCCATCACTTAACAAATACTTTGGATCTGTTAAATGGGCTGATATCAATACAAACATTTAATTCTCTAAGAAACCTCTTCAAAATCTCACATAAATCTTACACATCCTTGGACAAAGCTGTTTGGACAATTGTTTGTGAAACTAAATGTAAGGTACTGTACTGTGCTGTACTAAACCCTATGGATTAACGGGTGCTGGTGGACTATTGGGAATGGGGAGCTTATCAGCTCAAGGAGTTAGCTTGAAGTCACAGCAGGTATGAATAAAAGGGAAAGCTGGACAGACACACAAAAGGGAGAGGAACAGAAGGATATGTCAATGGGTTCTGGTACAGGATGTGAGGGGCCCATTAATACTGACCAGAACGGTGAAGTACTCTACTCTAATGTCAATTCTCTGCAGCGGTGATGAAGTGGTTCATTGAATAAACATTTCTTATTTCAGTCTGGATGAAGGGTCTCAATCCAAAACGTCAACTGTCCATTTCCCTCCACAGATGCTGCCTGGCCTGTTGAGTTCCTCCAGCATCTTGTGTGTTGCTCCAGATTCCAGTACCTGCAGTCCCCTTTGTCTCAACTTTTCTTATTTGTACATTTTTTGGGATCCGGGCATCACTGACAAAAAAACAGCATTTACTGCCCATCCCGAGTTGTGTGGGGGTGAGCCTCCTCCTCGAAATGCTGCAATTCTTTCTGGTGAAGAAGCTTCCATGGTGGGAGTTTCAGGATTTGGACCCAGTGATAATGAAGTCACAGCAATATATCTCAGTCAGGACGGTGTGTGACCCGGGGAAACTGCAAGAGGTGGTGTTCCCTTGCATCTGAAGCTCATGTCCTTCTTGGTGGTGGAGGTTGTGGGCTGGGGAGGTGCTGTGGGAGTAGCCTGGAAGAGTAACTGCTGTGGATTTTGTAGACGGTGCACACTGCAGCCACTGTGCGCCGTGGTGGGCGGAATGAATGTCTAGGATGGTGGAGGGGGAACCGATCAAGTGGGCTGCTTTGTCCTGGATGATAAATTGGTGAATTGGTTTATTATTGTCACGTATACCGAGGTACAGTGGAAAACTGTTTTGCATGTCATCCAGACAGATCATTTCATTACGTCAGTGCATTGAGGTAGTACAAGGGAAAACAATAAGGGAACGCAGAATAAAGTGTCACAGCTACAGAGAAAGTGCGGTGCAGGCAGACAATAAGGTGCAAGAGCCATGATGAGGTAGATTGTGAGGTCAAGAGTCCATCTTATCATATTAGGGGACCGTTCAATCGTCTTATAACAGTGGGATAGAAGCTGCCCTTGAGCCTGGTGGTACGTGCTTTCAGGCTTTTGAATCTTCTGCCCAATGGGAGGGGGGAGAATAGAGAATGTCCGGGGTGGGTGGGGTCAATGATTATGCTGGCTGCTTTACTGAGGCAGCATTCAAGGATTCCTGAGGTTGTTGCAGCTGCAGTCATCCAGGCAAGCGGAGAGTGTTTATCATTCTCCTGACTTGTGCCTTGCAGATGGTGGAAAGGCCTTGGGGTGTCAGGAAGTGAGTTAGGATACCCTGCCTCTCAAGGCCACAGTAGTTATGGGCTGGTCCAGCTGAGGTTCCTACGTTACAGCAGCAACATTAAGCCATACACCTTCTGAGCCCTCTCCTCGATGCTGTACAGATGCAGAGTGTGGAAAAATATTGAGCCCAAATAAATAATTGTGCAGCAAATCCTGGAGCTCCTGGCACTGGAATAGAGTTGCTTTGACAGCTCACTGAATATCTGTAGCATTGCTTTAAATCCTCCCGAAATAGCACAACCCAGAATCTTCCATCTCCGTGTTATAAATAGAAGTCAGTGTGACTTATTCATCGGGTCTGTTGTCATAGCTTTTTATGTAATTCTGTTGTGAGTGCACACGCTCCGTGCCTTTGACACGAAAATTGTTGGCTCTTGCCTGCGTTTCTGTTCTGTGGCAACACACAAGATGCTGGAGGAACTCAGCGGGTCAGGCAGCATCTGTGAAGGTTAATGGACAGTCGACGCTTTGGGTCGAGACCCTTCATCTGGACTGGGTTTGACTGACACCCCATTCACCACACTACACAATCACTCCCTCTGCTACTGGGGCTCAGAGGCTGGTGTATGGACTACCTATAATGGACACTGCAGCAACTTGTCAAAGGTCCTTCAACAGAATCATGGCCTTTGATGACTAGAAGTGAAGCAGGAACATGGGAATGCCAACACCTCCTGCTTCCCTCCAACCCTCACACCAC
This sequence comes from Pristis pectinata, assembly GCF_009764475.1. Lineage (NCBI taxonomy): Eukaryota > Metazoa > Chordata > Chondrichthyes > Rhinopristiformes > Pristidae > Pristis > Pristis pectinata. Next base: position 2,975,549 of record NC_067435.1, on the reverse strand, counting down.
AGTAACTTGGACGTATACTGTTGTTGCCTCAACACACAGAGCACTGGAAGAACTCAGCGGGTCAGGCAGCATCTATGGAGGGAAATGGACAGTCGATGTTTCGGGTCAAGACCCTTCATTCAGTCCAGATGAAGGGCCCCAATCCAAAATGTTGACTGTCCAATTCCCTCCACAGATGCCACCTGACCTACTGAGTTCCTCCAGCACTTTGTGTGTTGCTCCAGATTCCAGTGTCTGCAGTCTCTGGTGTCTCTATTGTTGTTGCCTACCTGACGATACTTCACCACGGCCCCACAGAACTGCGAGCCCCTCCTCACTCTGTCTGACCCTGCCTATTGTTCCATCAGAACTATTCAACTTGAGGCTATTGCTGAGGGATTTTGGTGCTGATTTTAACTCTTGCCTCCTCCTGCCGCCCCTCCCTCACTGTCTCGGTACGATGAGAACTTGATAGTGCGTGTTGGAAGTTAAAACTGAGAGAGGAGGGGCTGACTTACCCTCTCCTCTGATTAGTATTCGGGGTGACACCTGGCTTCTAAAGCAGCGAGGATAGGAGTGGTATTAGGGTGAGTGAGGGGGAAATGGGATTTGAGGGGGGGCACACTAGGCGGAGCATTTGGAACTCCCAGAAAGCAGTGGATGCTCAGTCATTGAGGGTGTCCATGACTGAGTTTACTTGGGGTCCAAGACACTTGGAGGCAGGGCACCAAGGTGGAGCTGAGAAGATGTATTGATAATGGTGGAACAGGCTTAAAGTTCTGTATGGCTCCATCCTCCTGGCTGGATGGGCTGACTAGAGACATGGGGGGGGGAAGCAGGGTTTGGGAGGTGGGTGATGAGAATAAGGAGTTGGAGAGATGGGTGGGTGGGGAGGTGGGGATGAGGAGAGATTGGGGTGGCGTATGGAGAGGGGGATGATGGAGGAATGGGGAATGGGGAAATGGTACATGGGGACGATGGGGTTTGGGGTGGGAGTTGAGGAGAGGAGAGATTGAGGAGTTGAGCTGAGGTGAAATGTGAGACTGGGAGGTGGTGGGCCAGATTTTGGAGCTTGAGGGAGTGTGAGGTGGGGAGGTAGGCAATGGGAGGTGAGAAGATGGGTGATAAATAGGCAGGAGGTGCAATGGTGGGGCTTTGGGGGCAGGTGTGGGCTGGGGAGGGAGGGTGGGTTGGGGAAGGGGGAAAGGGGAGAGGAAGGAGGGATACTTAGAAATGGGTCAGACAGGAAGAGGAGAGGTACCAGGATGGGATGAGTCACAACTAAATAACTCCTTCTAACCCCCTGGCCCCCCATGGTGTGGTCTGGAGAGAGAGGAGAGCTGAACATAATGGAGGAATCACAGCAAAATACACGGAACCTTCACCAATTGTACCAGGCCATTCTGCCCATCAAACCCCAGCCAAGAACTTCCAGAGGAAGTTCTTCACCCCACCCTGTCTCTCTGCTCTTCTCCCTCTGTTTACTGCAGCGAGAACACAGATAGAAACAAATCAGCACCGGTTCTGTGTTTACCTTGATAGTTTTAGTCTGTAGCTTGAGTCCGTTTAAGGTGTTGATGGCTTTGTCTGCGTCATTTGGATCCACGTAGTTTACAAAACCGTATCCTAAGCTCTGACCTACAGAGAGAAGGAAGAAGATGCTTATATTCCAATAGGAAGAATAAAGAGAAAGATTTCATTGGTGCAGCAGGTATGACAACATCATAATTCGTCTGTATAAATAGAGGAGTTCCCAGTTCCTTCATAAAACCTTCTTTATGGGTAAGTCCAGCACTTACTGCCACCCCTAATTGCCACTGAGAAAATCTCAGGTAAAGGAAATTCGGCATGTCCCCATTGACCCTCACCAATTTTTACAGATGCTCTACAGAAAGCATCCTCTTGGGATACGTCACGGCTTGTTATGGCAACTGCTCTGCCCAAGGCCTCAAGAAACCGCAGAGAGCTTTGGACACAGCCCAGCACAATACGGAAACCAGCCTCCCCTCCATTGACTCTTGTCTACACTTGCTACTGCCGTGGGAATGCAGCCAACATAATCAAAGACTCCTCCCACCCCTGTCATTCTCTCTTCTCCCCCCTCCCATTAGGCAGAAGATACAAAAACTTGAGAACACATACAGTACCACCAGGCTCAAGGACAGCTTCTAACCCGCTGTTATAAGACTCCTGAATAGACCTCTTATACGATAAAGATGAACTCTTGATCTTCCAATCTACCTGGTCATGGCCCTTGCACTTTATTTATCTGCCTGCACTGCACTTTCTTTGTAACTGTGACAGTATATTCTGCATTCTACTTTCCTTCTGATATCACTATGTACTTTCTGATGGAATGATCTGTCTGGATGGCACACAAACAAAAGCTTTTCACTGTATCTTGGTACATGTGACAATAATAAGCCCATACCAGTACCAAATGGTGGTGAGCCACCTTCTTAAACTGCTGTAACTTGTGTGATGAAGCATTGCCAGGCAGGTAACAACAATACATGTCGAAGTCAGGATGGTAAGACAATAAGACTATTGAATGGTTCCCTAGTACAATAAGATGGACTCTTGACCTCACAATCTACCTCATCAAGGCCTTGCACCTTATTGTCTGCCTGCCCTGCACTGACACTATATTCCGCATTCTGTTATTGTTTTCCCTTGTACTACCTCAATGCACTCTTGTAATGAAATATTCTGTATGGATGGGAAAACAAAGTTTTTCCGTGTATCTCAGTCCATGTGGCAATAATAAACCAATTTACCAATGGTGTGAGCCTTGCAGGGAATGTAGAGGTGCAGGCATTCCCATGTTCCTGCTTCACTTGTCCTCCTAGTCAGCAGAGGACATATGGTTTGGGAGGTGCTTTGATGAGTTACTGCAGGGTTCATTATGGGTGGTCCATACACCAGCCCCCGAGCCCCAGTACTGGAGGGAGTGTGTACGTAGTGTGGTGAATGGTGTGTCAGTCGAGTGGCTGTTGCATTGTTTAGATCCACACTCACAAGCTGCTATTTTCATTGCTTACTGCCATTGGCAGGAGGTCAGCGAGTCCTATCGTGCAGCCCGGGACTCCTTGTCTCCGTCGCTAATTTGCATTAGCTCCTTTGTAAGCAGTGAAAATGGTGCTTTGTGAGTGTGTATCTAAACAACACAATGGCTGCTCGACTGATGTTGGTTTTCTCATGGATTAGAGTCACAAACACTCCAGGATTGTCCAGGCAAATGCTTGGAATAAAATAAGTAATCTCCAGAACACTGCTGTCAGAGAAAAAAACTTCAGGGGCAACTTGAAGGAGCATAGAATCAATAACTGGGATGGATGCGTTTAAAGTAATGAAGGTTTAGAAAGGAGCTGTAACACTTGGGGGATTGGAACTCTGACTGCAAGGGTGGTGGGGGCAGAAAGTGTCCCCACATAGCTGAACACTACATAGCTACTAACAGAGCTGGGGTAGCAAGATTAAACTACATAGCCTCATTTATTGGCTGCCATGGTCATGATGGGCTGATTGGCCTCTTCTATGCCATAAAGTTCAATGTTCCTATCGTAAATTAAAAGTTGTTTACCAATTACAGAAACGTTTGATGTGGTGTCAAAGATGTCGGCTGACGTCAGGTTATCCACTGGTTTGTGAAGAGTAAGGTGAATGCACACAGTCTTTTCCCAGGGTTGGGGAATCAAGAACTAGAGGGCGCAGGTTTAAGATGAGAGGAGAGGGATTTAATATGAACCTGAGGGGCAACCTTTTCACACAGAGGGTGGTTGGTATATGGAACGAGCTGCCAGAGGACGTGGTTGAGGCAGGTACATTAAGAATATTTAAAAGGCACTTGGACAGGTACATGGATAGGAAAGGTTTAGAGGGATATGGGCCAAACGTGGGCAAATTGGACCAGCTTAGATAGGCATCTTGGTTAGCATTTTCCATTTGGGCCAAAGGGCCTGTTTCTGTGCTGTATGACTCTAATTTACTTGAAGATTGGAAGGCGGGATTCTGTTAGGATGGACAGATTGGGTGGCCAATGGCTGGAATGTTGGAGGGAGGGAGCAGGATGGTAAAAGGTGGGAGGTCAAGTGAGGAAAGTGGCAATAATGAGTCCAAAACTGGGGATGTTGTCCAGATCATTCTCATTCCAGATCCTTCTCCATAACAGGAACAGGTAGAGTGAGAATCGGGCATAACTAAATCAATAATGGCGTTTCTAGGTCTGCTTCCAAGGTTGGGGAAAAAAATTAGACTTGGCCTACAGTTATGCAGGATAATAGAAAGTCACAAATCTCCTGAGTTTCTGGATGATGTATTTCAGAAGGAGAGCATGTCGTCGAACACTAGAAACAAAGAATTTCAAAATAAGTTTTTTTTCACCAGTATTCTGCCTCCAGTTGTATTTTAAAAAATATTGTGGAGGTTTTGTGATGCTATTTTTGCTCAGTTTTTTACAGAGTGCTGTGTTGCCGTGGCAATCTCACACAAATTGTTCTGCCATGTGCAGAGATTTAATCCAGTCGGCAGGTACAAATCATTTTCAGTCGGTCAAATTCACCCAGAAAATTGATGTTTTGGCTGCCTCTGCTAATGTCTCCAATTTACCCTGAATGTTTAAACATTTGTTTGATTCACTGAGTCAAATTATATACCCTTTGATCCTCAACATTTGTTTTCGATGCACCATAGAAAGCATGCTATCTGGATGCATCACGGCTTAGTGTGGCAACTGCTCTGCCCGAGACCATGAGAAACTGTAGAGAGTTGTGGACACAGCTCAGCACATCACGGAAACCAGCCTCCCCTCCATGGATTCTGTCTACACTTCTCACTGCCTCCATAAAGCAGCCGGCATAATCAAAGACCCCTCCCACCCCGGACATTCTCTCTTCTCCCCTCTCCCATCATTCAGAAGAAACAAAAGCACGTACCACCAGGCTCAAGGACAGCTTCTATCCTGCTGTTATAAGACTGTTGAATGGTCCCTAGTACGATAAAATGGACTCTTGACCTCACAATCTACCTTGTTATGATCTTGCACCTTATTGTCTGCCTGCACTGCACTTTCTCTGTAACTGTAACACTTTATTCTGCATTGTTATTGTTTTCCCTTGTACTACCTCAATGTACTGTTGTAATGAAATAATCTGCATACAAGACAAGTTTTTCACTGTACCTTGGTACATGTGACAATAATAAATCAATATACCAATTTACCGAGCATTGGTCAAGAGAATGTCTCCAGGTCCCCGATGCAAGCTTTGAACTACGTTGCTTGCTATTTTGTAGACTTTAAATTGAACACTTGGGAAGAAATTGCAATTCAGTAGCACCTTCCCTATCCTCACAAAGCCCCTCATGATTGAAGAATTACTTTTCATAGAGTCATAGAGCCCTACAGTGCAGAAACAGTCTCTTCAGCCAACCACGTCCATGCCAATCTATACTAATCCCATTTACCAGCACTTGGTCCATGGCCTTCTACACCCAGGCAATTCAAGTGCTTGTCCAGCAATGTTGTGAGAGTCTCTGCCTCCACCATTTACTCAGGCAGTGGGTTCCAGTTCGCAACCATTCTCTGGGTGAAAAATTTCTTTCTCAGATCCCCTCCGAACCTTTACTCCTCATCTTAAAACCTACACCTTCTGGTCAGGGGAAAGGTTTCTGACTATTTACCCTATCTCTGTCTCTCATAATTCTGTGTACCTCTATCGAATCTCCTGTCAGCCTCCTTTACTCCAAGGAGGTGTAGTCAGGGTAGTCACAGTGTGTGCCCAGCAAGGTTCTACAAGCTAGGAATAGCTAACAAATCCACGGACTATCGGTCAGGGACAACACAAGGATCAATGATCCTCTCGGCTACTGTAAAATGCCCTTTAATGTAAGTGGGTGCCAGGAGAATTAGGGGTAATTGATGGCATGTGAGAGAGGACAAGGCCCATGCTTGCACTGCCTGAGGCCTAGTTTCTAGTTGTAGACCACTACACAGTGCGGGGAAGCTGAGTCACTGAGGCCTCCAGGACTTTGGGAGCTGCGTGGCTGCAGAAGTTAAGTGTGACCGTGGGCATTGTGTGCGAGGTGAGCTTGAGCCAGGGTCCAGCACGACCTGGCCCAAGGTTTCACGTTGAAAACTGAGCCCAGAACGTACACCCTTCCACACTCAACACTGGGTACAGGCATTTCAGATACACAGCATCACTGGCATTTTGAGATCAGATATGCTACATTTATACCACATTTCTGCGGTAATTCCACACAATCATTCTGTATTTGCCCCCACTCCAGTCTCAGGTTCCATATTCCCACCTTCTTTCACCCTAGCTCCATCAGCCTTTGGCCCTTTGACTTCTCCACCCTGCCAACGGTGTTACCTTCCGCTCCAGCCTTCCCCTCTCTCACTCCATCCTGAAACTTGTTTTATCTCAGCTGTTCTCGGTTCCGATGAGGGAAACACTCACTATTTCTCTCTGCACTGATGCTGCCCGACCTGTTGAATATTTCCAGTGTATCACACTGACTCACTTGTACATCTCACCTTTTAAATTCTATTCCATAGAAGTTAATGTCACTTTTAGATCGATTTGGTCTTCTCTGCCTGAAGCCCAGCTTCTAGTGACCCTGATCAGAGAGTCACAAGGAGACAGAGCATGGAAACAGGCCATTCAGCCCATCGAGTCCATGCTGACCATCAAATACCCATGTACACTAATCATACAGTAATCCTATTTTCTATTCTCCCCACCTTCTTATCAACTCCTCCCAGATTCTACCACTCACCTACACACTAGGGAAAATTTACAAGTGGCCAGTTAACCCACCAACCTGCTCGTCTTTGGGATGTTCCCGCACGCCGCATAGAGAGTGCCCGAGGTCAGGATTGAACCCACACTGGAGGCAGTGGCTCTACTAACTGTGTTACTGTGCTGCCTCAAATCCTCCTGCTTCTTCACATCATCTCCACCAGCCAAGATGAAATGAGAAGGAAAGTATGATTATTTCTTTATTCAAGTGGATGATTCCAACTCAGAGGCAGTTGAAGCATTTCAGCTTTTGAAATGCATGGAAAAAACACAAGAAGTGGTACTGGCAAAACAAAGTAGCACAAACTATTAAACAATAAAAAAAGAGAGATGTTAGCTAGACTGGAAAAACTGGGGTTGTTCTCTGTGAAGGTGGTGAATCTCTGGAATCCTCTATCCTGGAGAGTAGTGGAGGAAGATCACAGGAGGTATTTAAAGATAAATAATTGAAAGATTGGAGAACTGGGAGCTACCAGGAACTGGCTGAGAAGAGCCAGTGCTTCATAGGCCTCAATTCCCCAATCTCAAGATTCCCAACTGACTTTCCAAACAGCCCTCCAAGTATTTCCGAGTACAAGGGTCTGTGGGGGTGGTGGAAACTGAATCACTCAGGGCCTTGGAGAGGGAATTGGATTGGCGCTGGAGAGAGAATAACTGGCAGGGCCACATGGAAAGAGTGGAGGAATGTGATTGTTCTCTGAGGAACCAGCACAGACTTGAAGGCCTAATAACTCTCTTATAGAGCAGTAGAGTCAGGCAGCATGGAAACAGGCCCTTTGGCCCACTCAGTCCATGCTGTCTGTCAGGTACCCATTTACACTAATCCCATTTTATTCCCCTGACATTCCCATCAACTCCCCCCGGATTTTACCACTTAACTACACACCAGAGGCAATTTACAGTGGCCAATTAACCCATCAACTTTCATGTCTTTGGGATTTGGGAGGAATCCGGAGCTCCCGGGGGGAAGTCCACACGGTTACAGGGAGAATGTGCAAACTCCACACAGACAGCACCAGAGGTCAGGATCGAACCTGGGTCGCTGGAGCTGTGAGACAGCAGCACTAACTGCTGCATCACCGCGCTGAATTGTGTGCCAAAACAAGTCCATGATTTCGGCTGAACAACCAGCTGCTTTGCTTTGGTACTTGAACTAGTTGTCTGAACATGAGTGTAGCAGGTAGACCCAGCATTTATTGCGCGCTTTAATCGCCCTTGAGAAGCCGCTTTCTCGAACCACTGCAGTCCTGCTGGTGAAGGCGCTCCCACAGCGCTGTTGGAGAGGGAGTTCCAGGTGACCCAGTGATAAAGAAACACTAATAAACTTCCAAGTCGGAAGAGATTTAGTTCAATGTATTAACCACGGGATTTCAAGGATGTGATTGCACTGGAGAGGGTGCAGAGGAGATTCACCAGGATGTTGCGTAGGTTTTAGAACTTTTAATTACAGGGAGGGATTGGATAGGCTGGGCTTGTTTTTCCTGGACCAAAGAAAGGTAGGGGTTGACTTGGTACATGTATGTAGATTATGGGAGACGTAGAAAAGATAGGTAGTTAAACTCTTTTTCCGATTGTTGGGGTATCAACATCAAGAGGGCAAAGGCTTAAAGTGAGAAGGAGGAGTTTCAAAAGGGGACTTGAGGGGTAAGGACTTTGCAGAGAGAGTGATTGAATTCTGGAAGGGGAGGTGGTGGAACTAGCTACAATTACCACGTTTGAGAGACACTTAGGCAGACACCAATAGGCAAGGCATAGAAGGACATGGTCCTAATGCAGGCAAATGGTAAGTTAAATTGGTAAATTGGTTAATTATTGTACATTTACTGAGGTACAGTGAAAAACCTTGTTTTGCATGCCATCTATACAGAGCATTTCATTACACAGTGCATTGAGGTGCATTGAGGGAAAACAATAACGGAACGCAGAATAAAGTGTCACAGCTACAGAGAAAGTGCAGTGCAGGCAGACAATAAGGTGCAAGGTCATAACGAGGTAGATTGTGAGGTCAAGAGTCCACTTTATAGTACTAGGGGACCGTTCAATAGTCTTATAATAGCGGGATAGAAGCTGTCCTTGAGCCTGATAGTACGTACTTTCAGGCTATGATCCTTATGCAGGCCAATGGGATGAGTGTAGATGGGAAAAAGGGTTGGCATGGACATGATGGGCTGAAGGGCCCATTTCTGTGCTTCTGTGCTGTACAACTCAATGACTTTATAACCCTAATGCAAACTACCATAACACTGGTGTGTCAATTGGACTGGATGGGAATATGCTTGAATGAAATTTGAGCCCACGATCATTTTAAAGACAGAAACAGGGATATAGTGTTCTCGTCTGAGTTTAGAGACAGCAATCTTTTAGAATTGGAAGTAAATTCTCTCTTGAATGAGGGATATTAGTCTCAAAACAAGGGGTAAGCCACTTAGGATTGAAAGGAGTTTCTTTACTCAAAGGGTGGAAAATCTTTGGAACTCTGTGGAGAGTCTGTCACCGAGCTCCTTCAGAATAAAGATTGATAGATTTCTGGATATTACAGGAATCAAGGAATATGGGGAAAGGCCAGGAAAATGGTGTTGAGGTGAATCAGCCATGACCTTGTTGAAGGGTGGATCAGGGTCAAGGGGCTTTACCTATCTATTAAATTCTTCGAGAAACAAAGGACTGCAGATGCTGCAATATCTAGATGAAAAACACAACAATGCTGGATTCTTATGTTAGAACATAGAACAAACAGTACAGCACTGGACAGGCCATTCGGCCCACAATGTTGTGCTGATCTTGATGCCAATTTACACTAAATGTCCTCCTCCTGTGTATCATCCACATCCCTCCATTCCCTTCATATTCATGTGTCTATCTAAAAGCCTCTTAAACTCCACCGAACTGCCTGTTTCCATCTTTACCCCTGGTAACCCACTCCAGGCACCTACCATTCTCTGTGTAAAAAACTTGCCCCTTACATCACTTTTAAACTTCCCTCCTTCTACCCTTAAAAGCGCGTCCTCTGGTGTTTGACATTTCTACCCTGGGGAAAAGATTCTGACTGTCTACCCTATCTATGCCTCTCATAATTTAAAAAACCTCTATCAGGTCTCTCCTCAGCCTTGGATGCCCCAGGGAGAACAACCCAAGTTTGTCCAACCTCCCTTTATAACTCACACCCTTTAATCCAGGCAGCATCCTGGTAAACTTCTTCTGCACCCTTTCCACAGTCTCCACTTCCTTCCTGTAAAGTTCTCTCCTCCACACCCAATACAGCAAAATAATCCTGAATAATTCTGCTCCTCACAAACAGTAGTAATTTTAAAATTCGTCAACCCTCTCTCCCCAATATATAATAGAACTTTGTAAAGGAAATGGAAATAATGTGCTCATTTGTAATAGACAGAAATATATATAAGAAATAATGTTTGCATATTTTATTCCAAAGTGATTTAATACTATTACATTAATTCTGAAATATAAATTACAAAAGTGTAGCGTAATAGAATGTGGGATATAATCTAGTGGGTAACAAAATGATTGAGACATCATTGACTGATGTTGTAATCTCTATATAATCACTTCCAGATAAACCAGCGTTGTTAACTTACTGTTATATTTCTCTGTTACTTAGTTATTCCTTGATTAGAAGCAGGACCAGAAATCTTTGGTTTTAACTAAGTTTTGGTTTTAAATGGGTACAAAAGAAACCAAACAAACATTTGTGAAGGGCCACTCTGAAAGATGTGATTGATTCATTTCACTAATTAAACTCTGTGCTGGCGGTGAGTGGCTACAGCTTAGAATGTACAGCATATCTTGCTTTTAGAACAAAGGTTTAGAAGGTTATGGGCCAAACTCGGCCTTTTCTCCTTGGAGCAACGGAGGATGAGAGGTGACCTGATAGAGGTGTGTAAGATGATAAGAGGCATTGATCGTGTGGATAGTCAACGGCTTTTTCCCAGGGCTGAAATGGTTGCCACATGAGGACACAGGTTTAAGGTGCTGTGGAGTAGGTACAGAGGAGATGTCAGGGGTAAGTTTTTTACTCAGAGAGTGGTGAGTGCGGGGAATGGGCTGCCGGCAACGGTGGTGGAGGTGGATACGACAGGGTCTTTTAAGAGACTTTTGGATAGGTACATGGAGCTTAGAAAAATAGAGGGCTATGGGTAAGCCTAGTAATTTCTAAGGTAGGGACATGTTTGGCACAACTTTGTGGGCTGAAGGGCCTGTATTGTGCCGTAGGTTTTCTATGTTTCTACGTTTCTAAATGCTGGCAAATGGGATTAGCTTGGATAGGCATCTTGGTTGGCATGGAGCAGTTGGGCTGAAGGACCTGTTTCTGCGCTGTATGGATCTGTGACTTCAAAAACTGCACATGGGTGACTGTTCGACCCCGCATGGCTGTGGAACGAACTGGTCAGTGGCCTGGTGGTGCAGAAGTCAGATGAGTGACAATACGGCAGAAATAAGGTGCAAAGCTAAAGGTGTGAGTGAGGAAGTATGCTGGATATTCATTCTCAGGGAATTTGATCCAAAGGCTGAGAGTGTCATCGGGTCCCCTGGCACAGAAACAGGCCCTTCAGCCCATCGTCCACACCGACTACCAACCACCTGTTTTCACTAATTCTACATGAATCCTATTTTATTCTCCCCACAACTCCACCCAGATTCTACCCCTCACCCACACACTGGAGGCAATTTACAGTGGCTGATTAACCCACCGACCCGCACGTCTTTGCAGATGTGGAAGGCAACCAGATCACCCGGGGGAAACCCACATGGTCACAGGGAGAACGTGTAAACTCCACACAGGCAGCACCGGAGGTCAGGATTGAACCCGGGTCGCTGGAACTATGAGGCAGCGGAGCTACCAGCTGCCCCACAGCACCACCCAACCAAGTAGCGAACACCCTCACAAGGACGCAAGAAAATCAGAGCAGGAGGAGTCCACCCGGCCCCTCAAGCCTGTCCCACCATTCAACATGATCATGGCCAATCTATGCTGGCCTCAACTCCTCTTCTGTACCAGTTCCACATAACCTTGCATCACGGCTTGGTACAGCAACTGCTCTGCCCAGGACCGCAAGAAACTGCAGAAAGTTGTGGACACAGCCCAGTGCATCACGGACACCAGCCTCCCCTCCATGGACTCTGTCTATACCTCTCGCTGCCTCGGTAAAGCAGCCAGCATAATCAAAGACCCCACCCACTGGGGTCATTCTCCCTTGTCTCCTCTCCCAACAGGCAGAAGATACAGGAGCCTGAGGGCACGTACCACTAGGCTCAAGGACAGCTTCTATCCCACAGTGATAAGACTATTGAACGGCTCTCTTATACGATGAGGTGGACTCTTGAGCTCACAATCTACCTTGCTGTGATCTTGCACCTTATTGTCTACCTGCACTGCACTTCCCTGTAGCTGTGACACTTTACTCTGTACTCTGTTATTGTTTTTACCTGTACTACCTCAATGCACTCTGTACTAACTCAATGTATCTGCACTGTGTAATGAATTGATCTGTATGAACGGTATGCAAGACAAGTTTTTCACTGTACCTTGGTACAAGTGAAAATAATAAACCAATACAAATACTTTCAATTCCTTGATCTTCCAAATAATTATCCATCTCCACCTTAAATCTATCTAATGATTCAGCCTCAACCACCCTCAGGGACAGAGAATTCCAGAGATCCTCTGCTCTCTGAGAGAAGAACAGTTCTGCAGCTGCAAAAAGCAAACTTTCATGGCATTTATACCCAGGGTATATATGCTGATGACAATAAACTTAAACTTGAAACCTGAAACAAATTTCTACACACCTCAGTTTTAAATGAACAGCCTCTTATTTTTCTATGTCCCCTTGTCTGTTACTCTCCCACCAGTGAAAGCCTCGGTAAATGGTGATTGCTTTGGATGCTAAATCCATTTGCTGAGAGGTTTCAATGTGGGCTTGCCTCCCCTCCTGTGTAAGTTTCAACAAAGCACCAGCATGAATAGTGAAATCTGCTAACCCCTCTAAAGAAACAAAGTGAAGGGCAATCTCTATCACCATGACTAACATGTGGCAGGTCCCTGCATGTGTCTTCGCCTAAGGTCAAGGGAATGAGGTTTCAGATCACGGAAGAGCTTCAATGTGTCGTTCACAAAATCAGTTCAAAGACAGATCCCATCAGCCTGTGACACGGTTGTTCAATTATGCGTATAGAAAATAAAAGTTGATTCATCATATATTGAACAGCCAAAATTAACTGATTTGCAGAACACTGATTAAAAATGCCCCCAAAGTGAACCAAGAATTTCACCCCACATTGCAAAGACGTACAGGTAGGTTAATTTGGGTTTAAAATGGGCGGCGCGGACTCGTTGGGCCGTAAGGGCCTGTAACCACACCGTAAATAAAATTTAATTTAAAAAAAGTTTTACAAAATCCTCTTCCTGATCTCCCGTGCTCCCTGCCATCGTTATTGAGCTCTCTACTATTACAGACTGTTCAGGTGACAGAAATTCGTCCTTACAGAATTCGCAAATCATGACCCAAACATCTGAGATTTGGAGAATAGTTCCCCTCATGGAATTTATGCGAAAAAATTGAATAAATAAGTACAACATTTATTTTTTCCAGCTGGCATTTCTTGACACGTGTAGATGACGCAGCTTCACAAAATGGAAAATCGCGATACGGGCTGTTTTCTAGGAACGGAAGTCCCCGTAAACACGGGGGTCGCCTGTATTCTACAGACTTATCGTGTTGTCACTCCAGTGTGTGTATTATTTCCTATTTCAGTCACTCGGATTTTCCATTATTCCCTCCTCCCCAGTCCTTCCTTCTATTGTCATTCCTAGATCTCCATGCAATTGTTTGTAAGTTTTTTACACAGAGAGTGGTGGGTGCATGGAATGCACTGCCGGCAGAGGTTGTGGAGGCAGATACATTAGGGACATTTAAGAGACTCTTAGATAGACACATGAATGATAGAAAAATGGAGGGCTATGTGGAAGGGAAGGGTTAAGTAGATCTTAGAGCAGGATAAAATGTCCGCACAACATTGTGGGCCGAAGGGCCTGTACTGTGCTGTAGTGTTCTATGTTCTATGTTCTAATTTGTTTCGAGCTCCACACAGAGCAGCAGTGCAGGTCAGGATCGAACCCGGGTCGCTGGAGATGTGAGGCAGCAGCTCTATCAGCTGCACCACCATTCAGCCCAATCAGACAGCTAATAGCCTCATAAGAGCACAGGAAAACTGGAGCAGGAGGAGGCCACTCAGCCCCTCAAGCCAGCCCTACCATTCAATGTGATCAGTGTGGACCTACGCCAACCTCAACTCCTCTTCTGTGCCAGTTCCCTGTAACGCTCAATTCCTCGATCTTCCAAATATTTATCTCTCTCCATCGAATGATCTGGCCTCCAGCACCCCCTGAGAGAATTCCAGAGATTCACCGCTCCCTGAGAGAAAGATTTTCTACACACCTCAGTTTTAAATGATCAGCCCCTTATTTGGGGTTTGTGTCATGTGTTTTGACAATCCTTAATAAAGCTGAGATTCTCCACTGTTCCTTGCCCAGGTACAACTGTGTACATTGCTGATAAATAGCTCACAGGCAGGACATTGGATTTAATATAGAAATTAACTTCTTCTTAATCTGTTCTATTTATTGAACACAACAGGGTTGACATTTCCATCTAAGTTTCACCAACAGTGCCAGCCAAGTCCCACAAAGTTTAAAAACGTAAAGGAAGTAGAATGGTTAACGGAGGTAACAGTAGGGGTCTTGGACAGGGAAACAATTGCGACTGTGTCACAAAGTAAATGAGTGTGAAATGCTCTGATACATTTCGAAGAGGCTTCATGCAGCTGTATAAGAAGTTGCGCACCACATTTGGTATGTTAGATCATCAATAATTAGATTATAAACAGCTATTTTCTTTAAAGAAATACTTCCCTATTGCAAATGACTTTTTAAAAAGTCTTTAGCCATTGTTATGATGATGTGGTGATGTGACTTAGAGAGAGCTGTATACATTTATATTCAATGTGGCAGGAACCTGCTCCTGATGATGTCTGGGCATGATATTAACGTCAGGTACGAGGTTACTCTACAGGTAAGACAGCTGGAATTGTGAAGATTAGAGTCATAGAGTAGTACAGCATGGAAACAGGTCTATTGGTCCAACTCACCCATGCTGACCAACGTACCTTCCTGAGCTAGTCCCACTTGTCTGCATTTGGCCCATATCCCTCTGAACCTTTTCTATCCATGCCCTTATCCAAATGTTTTCTAGATGCTGTAATTGTACCCTCTGGCAGCTTGTTCCACGCACCCACTGCACTCTGTGTGGAAAAATTGCCCCTCAGGTCCCCTTTAAATCTTTCCCCACTCACCTGAAACCTATGCCCTCTAGTTTTAGACCCCCCTACTCTGGGAGGAGGAGTCCATCTTGTCTGTGCCCCTCATGGTTTTATAAACCTCTATAAGGTCACCCCTCAGCCTCCTTCACTCCAGGGAAAACAAGCCCCAGCCTGTCCAATCTCTCCTTGTAACTTCAGCCCTCCAGTCCTGGCAAGATCCTTGTGGATCTTTTCTGCACACTCTCTGGCTTAATCACATCTTTCCTATAGTAGGGTGACCAGAACTGCACACAATACTTCAGGAGTGGCCTCACCAATATCTTGTACAACTGCAACAAGATGTGGCAACTCTTGTACTCAATGCCCCG
Organism: Pristis pectinata; assembly: GCF_009764475.1. NCBI lineage: Eukaryota > Metazoa > Chordata > Chondrichthyes > Rhinopristiformes > Pristidae > Pristis > Pristis pectinata. The sequence continues at coordinate 2,960,062 of NC_067435.1, read as the reverse complement.
TCCGATGAAGGCAAGTGTGCCGCACACTTTCCTCACCACCCTGTCTACCTGCGTCACCACTTTCAGGGGAATATGCACTTGTACCCCTCCGTCTCTCTGATCTACAACACTCGCCAGGGCCCTGTCATTCACTGTGCATGTCCTGCTATGGTTTAACTTCTCAAAATGCTTCACTTTGCACTTGAGTTAAATTCCATCTGCCGTTCCTGAGCTCGCTTTCCCAGTTGATCTTCATCCTGTTGTAACCTTAGATGACTTCTTTACGGACCACAACACCTCCAATTTTGGCGTCATCTGCAAACATACTAATCACACCACCTACAATCTCATCCAAAATGTTAATATATATATGACAAACAACAGGGAACCCAGCACCGATCCCTGCGGCACACCACTGGTCACAGGCCTCCAATCTGAAAAGTAACCTTCCACGACCACCCTCTGCCTCCTACCACCAAGCCAATTTTGTATCCAATTGGCTAGCTCACCCTGGACCCCATGTGATCTCATCTTCTGACCAGCCGACCATGTTGGACCTTGTCAAAGGCCTTGATTAAGTCCATGTCGACAACATCTTGTGATGAGACGAAGGAGTGAAGACCAACAGCATCTCAAAGCTGACTTACTTGATGCTGCTGGTTATTAGTTAAGTGACATTGTGTTGGAGGAAAGTACTCTGAACCCCTGATAGGTCAAGAATCTGGGAGAAGCGACAATAAGAAGAAATTTACCCAAACCTTCATGGCTTCCGAAGTATGAAACAACAACAAAATCTTGCATTTTTATATCACCTTGAAGGGAATAAAACATCCCAAGGTGATTCATGGAAGCAAAACCAAGCAAAACTTGACACAGATGGAGATATCACTGGGATCATCCGGGACCCAGACTTGTTCTCTGTAGGGTCTGGAGCACTGAAGGAGCCACTGTGCCCAAGAAACATCCCACACACTGGAGCAAGTCAAAGTGGTGACCCAGCCTCAGGTGTTGGATCCTTGGGCCCCATCCCCGGAATCTTTTCACTGTTCAGATCTGAGCATTGCCGGCATGGCTGGCATTTATTGCCCATCCCTAAGTGCCCTTGAGAAGGTGGTGGTGAACAATACTATCGCAGTCCTTCTGGTGAAGTGCTGTTTGGGATGGTGTTCCAGGAGTTAGACCCAGCAAGAATAAAATGGTATACTTCCAAATTAGGACGATGTGCACCTTAGAGGGGAACCTGCTAGGTTGCCATGAGACCCCTTGAATGGTGCCAGAGTGGTGAATGGTCTATTATTGGTCTAGATTCCAATCTTTCAGCTTTGTATGGTTTCATGAACCAGAAGGGATAAATGTCTCTCCAGTTAACGTCTCTCTCTTATCTCCCAGTGACTGGTTACAGGGCCTTTGTGGTAGAGGACTACACCCTATAACCCCTCCGAGAAACCTCATCAAACTGACACAACAAATGGTAGTTAATTACAAAAGCTGGCCTGTAAGGTCGTAGTGACATTAAGGTGGAGGAGTGGGAGTGATGGGTACAGACATAGAGCTGGGCAGATGGCCCTTGGAGGGTGAACCTTCTCCACCATTCAATAAGATCACAAATGATCCGATTTTGGATTCAGCTCCGTTCCTGCCTGTTCCTCATAACCCTCGACTCCACTGTGGACCAAAGCTGTTGCCACCATTCCTGTCTCGTCACCTGATACTTTTGGTTTAACAAAAGCCTACCAATTCAGAGATTTAAAAATTAACAACTGTCCCTGCATCCATTGCAACTTGTAGGAGGGAGGTTCCAAATTTCTACTATTGTCAGGGGGGAGAGGTGTTTTGAACCTCACTCTCAAAATCTGGCTCCGACTCTCAGTCCAATCTCTCTGGTACTAAGTAATTCCTCTCCATTAATGCGCTCAGATTGTTGCAACACATTGTGCAATCACAAAGAAGGCACGCCAGTGCCTCTACTTCATTAGGAGTTTGAGGAGATTTGGTACATCACCAAAGACTCTTACAAATTTCCATAGATGTGCGGTGGAGAGCATTTCGACTGGTTCCATTGCAGCCTGGTATGGAGCCTCCGATGTGCAAGATCACAAGAGGCTGCAGAGGGTTGTAGACTCAGCCAGTTCCATGATGGACACAACCCTCCCCACTATCGAGGACATCTTCAAGAGGCAATGCCTCAAGAAGATGTCATCTCTCATTAGGGACCCTCACCATCCAGGACATGCCCTCTTCTTGTTACTACCATTGGGGAGGTGGTACAGGAGCCTGAAGACCCACACTCAACGTTTCAGCAACAATTTCTTCCCTTCCGCCATCAGATTTCTGAATGATCCATGAACCCATGAACACTGCCTCATTATTCCTCTCTTGCACTATTTATTTAATTTTGTAATTTATAGTAATTTTATGTCTTTGCACTGCACTGCTGCCTCAAAACAACAAATGCCATGTCATCTAAGTCAGTGATAATAAACCTGATTCTGCTTCAGATTCAGTTCCATTTAATAATCACCCCAATTTTTTAAATTCCAGGATTATTACCCTTGTTTGTTTAATTTCTCATTGATTAACCTGTGGTACAAACATAGAACATAGAACAGTGCAGCACAGGAACAGGCTCTTCAGCCCACGATGTTGTGCTGAACTAATTAAGCTAATGACACCTCATCTCTTCTTCCTGCACATGGTCCATATCCCTCCATTGTCTGCATATCCATGTGCCCATCTAAGAGGCTCTTAAACACCTCTCTTGTATCTGCCTCCACCACCAGCCCTGGCCCCCACCACTCTCTGTGTAAAAAAACTTGCCCCGCACATCTCCTTTGAATTTCCACCCTCTCACTGGCACAGGTGTGATTCTGGGAAACCCACAAGTTTGGTCTCTCCTCCCTGGGGTGTGCTGCCCAGTGCTCCCTCACTGGTCTATCCAGGGCTTTGTTGAGCTGTGGTATAATTCCCACCTGTATGGGTTTCCACTGGATTCTCAGGTTTCTTCCCACATCCTAAAGATGCGTGGGTTGGTAGGTTAATGTAGGTTAATGTGATCATGGTGGGCATACAGGCTTTCTTGAGAGATACAAAGCAGATTGCATTTTAATGGGAAGTTGCAGAACCCTCGCCTTTTGGACGAGCAATTTCTTCAATTTAGGCACCTTGGGTGCTGTCTGCATGGAGTTTTCAGCTTCTCCCTGTGACCGTGTGGATTTCTTCCAGGTACTCTGGTTTTCTTCCACATCCCAAAGGCATGTGGTTGATTGTAGGTGAATTGGCCACTGTAAATTCCCCCTAGAGTGTGAGTGGTAGAATCTGGGGCAAATTGATGGGGATGTGGGGAAAATAAATCGGGATTAGCGTAGGATTAGTGTAAATGGGTGCTTGATGGTCAGCATGGACTCGGTGGGCCGAAGGGCCTGTTTCCATGCTGTGTGACTCTACAACTCAATTCCAATCTTCTGGATTTCATGGTCAGTACACTCATTAGGAACTTGATTATTTTCTGCACCCACCTCTCCTGTTTTAATGACCGTTGTTCAAGTGTCCAAATACTTTGGTGGATTGTCCCTTACTTCTCATCATTGAGAAGTTGAAAGGATATATCTGTAATAACTCCTTCCATCACTCCATATGTCATGATACAGCAGCCTGCAGTGCCAAGGGATCATCCATCATCATTTATATTGAGAGCCAGTAGCTGATTTTGGATCAGGCGTTTACTGAGGCCATTAAAAGCCCAGTTTTAAGTATACACCTGATGTGTTTGGTAACTGGTATTGAGTTTACAATTGTCACATGTACCGAGGTACAGTGAAAAACTTTGTTTTGCATGCGATCCATACAGATCATTTCAAAACATAAGTACATTGAGATAGTACAAAGGGAAAAGAATACCAGAATGCAGAATAAAGTGTTATAGTTACAGAGAAAGTGCAGTGCAGGTGAACAATAAGGTGCAAGGGCCATGACGAGGTAGATTGTGAGATCAAGAATTCATCTTTATCATACATTAGGTCTGTTCAAGTCTTGTAACAGCAGGATAGAAGCTCTCCTTGAGCTTGGTGGTACATATTCTCAAGGCCTTTAAGCTTGCCGATGAATCAACATCCACAATGAGATGTTCATGAGAAATTGTAACATGTTTCAATGTTTCTGTCTGAGTTTTGAGGCTTTGCAAATGTTGGTAATCTTTTTTTATACGTGGGAATACCCTGGGCCCAAAGTTAATGAGGAGAGCTTGAGAAAGGAAAGCCCTGGAATTTGACAGATAAGCAACTGGTCCTTCCTCACTGTTTTCTGAGCCACACAATGTTGGCAGAATCCATCTAGTCATAAGCAATGACAAGTAGAGAAAGTAGTCACCATGGCCAATGTGCTTCGAGGAATGGCAGATGACTCTGTGTGGGATAAGTCAAATACTCCATGCTGTGTTTCCAGTCAATATCTGCACGTGCACATGTTGGTACATAGCAGTGTACAGTTTCAAGCTATTCACTTTGACCACAAGACAGATAACTGTGAGGAGATCTTTTTAAAAATGGCATTTACCCCTGTTTTTTAATCTCAGTCAATTTAATCATCACACTTTTTGCTGCAAACTGTTCTTTTTTGAATTGTCTTTTATTCATAAAATATTGAATAAAATTTTGTGTGGAGATTTTTTTGAAAAGAAATATGGCTGAACTTTCTGTCTGCTGTAGAGAGTGATGAAATAGAACTTCCTGTCTATCACAGGAAGTGATGTAGGATTTTGGTAGTAGGATAGAAGATGGCTTCCTTCTACTATGTGCCAGGTATGTAGTTATGGAAACTAATTTCACAGAATTATGCTTCTTTTAAAAACTTCATCAGTTTACTTGCAGTTAAAGGAAAACAGCAAAGCATTTAATTTAAGTTATTAATGTTGCAAATAAATTAATTTGGCTTGGGGTGCATTTGGAATGCAGATTGAGTTGATGTTGTGGTTTATCCCCAAAAGAATGTAAGATAGTTCTTCTAAGCAATTAATGAAATTATGATGTAAAATGTACAAGTCCTAGGATTGTTGATGGAAGCTCTAAGAGTGAGTAGCGCCGACCATAGCTTAGTCTTGCCTCTGAGTCTGAAAGTTGTGGGTTCAAGATTAACCTCGGGTGCTTCAACAACTCTGGCGTTTCTATTTGCTCTCTCAGGTAGAGACAAAAGACTGGGCAAGTTAGGGTGGCAAAGTGTTGCAGCTGGTAGGGCTGCTGCCTCACAGTGCCAGTGACCTGGGTTCAATCCTGACCTCGAGTGCTGTCTGTGTGGAGTTTGCATGTTCTTGACTGTGTGGGTTTTTCTCCAGGTGCTCCGGTTTCCTCCCACATCCCAAAGACGTGTGGGTTGGTAGGCTGCTGTGAATTGCCCCTAGTGTGCAGGTGAGGGGTGGAATGTGGAGGGAGTTGATGAGAATGTGGGAGCATAAAAATGGGTTATAGTGTAAATGGTTGGTGCGGATACGATGGGCCGAAAGGTTTTTTCTGTGCTGGATTTATATTAGATTTACGATGATGATGCCAGGACTCGAGGGAGTAAGTTTACAGGGAGAGGTTGGGTAGGTTAGGACTTTATTCCTTGGAAATTGAGGGCTAACCTTATAGAGGTGTATAAAATCATGAGGGGTACAGATAGAATGAATACCCACAGTCTTTTTCCCAGGGAAGAGGAACTAAAAACTAGAGGATGAGAGGCGAAAGATTTAAAAGGGACCCGGAGAGCAACTTCCTCACTCAGGTATGTGGAATGAGCTGCCAGAGAAAGTGGTTGAGGCGGGTACAATAACAACATTTAAAAGACATTTGGACAGGTACATGGATAGGAAAGGTTTGGAAGGATATGGGACTGGCTTGATGGGTACCAAGGACAGCATGGATGGACAGAAGGGCCTGTTTCCATGCTGTATTACTCTACGATTGTATAAAACTCTCTGTCTCTACCCTCTTGTGCCCTAGCTAACATTATTTTCCCTCATCTAACATCACTAAAGCCGATTATTTGGTTGTAATCACAGTGGTGTGGTTGGGGCTTGCTGTGTGTAAATGGGATCCAGTGCTACAAAAGTACATCATTGGTGGTACGGTGATTTTTGGTGACTCAAAGATTTGAAGGTCGTTGAATGAATGTAAGACAGTCTGTTTGTGTTAGCTAATGTCGAGTTATGAATAATATGTGGGGCTAGGGTAAGTAGAGAAAGGACTAGGTTAATCCATTGCCAAGGGCAAAGCATTCAAAGTGAGTGAGGTAAAACCTTCAGCAGGGAAAGGCAGGAAGATTGGGACTGGTTGGGTTGTTCTACCAGGAGCCAAGCCAGATTTAGTATCACCAGAAGGAGGCTATTCAGCCCATTTGAGTCCATGCAAGGTCATCGTAGCTAATCCCACTTCCTGCCCTTTCCCCTTATCTCTATAATTTGTTTCCATTCAAACAATTATTAGGCTCCATTTTGAATTTTCATTTTCTACCTTGGCAGTGAATTCTAGACCCCTAAAAAGAAGCTCAATTTTGTTTTCTTTATCCAATAACCTTCATTCCATGTCCCCTGGCTCTTAACCCTTCAACCAATGGGAACAATTTTCTCAGTCTGCACAATCGATATCCCTCATGATTTAAAATACCCCTGTCAGATTCTCTCTCAACCTCCAGGCAGACCTACTCCAGTCTGTCTACATAACTAAAGTCCTTCATCCCTAGAATCATTCAAGTAAACGTTGCCAACATGTATTGTCCATCCCTAATATCCCTCAAACTGAGGAGGCAGATTAAGGGTCAACCTCAATGGAAGATCTGGAGTTACATACAAGTGAGGTGAGGCCAAGTGTGATCAAACGTAAAGGGACAGTATGCAGTTAATGGCAGGACCCTTTACAATGTTGGTATACAAAGGGATCTTGGGGTCCAAGTCCATAGTTTACTGAAAGTGGCCGCACGTATTGATGGGGTGGTAAAGAAGGCGTACTGCATGCTTGCTTTTATCAGTCCAGTCACTGAGTTCAAGAGTCAGGAAGTTATGTTGCAGCTTTATAAAACTCTGGTTAGGCCGCATCTGGAGTGTTGCATTCAGTTCTGGTCACCCCATTACAGGAAGGCTTTAGAGAGGGTGCAGAAGAGGTTCACCAGGATGCTGCCTGGATTAGAGGGCATGAGCTATAAAGAGAGGTTGGACAAACTAAGATTGTTTTCTCTAGAGTGGAGGAGGCTGAGGGGAGACCTGAAAGAGGTTTATAAAATTACGAGAGGCAGGGTTGAAATGTCTAATACCAGAGGGTATGCATTTAAGGTGAGAGGGGGTAAGTTCAAAGGAGATGTTTTTTTACACAGAGAGTGGTGGGTGTCTGGAATGTGCTGCCAGAGATGGTCGTGGAGGCAGATGTGATAGAGGTGTTTGAGAAGATCTTGGGCTAATGAATGTGCAGAGGATGGAGGGACATGGACCATGTGTAGGCATTTAGTTTAATTAGGCGTCATGCTCGACACAGACATTGTGGGCCGAAGGGCCTGTTCCTGTGCTGTACTGTTCCATGTTCTAAATCTCTCCTGCACCCTCTCAAAAGTTCTCACATGTTTCCATCCAAAGCTGGACACAATACTTCAGTTGTGGCCAAAACAATGTTTTATGAAGGTTCATCTCTTGTATTTAATGGATTAAATGGCCTCCTTCTGTGCCCCTAACAATTCCATGATTATACCACACCGTTCTTTGACCTACCTGTGATCTTATCACGAACGAGTTTGCATGATTCAATCTCCCCGATGCTACCGAACAGGCTCTTGAACTCTTCCTGTGTCATGTTCTGTGGTAGATAGTTGACGATGAGGTTAGTCTTGCTGTCGTCGGAAGGCCCAGCCATCATTGGTATGGAGCAGTTTGTGCTGTTGAGGGAAGGGCCATTGGATGTGTTGTTGCTTGTAGGACCATTTGCCACCTGAGTTTCCATAGTGCTAAGTATCTGCTAAAATAGAAAGACAAAGGCCATGAGTTGAAGCAAAAGCCATGAACGTGTTACTTAAAATCATCATCTTTTGAAAACAGCTGGGGGGCTTCCTTGTGAGTATGAAGTTGGAACAGATTTGGTGATTGAAATCAAGAGCGTATGTGGTTTGATGTGAGACTGAATTAACATTTGGGATGGGGTTAGGAGAATAACAGAAAAGGTCTCCCTCGCAGTAAAGGGACTGAGTATCTTCTGGCACTTTGATATCAATTGATCTGCTTCTTACCGAAGGGTTTGGGAGGCAATGGTATAACTGGGGCTGGGAATTAATGACCATAGCTACAAGGTGAGGGACAAGTCCTTTAAAGATGAGGTGTGTAGGAACTTTTTGTCAGAGAAGGTGGTGAATCTCTGGAGTTCTTTCCACCACAGAGTTGCAGAGGGTGGATCACCAGAAATACTTAAAGACGAGGCAGACAATATTTAGAAAGATCAGAGAATGAGGGGTTTGGGGAACTAGGACAGAAAGGGAGTTGATGCTTGGGGCAGATCAGTCATGGTCATAATGAATGATGAGACAGCATTGAAGGGCTGAGTGGCCTACTCCTGCTCCTATTGTCTTGTGCTCTTGTAACCTGTTTATTCCCAGTCTGTGTCACTTGCTGTTGAGGTGGTCAGAGGTGAGACGATCTGGTTGGTGCTCATGATGCAGCTCAGCTGGGAGCCTTGAGAATCAGTGATGAAGGTCCTTGTATGCATGTAGCAAGGACCTTTAAAATATGTCACAAAATACAATCACGTCCTTTCAGAATGCACTGATTGTTCTCTGAGCATCCACGGCAGACATTTTGCAGTTGAATATCACAACAACCAGCAATGAATAATCAATTATTATAGAGTCAGTGAGAGATACAGCAAGGTTATGGCGATTTGGCTCACTAAGCCTGCTCTGACCATCTGTACCCATTTATACTAACCTCTCCCTCAACCATTTTATTCTTCCCACATTCCCATCCCTCACCTACACACTGGGGGAAATTTACAGTGCTCAATTAACCTACCAACTCGCACGTCTTTGGGATGTGGGAGAGAACTGGAGCTCCCCAGGGGAAACGGTCACAGGGAGAACATGCAAACTCCACACAGACGACATCCAAGATCAGGATCGAACCGGGGTCTCTGGTGCTGTGAGGCAGTGGCTCTACTAGCTGCGCACCGTGCATTAACTTTTCATGGTGATGTTGATTGGGATAGTTTATTATTTCCTGGAGCTGGGAGAAAGTTTTAACATTTCTTCAGCACCTAGAGAATGGGTGTCACTGACAATGCAGCCTTCCCCCAGAACCTCACCGGACTGCCAGATGTCCTGTCCAGAGGTGGGAGAGTTGCCAACTAAGCCAAACTCGTATATCACAAGTAATGCTGCAACTGTACAGGGTACTGGTGAGGCTGCACCTGGAGTACAGAGGGAGGTTTTTCACCCAGAGACTGGTTGGGGCATGGAATGCACTGCCTGGGGTGCTGGTGGAGGCTGATACATTGGACAAGTTCAAGAGATTGTTAGATAAGCATATGGAGGAATTTAAGTTAGAGGGATATGTGGGAGGAAGGGGTTAGATAGTCATAGGTGTGGTTTGAAGGGCAGCACAACATGGTGGGCCAAAGGGCCTGTATTGTGCCGTATTGTTCTATGGTTCTATGGTACTGTGTGCAGTTCTGGTCCCCTTACTTGAGAAAAGATGTATGGGTTTTGGAGGCAGTGCAGAGGAAGTTCACCAGGTTGATTCTGGAGACGAGAGGGTTAGCCTACGAGGAGAGATTGAGTCGCCTGGAACTATACTCACTGGACTTCAGAAGAATGAGAGGGGAAACGTAAAAATGATGAAAGGGATAGATATAGAGGCAGGAAGGTTGTTTCCACTGGTAGGTGAGACTAGAACTAGGGGACATAGCCTCAAGGTTCAGGGGAATAGATTTAGGATGGAGATGAGGAGGAACTGCTTTTCCCAGAGAGTAGTGAATCTGTGGAATTCTCTGCCCAGGGAAGCAGTAGAGGCGACCTCATTAAATATATTTAAGACACAGTTAGATAGATATTTGTAAAGTAGGGGAATTGAGGGTTATGGGGAAAAGGCAGGCAGGTGGATCTGAGTCCACGGCCAGATCAGCCGTGATCTTATTGAATGGTGGAGCAGGCTCGATGGGCCAGATGGTCTACTCCTGGCTCATTCTTAATTCATTGCTCAGACTTGTATTTTGGTTAAGGAAGGGTATATAGACAGACACCTAAATGAATGTTGGTTCGTCCTTCTGACAGAAAAATGTGGATCTAACTAGTTGTAGGAACAAACCTGGGCTTGTTGAAGATGGACAACATATACCACGAAAGGTGGAGTTTCACCAGACCAGGGTAACGGTGATACAGAGGTTGCATTTACCATGGTCTATGAAACATACAGAGCTTTCTCGCCACATTAACAGAGTGTAGTCCCTAACAAAGATATTCTTTACTCAGGTACCTCAGCACAAGTAAAAATGAGCGGCCTGCCCTAATAACAGTTAACTCTGACCCACTGAAGCAGGATTTGGGTTTAAGTCTCGCCCATGGGGTTTGAAGATGTGGTCCAGGCTGATATTTCAGTGCAGTACCGAGGGGTGCTGAATTGTCAGAAATACCATAGTTCAGATAATAATTGGGCCTCAGGAGCCTGCTCAGTTATTTAACAAGGTATTGGCTGATCTCCTGCAACACCATTTTCTTGCCCATCCCCACATCCCTCTACAACTCCTTAACTATCCAGAAATCTATTGCCCTCAGCTTTGAATGCATTTAATGACTCTACAACCCTCCAGGATCAAGAAGACCAGAAGTTCACCGCCCTACACATTTCAGTCCTACCTCTTATTTTGTGGCTGTGACCCTGGGTTCTGGACACTTCAGCCAGGAGAAGGATCTTCCCTGCATCTACCCTTTAAAAATTGGACACCTTTCAATACGACCATCACTTGTTCTTATAAATCCTTGAGAATAAGAGTTCTAGACTACTCAATCTCTGCTCATTTAACAGACCTGCTATCCCAGGAACTAATCTGGTGAACCTTTGCTGCACTCCCTCCCAAGGAAATATATTCTTCTTTGAGGTATGTGGACCAAAACAATATACAATACTGGTCCCAGTCTTTTAACTGCCCCAGATACTTGCAGTACCCGAGGATCCTCACCAATTCTTACAGATGCACCAGAGAAAGCATCCTATCAGGATGCATCACAGCTTGGTATGGCGACTGCTCTGCCCAGGACCGCAAGAAATTGCAGAGAGTTGTGGACACAGCTCAGTTGATCACGCAAACCAACCTTCTCTCTGTTGGTTCAGTCTACAGTTCTCACTGCCTCGAGGAAAGCAGCCAACATAATCAAGGACCCCTCCCACCCCGTCATTCTCTCTTCTCCTCCCTTCCATCGGGCAGAAGGTACAAAAGCTTGAGAACACGTACCACCAGGCTCAAGGACAGCTTTTATCCCGTTGTTATAAGACCCTTGAATGGACCTTTTGTACAATAAAGATGAACTCTTGATTTCTCAATCTATCTTGTCGTGGCCCTTGCACCTTATTGTCTACCTGCATCGGACTTTCTCTGTAACTGTAACACTATATTCTGCATCCTGTTATCATTTTCCTTTTATGCTACCTCAATGTACTTGTGTGTGGATTGATCTGTCTGGATGGCATGCAAACCAAATCTTGTCACTGTATCTCGGTACCTGTGACCATAACAAACCAATTACAAATTACCAGTAACATATTGGTACTCCATGACTTTGTACTTGCTTTAAGATGTCCTGAATCGTGGCAACTTAATGCAACATGAAACAATGTTTGACATAAAAACGATGACCATCTGAGCCCAGCATGACTTGTTTATTGAGTGGCACCATTTTACATCGAAAGACCAGTGCCTGTGAGCAGTTGAGAGATGATCGGCTTGTTGAAGGCAGGAACAGGAAGAGTCTACCGTGATATGACATGCAGCATTTCTTTGGTGAAGTGTAACGTGTGTAAAATCTTGGGGTTTCAGAACTGTGAGAAATCAGAGCTAGTAGATTAGTACAGTGTACCCCAATGTGATGGCAGTTCGGGTCATGGAAATTTACCCTTACAAAACATTTGAAATATAGCAAAAAAAAGCCACAGATTTTATGACAGTAAAAGTAACTGAATGAACACAGAACGTGAAGGAAACAAGTTTTGACAAGGGTTTGCATTACAGGAAATCTTGATTGGGTCAGAATGCAACAGCTCCATAATGCGGGGTGTACTGTAGAGATGATTATTTGGGAGGTGAGATGAAGAGTTTGAAGTTTTACAACTACATAGAGGAACTGGTCAATGTAAAAATGTCAAAATCAATTATTGTTGGCCTTCTATTTTATTGTTTTACTATGAATAAATGCATTCTTATCAATTTACGTTGGTAGCAGTGTGTTCAGCAATCACAATCTGACTTTGGCTTCAGATTTTGAAGTTGCTATTTTCCATGTCAAGGTGTTAGTGACTGAATGAGTAGATTTTTACATGGAGTCGGGGATTATCTTCCACGAGTCCATCCGCTTTGTCCATGTAAACCATAGCACAGCGGCACTGGTTATTGCAACCATTCACCCAACTCTTGAGATGTTCGAGATGCAGCAGAATCTGCTTGTGTCTTTGGGAAGTGAGCTGAGGAAAAAGGAATGTCCCTGTAAACGCCATTCCCCAGATTAAGATAAATGATATCTGCGATACATTCTACACATGGAATAGGCACGTTTGGCTGCACGGTCTAAAGAAGATTGAGAGGAAATTTGACTGAAATGCTCCAAGTTATTGATGGTTTTGATAGTTTAAATTGTGAGATGGGTGGGGAACCAGAAGATATGGTTTTCACATAATTGGTGGAAAAACCAGAAGCTACAGGAGAATATATTTCTTGTACAATCGGTTGCAATGGTGTGGAATGTACAAGACTGTGGAAGTCAAATCCAATCATACTGTTGGTGCATCCCTGTTGGATTAATACACGAAAGGTGGCTCCAGGTGAAAGAAGGGGAGATTGACTAATTGGATAGTTTTTTTTCAAAAAGCTGGCACAGGAGTAGAGGGCCAAATGGCCTCTCTCTCTTTGCTGTAAGATTGAATGATTACATGAAAGTTGTCCTGCGGCTGATTAATCCACTAGTGAAGGGAACGACGTTGACCTGAGGTTGGTTCCAGCTGTCTAAAGTACTTAGCTTATCTTTCATTGCATTGTCATCAGACCTGATGGGCTCAGGGAGGTTATGAAATGTGTAGCTGAACCATACTTACCAGGAAAGTTCCAGGTTCCATTCCCGGTCTTTACCTGATCTCAGCCAAGGTGATGGGAAGGGAGGTACAATTGGCCCAAGCGCCCCTGGAATAGGGAGTGGATAATCAGCCAGGGTTCCTGCTGCTGTAACTGCCCAGTGACTCTGGTACATGGGAAGCACAGTGACACAGCCTGTCAAACTCCTGTCTCACAGCTCCAGTGACCCAGGTTCAATCGTGACCTCCGATACTGACTCTGTGGAGTTTGCACGTTCTCCACATGAGTTTCCCCCAGGTGCTCCAGTTTCCTCCCACATCCCAAAGACGTGTGGGCTGGTAGGTTAATTGGCAGCTGTAAATTGACCCTAGGGTGTAGCTGAATGGTGGAATCTAGGGTGGGAAGAATTGATGGGAAGGTGGGGAGAATAAAATGGGGTCAACGCAAATGGGTGCCTAATGGTTGGGAAGAACTTGGTGGCCTGTTTCTGTGCTGTGAGACTCTATATGCATAGAAGTTGAGGTGATTTGGGCCTGGCTGTGTTCCATGGCAATATGAACAGAATCACTCGCTAATATTGGGCAAAGCTATGGAAGGGTATTGTGTGTACCCTGGATCACACAGATGTCAGGTTGTTCTCCATACAGAGAACTGCCTTGGAGGACAAGTCTGGGTGGCAAGCCCATTGTTCACCTTGCCTGAGTGAAGAGATGATTTGGGGAGACCTTGAAGGAAAATACTCAAGGCCATAGCTTTAAGGTGAGAGGGGGAATGTTTAAAGGAGATGTATGGGGGAATTTTTTTTACACAGAGTGGTGGGTCCCTGGAACAGGCTGCCAGGGGTGGTGGTGGAAGCAGATAGAACAGTGGCATTTAAGAGGCTTTTAGATAGACACATGACTATGCAGGGAATGGAGGGATATGGTTCGTGTGCAGGCAGAAGAGAATTAGTTTAATTTGGCATCATGTTCGACGTAGACATTGTGGGCTGAAGGGCCTGTTGCTGTGCTGTACTGTTCAATGAGATTTATTCGAGATGTAGTATATGTGCGTATTAAGTAACATCATAATGTACAGAGTAAATGCAGTTATGGTCTGAGGTGTGTGAAAGAGCAGTATGTTTTGGGTCGCAGCCAATTGGATCCGGAATTATGGAAAATGACAATGTGTGCACCAGTTACAAACAATAGCAACACTGGACCAATCAGGAGCAGGGGAAGACAAGCGCTGACTCAACCAATCAGAGGCATGAGTGACCTTGAGCAAATAGGCATTAAAAAACAAAGAGGAGCTCGGTTTTGAGAACGCAGTTCCCCAGAGTCTTAGTTGGAAATTATTTCTTGATAAATCAGCAGCAAATTATTCGCCTTTTGGCGAAAAGGTATTGGTGCAGGCTGCCCGGGGAAACTGTAGCGAAAGACATCAATCTGAATAATACTCCCACACAAAATTAGAATAGCAGGGTGTAGTAAAGAAGCAGAATACCAGAGAGTGTTTTCAAGGCAGTAATCTAATCATGGGGTTCAGATGACGGTTATGAAAGGTTTCAGCTTTGCAAACAACCTTCCTTTATTTTCTGGTTTCTCAACAATGCTTCCTAAGAAGCCAGCTTTTTTTAAAATCAGTGACGGAAGTACATCTGGGACACCCAGGAGCTTTCCTCGTCATGGCAATGCTGTGTTCAAATGTCAGCCACAGCTTAGTGCCTCCGAGGCAGAAGCTTGTGGGTTCAGAGATTATGGTGGTTAACTTGGGAACCCTGTGCATTGGGTGAGGAGAGTTTCGATGTAGGGATGATGAAGGAGTGGCATTCATCTAGATCTAAGTCAGAATTTCATTAGAACAGGTACAGCACAAAAGGAGGCCATTTGGCCCACTCTATCTGTGTTGCCTCTCTCCATGGGCACCTCAGTAGTTCCATCCCTGGCCAATTCTCTGCAGCCTTGCAAATTCTTCTTATCTTTTTGGTGACATGTTAAACTGTGGCTGTGTGTGAACGGTTCCAAGGTGCTTTTGTTTTGGAAGAGCTGGGAACTTCTTCCCAGTGCCCTGGCCATTATTTCCCCTCAGTCAGCACCAGCCAAGCAGAGAGTCTGGTCAGTATCCCTTTGCTGTCTGTGGGAGCTTGCTGTGTGCAAATTACCTGCTGCAGTGAATACTCCTCAGAAGCTGAAAAATGCTTCAAGACATAGAAAGGCTGTGAATGGTACTATATAAGTGCAGCCACAGAATGTGACTGTGAAATAACAACATAAATTGTTTATTGCTGTGTCAGTGAAGCCCTGCAAAGTCATTGGAGTGCAGTTTTCGCACCTTGTGACAAGTTGTTTTGTGTTCCCAAAGGTAATAAGATCTCATTGAGAGCTCACTCACAGCCACCTGAAGGAGGTAGACACAGCTTTCACCCTAACGCCAGTGTTATCTAACCCTAACCCACTGTGATATTGAGGAGGATGATGAAGGAACGGTGCTCGTGTATGTCCAAGGCAGAATGGTATGCAGTTTCATAGAATGGTTACTGCACAGTCGGCCTACCCTGTCCCTGCTGCCTCTCTATCACTGGTTCCACCCCACCGCCAGCCAGGTCCCTAGTTTTGGAAATATTTCCTTACCTTGTATGGATCAAACTCCCTCTGAAAGGCCACAATGAAACCTATTTCCACTATGTCAAAAATCCAACCACACACTGTGTAAAACAAAATGTCCTGGTGTTGCCCTTCCCTTTTAGTTTATACCTGTCCCCTCTGTGGTCCTCAACCCCGCCATCGACAGGAACGGACTCCCACTCTCCACTCTGTCCTGACCCCTCGTCATTTTACGTACTTCTATCAAATCTCCCTTCTGCCTCGTTGCTCCCAGGAAAATGGATGTGGAGGAGAACTTGTCAGTGTTGTTGCAATGACACTTCTGGTTGTGTCCTTCAGCGGGGAACAGACCATGGCAGGTCACTCTTGCCTTGACTAACCACTGCCCCTCAAGCTCCCTTGCCTTCCTGTCTCACTAGAACTGTCTCCAGGGTGACAGCCCCGACTCCTGACATCCATCTCCTCTTGAGCACTGGGAGTCTATAATAATATTACAGCTTATCTTCATTTGTGAAAAGTCTAGTTCTTGTACCATTACCAGTAATCTGATTAGGAGCAAGAGTGAATGTAATCTATTAATTATTCATCCCAGAACATAAACTTCAAATGTTTTCTCCTCAAGGTACATCTTAGTGGAAGGTCTTTGAAAGGATGCAGTGCATTCATTTTTAAAGAATAATGCCACAAATAAACTCTGGGCATTAAATTAGCCTTGGAAAATTTATTCAGATACCAGGAATAAGGTGCCAACAAATCTGAGACAATTCCAATCAAAGGGGACAGACCATCAGGGAAAAATGTTTATCCAACTTTGGCATCAGGGAATGATGCAGGGTGAATCTTATTTTCCTCACACAATGGGTGATTAAAACCATGACTGAAGTGGGTGCTTGTACAATACAATGGCTCAGAGTCAAGGGATACAGAGCTGAGGCTTGGGATAGCATGAACTCAATGGGCCAAATGGCTTCCTTCAGTGGGACATCTCTCAGCCATTATTGAATGGTAACACATCATTCTTATCTCTATATTCTTCTCATAAGAATTTTTCTCCCCTTCAAAAAAAATTAGAAATAATTGTGTGTAGGATCAGAAACTGTAGATCCAGATCCAATGTACAATACAGATGTTTTCTGAGGCTACTTTAAAAAGAAAGCAAGGAGTCCAGGGAAGCAGCAAGGTTGAAGAAGTGGGAAAGCAGACCAGGGATATCACAAGCTACATGTGGAATCCTTTGCAAGCAGAACAGAGTGATCCACACACTGTTCTGTAAGTGTCATAGACCAGGCTAGAACATCATCTTCTCTCAACTACCTAATATAGATAAATTGCCTTGAACAGTTGCCTGAGGGTGAGCAAAGGTTAAAAAAAAACATTCATATTTTGTAGCATTGTAGAGAGTTCCAGTCTGGTCATTCAACCCACCAAATCTGTGTCAACCATCAAGCACCCATTTTTACACTAATCCTACGCTAATCTATCTTATTCTCCCCACATTTGTATCAATTTCCCCCAATTCTCCTGCCACCCTCCTACACACCAGGGGCAATTCACAGTGGCTAATTAACCTACAGACCTACACATTTTTGGGATGTTGGAGGAAACTAGGGCACTTGGAGGAGTCCCACACGGGTCACGGGGAGAATGTGCCAATTCCACACGGCAGAACCCGAGGTCAGGACTGAACCTTCTTTTGGCTGCACCACTCTGCTGCCTAGTAATTAATTACTTTTCATATAACCTAGGACAGTGTACTCCCACAACTCTTGTAGTCACTAATGGAATACAGGGAACATGGCAACCAATTCACGGCAGGCAACTTTGGTATTGGATTATTATTGTCACTTGTACCGAAAAACTTTGTCTTGCATACTGTTCGTACAGATCAATTCATCACATGGTGCATTGAGGTAGTACAGGGTAAAAACAACAACAGAATACAGAGTAAAGTGTCACAGCTATAGAGGAAGTGCAGTGCAGGTAGACAACAAAGTGCAAGGTCATAACGAGGTAGATTGTGAGGTCAAGAGTCCATACAGGTAATAAGGAGAGGAGGAATAGGACCAAAGGGGATATCATGAACCCAATGGACCAAATGGCTTCCTTCAGCATTATTTGCATATTAGGTAAGTTACAGTGGCGCTATTGGAGCAAGAAAGGAGTCAAAATATTGCTGATGTTGTTCAAGTAGGCAAGTGTTTTCTGGACAAACAAACTGACACAAGTTTATACAGGAGACACGAGACTACAGATGCTGGGATCTGGAGCAACACACGAGATGCCAGGGGAACTCAGCGGGTCAGGCAGCATCTGTGGAGGGAAATTGACAGTCAACGTTTCGGGTCGAGACCCTTCAGCTGGCTGTCCAGTCCAGATGAATGGTGTCGACCCAAAGTGTTGACTGTCCATTTCCCTCCACAGATGCTGCCTGACCCGCTGAGTTCCTTGAACATCTCGTGCGTTGCACAAGTTCATACGGCACCTCATGGAACCCTAAACTGCAATGAATGTTGTCACTGCTGGAAACAGAGCAGATCATTTCTGCACTGCAAGCTCCCAGAAATGGCAAGATGGAAATGATAAGATAGTGTCTCTGGTAACGAGTTAGGAATAAACATTGATCTGGAGGACAACTAACCCCTCCTCACTTCTTCAAACCAAATCTCCTAGGTCCCATATGAAGAGCAGACCCCAGTTTTATTTAGAGTTGTCTGTGCGGGTGGGAAGGGTGAGTGGAGGTGCTACTGAGAGTTTCTTGCAATTTTGACCTTGTGAAACAGAAATAGAATTATTTTATCCCCAAAATAATGCTGAGGTGATATAGCATGGGCCTGAAATGGTGGGGATTACTGTCTGCTTGGTTGATGCGTGTTAGATCCCTAACCACACAAGGAGATAGAATCTGTGCCAAATCTTGTACTGAAGCAAAGATAAATTGTGCTGCACAATAGCTCGTATGGTTATCGGTCTTGCCTGTTTCACTCTGATCAACATTCACAGATCATACCCGTTCTCTCTGTTCTGAACATTCTTTGCTGGGCCCATCACATATAATAAATATCATTTCAAAATCCGCAGAACAAACTTTATAGAACAAAACAATTTATCGGTGATTTTTTACATTTAGATTTGATATTTGTTCCTTGTTTACCCTTTCTTGTATAGAATAATAGATTTTGTGCTGTCTCTAAACTGCAGCAGATATTTGCAGCTATTCCTGTTGAGTTCGATTGCTGCTCGCCGCATCCCCACAAAAACATGTCCTATTTGGAACTGGCCTTTTGACCAGAGATGCAAAATGGGTCCATCTTTCTCACTCGGAGCCTCCATTGTCGGAAGCACTCTTCATTATAAAGAGAAAGAGACTCCAGGATTCATCAATGTACCTCGGGGAGGGAGCACGATGTTCTCAGCTGTCGTCGCTTGAGTGGATTCTACAGCCTGGGGTCTAATTTGCTCAGTGGCAGAAGGGTCAGTGTCCTTGAAAATGAAGTGCCACCATCACTATTCTGTGATAAATGTACCAACGGCCTGGCTGAGCTTGCTGGGGTAATTTAATTGTATATTAGGAATGGCACAATAACAAGCCTCTGGTATATTTTTTACATGGTAACCAGGTTCCATTAATAGATGATTTAATTTTAGCAAGTGCTAGACAATACAAGTCTGGCCATTAACTCATCAAAGACTGAGGGTGGATGTTTCAAGCAGGATAAGAGAAAATTCTCTGGACCAGTACAGAATTGTGTGTTAGGATTGCGCAGAGAGAGATGTTGCAAACATGAAAACACAGCCAAACCATTTGGGGGCTCACACCTTGACTTGGCTTGCCCTAAACTCATTGGTTATTATCAGTCAAACAAAATACATTAGGACAATCAAGTTTATAAAGAACTCCTAACATAATTCAATGAGTTGGGAATGGCAGGTGTACAAATTATCCGTAAGAAAAATGAGGGAGCATCTTAATTCTCCAGCAAGTTGTGGATTGTGGACACTAGCCTTGAATCATGCGGTTAACACCATTTAAAAGGCACTTGGACAGATACATGGATAGGAAAGGTTTAGAGGGATATGGGCCAAATGCAGGCAAATAGGACTAGCTCAGATGGGAATCTTGGTCGACATGGACCAGCTGGGCCGAAGGGCCTGTTTCTGTTCTGTATGACTCTGCTTCACAGAGATCCACTGGTTGTAGATTCATATGTTTGATGATTGTGGTGCTGTGGAATATTTCATACATTTATGGCAAGCCCAGTTGGCAAATGTTCCATGTCTTGATTACAGCAAGTTAATGAAAAAGTGTACTATCGAGACATCATTATGGCACATTACTGATGAAGGATGAAATAACACAGTGTCATATTTTTGATGTGAAGGTTCCATCTCGTCCTTGCTCAAATCCCCAGTAATACTTTTAGCTGATTACAAGCACACATCCAGGCTGTGCATCTCCAACAACGCTCAAGAACCTCGACACTGTCCTGGACAAAGCAACGCACTTCTTTGGCATCCTGTCTACCACCTTTAAGTAGTCATGGCGTTCAGCATGGTTACAACATCCACTCCTGCAACTCACCAGAGCCTCTGTACCTGCATCTCCCAAACCCCCCTCGACCATCACCCACAAGTCAGACCATCCTGACTTGGATATACCTTGTCACTGGGTCCACATCCTGGGATTCCCTCCCCAACAGTGTTGCAGGAACACCTTCACCACACAGATTGCAGCAGTTCCAGAAGACAGCTCATCACCGTCTTCTCAATGGAATTGGGGATGAGCAATAACTGTAGGCCTAGCCAAGGACACAGATGAGAATGAATAAATAAATGGAAAGTAATTGTGTGTAAATGTTTGGATTACAGTCAGTGCTTGGAATGGATTAAGTTACTGATTAATACTTCTATGGGATTTTGGGAGGGAGTCCTCTCTCTGACTTGGCATGGTTGGCAAATCCAGTAACCTGGGATCTAATGTCCAACTGACTGGTCTATGGCCTCGCAAGCTTTCTCCACTGGTCTAAAGTCACATCTTAACTTCTGTATCCACTCCACATCCTCACTGGATCCTCACATCCTTCCTCTCAGTGACCAGAGGCCTATCCCCCATCTAATTTGTACTCAACAATATCCTTTTCTTCGCTCACATAAGTGTCTGCTGGAAGAAATTTCTCCTCACCTCCGTTCACTTGTTGTGAAGCCCAGTTCTTTCCTCAACATTTCCATTGAGAATGTGCTCATGTATTTGGCAGGTTGAGCGAGGCAGGAGTGTGTGCATGCTGGGACAGCTACGGGGGGTGGGGGTTATTACTGGCCATGGGTTTGGGTGTGTCTGGGACTGTTGAGAGCCTGACCTACACCAAGGGAAAGTTGAGACGGTCTTTCACTGAAGCCTGTTAACAATGGAGACCGAACCTGATTAACCCAAGGAACTCAATGGTGCTTGGACTGATTGGACCGGCTGCTCACTGAAACCAAACCTCACTGGTGTCTCTCACACCTAATCTCATAGCATCTTACACCACTGACCTACAGAACTTCTGTCCAACTGAACCAGTTTATTCCAGCTTTGAAGGACCTGACTCTTGCTGTGCCACGGGAATTGGTTGCCGACTCATTGTGGTAGTCACAGCCGCCTTGACCAGTGAGTGAACGTGTCTGGATGTTGAGCTGACCTCACCTGATAAATGCACACTTAGAAATGGAAATGGACGCTGACATGATTGTCCATTTGGCCGTCGATATGTGATTGCTCACTGATGAGCATTCACAAAGCATACAAGTAGTTACATATGTGTACATGCACTCATATACCAACACATACACATGAATGCACACAAATTCATATGCACAGACACACATACATACATACATAATCACATACACAAGAACATTAACATGCACATTCATGCATGGCACTTAAATATCTGCACCAAGAACGTGTGCACTGGTGTTCAAGTGGGTAGATATAACTACACATTATTGCACACACACATACATGCATATGTAAAGTCTAGCTAGCAGTAGCTGTTGGGTAAAGATCAGCAGAACTCTTCCTCCCCACTTCTCCTAAGCCCAGACAAACTAAAGGACAGTTACAGAGCCCTTACTGATACACCACTTACTGGCATCTTTTCAGTTGTGTGATTGGACCAGGCTCAATCATCTGTTTATATCTGGCATTTGAACAACAAACTTCAAGTCACCATTGGGCTGTTCACTGAAGCGCCTGTGAGTATGGGCCATACACTGACCAATGGCAAGACATGGGTCCTCCGCCATCCTGTCCTCATTGCACAACACCAGTTCTACAGTCAGACTTCTGAAAACCAGGAATATTTCCCATACCTCAGAAAAGATGGAGGCAGTTAAGGAATTTCCCCATTGCCCCAGCATGACCTTCAGCTGACCGAGGGACTGAGCAAGCTCATGGTTTACTGAGCAGCAGTGGTGCGCAACCTCCCTAATGTTCAGGAGACCTGAGAAACCTGTGGGACACACCACAAAGCATGGAGAACCATAAGATATAGGAGCAGAATTAGGCTGTTTGGCCCATTGAGTCTGCTCCGCCATTCAATCATGACAGATATTTTTTCAACCCATTCTCCTGCCTTTGGCTGGTAACCTTTAACCCCTTACCATTCAAGAACCTATTGGTCTCTGCCTTAAATACACCCAATAACTTGGCTTTCTCCGCCCTCTGTGGCAAAGAATTCTACCGATTCACCACCCTCTGGCTGAAGAAACTTCTCCTTATCTCAGTTCTAAAGGGACGTCCCTTTATTCTGAGGCTGTGCCCTCAGATCCTAGACTCTCCTACTGATGGAAACATCCTCTCCATGTCCACTCTACGCCCAGAGCCATCAAACACTCTTCATACGTTAAGCCTTTCATTCCTGGTATCATTTCTTGTGAACCTCTTCTGGACCCTCTCTAGAGCCAGCACATCTTTCCTTAGATACAGGGCCCAAAATTGCCCACAATGTTCCAAATGCAGTCTGACCAAGCCTTGAAGAAATAGCACCAACACTGCTGCTGCAAAATCCTCCCAATCTATTGGGCAGGAGAGGTGAACCAATGTCATAGACTTCTCCCAGGGCAACACTCAGGTGCTAAGCAAACTCTGGACTGCAGTCCATATTGTCTTTTCACCTGACCCCAGACTCCTGAACCAAGCACTCTGCTCAAAGAAAGATTACCAGGAGGTTAGAGAAAATACTTCAAGGACAATCTCAAATTATCCTTGAATAAAAAGTAAACTTCACTGACTCGTAGGAATCCCTGGATCATGACCACTCAGAATTGAGAAGGAGCATTCAAGGTGGCACTGATCTCCTCCCGAACCTGTGATGGGTATATACAGAGGCCAAGCACAGAGAGCAAAAGGAGGGCATCCCAAATAAACCACCCTGTCAACCACCTTCTGCCCTCTCCATGGTAGTCTGCATCCTCCTTATTATAGCCAATACACTCCAACCCAGGCAACAGCAAAGGTTCATCAGGATGATGCCTGGATTAGAGGGCATTTGCTCTAAGGAGAGGTTGGACAAACTTGGGTTGTTTTCTCTGGATCATCGGAGGCTGAGGGGCGACCTGATAGAGTCTTTTCCCCAGGGTGGAAATGTCAAATACTAGAGGGCATAGCTTTAAGGTGAGGGGGGGGGGGGGAAGTTTAAAGGAGATGTGCAGGGCAAGTTTTTTTTACACAGGGGGTGGTGGGTGTCTGGAACGGGCTGCTGGGATGGTGGTGGAGGCAGGTATGATGGCAATGTTTAAGAGGCTCTTAGACAGAGACATGAACAGGGAATGGAAGGATAGGGACAATATACAGGCAGATGGGATTAGTTTAGGTTGGCATAATGGTTGGCACAGACGTGGTGGGCCGAAGGGCCTGTTCCTGTGCTGTACGGTTTTATGTTCTCTGTTCTTTTCAGCTACCTCAAGAGTCCACAGAACTCTCATGGAAACAAATCACCCTCGACCCTGAGAGACTTCCTAAGTATAGGAGAAGGGACTAGTAATCAGAGACCTGAGCCAGTGATCTGGGGAGAGTTCAAATCCCACAATGGCCAGCTGGAGCACTTCATTGGAGTTAATTAAATAAATCTGGACTTTTTTTAAAAAAAGCCTGGTATTAGAATTGGTGACTATCAAAGTACTGGATTGTTGAAAGCCCATCTGGTCCAGTGAAGGATTGCAGCTGTAACTTGGTCTGGCATTTCTATGTGACACAGCATTGTGTGGCAGACTCTTTGCCATCTCCTCAAATGGGCCAGTGGAGCACACAGTTCAAGAGCAATTGGGGATGGCCAATGGATATGAGCCTCCTCATCAACACCCACGTCCCATAAATTAATATAAATGAAGCTGCCTTTTTCATTTTATCACAGGAAATGATCCACTAGTTTGGAATGGCAGGACCTGCTTTTCTTTGATTTGTATTTTACTCATTTGTTGTGGGGGATCTGGAAGCATTCATTTGACAGCAAGGCTCCCTAACTTGGACAGTCTGTATAAATTAACATGTTTTAAGATAAAACCGAAACTGCATTCATTCACCATGATCAGCAGCTTTGCTGGGGAAGGGGTTATATCTCTATTTTGCTTCTAACACTGGTATCAAAGGCACTGTGATGTGGGCCAAGTGAAAATTTGGGCTCCCTTAGAGTGCTCCAGAAATGAGCTTGACCCCACTTCAGAGCCAACTCCCCCGCTTGGCACTCTGACTTTCATTCTTCCATGTTCTTTATCCTTGGGGTCTTTCATATCGAGATTACCCAATTAGTGCCAACACTCGTTTCACTAGACTTGTGATGTGACAGTTACAGGTCTACCACTGTCAGTGTTTGTTCTGTACATTTCATATTCACAGTCATGAAGTGCAACTTTACAACTGAATCATGAGGGCCTTTTTCCCCAAATAGAAATATATTTGCATTTAATTGTTTTAAGCACATCAAGACTTCTGTCTGGGATTTTTTGGTTTAACTGAAGCTTTTTTCTGTCTACATCAGTGTGGAAGAAATATAATGGTCACAGCTCTATAAATGTTGTTAATTAGATTCAGTGAGATAGTCAGACCTCAAATAACTACACTTGATGTAATATAATTGAAACTCCTGTATTTGGACCATATGGCTCTCGATTGGTGGCTATCTGGGTCTGCTTCGCATCACTTGGTAGGGTGTGTTACTTGCTGAAATGATGGGACCATTATCTGGGTAACTGCGTAGGGACATGGAGGAGAAAACACCCCATATTAATTTTATTCATAATTAGAGTAAGGGGCCCATAAATGAGATGCGCTTGGATATTAATTTTCACTGCCTTCATGGAAATGAAAGTACACAGGCAAAAAACCCTGCTGGGGACAGTAAACCAGGAATGTTCAGCCTTTGTCACATTGTGCTTAACTAGTTATTCATCATATTAAAGCAGATGGCCACTGAGTCTCAGTTTAAAGAATATTTATGGGGAAATGGTATTGACAGTGTTGGTCCTTTTATTATCTTTGGTTTTCAAACATTAACATAACACAATAACGCCATTGAAATTGATTTCCCGTTATCTACATTAAACTTGGCTTGCAGTCGATTATTTGAACTTCGGATGTAGATTCAATATGGATATGTTACTGCCTCATAAGTTTAGTGCATACAAGATATATTTTGACCTTAATTTGTTTTGATCTGATTGTTAAATTCAGCGTGAAAGCCTACTTGTGCTTGTGAAATGGAGTTGTTCCTGTGACTTACAAATCCCATCTTTAATCAGTGAATTTTATAAAAGCACTGGAAGGCCATTTGGTCCATCAAGCTATTGCCGACTCTTTGAAAGGATGACTCTCACAACTCGAGAGTTTTCCCCATGAACTCCTGGGGCTCCCCAACAGCACTGTGGGGGCATCTTCACCGGATGCAATGCAACGATTCAACACGGTGGAGACACCACCTTCCCAAGGGCAATACTGCATGGGTAATGAATGCTGGCCTTGCTTACCACGCCCAGATCCTGAAAAACGACATCACCCTACCAATTAGTGCCCTTCAAGAACTGGTGCAGTCGCCCTTTGAAAGTTGCAATGCAATCTGATTTGGCCATATGTTTGGGGAATGCATTTGGACCTTGTTCTGCTGAGAACAGCATTAATAACAAATAAAAAGCAAGACTGCAGCATATACCTTAATTGCTTGCTATTGATCCAGGGTGGTGAGTTCGAATCCAATTACAGCAGCTTGGGAAATTTAATTCAAGGAATGGATCTGGAGTATAAAGCTAGTCTCTCTAACGGTAAGCACAACAATTGGATTAGCCTAGAAACCATCTGGTTCCTCAGGAAAGGAAATCTGCCATCCTTGCTCAATCTGACCGAAATAGGACTCTAGACCCACCAATGTGATTGACTCTTACCTGCCCCTTCAATTTAAGGGCAATTACGGATAGGTAATAAATGCTGGCACTGCAGTGATCCAGTGAATGTATAAATTAAAACAAAAGTGTAAAGGCCTGCAGTGTGGAAATTATAAATACTGTAAATGTTGGGATTATAAAGGATTTGGGCTCTGTCATTGAAATACGGATGTTTTTATGGACAAAAATAACAATTTAAAAAAATTAAAGTTCTGAAGTTAGAGGTTCAGCCAGGAACTATAACAGTTTTAGATTTGACATTTTCAATTTTAAAAATTCTGTGGCATTATCTTCAAAAGTAAAAGATTTTTATTTAGCTGTTTTGAGTTGTGCACAGTCCCAACGGAGATGAAATTTCTGTTCCAAACTGTGACTACTGCATCGCCTCTTACACAGCGTGTCAGAACAAACTCCCAACGGTAACACTCAAAGAATTTTCCATGATGCACTTAGAATTGCAAAAAAATAAATAACAAGAAAAAAAATTACCAGCTGGCTGCAAATATGTCAACGTATATTAAATGTGCTGTTTTTCAGTTAGAAAATTAATTCAGTAATGTTGAGTCATCATGCCATTTGCTAACATTTAATTCTGTTTCAAAATGTCTTCCAGTTTAGAATGTGCCCTTCAAATTATCTGCAGCCACTTATTCAACTCTCCCTCTCATTTCCGCCGCTTCTTGGAACCAGACATATCTCTGTTTCTCTTTTTACTATCTGGAGGCAAATTATTGGAAAAGTTGATGTTTTATTGCCCTTACTCTGAGCAGATGCCATAGAGTGATACAACATGGAAACAGGACCTTCGGCCCAACTGGTCATGCTAACCAAAATGCCCATCCAGTTCTTGGTGGTCTTGACAGCTCAGGGGTAGTTTGGTACAACTAAGAATCTCTCTTGGTGTTGATTAAGATTCTCCCATACTGAAGGAGAACTGGAGCCGGGTATAGATTGGACAAAGTAGGGTTAGCAGACCTGGAGGCTTAAGTAACCTATTCATCTTTTTGTGGCAATTGAAAGGTAACGTGATCTTTTTTACTTGTGCTACTTTCAGGTAGTGACGCTGCCTCTCAGCTCCAGTGACCCACGTTTGATCCTGATCTTCACTGTTGTTTGTTGCATGTTTGCACATTCTCCCTGTGACAGTGTGGGTTTCCCCTGGGTGCTCCGGTTTCCTCCCACATCCCTAAGACATACATTGGTAGGTTAACTGGCCTCTGTATATTTCCCTAATGTGTAGGTAAGTGGGAGAATTGGGGCAAATTGGTGTATTATTGTCACATATACTGAGGTCCAGTGAAAAACCTTGTTGTGCCTGCCATCCATACACATCATTTCATCACATCAGTGCATTGAGGTAGTACAAGGGAAATCAACAGAATGCAGAATAAAGTGTTACAGCTACAGAGAAAGTGCAGTGCAGGCAGACAATAAGGTGCAAGGCTATAATGAGGTGGATTGTGAAATCAAGAATTCATCTTATCGTACTAGGGTCAAGAGTCTTATAACAGCGGGATAGAAGCTGTCCTTGAGCCTGGTGGTACGCGCTTTCAGGCTTTTGTGTCTTCTGCCCAATAGGAGGGGGAGAAGAGAGAGAGTCTTGGTGGGTGGGTGGGGTCTTTGATTATGTTGGGGAGTTCATGGAAACGTGAGAGAGAATAAGTTACAGGAAATAACTGAGTAATGGGATTGATGGGAACATTCTGAGAGCTAGCATAGACTGGATGGAGTGAATGGCCTCCTTTATCTGAAGAAAATATGAGAAATAAAAAAGAATTTAAGCTTCTTAATTGCTTGAGTTCTTAAATTGTTAGCCCTGGAGCTAATACATTGAATCTTGTTTCGATATTCCTAACTCTTTTCATGCTGTGCCTTTTGACATCTTTTCTAAGGGGTTTTCATCTACATAGCACCTAATCTGAATTTCAATGTACCAAAGTACTTCACAGGTGGTGAAGTACTTTTGAAGTGTAGTCAATGTTAGAATGTAGAAAACAAAGAACCAACTCAGCACAGCAAGATCCAACAGGGAAGTGATGTGGCAAAGTAGATGTACTTTAGTGATTTTCATGAACATATAAATATTGGTCAGGGTGATCTCCCCTGTCCCTTTTGAGGATGATGTGAGGTCTTCTATGTTTGGAAGAGCCTCAGCTAAAAGTCCCAACTGGAAGATGATGTATCCATCTGTGCAGTGATCCCTTTACCAGGAGGTGGGGGTGGAACTCCTTACCGTTTGATCCTGGGGCATGTGTGATCTGTGCTGCAATAAGGCTAACTCCCCAACAGAAATGTATTGGAGACAGCCATGAGGACAGGTGCCGTATATCTAGGAGGTGTCGTAGACCGTGAAAAGGAGTATTAAGAATTGCAGCGGGATCTTGATCGGCTGGGTAGGTGGGCTGAGGAATGGCAAATGGAGTTTAATTCAGATAAGTGCAAAGTGTTACATCTTGAAAGGACAAATCAAGGTAGGACTTATACATTGAATGGAAGGGCCCTGGGTACTATTGTAGAACAGAGGAACCTTGGAGTACAGGTGCATAGTTCCCTTAAAGTGGAGTCACAGGCAGACAGGGCAGTGAAGAAGGCTCTTGGCAAGTTGGCCTTCGTCAGTCAGGCCACTGAATATAGAAGTTGGGAGGGTATCTTGCGATCGTACGAGATGTTGTTGAGGCTACGCCTGGGGTATTGTGTTCAGTTTTGGTCATCCTGTTACAGGAAGGATGTGATTAAACTGGAAAGAGTGCAAAAAGATTCACATGAATGTTGCCTGCACTCGAGGGACTGGGTTACAGGGAGAGGTTAGACAGGTTGGGCTTTTACTCCTTGGAGCGTAGAAGACTGAGGGGTGATCTCATCGAGGTATATAAAATCATGAAGGACATAGATAGGGTGAGTGGTCTTTATTCCAGGGTTGGGGAATCGAAAACTGGAGGACATGATTTTAAGGTTAGAGGTGAAAGGTTTCATAAGAACCTGAGGGGCAACTTATTCTATCCACTGAGTGGTAGATATATGGAACCAGATGCCAGAGGAAGAGGTTGAGGCAGGCACATTAGACACATTTAAGAAAAATGTGGACAGCTATTTGGATGACAAGGGTTTCGAGGGATATCGGCCAAGTGCTGGGAAATGGGATTAGCTTGAATATACATCTGGGTCGGCATGGACAAGTGTGGGCCTTTTTCCGTGCTGTACAACTCCATGACTCTGACAACAAGGATGATGTTTTCTCAAGATATCTTCACCTCGTCTCTTAAACTTCCAAACACCATCTTGTATAGCACGTGGATTCATAGGTTTATAAAAAAACATGTGGCTCATTGAGATACCAGCTATTTGAGAGACTGATCCAATTTTTCCCACACTTTCTCCATATCTCTGCCAAATATTCATTCTTCTTTCTGTTTGAATGTTACTATTGAATCTGCTTCTCCCACCCATTCAAGCAGTATGTTTCTAGATCATAGCAGCTCACTGCTTCAAAAAAAAGTCCTAATTTTTCTCTTCCTTTTGCCAATTATCTCAAACCGAAAAACCCTTGGCTACTGACTTTGTTGATGAAAATGGCTTCACTTACAGAAGATGTCAAGCGCATTCCTACTGGTATTCCTTCTCCAGTTTTTTTTTTAATCAGGCCACATAGTAATTGGCAAAATTTACTCAAGAACCTTCATAATTTTCAACCACCCTATTAGGCACCTTTGAAAAGCCGTTTATTCTCTAATGTTCATTGTGCTTTCATGTTATTTCCACACATCTAAGACTGGTAGGTGAATACAGTGGCTGGTTTGTATTGTGTTGGGTTAATGAACGCTGCATCAGCTTGTTCTCTTTGCTATGACACATTTAGTTCATTTCTAGATTGGAGATTGCTGTTTCTGTACTCCATAGAGACAGAGATGTTACTCAGCCATTTTCCTCTCTCGGACCACTCTCTGCTCATTAAGCAACAGCAACAACAAAATCTTCCATTCATGTTTGTCCCTTAATGTAGCAAAACAACAGCTTCTCAGGGAATTGTAGAGTCACACAGTGATCTGGTTCTGGGCTGGGTAGAGGAGCAATGGACAGTACCAACCCACATTGTCCAGTGTCAGATTTTACAAACAACACTAGTCATTTCCCAGCCCTCTGCAAACCAACTCTTAGCTCCCCTCTGAAGCAGCCTACCCAGTGAATCTGATGCATCATAGAACAGTACAGCACAGGAACAGGCCCTTCGGCCCACCATGTCTGTGCTGAACACGATGCCAGATTAAACTAATCCCTTCTGCCTGCACATGATCCATATCCCTGCATATTCATTTGTCTGTCTAACAGCCACCTAAACAACACTACCGTATCTGCCTTCACCACCACCCCTGGCAGCCCATTCCGGGCACCCATCACTCTCTATGTAAAAAAAAACTTGCCCTGCACATCTCCTTTAATCTTTCACCCTCTCCCCTTAAACATGTCGGCTAATATCAAACTTCTAGAAAGAATAATAGCAAGCATCCCAGTACCCCATCCACAGGCAACTAGGGAGGGGCATTAAATGTTGACTTAACCTGTGATGCCTCATCCCTAGAATTAACTTTGAACTTGAGTTTGAGTTCCAGCACATTCTACAAGATAAGTTTTACGTCGGTTCCAATTCTGATGATGAACATGCAATTTACTTTGGACAAACTGAAGTGAACTGAGACACCTTTCTCTTGCTGTTGGAAGTTGTAGTTGAGAGCATAGTCATTGTCCAAGAAACAGAGGACAACAAACTATTCGATCACTAGGCCAGTGTCAGCTTCTCCTACAAGGACTGAAATCTCAGATGTTTTCATTGCTTTCAATTCTGGTCGCCCCATTATAGGAAGGAGGTGGAGGCTTTGAAGAGGGTGCAGAAGAGGGTCACCAGGATGCTGCCTGGATTAGAGGGCATGAGCTTAAAGGAGAGGTTGGACAAACTAAGATTGTTTTCTCTGGAGCGGCGGAGGAGAGATCCGATGGAAGCTTATAAGATTTTGAGGCACAGATAGACAGCAAGTATCTTTTTCTCAGGGTTAAAATGTCTAATACCAGAGGGCATGCATTTAAGGTGAGGGGGGAAAGTTCAAAGGAGATGTGCGGGGCAAGTTTTTTTTTACACTGAGAGTGGTGGGTGCCTGGAATGCGCTGCCGGTGGTGGTGGAGACAGGTACGATAGAGGTACTTAAGAGGCTCTTAGATAGGCATATGAATGAGCAGAAAATGGAGGGATATGGACATGGTGTAGGCAGAAGGGATTGGTTTAGTTAGGCATTTAATTAGATAGGCACAATATCGTGGGCCGAAAGGCCTGTTCCTGTGCTGTACTGTTCTGTGTTCTATCTGACTGGACATGTACCTCCAGTGATGTGGCACTCTCTGAGTACGGCACAGGGACTGCACCCACAGCTCAAAACCAGCACTGTATCTCCACAGGGAGCATGGAGCAGAGAGCATTAGAGGTGAGCTTGATGCAGGTAGCATCATTAAGTTAAATTTCTTTTTCTCCTCCTGTTTACTTTTCCTAATCAGGACTGCCAACTTGAAGATTCCAGTATTTAAGGATTATCCACCTAGCTACTGCTTCCAGCAGCTTTTGGGGAGATCTATGTGGCAGTAAAAAAAAATCATTGTGCATTTTCCTTTATTAAATATAAAATGGCTGGTGCTGCGGAGGGACTGGTGAGAAAGGTTTTTTGACTGACTGCTACATGGCTGTCAATCAGTTAAATAGTCTGCACTGATTGGCCATAGGAAGGCTGAGCAGCAGGTTGGTTAAGTTGTGTGACCAATCATTAGAATGGGTTAGAGACGCTCATGTGACAATAGCTCCAGAAATGTCCACCCAGAGTTGGCGAGCATAGCTCCTTGCGTACTTTTGTCAGTGTGATTAGGCTCAGCTCTTTTCATTTGCAACCCCTTCCCCTTTAACCCCCTCTCAATGCAGAGGGTGGGGATTTCCCCACTGAGGAGCCCAAGCCTCAGGCTGAACACCCAATGTATTGTTTGGCCCTTCACTCTCCCTTTGAACAGGTCACATTTTCCAGTTTTAAAGGAATGCCTTTTGCATCTCGCTGCACCTAATTTACTGGCCCTCTGTTTCTTGTTTATATATCTCTACTGGTGAATGAAACAAATCTTAATAAATAATTTATCTAAATTAGTAAATCACTAACAATTGACTTGTGAGTTGCAATTATTATTCCCAAAATTTTCTGGAAGTAGAAGCAGAAATACTAAAGGATGATTAGCATAATCCAGTGAGATTATTGGTGCCTGGAACATTGCAGAGCCACAGTTCACTTTGAGTGAGTACTACATCATTTATAAGTGTCATCGTATAATGAGGTGTTAAATAGAATTTTTAACAGCTTGGATATACTGTGACTTTGACGTATTAAAATGTCCCATGGAGTGGTACAGAATCAATCAACAGACTGAGCTCTGACAGGTAATATTAGGACAGTCAAGCTTGGTCATACATGTAGGTTTGAGGGAACATCTAGAGAAGGTGGGGGCGAAACAGAGACCGGGTAGTTTAGGGAGGGAAGTAGGTCCAGGCAGCTCAAAGAACAACTGGGTCTCCTCTCTGTGCTGCCAAAATTGAATGAACTCAGTACTTATCTTCATGGCTGTGTGAGGGATCTTCACCAAGTGTAATATGAACTCCTTGTCCACCAACACAACCTGTTTCATGATTCACTGCTGGCCGGCATTATCAAGAGAGAGGACAAGATGTAAGAACACAGGTAGGATCGGGAGTTGGCCGTACGATCCCTCAAGGCTGCTACACCATCCAATGGAGTCCCAGATTCATGCAGTAGGGCACAGGCCTCTTGGCCCATTGACTCCGCACCAACAATCAAGTGTCCATTAACACTACTCGAGGAAACGTCAACTATCCCTTTGCCTCCACAGATGCTGCCTGACCCTCTGAGTTCCTGCGGCAGCTTGTTTTTTGCTCCAGGTCCCAGCATCTGCAGTCTCCTGTGTACCCGTTTTATTCTTCCCACACTCTCATCAACTGCCTCCAGGTCTACCCCTCATCCACACACTGGGGACAATCTACGGCGGCCAATTAACCCATCGATCTTCATTTTTGGGATGTGGGAGGAAGTCGGAGCACCCAGGTGAAACGCACACGGTCACAGGGAGAACATGCAAACTCCTCACAGGCAGCAGGTCTACTAGCTGTGCCACTGTGCTGCCCAATCATAGCTGATCTGATCTTGGCGTCAAATGCACCTTCTTGCAGTTCCCCATACCCATTGTCACCCTGTAGTGCAGGTCTCTGCCTTGAATATATTCAAAGCCTCTGCATTCCAGCTTTCTTGGACTGAGAATTCCAAAGATTCACAACACTTTGAGAGAAGAAGTTCCACCTCTTTCTGTCTTAAATGTGAGTCTCCTCCTTCTGAAGATTGTAAATTCCCCCATGAGGCGAAACACCCTCTCAGTATCCGCCTTGTCAACCCTCCTCAACGTCACTTTTGTTTCAGAAGATGACCTCTCCTTCTAAACTTCCTAAGATATAGGAGCAGAATTAGGCCATTCGGACCATCGAGTCTGCTCTGTCATTCAAGCATGGCTGATTTTGTTTTCCCAACCCCCTTCTGCTGCCTTCTCCCCGGAACCCTTAACCCCCTTACCAATCAAGAACCCATCAGTCTCTGCCTTAAATACACCCAATGACTTGGCCTCCACAGCCGTCTGTGGCAACGAATTCCACAGATTCACCACCCTCTGGCTGAAGAAATTCCTCCTCATCTCAGTTCTGAAGGGACGTCCCTTTATTCTGAGGCTGTGCCCTCGGATCCTAGACTCTCCCACGGATGGAAACATCCTCTCCACGTCCACTCTATCCCGACCTTTCAGTCTCCTTTGAATATAGGCTCAGGCTGCTCAACCTTTCCTTGTATGACAACCCCTTCATCCCAGGGATCAACAGAGTGGACCTTCTCTGTTCTATAACGTGTGTCCCTCTTTAAGCAAGACACCATTCAAATGTTTCTGAAACATGGGAACGAGACAGGTGGATATGACTAAGATTACAATCTCATTGAGGCTAAAAGCCAACATGGACCATTTTGTAAATTATGTGAATTTCTATGAATTGCTGAATATGATTCAGGAAACTATAATTTACAGTTGCTGGCAGCTTCCTTTGACGAGAATATGATTATCATGACTAACCTCTGCAGAATCAAATGGAGGGTTGACTTGAAATTGTTTGATGTCGCTGACAACTGGGTCAGTTCTTCAGCTCAGAACTTTATACTGAGGTGAGTTATGTTTACCGGCTCATTCATAGACGCTGAGTTGAGGACACAAAGATAACATGAATTGTATGGAGGCTAAGAGTATAATTGCTGTCCAGAAGATGGGGATTAATAGCACATAAGGTGATTACATGGGTATTTCCAAATGTGCTTCCCGATAACTGTCGCTGGCTTCAAAAATAAAGTTAAGACCACAGTTTAAGGCTATACTGTCTCTGTATTGAGGGGTGCAATCTGTGCAACAACCCTATGGATTGTTTGGTCATGGAGTCAATAGAGTCAAACATCAGAGAAACAGGCCCTTCGGCCCAACACGTTCACATCTAGGACTTGGCCCATCATCTTCAAAGCCTTGGTGATTCAAGTGCTCATCTGTACACTTGTGAGCCTCTGCCTCCACCACCCCTCAGGCAGTGTGTTCCAGCTTCCAGCCACCCTCTTGGTGGGGGGAGAAAAATCTTCTTCCTCAGATCCCCTCTAACTCTCTTCCTACTGATCCTAAACTTCGGTAAAAGAAAAAAATTAATGCCATTCTGTTATGGTGTTAATAGAGTTGTACAGCACGGGAACAGGCCCTTCAGCCCAACTGGTCCATGCCAACCAAGATTCCCATCTAACCTAGTTCCATTTGCCTGCATTTAGCCCATATCCCTCTAAACCTTTCCTATCCATGCACCTGTCCAAGTACCTTTTAAATGTTGTTGATGTACCTGCCTCAACCACTTCCTCTGGCAGCTCGTTCCATATACGGACCACCCTCTGGGTGAAAAAGTTGCCCTTCAGGTTCCTCTTAAATCTCTCCCCCCTCACCTTAAACCTGTGCCCTCCAGTTCTTGATTCCCCAACCCTGGGAAAAAGACCGTGTGCATTCACCCTGTCTACGCCCCTCATGACTTTATAATGAATGGATTATAATGAAAGTAAACAGAGTGACTTATTTTGTGCTGTGAATGGCAATATCTTGTACCACATGTCTGCAAATTTTCTGAGTAAAATGTAGCTTTGGAGGGAAAAAATTAGGCTGTTAAGCAGAAGGAGGAAAACATGAGGGACGTGAGGTGATGGTGTGGGGCAAGACTGTGGCAGAGCATAGACGTGTTGGGCTGAATGGCCTGTTTCTATGCTATAAGATTTGTTTGTGGGAAGGGATAATTTAAAAACTATCACCTAGTAGCTTATAACTGAACCCAAAACATCATCCTTCAAATGACTGTGCCTTTTGGTGGGTGCCAGCTATTAGGTAAACACACAGACTCTCTACCATCTCGTCCACAAGCCCAAAAGTCGCATACTGAGATGGGAGGGAGAACGTCGTAATGTCATGAGCTCTGAACCAGACACAAGGAAAGCTGTTGCTGGCTACAAAAGGGGTGACTCTGATTATCAAGCTTTCGGCAAAATGTATGCAGAAGATTCTGTCAATGTTCCAGCTGATTTTTAACTGGCTCACTTTCAATATTCAATACACCAGACTTCGCTCTCTGACAAATCACCAATAAATTCCCCTTGGGCTTAATCCTATTGTGTTCAGCATCGAAAGCATATGCTACGGGATCCCTTCTGATACCAGGCGCTGTGGGACAATAGCTAAGATTATGCATTAGGGCAAACATCCCACCTGTCCCCTTTTGAGATCTCTTTCCCGAACATCCGACATCTCCGAGCCTGTTTCCTTGGCAACCATTCACTGCCTTTTTTTATTCTAGCTCTTCTCCCCCACCCCCAGCGCCAATTCCACCCCCCACCACACGGCACCTCCATCCCTCCTTTCTTCCTCTCCCACAATTGATTATATTTCATTCAGCTGCTTTGCTTAATCCTATTTGTACAACATGCCTGCGAATAGGCATCAGCAGCCTTAAGCTCTTTGGAAAATCATATCAATAAAAGGATGGGGAAGGGAAAGGAAAGATGGGGTGGGGTGGGGTTGGGGGGGGGAAGGAGGGGCAGTCTGCTACAGAATGACAGAATGAGACTCTGAGTCATCTGCTGGGAAATTTCACCAAGGAACTTGCAGTCTCTTGGGCAGAACACCAGAAATAACTCCTTGCAAAACCTTTTGTTTTATCAGCACCTTTACCAAGGCACATGATTTGGCAGAGAGTTAGCTTTCAGGGTAGAGCTTTCTCTTTTAAAGAATTTTTATTAGGGACTCTTATTGTTGTGTTTAATCATCTTTCTCCTTAATAAAAATATTATAAGTCTTCATTTAGAGATGCACTTTAGAGTCACAGAGAGATACAGCAGGGAAACAGACCCCATAGAGTTTATGCCAACCATCAACCACCAATTTACATTAACCTTACCCTAATCCCATTTTTAAAATTTCCTCCCCTTCTACTCCAGCTTAGTCTGATATGATTTGTGCGTTTCTCACTCTTCTCCGTAGAGCCCCATTCCCCTAAGTGTCCGCTGTGGCTCAGTTGGTAGCGTTCTTGCCTTTGAGTCATGAGTTTGTGGGTTTGAGTCCCACCCCAGAGACTTAACTGCAGGGCAGTGATGAGGGAGTGCTGCACAGTCAGAGGGAGGTCTTTGGATGAGAGGCCCTCCTCTGCTCTCCCATGTGGAGAACACAGAATGGAAACTTTATGGAGTGGTTGTCTAGTTACCACAATACAGTCTGTGGGATGTAGCTATCTACAAGTCAGTTGTGTTAATACTGGCCACTGTCTGGTAGAACACTTACCCTGCAGTCAAGCTCATTGAAACATTACCTCCCTGGTATGTCAAGGTGGGATCTTAGTGTGCCAGAGCGACAAACAATCTGCTGGAGGAACTCAGCAGGTCGAGCAGCATCTGTGGTGGTGGAGACCCTGCATCAGGACTGAGAGCAGAGAGGGGGAATAGCCGGTATAAAGAGGAGAGGGGGGGTGGTGAGATGGGCGAGTGGGTGATTGGCATTTACCTGCAGCAAACCCCCTGAGGATCAGACACCGTTTCAATGTTTCAACACTGACTACATTTCTAAAGTACGTTGCTTTGAGATTTCTTGAGAGGAAATGAAAAATAAGGAATTTACGATCTTAGTCATATGTGTGGCTTCACCTGCTGTGGGGGGAGGGAGGTGGATATGGCCATGACTATTTTGGACCAAACAGGTGATCAACTCCGCACCCTCCCCAGAGTCTCAGCCATCTCGGTGAGGGTTGGGTTGGAACTACTGTGTTCTGCTGGAGGTCCTCAGCCACAGATGCAACTGCCTCTTGGCTTGTAGGTTCTGACTTGAGATGAGAGTGTTCGTCAAAAAAAACCCTGCTCTTGGCTATTTTCTCATTGCAGACAGGAGGAGAAGTGATGGGAAGCTGTTTTCCCCTGTCAATTCCTCAACCCCTCCCCGCTGGTGCCCCTGGACGAACAGGGTTGAGTCTAAACCTTGGATCTGTATGGGTCCAAATTCTGCAACTCTCTCTCCAATGGAGGCTTCACCAGAAGGATGACAGTGGTTCAAGAAGGGGACTCCGCCCCAGCTTCGCAGGGGCAATCAGGGATGGGCAATAAATGCTGGCCTTGCTAGCGATATCTGCATCCCAGTGAACAAATAAAGTGCCCATATTTGGTTAGGACTTCAACCAAATGTTCCAATTTTTGTTCAAGAAGTATAGTTTCTATTCCTTTAGAGGCTCACCTGGTAGCTGATGTCTGCACAGTATAATCCCACAGACAATTTACATGGAATGAATGTAGAGCTGGTACCTCTCAGTGGTAACAGTGAAGGGCAAATACAGATCTGAGCACCAGGGACTTTACCTGTTTCCCTTCAAATGGCACCAAGGAATTGTTTAATTCCTCAAGTCAGCAAACAGGGCCTAGCCCTAATATCTCTCTTGAAGTCCCACACCACCAGGTTCAAGAACAGCTACTTCCCTTCAACCATTTGGTTCTTGAACAATCCTAATCACTACATCAGTACAACAACACTATGGCCACTTTGCACCACAATGGACTTATTTTTGTTCTAATTGTGTTCTTTCTTGTATAATTTTGTATAATTTATGTTTTTCTTGTGAATCTTGTGTCTCTAATGCTATGTGCCTGTGATGCTGTTGCAAGTAAGTTTTTCATTACATCTGTGCACACATGGACTTGTGCAGATGACAATAAACTTGACTTTGACTTGACCTTGAAAGATGACACCTCAGGCAGTGCAGCACTCCCTCGGATCGACAATACCTGACCTTGGATTTGTATTGTCTCAACATTGTTCTCAGCACTGTCTTCTGGCTGTAAGTAATCCTTGGGCAAGAGTCCATAACAGCCCTGATTAAGTCGGATATCCAGCCTTTTAGTTAATAAAGAGGCTTATTTATTTGAAATCTCAAGTAATGGCTTAACGTTGGCTTGGATATAAAGTGTGTGACGTTTGGCCTCTACTGCACCTTTCTATTTGAGCAAGGCTCTCTCCTGGAGCTTTAGGCTTGTCAGTTTGTGCTTGTGATGAGACAGGGCAGCTCTTTCAACAAGGGCAGAAGTTTCCCTGAGTAGGCTGTTCAACACTTCCATTGCCCTTGGATCGCACCTTTGGAAGGTCTTGGGAAACAGAATTTCTTGTGAGGATCAACACATCTGGTTTCTTCTGCAAGAAATCCATAGCTTCCTGTTGTTTATAGAGTCACAGATTGACACAGCATGGAAACAGGCCATTTGGCCCACTGAGACTGCACTGACCATCAAGCGCCCAATCCTACTTTATTCTTCCCACACTCCCATCAACTCTCCCCAGATTCTACCACTCACCTACACACTAGGGGCAACTTACAGTGGTCAACTAACCTACCAACTCTCGTATCTTTGGGATGTGGGAGGAAACCGAAGCGCACGTGATCACCGGGAGAACGTGCAAACTCCACACAGACAGCACCCAAGATCAGGATTAAACTCGCATCGCTGGTGCTGTGAGGCAGTGGCTCCATGAGTGAGTTTATATCTCTCGTCCATTTTGTTCTTTGATGTTGCTTTATTTAAACAAAAATTCATGTGGCCAGAACATTGATACTCATAGTAAAGTTGTTGCCTTGAAGAATCTTGCAACACTGAAGGCTAGTTGGCCCATTGGATCTGTGTCTGCTCTTTGAAAGAGCCCTTCAGTTAATCCCACATTCCTTGCTTTTTCCCCTGAAGTCCTGGAACTGCTCCCTATCTAGTGTTTCTTCAATTCCATCTTTAAAGTTACTATTGAATCTCCTTCCAGATACTTAGGCATAGTGGGTAATCAAAGCATCTGGTCCCAGTTGGTTAATTTTGATAAACTCATTTGGCAGACATGGTAGTGTAGTGGTTAGTGTAACGCTATTACAGTGCCAGTGACCTGGGTTCAATTCCAGCCGCTGTCTGTAAGGAGTTTGTACGTTCTCCCCGTATCTGCGTGGGTTTCCTCCGGGTGCTCTGGTTTCCTCCCACATTCCAAAGACGTATGGGTTAGGAAGTTGTGGGCATGCTATGTTGGTACTGGAAGCGTGGTGACACTTGCAGGCTGTCCCCAGAACACTCCATGCAAAGATGTATTTGACTGTGTGTTTTGATGTAGACGTGACTAATAAAGATATCTTATTTGAGTGGAATGAACTTTGGCTGGACGTGACATTGATGGAATTCTGGTAGGAATGGATAGGTATGATCACTTAAATTAACTCCACTGGCAGAAATCTGGGTGCCTGCAATAATTACATGGGCTTAATGTAAAATATGACCAAATGACACTTGGTTCAAATCGACTCTCAGCAAAGCCCAACGCTCTCTTGTT
Organism: Pristis pectinata; assembly: GCF_009764475.1. Classification (NCBI taxonomy): domain Eukaryota; kingdom Metazoa; phylum Chordata; class Chondrichthyes; order Rhinopristiformes; family Pristidae; genus Pristis; species Pristis pectinata. The sequence continues at coordinate 2,919,786 of NC_067435.1, read as the reverse complement.
TGTTGCTGTACCGAGCTCTTGGAAAATTCTGGAAATGCCTGGTCTCCAAACTCAATCCAGCAAAGCTCCAGAAGCCTTGTGCCCTCCTGTGCACTTGGCAGCCCCAGAGCTGTCATTCTCTTAGTCTAGAGGTCTCAGGGGCTCTTGTGTTCAATGGGTTTCTCCCCTATATTCAGGGCTACACAAGAAACGATATGGTGCATGGGTCTGCATTGCTGAAGAGTGGGGTATTTTACCAAGTATATTATCTTATCATGTCATACTAGATACTTATGATAGAGAAGGAGGCCATTTGGCCCTTTGAGTTTATGCTGGCGATCCATCAGTTCCATTCCCCCACATATTTCCCCATCACATCTTCTCTCCCACATGCCCATCAATTCCCCCCCCGATTCCCCATCACTCACCTACACTAGGAGTAGTTTTCGGTGGTAACTAACCTATCAACAAGCATGACTTTGGGGATGGGAGAAGGAAATCGAGGGCCCTGGGGAAATCAGGGAGCCTGATGTTTTACAGGAGTGTTTGTTGCATTCACAGTTTACACAAGGATGCAAGAAATGGGAGACAACGATGTGCATTCAGCTTGTCAAACCCGCCCTGCCTTCCAATAACAGCATAGCTGATCTGATGGAGACACCTGAGGCTGCAGATGCTGGAATCTGGGGAAACAAACAATCTACTGCAGGAACTCAGTGGGTCGAGCAGCGTCTGTGGGAGGAAAGAAATTGTCAACGTTTCGGGTCAAGATCCTGCATCAATTCCTTTCCTCCCACAGATGCCGCCCGACCCATTGAGTTCCTCCAGCAGATTGTTCGTGGCTGATCTGTTCGTGTTCTCAGCTCCACTTTCCAATCCAGCTACCTCAGCCTTGAACATACTCAGTGACTCTGCCTCCACGGCACTCTGGGGTAGAGAATCCCAAAACCTCTCAACCCTCCTCAACCCCACCTTAAGGAGTGACCCTCATTCTGAAATGATACCCCCTGCTTCTAAATAACCCTGTGAAGCAAAACATCACAGTATCAGCTCTTTCCAGGCATGTTAGAAGCTGATGTCTAACAGACTGGAAGTCAAAGTGCTCACTGCTAGGTTTGTGGAACAAATCCCAATATAGAACAATCCCAATGTAGAACAATCCTGGCTTTATCTTAGGTGATTAGTTGCCTTGTTGGCAGAGTTGGTGAGAACACTGCCCCTCATAGTGCAGAACCAAGCCAGGCCTGCCCTGAGCTTAACCGGGTCAACACATGCAGTACAAAGGGACTGCCAGCAAGTGCCCGTCTTGACTATAACTAACAGCGCAAAAACAGACTTGCATTTACGTAGTGCCACTCCCAACCTGTGGGATCCAAAACAGTTTCACGGCTAATGAATTGCTTTACAAGTCGCTGTAATAATATGGGAAAAGGCGGCAGGTCACTTCTACGTGTCAGAGACCACACAGCAATGAGATGATTGTAGAATTATACAGAGGGGTGTTTCATTGGCCAGGCATGTGCTGGTAACTTCCACTCTCCCTGCTTCACCCTGCAGCTCTGCAAAATCAATCTTCTTCAAACTTCTATCCCCTGCCTCCTGAAAATTTATGATTAAATATGTTCCCACTGCACTTTCGATGATTTTTGCTTAAAGGAGAGACATTTACCGGGACACTTTATTCATTTTTTGGGTTCTGAGCTTTGGTGGCAAGGCCAGCATTTATTGCCTGTCCCTAAATGCCCCTGAGAAGGTGGTGGGAGCTGTTATCTTGAACCACGACAATCCCTTTGATGAAGGTCCTTGTTTGGTGTCGTTGGGCAAGGTGGTATTGTCAGAGTGGCCTAGGTGATAACTGTGCGGTGTTATGTTGAGAGCACATACTGCAGCCGTTGTGTACCGGGGGTGGAAGGAATGGATATCTATGGCAGAGGATGGGGTGCCATTCAAGTGGACTCCTTGCTCCTGGATGGCGAACTTCTTGAGAGTTTCATTCACCCAGGCAAGTGGAAAATATCCCATCACATTCCTGCTTTTTGCCTTGTGGATGTTGAAAAGCCCTTGGGTATCAGGAGGTGAGTCACTCACCACAAGATACCCAACCTTTGACCTGATCTTGTAACTAAATTGTTGATGTGGTTGGTCCAGTTGTGTATTTGATCTCCCAGTTCATTGATGGTGGGGTTTCAGAAACATTAATGCCATTGACTGTCAAAGATAGGTGGTTTGACTCTCGCCTGATGGAGATGGTCATTGCTTGGCACGAGTGTTTCCTGCCCACAGACCAGTCCGTGTCTGAAGGTAGTTTATGTCCTGCTGCTTCATTTGCTGAGAAGTTGCAAATGGGATTGAATTCTGTGCAATCGTCAATGAACTTCCCCACTTCTGATCTTTTTATGCTGGAAAAAAGGGTCATTGATGAAGCAGCTGAAGACAATTGGATCTCAGACATTGCCTGAGGAACATCTACAATGATGCCCCAAGACTGGGATGATTGATCTCCCACAACCAACCACCTTCCTTTGTTCTAGGTGTGACCCCAGGCATTTCCTTTACTGCCCATTGATTCCTGTTTTACCAGGGGTTCTTGATGCCTCACTTGGTCATGTGTTGTTCTGACCTCAAGGACAGTGACCCTTTGGTCCATGCTTGGACCAAGGCTGTAATGAAGTCTGGAGCAGAGTTGTCCTGGTGAAGCCCAAAGTGGGCATCAGTGAGTTGGTGACTGGTGAGCATACAGAGTGTTGATAGCACCTTCCTTTGGTTTGCCGGTGATTGATAGTAATCTGATCGGTTACCTGATTAATTAGCCTGATTTGCCATGGTTTTTGTGAACTTGTAGAACTTTCCACACTATTGGGGAGATACTAGTTGTGACTGTACTGGGACAGCCCCTTGGAGGTATAGTGGAGCCTTTGCAGCTTATTTATCTCCACCTCAGCAGGACTTTGCATCTCTGCCTAACCTCCCACCGAGAATGTTACCGCTGATAACGCAGTACTCATTGTGCAGCACAGTGATGTGAAAGAGCAGAGCTGGTGTTCAACCAACCCAACTTCTCATGCCCAAGTATCCAACTGTCACACTGGGGAATCTGCCCAACATGTGGTTTGGGGTTGGTGCCCCTCCCATTAGTTTATCCTGGTACTTAATATGTTGAAGTGGACTAAGGGATTGCCGTTTCTCACCCCCCCCCCCCCCCCCACTTCCCCAGCCAACATTCCTCCCTTTACCAACGCCATCCCAGCAGTCGGAATAAAGACCTGCAGATGCTGGAAGTCTGAAACAAAAACAGGAAATGCTTATAACACTTGGCAGGTCGAGCAGCATCCACGGGGAGGGAAGCATATCACGTTGACCCTGTTTCTCTCCCCACAGATACTACTCGGTCTGCAGAGTCTTTCCAGCATTTTCTGTTTCTATATTTGTTTTGGATCACCCCCTAACACTGCCTGTTTATAGTTTATTTCACTGTTTGTATAAAATGGCTGCCCCATCAACCCAGCTAACAACAGTCACTGTACTTTGAGGTAATTTGTTGTCTGTGATGTGCCATTTCAGTGGGCTGTGACAAGCCTTTCTTTGAAAGTCAAAGGGGAAAATGCACTTAGTAAAAAAATAAATCCAGAATAAAGCACTCTCTGTAATTTTCAGGAACACAAAAGTAACCCTGAAATGACTTAGTGTATCAAGCTATCAAATTATACAGTGGGTCCATCGAATATGTATTATATTCCAATGCTATGAAGGCAAAACAGAAACAATGTAACATTTAAATAACACCTTGTATTCATTTAATCGAATTCCCCAAAGAGGGAATGATTGAACCTTGTCACATTGCAAGTTGACAGTCATTTCAGCAGCAGAATGTTAATTTTGCTGAAATTACTGTGTCCAATATCATAGATTGTTCGGCGACAAAACAAAATCCATTTCATTCCTCCCCCTGAGACAAGAGGCACTCTTTGCTGTGATTACGGTCTCCAGTTACTGAAATACTCAGTGTCCAAGACAATTACACATGCAGACATTTTTCTTCTCTACATACAAAAATTGGTTCTGCAACTTTGATTCTGTTTGCCTCATTCTGCATGGTTGAAGAAAAATATTGGAGGGAATTAATTCACCTCTGGATTATACCATATGTGCTTTGAGTGTGTCACATTGTGTGTTAATCTGGGCCAACTGCGGAGGCTGCAAATGTCTACCGTGCTATTAAACTGTACAGACTATCTGATGGTGCCAAAGTTATGTCTAGGTGAGGAAAGGGCAGTTAAAAATGGAACATGTTTTGATTTTATCCACCATCTTTCCAATTACCTCCGACTTTGGTTAATGGATTGCACTGTGTTACCATTGGACGTGGAGGTTGAGATGGCGGTCCTGCAATCTGAGCACAAAGATCTGGATTGACACGCTTTGTACAAAGACTCATGCCTCCATGGTGCTTTTCATAACATCCTCTGGCACTCCACAGTTAATGCAGCACTGTTGAAATGTGCAGTGCAAGAAACAGCAGCCAATTTGCACACAGCAAGCTCCCACACACAAATTTTATTGAGCGATGGATAAATATTGGCCAGAATTCCAGGGATACTTTTTTGGAAAAACTTTGTGATTTTTAAAAAATTTATTTATGGAAGATGTGGTTTAATATCTCAATCCAAAGGCAGTGCAGCACTCCCTTATTGCTACACTGTCTTTGTGCTCAAGTGTCTGCAGTTAGACCAGGGTCTAGAATCTGCTGGTAGCCACCATGTGGACAAAATGACCACAGTTGACACTCCAGTGTAGCACTGAGGGTGCACAACATCTCACAGGTGGCCTCTTTTAGACACAACCCTGCCCGTTCTTTCAGTCCAATACAAAGGATGCTGTGGCAATATTCAAAGAAGACAGGGAAGTTCTCCCCAAGGTCTGGGACACCATTTAACCATCAATCACCACAACTAAAGGGGTTTCTCTTGTAATTACAACATTGCTGTATGTGGGGCAAAAAACAAACACAATGCTGGAGGAACTCAGCGGGTCAGGCAGCATCGGTGGAGGGAAATGGACAGTCAACGTTTCAGGACTGAGAGATAAATAGGAATACTGGGAGATAACCATTATCATACATCAGTGAATGTGGGATCTTGCTGTGCACACCTTGGCTGGTGTATTTCTCACATTAGACCAGCAGCTGCCTGTCAGAAGTATTCTATTGGCTGCAGAGTTCTCTGGAGTACCTTAAGGCCCTGAAATGCTCTCTAAAAATGCCTGTCTGTTCTCAAAGTGTTGACCTCCATGCACTTTTGCATTTCTTGCATCAAAACGGAATGCCCATTACTATCTCAGATCCCACTGGCCGCTGGGCTGTGGGAACATCAGCCCTCTTGGGTAAGGATGCTGGAACCATGGAAAACTTGGCCAGCAACTTGTGGCAGATTGGGCACTTGGGACGGGGTGGGAGTGATGGGGAGTCCTGCTCCAGGCACAATGAGGGTAAATGAGCCCTTTGACTAAGGAGGTGATAAAATAAGATGCAGTGCTTGGCTTTTCTAACCTGGGTGGGCTTACGGGGAGAAGGGAAGGTGACCTGGGTTAGTGGAGGGAGCTACTTTTGATTGCCAGAGGGTGGTGAATCTGTAGGGATTCATTGCCACGGGGTGCTGTGGAGGCCAAGTCATTAGGTGTATTTAAGGCAGAGATTGACAGGGTCTTGATTGGTGAGGGGGTTAAGGATTATGGGGAGAAGGTGGGAGATTGGGGTCGAAAAGAATCAGCCATGATTGAATGGTGGAGCAGACTCGATGGGCTGAATGGCCTAATTCTGCTCCTATATCTTATGATTGGTTCAACATGGAACCCATCCCAATTTCATTGGTGCAGTTTTAAATGTGACGCCGTAGGTTGTGGTACATCAAGTGGGGCCACCAGCCCCTCCCCTTTCCAATCCCAAGACCCGGCCGTGAACAATGTGCAAGGTTCTGCTCTGTGCTTGAGCAGTCCTAACACAGAGACTCCATGATGGAACATAGAACACTACAGCACAGTACAGGCCCTTCGGCCCACAATGTTGTGCTGACATTTTATCCTGCTCTAGGATCTATCTCGCCCTTCCCTCCCACATTGCCCCCTATTTTTCTGTCATTCGTGATCTCTCTTGTAATTCCTCATCTACCTGAGGTTGAGACTTGATGCCTGGAATTTGCTAAGGACTGTAGTTTGTACGTCAGTGCGGGCTGATTCACCAAACTCATCCAAGTGCCAGTGATGACTTTGCTTGCGGGGTTAAGCCAGAGTGACGATTGACATATCTTTTTGATGCAAACATCCTGCTTCTTATAACCACACTATCTTTCTTTTGGGTTGAATTCACACAGGATGCCGGCAAGAATAGCATTTATTTTCCCTCTAAATTGACCTCGAGAAGATGCCAGCAAGTTAGCTCCTTGAACCATATCACCACAGTGCACAGGAGGAGGCCACTTCATTCATTGAACCTGTGCGAGATCATTGATAGAGCTTTCCTATTAGTCTATAACAATGCACATGGCCCTGCAGACATTTCACGATCAAATGTGTAACCAGTTCGTTTTTTAAGTTCCCGTTGTATCTGCTTGCACTGCCCTTTCAGATCATAACTCACTGCAGAAAACAATATATGCAAACAAACAAAAACAGAAAATGCTGGAAACACTCAGCAGGTCAGGCAGCGTCTGTGGGAAGAGAAACAGAGTTGATGTTCCAGGTGGAAATACCTACATCAGAAGTGCTTCACCTTGAAATGTTAACCCTGTTCTTCTCTCCACAGATGCTGCCTGACCTGCTGAGTATTTTCAGAATTTTCTGTTATTATTTCAGATTTCCAGCCTCTGCAACTTCTTTGATTTTCATTTTCGACTGACCACTTAAGAAATCGTGGCATCTATGGAGGGAAATGGGCAGTCGACATTTCGGGTTGAGAGCCTCCATCTGGACTGGTGAAGGATCAGTCCGGATAAAGGGTCTCGACGTGAAATGTCAGTTGTCCGTTTCCTTGCACAGATGCTGCCTGACCCGCTGAGTTCCTCCAGCACTTTGTGTGTTGCTCCAGGTTCCAGCATCTGTAGTCTCTGGTGTCTCCAGTTAATAAATCATAGTAACCTGTTCCCCTTCTACCTATCTCTATCAAATCCACATTTGTAAAACCTTTCCCTAACTTATCTCTGCATCATGTCTAACAATCCCATCTCCACGTATCTGACAATCCTCATTGCTGGTTGCATTCCAGAGACTCCCCTCTGCACCTTCTGCAAGACTTTGACACGCTCTCTGAGATATGAGACTGCCGTTCATACTGTGGGTTGCGGAGAGGTACGTGCAAGAGCTCGGGTGGGTGGGCGGTGTAGAAATAGAGGTTGTTTTCCTTAGAACAGAGGAAGCCAAAGGGAAACTGAACTGGGGTTAATAAAATTAAAAGGGCCTTGATAAAATAAAGCAGATCTATTTCCCTTAACAGACATATAAACAATGAGGTCTAACAGAAACTCTGCTGGAGGAACTCAGCGGGTCAAGCAGCATCTGTGGGGGTGGGGGGGAAGGAAGCCAACGTTTTGGGTCCAAACCCTGTATCAGGACCCAACCTGAAACGTCAGCAATTCCTTGCCTGCCACAGATGCTGCTCGACCTGCTGAGTTCCTCCAGCAGATTGCTTCTTGCTCCAGGTTCCGGCATCAGCCATCTCTGGTGTCTCCTCTCAACAATGAGGGTAGATGTGGAAAAACCTTTCCTTTCAGTGGATGATTGAGGTGCGGAACTCGCAGGGTGACGGAGACTGAAAATCTCCTTCCTTTCAAGCAGCACTCCGATGGTTACTCAAAGTGTTGTTACCTTCAGGGCTATGACCAAGACCTGGGAAGCCCTTTGTTGACTTGTACAAACATGATGGGCCAAATAGTCTCTTGTGTTGCAAATTGTCTACAATTCTCTGACCCTTGGTCCAAGACGCCAAACCCATGAGAAAGTAGAAGGTGCGGGTTAGTCTCTGCTTTCTCAGTTTGGCTCTAATGAAATCAATGAAGTAAATTTCGGAAGTGACGTCCAATCCCTGTCTGCTGTTATATCAAGCATTTAACAAAAACAATCAGGGACAAATTTTGAAAATGAAAAAAAAACAGCAGACACCAGAAATCTAAACTAGGAACAGAAAGTGCTGGAAACACTCAGCAGGTCAGGCAGCATCTGTGGAAAGAGAAACAGTTAATGTTTTGGGGTGGAGACCATCACATGCTGAGCGTTTCCAGTGTTCTGTTTCAATGACAACTTTCTAAATTGATTCAGAAACGTGTCTGAACTCGGTGCCAATGTGCTGTGCCTACCAAATCAACAATGAGAAAACCCAAATTTGACAAAAATTACATTTTCTTAACTACATACTTGGAACTGACAACTGCAAAAACCCACAGAGCAAATCATTCCTGCCTCTCTGATTGGCCTTTGGGCAGCAAAACTTTGACAGGTGATTTGCACATCAGCAACTTTTTTTTTTATTTTGTGTTGTCGTCAGTTTCAGTTTAATGCTTTGCAGCAACATAAAAATAGCCCAAATGAGTCAACAAATGCTCCATCTGAAGCACTGTTGGTGTCAGAGATGCGCAAGTATGGTTTGGGGAGGGGATTCAGACAGTGGTAAAACTCACGCAAGTTGCCAGCACGGGGATCAGACAACAGAAGTGACAGAGTCAAGAGTGAGGAAAGGTTATCCCAGAGATAGGAGCAGATCATGGGCCATTCAGCACCTTGACCCTGCTCCACCATCCAATAAGATCACAGATGATTTTGGTCTCAGCTCCACTTTCTTGCTTGTTCCCCATAACCTTCAACTCCTTAGAGTTGTAGAATAAAACGGCAAGGAAACAGGCCCTTCGGCCCAACCTGTCCATGGTGCCCACCAAAATGGTCCCATTTGCCTGTGTTTGGCCCATATCCCTCTTAAACCTTTTCTATCTGTGTACTTCTACAAATGTCTTTTAAATGTCGACACAAGAGGCTGCAGGTGCTTGGAGCAACGATCGGCTGGGGGAACCCAGCAGGTCGAGCAGCATCTGTGGGAGGAAAGGAATTGCTGATGTTTCGGGTTGAAACCCTGCATCGGGACTCCCGATGCAGGGATTCGACTCGAAACATCAACATTCCCTTTCCTCCCACAGATGCTGCTCGACCTGTTGAGTTCTTCCAGCTGATTGTTTGTCTTTTAAGTGTTGTATCTGCCTCAACCACTTCCTCTGGCAGCTCATTCCATATACACACCACCCTTTGCATGAAGGAGTTGCCCCTCAGGTCCATTTTAAACCTATCATCTCTCATCTTAAACCTATGCCCTCTAGTTTTTCATTCCCCTTCACTGGGAAGAAGACTGTGCGTTCCCCCAATCTATTACCTCTCATGATTTTATACATCTCTAGAAGGTCACCCCTCAATTTGCTACATTCCAAGGAATAAAGTCCTAGCTTGCCCAACCTCTCCCTATAACTCAGGCCCTCGAATCCTGGCAGGATCCTCAAAAACCAAAAGACTACATATCCTTGTAGACCAAAATCTATCTCAGTCCCGAATATGTTGTGTGATTCCACCTCCACAGCTCTCTGAGGTAAAGAATTCCATAGGTTAAGCACCTTCTCCCAATGTCCTATTCTGTATCTATGCCCCTAGTTGTAGATTTCTCTAATGAGGGAGATATCTTAGCACCCACCCTGTCAATTTCCCTCAGAATCCCGTAAGTTTCAATAAGATCACCTCTCATTCTCTAAACTCTGAAGAGTATGGACCTGAATATAATTCAGACTTATCAACATTCTGACCTCGCACACATTCAGTTGTGAATATTTTCTTTGATGAATTTCATTTGGCTGCATTTTCAGTCTTGGAAGGTAAAAGGATTTCAGTTGACAATTGGATTTTTAATATTGTGAATAAAATACCATGTAATATTGGAATGTTCAAACAAAGCACAGGTGTGAATTTCAATCTCTTGCATGTTGACATTTTGCAAGTAATCCATAGGACACCAACAATTAGTCAAGGAGATGACTTGCATGGGTAGAGGGTGAAATGGAGGTGTATAAAATTAGGAGTGGTTTAGAGAGGTACATGGAGGAAAGCTGTCCCCATTGGTAGATGGTTTGTGGTCACGGGAGTGACGGGGCTGAGATTTAAAGTTTTGGGCAAAAGATATGGGCAGGATGGGGTGTGAGGAAAAAACTTCTCTGTGCAGAGTAGCGATGATCTGGAACCCACCTCCTTTTAGGGATGAAGGTTCTAGAATCAAAAGGGAATTGGGACTGATGGGATTGCTCTACTAGGAGATGGTAAAGATGGGCTGAATGGCTTCCAAGCTTGCCATACCAATATCAATTTCTTGCTGTGTGATTACTTTCCACCCATACTGTTGGAGCAACCCCAAAGTCACACTTCAAGCATTACCCCACTTATTGGCACACCATTGGAGATTATATTGAGGTCATGTCCTTTGACCTGCTCCCACCAGAGGGGGCATCTTCCAACCTCTGACACGATACAACCGGTCCTTAGATATCTGGAATTCCAGCTTCCCTCCACCATTTTATTAGGATATAGGGAAAATCCAAGAAGCCTTTCAATGAACCTAAAGCAGTCACTCTTGTGATGTGAGAAATGTAAGACCAAGTTCACACACAGGAAGCTCTGACTAGGAGCAACGTGCTGATGACCTAGTAAATATTTTTTGTGGAGTGAGGCGTCAGTGTTAAGCAGGGCAACAGGAAGACTCCACAGTGCACTGGGGTCGTTTATCTCCACCTTGAGAGGGCAGAGACACCTCAAGTTAATGCCTCATCGGAGAGATGGCAATGCTCCACGGAAATATCAGCCCAGGTTCTGGTGCTCAAGTTCCTGGAATGGAACCTGAACTCTCAACCTATGGATTCTGAGGGGGTCAGCCATCACGGCTGCAAGGTTAGACAGAGTATGACAGAAGACCAGCAGTACTGGTCAAAATGAGGCTTGGATTTGGAGATGATTGTGTAAGGCATCGGTCACCCTGTTATAGGAAAGCCGGCATTAAGTTGGAAAGAGTGCAAAGAAGATTTTTGAGAATGTTGCCAGGACTTGAGGGCCTGAGTTATAGGGAGAGGTTGGGCAGGATTGGACTTTATTCATTGGAGTGTAGGAGACTGAGGGGTGACCATATGGAGGTGGATAAAATCATGAGGGATGTAGATGGGAATCAAAGCCTAAAGGGCATAGGTTTAAGGTGAGAGGGAAAGATTTAAAAGGGACTCAAGGGGCAAATTCTTCATGCAGAGTGTGGTGGGTAGATGTAATGAGCTACCAGAGGAAGTGGTTGGGGCAGGTACAATAACAACATTCGAAAGGCACTTGGACTGGTACATAGATAGACTGGTACATAGTTTAGAGGGATATGGGCCAAATGTGGGCAAGTGGGACTGGCTTAGATGGACATGTTGGGCCAAAGGGCCTGTTTCCGTGCTGTATGATCTGTGATTTGTCATTAGTGAAGTTTGACCAGTAGAATCATTGATGAGAAAGAATGAGGGATGGAATGAACTATGGGTGAAGTGATACAAAGGGCATTTCTGGGGGTGGAGAGGTGCTGGGGTGGGCAGTAAGTTGGGGAGGCAGTGCAGGGTTGGCGGGGGATGAGGTGCTGCCGTGGGTGGGGTGGGGAGGTTTCAGCTAAATCAGAATTATAGAAGCGGGCAAAGGGGGAAATCTCTCTGGAAAACGCATGTTGGCATGGCACTGGGCGCATTCTCCTGCGCTCGTCTCTCTTTAGATTTCCAACCCCTTTGTACCTTTGTTTTTTAAATCTCCATTAAATCTCCAACCACTTCAGCAGTTGACCCTTGCGTGGTTACTGCACCGCTGGTCTAGGAGTGATCACAGAGGCAGAGTGAGACGTAGTGAGCAAGCGAGCGGGGAGACAAATCACACAGACCTGCGGCAGCGAACCACAACTTGCTAACTGCCTCCGCTAGCACGTAATGGGCCCTGGCTGCGATGGTGCATGCAATTTGTGGCACCATTTTAGATTCCATCAGCACACGGCAGCCATTTTGGAACTGGTAAGGTGTTAAAGAAAAATGGTTAAACACTCTTTAATTTAGAAGCATTGCTGGTTTCATACTGTGGAGACATGCAGGCTCTCTGTGAGATCCCGGGATTGCTGTCAATACACTTCCAAATGATTGTTTATGGAAAATATGATAAATATTGTCATGGCGAAGTAGCTTTTCAATCCTTGCGTACTAGATCAAATGTTTCAGTGAATAAAAATCCCATTTGATTGGATTAGTTTTTGATTTTAGCAGATGCTGGACTGATAGGGTGTCACTAAGCAAGTGGTATGATTTGTATGCAACAGCTCTTAAATTAGTGCATTACAGCTAGCAATGCATTACTTCAAATGCACCTTGCGCATTTCTTCGCAAAGAGTGGAACTGGGAAGCGAAGTTGGGAAATGCTTGGAGTGACTCTGATGTGGTGGAAGGGAGGGTCTGGGATGGGGACCGTGTTAATGGGTGTGCTGCTGGAAGTGAGGTGTGATTCAGGGATGTGGTGGATGCAATGTGTGTCGTTGGGTGTGACAAGGATAGCGAGCCCCTTCTCCACGTGACCACTGGTCCCGCAGTGGGGTAGGGGAAGAGGTACTTTAATGCTCATCGGAGGTTGTTCCACTTCGTTCTGTCACAAGACCAACAAGATGAGGTGAGAGTGGAAACACGCACTAAGGCATGTGCATATTAAACAAGCATTGTCCTTTTGGAACAAGGGAGTGTGAAGAGCAATATGGCTTTCTTAACAGCTACTGTCATTTGTGGAAGTGACTCAACAATTCTTTGCAGCCCTATTTTTGATGCCTGGTGAAGAAGTTATAGAGATCTTACAGAGGTGTATGAAACCATGTGGGGCGTGGATAGGGTGAACGCACACAGTCTTTTCCCCAGCTTTGGGGAATCGAGAACTAGAGGCATAGGTTTAAGGTGAGAGATTAATAGGAACCTGAGGGGCAACTTTTTCACCCAGAGAGTGGTCCATATGTGGAATGAGCTGCCTGAGGAAGTAGTTGAGGCAGGTACATTATTGACATTTAAAAGACACTTGGACTGGTACATGGGTAAGAAAGGTTTAGAGGGACAAACATGGGCAAATGGGACTAGCTTTGATGGGAATCTTGGCTGGCATGGACCAGCTGGGCCGAAGGGCCTTTTACCCATGCTGTATGACTGTATCACTAAGTGTGCTTCTATCTATGGAGGAGGCTGCAGCAACCTGCATGGTATTGCATCATTTTTCTCTCGACTTCCCTTCTGCTCACTCTTCCCCACCTCATTTCTCACCAGGCACTGTTGGGAGTTCTGCCAAATGGTAACCTAGGGCAGGATGGCAAAAAGGGGCAGTGTCAACAAAGGAAAGCCCCGCTGAGGTTTTCACTTCCAACACACCCAGGTTCCCCACCATTCCTGTCCACTTTTGAGGGGGCTTTAGAAGAGGAAAAACCTGGAGCTTGGATGCAGCAGTGAGCTGGGATCACACCAGAACTGGGAGTCTAGACCAATAGACCAATCTTCGGATGATCTGTCCGGACAGCTCCAATTCTCCATTCGGGCTCAATGTACAATAATCCAATCAGATCATAATTAATTGTAGACTGAATAATGGGATTAATGACCAACATTGAAATGCCTGAACTGGAATTCAGAGGGATTTCATTTTTTAAGCAACTCAGGGTTGGGATCCTTTTTACATATTGAAAAAGTGAGGAAACATTCTTGAAATGTTGCTTTCAATCCCATCTCTTCCTGAAGTAAGAAAGGGGAGGGGGAGAGAAGACGTTCCGGTAGCCTTCTCAGCCCAAGTGACCACCTCGACCAGAATTGAGGAGAGTCGGGAGTAATATTAAAAGCAAAATCCATTTATACACATATCTTTTTTTAACAAAGGCAAACGGTACAGTCTCTGAAATAAAACAGGCATCACCTTGTGCTTTCTGAATCAGAAAGGGACCTTTCATTGTTGAGTTTTATATATTTATTTTCTCTTTTGGGGAGGAATAAAATGGAATAAAACATGCACAATGAGTCAGAGGTTCTACAGTTTAACAATGAGGCTTTGACTTGTGCACTGCTCTGAGCTGTTGTCTAATACCAGACACCGATAGATTCTATTATCATTTATCTCTCTGTACACCAGAGCTCAAACAATCCCCATTAGTCACAGCCAGCTAATAAAAGACAGACTTTTTAGGAGATGCTTATATCTTGAATCTTTGCATGTGAATGTACAAGATTAAATCCCATCAAAATATTCCCCACATATTTATACTGTAGCTCGTTGTTCATTTTTTATTGCACAATTTATATATTTTTGTGATTTATAGTAATTTTATATCTTTGCATTGTACTGGGGCTGCAAAACAACAAATTTCATGTCATATAAGTCAGTGCTAATAAATCTGATTCTGTAATATTTTCATTTGGTAAATAAATTCACTTGGTTCCTAAAGACTCCATTTTCTCTTATTCAGAGGGAGGACAAATACTCCAATCCCTGATCAAATTATCAATGAAATATTTGTGTCTCGTTACTGGTTTATTCTACCAGATGTTTGGAAACAAATGTCTCAGAAAATCTGCCACCATTTTGAGCTCACGAATAGCAGTCAATGATATTGTAAGTGTCTGCTATTGGGCGAGCTGGCTGTTCATTTGCAAAGAACGTATTCTTTGCTGTGATTACTCCGAATTCTTTTTACCACCTTAATAGGCTACAGTTGGAGAAAGGAGACAGCTTAATTGCCAGGTGAATATTTCTCATTAACAGACTCTGGGTGAGACTCAGCCTCTCTCCAAGAGCCCAGTTGATTTTTATTTGGATCCCTTTGCTCTTCGTGAATGGGTAGCTGCTCCCACAACAAGGCTGGACCCCACATGCAAGGAGAGTGAGGTTTGAATTTTTGGTTTTAATTGGTAAAACTTCAAAAAAAATGTCCAAAGGCCTACTTCGAGAGAGGTTTCTTTATCACTGATAAAATTCTGCAGTGGGAATAAATCCCAGCCTTGTAAAATTTACATTTTTATTCATTTTGCTTTGAGAATGCCGCACGGGCTTTCAAAAAGCACATAAAGACTGCTAATCAATCTTACTTGAGTGTGGGTTGTTGTGGTGGTTGGTGGTTCCACAGAGGTGACCTGCCGACAGTGGCAAATCTTAACAAGGTTTTGATTGTCCTTGTGTTATTGTGACTGATGTCAATTTAGTTCTGCTTTAGAGAGAGACCAGAAGTTGATGCATCCCCATAACAGCTAAAAAAAAATTATTCAGTTTTGCTGAGCACTATTTAAAGACAATCCCTGAACTGAACCAAAAATTAAAAGAAAAAAAAATTCAACGTGAATATTCAGAGCATATGGTCAGTGTCTGGGATGGGAAGCTGATCAGGGATTTTTAGATAAAGCCCATTCCCAAAATACTGCACCAATGGACACTGTCATGACTGCACTACCTCGACTACCAAGCATCTTCATCAGATTTTTGCTCCAAACTATTTAGAGTACTCGACTGAAGAACAACTCTGCTCATGCATTGATGGTACGGTAGACTGTGATAATAATCACAGCCTATTGTGACTGCAACCACAGATTAGTAATTACAGATTATATTACACTGGTTCCCTACTTTAAAATTCATAAAGCAGTGACTATTAATATACATTACAGTGCTTTGGAAGGAATGTTCTCACTGTCTCTCTTGACAATGTAAGGCTGATGTGAAAAATGAAAAGAATTAACACCTCCACCAGTTCCAGAAAGATGGATGAAGATGTTTCTAGCGTTTTGTTTATCATTCCTCCAAGTACATCAGGATGGCTGGAATGAGCTGTTGGCTGCCAACATCTTGCATTCATTGCAGGATATAACATCTTCTAATGCATTTTTCCCAGCTGTGCTACTGAACATCGATGTGTTGAAACATCGAGGTAGTAGGAAAGGAGGACGAGCATTGAGGAGAGAGGTTGAGGCTCGAGAGGTATGCTGAGGGAATTCCAGAGATTCAGGGCCTTGACAAATCAAGGCGCGGCCACCGCTGATGGTGTGATTAATTCCAAGCATGATCCAGGTCAAAATCAGTTAGGCAGAGAGATCTTGAGGGGTGCAGAACCGGAGGAGGTTTTTGGGGGCAGGAAGGGGGTGAGTTTGTGGCGAGATTCAAGGATTTTAAGACGAGGGAGGGACAGAGGTGGCCGTGTCCAAGGGGTGGGTGTTGTCTCCCTGCCGCTGATGTGCTTTGGGGAGGTAGCGAGAGAGCTGGGCTGTCAGAAGAGGGTCACAGCAGAAAGCTCTCGTGGTGCGCAAGTACCTTACAGAAAATGAGGGAGATGCTTCTCCAAGTTTGACAAACAATAACTTTCCCCTTCAATCGGAGCATCTTAACAAGGACTTAGCTACGTGAGCAGAATGCACCCCTTCATCCATTGTTCCAATTAGCCACAATGGCAGAGAATGTCTGAAGGGTGGGGTGCCAGTTAATTAAACCAAACGGTCCCATTTAAATAGATATCCCCACCATTAAGTGTGCCTTTTAGTAGATTATGTGCAGTGCACATTACTAAATCATGCTTGAGATGCATGAATCTTGAATGATTTAATTTGAATAAATGTTAAGTAAATAGGGAATCAATTTAGATTTGTTATAAATTTTCTCTCATCTCTTTTGGCCCATTTCCTGCCTCTTTGTCTCCTAATGCAACCAAGCCTGCTAATGGCTGATTATTTATTCCATGATTATTCAGAAGAGGTATTTGTCACAAGTAAGCATTAGGCAAATAGCCACAAGAAACCCTCTTTGAATAAATGCCTGCAGTAAAACAGGTGCAGTTTTTGCTCTGTGTGTGTGTTGTGGATTAAAATCTGTTGTATTCTCTTTTATTCTCTATATCTCTCGGTCTCTGTCTGTCTCTTGGTCTCTCTTTCTTTCCCCCTTTCTCTCTCTCTTTCTGTCCCTGTCTCTTTCTCTGTCTGTCTCTCTTTCGCTCTCTCTCTCTCTCTCTCTCTCTCTCTCT
Source organism: Pristis pectinata (assembly GCF_009764475.1). NCBI lineage: Eukaryota > Metazoa > Chordata > Chondrichthyes > Rhinopristiformes > Pristidae > Pristis > Pristis pectinata. The sequence continues at coordinate 2,902,724 of NC_067435.1, read as the reverse complement.
CTCTCTCTTTCTCTCGGAGTTAGCAGAAACTGGGCTGTGTATCAAGGCTTCTCCTTGCTGGGTTGCTACTAATTGCTTCTGTGGAGTAAAACTATCAGAGTGCCCCCTTGAACACCACCCCGATTACACAAAACACTGACTGCCGCCTTTGTTACGACTGCACACCGGGTACTGCAGTGATGAGGGGTTCCTACGGACCAAAGGGTACACTCAGAATTTAATGTTGACACCAGCAAGGTTTCAGAAATTTGCCCTCCAATGTGGCCTTTGCCCAAGCAGACACAAGAGGAACAAAGGGCGTTCTGGATGTGGGAGCGGGCATGGGCTGGGTGGTGGAGAGACTAGTGAGCACGCAATCACTGGAGATCTTTTACACAGGTTCCAGCAAAAAAAACCAAAGCTTAATTTTACATGGAAGTGCCATTATTTTCTGCTTATTTCAATCCTACTCTTTTGCAAAACATTTTTTTTTTGGAAAGACATGTTTCCACTTTCTTTACAATTTCTCTGAATAAGCTTCTAAATATTTCTTTCGGCCAAATTCTTTTTTATTCAAAGCAAAGCAAAAATGGGCACATGTAAATGAAAGGCTTGACACAAATAGCCCTGAACATTGAACTACCCTTCCACCCCTCCTCCACCCCCCCCCCCAGACCTCCTCACCCACTGGCTGTGAGTGTGAAGCTCTGGAGCTTTTTCAAGAGACTCTCATTAACAGCTCAAACTGAATTAATTCCTGGTAAATCTGATGCCGAGGAAATGAAACGTTGGGGTATTTTTTTTACCAAGATAACGAGCCCTGATATAAAAAATAAATTGTGAGGCATCACCCTCTGTGTGGGGAACATGAGTAACCTCACTGGGAATGTGCTGGAAAAACCAGCCAGCCGGAGAGATTATTCAACGCTGGTTTTCCAAACTTCAAGTCCAAATCGTTTTTTGGATGAAAGGAATTGCAGCCTAGCTGCTGTGGGAGGGAGGGGACAATCCATTTGTTCCCCTGCTATTTTATACTCGATGGCATTGCAGCATTTAGAGGCTACTTGCCCTGGCTGGGGGTGGTCTCCACCACTGTGTGGGCTTAAAGTGGCAGCACAGCCCAGTGCTTTTGACTCGCTGACCAGCAGCCCTTGTCCAGCTGGCTGTGATTTTAGTGGCCAGTGCACTAATTTTGCAACAGCTGCCCTCCGACCCTATAGACCTGCCCTGCCGTGGTTGTGGCGATGGACGTGGCCTCATCCTTGGCCTAGTCCCGGCTCAGGACGACTCGGTGTGGAGGGGGGAAGCGAGAACAAATGTCTGTATGTGGGGGTGGGGGGGTGTGGTGGTGGTCGGGGCGATGGTCGAGTGTTGACCGATTGACCGCTGGAGCTGGTCTCTTGAGGTATGGCCGGATTAATCCAGAGCCTTCGGGAGATGGAGCAGGGGGTTTAGCCCTCCATTCCCTGCCTTCTGCCACAACCGCATCTGCTGTTCTGTCTCTCACTACAGCCAGGGTTGAAAAGGCAAACACACTTTGCATCAATTAAGAGGCTTTGCACGTAACTACCTCAGCTCCTTCCTAACGAACCTTGCAACAATCAGAACTGCTTATTTTGCATTCCAGCAATTCCTCAGCTATGGTCACGTTTTCTCAGAGGAAGGGGAGGGGTGGGGTGGTGGCGTGAGTGATGTACGGGTGGGGAGTGCCGGGTGGGGAGGGCTAGCGTTGGGGAGAGGAAGGAGGATTATGTGGGCAAACAAATTATGGCTTTGTTATAGAATGCATTGGGTATTAGAGGCAGGGAATAAATCAACCTGATATCTGCGAGATACCAAGCACGGTTGTCCATTTAAAAAGGATTCTGCAGGAAATCATTGCTGAGTGACAATAGTACGACTGCCAGTTTCACGGAGAATTTGTTCCTTTTGTCCATTTTTAAACCACTGTTGTCTGTTGTTTCCCTGAAGAGATGTAAGTCCCACCTGCCCCGGAATGCTAAATCGGATGCTTTGCAATCCCCTGCTCTTGGAAGGATGGTGGGTGTGGCGAGGGATAAGGGAGCAGGTCGTGCTTGATGGAAACTGACCAGATTATTGCACGTGAAGTTGGAACAAGGTTATTGTCATTGAAGTTATTATTTTGCCAAATAGAATGATGATAAATGGCTTAATAGGCAGTCTGAGATGGTTGGGTGTACGGGCTGGGAGGGAGGAAACCCCAACTCCCCCTCGCTGGATATTACTCCCTCACTAAGCAACGCAGAAATTCAATAGAAAGGAAGCTGCTTTCTCCTGGCTCTATGCTGAATCAGAAACATTTAATTCCATCACCCTTGCGGCAGAGAAATCCCATTTTCTTTAAAATAAAAAATTCCCTCCTGCTTTTGTTTCCCGGAATCAGGTGATGGGATTGAACACGCCACATTTGCAAGCGTGGCGTTGCGTCTGTTTGCCTCTATTCAATCCCCCCTTTCCCCTCTGCCGATCCTGTAGGAAGGTTTCACGGGCACTTGGTTAACGGGTGCAGTGTCCCAGTGGGTGGGGACGAGCTCAGGGAAAGGTTACCCCACTCAGCCTTGCTCCCTGCTCCAAAACTCGCACCAAGATACAGCGAGCAGCCAGAAGACAAGAGGCATCTCCGCCGCAAAGCTTCTGTTGATCGGCCGCGCTGAGACTCAATGGGGCTTGACCAAGCCACTTGGGGTGGGTGGATTGGGGGGGGGGTGGTTAGGGGAGGGAGGGGGCAGCAAGCTCACCATAGCCTCCTTGCCCTCTGCCTGTCCTGCGTCCTTGGAGAATAAAGACCCACCCCAGCTGTCTCAGAGGGAGAGAGAGAGCGAGGGAGCGGAGCCATTTTACATAAGAAACACGCACAAAAGCCTGCTTACACAAATCTTAGCAACAGTCCCACTGGAACAAAGGACGACATGAAAGAGAGGGGAGGATGAAGGAGGGGTCAAAGCAGCAAGGAAAGAGAATAAAAAAAACCACAAATACCTACAGTGACCATTCTTAATGTGCAGAGAGGCGATGTCTTAAGTCCGATTCAGCTGTGTTTCTCGTTGAAAATAAAATATCTACAAGAGGAGCACAGTTGTCAAAATCTTATTTTCTCTTCTGTCTTCGAGAGGTGGTTTCCGATGTACATAAAGTATTGCACACAGGCGCGCGTGCACACGGCACACGCGCACGCATACACACACACACACACCGACACTCGCGCGCACACACGCACACACACTCTCTCGCACACGTGCACGCACAATCGCTCAAAATATAAAAAAATTAGTCTGGGATACTGATGGTCTTTGCACACAGTCCTAGTGCTACACTGGCTGCCTTGACTTTATGTAGGATGGTTCTGCAGTGTGCTCAGCACTCTTTATGAGCCCATCTGTTAGGGGAAGCGAGGCGTCTGATTGGTTGCTGCCTTACGGAGGAAGCAGTGACGACACTTGCCTGTAGCATTTACTACCCCTCCCTGCCACCCTCCCTCCCTCCCTCCCTGCCTCTGACTCCAGCTGATTTATGGAGTAGGCAGACACTTCCTTACACCTGCAGTGTGTGACAGCTTAGAGTATTTTTTTTTGTCTCTGCATTTCGATATCTAGGAGTGAAGGGAAGTTACGGAAACCCGCAAACAGCCCGGAGTGAAATGGAGCACGACAAATACTCGAGGGGCAGCTCAACGGGAAGGTTTCCCCCTTCCCCTCCAATGGAGATGCGCTGAAGCACGTCCATAATTGAGGAGGGGGGAGGGGTGGGGGAGACGGCAAGGAGTCAGCCACCCAACACCCGATTCAAGGACTTCGGATGTGTGGATTTGGCATGTTTGACGTCCCCTCTGAACTCTGGAAAAGGCCAAGTGTTAAGAAACACAAAGGGAACCGCCCAGTTTTTGGGTGGCTCGACGCAGGATCCAATATAACACCAGTCAGCCTCAGAGCCATCGCGACTGCCATTATTTTATACATCTATGGGACTTGCGGCCCCGGTAGCATCCGATGCCCATCTTTTATGGGCCTTTGACCCCTGCCTTTCTGGCCGTTTCATTGGGCAATTACGGTGGCATAATGATTAATTTATTGAACGTCACCAGTCCTGGACAGCAGATCCAGAGACACGAGTTCAAGTCCCACCAAGGCAGCTGGAGAATTTAAGTTCAATAAATCTACAGTTCGATGGTGACCATGAAACAAGATTGTGGTAATTTAATTGCAACAGTGTTTTAGAGTTGCATAGAATCCTGCAGCATGGAAACAGGCCATTCGGCCCAACTTGCTTATGACAACCCGTGGGCACTGTTCCATATTCATCCCTTCACCCAGCCTTATTGGCTTCAATAGCTAAGTGATTCATCTGATTTATTAATGTTCTTGAGGGACGGAAATCTGCCGTCCTTTCCTGGTCTGGTCTCTATGTGACTCCAGACCCACTAATCAATCCACCCCATTAAGCTGAGCGTGATTATCTCCAGTTGAGCTGCACACCCTCTGTTATCGCCCAGGAATCAAAAACTAAAAGGCCGCAGATGCTGGAAATACTCAGCAGGTCAGGCAGTATCCGTTCATTGATCTGAAACATTCACCCTGTTTCTTTCTCCGCAGACCTGCTGGGTTTAAAAAATTGAGATGGGATCTGAAAGAAACCCAAAAAGTTTCAACAAGACTTGACAGACTAGATTTGGAGAGAATGTTCACAATGGCAGGGGTGTCCAGAACCAGAGGTAACTGCCTCCGGATATGGCGTGTACCATTTAAGATCGACATTGGGAGAGACTATGAGCTGCCAGAGAAAGTAAAAAAAAGGTAGTTGAGGCAAGTACAATAATGACATTTAAGGGACATTTGGACAGGTACGTGGATAGGAAAGGTTTAGAGAGATACGGGCCAAACACGGACAAATGGGACGAGCTCAGTTGGGCACCTTGGTTGGCATGGATGAGTTGGGCCGAAGGGCCTGTTTCCATGCTGTATTACTCTATGACTCTATAAACTTCCTCACTCAAGGAATGGTGAACTTGTGGAGTTCTCTACCACAGAAGACAGCGGAGGCCAAGTTATTGAATATATTGAGGAAGGAAGGAAGATTTATTTAGTAGTACTAAAGTGCTCAATGAAAATGAAGAAAAAGCAAGATCAGGGTTCTGAAGTAGATGATCAAACTCAATCGTATAGAATGGTGAAGCAGACTGAAGGGCTGAATGGCCTATCTTATTCCTATTTCTGATATCTCTATGTTTTCCTATGTAAATCCAGCATTCCCTAAAATTGTCCTGAGATCCAGTCAGGGATTAAAGATTAATCTGAGAGAAAATGATATAGGAAAGATGCCTTTATACTGCAAAGAGTGCAGAGGAGATTTACGAAGATGTTGCGGGACTCGAGGGACTGAGTTATAGGGAGAGGTTGAGCAGGTTGGGACTTTATTCACTGGATCATTGGAGAATGAGGAGTGATCTTGCAGAGGTGTATAAAATTATGGGGGGGCATCGATAGGTTGAATCAAGAACTAGAGGGCACAGGTTTAAGGTGAGAAGGGGGAAAGGAACCTGATGGGACGAGCTGCCAGAGGGAGGGGGTGAGGCAGGTACATTAACAACATCTAAAAGGCACTTGGACAGGTACATGGATAGGAAAGGTTTAGAAGGATATGGGCCAAACGTGGGCAAATGGGACTAGCTTAGATGGGAATCTTGGTCAGCATGAATCAATTGGGCTGAAGGTCCTGTTTATGTGCTGTATGACTCTATGACTAAGAATCTGTGAGGATTAAAAAATAAACATGTTTTACTCGTTCAGCATCTTTGAAGAATTTATTTATTAGTCATAAGGATACAGGGGCAGGGGACAAAGGGTGTTGGAGGACAGAGGTCATGGAAAGGACTCTCCTGGAATGTTTTTCACCTTGGCTGGCATCTCTAATCCCAGTGTGAATTTAAAAATGTGGATAATTTTGGAGATGATATGTGGGGGACTTTCTTCACCAAGAGAGCAGTAAGAACCAGGAATACACTGCCTGAGAGAGTAGTTGAAGCGGGGTCACTGACAGCATTTAAGAAGTGTCTAGGTAAACATTTGATCATCCAGGCATAGAAGGAGGTGGACCAAGTGCTGGCAATGGGATTAGTATGGTGCCCACTGGTTGACATGGACAAGTTGAGCCGAATGGCCTGTTTGCACGCTGTACGATTCTATACAACTCTAATATGATTCTATACAGTTTAATCATCAGATGTATTTAACGGGGCAGAGTTACTTCAGCACAGGAAACGTTCCCCCTGAATGGCAGGTTGATTCTTGATGCGTTTGAATGACACCACAGCCACTTGCCGTTGCAGTGATGACGTGTGTCTGTGCCAGGCTGCAACAGGCAGTGGACTTTGCAAAGGCAGCTCCTTCCAGCACTCAGAGAGGCCGTCACCTTAGCCCGAAGAGCAGGGTAGTAAAGTCTCGAGTCAGAGTTACAGGTGCAAAAAGAGCCTCAAATCCAGGCTGTGTGTCAACCACACTCTGGAACTGAAGATAACATCTAAATGTGTGATGGAGAACCCTGGGCAAACTAGAGCTGACCTCTGGTTGTCCAGTCCTCAGTCATACAGCACAGGAACAACCCTTCCGCCCATCATCCACCATGTTGACCATCAATTACCCATCTACACTCGTCTCATTTACAGCATTGGAATTGGTTTATTATTGTCACTTGTACTGAGGTCCAGTGAAAAACTTGTCTTGCATACTGTTCATACAGATCAATTCATTGCACAGTGCATTGAGGTAGTACAGGGTAAAACAATAACAGAATGCAGAGTAAAGTGTCACAGTTACAGAGAAAGTGAAGTACAGATAGACAATAAGGTACAAGGGCCACGACAAGAGGTCAAGAGTCCATCTTATCATACTAGGGGACCGCTCAATAGTCTTATAACAGTGGGATAGAAGCTGTCATTGATCCTGGTGATACGTGCTTTCAGGCTTTTGTATCTTCTGCCCGATGGGAGGGGGAAGAAAAGAGAATGTCTGGGGTGGGAGGGGGCTTTGATTATGCTGGCTGCTTTCCTGAGGCAGCGGGAAGGACAGACAGAGTCCGTGGAGCGGAGGCTGGTTCCGTGATGCGCTGGGCTGTGTCCACAACTCCCTGCAGTTTCTTGGGTCACAAGCAGAGCAGTTGCCATACCAAGCTGATACATTCGGATAGAATGCTTTCTGTGGTGCATCGATAAAAATTGGTGAGTGTCAAAAGGGACTTGCCAAATTTCTTTAGCCTCCTGAGGAAGTAGAGGTGCTGGTGAACTTTCTTGGCCGTGGCGTCTACGTGGTTGGACCAGGACAGTATAGAATCTCCTGTAGCCTTCTCTACCTTGGCAATTCATCTGTTCCTCAACATACTTCTTAAACATTCTGAGAGTCTCTGCCTCCACCACCACCTCAGGCAGCACGTTCCAGATGATTTCAACCAACCTCTGAGTGAAAAATTTCTACCTCAGATCCCTCTAAACTTCCTACCCTTACCCTAACCCTACCTACCAAATACAGAAAGGCCTGGATAGAGTGGACATGGAGGGGATGTTTCCAGTAGTGGGAGAGTCTACGGTCCGAGGGCACAGCCTCAGAATAAAGGGATGTCCCTTTAGAACGGAGATAGAGAACATAGAACACTACAGCACAGTACAGGCTGTACGGCCCACAATGTTGTGCCGACATTTTATCCTGCTCTAAGATCTATCTAACCCTTCCCTCCCACATAGCCCCCCATTTCTCTATCATTCATGCATTGATTTCTCTATTATTCAGATGAGGAGGAATTTCTTTAGCCAGAGGGTGGTGAATCTATGGAATTCATTGCCACAGACGGCTGTGATTGGGTATATTTAAAGCAGAGGTTGATAGGTTCTTGATTAGTAAGGGCGTCAAAGGTTACGGGGAGAAGGCAGGAGAATGGGGTTGAGAGGGGAAAATAAATCAGCCATGATCGAATGGCGGAGCTGACTTGATCGGCCGAATGACCTAATTCTGCTCCTATGTCTTATGGTCTAAACCTGTGTCCTTTGGTTTTGACATCTCTGCTACGGGGAAAATTCCTCCACCCTGCTTATGCACCTCATAATCTTCTGTATCTCAGACTGGGGCACCTTGTCCTTCTCCGCTCCGAGGAAAACAGACCCAGTCTCTCCTCATAGCTGAAACACTGCATCCCAGGTGACATCCTGGTGACTCTCCTCTGCACCCTCTCCAGTGTGATCACATCTTTACCATTTTTCATTTTTTTTAACGTTGTGGGAGGCCACCTTGTCCTTTGGCCCATTGAATCCTGACCGGCCATCAACCACCCATTTACACTGATCTTACATTAATCAAATTTTTCATTCTCCCCACATTCCCATCAACTCTCCCCAGATTCCACCCCTCACCTACACACTGGGGGCAATTTACAGCAGCCAATTAACCTAACAACCCGCATGTCTTTGGGATGTGGGAGGGAACTGGAGCTCCCCAGGGGAAACGGTCACAGGGAGAACATGCAAACTCCACACAGACAACATCCAAGGTCAGGATCGAACCGGGGTCTCTGGTGCTGTGAGGCAGTGGCTCTACTAGCTGCGCACCGTGCATTAACTTTTCATGGTGATGTTGATTGGGATAGTTTATTATTTCCTGGAGCTGGGAGAGGGGGCTTTGTTTTAACGTCTCTTCAGAGAATGGGTGTTGCTGACAATGCAGCATTCCCCCAGAACCTCACCAGGTTGCCAGGTGTCCTGTCCAGAGGTGGGAGAGTTGCCAAAGAAGCCAAACTCATATAACACAAGTCATGCTGCTACCAATTACTCTAAAAATCCAAACGTCTTTGGGATGTGGGTGGAAACAGGAGCACCCGGAGGAATCCCATGAAGTCACAGGGAGAACGTGCAAACTCCACACAGACAGCACCATAGGTCAGGATTGAACCCGGGTCACTGGTTCTGTGAGGCAGTGCCTCTATACGCTGCTCCATTGTGCAGCCCCTGTCTTTACGTAACATCAGCTTAGACTTAGAATTCTAGAGAGGGTACAGAGGAGGTTTACTAGGATGCCGCCTGGATTAGAGGGCACGTGCTATCAGGAGAGGCTGGACAAACTTGGGCTCTTTTCTCTGGAGCGGCAGAGGCTGAGGGGTGATCTGTTGGAAGTGTATAAAATTATGGGGCGCATAGATAGGGTGGACAAGCAATATCGTTTCCCCATTGTTCAGCGATCCAATACCAGAGATCATGCATTTAAGGCAGAGGGGGTAGGTTCAGAACAAACGTGAGGGGTACATTTTTCACTCAGAGAGTGGTGGGTGCCTGGAATGCGTTGCCTGAAAGGGTGGTGGAGGCAAATTCACTGGGGACTTTTAAGAGGGGCTTGGATGGGCACCTGAATGAGAGGAAAATGGAGGGATGTGGGCATTCTGTAGGTAGAGGGATTAGCTATGTCGGCACAACGTTGTGGGCCGAAGGGCCTGTTCTGTGCTGTACTGTTCTATGTTGTTCAAGGGGCACAGACATTATCATAAAATTATAGATTTGCCTGGAAATGCCTCACCAACCAGTAATGATGAATGTTTTACAGAGATGTGGTAGCATGTTAGTCTCTGCCTCCAGAATTCACCTTCATTGACTATATTAGATACAGTATTTAGCACTTCTGACCAGAGTGAATTTCTTGTCAATGGTGGCCTACAAATTGTTATCCTGATAAGGAGTAAATATTTAGATGCACATTGACATTAGATGCAGTTATTTCAGATAGTAGTATTTAGTAATAGTAATAGTAGTTAAGTAACAGAAGGCTTGTTATGTGCCTAGTGTGGCAGTGGTTGGGATGTGCAGACCAACACACAAAAAGTGCTGGAGGAACTCAGCAGGTCAGGCAGCATCCATGGAGGGAAATAAACAGTCAACGTTTTGGGCCGAGACCCTTCATCAGGACTGGAAGAGGGCAGAAGCCAGAATAAGAAGGTAGGGGGAGGGGGGCAGGAGTACAAGCAGACAGGTGATAGGCGAGTCCAGGTGAGTCCTGATGAAGGGTCTTGGCCCGAAACATGGACTGTCCATTTCCCTCCATGGATGCTGCCTGACCTGCTGCGTTCCTGCAGCACTTTTTGTGCATTGCTCCAGATTCCAGCATCTGCAGAGTTTCTTGTGTCTCTGGGGTGTGCAGACCACCTGGTTGGTCCCTGAAACTCTCTCCTCTACTGGGGTTCCCTCACCGAATGCCAGGGCCCACTGCTGGCTAATGGAATTGAGATTGATTATTTTGATGAGTCAGCATATGCAACTGATCTTGTATCACAGTGGCAACAGGTTCAATCAAAACTGATGATCTGATCCCCAGCAGTAGGAAGCCTGTGGCGGTTAGTGCGCAAGTATAGCAGTATAATTGGTTAAGTTAGAATTGTTAGTGCCTAGAAGGCCGGTCAAACATACAATGGTTAGTGGATTACCGATCCTGAGGCTTGGATTGGTGACCCGCAGACTCAGATCCAAGCACATCAACTGGGGAACTGGATTCAGTTCATGAAATCAGTTTTGGAATAAGCAGCTGATACTAGATTGGGTGATTGTGACACCACTGGTTTGCATTAAATATCTGGTCCAGTCATGCCGTTCGGAGATGGAATCTGTCGTCTTTGCCCAGCCGGGCTTATTGGTGACTCCAGACCCAGTAAACCAAGGTAAGTTAAGGCATTGTGGATGGGCGTTGACTTCATGCTCATAACAAAGTTGGATGCACCATATTCTTCCCTTGTAATGATATTTGTCAACTCCCATACACAGTGAGTCATTGCTTTGGGTCCACATCTGGAGACATGGATGTCATACAGCACCAAAAACAGGCCACTCTGCCCAACTGGTCCATGCTGACCAAGATTCCCATCTAAGCTAGTCCCATTTGCCCACATTTGGCCCATATTCCTCTAGACCTTTCCTATCCATGGACACTGTCCAAGTATCTTTTAAATATTGTTAATGTACCTGCCTCAACCACTTCCTCTGGCAGCTCATTCTATATACAGACCACCCTCTGGTGAAAAAGTTTGCCCCTCAGGTTCCTGTTAAATCTCTCCCCTCTCACCTTAAGCCTGTGCCCTCTAGTTCTTGACTCCCCAACCCTGGGAAAAGACTGTGCTCATTCACCCTATCCACGCCCCTCAATTTTATACACCTCTGTAAGATCACCTCTCATTCTCCTACCTCCAATGAAAAAAGTCCTAACCTGCTCAACCTCTCTCCATAACTCATTCCTTGAGTCCCGACAACATCCTCATAAATCTCCTCTGTGCTCTTTCCAGTGTAATGGCATCTTCCCTATAGCAGGGTGACCAGAACTGAACACAATATTTCAAATGCTGCCTCACCAGTGCCTTGCACCTTAACACAAATAAACGTTTATGTCACATTTTAAAATAAATATTTTAACACAAAAAACAGACATTTCCTAATCGGTAGGACAAACTACTCAGTAAGAACAAATAGATCTTAACAGAGGAAGAGCATGTTTACCTCAGAATGTGTCTGCCTTGCGGTTCTATTTGTGATACATGAGCTATATTGGACTCTTAATAGCAGAATAATGTGCTCCATTATATGACGGACAATAATGGGTGATGCCAGTTGAGACGTACTAATTCAGAGATTCCAAGTGACGTCCAGGTGAGTCTGTACATGATGCTTTTCTTGTGCTGTAGAGCAGCTGGGGCTGTCAGTCTTGTTCAATGAGCACCAGGTCTGCTGCACATCTGGTTGTCTTGGCTGCGGATGTGATCAGGTTTCTGGCAATAACGCTGGGCCAGTTCAGCCCCTTGAGCATGTCTGCATTCAGCGATGGTGTGGCTGAATCCCAGCGTTGACTTCTCCCATCTGCCTGAACTCACAGTCCATTGTATTGCAAGGATCCATCCATCTCAGATTTCACATGATTAATTGAACTGGCATCTGTTGCTTTTCGTGAGAAAGTTCCATCCTCTTCTGGCCCTCTCCTCAAAGGCATGTTTCCTAACTTCTCTCTGAAAGGACTTAGTTTTTACATCCTTTGGCACCAGGAATAATGTTTCCATATACTCTGATAATTCCTTGTAAAAACCCTGAAATCTCTTCCTGCATTGGAGGGATTTACACATCCAGTTTGTGTAATCCTTCCTCACAGTGAGTCCCAAGGCTCTTAGTAGTCAGCTGATACCCATGTCTTGGCTCACTTTGCATGAATGAGCACATAAATACGTGGAGGTGACAGGATATGTCGAGAGAGTGATTAGTGAAGCATATGGGATGCTGAGATTCATAAATAGAGGAACAGCGAGTGTGCTGTTGAACTGGTTTAAAACACTGGTTAGGCCACAAATAGACTATCCAATTCTGGTGTCCTAGCTTGAGGAAGGATGTGAAGTTGCTGGACGTACTTACAAGAACTTACTGCAGTAACTGTTCCAGAGATGAAGGAGATGTTAAAAGATGAACTACAGAAGTTAGGTTTGTTGTCCTTGGAGTAGGGAAAATTGTGAGGAAATTTGAGAGGTTGGACAAGGTCATGATGTGTTCAGGAAGGGGGGTAGGTGAAAGTTTTCCCCACTAGTGGACAGTTCAAGGGTCAGGAGACACAGCCTCAAACTTTTTGAGAGCAAAAGATACAAGGGGGATGAGAGGAAATTTGAGACACCAGAGACTGCAGACGCTGGAATCCAGAGCAACAAATAACCTGCTGGAGGAACTCAGTGGGTTGAGCAGGGGTGGGGTGGGGTGGGGGGGAGAGGGAAGGAATTGTCGACGTTTCGGATTGAAACCCTGCATCAGGACGTGAGAGGAAAAACGCACTTACGCAGAGGTTAGTTTTGATCTGGAATTCACTGTCTGTAGGGACAGTGGAAACCATGTCTTCTAAAGAGAATTGGATAGACATTCAAGAGAGAATAATTTGCAGGAATGTGGGATAAAAATTGAGGAAAGTGACTGCTGGCATTGCTGTAACATGCACCCAATGGGCTAAATGGCCTTTATTATGCAGTAACAATCTTATTTCATTGGTATATCATTGTATATGTAACACAACATGAGATCATTGACCCAAAATGTTTCTGCCAGGCTTATGCTCCTTATGAACCCTCTCAAGCTCACTTAACTTCATCATATGTTCATCCATCTCTCTGCCCCAAAACACCTTAACTTCTGCTTGTGGTAGCAAGCTCCTTCTTCTGGGTAAAGAGGTTTCTCCTGAATTTATGCTGCAGCTGTATAAAACTTTGGTTAGGCCACCCTTGGAGTATTGTGTGCAGTTCTGGTTGCCCAATTATGGGAAGGATGTGGAGGTTTTGGAAATAGTGCATCAGAGGTTCACCAGGATTCTTCTGGATTAAAGGGTATGAACTATAAGGGGAAATTGGACGTTTTCTCTGGAGCATCGGAGGCTGAGGGGAGTTTATGAAATGATGAGAGGCATAGATAGGGTAGACAGTCACAGTCATTTTCCCAGAGTAGAAATGTCAAATACTAGAGGACATGCATTTAAATTGAGGGGGGGGGGGGGGGGGAAGTCTAAAGGAGATGTGCAGGGTAAGTTTTTTTAAACAGAGGGTGGTAGGTGCCTGGAACTGGCTGCCAGGGGTGGTGGTAGAAGCAGACACAATAGTGGTGTTTAAGAGGTTGTAAGGCAGACTAGATTTAGTTTAACTTGGCATCGTGTTCAGTATAGACGTCGTGGGCCGAAGGGCCTGATCGTGTGCCGTACTGTTCTAGGTTCTATGTTCTGTGCTCTATGTTCTATGTGCTATAAATTCCCTCTTGGTTTGTCAGCGTTTACCTTATATTTACACCCTCTAGTTTAGTTTTCACTCCACGGAAATGATATCAATTTGTTTTGTGGAGACACAAGAGACTGCAGACGCTGGAATCTGGAGCAAAAAACTAGCTCCTGGGGGAACTAAGCAGGTCAGGCAGCATCTGCAGAGGGAAATGGACAGTCGACGTTTCATGTCGAGACCCTTCATCTGGACTGAGAGAGCACAAATTGTTTTCTGCTTTGAAACCTTCTATCAGTCCATAGGAGCTGCAGTGTGCATTAAGCCTACTTTGCCATTCAAAGAGATCATGGCTGATGTTCTGTCTCAACATTATTCCCTGAACTACCTCTTATGTCCCATGGTTGCTCCCATAGCCAGAAATCTATCAGTCTCTGAGATCAATCAGTGACTGAGACATCTTCAAGAGGCCCCTGCCTCACGAAGGCGGCATCCATCACTAAGGACCCTCACCATCCGGGACATGCCCTCATCTTGTTACTACCATCAGAGAGGAGGTGCAGGAGCCTGAAGACCCAAACTCAACGATTCAGGACAGCTTCTTCCTCTCCGCCATCAGATTTCTAAACAATCTATGAACCCATGAATACTACCTCGTTATTCCTTTTTTTTTGCACTATTTATTTATTTTTGTAATTTATAGATTTTTATGTCTTTGCACTGTACTGCTGCTGCAAAACAACAAATTTCACATTATGATATGAAATAAATCTGATTCTGAAGAAACCTCCCCTCATTTCATTCCCAAATGGTCTACCCCTTGTGTTGAGACTGTGAATCTTAGTTTTTGACTCCTTGGCCAGGGAAAACATTCCCTCTCTCTCTGTACCTATCAAGCCTCCTAAGAAGTTTGTCTGTTTCAATAAGGTCACCCCTCATTTATCTAGACTCCAGAGAACAGGGGCTAGCTGACTCAATCTGTGCTTAAGTTACTGGCACGTCATCCCATAAATCAGTTTGCTGAATCTTAAGTAAGGAGACCAAGCCTACACAGTTCCCCAGGTGTGGTCCTGCCAAGGCCTTATATAGTTGTAGTAAGACACACTTGCACTAAAACCCTCTTGAAACAAAAGGTCAATATATCATTTGTCTTCTTAATGGCCCACTGCACCTGCACATCAGCTTTTAGTACCTTCTGCACAAGGACACCCGTGTCCCATTATAAAGACACAGAGTGAGGCCATTTGTTCCATCAGCTCAATGCTAGCTCCCAGGAGAGCAATCCCATTATCCCATTCCCCCCTCCTTAATTCCTTGTAACTTCCCACACATGTGCATCGACTTCCCTTTGATTCTTTTGCAATTTACCTCCACTAAGGGGTAATTTACAATTGCCAATTAGCCTTCCAGGAGATACTTGGGATGTGGGGCAGCTCCAGGAGGTGCTGTGAAGAACAGACAGCACTGGAGGTTGGGATCAAACCTGGGTCCCTGGAGACACCATCTCACAAACTCTCAGCATTTAAAAAATGCACGGCATTTCAATTTTTTCTCTCGGAGTGGATAATGTCACATTTTCCAGCTTTGTATTCCATCTACCATGTTGCTGGTGCCTCATTTTCCTCGACTATATCGCTTCAAAGCTTTGTACTTTTTCCACTTACTTTCACATCATCAACAAACTTGGAAATGTTACATCTGGTCTTCTCAGCTAAATCATCGATCTAAATTCTGATTAGCTGGGACCCAGTCTCCCATCTCTGGGGCCCTACCAGTCACAACCTGCAATCCTAAATAGGAACAATTTATTCCTATTCTTTTGTTATAGAACATAGAACAGCACAACACCGGAACAGACCCTTCAGCCCACGATGTTGTGCAGAACTAATTAATCTAGTAATTAAACATCTGACTAAATTAATCCCTTTTGTTAACACACTGTCCATATCCTTCCATTCTTTGCATATTCATGTGCCCATCTAAGGGCGGCACAGTAGCGTAGCGGTTAGCGCGACGTTATTACAGCGCCAGTGATCGGGGTTTGATTCCCGTCGCTGTCTGTAAGGAGTTTGTACGTTCTCCCGTGACTGTGTGGGTTTCCTCCCACATTGGAAAGACGTACGGGTAGGTTAATTGGGTTTAAAATGGGCTGCGCGGACTCATTGGGCTGGAAGGGCCTGTTACCACGCTGTAAATAAAATTAAAAAAAAAAAATTTAAAAGCCTTTATCATATCTGCCTCCACCACCACCGCTGGCAGCGCATTCCAGGCACCCACCACACTCTGTGTAAAAAATCTTGCCCTGTACATCTCCTTGGAACTTTCCCCCTCTCACCTTAATTGCAGCCCTCTACTATTAGACATTTCAACCCTGGGAAAAAGATACCTCCTGTCCACTCTATCTGTGCCTCTCATAATCTTATAAACTTCTATCAGGTCTCCCCTCAGTGTCTGCCGCTCCAGAGAAAACAATCCAAGTTTTTCCAAACTCTCTTCATAGCTCATACACTCTAATCCAGGCAGCATCCTGGTGAATCTCTTCTGCATCCTCTCCAAAGCCTCCACATCTTTCCTGTAATGGGGCGACCAGAACTGAATGCAATACTCCAGATGTAGCCTAACCAGGGCTGCAACATAACTTCCTGACTCTTGAAATCAATACCTTGACTAATGAAGGCAAGCACACCGTACGCCTTCTTTACCTCCCTATCAACTTGTGCAGCCACTTTCAGGGAGCTATGGACTTGGAGCTTGTTAGCCTGTGGTCAGTCCACTTTAGCATATTACTCCCAATTATACCTGATCTAACCTAGCTTATTTACTGCCAGTGTGAGAATCTATCAAAAGTCTTTGGCAACAATTTCCCTTTACTGTAACAACATTTAAAAGACACTTGGACTAGTACATAGATAGGAAAGATTTAGAGGGATATGGGCCAAACGCAGGCAAATGGGAGCAGCTCAGGTAGGCACCTTGGTTGACATGGATGAGTTGGGCCAAAGGGCCTGTTGCCGTGCTGTTTTGCTTGCTGACTCAATAACTCTCATCTGCTTTACGAGGACATCCTCAAAGAATTCCAACAGGTCAGTCAAACATGGTTTCCCTTTCATAACTCCACACTAACTGAGCTCAATTATATTAGTATTTTCTCAGTGTTTTGGTATCACATCCTTAGTGAGAAATCCCATCACTTTCCCAACCGTTGGTGCCAACCTGGAAGATCAGTTGTTCTCTGTTTTCCTTCTTCCCTCCTTAACCAGTGTACTCACATTTCCTAACACCTAATCTTACAAACTTCTGATCTTCCAAAATTCGATAGATTCTGGGTTGGATCTATTCCAGAATCTATAGAATGCTGGAAGATGATAACCAAAGCATCCATTATCTCCATCGCCACCTCTTGCAAAATTATGGGATGTCGATCATCAGGTCCTTGGGAGTTATCAGTTTTCAGGCTCAGAGGTAGACTGAGATCACCCGTCAGTATTTTACTTTTCCACTGAAAGTCACCCCTCTCTGCTTCACCTTTCTTGATTAGTATAACCTCTCAGTTTTGGTATCATTTGAATAAATCTTTGCCTTTTCACTTATGCCTCCCAATGTATTTTATAATAATTGTGGTTTAATCAGTGAACTGCATGAAGTTAGCATAAATTCTTTGTAATTCTAGGTTTTAAGCGCTTTAAGACAAAATTAACAAACATCACCACTTTTGTGATTTGCACAGCTATAAACCCAGGTCCTCTTGTTCCTCCACTCTATTAAGGTATTTTTCAGAGAATATGTACCTCTTTGCTGTAAACTTCTATAATCTTAAAAGTGCAAAGGAGGCCATTCAGTCCATTATGTCCATGCCGTCTAAAAATAAACTTTAGGCTGTTCCCACTTCCCGGCTCTGGGCTGTAGCCCTGCATGTCGTGGATCGTTCAGCTGCTGTCTAAATGGGGAGAAAATGTCTGCCTCTATCACCCCTCTGACAGTGAGTTCCAGACTCCCACTACCACTAAGTGAAAATGTTTTCCCCAACCCCTCTCTGATTCTTCCACCAATCGATGGAGGAACATTGACCTGAAAGATTAACTTAGATTTTCTCTCCGCAGCTGCTGCCTGACCTGTTGAGTATTTTCAGCATTCTCTGCCTTTCAAATTTTGAGTCTCTGCAGTGTTCTGTTCTTGCGACTGTAATCTCTGTCCCCAAGTTACAGAGCTCTCTGTGAAGGAAGAGGTGACTTCCCAGTTCATTCTGTCAAAGAATCTCATAATTAATACACCTCAATTGGAGTCATAAAGTCGTATAGCACAGAAACAGGCCATTCGGCCCACCACATCTGCGCTGACCATTTTGCCGATCTACACTAATCCCATTTGCCTGCATTAGGTCCCTATCCTTCTTTGCCTTGCCTCTTTGTGTCTCTCTAAATGCCTCTTGATTGTAGCTGATTCCTCCACCTCCTCTGGCAACACCTTCCAGATCTCAACCACTTTTTTAAAAACTTACCCTTTAGAGCTCCTGCGCCTGACCTTAAACCTATGACCTCTTGTTTTCAATACCCCTACCATGGGAAAAAGATTCTAACTATCCACCCTGTCTCTGTCTCCCATAATGTTATACACTTCTACCAGGTTGCCCCTCAGTCTCCTTCACTCCAGGGAAAACAAGCCCAGCCTGTCCAATCTCTCCCCATAACTAAAGGCCTCCAATTCAGGCAATGTTCAGGTAAAATCTCCCCTTAGCTTCCTTGTTCCACAGGATATAACCCCCAGCCTAAATAGTCTCTGATCATAACCACCATTCTGCAGGGGCAGCAAAATCCTGTACATCTCCTCTCCACCTTCTCCTGCTCTGTCACAACCCTCCTGCACTGTGGCACCAAGAACTGTACAGTGTGGTCTTGTGGCCCAATTGGTGTTTTTATAAAGCTCCAGTCAGGCCTCCCTGCTCTTGTATCCCGTGCCTTTGGCCTATAAGGGCAAGTATCTGAAGACCTTCTAACTCCTTATCTATTGCTCTGCTACCTCTGAGATCTCTGGCCATCCCACCCAAACTTCCACTGTCCCTTTACATTTCCAAGCAAGGTGTAGGCAGCATGTGGGTCTCACCCCGAAATGTTGGCTGTCCACTTCCCCCCACAGACGCTGCTCGACCCGCTGAGTTCTACCAGCATTTTGTTTCTTGCTCCAGATTCCAGCACCTGTGGTCTTTTGTGTCTGCCATTTCATCCACATTGATTGAAAAGGTTTAGAGGGATATGGGCCAAATGCAGGCATATGGGACAGGGTCAGATAGACATTTTGGTCGGCATGGATAAGTTGGGCCGAAGGGCCTGTTTCCATGCTGTATAACTCTATGACTCTATGATTTGCCATTTCCATATTATCCTCTGTTTATAAGTGAGTTCCTGTCTCTCTCTATACTAATTATCCCCGCCAAATCAGCGTACTCTGCAAATGTTACATTGACAGCATCGCAAAATTGTTTTGCCATGAAGAGGCCATTTAACCCAACAGGTGTATACTGGCTTCTAGAAGAGCAAAACTGCTAATCCTATTTTCTTTCTCTCTCACCATTTTCCCTCCAATTTCCTTCTGAAAGTCCTGATTAATTCGGCTTCCACCTCATTCAAAGGCAGCGAGTTGCAGTTGATGGCTCCTTGACCCATGTTCAATTTGATTAAGTGGTTTTGCTGGGACATCAGATAAGAGTCAACTCACTGGTGGTGTTCTGGAGTCACCTATGGGTTAGATTAAGTCAAGACAAAGCAGGAACTGCTGGATCAGGTCAGGCAGCATCCGTGGAGAGAGAAACAGAGCTTGCGTTTCAGGTTGATGACTTGGGAGAAGTTAGAAAAGAAACAAGTTTTAAGATGTAGAGCAAAGCTGGGAGGGACAGGTGGAATAATTACAGATAATCAGTGATTCTGGCCTTTGTCTCACACAGCTCCAGTGATCACAGTTTCCTTCCTCCTGGTAACATCAGATTTTATTTGTCTTGTGTTTACACCTCCTCCACATCTCGTTTTGTCACTCTCTAACACCTTTGCCACTCTTCTATCACCTCTTTTTGTCGTTTACCCTCCACTATATCTCCCATCTTCCATTTCTTTATTCTCTACCCGTTCTGTCTTAAAACTTTAATATTTTTTTCTCGGTTCAGATGAAAGGTCAACAACCAGAAACATTACTTCTATTCTGTCTCCACAGGTGATCTGCGGTGTAATTCGAGTGTTCTCTGTTTGGTCCTGACCTCTGTTGTCCCATTGTTGACTGCAGCATGCCTCCTATGGGGTTGACTCTTGACTGAAGTGGCCCATTAAAGCCACTCAATCAAAGAGTTGCTTAGATTAATTGGAATAAAACTGGGCAGAGCATTTGTTGATGAATTAGCCCTTGATATGTATGCACCTGGACCAGTTAGCGCCACAAAGTCCACCTTATCCATCTGGGATGGATGTCAAAATTACGTATGATGTTCTACAGACTTGGGCTGACCTGAAGAATATGGTTTCACATACAGTAAGTGGTAGCTTGTTTAAAATGGGGATGAGGAGGAAGTTCTTCTCTGGAGAGCTGTGACTCTGGAATTCCTCACCTTAGAGAACTGTGAAGATGGAGCCATTGATATATTCAAGGATAGTGGTTAGCGTAACGCTTTACAGCGCCAGCGACCCGGGTTCAATTCCGGCCACTGTCTGTAAGGAGTTTGTACGTTCTCCTCATGTCTGCGTGGGTTTCCTCCGGGTGCTCCGGTTTCCTCCCACATTCCAAAAGACGTATGGGTTAGGAAGTTGTGGGTGTGCTATGTTGGCGCCAGAAGTGTGGTGACACTTGCGGACTGCCCCCAGGGACACTCTATGTAAAGGAGCATTTCACAGTGGATTTCGGTGTACATGTGACTAATAAACATATCTTATCTTACCTCATTTTATCTTATCACTAGTACAATAAAATGGACTCTTGACCTCACAATCTACCTCGTTATGACTTTGCACCTTATTGTCTGCCTGCACTGCACTTTCTCTGCAGCTGTGACACTTTATTCTGCATTCTGTATTGCTTTTCCCTGTACTCCCTCAATGCACTGTGTAATGAATTGATCTATTCGAACAGTATGCAAGACAAGTTTTTCGCTGTACCTCGGTACAAGTGACAATAATAAACCAATTCCAATTCCAAGGTCGAGGTAAGCAGAATTTTGGTCTACAGAGCGTCAGGGCTTATGGGGAACAGGCAGGAAAGTGGAGCACTGACTGAGATCAAAGTCAGTCGTGATCTTATTGAAATGGGCTTGAGGAGCTGTACATCTCACTCTTGTTCTTATTTCATATATTCTTAACAAGCTGATTTCATTGAAACCAAGCTTGTGATCTGTGCCTTAGATCATCAGACCATAAGATAAAGGAGCAGAATTAGGCCACTTGACCCATCGAGTCTTCTCTGATATTCAATCATGGCTGTTTTTTGGTCACCCCTATTTTCCTGCCTTCTCCCCGTATCCTTTAACCTCTTTACCAATCGAGAACCTATCAATCTCTGCCTTAAATATACCCAATGACTTGGCCTCCACAGCCGTCTGTGGCAACGAATTCCACAGATTCACCACCCTCTGGCTAAAGAAATTCCTCCTCATCTCAGTTCTAAAGGGACGTCCTTCTATTCTGAGGCTGTGCCCTCTGGTCCTGGACTCTCCCATTACTGGAAACATCCTCTCCACATCCACTCTATCCAGGTCTTTTAGTATTTGATAAGTTTCAATGAGATTCCCCCCTCATCCTTCTGAACTCCATTGAGTACAGGCCCAGAGATATCAAATGCTCCTTGTAGGTTAAGCCTTTCATTCCTGGGATCATTCTTGTGAAGGATGTTCTCTAAGGACAAGGACTACAGGTGAACAGAAGCACCACCACAACGTTCCCTTCCAAGCCACACTATCATCTTCACTTGGAAATATATCAGTAATGGTTCATCACTGTGTGGACAGGACCCTGGGGAAGGGTATCAGCAGCACGTGAAGTGAATTGGATGAGGTGTGAAAGGGAATTTCTGGCTTTAAGATGTAATCTATATACATTGAAGGAGCACTGATTATATAGAAGCCAAGTTATTTCCCAGAACTGTACAGTGAGCTAACCTCCTATAATCTAGCAGTGATGTCACTTGGATTACAGCCAAACTCAGAATATTTCCATCTGCTTGGGCTGACTGGTTATGTTTGTTTTCAACTCACATATTGTCACTGAAGTAATCACTAATATAACAGTAACAAGCCATCCAAACACTGGGAATAGTTATTGGACCACAGGTCTAAAATAGAATCTAACATGAGAAACTTAACCTGTGATGTTTCTGTCTTCTATTCACTGTGTATCCCATGCATTCGCTGTCTGATTTACTCAGTGCGTATTGGGTGCACAGTGGTGAAGCTGGGGGAGCCGCTGTCTAAGAGCGGCAGAGACCTGGTTTCTAACCAGACCCAGGGTGCTGTCTGTGTGGAGTCTGCAGGTTCTCCCTGTGACTGTGCGAGTTGCCTCTGGATGCTCCAATTTCCTCCCACATCCCAAAAACATGTGGGTCAGTAGGCTAATTGCCCACCATTAATTGCCCCTAGTGTGTAGGTGAGTGGGTAAATCTGGGGGGGAGGGAGTTGATGAGAATGTGGGGTTAATAGAAAAATGGAATTAGTGTAAGATTGGTGTAAATGAGTGGTTGATGGTCAGTACAGACTCGGTGGGCAGAAGGGCCTGTTGCAACACCGTATCTCTCTATGGCTCCATGACTCTCTGATCCTTGTCTCAGTGTATCCTAGTCTCCCTTATGGTCCCCATCTCGATGAGTTCCCCTCCCACTTGATCCCCACCCCATTCTCTTCCTCTGCTTACTGCTGTTCTTCTACCGCTCTGCTGAACCATACATTAGATGTCTTTATTGACCTATAAGGAGATTTAGTGAGAAAATCAGCTCTGAGGATGGAAAGTTTCTCGGATAATGGACTCAGCCATTGACCAGTGCAGGACAGCTGAATGACGGTGAAGTCTACCCCCATTCTTCAATCTGAGTAAGTCCTCCTAACCATTATTTTCCCAGAATCATTCCCCCCAAAAAACCTTATATAGTCTGGAAGATAAGTGTTGCAAGTTGAACTAACAAAGTTGGATGGTGGAGAAGAACTGGGGATTCTGATTGGAGGACAGGTGAAAATGGAAATCTTACTACTAGAATTTTATAAAATAACTAAGCATTTCTTTAATAAAACAAGGACCTTCATGAGGACAATTACAAAGAAATCTGAGAGTCAGCCACATACACGTCTTATTAAGATAGATGACCAAAGCTTAACTGAAGAGATAACTTTGAGGGAACATCTGAAAGAAGGAAAGAGAGACTGGGTGGTTCAGGCAGGGAGTTCCCTTAACCTCATCAGCTGAATGCACAGCTGCCATTGATGTAGCAATCCAAGAGGTCACAGCTGGAGGACCCCAGAGATCTCATTGGGCTGGAGGGGGTTAGAGATAAACTGTGATGGGATCTGAAAACAAGGGCGAGTGTTTATGTAGGACATGGACGAATTTGCCAGCATCAGAGCAGAGAGGATGGATTGACTATTCAGGTCGCACATCAAGCATTAACTGTCCAATCCTCTTATTGGAAGCACAATTTCTTCATCCCCATTGATTTAAATGGCAACCAAAAGATGGTAGAATAATAGGTGATCAATCTGCAATACCATTTCCAAAGCTGGGAAATGTTTGAAATTCTACCTCTCCTCATCCACCTCTCTGAAAGAAGGACTTGTCTACATATTTCATAAAGAGTAACGTAAAATGATTCAGGTATAGGTCAAGAAACTGGTATGAGGAAATAAGGATTTTGCATTTACGTAACATTTTTCACAGCTAAAGGATATCTTTAAGCACCTCGTGCCCATAACTTACAGTGTAGTCACTGTTGTAATGTGGGAAAACAGCAGACATTTTGGACACAGCAAGATCCCACAGGCAGCGGTGAGATAATGACCAGCTCGTCGTTTTTGGTGATATTGGTTGAGGGGTAGACATTGGCCAGGAAGAACGGAACCTGCAGAGAGCAGTAAACACGGCCTGACCATCACAGGGCTGTCACCTCCTTCCATCCAGTCCGTCTTCATCATGCGTTGCGTCAGGAAGGCTGACGGTATCGTCAAGGACACCCGCCCCCCTGGCCGTCCCCTTTTCTCTCTTCCACCTTCTGGGAGAAGACACAGGAGCTTGAAAGCCCAGATGACCAGACTGAAGAACAGCTTCTTCCCCAATCACCTCTCTCACACCCCCTTCCCGATGATGCTGCCAGCTTCTTGGACTCTTAACTCTACCCCTCTCGGTTGTCCTGCTATTGTCACTTTAGCATTTCTTTTTGCACTATCAGATTGCACGGTGATACTTTGCACCATTCTGCTGTTTAGCGCTCATTGTTGTATTTGTTGTTGTATTTATCACTACCACGTACACTGTTTACTCTGTGAGCTTCATGTGAGCAAGGAATTTCACTGCACCCTGGTGTATATGACAATAAACTAATCTAATCTAATCTAACTTCCCTGCCCTTTTTTTAACATAATCAATGAGACATCAGAGAGGATATTCTGGGTTCATTCCACCATCTTGTTGAAAGACCAGAACCAGTCCAAGCTGTGTTGGGCTCAATGGTCTCCTTTGGCATTGCAAGTTGTATGGAAACTCTTCTCAAATATTATTTCCTATCAGTCTAATAACTGACCTCACACTGCCACTGGCACTGAACATAACATTGAAAGAAGCACATGTGAAGCACAGCCTATATTATGGGATGATATCAAGGCCATTGTTCTTGGGGATGGGTCAAGTCAAGTCGAGTTTATTGTCATGTGCACGCACAGCAAGGTACAGCATAATGAAAAACTTGCTTGCAGCAGCATCACAAGTACGTAGGTACAGGCAACATACAGAATATAAATTAACATAAAATTATACTATACATTGAAGAAAAATGACTTTGGAAAAACAAGGCAGTGCAACATAAAAGACACAATCAGAGATGAGTCCACAGTAATGCAAGAGGTGGTCCGTAGTTTTCTGTTGCTGGGGAGGGTGAGGCTGCTTTGGGAGATGCAGGAGGAGTTGCAAGGAGTGTGGGTGGATAATTTTGACCATCGCTGGCAGAATCAAGGACAGTGAAAGGGAGGGTAACCGGGGTGCTGTAAACCAGTCTAGTAGTCCTTTTCTGTTTCTTTAATTGGAACAATAGACGGCCCCAGCTGAGGGAATTCTTGCATTGACTATTTCACTACAGTATAGAAAACTGAAATGTAAAAAGCCATCTATCTGTTATATTTGGAGATGTTAATAGACAAATTTACATGAACATCTGCTATCACTCCCCACTGCATATTTTACCAGAGTGAGCTCAAGGAAAACTGAGTGAAGTAAATCTGAACAGAAATCAGTGAATGGTGGGAACCCAGGGCAGGTGGAGGGGAAAGGGTTCTGCTTTTGTCCATCTGATTGCTCCCTGTCTCTATCACTCTCTGCTTCTCCAGCTCTGTCTGCCTCCTTCTCTCTCTCTGGTTTTTCTTTTTCATATTTGGCCTCCTCTCACTGACACCCTGCCCCCCATGGCTTCCCTTCCATTCCTGCTTCCTCTCTCTCTGTGAGACCTCCAGCTCTCCCCATCACTGCTTTCTCTCTCTCTCTCTTTTTCTCTTTCTCTCTCTCTTTTTCTCTTTCTCTCTTTCTTTTTCTCTTTCTCTCTCTTCATCTCTCTCGGTCTATTTTTCTTTGTCCCCCTCTTGTCCTTCTGTTCTTGCTCACCCCCTCTGGCCACCTTTGAACCTCTCACTGCTTCTCACTGATTCTCCCTCCCTCTCGCTCCCCTTTCCTCGACATGTGTTTCCCAGTCACTCCTCTCTCTTTGTGACTTTTCCCTCGGGCAGTCTCTCTCCTTATTTTTTCACTTCCTTCCTCCCTTCACTGTTCCTGGTATAAACATACATCGGTAGCAGGTATTGAGAAGAGGCAACCGTAGTTGTGAGTCAATGCATTGCTGGTCTGTGTGCAGTCCAGCACTGACCTTCTGAAAATGGCAACTCACCGGCATCATCTAATCTGCATTTTCCCTGTAAATGCAGTGATAGGGCTGCTACTGAACCACATGGCTTTATGGTGAGATTTATGTCTTTGCAATGCCACTTAATCTCACTGATTTGGGAAAAGGACAAATGAAACCATCAGGTCTTTGTTCTGAAAACTGTAAATTCTGCTGGGATATTTTACATAAGATTTGTTCCTCAAGATATATTTTATTTTTGTTTTTCCCCCTTATTTTCTCTTGGTTCAGTCTTTCTTTCCCTCTATTCCACTTCAGTGTCTGAATTTAACTCTAATTGATCCTGATTCCTTCTTGTCCATTCCTCTGATCTCTTAGTAAAGTTAATCGATGAAGGAGATAGAGTGCTGGTTCCAAGATCCCAGCCTCCTCTTGCCTTTGCAGTCAGTTAGATGGTGCTGAAAATCTAGACAATCACTCCAGCTCACTGTGTGTTCTTTTATCTCTGGGGTCGGGCTAATCTGAGCAATGGAATGCATGCACCTTTTTGCTGGATAAAGGCCTGCTTTTTTATTCATTCATGGGATGTAGGTTTGACTGAATAAGAAGGTATCACACTGGTGTAGCTAGTAGACTCACTGCCTCACTGCTCCAGCAACCTGGGTTCAATTGTGACCTCCAGAGCTGTCCGTGTGGAGTTTCATGTGGCTTTCCTCCAGGTACTCCACTTTCTTCCCACACTATTAACAATTGTGTTCAGTTCTGGTCACCTCATTATAGAAAGGATGTGGAAGCTTTAGAGAGGGTGCAGAGATTTACCAGGATGCTGCCTGGATTGGAGGGCATGTCTTATGAGGATAGGTTGAGTGAGCTAGGGCTTTTCTCTTTGCAGAGAAGGATGAGAGGTGACTTGATAGAGGTGCACAAGATGATAAGAGGCATAGATCGAGTGGTCAGTCAGAGACTTTTCCCCAGAACGACAATGGCTAACATGAGGGGATATAATTTTAAGGTGATCGGAGGAAGGTATGGGGGGGGATGTCAGAGGTAAGTTTTTTACACAGAGAGTGGTGGGTGTGTGGAAAGCACTTCCTGCAGAGGTTGTGGGGGCAGATACATTAGGGACATTTAAGAGACTCTTAGATAGACACATGAATGATACAGAAATGGAGGGTTATGTGGGAGGGAAGGGTTAGATAGGTTGTGGACCGAAGGGCCTGTACTGTGCTATAGTGTTCTATGTTCTATGATAAGAAGAGGTTGGACAAACATGGGTTGTTTTCTCTGAAGCGTCGGAGGCTGAGGGGAGACCTGATAGGAGTTTATGAGATTATGAGAGGCACAGATAGAGTAGACAGCCAGTGTCTTTTTCCCAGGGTAGAAATGTAAATACCAGAGAACATAGCTTTAAGGTGAGAGGGGAAGAGTTTAGAGGAGATATGTAGGGCAAGTTTTTTGACACAGAGAGTGGTGGGTGCCTGGAACGCACTGCCAGGGGTGGTGGTGGAGGCAGATACGACAGTGGTGTTTAAGAAGCATTTAGACAGGCACGTGAACATGCAGGGAATGGAGGGACTTGGATCATGTGCAGGTCGATAGGTTTAGTCAGGTCGATAGGTTTAGTTTAATTTGGCATCATAGTTAGCACAGACATGGTGGACCGAAGGGCCTGTTCCTGTGCTGTACTGTTCTAAAGATATGCAGGTTGGTAGATTAATTGCTGACTGCAAATGGCCCCTAGTGTGGAGGCGAGTGGGAGAACCTGAGGGTAATGTGGGGAGAATAAATGCGTATGTGGGTGCCAGATGTTGGCAGAGACTCGGTGGGCTGAAGGGCCTGTTTCCATGTGGTGTGACACCTTGACCTTTACTTGATAGAGGTATATAAGACCATGAGGGGCACAGACAGGGTGAAAGCTCATAGTCTTTTTCCCAGGGAGGGGGAGCTAAAAACAAGAGGGCATAGGTTAAAAATCAGAGGTGAGAGATTTAAAAGGGACATCAGGGGCAGCTTCTTCACACAAAGGCTGGTGCGTATTTAGAATGAACGTCCAGAAATAGTGGCTGAGGCGGGCACATTAGCAACATTTAAAAGCCATCTAGATAAGTACATGGATAGGAGAGGTTTAGAGGGCTGTGGGCCAAACACAGGCAGGTGGGACTAGCTCGCTGGACAACACAGGACCAGTTGGGCTGTAGGGCCTGTTTCCATGCTGTAAGTCTCTATGACTCTATCACATACAAGGTTGGATGTTGCTGGCCAACTCTACTGCACTGGGAAGCTGGTGGTTCACCATCCTTCTTATAAATGCTTTGATTGAACTGAGTGACCAGAGTAGCTAAGGATCCATCACACTGAAAGGTCCGGAGTTACATATAACACAGACCAGGTAAGGGAAGAAAGGATTTTGTACCACAATCTAATAGAGTCATAAATATCATCACTATTTTCAGATTTTTTAAATTTGAAGTTAAATTTCCCAGCTATCAGAAAGGGACTTGAACTCATGGTTTTGGATTGAGGTTCAGGACTCTGGCTATGAGTTTGGAGTTGACCATTGGTTCCCCAGACTGCACCTGTCTATTCTGTACATGCCCCAGGAGTACTTGAGGCCCCATCGTCAAAGCTAAGACCAGCCGTGTGCACTATTCCAGCGTTGTTACTGACGGGTAAAAATGATTACTATGGAGGGTGCTTCACAACATAAAGGAAGCCACACTCATAGGGAAATTGTTGGTCTAGAATTTGTCAAGTGGGTGGATGGATGACAAACTGATACTTGGTTCTCTGTGCAGGCTTCTACTGCAGCTACAGACTTGCTCTGGTGATGCAGAGTCACGTTTAGACATTACAGAAATGAAACTTCTTTATTCCTAGGTGAACAATGAACACTCGGCTGTCCTTTTTATTGACATAAATGTGAGTGTGTATCCTCAAATTTCTATGCCTGGTTAAGGGTTTTCAGAAAGCACTGATCCCAACCTGGGAGGGTAGCAGTACAGGGAGGAATTTGATAGGCTGAATGGACTTACTTACGTTCCTTCTTTTATATTCATTCTAGTATTCATTCTAGTTCAGCTTCAGGGCATTGTTGCCCCTGGGCTACTGACTCTCCTACTGTGTATCACACCGACAGAATGAGCTGATGCTTACGTTTACTGCCTGGCCGTGGAGTTCAGTCTTGCTGCTCTTGTTTTAGTTTTGTCTTCTGTCAAAAGAAACCTGCCTTGTCTGGAAAAGGAAATCACGAGAGATGTTGCACGTCATGCTGGCATCCGTGTTTGAACCTGTGGTTCCTCATGTACTGAGCTCCTCACCGGCTCCTGTTGTTGGGGAGAGTGGGCGAGTGGGAGTTAAATAGCTCAACGCAAAGGAAGTTTGGCAAGAGGCCTCTGCACCCTCTGCCCCTCTAGTCTGTCTTGTAGTGCACTGGGTGAAAAGACATGGTTGTGTAGCTGGACCAGCAGACAAAATTCGGGACTATCGATCCAAAGTCAGGAGTTCAAATCTCACCAAGGCAACTGGGAAATTTAATTATAAAGATTTGGAATTAGTGACGTTGACTTTGAAGCTACTGGATTGTTGTAAAACTCATCCGGTTTCTTAAGATTCTTCATGAATTCAGGATATCCAGATGAATTTTATGTCAATGAAGTACTTAAAATAAAAACAGAAAATGCTGGAAACACTCAGCAGGTCAGGCAGCGTCTGTGGAGGGAGAAACATTCAATATTTCAGGTTGATGACGCTTTGGCAGAATTGGGGAAGAGATACAAGTTAGTTTTCAGTAGGAGAGAAGGTGGGGGAAGGATGTGTAGAAGAAAGGGAATGTCTGTGATAGGATGGGTAGGATGTCTGTGATAGGATAGTCTGTGATAGCTTAATGGGAGCAAATACCAGCACATGAAGCTTCTGGGTCTATGTATTGTGTCGTTAATGATACAGTGGTGGGACCTCAGTGTCCAATGGTGGGATGGTAATGGTACGGTGGTGGGACCTCAAAGGAGTAGGATAAGAAAAATGAAAAACACAGAGAAAACTCAGAGGAGAAAGATCTAAAAGGACCTGAGGGGCAAGTTTTCACTTGGAGGGTGGTGAGTATATGGAACGGGTTGCTAGAGGAAGTGGTAGAGGTGGGGACGGTTATTACACTTAAAAGACATTTAGACTGGTGCATGGATAGGAAAGATTTAGAGGGTTATGGGCCAAACACAGGCAAATGGTTCTGGCTTAGATGGGGATCTTGTTCGACATGGATGAGTTGGGCCGAAGGGCATTTCTATGCTGTATCACTCTATGACTGGATGTCTCTAACTCGTTTGATTCCAGCCTGTGAGGCAGGTCTCACCACTGTACCATTAACTACAGATTACACAGATCCAGAAGCTTCATGTGCTGTAACTGTCCCTGTTAAGCCATTTCAACTCATCCTATCACAGACATCCCCTTTGTTCTACACATCCCTCCCCCACCGTCTCTCCTACTGAAAACCAACTTGTATCTCTCTCTTTCCCAATCCTGTTGAATGGTCACAGACACAAAACATTGATTATTTCTCTCTCCACAAATGCCGCCTGACCTGCTCAGTTTTTCTAGAATTTTCTGTTTTTATTTCAGATTTCCAGAATCTGCGGTCGGGTTTTAAATTTTCAAGTGTTTTCTCAATGTGATCACTGCTGTAGCGTAGACATCTGACTGACAATTTGCACACGGTAAGTTCCTCAAACAGCAAAACGCTGCAGACAGTGCAGTGATAAAACCAGGCATTCATTCACAGGTAAATTATAGGAGGGTATAAATTTGAGGATTTTTGCAAAAAAATACCATGGTAAACTTTCCTCTGCAAAGTAGTTTTGTGTACAATCTTTTTGGATGTGCTCCCTTCAATAACTTCAGCTCCAGATGCACTTCTAGAAATCAAAGTGTACAATGTATTGACAACAGTGCATCTACAAAGGAGATCAGAGTTGGAAGGTGATTTAGCTGCTGGAAACTAGCTGCTTGCAGAGTGTTGAAACACAATGTTCCAGCTGTCAAAGTGGTTCTCTACTTCATAGATCAGAACAAAAATCACATCATCACTTCCTGGATGCTTAGTTAATTCCCTGGTTACCCATTCTACATTCAATCTCTATCCAAACAGGAGAAGGTGCAGGGCTAAATTAATAGACCTGAACCTCTGGAAAGAGTTGAATGATATCTGTACTTAAGCCCTCTCAGTTCCTTGCTCTGATTAAAGATGAAAAGGTCATGCCAAAATCGACCTTTACTGCCTCATGAGTCATTTCAGAAGACTTGAGAGGGAGAACTAGGAACTGAAACATAGTCGGTTGCATCTCAGTCTTGTGTGTGAACCATTATTTCTTGCAAGAACAAGGTCTGTTCTTCTGCACCGTACAGATGGATCTCCAAGCCATATGTTCTGAGCATCCTGGAGACCAACAGTTTGTTCAAAATAACAGTCCACACCTCTCACTTTACCCAAAGGGGCACCTTGCAGAGTTGGAAACAATGACCAGCTGGATTGTCCGTGGTGTGGGCCTTGCTTTTTATCTTGGATTGGCTCCCTCTTCCCCTCCAGGTGACTTAGTCCGAGTTGGGTGGTCTTCTTCTGGGAGGTGAAACGTGATGATTTTTCCCTTTCCAAGTTACATTTAATTCACTCTGTCCTTCAGGAAACCACCCCATCAAATATTCTCACAGACGAAAGAAGGCACCCATTTATTTGTCCTTTAACTGGTGAGAGTGTCATGTCTTCATCAATGCATAAAGACACTATATATACATCAAAAGAGGTATTTACATGTTGAGTCTTAAAGCTTCTGTTACGTTGGGAATGTTCCTGTCAGTGCCATTATTATTTTGTTACAAAGCAAGCACACCACATGAGTCTGCTATGCAGCAGCATTACAGTATGTCAACACATATGGAAACAAGAGAACAAACAGTATGTCCATGCATATAGATACACAATCTGCTCCCTTTTTCCCAAGAAGTATATTTTTGCCTATACCGCCTTTGGAATATCAACGTCTCTCATTAAGATCAGCATTTCAAATAATTCATAATTATAAATGCTTTCCTCTTTTAAATGAACTATAAATTTAGTAATTGGTTTTCAGATGTTACAGGTTTGGGTGTTGAACTGGTTCTTGGACTGTTTGTTCTGAATTTGAAAGGAGATTTGTTCCATCGCTAGGCTTGCTTGGATTTTGCGCTTCATCCCTTGAAATCTGCACTGGATCTCACTCAGACACAAGTGGTCCTTTGGTTGAGCAAACCTCTCCCGTGGATCCCACTCCCACTATTGAGGTTGAGCAAACCTCTCCTGTGGATCCCACCTCCCATTATTGAGCTCACCGTACTGGGGAAGGGCTGAGAATATGAACATGTTCGTTTTGTTTCAAACTACGATCCTTCTGATTCATGTTGTGGTGATGTTTCTGATGGGGTCCAGAATGTAGCTGAACAAGGGGGCAAGGGCATTCTCAATCAAGAATTCAGTGGTGTCTACCCTGTGGTAGCACATGGAAGTGTTCAGTTGGAAATGGAGGGAATGGTGTTTCACGCTGGGCTTTGAATATTGGTATAGGTATTGGTTTATTATTGTCACTTGTACCAAGGTACAGTGAAAAACTTGTCTTGCATACCGTTCGTACAGGTCAATTCATTACGCAGTGCATTGAGGTAGTACAGGGTAAAAGCAATACAGAATACAGAGTAAAGCATCACAGCTACAGAGGAAGTGCAGTGCAGGTAGACACTGCTACATTTCCTTGTTGAAAACTTCTTTAACAATTCGACTGCCCTCACTGTTTCTCCATTCTAAGCCTGATGATGTGAAGGAACAAGAACATGTTTGATCCCATTCTGTTCCATGATGTTTATGAACAGAGCACATTGGAACTAGGGACCATTGTTAGAAGTGAGATCTTCAGGCAAGTGATGACATGTTGATGACCACAATTTCATATTGGTCCATGAACCCTTGTGGTTCACTTCAATCTGCTCCAAGTGACTATTGCTTAACACTGGGATAGTCATTCCCATTTTTTACATAAATCTACATGCACTCTCTGGAAAAGCCTGGAATTGTATGAAGGTCATACTAAAGAGCTTTGGTATGGTATTGGTTTATTGTCATGAGTACCAAGATGCAATTTGTTTGCATGCCATCCAGGCAGATCATTCCATACACGTACATCAAGGCATTGCAAAAGGAAAACAATAATAGAATTCAGAATATAATGTTATGGTTACAAAGAAAGTGTAGTGCAGATAGACAAATAAAATGCAAGGGCCACATGGAGATCGACAGTTCATCTTTAGCATATGAAAGGTCTGTTCAAGAGTCTGATAATACCAGATAGAAGCTGTCCTTGAGCCTGGTGGTACGTGTTCTCAAGCTTTTGTATCTTCTGCCTGATGTGAGAGGGGAGAAGAGAGAATGACCAGGGTGGGAGGGGTCCTTGCTGGCCGCTTTCCCAAGGCAGTGGGAAGTATTTTTGGGGGCTTGTTGCTATAATTTTGGCAAATAATGTATTTACTTACCAATAATTCATGATCATTGGCTAAGCTGAGCCTATAAACAAGGCTTCTTGCAATTGCTTCCATTCTGACCATTTCTGTGTGTTCAGCATGAAGTTCTACCAAAAGCTTTTCTTTCATGCAATAAACATTCTTCTTCTTACTTCTTGGCAGTCCCTTGGGAATGAGAATTGCTTGCACTCTGGTCTTGTGGGTTCTGTGGGAACTGAAGACTCCTCCGTAGACAGGGCACTCCTTCACCTACTTACACAGGGCCTCTGTATTGGAGTATTGTGTGCATTTCTGGTTACCCAGCTATAGGGAGGATGTCATTAAGCTGGAAAGGGTGCAGAATAGATTCACGAGGATGTTACTGGTACTGGAGGGCTTGAGTTATAAGGAAACACTGGATAGGCTGGGACTTTATTCCCTGGAGCGTAGGAGGCTGAGGGATGACTATAAAGGGGTTTATAAAATCATGAGGGGCATCAACAGGGTGACTGGTCATAGCTTTTTTCTCAGGGTAGGGAAGTCTAAAAGTTGATGGCATAGATTTAATGTTAAAAGGAACATGAGGGGCAAGTTTTTCACACAGAGGGTGGTGGGTTTGTGGAACTAGCTGCCAGAGGAAGTGGGTGAGGGGTAAACAATTGCAATGTTTAAAAGGAATTTAGGCAGATACATTAGATGGACATGGGCCAAATGCAGCTAAATGGGACTAGCTTAGATGGGCATCTTGGATGTCATGGACAAGTTGGGCTGAAGGGACTCCATGAAAGTCACTGACCACCATAACTTTCATTTCCAAAGTCATAGTTCTCATCGGCCTTGGTGTCCTCCTTGAAACTCCTGTACTGGATTGTATCATAGTACCAGAGTAGGGTTGTCCATCCTTGATGCCATATGTAGTAGGTATCACCAATTCAAGACTGAAAATCACTTGTAGTGCCTTGTGATGTGTTACTGAGGTAAAGTCCTGCCTTGGCAAAATGCTGATGGAAGTCCTCGAGTCCAGCAGTATTCCAAATGCCTCCTTCTCGAGTTTTGCACTTGTGAGAGTATGAGAAGTGAAAGTGATGATTTCACTGAGATCATCCATCATGCCCGTATATCATGGCCTGCCCACCATAACTTGATGCTACTCACATACAGTATTGTTACAAATAAGAAGAACCTTCAACGGCTGATCTTTTCTTGCATTCATCACATGCGTTTTGTTGTCCTTGCTCCATATCCACTTCACATCCTTCTTCAACACATTTTGCAATGGTCTGAGTAACATTACAAGGTCTGGAATGAATGGCAGGTGCTATTGCACCACTTTTAGGAAACCGCCCAACTCTGCTTTGGCATATGCCTTTGTTTTTTTCTCTTTCACTGGTTGTGGGCTGTTGGCATCAGCCGCCTTGTTCTTCTTGTTGCAAAAAATGTCCATTTGCCTTGCTTCAGCTTCACATTGTGCCCACGCCGTCTCCTGAATCAGAAGGCTTTCTTCTTCTGTGCATGTGGCAATCTTTCATTACACAAGCGATGATTCACTTCTTGCAAGGGCTTATCCGCGGTACCTTGCAAACCTTGGGTGAAGGTGTGACCCCTATCCAGAGGTGTGAACTCTAGGTATGAGTGAAGCCCTCGTGTGTTAGTGGTCAGGTGCCTCTGACCATCTTTGCCAACATTCAATTGTGCTTAGACATGGAAGAAGTCAAATTTCATAGAATCATAGAACAGGACAGCACAATACAGGCCCTTTGGCCCACAATGTTGTGCTGACCTCGCCTAAATCTATCTAAGCCGCTTCCTCCACACATCCCTCTATTTTAAATTCCTCCATATGCTTATCTAGTAATCTCTTGAATTTGACCAAAGTACCTGCCTCCACCACCACCCCAGGCAGCACATTCCATGCCCCAACCACTCTCTGGGTAAAGAACCTTCCTCTGATATCTCCCTTGACCTTCCCACCCATGACTTTAAAGCCATGCCCTCTTGTATTAAGCATTGGTGCCCTGGGAAAGAGGCGCTGGCTGTCCTACTCTATCTATTCCTCTTAATATTTTTGTACACCTCTATCGTCTCCCCTCATCCTCCTTCTCTCCAAAGAGTAAAGCCCTAGCTCTCTTAGTCTCTCCTCATAATGCATTCAAATTTTGTGAATGATTTTGAAGCTACTCTGCCCACGTCTTGCAAAGTAGGTAGTGGATATTGTTCATCATCTATAGCTTGGCTTAGTGTGACTGTGGCTTCCACACAACACATTTTGTCCGTCATGGGCACAACTGCCACTGGTCTGGCCCATGCACTTTGGTCAGTTTTACAAGCATGTTACTTCACCCCTCCCATTACTTCTGAACCTGACTCCTTTAGAGTATCTAGGATTTGGCTGGAATTGCAGTGGATCTTTGGCTTTGGTCTAAAGTAAATGTGCATATTATGCCAGTTTTGTCAGTGTACCTGCCTTTCAACACATGGCTACACCCTTCCAACAGAATGTCAAGTGGAACTTAGAAGGGTCAACACTAAAAATATTCCTCCCGTCTAGTCCAAGCTGCCTCTCCAGTCCATCCTCAGTCCTTTAGCCTGACGTCATGGTTTGCTACAATAATGGGTAGTGCACTTGCTGTTCCTGATTTTCTACCGTGAATAGGAATTCCAGTGTAATGGGATTTAGATGCACTTACTGAGCCATCTTGAGTCATTACCAGGTCACAGTATGTCCACACGTACAGGTACACACAGAACAATGTGTCCTCGCATACCAAAGCATCACATCTGTCAACCTTCTGAAGAACCTTGAAACAGGATTGTGCAAAACCATGGAGTTATATCACCATCTTTCATTGTGGCTGGGTCTAAATCCTGGAATTAACTATTCAACAGTACATGGTCTACAATGGTTCAAGAAGATTCCTGAAGGGAATGAACAGTCCAGCTTCCTAGTTCAATTGAGAGGAATGTTACACCGACACTGTACAGTACATCAGGCAAAGTTAATGAGCCTGGGGAATGTTGACTGTCGATCTGAACACTTGGTATATAAAATGTTCTACTTCCTTCCAACATAATACGTGATAAATCTCTCCCTGATGACTTCAAAAAATCCTTTACATGTTAAAATAACAGGCCATGTCTTGAAATTTGAGGCTTATTTGTGGAGGAACAACACATACATTCATGTTATCCTCCAGAAGAAATTTAATGTATCAGGCAACACTGAAGGAAGCCATTTGGCCCATTGGCTTTGGGACAGCCCTTTAAAAAAGCTTCCAATTAGTTCTCATGCCCTCTGCTATTTCCTCTTAGACCTTCAAGTATACATCCAATTGAAATTTCATACCACATTTAGCATATAAAAGACTCCAATGAAGTTTGATCATTGAACTTAAAGTAATTGTTTAAATGACAGAAGACTGTATGTGCTGGAATCTGGAGCAGAAACAAACTGCTAGAAGAACTCAGCGGGTCAGGCAGCATCCGTAGAGGCAAAGGGATGGTCAACTTTTCAGGTCGAGACCCTGCATCAGGACTATATTATATAGGTAATTTGTTAGTGTAGTGTAGCGGTTAGCGTAACACTATTACAGTACCAGCGACCCAGGTTCAATTCCGGCCGCTGTCTGTAAGGAGTTTGTACATTCTCCCCGTGTCTGTGTGGGTTTCCTCCGGGTGCTCCGGTTTCCTCCCACATTCCAAAGACGTACAGGTTTGGAAGTTGTGGGCATGCTATATTGGCGCCAGAAGAGTGGTGACACTTGTGGGCTGCCCCCAGCACATTCTTAGTAACGCAAAAAGATGCATTTCGCTGTGTGTTTCGATGTACATGTGACTAATAAATAAATATCTATCTATCTATCTATCTATCTATCTATCTATCTATCTATCTATCTATCTATCTATCTATCTATCTATCTAATCTATTTATCTATCTATTATATATTACTCCATTGCCATAATGCTATATTATATAGATAATTTATTCTCTGTTCAGAATTTCAGTTAAATACTGGCTCAAAAAAAGAGGACTGTTGATAAATTATTGTTGTCAGGGTGTTTGTTGGTGACAGTGAAGAAGCCAGTTGGATGTAGTTAGACTGCTGCCTTTGACCAAGTCACATGATGGGAGTCATATCCCATGAAGAAATTGATTGACAATAATTTGACATGATTGTAAAGAAGTATAAAATGAGATTTATCCATTTGGGGGAAAATCTACAGGAGGCGCTGCCTCAGGAAGGCAACATCCGTCACCAAAGATCCCCACCATCCGGGCCATGCCATCTTCTCACGGCTCCCATCGGGCAGGAGGTACAGAAGCCTGAAGTCCCACACCACCAGGTTCAGGAACAGCTACTTCCCGTCAACCATTCGGTCCGTGAACCAACCAGCACAGCCCTAATCACTACAGTTTAGTAACACTATAACCACTTTGATCACTTTGTAGTAAAATGGACTTTGTTTTTTTTTGTTCTACTTGTGTTTTTTCTTGTAAAAATTGTGTATATTTTATGCTTTACTTGTGAATGCTGTGTCTCTAATGCTGTGTGCTTGTGATGTTGCTGCAAGTAAGATTTTCATTGTACGTGCACACATGTATTTGTGCATCTGACAATAAACTCGACTTTGGCTTTGACTGTGCAGGGGCCAATCTCTGTGGGGGTGGGAAGTGGATCATTTTCATCCACCCACCTCACATTATAGATCCCAGAACTGTTGCTTCAGTTTCCTCACTTGATTTCTGTAAAGAACTGGAAAAAGCCAACCAGGATTCTTGTACATTGTTAATCTGAAGAGCCAAGCTTACCAAAAATTATAGTGAAAATTTTAAAAAACTGCAGATGTAAAATAAAAACAGAAAAAGCTGGAAACACGCTGCAGCATCTGTGGAGAGAGAAATAGAACTAATATTTCAGGTACGAGCTTCCGACGTGAAATGTTAACTCTGTTTCTCTTCCCACACACGCTGCCTGACCTGCTGTGTGTTTCCAGCATTTTCGGTTTTTATATGAAAAGACATTATTGTGATTTATGAAAATCTGATTGGACTTGCCTTTGATACTTGTGACCAAATAGTTGGACAGTTCACTCTCCATGAAATATTCCCTCCTGAATGATACTTCACTGTCATATTTCAGCTGAGATGATAAACTGGGAGAGTAAATTCTCTCTCTCCCACTCTCTCTGTCTCCCTCTCCCCCTCTCTCCCTGTCTCCCTCTCTCTCGTCCCTCTCTCCATCTCCCTCTCCCCCTCCCCCTCCCCCTCTCCCCCCTCTCCCTCTATCCCTTCTCTCCCTCTCTCTCTCCCTCTCTCCCCTCTCTCCCCCTCCCTCTCTCTCCCCCTCTCCCTCTCTCTCTCCATCTCTCCCTCCCTGTCTCCCTCTCCCCCTCTCCCCTCTCTCTTTTTCTCTCTTTTTCAGAGCTTAGGGCCTTGGTAGCTGAAGTTTGTCATTGGTGCAGTGATTTAAAATCAAAAATGATCAAAGTTCAGGAATAGAGATCTCAAAGGGAAGAAGGTTACAGAAATATAGAGGGGTAAGGTCACAGAGAGATTCAAAATCAAGGGTAATTCGAATTCAAGGCCTTGCTTAACTGGAAGACAATACAGGTACAGGTACTCGGCTGATGGTTAAATGGCACTGAGTGAGTTATGACGTGAGCTTTGAACATGTTTCCGGTGATCAGAATGGTGCAGAATAGGTATGAGTGCTTGTAACGGACAGATAAGGGGATGGATGAGGATTTCAGCTGCAGAGAAGCTGAGGTATGGAGAGAGCTGGGTGCTACCATGGAACTGGAACTTATTGGTCTTGGAGGTGGTGGGGACAAGATTCAGAACTCACCTTTAACAACAAGCTTTCGAACAATTGGCTCAGCTGCATTACAACCTGGACAATATTTCAAAAGAGCACTTCATGGTTGTAAGGTGCTTTGCAACGTTTAAAAAGCACTGTGTAAATTATTTTATGATTAAGATTACTTCTCAGGAAAGGGAGAAAATTTGTGAAGGAGACAGGATTAGGCAAAGGGGAAAGAATGCAGAAGAAATGTTTGTGATTTCCTGTTGTACTTTGAGGAACACTCAGCTGTAAGCGAGCAGAGAAAGTGTTCATAGGCAAGCAAATGTTCAGATTCCAGTCCCTGCTACCATGGTGTCCCAGATTCTACTTGGCTGCCAGTTTGGACTAATTGGCTATCCTTTCCCACTGGCTGGCTGCTGAGATTCAAGCCAAGAATCTAGGTCAAAAAAAAGGACTTGATGTCTTTTTAGTCAAGTTTACACACATCTGGTCTCAAGACAGAGCAGGAGAAAAAAAGAAAACAGAGCAAGGGTCTTTCCGTGTGATTGTCTGTACTTGTGTGCATTTTGCAGGTTTGTAATCAAATCTTGTAACTGAGAGGAAGTAATTTCAAATTAAGGAATTATCACAAGTGACACACATGGCGGACAGTGGTTAGGGCTGCTTCCTCACGGCTCCAGTTATCAGGATTCACTTCTGACCTCTTGTGGTCAAGGCGAGGGTGAGTTGATTTATGTCATGTGCAGATGTACATCGAGGTGCAGGTACGATGAAAAAACTTGCTTGTAGCAGCATCACAGACATCTCCCTGTGAGCACGTGAATTTACCCCGGTTCCTCCCACATTCCCAAAGACCTGTGGGTTGTAGGTTCGTTAGCTGTTGCAAATTACCCCGGATGCAGATGGGTGGTAGAGTTACAGAGTTATACAGTAGGGAAACAGGCCCTTCGCCCAACTCATCCATGCTGACCAAGGTGCCTACCTGAGCTAGTCCCATTTTGCCTGTATTTGGCCCATTATCCCTCTGAACCTTTGCTCTCCAAGAAGAGCCTTAGGGTTCTGGACAAAGTGTTTACAGGAGATTCAGGAGGTGGAGTTAGAGTTTAAATTGGTAAAACTGGTTTAATTACTGTCACATGTACCCAGGTACTGTGAAAAACTTTGTTTTGCATGCCATCCATACAGATCATTTTCATCGCATCAGTGCATTGAGGTAGTACAAGGGAAAACAATAACAGAATGCAGAATAAAGTGTCCTGCAGGCTCTTTATTCCACCAAGTCCTTACCAGTCATCAAGCACCCACCTTTACACTAATTCTACCCAATCATTTTATTCTGCCAACATCCCATCAACGTCCCCAGATTTTCCACTCACCTACACACTGGGGGCAATTTACAGGCATCAATTAACCTGGGCTTGTGAGAGAGAATGGGTTACAGGGTGAATGGCATTGAATGGATTGCTCTGACAACCAGCATAAACTTGATTGCTGGAATGGTTTCCTCCTGTGTTATAAGAAAATCTGAAATATAACAGAGCTCCAAAATTACATAGAGAAAGTCATGAATTCTGCTAGCTGATGGTTGTGTTCAGTAGTTTGCCGTGCACATACTTTAACTTGGCAACTTATGAAGGACCGTTTACGAGGTGATTGCTTTCTCAGAATAATAGTATGTTTGCCTGACAGTTGTGACTCCATGGACTTCTTCCAATAGATTAACCTCATAATGAAGGAAATATGCATATTGTATCTTTCCTTTCACAACATTTGGATGCTTTGAAGCACGTTGCAATTAACTGGCTGGATTGTGTTTACCCTCAGCTGGTGGTTTCGTAGACAACTGACAGAGGACACAGTGGGTTGGATTCCCCCAGCCTGTGCATCGAAATGGAGGTTGCCTGCAGACTCAGTGCTAGGTACTGTGATGTGATACTGAGGTGATGGGTGCTCCCTGCAGCTTTATATGAGGCAGGGTATTTGCCCCCAGTTGCTTAAGTGGGGTCAATGGCTGTCAAGGCAAGTTGAGTTTATTGTCATATGCACACGTACAGTGAGGTAAATTGGAATTGGTTTATTATTGTCACATGTACCGAGGTTCATTGAAAAACCTTGCTTGCATGCCATCCATACAGATCATTTCATTGCATTAGTGCATCGAGGCAGTACAAGGGAAAACAATAACAGAATGCAGAATAAAGTGTTACAGTTACAGAGAAGGTGCAGTGCAGGCAGACAATAAGGTGCAGGTACGATGACAAACTTGCTTGCAGCAGCATCACAGGGACATAGATTTAGACCTCTCCTGGACGTCTCCTGTGAGCACTTGAGTTTCCCCAGCTTCCTCCCACATCCCAAAGACCCGTGGGTTGGTCGGTTAATTGGTCACAAAATGAGAGTTCGGTCATTTAAAACTGAAGTGTGTAGAAATTTCTTCTCTGGGAGGTGGTGAACGCTGGAATTCTCTGCCTCCGAGGGCGGTGGAGGCCGGATCTTTAAATACATTTACGGTGGAGATCGGTAAATATTTGGAAGAGTGGGGAATTGAGGATTCTAGGGAACTGGTGCAGAAGAGGAGTTGAGGCCAGCATGTATCAGCCGTGAATATGTAGAATGGTGGTACAAATTTGAGGGGCGAGTGGTCTACTCCTGCTCCTACTTTGTCATGTTCTTGTCAAAGATATTACATGTAGGTAAGTGGTTAACTTGCTTTATTTTAGAGTTCTTAATCAAGCATTTTAAAATTGAATTAATTTTCTTTTTTTTAGAATTATTGAAATATATTTGAATGACTTTTGCAGGTCTCTGACTATACTGAGTGGTTTGGCAGGTGGATGTGGAGAGACTGCTTCCTCTTGTGGAGAATGTAGAAC
Source organism: Pristis pectinata (assembly GCF_009764475.1). NCBI lineage: Eukaryota > Metazoa > Chordata > Chondrichthyes > Rhinopristiformes > Pristidae > Pristis > Pristis pectinata. The sequence continues at coordinate 2,860,744 of NC_067435.1, read as the reverse complement.
AAGGGTTAACTGTTAAAAATAAGGGGCTGCCCATTTAAGAGTTGACGTGAAGTTGTTTCTCTCAGAGTCCCTGGAACTCTCTTCCTCAAAGGGCAGGGGAAGCAGAGGTAGATAGGCTCTTGTTATGAGATAGGCAGGAACAGAGAGCAGAGGATACAGCCACTGAATGTGGAGTGGCCTTAAGGAGAACGTCAATGCTTTTTTACACCATGCCTCAACTTATAGAGCTCAGGAAGAACAATCACTGCTTTCCTACTCTAACCTCACTTATCTTGGAACTGTTTTGATGTCCTTACTTTGTCTGGCCTCTATGTGACTCCAGACCAACCAAAATGGTTGACTCTTAACTCCCTTCTAAAATGGTCGAGCAAGACCTCAGTTCAGGAGAAGTCAGCCTTGTCACTGAAGGAGTAATGAGAAGGAAATAGTTTCTCTGTATCTCCACTTTAAGCAAGTTACACAAAGGCTTGATCAGGGTGAGGGAAGGAAGTACAGACAGCCCGGTTTTCTCTGTGTTCCTTGTGAACTGCTCTGTGACTTCTTCATCTTCGGCAGTCCCTCAGGATAAGAGGATGACTTGCTTCTACCCTGGTTCAGTGAGTGCTGAGGTGTCTGATGAGGTCAATGTTGGAACTGATGAGGTCAATGTTGGAAGCGCAGATGCTCCTGTAAGGCAGGTGGGTGGGTAGTTATAGAGTCATACAGCACGGAAACAGGCCCTTGTGTCCAACTGGTCCATGCTGACCAAGATACCCATCTAAGCCAGTCCCATTTGCCCATGTTTGGCCCATATCCCTCTAAACCTTTCCTATCCATGTACCTGTCCAAGTGCCTTTCAAATGTTGTTAATGTACCTGCCTCACCCACTTCCTCTGGCAGCTCATTCCATACACCAGCCACACTCTGGGTGAAAAAGTTGCCCCTCAGGTTCCTATTAACTCTCTCCCTTCTCAGCTTAAACCTGTGCCCTCTAGTTCTTGATTCCCCAACCCTGGGAAAAAGACTGTGTGCATTCACCCTATCTCTGCCCCTCATGACCTTATGAGGTGGTGCATTCTTTCTACGGTTTTCCCGATGGAACATGAGGGTGCACGGCCTCAAGGTTCTCAATGCCCACCTGAAGGCTCCTTCTCCACTTTCACTGATCATGGGTCAGGGATTCCCAGTTGGGATGAAGTTGGTACTGAACGTTTTATAACACAGCAGCGACTGTCAGAACCACCAACGTGCTCTCCACATCGCACTAAATTTGTTGGCTAGGACTCGTGAATCCGACTTGTCACCCAGGGTGAGTGTTGTCCTTGTTTCTTCTTCTGTGTTTGCTTCAGGCTGACATCTCATCTCACCTTATCATATGCTTATCATGACAGAGGAGAACATTTAGCCCATCAACTTCATGCTGGCTTCCAGGATGCTATCTCATTCGTCCCACTCCCCCTCTCCTTATTCCCCAGTACCCCTGCAATGTATTTTCTCTCTCACATGTTGTTCATCAACTCCCCTTTGATTCCTTTTGCCATTAATGTACACTAAGAGGTAATTTACAGCAGCCAATTATCCCTTCAGCATTCTCTGGGATGTGGGAGGAAACCAGAACACTGGGGAGAGAGTAATTCAGTTATGGAAAGAATGTGTAAACTCTGCACAGATCTCACCAGAGATCAGGATCATACCTGTGTCTCTGGAACATTTAAGGCAACAGACCTAACCGTGATGCCCCCATGTAGTGATATGCCTCAGTAGAGAGCCACAACACAAGTACCAAAGTGGACAAAAAGGAATGTTTTCAATCGTTTATGGAAGCAAGGAAAAACTGGGAGATCCTGAGCTTCCTAAACCACCTTCCGAATGGATCTTTGGAGCAGAAAGTAGTAGACTCAACCTTGGCTACACCAGGAGAAGGTTGCCCAGCAACATCTGCCGGTGGCAAAACTTCCTGAGGCTGATTATGTGGCAGATATTCCTAAAAGATCCACATTTTCCATCATTATTTATTCAAGGATAATTGAAACTTGGTGTCATCTTCCATAAGGGAGGAAACAGCTATTTCCTCCTGAACAAGTCATGAATGAACTGCGGTTCCATCACTTCGTGCTGTGTTCCTTCATATTCCTCCTTCCTTTATAGAGACCTCAATTACGAATGGATCTCTTTTATATGTGCTTCAGGTTCAATGCCTTCCTACTTATCTGACGGATTAAATAGTCGAATTAGATCATTGACTGGAAAGCCTGAAAATAGAGGGCTTTGTAAAACTTCTTCATTCACTGGGAGTTGCTAACAATTTTGACAAGTATTGTCCACCCTTAACTTCTCCCTTAAATGAAGGCCTTGCAGAGCCGTTCCAAAGGGCAGTTGAATAGTTAACCACATCGGCAGGTTTGGAGTCAAGTATAGTCCAGACTGGGTAAGGACGGCAGATTTCCTTCTCTGTCTGGCAGAAGGAAACCAAGTGAGATTTTACAATAATCTGGTAGCTTTCATGGTCACCATTGTTGAGATTAATACTGAATTATTTCATTCCTTCATTCCCCAGCTGCTGTGGTGGGATTCAAACTAGTGTCTCTGGATCATGTCCAGTAACTTAATCAGTAATTTAACTCAATTGTCCAATGACTTGGCCACTCTGTTACTGGACCCATCCAGTGTAAGAGGTTGGCCACTTTAGACTGAGCTGAGGTGAAATTTCTTCACTTGGAGGAACTTCCTTCCACAGAGGGCTATGTGTGCTGAGTTCTTGGCTGTTTGCAAGGCTCACACCATAAATTTTTGGACGTTGAGGAGATTAGGACAGAAAAGAGCAGCTGAGGTGGGAGAACACCCATGATCATATTGACCCACCAGGCAGCTCAATGGTTTGAGTAGTTTACCCCGGCTCCTTTTCGTATGGTCGCACATCCTCCTGTCATTTGCAGGATTGTCTCTTTCTTTGCTGCTGTACAAATCTCTCTGCCTGCCACAGAATGAAACAAGTGAACTTGGAGTGCAATCCTATTGGCCAAGACCTCCAGGCCAAGAGAACACAAGTTAGTGAACAGCAAGTATAAGGAGATACCTTTCGAAGACTTCCACTGCTGTTGGAGATATAGACTGAATGGTGGGATGGGTGGGGGGTGGGGGAATGAAATCTAAAGTTGGGGAGTGCATAATGATACACTTTGGTTGTAAGGATGAGAAAAGGCAATATAAACGGGAGAGTGCAATTCGGAAAAGGTGCAGGGACAAAGACATCTTTAGGATTATGTAGAGTTGATTAAAAGTGGTAGCACAGGTTGAGAAAGTGAGTTAAAGAACATGCAGTATTCTGGTTTTTATCCATCATGGATTCTTTGCTCTTGTATGCAGTATCCAGGTACTGGTTACAATAGCAAGGAGTTCATGACAGATCTTCATAAAACATTGGTTTGGCCACAGCTGGAGCTTTGTGTCCTCTACCGGACCCAACAGGTGAAGACTTTTGGGAGGGTGCATAACTGATTTACCAAAATGATTCCAGAGACAGAGGACTTTTATTACAAGACCATAAGACATAGGAACAGAATTAGGCCATTCGGCCCATCTACCGAATTAGGCTATTCGGCCCATTGTGTGGATAGACTGGAAAGGTTAGAGTTGTTCTCCTTGGAACAGAGGAGACTGCACTGGGAGACGATGGAGAGAAATTGCTCCCATTGGTGGAGGGATCCAGAGGAAAGAGAATGAAGGTGAAGCAAAACTGACACACATGTAGACTTCTTCACACAACAACTGATTAGGGTCTGTAATTCACTGTCAGGGAGAGTGGCTGAGGAAGATTTCAATTGCAGCATTCAACAGGGAGCCAGATAATTATCCGAAAGGTAAAAGAAATTACAGGGCTCCAGCAAGGAATGGGGCTAGCTGTATTACAAGGAGCTAGTATGGACTCAACTGGCTGAACTGCCTCCTCCGTGCTGTAACAACTCTGACTCAGCTGGCATCAGGTTGCCAGGGATAAGGTCAGGTGGAAGCTGTAAAGGACAGATGGAAAAACTGGCATCCTCAACTGAGATGAACACATGGTCCAAGGGTTCAAAGCAAGGCAGCCTCATCATGAGAAATGCAGGGGTGAGCTAACAGACTGGTCTAAATGGATCATGCTGGCTCAGTATCTTATTGTATGTACAGTGTTTTGAGATATTTTTGCTACAGTACTGTACCCTTGCTGTCTTGCTTCATTGGATTATTTTCATGATCTGAATGTACTTCATCTTGGCCCTTCAACTGATCATAAGTTTGCGCAAGACCATTGTATTTGTATATCCAGTTTGTCGTGGACTTTTCATCCACTGTGTGAAATGCATCCTCTGCAATCCCTTAACAACTCCCCCCAGGAAGCAGCCTAGTGTACTTGCCTAATGTACTTGCTTGTTCTTACCAGCTGCCAGTTCAATATAGTGAAGGTCTGATGGCTGCTTTTGCTTAAATGTTTCCTGGCTGGGTATGATATCCTGGCTGGCACCATCAGAGATTATGTCTTTCAGGTGGAACATTAAGCTGAAGCCCCAGCTGTTGTCTCAGGTGAACTTTAAGGATTCTGTTTTGAAGAACAGAAGCAAATTTCTTTCTGGTGTTCGAGCCAATATTTATTGTTTGATCAACATCAAGGCCATTATCCAATCATTACCAAATTGATGCTCAGAGTTAATTGCCACACTTCCATCATTATTACCACATCTTCATTGTCTGCAAGATTCTTCGTGGGGTCTTGGGATGTAGGATGCTCTGTGTAAAACTGTTTTCTTATTTTCAGTGAAGCATTAGCTCCAGAGCTCAGCGTGATTAGCTCTTGTCGAATATAGAAATTAGATCTGACTGTCCCTACAATAAACAACATTTTCTATCAGCAAACAAAGCCTTGAAATCTATCACTTTGAAAATAAGTTCAGAAACTCCAAACCCATGCCGGATGCCACTGTTAAAATGGAGACATGAGACTGCGGACGCTGGAATCTGGAGCAACAACCAATCTGCTGGAGGAGCTCAGCGGGTCGAGCAGCATCTGTATGGGGAAGGGGGGGGGAATGGAGAAATTGTCCCCCCACAGATGCTGCTGAACCTGCTGAGTTCCTCCAGCAGATTGGTTGTTGCCATTGTTAAAATTGTGGGGGAAAGAAATTCCTACATATAAATACTGATGTTCGAAGGGACAAAATTCATAACTCAAGCATTCCCATTATTGTCCTCAATATATAAAAAAACTATAAAAGAATTCTAAAACACTCAACAGGTCAGGCAACATCTGCAGAGATAGAAACAGAGTTAACATTTCGGGTCGAAGACTTTTCATCGGAACTGGAAGACCAAGAAAGATTGAATGACACAAGTGGTGGTGGTGCTAGCTGAGTGAATCTTGTTCATGCCAGCTGATCTGCCTGGAGGAGGTGGAAGTACAAGGAGACAAAGAGGAGAAAGGGAAAGAGAGGAAAAAGGGGAAACATCAGTGCTGGAACTGAGGTACAAATTGGAAAAGCAAAACTCTGCAGATGCTGGAAATCTGAAATAAAAACAGAAATGCTGGAAAAACTCCGCAGGTCAGGCAGCAGTGGAGGAGAGGCGAACAGTTACCTCTAATGGTTGTTGGCCTTTCATTGGAGGTCAGTGCTGATAGATGTTGGGAAGGCTGGTTATTTAACATTGTTGAACTGAATATTCAGGGCTGTAATGTGCATGTCAGAAGAAGAGATCCTTGCTCTGGTATTCTGGGATTCCATGATTCATTTTGAGTCTGGGAAGAGGGCAGAGGTTTAAGATCAGAGGCGAGAGATTTAAAAGGGACATCAGGGGCAGCTTCTTCATGCAAAGGGTGGTGCGTATTTGTACTGAGCTGCCAGAAATAGTGATTGAGGTGGGTACATCAGCAACATTTAAAAGCCATCTAGACAAGTACATGGATAGGAGGGCCTATAGGCCAAGTGCAGGCAGAGGGGACTAGCTCACTGGGCAACACAGCATGGGTGAGTTGGGCCGAAGGGCCTGTTTCCGTGCTGTATGTATCTATGACTCTAAGATGAGAAAGAAAGAGAAAGAATAAGCACTGAGAACTACAGAGAAAGAGAGGGGAAGACAGCGAGATGACAGAAGGGACAACAAACAAGAAAGAACAAAGATAAACAAAATGTCAACTGAGGAGGTGCTGCCTCAGTGGACTTTAGGTCTGGCTCTGTGTTTTGTCCTTTTCGTTAGAGCAATGCTGGGGCAAGGGTCCACAAGATTCAACGTCCACCAATGTATTTTTGGGAGTTTGCTCAAAAACTTAACTTGAAATGGAATTGAAGGTATTCAGGCAAGTAATCGGGGAATAAACTATACGGGAAAAGGCACTGAAAAGGAGAGAAGAGGGTCACATGACCCAGCAGGATCGAGTATTAGACTGAGCATCATTTGTAGGCAAATAGTGATGCTGTTTTGCACTCAGCGTCCAACAAACAGCAACAGAACGAGCATCTGCTTGAGTGGTATGGCTTAGCAGCAGATGGAATCCAAGAGAATTTTGTGATTTCTTCTAAATCCTACCCCAAGGCCTTAAATTTCCACCTCAGCTGTATACCATGTTTGGATTCTAGTCATCGACCTCAAGTGTCAACTCCACAGACGCTGTCTGACCTGCTAAGTACTTCCAGCATTTTCTATTTTAATTTCAGTTTAATATTTTTCCTGAAGAACATCATCTCAGGCAAGATTATGAGCTCAGTTTCTGGAGTAGGACTTAATCCACAACTATAATCAGATAGAGTACTACCAATAGAACCTTGTAGATCAGCCATCCTGACTCTTAATCTCCTGAAGTATATCCTCACTCAAGTGTAAAATGGTTCAGAGGTTGTAATCTAATTAAAAAGTAGGGATGGATGGCATATAAGTAGCGTGACAATGGGGGAGAGAGTTGATGCTGACAATCTAATTGAAAAGTTCAGTAGTTTATATGTTAAATAACAGATACCAGGAATAAACTACAAATAGAATTGAATTGAAATGTTCAAATTGTTTGTTGGTAGGATAATGGATAGATGGAAGTGAGCTATAGATAGAATCCAATTGAGGTATTGGTAATTGGTTTATTATTGTCACATGTACCGAGATACAGTGAAAAGCTTTTGTTTGCGTACCATCCAATCAGATTATGCCATACGTAAGTACATTGATGTAGTAAAAAGAAAAACAGAATGCAGAATATAGTGTTGTGGTTTCAGAGAAAGTGCAGTGCAGGTAAACAAATTAAGTGCAAGGGCCACAATGATGTCGAATGGGAGATCAAGAGTTCATCTTTAGCGTACGAGAGGTCCATTCAAGAGTCTGGTTCACTGTATAGTTCGGCACCAAGCACTCTGGTCACCCTGCAAACAGTGTGAGTCAGTTTCACGCGGGGCAAGAGATCACTGGGTGGATGAGTGGGAAAAGGGTAGTGGGATCCTGGGCTCGACTGGGACTCGGGCTCGAGAGGCCTTGACTGGTTTGTGTGGAAGAGGAGAGGGAATGTGCTTAATGGCTTTGCACGGCGATGAAGTTTTAAAATTTAGACACAGCTGAGGGTCCCACAGCGTTGGGTTAATGAGATCTCTGTGACCCAGGTCAAGATTACAGACAGCAGCACATTTTTGATCATTATATTACTGCAATGGTCGAGTTGGGTATGAAGAAAATTATTGGACTTTGGGCTGATTAAGCCTGGCCATGATGTGGTTGGGTTCAGGTCAGATTTTAAATTTATCCCCAAACTGATCACTAGGTTTAACGGTTTTTAGTTAGAATAATGGATACCTTAGTATGTTACAGATAACGCCTAATTAAGGGGTGCATATGGTTTGGGTAACCGGGGAATGAGTAACAGGTGGAATCTGAATCAAGGATTTGATTAAGATGGGCTGGGAAACCCTCTAATGGTTGAATAAATTGATGGGTTTACAAGTGAGTGATAGCTCCAGTACATGAAAACTGTAAGTAGTCATTGAGCTGAATCTTAGCATGAGTTGGAGATGTCACAGGAGGAGAGGATACAGCGAGTGCAAAAGGGGGAGGTGGGTGATCGTTCAAATAAACGTGACAAGATCACTGATGGTCTCTAAGGGTTGTGGGAGGAACTGATGAAGGTGTCTCTTGTGCGCAAAACCAAAATGGGGACCAGGAATCTGAGATGGTCACTGATAACGTCAGTGGGGAACTGAGGGGAAACTTCTTCTCCGGTGACACTGAGAGTGTGGAACTCATTCCCGCAGGGAATAGTGAAGCAGAGTTATTTATGGGTGGCACAGTGATGCAGTTGGTACAGCTACTGCCTCATAGCTCCAGTGACCCCGGTTTGATCCTGACTGTGGGTGCTGTCTGTGTGGAGCTTGCACGTTCTCCCTGTAATCCCATGGATTCCCGCCACATGCTCTGCTTTCCCCCCCACACCCCAAAGACGTGCAGTTTGGTGGGTTAACTGGCCTCTGTAAATTGCCCCCAGTGTGTAGGTGGGTAGTAGAATCTGGGGGGAGTTGTTGGGAATGTGAGGAGAATAAAATGAGATGAACATAGGATTAGTGTAAATGGGTGGTTGATAGCATGGACTTGTTGGGCTGAAGGACCAGTTTCTATGCTGGATCTCTCTATGATTCCAGGACATTAGATAATCACATGAGGGAGAAAGGAATAAAAAGAAATGTTGATGGGGGTAAGATGAGGAAAGGAGAGAGGGACTTCTAAAGGCCAAACATTTCTCTGCTGCATATTGTGTAATTCACTGACATCCAATGAAAGGTTTAGAATTCAGAGGTTTTGATTAAACAGAGGGTATTGGAAAGACTTGCAGATTGTTCTTCACCTTTCAGTTTGCTGTTCCCAAAAGTCCTTTAATTGGCAATATTCTGGTCCAGATATAACATTGTTTTGGCAGAGGAGAGAGAAGTTTCTGAAAGTTACCAGCATCATTTACGTTGGAACTTGCCCAGTGCGCAGTCCCAGTCTGACTCCTACCTCCGCACAGTGCGACCACATTTCTAAGACGAGTTCTGCGTTGCCCTTGCGCTGAACAGCTGTTCCTTGTGTTGGAGGGATGATTAGCAGTCTCTGGTCACCATCTGATAACTTTGAGACTGCTGACTGATGTACGGTACACGTGCAACTAAAAATATCCCCGTGTATTGGCCAGGTTACCACTCAACAGAAAGGGGAATGAAGAAGATTCTTATTTTTTGCAACCTCGTTCAGGGAGGACAAAATGGAGACACAGGAGACTGCAGATGCTGGAATCTGGAGCAACACACAAAATGCTGGAGGAGCTCAATGGGTCAGGCAGCATCTGCGGAAGGAAATGGTCAGTCGACGTTTTGGGTCGAGACCCTTCATCTGGACTGGAAAGAAAGAGGGGAGGTTGTCAGCATAAAGAGGTGGGGGGAGGGGTGGAGCAAGAGCTGGCGGGTGATAGGTGGATCTAGATGGAGAGGAGGGGTGATAGGAAGGTGAGGTAGGGGAGGGTGTGGGAATGGTGTCAGAAGGTGAGAGGTGGCAAAGGGCTGAAGAAGATGGAATCTGATAGGAGAGGAAGGTGAAGCGTGGAATGAAGGGAAGGAGGTGGCCAGCTCTTGGTCCACCCCTTCCCTCCACCTTTTTATGGTAGCCACGTCCCCTCTTTCTTTCCAGTCCAGGTGAAGGGTCTCGACCTGAAACGTCGACTGTCCATTTCCCTCCACAGATGCTGCCTGACCCCCTGAGTTCCTCCAGCGCCTTTGTGTGTTCTCAAGGAGGGCAAGACTGCTTTGCAAAACCAACTGAATCGTGTTGGTACAGTGAGGAGGCATTCTCCTCTTGTGTCACTGGGCTAAAGGAAAGGGAACCAAAAAGCTAGGGGTCATGGGTTTAAGGTGAGAGGGGAAAGATTTAAAAGGGAGCTGAGAAACAGTTTCTTCACACAGAGGGTGGTGCGTATATGGAACGAGTTGCCGGAGGAAGTGGTTGAGGCAGGTACAATAACAACATTTAAAAGACACTTGGACAGATACATGGATAGAGGGATATGGGCTGAATGCGGGCAAATGAAACTAGCTTAGGCGGGTATCTTGGTCAGCATGGACAGGTTGGGCCGAAGGTCCTCTTTCTGCGCTGTGTGACTCTATGATAAGACAACACAGAACCAGATCCTTCAGCCAACTGAGTCTGTCGACCATCAACAACCCACTTACACCAATCCCATTTTATTCTCCCCATGTTCCCATCTCCCTGCAGATTCCACCACTCACCCACACATCGAAGCAACTTACAGCGGCCAATTAAGCTGCTGATCTTAATCAGCAGGTGGGATGAACCGTAGGATTTGGGGGGAAACCCACATGGTCACAGGGAGAACGTCCAAACTCCTCACAGACAGTGCTGGAGGTCAGGATTGAACCCGGGTTGCTGAAGTAGTGAGGCAGCAGCTGTGCCACTGTGCTGTCCATTTAGTGCTGAGCCTTTATGGGTTAAAGGTGTCCCAAGATATTTGACACAAAGGTTTATCATCAGTCCTGAAAAATTTGCCCTCATGGGCGCTGACCAGTTTAGGCATCCCACACACGTGTGTTAAACCTGAGTTTGTGGACTCAACTCCATCCACAATTTCCCAGCTCCTCTCTTCAAGGACCACTAGATTTCCCAACATTCCCTTCTAATGCATTAACATTCTGCAGTCTTGACAATTGGAAATGTTAATCTCTTAATTGTTCTTTCAGCTCTTTTGTCTGGCCAGCAAGTAAATATAACGCTCTAAGCGCTTTAAGTAATCCTAAACCTTCCCGTCATAAACTAAATTTTCTTTTGCCTAGATTAGTCATTGTGTTGCAGAATGTGGGAACACCAGTTAACCGTTATACCTTAGCAGACTAGGGCACAAATTCTGTTAGGCATTTAATAAGGATGCACTCCATAAGCAGTCTTAACAAATTCTTTATAATCCCTGTTTTGATCGAGATAATTATTATTTTGGAATATGGATCATATCCAAGAAGATTTGCTTGGATTTTTTTATTGTATATAATTATTGTTATAATTGCTACATAAATAACATACACAAGGTAGTGGTGAAACTGGCATATACAACAGGTGTTTTGATCACTCCTGTTGGGTTGAACCAGAAGCACTCAGAAGACTGTGTTGTTTTTTTCCATAATGCTCCTGCTGCAGGTCTGTATTTGCGAGGCAGAGGCTGTGTCAGTGTCAGTGTCAGAGAGGATGTCATTACGCATCACCCACGATTGGCTGCCCTGCGTAGCCCAGCTGGCTCTTGCACCTCCTAGTAAAATGCGCCTCCCCTGAATGAACACCTCCTGTACAGCAACTGTCTCATTTTTCTAGTCAGAATGGAGAATGTTTATTTCATGAACCGGAGCTTCTCGTCACCTGTCACTTTAACTCTCCATCTCGTTCCTACTTCCAGCACTCTGCTCTTGGCCTCTTCCACTGCTCTGACCAAGCTCAACGTAAGATCGGGGAACAGCATCTTATCCTTTGATGACACACCTTGCAAGCGTCAGGACCCAACAACGAGTTCGATAATTTTGGATGATCAATATTCCCACCTTAATTACTTTTGGGTTGCCAGCATTTTGCTGGTGAATTCAAACAATTCTTCTGCGTTGCCACCGCTTGTTCCCCAGTTGTGCCCGATCCCACCGTCCATCCATTTAATCTGTCCAGCCCTTCACCCTGTCACTGCTATCACCGACCTTGGCTTTTGTTCTTTCCTCCCTTCTCTCCTCTACTGCACCTTCAAACCATTTTTTTAATCTCCGCCTGTTCCCAGAAACTCCGTTTCTTTCACCACACACACTGTCTGACCTGCTGAGTATTTCCTGCATTTTCTGTTTTTATTTCAGATTTTGAGCATCCTCAGTATTTTCTGTTTGGATGGCTCTATTTTCTCTTCTGTTATTCTTTCTTTCTAACCTTACCTGCCTATTTTTTTTATTTTTGAAGTCTCCTCTACCCCCTGAAAACCCTTTCTTTCCCTCCTTACATATACCGTGTGCATGTGTGTGAGCGCATGCATCTTGTGTGTGTGTGTGTGTGTGTGTGTGTGTGTGTGTGTGTGTGTGTGTGTGTGTGTTTTCTTGCATGCATCTTGTGTGTATGCACATGTACGCAGGCATCTTTGTGTGAGTGCGTCTGCATGTGTGTGTTTGCGCATGTGTGTGTGTATGTGTGTTTGTGCAGATTTGTGTGCGTGTGTGCGTTTGTGTATGTGTGTTTGTGCACGTGTGCGTGTGTGTGTTGAAGCAAAATACCATGGATGCTAAAAAACCCAAAGTAAAAACAAACCAAGTTCTGCCCAACCATGATCTTATTGAACAGGAGAGCAGTTTGAGGAGCCGAATGGCCAACTCCTGCTCCCAATTCTTATCCTCTTAAATAAATCCCGTGGGACATTTTGCTCTGTTAAGAACTTGATGCCAAGTTGTTGTTGTTATGGATATTCCTTCAGCAAGTGTCAGTGTTTTACAATTTGTAAGTCAGCTCAGTTTCCGTTCTGGATCATTTTGGCTTCTGCATTTTGTGGATGTTAAGAAAACCTTAGAAAGAAAATGACGACCTCTCCAAAGATGTCCTATATGCCTCTGTTTTGAAGCTTTGGATGCCTTAATGGGGCTAAAACCACAAGTTCTACAGGGCAAATAATCACATTCATCAAAGCTTTATTGTAATTGTTCCCCATGTTCAGGAAGCAACAAAGTCCTTGATTTAGCCAACTAACCAAGGCCATTCAGCCCATCACACCCATGCTTTCCAATTGGTTCCAATCCCTTGCCCCTGTAAATTTCTGCTTTTGCAAAGAAAGAGGAACAGGCAATTGGTGTTAGTAACTCAGGACTGAGTTTAAAGAAAGGATAATCTTCTGAAATCTTGGATGAAATCAGTGTGTTGGTAAATTATATATGTCGTATACATACAGACAATTTTTTCCCCCTACTATGAATACTAGTCACATCGGTAACACGGTTATGTGGCACAGCTCTGCTCTCCTGTTTATCTCACTCGACATTCGCTTCACTGCCTCATGCATAATTGATAGCCTGCCTGAGGGACTCTTGCTGTGACAAATGGCCTCCTTCTGATGTTCCAAGCCTTTACACGGTGAAACAAAACAAGGCAAAGAAAAAAAATACCCACCTCTGAAAATACTCCCCGAATTCTTTATCAAACGGCACAACAAAAGATCGAGACAGCCACCTTCCTTTCTAAGTTGATAATCTTATCTTTGGTAGCGCAGCCTCATTTGGGAATTTTCTTTTGCTCACTCTCTGCCTCTCATCTCAAAGTTTATTCCTGCTGAGCATCTCTCTCTCTCCTGTTTCCTGCACCAAGATTCCCCTCCCCACCAGCTAATGAGTAAATGGGCCAATGTTTTGTGTGTGCTGCTCAGGAGAGCTGTGGTAGCTGTCAGGAGAGAGAAGTGCTGGTGATTCGGGTAAGGATTGGGGTGGGTTGGGGGGATTTATAATGAACACAATCATCCACTGAGCAATGAGAATCTCTTTTAGCTCCTTGCAAAGCCTGTTCCCTTGTAGGGCTGATAAAATGAACTCTCAGCAAATTTCTTCAAAGCACTGATGTGCGTAACACTTCCAAAATTGCTGGTGCGTTTACCCAGCCTGAGGAAGCCATCCCCTTTATCTCTGGATTGCTATTTTGTGACTGGGCAAGAACTCCCTTTTGAAAATGCCATCCAATTAATTAGAACTGTCCAAGCTCATCAGGAAGTGGTGTGGGGTTGCCATTAATAAACTGCTTCAAATGTTTTATTTTATTTTCAGCTTCAAAGCTCTGTTTGGTCTGTGAGTTGAAGCTTCAAAGCCGTCAGTTCTGTCTTAAGGGAGCAAGGAGATGGATCGAGTCTGGAAAACCCATATGGATTGGCTACAGAGCTCAATCTGTAAGCATAGCTCGACTGACCTATAGAGGTCACTCACAGGTCTTCTGCTCTGGTGACTGAGCACACTTTGAACTGTAAGTGCTCTGACAGGCAGCTTCCGGGGGCTGGACAGCCCCAGATTTTATGGGTTTCTCATCAAAGAAACCCAGTTTAGATCTCCTCTGTCAACCATGGGTAAAGGCATCATGTGGTTACCAAGCCCCCAGGGTGAACGCAAATCCCAGGAGTAGCTATGGACCACACTGAGAGAGGGGTGAAGGGGAAACGTCAGAGGGATTAAACATGCCAATTAAATAAACCAGCAATTTAGTTTCTGATTGGCTTGGCAAGGTTTGTTGGGAACCAATTGAATATATGGGCAATCAGAGTCATAGAGGCAGAGTTATACAGCACAGAAAAAGGCCCTTCAGCCCATACGTGTCTGTACTGACTCAGAGGTATTTTCAAGCTACTCCCATTTCCCATCACTTGGCCCATCTCCCTCTAATCTCTCGTCATCCATACATCTGTCCACATACTTCTTAAATATTTTAAGATATCTTTATTAGTCACATGTACATCGAAACACACAGTGAAATGCATCTTTTTGCGCAGAGTGTTTTGGGGGCAGCCTGCAAGTGTCGCCACGCTTCCGGCGCCAACATAGCACGCCCACAACTTCCTAACCTGTACGTCTTTGGAATGTGGGAGGAAAACGGAGCACCCGGAGGAAACCCAAGCAGACATGGGGACAATGTACAAACTCCTTACAGACGGTGGCCAGAATTGAACCCGGGTCACTGGTGCTTAATAGCATTATGCTAACCGCTACACTGCCGTGCCTGCCTCACCCACTTCCTCTGGTAGCTGGTTCTATATATCTACCACCCAATGTGTAAAAAAGTTGCCCCTCAGGTTCTTATGAAACCTTTCACCTCTAACCTTAAAACTGTCCTCCAGTTTTCGATTCCCCGACCCTGGAATAAAGACCACTCACCCTATCTATGTCCCTCATGATTTTATATATCTCGATGAGATTACCCCTCAGTCTCCTATGCTCCAAGGAATAAAAGCCCAGGGCCCTTCCGTTCAATGTAAAAGTCCTACCTTGATTTGTCCTTCCAAAATGTAACATTTCGCACTTGTCTGAATTAAAGTGGAGGGGAAAGGAATTAAATTCAGTCCTGATGCAGGGTCTCGACCCGAAAGGTCGACATTTCCTCTCACCCCACAGATGCTGCTTGTTCCTCCAGCAGATTGTTTGTTGCTGAAAACATAGAAGGCAATGAGCTGACACTTCAGGGATCTCCCCAATAGAGTTGGCAACCCACGTCTGATATGGAACCGCTCCTGTCTCAAAAATTCGCAATTGGTTCCTGCATTGTCCAGATTTAGCTCTTCTGTGCAAGAGCACTCTTTATTTATTTGTTTGCAGGAAGTTGAAGTTACTGTCAAGGTAGATATTTATTGAACTGACCCTGATATACCGCTGGACATTAGCTTACTAAGTCATTCTCTTTGCTCTGTGTATATTCACTCTGAGTCATGGAGTTACACAGCATGGAAACAGGCCCTTCAGCCCAACTCGGCCATGCTGACCAAGGTGCCCACCCAAGCTAGTCTCATTTGTCCGCATTGGGCTCATATTCTTCTGAGCCTTTCCTATCCGTGAGCCTGTCCAGATGTCTTTTACCTGTCTCTACCACCATCTCTGGAACCTTGTTCCATATACCCACCACCCTCTGTGCGAAAAAGATGTTCCTCAGGTCCCCTTTAAATCTTTCCCCTCTCACCTTACACTTAATGCCCTCTAGTTTTAGACTCCCCTACCCTGGGAAGAAGACAGTGACTCCATCTATGCCCCTCGTGATTTTATAAACCTCTATAAGGTCACCCCTCAGCCTCCTACACTCCAGGGGAAAGAGTCCCAGCCTATCCAGTCTCTCCTTATAATTCCTCCAGTCCAGGCAACATCAGATGACATCTTTCCTTTCTGAAGGACACCAATGAACCACAGAGTGGACAGGGATTAGGTGAAGAATCCAGCAGGAACAAGCTGAATCCTAGTTGCCTGCCCTCCATCTCCCTTCCTTCACTCATGTGGTCTGAGTGTCAATGAGCGACCTCACTTGCCCTGGGCAAGTCCTCAGCTCCAACTGGCCCTCAGGTGGAGCATTCAGGAACCTTGACCGATTTTTCACCTGTCATCCGCCAGTTTTAACACCACCTGACCAAGAGTTATCATGAATATTGACGAGGCAGATTTTAACAGCGAAAATCAGAGATGTTTAAAATCTTCAGCAATGGAAGTAAATGATTAAAACAAAATTAATAAAATACAAATGCAGAAACATATTTAGAAATACTAAAAGAAAATTAGAAGAGAATTGCTTACTTTCCCCTTTGGCTCCTAATCTATTGGTTAGAAGCCCCGCTAAAATCAACAGGGTCTCTGGTCACCTGCTTGGGATTTGGAGAGTGAATCCCCTGTTGGGAAATCCCAGCAAATCTGTTTCCTCCAGTGGAGTGTGGTGATAGATGAGGTGCAGTTACTCAGTATCAGACCTTGCTGTTTGGCTGAGTATGCATGGACCAAGACTTGCTGATACTTCAACTGAGCTCCAGCAGTTCTGATTGGAGACCAGGAAGATTACACGATATCCATCCACCGTGAACCCAAGCCTTGTGCTCTGCCGATATACGACACCAGATTCACCATGTGGTTAACTCTTAACTGGCCAGTGAAATGTCCCAGAAGGCCGTCAGTTCAAGGGCAATTAAGGAAGGAGGTTAAATACTGGGCTCACCAGCAATGGTCACAGCCCATGAGTGTTCAAATTCAAAAAACGGCTTCAAATTCCTTCAAAGGTTTGATCATACCTCATTTGAGTAGACTGTAGTTTTCCAGCTCAACACTCCTTCTGGGATTTCTTCCAGTTCTGGCTGTTTGGGCTCACCGATGGCAGCCCTACCAAGGCTCCAATTTCTGGAAGTCCCTCCCAAACCTCACTACCCCTGCTCCCTAAAACTGGCCTTCGCAATGAAGCTTTTTGTCAAGTGGTTCAACGTCGCTGTATTGTGGGTAAGCTCTTGTGAAGTGGTCTGGACCATTAACAATGGGATAGGAATGCACGTGGTTCTTCATGACAGACGTGCCTCGATGATGCATTTGATGAATGCTCTATAGAAGGTGTCTTGAGGCAGCAAAACAAAGAATTCTATCCTCAAACAAAGGGTAGCACAGTGGTTCAACAAGTAGAGCTGCTGCCTCACAGGGCAAGAAACCCAGGGTCGATACTGACCTTGGATGCTGTCTGTGTGGAGTTTGCACGTCGTCCCTGTGACTGTGTGGGTTTCCCATGGGTGCTCCGGTTTCCTCCCACATCCCAGAGATGTGTGGGTTGATAGGTTAATTGGCTGCTGTAAATTACCCCTAGTGTAGGTTGGTGATGGGAGATTTGGGGGAAAGTTGACTGGTATGTAGGAGAGTTAAGTCAAAGTCAAGTTTATTGGCATCTGCACAAGTCCATGTGTGCACAGGTGCAATGAAAAACTTACTTGCAGCAGCATCACAGGCACAAAGCATCAGAGACACAACATTCACAAGAAAAACATAAACTAAACATAAATTATACAAAATTATAAAAGAAAAAACATGATTAGAACAAAAAAAAAGGTCCATTGTAGTGCAAAATGATCAAAGTGGTCACAGTGTTGCTATACTGAGGTAGTGATTAGGGTTGTGCCGGTTGGTTCAGGAACCAAATGGCTGAAGTGAAGTAGCTGTTCCTGAACCTGGTGGTGTGGGACTTCAGGCTTCTGTATCTCCTGCCCGATGGTAGCTGCGAGAAGATGGCATGGTCCAGATGGTGGGGATCTTTGATGATAGATGTTGCCTTCTTGAAGCAGCACCTCATGTAGATACTACCAATAGAACATAGAACATAGAAAAACTACAGCACAATTCAGGCACTTCGGCCCACAAAGCTGTGCTGAACATGTCCCTACCCTAGAAATTACTAGGCTTACTCATAGCCCTCTATTTTACTCAGCTCCATATACCTATATAATAGTCTCTTGAAAGACCCTATCGTATCAGCCTCCACCACCGTTTCCGGCAGCCCATTCCACGCACTCACCACTCTCTGAGTAAAAAACGTACCCCTGACATCTCCTCTATATCTACTCCCCAGCACCTTAAACCTATGTCCTCTTGTGGCCACCAATTCAGCCCTGGGGAAAAGCCTCTGTCTATCTACTCTATCAATACCTCTCATCATCTTATACACCTCTATCAGGTCCCCCCTCATCCTCCGTCTCACCAAGGAGAAAAGGCCGAGTTCCCTCAACCTGCTTTCATAAGGCATGCTCCGCATTCCAGGCAGCATCCTTGTAAATCTCCTCTGCACCCTCTCTATGGCTTCCACATCTTTCCTGTAGTGAGGCGACCAGAACTGAGCACAATACTCCAAGTGGGGTCTGACCAGGGACCCATACAGCTGCAACAATACCTCACGGCTCCTAAACTCAATTCCCCGATTGATGAAGGACAATATACCATATGCCTTCTTAGCCACAGAGTCAACCTGCGCAGCCGCTTTGAGCATCCTCTGAACTCGGACCCCAAGATCCCTCTGATCCTCCACACTGCCAAGAGTCCTACCATTAATACTATATTATTGCCAACATATTTGACCTACCAAAGTGAACCACTTCACACTTATCTGGGTTGAACTGCATCTGCCACTTCTCAGCCCAACTCTGCATCCTATCTTTGTCCCTCTGTAACCTCTGACATCCCTCCAAACTATCTGCAACACCCCCAACCTTCGTGTCATCCGCAAACTTACTAACCCACTCCTCCACTTCCTCATCCAGGTCGTTTATAAAAATCACAAAGAGTAAGGGTCCCAGTTCAGATCCCTGAGGTACACCACTGGTCATCGACCTCCACTCAGAATATGACCCTTCAACAAGGGCAGGGATGGGATGTGCCCGTGATGTACTGGGCTGAGTTCACTGCTCTCTGCAGCTTCTTATGTTCCTGAACATTCGAATTGCTGTACCGGACTGTGATGTAACCAGTCAGGATACTTTCAACAATACATCTGTGGAAATTTGTTAAGAGTGTTTGGTGACAGGCCGAACCTCCTAACCTTCTGAGAAAGTAAAGGAGCAGGTGTGCCTCATTGACAGGGAACTAAAGGGGGGAATGGGAATGACCTGAGAGCTGGCATGCAACTGACAGACTGAATGGTGTTCTTCTGTGTAGTATGGACTTATAAATGTGAGTTGCAAACAATTAAGGGACATTGTGGAGCCCTTGACATACCTAGCACTTTACAGCAAAGGCCTTGTAGCAGTAAGCAGATTAGATCTCTTACGTTTATCTATTCATGAGGAAATTGAAAGCAATGTAATTAAGACCGCTTTAGTAAGGACGTTAATGGTGAGGATGTCCTCCTAAAGTCTTCTTGACTAACTACAAAACAACAATAAAATAAAAAAAAACAAACTGTTGGAAGAATTCAGCAGGTCAGGCAGCATTTGCGAAGGCAGAGGAAAGGTCGATGTTTTGGGTCGAGAACCTGCGTCAGGACTCAAAATGTCGACCATCATTTTCCCCCACAGATGCTGCTCGACCCATTGAGTTCCTCCAGCAGATTGTTTTTGTTTGCTCCAGATTCCAGTATCTCCATTCTCTTGTGTCTCCAACAATAAACTAAGATTTACTTGATGGCAGTGTGTTCCTTCACTATCATACACAGTGTAATGCAGGGATACTGGAAATGATTATAGTGAAGAATATGTAACAGGCAATTTCTGTCCTGAGAAAGAATGCATTGGGGTTTGTGACGTACAGATTATGATAGTGAAATGTTGAGTGGGAGGTAGTCTTATTTATACCGTGCTTTCAGAAGACTAAACTATTCCAAGGATTTTTGCAGAGGTGTGGCAAAAAATGAGGGAGGACAACCAAAAGTCAGATGGAAGATATCAATTGGAAGGTGGGCTTCCAAAGAGGAGAAGGAAGTAGAGAGGCAAAGCAGTTCTGGAAGGGAGTTCCTGAATGCAAGGCTGAACAAGCAGCTAAAATGGTAGAGAGGGTGGACATAGGTCATTGGAATGGAAATGGGGAGGGCAGGAGGAGGCTGAGAGATAGGGAGGGGTGAAGGTATTGTAGGCAAGGGTGGAATTTATGAATAAGCATGAGGACGGCAGAACTAGTCACTGTCCCAAAGGACTGGAATTGTTCACACCGGTAGTTATTCAGTACCAAGCAGGTTGTTCCTAATATGCAAAGCATCAAAATACTATTAATTACGAAAAAACAACATTTGTCTTTGGAAGTGTTTGTACCAAACTGCCATAAGTTAAGGTATACATTTGTGAATAAGTGTTATGGGCTATTCAGTTGTCATTTTGTCCAATTTGCTGGTTACCCTGGCAAGCAAAGAGTTTACACGACAAACCAAGTTATGAGGAGACGAGTCCATTTCCCTGCTCTTACGGTCTAATCCACAGTGCCTGACCAGCATATACAATGAGGGAGAACTTGTTCAGCTGTCCTGATGCCACCAGGCCAGGTGCAGGAAAAGGGCACACACGTCCTCAAACCCATTGATCACCCAACAAAAATGAACAACCCATTGTTATGGTATATGCACATACAGTCACTTCATAATGTTGAGGTCAGGTGTACCCTTACAAACACTGATAAACTATAACTGCTGTACATATTGACAGGTCTTCTTGACTCCAGGTTAAAATCAGGCCTGGCTGATCAAATAGAGTCAAATTCAAAGTTGAGTTTATTGTCATCTGCACAAGTCCATGTGTGCACAGGTGCAATGAAAAACTTACTTGCAGCAGCATCACAGGCACATAGCATCAGATAAGCAGCATTCACAAGAAAAAACATAAACATACATTATACACAAATTTTTACAAGAAAGGACACACAGAGAACAAAAAAAAGTCCATTTTAATACAAAAAGGTCAAAGTGGTCATAGTGTTGCTATACTAAGGTAGTGATTCGGGTTGTGCAGGTTGGTTCAAGAACCAAATGGTTGAAGGGAAGTAGCTGTTCCTGAACCTGGTGGTGTGGGACTTCAGGCTTGTGTACCTCCTGCCCGATGGGAGCTGCGAGAAGATGACATGGCCCAGATGGTGGGGATCTTTGATGATAGATGTTGCCTTCTTGAGGCAGCACCTCATGTAGATACTACAGATGGTGGGGAGGGATGTGCCCGTGATGTATTGGGCTGAGTTCACTCCTCTCTGCAGCTTCCTACATTCCTGTAATAGAACGGTTATTATAATGCACCAATTGTCTCCTGTTGCCTTGGACTGATGGAAGCCACTGTAAACTTTTGGGGATGTGCTTCAGTTTTACCCTTGGTGGTTGCAATGATACAACAATGTTAAATGTGCCAAGGCATCTCACAGCGTTGTGAGGAGATAACAAAGCACTTCTGTACACTGGGAGTTATCAAGGCAGATGTTGAAAGGATTGGTCCAAAGAGGGAGACCTGCATGCACCTTAAGTAGGCCAGTGGGGCAGAAAGGTAGAATGGTTTAGGGGAAGAATTCGGGGCAGGACAGTGGTGCAGCTAGTAGGGTAGCTGTCTCACAGCACCAGGGACTGAAGTTCAGGTTCAAAACCGACCCAGGGACCCAGGTTCAAACTCGACCACCAATGCTGTCTGTGTGAAGTTTGCACGTTCTTGGTTTCTTTTGGGTGCTCTGGTTTCCTCCCACATCCCAAAGATTGATAGTGCAGAGAGGTTGGGCAGGCTAGGACCTTATTCCTTGGAACACAGGAGACTGAGGGGTGACCTTAGAATCATGAGGGGCATAGAATGGGTGAGTCTTTTTCCCAGGGAAAAGGAATCAAAAACTAGAGGGCATAGGTTGTTGTAAATTTTTATTGTAAATTGTTTTAATCATAGTCATATAACACAGAAATAGACCTATCAGCCCAACTTGTCCTTGTCAACTAGGGTGGCTTCCTAAGCTAGACCCATTTCCCACATGTGGCCCGTATCCCTCTAAACTTTTCCCATCCATGTACCTGTCCAAGTGCCTTTTAAATATTGTTAATGTACCTGCCTCAACCACTTCCTCTGGCAGCTCGTTCCATATACTGACCACCCTCTGTGTGAAGAAGTTGCCCCTCAGGTCCCTTTTAAAGCTTTCCCCTCTCACCTTAAACCCATGCCCTCTAGTGTTTGATTCCCTTTCGCTGGGAAAAAGGCTGAGTGCATTCACTCTATCTATGCCCCTCATGATTTTATACACTTCTGTAAGGTCAGCCCTCAGTCTCCTATGCTCTAAGGAATAAAGTCCTAGCCTACCCAACCTCTCCCTATAACTCAGGTCCTCAAGTCCTAGTGTGTAGATAAGTGATGGAATCTGTGGGGGAGTTAACGGGAATGTGAGAAGAATAAAATGTAGGGTGCTCAATGGTAGGCATGGATCGATGGGCTGAAGGGCATGTTTCCAAGCTGTGTGGCTGTATGATTCAAATTCCAGAGCTTTAGACTTGGCAGCTGACTTGCTATCAACGGTGGAGCGATTGAATTCAGGGATGGAGGATTCAGGGAAAGCGATCTCTGAGAGTTGTGGGACTGGAGGGCAATCCTGAGGTGAGAAGCACTTGGATAGGTACATGGTGGGGAGGGGCCTGGAGGGATATGGGCCGAACGCAGGAAGTTGGGACTAGCTGAGTGGACAATGTGGTTGGCATGGACTGGATGGGCCGAAGGGCCTATATCCATGCTCTGTGACACAGAAGCAATGAAAACATCTGAAAACAGAGGCATTGGGAACAGTGCCAGTGAGTATGGGGGATGGGAATGGTGTGGGAAAGGCTGCAGGCAGTGGGTGAGCTTAGTGTTTGAAGGAGGCAGGCTCCGCAGTGGTGAAGTCGAGAGGTAGCACAAGGCATGGATGAACAAGCCATCACAGTGAGCTCACTGAATCCAAGGATGCAGCCATCTGTCTCAGACCCACAGGTTGGGAGCTGGCAAATCCAGCAAGCAGCTTGTGCAATGCAGGAACAGCATACATCTCCTTCTTGTTATGTGAGAGTGTTTTAAATGAAGTCAGCCTGGCTGCTTTTCTTCTGATTTCAAGTGGGTGTGATTTCTGGATCGACAGCTCTATAGTTCAGTACTGAGCTGGAGGCCTGAGGGACTATGGTGCAGGAATCTGAAAATGTCACATGCCGCTCTTTAATATATAAAACATCCCGAAAATGTTAAAGTTCAAATAGCAGAGAGTTTTCAATGTGCAGTAAACTAAACCTCGAAAATTATCATTTGACATCTGTGCTATTAGACAATAAATTGTTCAGTTTTGTACAACAGAATAAAACCATTGGTCTGCATGCTGTTTGAAAATGATATCTAATTCTTTCCATTTTCAAACACAGTTCCTCAACCTTCTTAAATATTACATCCACAAATATTGGAAATGCGGTAATATTGAGAGCACTAATAGATTGGAAGGAAGTGCAGATTTCTAGTGAATGGGCAGACAGGTGGCAGATGAGATTTAATACAGAGAAGTGTGAAGTGATACACTTTGGCAGATAATGGTTCTAAAAGAGAGTGCGGGAAGAGAGAGACCTGGGAGTATGTGTGCACAAATCCCTGAAAGTGTCAGAGCTTGTCGAGATGGTGGTTGTCAAGTTACGGAATCTTGAGATTCTTAAATAGAGGCATGGAACATAAAAGCAGGGAGGTCGGATCTGTGTAAAATACTGGAGTGTCGCATCCTATACCAATCGCCTCAGCTCAGCAAAGGCGTGAAGGATTGAGAGAAGGTGCAGGGATTCACTGGAATGATTCCAGGAATGAGGGATTTCAGCTCCAAGGTCAAGATGAAGCTGTTCACCTTGGAGCAGAGAAGGTTGTAAAGAGGGTTGAAGGGGGTGGACAAGAGTTAACATGAAGAGGATTCCTCCGGGATTGTCAGTTTTCATCTGACACACAAGGTCTGGTCTATTGATTTTGGAGAAATCTAATGACTCCCCATGTATCTGAGACAGAAATAGGGAACCTGTTCCCATTGGCGGATGGGTCAAAGATCAGGAGAACCGGTTTAAAATTTTGGTTAATAAGGAGGGTTGGTGGATAGACTTTTTCACACAGAGACTAATTTTATCAACCTTGTAAGGGTGATGGGACTGGACTTAACCATGGCCTTCAAAAGGGAATCAAATTATTTATTAGCCACATATATATCAAAACACACAGTGAAATGCATCATTTTGCTTTAACAATCAACACAGTCCAGGGGGAGGAGTATGGGAACAGAACCATAAAAGATGGTGCTAAGTAAATGCAAACTTATTTCTCTTCCTTTATTCCCTCTCCTCTTCTTTTCCTTTTTTAGATAATCTGAGTTGCATTCCCTGTCCAAGGCTGTCCTGTAGCACGAGTGCGGCTCACTTAGAACAAGTATCATATGGAGATTCCTAAAGTTCTTGAAGTTTTTGTGAGGGAGAGTGAAGGAAGTGGAGAGTTAACATGAAGAGGATTCCTCCGGGATTGTCAGTTTTCATCTGACATGCAAGGTCTGGTCCATTGATTTTGGAGAAATCTAATGACTCCCCATGTGTCTCACAATGGGAAATGGTGGGGACTACAACTTGTGCAAGATTACAGATGAGCCTGTCATGTCCAGCTTGTTGGTCTATTATGTTATATCAATAGGGTTACATATCATGCAAAACCTACGCGCGTTCATAGAGTCACAGAGAGACACAACACGGAAACAGGCCCTTCGGCCCATCAAGACTGGGCCAACCTCACTCATCCGTTTACGCTAATCCTTCACCAATCCCATTTTATTCTCCCCGCATTCCCATCAACTCCCCCCAGATTCTATTACTCACCTACACACTGGGGGCAATTTAGAGTGGCCAATTTACATACCAACTGGCATGTCACTGTTCACACTGACAGAGCCCAAGGTTAGGACTGAATCCATGTCTCTGGTGCTGTGAGGCAGCAGCTCTTCCAGCTGTGTCCCTGCGCCATGTATCAGATCTCATGGATGAGACCGGCCGGATGGAATAGTACCCCAGATCTGTTTGGCATCAGTACCTGTCTGACATTATTAGCAGCAGCTTTGCCTTGTCAATCATGTCCTGTGTGACTTATCTTGTTTGCAACAACTCTGAGCCAGATCCTGCTCCCCGGACCCCATATCCAGCGCACTGGCCCCAAACACCACTACAGCAAGCTGCTTTCTGAAACTATACACAATGGCGTGAACAAGGCAGTAATGAATTGACAGATTTGGCCTTCTGTTACCAACCCTGATGTTTCATGTTTGGCAGTGCTTGGCGTTCAAGATTTATTGCAACTGAATTGACTAAATGTGTTTGCTGCCAGTATCCGATGAGACAGAGTCTTAGAGTCATACAGCATAGAAACAGTCCATTCGGCCCAGCTGGTCCATGCCGACCGAGATTTCCATCTAAGCCAGTCCCATTTGCCCATGTTTGGCCCATATCCCTCTAAACCTTTCCCATCCATGGACCTGTCCAAGTACCTTTTAAATGTTGTTAATGTACCTGCCTCAACCACTTCCTCTGGCAGCTCGTTCCACGTACTGACCACCCTCTGGGTGAAAAGGTTGCCTTTTAAATCTTTCCCCTCTCACCTTAAACCTATGCCCTCTAGTTCTTGATTCCCCAACTCTGGGGAAAAGACTGTGTGCATTCACCCTACCTATCACCATCATAAATTTATACACCTCTATAAGACCACCTCTTAGTCTCCTACGCTCCAATGAATAATGTCCCAGCCTGCTCAACCATAACTCAGTCCCTCGACTCCCGGCATCATTCTCGTAAATCTCCTCTGCACTCTTTCCATCTTAATGGCATCGTTCCTATAGCAGGGTGACCAAAATTGAACACAATATTCCAAATGTAGCCACACCAACATTTTGTACAACAGCAACATAACATTCCTACTTCTATACTCAATACCCTGACTGATGAAGGCCAATGTGCCAAAAGCCTTCTTCACCACCCTGTCTACCTGCGCTGTCACTTTCAGGGAACCATGTACTTGAACTCCTAGGTCTCTCTGTTCTACAACACTCCCTACCATTCACTGTGATTTGGCACAATTTGTCCCAGGACCTGACCTACTGATGGACAGATATACATGCATGTACGGAACTAAAAATGCCGCCACTTCAGCTCTTATTTGGTGCATTTTGTCCCAGTTTCATGTCCATTCTTGGAAGCCTCACCTTCAAATCTCTGAGCACGAAGCTCCAAACCCCATCCATTAACTTCTCTGCTTTCAACCTCTCTCTTCTCCTGAAGACATGTTAACACTTTCCTAACTAAGCCTTTGGTCAGGTCTTTAAGTATTCAGTTGTGGCTGGGCCAAATCCTTGATAACATTACTGGATCTCTTGGGATATTTTACAGTGCTCACAGCTCTATATAATTTCAAGTTGTTGTATGAATCTCCATAAAAAAGTAATGCTAAAAGTTTTACAAGGATGGTGCCAAGTTATAATGACTGGGAAATCAGAACAGACGAAGGCATTTTTCTCTCGGAAAGAAGATTGAGCAGCAATCTAATAAAAGTTTGTAAAATGATAGGGTCTGATAAGGTAGGTGATCAGAAGACACCTTCACTTGGAAAAGTAAGAGACTGCAGATGCTGTAATCTGGAGCAACAAACAAAATACTAAACAAGATTCTCCTGATAAACAAGCAGCTAAACACATTTCTCCTGATTTCCCTTGTGGAATTATCTGTAGCCATCTCACATTTTCATTCCCAAGTTCTGATTTCTCCATCCAAGTGGAGATATATAAACTGCTGGAGGAACTCAGTAGGTCAGGCAACATCTGTAGAATGATCTACATCAGTCCTGATGCAGGGTCTTGACCTGAAACGTCGACTATCCCTCTGCCTCCACAGACCCTGCCTGACCCACTGAGTTCCTCCAGCAGTTTATATATCTCCACTTGGATGGAGAGGTGAGAACTTGGGATGAAAATGTGAGACAGCCACAGATAATCCCACAGGGGAAATCGGGAGAACCTTGTGTACCTAGAGAGTGGTTGGATTGTGGAACTTCCCTTTCCCTGTGATCTCAGCACAGACATCAGCTGACAAGTGCTTCCAAGTATTTGGACCACCACACAAATGAATAAGAATCACCCATCAAAGAAAGAGAGAAACTCCAAATCTGTCTCGTTGAACTCCTACCAGTATTGACGTGATATTGGGCACGATCACATTGACCACATACATCATCTTCTCCTGTGATGTCATGGTGGAAGTGCTTCTGATGGTTAATGATAAAGAGATTCTGTGTTTTGTTCGTACTGAAGCATCAAGTGAATGCAACAAACCGAATGTCAGTGCCGCCACAGAGTTTTATATTGTTCTTCCTTTGCCAGTTAACCAGAAGCTTGCTCCACTCATCGACCCCTAGCCTCACAAGGTTTCATCTGTCTCCATGCACTGATTGAATAATTGATTGCAGACTTTTTAAAAGCCTTTATTCCAGTTTATCCGTCGGAAACGCAGAATGTCAAGAGCTCAGTTATTCGAATCCCAAGTGCAGCTAATTCGGAAACTGAGTACAGACTTCAGGTCTATGACTCTGAGGTGGAATCAGTACATATAAAAGACAGCTGTGACACTACATCGAGTCACACAGTACTGAAAGAGGCTCTTCAGCCCATCAAGACTGTGCCAACCTCACCCATCCATTTACACTAATTCTTCACCAATCCCATTTTATTCTCCCCACATTCCCATCAACTCCTCCCAGATTCTACCACCCACCTACACACTAGGGACAACTTACAGTGGCCAATTAACCCACCAATCTGTATGTCTTTAGGATGTGGGTACAAACCAGAGCACCTGAGGGAAACCCACACAATCATGGAGAACGTGCGAACTCCACACACACAGCGCCTAAGGTCAGGATTGAACCAGGGTCACTGGAACTGTGAGGCAGCAGTTCTACTAGCTGTGCCAATGTGCTGCCCGTGTTAAAAGTCATAAAACTCCTTTATAGTCATATACTGTGTTATTGCATGTGTCCTTATGTTAAGGGGTAGAAATCGTGCATCAGAGGATGTGTCTGCCTCCCTGCACTGACCCTCCAAAGTTAGACTGGAGAAGCCGGGGTTGGCCTTAGAGCAAAGAAGGTTGCGGAAGGTTTGATGAAAATGGGTAGGGTGATGATTGGTTCAGGGAAGGTAGAGAGAAGGAAGCTGTTCCCATAAGCGGCTGGTTTAAGGACTAAAGTTATGGAATATGAGGTCTATCTGTGAGTGACAATTCATTCCCTGAAGGGCTGCTGGAAATAGAATCCATTAGGGCTTTCAAAAGGGAATTGGATGGGATCTTGAGAGAGGACAATACTCAGGGCTGCAGGGAAGGAACAAAGTTTGGGGCTCAATAAAGGGCCAGAATGGACAATGGGCTCAGTGGCATCCTTCTGTGCCACAACAATTCTGTGTTCCAATGGAATGGAGTGTCAGTGGGAGAGTACAACAGGTGACCCACACGATGAATGACAACCAACAACACATTTCTGTGGTCATGTTGGGCCTTTCACAGATTGTTATATGGTACCATGGAATCCATTAGAGTCACAGAGCCACACATCACGGAAACAGGCCCTTTGGCCCAACTCGTCCATGCCGACTGTGTTGCCCAGTGAGATAGTCCTATCTGCCCACATTTGGCCCATAGCCCTCTAAACCTCTCCTATCCATTTACTTAATTTAGATGGCTTTTAAATGTTGCTGATGTGCCCACCTCAACCACTATTTCTGGCAGCTCATTTCAAATACGCACCACCCTTTGCGTGAAGAAGCTGCCCCTGATGTCCCTTTTAAATCTCTCATCTCTGATCTTAAACCTGTGCCCTCTTGTTTTTAGCGCCTCTCTGGGATAAAGACTGTGTGCTTTCACTCTGTCTATGCCCCTCATGGTCTTATATACCTCTATCTGTCTATGCCTCTCAATCTCCTACGTTCCAGAGAATAAAGTCCTCATCTACACAACCTCTCCTGGTAACTCAGGCCCCCAAGTCCAGGCAACATCCTGGTAAATCTTTTCTGCGCTCTTTCTAGTTTAATAACATCTTTCCTACAACAGGGTGACCAAAACTGTGCACAAACTGTGCACTACAGCCACTTCCATGGTTGGGCTGCCTGAGGAGAGTGTGTGGACACTCATCAGGATGAACACCAGGATTTGTCAATGGATGGATGAGATCCCAATGAACCAAAGGCCATCCACACCCAGTGATCTCAGTTAGTTCAGGTTGTGTGATGGTACAACACAGTACCTGCGATCACTACCCAAACCCAACCCCTGTAGAGTCCTCTCCAGTGGATAGGATGGTCAAGGAGATATGTCCCACCAGTCTCCATGTTCCGTGGATTCCCCTCTGTAATTTCTGCCTTTCTTTAACTGTGTCTTCCCTGCTGCCATAGTTAACAGGGCTCTCGGGTCTTCTCTACTTACTACACTTCTGCTTTCACGCCCTGTCCTTCCAGCCACAACAAGAGTAGGGCTCCCATGTCATTTTATAGTTCACTGCCCTCCAGTTCAATGGATCCCTCTCTGTAACTTCCATTACCCCAGACTCTGTTTCACTCTCCATAGTTGCCGTCTGGCCTGTAGAGTGTCTGCAGCAGTTTCTGTTTTTATTGCTCTGCTGTGGATGGGAAGAGCTGACTGGACAGTGAAAGGCATCAAATCGGCATGTCCCCGTCGACCCCTACCAATTTTTATCAATGCGCCATAGAAAGCATCCTATCAGGATGCATCACAGCTTGGTATGGCAACTGCTCTGCCCGAGATCACAAGAAACTGCAGGGAGTTGTGGACACAGCTCAGCACATCACAGAAACCAGCCTCCCCTCCATGGACTCTGTCTATACTTCTCACTGCCTCAGTAAAGCAGCCAGCGTAATCAAAGACCCCACCCACCCTGGACATTCTCTCTTCTCCCCCCCTCGCATCAGCAACAAATACAAAAGCCTGAAAGCACGTACCACCAGGCTCAAGGAGAGTTTCTGTCCCATTGTTATAAGACTATTGAACTCTTGACCTCAAGGTCTACCTTGTCATGGCCCTTGCATCTTATTGTCTGCCTGCGCTGCACTTTCTCTGTAACTGTGACACTTTATTCTGCATTCTGCTATTGTTTTTCCCTTGCGCTACCTCAATGCACTGTGTGATGAAACGATCTGTATGGATGGCATGCAAAATAAAGTTTTTCACTGTACCTTGGTACATGTGACAATAATAAACCAATTTACCGATCAGTTCAAGTGCAGGAGGACTATGGACCATCCATTGCACCAGACCTTTCTCCAGACATCTAGACACTGTTATCACACTGATTTCTGACAGCTTGAACAAGATTGAAGGTGAACCTGTGCACTTCCTGTTGTGCAAGAACTCATTTCTATTAACATCACACTTACAGTAATCACACCTTCATTGCCACACTTTTCTGTCACACCAGGGCTCGGAATAAAACAACTGAAACAAAGGTGTGGGATGATGTTCAGGCCAAATGTGAGGGAAAGCATCTCATGGAGGGCTAATGGAAAACTATGAAGGGTATTAATCCTACAGGTCATCACAGACAGAGGGAAGAGCCCACCTGGTAAAGAAAGGAGATGGTGACCAACTGAACACTTCAGCACGTGCTCATTCACCATTTTTACTCAGTTGTACCACAAAATAAAAGTTGTAACACAAAAAAACCATCCAAGATTTCATACTTCATAAGATATTTGTCAAATGTAACCAAAGTTTTATCAGTGCCTTTCATTGTCGTCGTGGCTATCCCTCGAGGTCAAGGATGATGATCTTCGTTCCGTTGATCTATTTATGGGCTCTCAAGTGGCTTATGAGCCCAATCTTGGCTCTGAAAGTTCTTCCGCATTCAGGACAGGTGGTTCCAGATGGCAGATCGGGCTTTCGTTGTTCCTGCCTCTCTTTCCATTTTCTTCTCTTTTCCTCTAATTCTGCACATCTGTCAGTTTCGAAAGTTGCTGTTCCTTCTCCGATGATGGTTTGCCAGAGTTTCCCGTCCTTGGCATTGGTTTCCCAATTGTTGATGTTGATGTTACATTTCTTCATGTTGGCTTTTAAGACGTCTTTGAATCTCTTCTGTTGTCCACCTCTTTAACGTTTGCCTACTTTAAGCTGGGAGTAGAAGATTTGTTTGGCAGGCATTCGTCTTTCATCCGAACAACATGACCGCTCCATCTTATTTGGTTTTTGATAACGTAGGCTTCAATGCTTGTTGTTTTTGCTTCATTTAGCATGCTGATGTTGGTTCTTCTATCTTCCCAGCTGATATTTAAGATATTTTGAAGACAGCGTTGATGGAACTTTTCAAGTGCCTTCAGATGTCGTCGATATGTTGTCCAAGTTTCTGATGCGTACAGGAGCGTTGGGATCACCACTGCTTTGTACACTAACATTTTAGTGTCTGTTCGAATGTCACGATCATGAAAGACTCTTGTTCTGAGATGTCCAAAAGCTGTTCCAGTGCATTTAAGACGATGTTGGATCTCGTCATTAAGGTCAACATTGGAGGAGAGGTAACTTCCGAGATATAGAAAGTGGCCCACGTTTTCCAGGGTTGTTTCACCAAGTTGGATTGATGGTTCTATCCAATTTGTCTCAGTTGGTGACGGTTGGTAGATGATCTCAGTCTTCTTGGAATTGATGGTAAGTCCAAGTTTCATGTACGCACGGTTGAAGGCAGTCAGAATCTGTTGGTGGTGGTTTTCTGAGAGAGCTGCAACACAGTTGTCATCTGCGTATTGGAATTCGATGAGGGAACTCTTGGACGTCTTGTTTTTGGACTTGAGACGGGCAAGATTGGAAAGTCTGCCATCTGTTCTGTAGACAATTTCGATTCCTGGGGGTAGATCGTCCTTGATGATATGGATGATTGTCGCAGTGGAGATGGTGAACAAAGTTGGGGCAATCGCGCATCCCTGTTTTACTCCTGATTTGATTTGAAAAGGCTCACAGTTACTGGTGCTGACCATAACTGTGGCAAGCATGCCATCGTGGAGGAGTCTCAGGATTCGAATGTATTTTTCAGGGCGTCCATAGGTGGACACCCGATACACTTAAAGGTGTCAAATTCTTGTGTCAGCCTGTTACTGGATCTTCATTAGGAGTGATGATAAGCGGACAAAAGGGAAAACTGTGTGGTCTGAGCAGATAGGTGGGTGACCATTTCCAGAATATGCCCCAGAGATTCTGTCAGCCCATCTGATATCCCCACAAACTGTTTCTTAGTCTCCTGTGAGATGTGGGTAATGTGGTTTAGGCCAGTACTTATTGCCCGTCCCTAATTTTCTTTGAGAAGTTGGGGGTGAGCTGCCTTCTTGAACTGCTGCAGTCCTTCTGGTGAAGATGTTTCCACAGTGATGTTGTTAGGAGTTCCGGGATTTGGACCAAGGGTAAAGGAATGGAGATTCATTACCAAGTCGGGATGGTGTGTGACATGGAGGGGAACCTGCAAAGTGTTGTCCTTGACCTTCTTGGTGGTAGATGTTGCAGATCTGGAAGGAGCTGTTGGAGTAGCCTGGGCGAGTAATTGCAGTATATTTTGGAGGTGGTGCACACTGTGGGCCAGTGGTGGAGGGAATGAATGTTCAGGGTGATGATGGGCTGCTTTGTCCTGGACGGTGTCGAACTTCTTGAGTGTTGTCAGAGCTGCACTCATCCAGACAAGTGGAATGTATTCTATCACACTCCTGACTTGTGCCTTGATGATATGTGTGTGTTTTTAATTTTGTAAAGGGAAGCTTAGGAATAAATTCCAAACTCTTTGTGTAAATATAGTTGTTTTCCTTCAAACAGCAAGGGTCTGTCTGCACAGGGCATGTTTAAAACAATTCCTGTTTATACTTTAAATTCCATTTAATTATTTTAATTTATCTTTCTCAAAGAGTAAATGATTTGAATATAAATTGTCTAGTTGATCAGAATGGGCAGGCTTTCATCTAGATATTTGAATAAAAGCTTTAATTTAAAAAAAATCAGAATGTGTATCAAGCTGAGAGAAAAGAGAATCACTGCTTAGACACATCTACAAATTAAGAAGAAGGAAATGTTTAAATAGGTTTATTTATCCTGTGGCCTTGAGTGAATAAAACACTAATTATGTGCTGGGAAGAACATTCCAGAAACCGTGTGAGGTAATTTTTATTTGGACATTAACCTGTTAGAGCGAACCATTTTTGTTATTGATTTATTTTTAACCCAGTCCCCTAGGACCACCATCCCTTGTGTTAGGATTAGAATAGGAGGGGATTATTCAGCCCATTGAGACAGCTCCTCAGTACTGCTAGCACCTCACACACAATTGGCTATTAAATATCAAGTTGTGGAGCGTCACATACAGTAGAAACTCAGGGTGCATAAAGAAGTAAAGACCGCATAAAGAGTGTGAGTAGGCTAGGCTTCATTGTAGTGTAAATTGGTAAATTGGTTTATTATTGTCACATGTACCGAGGTACAGTGAAAAACTTTGTGTTGCATGCCATCCATACAGATCAGTTCATTACAACAGTGCATTGAGGTAGTACAAGGGGAAACAATAACAAAATGCAGAATAAAATGTTAGTTACAGAGAAAGTGTAGTGCAGGCAGACAATAAGGTGTAAGGCCATAATGAGGTAGATTGTGAGGTCAAGAGTCCATCTCATTGTACTAGGGGACTCTTTAATAGTCTTATAACAGCGGGATTCATTCTATTTCAGGAGAATGAGGGGTGATCTTATAGAGGTGTATAAAATCATGAGGGGATAAGTAGGGTGAACTCATGCAGTCTTTTTCCCAGGGTTGGGGAAATCAAGAACTAGAGGGCATAGGTTTAAGATGTGAGAGATTTAACCTGAGGGGCAACTTTTTCACCCAGAGGGTGGTCAGTATATGGAGTGAGCTGCCAGAGGAAGTGGTTGAGGCAGGTACATTAACAATATATAAAAGGCACTTGGACAGGTACATAGATAGGAAAGGTTTGGAGGGATGTGGGTCAAATGTGGGCAAATGGGACTAGCTTAGATGGGCATCTTGGTTGGCATGGACCTGTTGGGCCGAAGAGCCTGTTTCTGTGCTGTATGACTCTTTATGACTCACTCTGTATGGCTAAGTACAGTTGGTACATGGTTTCCATACCGACCACAAATGGTGGTATGTAGGCCATTCCTATTTCCCATCTCTCAGTCCATGGCCTGGTAGATCATGACTCAGTCAGATACCGTCTAAAAGTGAGGATGGTTTCTTCCTCCACCATTCTCTCGGGCAGTGAGTTCCACACCCTCACCACGAGTTGTGTGAAATAATTTATCTGCAATCCTTGCCTATCCTTCCAGCAATTAGCCTAAAGCTGCAACCCTGTTTCCCCTTGTCCTCGAGGGAAGTAGGTCCTTTTTCCCCATCCTCTCCAAACCTCTCGTACTTTTCTACCTTCGAAAATATAAAGGACGAAAAAGTAATTTGAAGAAGAATTTATCTAAAATTTGGGAACTCTCATTTCATAGGGTGATTGCACAGCACAAAGAGAGTCCATTCAGGCTCTCCTGTCCATTCTATCTCCATGAAAGAATTACTAGCTAGTACCACCCAGTCCTCTGAAGTCCTGCAGACATTCCCTTGCCAGATGGTTTGTGTATAAGAGTCAGGAAGCCATGAGGCAGCTATATAAAACTTTGGTTATGTCGCACTTGGAGTATTGCATGCAATTCTGGTCGCCCCATAGCAGGAAGGATGTAGAGAGGGTGCAGAAGAAGTTCACCAGGATGCTGCCTGAATTAGAGACTATTAGCTATAAGGAGAGGGTGTATTGTTTTCTCTACAGCATCAGAGGCTGAGGGGAGACCTGATAGTTTATTAGATTATGAGAGGCATAGATAGAGTAGAAATGTCAAACACTAGAGAATATGCATTTAAAGTGACAGGGGGAAAGTTTAAAGGAGATATGCAGGGCACGTTCTTTACCCACAGAGTTGTGGGTGCCTGGAAAGGGCTGCCAGGGGTGGTGGTGGAAGCAGATATGCTAGTGGCATTTAAGAGGCATTTAGACAGACACATGAATATGAAGAGAATGGACGGTTGTGGATGATGTGCAGGCAGAAGAGATTTAGTTTAATTCAGCATCGTGTTCAGCACAGACATCGTGGGCTGAAGGGCCTGTTCCTGTGCTGTACTGTTCTATGTTTATCCCATTCCCGTTTGAATGTTATGATTCAATCTGCTTCCACTGCCCTTTCAGGCAGGGCGTCCCAGATCAGAACAACTTGCTGTGTGAAGAAATGTTTTCCCCTTCCTGCTATTGCTGATTATTTTAAGAATGTGACCTACAATTACTAACTGTCTTGCTGGTAAATATTTTTGCTTGGCTGTGCATGCTGTTCATGCGCTAAACTAACCCATGTGTGTCAATCTCAGGTCCATTGACCCTCTGAGTTTCTCCACACACTCCTGCTTCTATTTTAAGTCAGGTCGAGTTTATTGTCATGTGCACAAGTGCGTTGAGGTGCAGGTACAATGAAAAACTTGCTTGCAGAAGCATCACAGGCACGTAGGTTCAAACAACACATAGGACATAAATTGTACCAGACAGTGAAGAAGAAAAAAACGACTGTGCGAAACAAGACATTGGTGCAAGAAACCACAATCAGAGACAAGTCCACGGGAGTGCAAGAGGTGGTCTGTTGTGTTCTGTTGCTAAAGTAGGGTTATTTTGTGCATTTGGCCTATGACGAAAAGGAATTTCCATCTGAACTCAGCTTATTTCTCTCCAGACACTGCCTGATCCGCAGAACATTCTGCTTTTGGTTGCAGATCTCAGCTACTGCTCTGACCTGAGGTTCACTGTACCAGAGATATTCTCTTTGTCCTATCCCTCCCTCCTACCATCTCTGCAACTCATTAGTAAGGGTGTCAAAGGCTATGGGGAGAAGGCCGGAGAATGGGGTTGAGAGGGAAAAATAAATCAGCCATGGTCGAATGGTGGAACAGACTTGATGGGCCAAATGGCCTAATTCTGCTCCTATATGGTCTTAAAATCAACTTGATTTGCCCTCTTTCCTGGCTCTGATGAATTTTCTTTGATCTGAAACACCAACTTTGTTCTCTCTCCACAGATGCTGCCTGACCTCCTGAGAGTTTCCTGCATTTTCTATTTTAGTTATGTATTTTCACCTGTCAGCTTTAAAATTATTCAGTACACTTCTTTTAGGTCTCATAATCTTTGCTGCTCGAAGGAGAACTTTGACAGCTTCTAGGTAACAGTAGCAAACACTTGCATTATTTAGCACCTGTGATGTAGAGAAGCTTCTCCATCTGTGGAGCATGCAGGTTCACCCCA
This sequence comes from Pristis pectinata, assembly GCF_009764475.1. NCBI lineage: Eukaryota > Metazoa > Chordata > Chondrichthyes > Rhinopristiformes > Pristidae > Pristis > Pristis pectinata. The sequence continues at coordinate 2,824,434 of NC_067435.1, read as the reverse complement.
AGCCACATGGGATATTGTACAACGGCCTCAGACTTGGTTGATGAGGTGGGTTTCAGGGAGGAAGTACAAGGAAGGGGGAGGGATAGAGAGATGCAGTGTTGTTATTGCAGAAGCAATGGAGTATAAGGGTAGGGAAGTCTTGTTCCATTTGTACAGAGTGCTGATGAGACCCCACCTGGACTACTACATACAGATTTTGATTAATTTAGAGAGATTGGAGGCAGTTCAGAGAAGGTTTGCAAGGTTAATTTCTGAGATAAAGTCTAGAAACTTTGTCCCATAGCAGCAAATTCGCCACCCAGTAAAATCTTATAGCTTTCAGAAGGCTTTGAGGAAACAGATAGTCATAGAGTAAAATAGCACAGAAACAGACCCTTCGGCCCATTTGGTCCATGCTGACCAAGATCCCCATCTAATCTAGTCTCATTTGCCTGCGTTTGACCATGTTTGGAGGGATATGGGCAAGGTACTTTTTAAATGTCGTTAACGTACCTGCCTCAACCACTTCCTCTGGCAGCTCATTCCATATACCGACCACCCTCTGGGTGAAAAAGTTGCCCCTCAGGTTCCTTTTTAAATCTCTCCCCTCTCACCTTAAACCTGTGCCCTCTAGTTCTTGATTCCCCGACCCTGGGAAAAAGACTGTGTGCATTCACCCTGTCTACGCCCCTCATGATTTTATACTCCTCTATAAGATCGCTCCTCATTCTCTTATGCTCCAATGAAAAAAGTCCCAACCCTCTGTCCATAAACCAAACACCCGAGTCCCGGAACCCCCTCGTTAAATAGATAAAAATGAGGCCGTCCAGTATCGCCACATCGTTGAACACCTTCACCCTGATTACATTCTGGGGATCTTGCTCCATGTCCTTTTCAGGAGCTTTCTAAAGAACAAGACTTGGCATTGATCTCAACACTCTTGTTTTGGATAGAGTTTGACAAATCAATCTCCGAAGGCATTGATTAAACCTTCAGAAGGCTATTCAATAGTAGATGAAATAAATACTTCAGATGCTGGAAAACTGAAATTAAAAACAGAAAATGTTGGAAGAACTCAGCACTTTTCCTGTCAGCTTCATCCTTTCTCCCCTAGTCTAGTCCCTTCCCACCATCATTATTTGGATGTTATTTCAACAGTTTCCAGTTCCCTGGCCCTAACCAAAGTCAAAGTCAAAGTCGAGTTTATTGTCAGATGCACAAGTCCATGTGTGCACAGGTGCAATGAAAAACTTACTTGGAGCAGCATCACGGGCACAGAGCATCAGATAAGCAGCATTCACAAGGAAAACATAAATTAAACATAAATTATACACAGTTTTTACAAGAAAGAACACAATTAGAACAAAAAATAGTCCATTGTAGTGCAAAGTGATCAAAGTGGTCTCAGTGTCGTTATACTGAGGTAGTGATTAGGGTTGTGCTGATTAGTTCAGGAACCGAATAGTTGAAGGGAAGTAGCTGTTCCTGAACCCGGTGGTGTGGGACTTCAGGTTTCCTTCTCGATGGGAGTTGCGAGAAGGTGGCATGGCCCGGATGGTGGGGATCTTTGATGATAGAATCAGTTTACCTTCACCATGGATGAACAAACTCTCTCCAACTCCATCCCACATCAAGAGCCTTTGAGGGTCCTCCCCTTCTTTCTTGAACTGAAGCCCAACCAGTTCCCCTCCACCACATACTCATTCGCCTCACATTAAACAACTTCTCCTTCAACCCCACTTCTATCTCCAGATCAAAGGTGTTGATAAGGGCACTCATATGGACCCAAGCTATGATTGTCTTCTTGTGGGATGTGTGGAATAGCCTTTGTTTCAGTCTTACTTGGGCACACTCCCCCAACTCTTTCTTTGGTACATTGCCTCCTGCACTCAGGCAGAACTCGAAAATATCATCCCTTCAGCATCTAATTTCCATCCTGCTCTCACTTTGCATGGTCCCTCTCTGACTCTTCTCATTCTGGAATCCTCCCTCTCCATCTCAGGGGATAGGCCAGCTCCAACATCCTCTGTAAGTCCACAGACTCCCACAGCTACCTTGATTAAACTTCCCTCCCCCCTGCCTCCTGGAAGGACTCCAATTCCTTTCCCTCAGTTTCTCTGCCCCATACACTCCAATGATGAGACATTCCTCACAGGTGCCTGTGAGATGTCTCCCTCAACTGTGGCTTCCTTTCCATCATCCTGGACAGAGCCCCGACCACGTCTCCTCTACTTTCCATACCTCTCATCCTTTCTCCTTCTGGATAGAACAAGAACAGAGTTCCTCTTGCTCTTAGCTTCCCCCCTCCAGCCTCCATGTTCAATGGATTATCCTTTACAATGTCCACCTGCTCCAACAAGATTCTGCCACGAGTGCAGTACTTTTTGGAGCAGCAGCACAGTACATTACAAGACGAGGACAAAGTATTAACATAAACTTAACATAAATTATATATAACTTATACGTGTGCAAAATAAAGAACAAAATAAACACACCAACACTAGTGCAAGATTGTGAGAGGTGAAAAAAACTATAGTCCGAAGTAGTTTTCAGGTTTTTCAGGTGGGTTCAAGGCCGTGACAGCCGTGGGGAAGAAGCTGTTGTTGAACCTTGAGGTGTGGGTCTTCAGGCTCCTGTACCTCCCGCCTGATGGGAGCATCGAGAAGGAGGCACGGCCTGGGTGGTGGGGGTCCCTGATGATGGATATCACCTTCCCGAGACATCGCCTCTTGTAGATGGAGATGAGGAGGAATTTCTTCTCGAGGGTTGTGACTCTTTGGAACTCACTACCTTGGAAAACTGTAGAGGTTGAGTCACCGAATACATTCAAGGCTGGGATAGATTTTTAGCCTACATGGGAGTCAAGTGTAACAGGAGTTGGACAGGCAAGTGGAAATGACGCCAAGATCAGATCAGCCTTATTCTTGTCGAATGGCGAAGCAAGCTGCTGGAGATGGCAGACTCCTTCTCCTATTCCCGTGTGCTGCGAGATTTTCAGATGTGATTGTTTTTTTTGAAGATGATGGCCATTAGTTCATAAAACAGCAATGAGCAAAGCCCAGGGGTTTGAAATTTCTTCATCTTGCTAAAGGATGTCTTTAATCTTAAAATACTTGACAAGACATCTCTCCTGCTATGATATTAATGAATTACATTCATTATACATTAGATGGAGAGAAGCTGATGGTTGGAAATGACCACAAGGCAGTAATGTTATTGAGGAGTTGACATGAAGTAAGACTAAATATTCAGTAGTTTTAAAAATCAGAACTTCTTTGTGTTTTCACACGAGTGAAGCCTGACTTGTTTAGGGAGGAGTGCAGGGCCATTCTATTGACCATTCACATGAAAGAACCACCCAGAAGAGTTTAAGCCAAAGTGTTAGAATTCAGTAAAGCCTCGATTCTGTTTAGATTGCTTCCAATTGAAGAGACTAACAGTTTGCTTACAAGATGCAGGGAATTGTGAGTTGGCATTCTATGCATATGCAGTGGAATTTGCAGATGCTGGAATCTGGAGCAACAACCAATTTGCTGGAGGAACTCAGCAGGTCGACCAGCATCTGTGGGAGCAAGGGAATTGTTGACGTTTGGGTCGAAACCCTCCATCAGGACTCTGATCCTCTTAATTGCTTATTCCTTGCCTGTCAGCCTTCAGTGCCTCGGTCCCTTTGAACATCAACACAACCCAATCTCTCAGCATTTAACAAATACTTTGCTTTTCTGTTGTGCGCGCTGGAGTGAATAACCTCACATTTTTCCATACTATATTCCATCTACCATACTCCTGTCCGTTCACATAGCTTGCTCATATCCCCATGAAGCCTCTTTACATTCTCTTCCATTGTCTCAATCACTGCAAGATTAGCAATCTCAGAAATTTGATATTTGGCCCTCTCAACAAATAGATGGTGAATAACAGAGGTCCAAGCATCAACCCCTGAGGTGACCCCACTATTCACAACCTGCCAACCTGAGAAAAATCTGTTTATTCCACCACTTGGCTTTCTATCCAATAACAATTCTTAATCCATGTCAGTATATTACCCGCAGTACATGAGATCTAACCTTGTTGATTAACCTTCTGGTGGGGACCTTATCAGATGCCTTCTTAAGATCCCAATGGCCCCAATCCACTGACGGTCCCTTATCTATTCTACTAGTTGCATCCCTGAAGATCTCTAGCATATTCGGCAAACATAATTTTCCTTTCGTAAATCCATACTGACTCTGCTCAATTCTATAGCAACAAAGAAGGTGCTTGTAGACCTCAGCAGGTCAGGCAGCATCTGTGGACGGTGGACGTTTCGGGTCGAGATCCTTCATTTGGACTCTGTTCTCCACAGCCTCATTTTCCCTCCACCATTTTATCAACTTTCAGTTCCCTGGCCCCCGCCACCTCATTTTCCCACTCTGCTGCTCAATTCTATTATTCTTTACAAGATGCCTTCATTGTTAACATTTTGTACTTAGTGTACAGGGAAATGCGGATATCTCAGGATAATTGTAGCCTCTCTCCATTTGCTCAATATCTTGCAATCAATAGATTTTTGGATACTTGGGGGTCAAGGATATGGCACTAGTGTAGGGAAGTGGTGCTGAGGGGGAAGCTCAGTCATGAACCTCAGAACAAGCAGGAGGAACCAAATGGCCTATTCTTGCTTCTGTATGTCATATTCTTTCTTCCAATCAGACTGGCCCCTGAAATGGCTCCACAAGACCCTTTGTTCAAGGACAATAGTTGACTGGCAATAATACTGATCTTTCCAACAATACCTGTGCCCCATGACTGGATTTAAATACTTGTTGATCCCAAATGATTTGAGCTGGTGATTATCAGGCAAACACCCATCAGCTTGACATCAGGACAAGACACAAGTGCTGGTTAGTTTAACTCTCCAGATTGCAGCAAGGTAAAATAAGAAAACTTTCTGCTACAATGTTTACACAGCTCAACCAGAAGATGTCGAATTTGTATGGTGGCTTTCTGAGTGCCCCATGGCACTAATGTGCAGTCACTGCTGTAATGTGGGATATGCAACAAGTAATTTATACAGAGCCAGCTCCACCAAACAGCTCAGTGATCATGAATAGAACAGGGATATTGTCTGAGGGATAAAGTTGGCTCGAGCATCAGGATAACTCTCTGCTCTTCCTTGAAGTCATACGTGAGATTCTGAGAGAATGGAGGGGATAACGCCTCATCCCTACAAGAGCTCCGAGATGGGGTCTCAGTCTTGAATTTTATACACAAATCTTCTTCCTCCAAAGTCTTCCCACACAGAGGTGTGTGTGTGTGTGTGTGTGTGTGCTCGCCACTGAGACAGCTCTGTAGGAGTGGCCTGGCCCTGTTGAGGTGTTCAGCTCTGTAGTACTGAGGGAGTGCTGCATTGTCAACACTTTATGTCTTCAGAAGCTGAAGCCCCAGCCATGCTCTCAGAAGATGTAAAACATCTCATGATGCAATTGGAAGAAGAGGAATGTGGTTTTAATTGCTGCCCAGTATTTAGCCCATTAAAATAATCTAAAGAGAGTAAAGAGGTAAATAAAGGGTTTGTTTTACCTGCTGCTCAATTGTTATCTCACAACCATAGTAGATAACGTTTTATCTCAGTATTATCTGTGGGATTGTGTGGTGTCAGATCATCTACTATACTTCATTTTATCAACAATGAAAAGGGCTTTATTGGTTATCTTGTGGTTGTGAAAAATGCTGATCTTTCTGTTCACAACTGGGAACAAATATCTTTAAATAAGGTTTTTTTTCTGGCATGTGGTGTCAAGATCAGGACTCCCAGGTGAGGGTATGTAACCAGGTGTGGAGTGTAGTCCCCACTCTCCTGTACTGACAATGTGACTCCCACCCCACTGTGTGGCTTTCCCCAGTTTCCTCGTCAACTACCCTTGGGCCTGTCGAAAGGACATTACCAAACAGCCCCATGCCGTCCTGCTCTATCACAGGTCACAGGACACAACGGCCATCCGACTTCTTGAGGAAAAAGTGGGTGAACATTTAAGGTGGGAAAAGGGCTCTGGCAAGACAACGGCCATTGGGGATTACTGTAGGAAAAGGCTAGCGTGGGAATTGTGGGCAAGAGCCGCAGAGTTCGTGCTGCTTCTCACGGGTCGGAAGGAATGGGACTGATAGGATTACCATGCTGGGAGTTGGAATAGATACAATGGGCTGAATGGCCTCTTCTGTACTGTGATAAGTAACTAAGGTTCCTCCTCTGCTCTTTGTATTCATGGTGTTATTCCTCCCCCCCTCTAAGATACTGGGATTTCATAAGAAACCCTCGATCATTTTGGTCTGCATTGATGCCACAGAAATGAAAGCCTCACTCGCTGTGTCACAGAGAGACCAAAAGGGGAGACTACAGAGAACGAAAATGGCAGTATAAATTTGCCGTATGTTGTACGTGCTGTATGTTGGATGTAGTATTTTACACGTGTTGAACTCTGATTATGAAATTCGGTTCCATTGAGATTAATAGAAGTGCAGTTCACAGCTCATGTGTTAGTGGATTCTGCGTTTAGTGCGGACAATAGAGGGTGAATTTCCACCCAAGTCTGCATTAAACTGCTGAGTAACATTGATTTATTTTTGGATGGTTGAATTGTCGAGAGGGGATCAAAGTTTGCCGTGAAGCACAGCACCTGAGGTAGCAACCGACTCCCCGTTACCGAGAGATTTTACAGAATGCCATTCACTTTCCCATGAAATTGAAATTCTTGAATAATTCATACTGAGAAAAGACCTTATTAAAAGAGAAAGGTTACTGCAGAAGACATTGATGTTGCCAAGTAAGGCATCTGCGTCTGCATCGAGAATTTCTGCTGGCAAGCCAGAAATTCCTAACGGCAAGAACTCTGTTAAAGCAACTGTATAAAATGATAGTGACATCCCTGGTGATTTCAAAAGCCGAGTGAAGAGCGCAGGCAGCAGAAGGGTTAAAGGAATGAACTAATAAAGGAAATGGTACAAAACAGGATTACTGATTTCTGACAATTTATTAGCACAAGATAAAACACTGCGGTGATTTCACCAGCATCTGTTGAGAGCTATCAAACCACTCCTCACTCTGAACCTCTCTCCCCTCCCCCACCATATCACCACCAATCGCATCTCTCTCATCATTTTGACAAAGCCTCCAGTTTATTAAACATTGCAAAAGCTCAAATATAAATATATGTTAGCAAGCAAGCAAAGGAGCAAAAGCAACTCGCTCGACTTAAAGCGAGGTTGATTTTTTTTAATCAAAAATCCTGGACCCTCTCAGGGACCCAGCATTGAAATCTTGCTCTGGGCACAGTACAGGAAACCAGATCAAAGCCTTTTTTTTACCATTGTTACTGTAACAACGTCCATCCTTAAGGTTTCTGTCCACATATACATATTAAAAACAAAAGCAACTCGCCTGTTATCCACCAATGAGACAAAAATCACAATTTCCTAACCAACGATAGCAAACAAAATTTACCACCCCACACCCACCCGATTATATATTAAAAAAAAGCTCATTGCCGTTCACCTACCAGAGCCTTCTTCCTCCGATCGAACTGCACCAACGTCATACCTTGGATAGCAGTGAGTGCAGTACTCACAGGGCACCTTGGTTGAGTTTCAAATCCCAAGTTGCCAATTTATCAGCATTCGCAACTGTCAGCAGGTTTGATGTGCATCATGTGGAACCTCAACTATCCCCCGATCCTCCCCTTAAACCCCCCACACCACCCCCCTCCTTCCTATACATATAATTATGTAAAATGTGGTCCTGGAAAGAAATCACGTCCCGGTCCTATATATTTTTGGGAGGAGTGGGGGAACATTATCAAATATTCATACGTCGAACTTCAAAAACAAAACAGCAATCAAATTGTACCTTGTATGCACAGAGAGGAGAGTCTTCTCTCGTATGTGAGCATCTGTTCATTTTTGTGGCATGCGCCATTCTGGTTGAGGGAGAGAAAATTGCAGCTATCCCACAGGGGACGGGAGTTTGAGAGAGAGAGAGAGAGAGAGAGAGAGAAGAAAGGGGAGAGACAGGAAGAAAATAGATGAGAGAGAACAGATAAGACAAAAATGCAGAGGGAAAGGGTTGTGGTGGGTGTTCAGAGAGAAAGGAACCGCTGCAGATTTCTTTCACCAGCTGAGTTAACCGTTAAGTGTTCAGAGTGAGGGTATCAATATTTTCCAATGTTGTTATTCAGGATTGTAGTTTAACAGCGTGTGGCTTTGAAGAGAACTGGTACCTTTCAACCGAGCAAGGCTGCTGCCTCTACAAGTAATACAAAGCGGCAGAATTTTCGTAAGGTGCCAGTGAGAATTATCTTCTCCTCACCTTTTTTTAAAGCACACTGCAATGCACAAAGCCAATGACACTCAAAGCTCAACAGTCAGGTTATGTTTTTCAGCTGTTGGAATGAATAGATAGAATGGCTCATGTGACCAGACGCACACCCAGAGCATTTTGAAGGCAGATGGCATCATTTTTGGTTCAAACTACGAGTGGTTTGCAAGCCAATCTTTGTTGAAAAAGGGACACTTTTGTAACATAGAAAAGGTGAGGGTAATGTTGGTTTCAGTGATGATATTACTAATATGTTTTCGTTGGATACAACAGTTGGAGAAGTTGAGTCGTCTTTGTTGAAGGACTTTGCTTTTGGCCAAGTCTGCCCAACGCACGGCGGTAATCTCCTCTTGGAGATATGTCAAGTCAAATTTATTATCAGATGCACAAGCAGAAGTATGTAAAGATGCAATGAAAAACCTACTTAGAGTCATGGAGTCATACAGCACAGAAACAGGTTCTTTGGCCCAACTGGTCCATGCCGACCAAGATGCCCCATCCAAGCTAGTCCCATTTGCCAGCGTTTGGCCCATAACTTTCTAAACCTTTCCTATCCATGTACCTGTCCAACTGTCTTGCAGCAACAGGCGCATAGCATTGGAAACACAGCATTCAAAAGAAAAACATAAATTATACAACATTATACAAGAAAGAACATAATTAGAACAAAAGAAACAAAGTCCATTGTAGTGCAAAGTGGTCACAGTGTTGCTGTGCTGAGGTAGTGATTGGGGTTGTGCCGGTTGGTTCAAGAACTGAATGGTTGAAGGGAAGTAGCTGTTCCTGAACCTGGTGGTGTGGGACTTCAGGCTCCCGTACCTCCTGCCTGATGGTAGCTGCGAGAAGACAGCATGACCCGGATGGTGGGGGTGTTTGATGATGGATGATATAGAAATTTCTTCTCGTAGAGGATGGTGATATTTTGGAATTCCCTGCACCTGACAGTTGTGGAGACTGGACATTAGAAGTACTTAAAGTGGAAGTGGATACACTTTTTGGAAGTTCAGGGGATTGAAGACTATGAGGATCTGACGAAGAGGAAGAATTGAGACCTCGGGGTAGATCAGTCATGATCATATTGAATGGCAGGGCAGGTTGTCTACTCCTGCTCCTGTTTTCTTGTTCCAAGGCAAATACAAGGTTGACATAAAGGACAGACTGGTGATGCTGGTCATCTGTGTCAGGGAAACTTTCAGTCCTCAGGTGCCAGGAAATGTCACACCCATCAACTTTGCCTTTTTACATTTTCTTTCAAAAGCCAGGCTGACTCACCAACATTTGGTGTGAAGCTGAACCAACGCCCCAGCTAAAAGATCCTTGGACACTGTACGAAACATGGGAATTAATCCTGGTGCCCATAATCACTGTGATGAAAGGAGTGAAGTCATCTTCATTCTAGTGCTGTCTGTGGGAGTGGACTGTGCACAAAATTAGTCGCCACCTTTCCTATGTCACAAGGGTGACTGCACTTCAGCAAGGATCCCATTGTGAAAGACACAATACTTTCTCATTCAAAAGAAGAGATTCTAAGCCAAACAGTTGTGCAGGAAGGGAAAATCTGCCATTAATTTGAGGTGATTATTGGTGTGTTTGTCAGCAAGCTGAACAACATGATTGATTAAGAGGCATCTCCAGCAGGAAGCATGAGGAGCTATGAGGTGATGGAGAGGGGAGCATTGCTCCTCACGCTTCGTGCTGGAGACGTCACTCTTGGACTCAGACATACTGTTCAGTGGAATAAGAGGTGCATAGCCTTATATTAATTTGTACAGTGGGAAGCTGTCGGTTCGATCGTCTTCGATCTGGGTTTAGGTGAGCACAGCCAGGTTCCAGAGTTCAATGGGGGAGAAAGAGGTCTTTACATTGGGCAGGGTCCTGGACGCCTTTGAGACATAAGTGACTGCAGATGCTGGAATCTGGACCAAAAAATAAACTGTTGGAAGAACTCAGTGGGTCGAACATCATCTGTGGAGGCAAAGGGATGGTCGACATTTCAGGTTGAGACCCTGCATTAGGACTGAGAGTGTAGAGGGAAGGTATCTGGTATAAAGGGGTGAGAGGGAGGGGTGAGGCAGGAGCTGGGAAGTGGTAGGTAGGACCAGATGGGGAGCAGAGGGGATGATGGGGAAGGGGAGAGGGGAGGGGGAGAGGATGATGAGGAGCGGAGGGGGTGAGGGGAGAGGGGGTGGGGAGACAGAGGATGGTGGGTGATAGGTGGAGCCAGATAAGGGAGACATGATGGGCAGATGGAGCCAGGTGGGAAGGAGATAGGAAAGGTGAACCAAGGAGAAGAAGCCGGCGTTGACAGGTTTCTGGGTAATGGACAAATGGGGGAGGGTGATGAGTGCTGGTAACGAGGAGGGGGAGAGATGGAAAAGGTGAACAAAGGGAGAGAAAACCTGGGTGGACTGATGGCAGTGGGAAAGGAACATAGAGGGCACGGGGAGAGGGGTTGGCAGGATCAGCAGTTCCTGGTGACTCCCTGCCAGGTGAGTAGCAGGGTGTTGTTGGATCCCCCAGTGGCTAGGAACCTCCACAGAAGATGTTCCACAGAAGTCACTCGAGCTCAGGAATGACTTGGTTCCACCCAGTCCTGAGATGACGGATGAGAGCTCTGGGTGACCTGCAGACTTTACCACATGGGGCAGGTGGGTGGGCTGTTTGAGATCAAAAGCAAACAAAAGAGGTTCACCGGGATGCTGCCTAGATTAGAGGGTATGAGCTATAAGGAGAGGTTAGACAAACCTGGGTTGACTTCTCTGGAGCATCGGAGACTAAGGGGAGACCTGATAGAGGTTTATAAGATTACGAGAGGCGTAGATAGGGAAGACAGTCAGAATCTTTCTCCTGGAGATGTCAAATACTGGAGGGCATAGCTCTGTGGTGAGAGTGGGGAATGTTAAAGGGGATTTACATAGCAAATTTTTATTACACAGAGGGTGGCGGGTGCCTGGAACGGGCTGCCAGGAGTGGTGGTTGAAGCAGGTATGATGGTGGTGTTCAAGAGCCTTTTAATTAGACACGTGAATCCGCAGGGAGTGGAGGGATACGGATCAGGTGCAGGCAGAAAAGATTTAGCTTAAAGTGAGATTGTGTTCGGCACAGACATTGTGGGTCGAAGGTCCTGCTCCCGTGCTGTATTGTTCTATGTTCTGTGTTCTTCTGGAGCTCAGCAGGTCAAGCAGCTTCTGAGGAGGCAAAGGGATTGTTGATGTTTTGGGTCGAAACCCTGCATCAGGACTGTTTGAGTATGACAGGGCTGTTTGAGAGGTCTGTGTTCCTTTGGCTGTCTTACTTGGTCTCCACTTGCTCCCATCGAGGATCCTCAAGGACGTCTGTGCCTTCCTGGAAAATCTTTCTCCATTTTGATTACTCGGGCCCGGGGATTCCATTGCATTGGTGAGGAGGTTACATTTTCTGAAGGAGGGGTTGAGAACATCCTTGAACCATTTCTTCTGTCCTCTCAGAATCTCTTGTGGACTGCCCGGTGGCTCTGACATCCACCATTATGAAGTGCTTCGCGAGGCTGGTCATGGCACATATTAACTCCAGCCTCCCAGACAACCTCGACCCACTGCAATTCACCTACCTCTGAAACAGGTCTACAGCGGATGCCGGTTCCCTGGCCCTACACACATCTCTGGAGCATCTGGACAGTAAAGGCACCTACGCTAGACTATTGTTTATTGACCACAGCTCCACCTTCAATACTATAATTCCAAGCAAACTAATCACCAAACTCTGAAATCTGGGACTCAACACCTCCCTTTGCAACTGGATCCTTGACTTTCTGACCAGCAGACTGTAATCAGTGAGGATAGGCAGCAATGCCTTCGGCACGATTATTCTCAGCACTGGTGCCCCACAAGGCTGCGTCCTCAGCCCTCTACTCTATTCACTATACACTCGTGACTGCATGGCCAGATTCTGCTCTAACTCCATCTACAAGTTTGCAGATGATACCACCATGGTGGGATGAGTCGGAGTACTGGAAGGAGATAGAGAGCTTAGTGACATGGTGTCATGACAACAACCTTTCCCTCAATATCAGCAAGACAAAAAGAGCTGGTCATTGACTTCAGGAAAGGGGGCGGTGTACATACACCCGTCTACATCAATGGTGCTGAGGTTGAGAGGGTCGAGAGCTTCAAGTTCCTGGGAGTGAACATCACCAGTAGCCTGTCCTGGTCCAACCACGTAGATGCCATGGCCAAGAAAGCTCACCAGCACCTCTACTTCCTCAGGAGGCTAAAGAAATTTGACATGTCCCCTCTGACACTCACCAACTTTTATTGATGCACCATAGAAAGCATCCTATTTGGATGCATCATGACTTGGTATGGCAACTGCTCTGTCTGTGACTGCAAGAAACTGCAGAGAGTTGTGGACACAGTTCAGCACATCACGGAAACCAGCCTCCCCTTGATGGACTACACTTCTCGCTGCCTCGGTAAAGCAGCTAGTATAATCAAAGGCCCCACCCACCTGGGACATTCTCTTCTTCCCCCTCCCGTCAGGCAGAAGATACAAAAGCCTGAAAGCACATACCACCAGACTCAAGGACAGCTTCTATCCCACTGTTATAAAACTATTGAACGGTTTCCTCATATGATAAGATGGACTCTTGACCTCACAATCAACCTCGTTATGACCTTGCAGCTTATTGTCTACCTGAAATTTCTCTGAATCTGTGACACTTTATTCTGTATTCTGTTATTGTTTTCCCCTGTACTACCTCAATGCACTGATGTGATGAAATGATCTGTATGGATGGTATGCAAGACAGGTTTTTCACTGTACCTCAGTACATGTGACAATAATAAACCAATTCCAACTCCAAGCTTGGAGTAGAATGCTTGTTTTGGGAGTCTGGCGTCTGACATATGATCAGTGCGGCCTGATCAGTGCGGCCTGACCAGTGACTCTGTCTGAGGTGATTAAAGCCTCAATTCTAGGGATGTTGACCTGCTGGAGGACAATGATGGGTTGATTGGCTGCTGTAAATTGTCCCTGGTGTGGAAGTGAGTGATAGAATCTATGGTAGGGTGAATTGGTAAATTGGTTTATTATTGTCACATGTACTGAGGTACAGTGAAAAACTTTGTTTTGCGTGCCATCCATACAGATCATTTCATCACATCAGTGCATTGAGGTAGTACAAGGGAAAACAATAACAGAATGCAGAATAAGGTGTTACAGTTACAGAGAAAGTGCAGTGCAGGCAGACAATAAGGTGCAAGGTCATAATGGTGGAAGTTGATGTGAATGTGGAATAAGTTGCAGGAAAAATTAATAAGAAAAGGGCTGGCATAGACTCAGTGGTCTGAGTGGCCTTCTACATTGTAAGGAAGTATGGAAATACAACGTGGTTTCATTATTATAGATGTACACAAGAGAAAATCATATTAGGAAGAAATAGAAGGATATGTAGATGGGGTTAGATGCAAATCAGTGAGGACATTAAAGCACTGGTGTGGCCCAGTTGTCCTGTTTCTGTTGTGTAAACACTTTGTGAAGCTGCGTGACAGTGTGACCAATTAACATTTATTTGAGGTTATGGTGGAGGGCTGAAATTGCCCAAGATGTTGGAAGATGTGTTTGAAGATGTGCTCAGCAACCTGAGTGAGTAGATGGGGCCTCAGCCTAACAGATCATTTCAAAGGTGCACCTTTGGCAGTGTAGCACTCCCTCAGTCCTGCACTGGTACATTAGCCTGGGCCTGCCCTCGTGTCAGTGGAGTGGGCAAAAAAAATCAAAGACGTGACAAACTCAGACATTCACAAAATCCCTTTTAAGTTCAATAGTGGATGATGACAGAGCGTGTTATGGCAAAACTAACATTTGTGCATAAAACCCTTACAAGAAAAAATGCTGGAAACACTCAGCAGGTCAGGCAGCATCTGTGGAGAGAGAAACAGTCTGGCTGAAGAGCCCTGAAACTGAAACTTTAACTCAGTTTCTCCCTCCACAGATGCTGCCTGACCAGCTGACTGTTTTCAGCATTCTTTGTTGTTATTCAGATTTTCAGCATCTGCAGTATTTTTTTTATTTCCATCCTATTAACAGAGGACACTCTCCTCTTCCCACAGATCTTACCCTCCTGATTAGTGCCACTGCCTGGACATCCTGCTGGCTGGAGAACAAGATGCTCCTGTTCCTGATCTCTATCCAAGGAGCCATGCTGGTAAATAGTGTTTGTAGGGGAAAGAAGATTCAGCCTGATCAAACAGGTCCTGCTCACTGACAGAACATAGAACACAGAACAATACAGGAACAGGCCCTTCTGCCCACAATGTTCTGCCAAACTAATGAAGCTAATGACACCTAATTAAATTAATCCCTTCTGCCTGCACAAGGTCCACATCCCTCCATTCTCTGCACATTCATGTGCCTATCTAAGAGCTTTTTTAACGCCTCTATCGTATCTGCCTCCACCACCACCCCTGGCAGCACATTCCAGGCACCCACCACTCTCTGTGTAAAAAAACTTGCCCTGCACATCTCCTTTAAATTTTCTCCTTCTCTCCTTAAATGCATGTCCTCTAGCATTAGGTATGTCAACCCTGGGAAAAAGATACCAGCTGTCTACTCTATCTATGCCTCTCATAATTTTACTAACTTTCATCAGGTCTCCCCTCAGCCACCACTGCTCCAGAGAAAACAACCCAAGTTTATCCAATCTCTCCTTATAGCAGATGCCCTCTAATCCAGGCAGTATCTGGTGAACCTCTTCTGCACTCTCTCCAAAGCCTCCACATCCTTTCCATAATGGGGCAACCAGAACTGAATGCAATACTCCAGATGCGGCCTAACCAGAGTTTTATAAAACTGCAACATAACTGCCTGACTCTTGAACTCAATGCCCCAACTAATAAAGGCCAGTATTTTTTTTTGTTAGTAAGTCACTAGGATGATGTAGGAAATATAATGCCTAATTTCCTACAACAAACTCTCAGAAAGAGCCAAGTAATGTTGGGAGAGGAGGAAGGATCCTTTTACTCCTCTGCAAGTCAGTGAGATAGAATCTTCTACCTTCACCTTGTAGAACATTCAGTATCAAGGTTTAGCATCCAATCCAAAAGAGGATATCTCTGACCCTGCAGCATTCCTTCACTACACCTCAGATCACCTGGATTTTTTTTGCTCAGACGCTTAGAGTTAAATTTGAACCCACAAACTTCCAATACCTGAGGTAAGAGTCATACTGAGAGAGCCGTGGTTGTGTTTTCAACACTACAGGACAATGTTGGCATTTGTAATCAGGTCAGAGCCCTCAACTGCATAAACTCAAGAGAACTGAAGGTAGTGAGCAATCTGCTGGAGGAGCTTAGTGGTTGATCAGCATCTGTTGCGGGGAAAGGAATTGTTGACGTTATGGGGTTGAAACCTTGCATCAGGACTGAGAGCGGGGAGGGGAGATGACCAGAAGGGGAATGCTGAGGCAGGAGCCGGTAGGAGACTGGCGGACTGAGTGGGTGGGAGAAGGATGATGGGCAGATCGAGCCAGGTAGGGAAGGAGGAGGGGTGGAATTGGGGGAGAGAGGCAGGTGGATGATAGATGGAGGCAGACAGAACGAGGAGGGAGCCAGAAGGGGTGAGGGGAGGGTGAAGGTGAAGACAGCTGCAGGAGGGAACAGGAGGGAAGTTTATGCACCCAGTGCTCAGAAGTTAATGCTGTAAGCACTGCTGTAATTGTGGTGTGTTTGCAAGTGGATTATAAGGGAAAGAGGTTGGACTGTTCCTGTTGTCACTGTATGTCTTTCTTGAGATGTGGTGTAAAATGCCCCAGGAAGGTTTTGACCCAATGCAGAATGTAACTGAAGCATCAGTTCCTTCCCTTTCTGTGTGGCCACATAGCTCTTCCATCAGAGAGAGACACAAGAGACTGCAGATGCTGGAATCTGAAGCAAAAAACAAACTGTTAGAGGAACTCAGTGGGACAGGCAGCATCTGTAGAGACAAAGGGATGGTCAAAAGTCAAAGTCAAGTTTCTTGTCATATGCACAAGTAATTTGGTAAATTGGTTTATGATTTTTATATGTTTTCCCTTGTACTACCTTGTACTACACACGAGTTTCAGTGAAAAACTTGTCTTGCATACCGTCCATACAGATCATTTCAATACAATTCTGCACTGAGGTAGTACAAGGGAAAACAATAACAGGACGCAGAAATAAAGAGCAGTACAGGTACACGATAAAGTGCAAGACCATAATGAGGTAAATTGTGAGGTCAAGAGTCCATCTTATTGTACAAGGGGACCATTCAATAGTCATTAGTTCAACAGCTGGATAGAAGCTGTCCTTGAGTTTGGTGGCAATGAAAAACTTACTTGCAGCAGCATCACAGGCACATAGCATTAGAGACGCAACATTCACAAGAAAAGTCTTAAATTATATAAGAAAGGACACAATTAGAACAAAAAAAAAACAAAGTCCATTGTAGTGTAAAGTGGTCATAGTGATGCTATGCTGAGGTAATGATTAGGGTTGTGCAGGTCGGTTCAAGAACCAAATGGTTGGAGGGAAGTAGCTGTTCCTGAACCTGGTGGTGTGGGACTTCAGGCTTCTGTACCTCCTGCCCGATGGGAGCTGTGACAAGGTTTGGATGGTGGGTCAACGCTTCAGTCCTGAAGCAAGGTCTCAACCGGAAACATTAACCACCTCCTTGCCTCCACAGATGCTGCCTGACCTGCTGAGTTCCTCCAGCAGCTTGTTTTCAGTTGGGTAGAGGGTGAAGAAGGAAGACAGGAAGGGACAAAGAAAGGAGGATAAAGCAGGTAAAAGCCCACGTGCCACCAATCCTAGCCCACCTGACCAATGCAAATTGCTGGCGTTTGCCGCGGTTGGGATCAATTGGAAAGCCATGCCATGCAGCTCAAAGCCTGCTGCCAACAACTGCAGCAGGTCCCCATGGGTCGAATATATTATAAAGGGATTAAGTGTTGTGGAATGTAGAGGGATCATTATGTTTATGCTGGTGATTTCACTGACCACTGACTCGATAATTCTCTGCGGCGATACTGAGACTGGTAACTCAGGCAGCTGAGTTCCGACTGAAGCCCGTGCTCTGTGTACTGAGTTGCAGAGTGACAATGAAGAATGGCCGGAGGTGTCTTTAAAATGAATAGAATCTCACTGCAGTGACAGTACATTACAAACGATCTCTCTCTCGTGAGCAGGACCTTTACAACTCACACAAGCCTGTGAATTATGGATCTTTTACGTTACTGGAAGCTCGTGTTACCATGGGAATTTGCAAAAAGCAGCTAGCCCACACCTTGGCCTCCCCTGTTAGGTTTTAGAAGGAATGGATAACATTTTCTTTTTGTCTCAGCTTTGATTTATTAATATTTTTTGTTTCCTATGATGGCTAGACGCACTCAGAGCTCGGTCCGCATGCAGAGATTTTCCACCCAGCTTACAGTTCCACACAGGCAGTGTGGAACAACCACAGTGCTAAGTGCTTCCTGATACCAACACCAAGCCTTGGGCATGAGGGTTGACTTCCAGCGGAGAAGTGCTGCCCTTGACATCAAGGGAACTTCATTGGGTGTGACATCCAGGAGATTTGGAGAAAGCATCACAGAGTCATAGAGTTGTACAGCATGCAAACGGGCCCTTGGCCCAACTCATACATGCCAACCATGGTGCCCACCAAGCTAGTCCCACCTGCCCACGTTTGGCCCATATCCCTCTAAACCCCTCCTATCCATGTACTTATCCAAATGTCTTTTAAATGTTGTTAATGTACCTGCCTCAACCACTTCCACTGGCAGCTCATCATTATACACACCACCTCCTGTGTGAAGAAGTTACCCCTCAGGTCCCTTTCAAATCTTTCACCTCTCATCTGAAACTCACAACCTCTAGTTTTTAGTTCCCCTTCCCTTGGACTATGTGCGTACCCCCTTTCTATGCCCCTCATGATTTTATACACCTCTATGATGTCTCCTACATTCTAAGGAATAAAGTCCTAGCCTGCCCAGCCTCGAACCTTGTTGGCATCCTCATAAATCTTTGCTGCACTCTTTCCAGTTTAATAATAGAAACTATATAGGTCCCTGGTCAGACCCCACTTGGAGTACTGTGCTCAGTTCTGGTCACCTCACTACAGGAAAGATGTGGAAGCCATAGAGAGGGTGCAGAGGAGATTTACAGGGACGCTGCCTGGAATGCGGAGCATGTCTTATGAAAGCAGGTTGAGGGAACTCGACCTTTTCTCCTTGGAGAGACGGAGGATGAGGGGGGACCTGATTGAGGTATATAAGATGATGAGAGGTATTGATAGGGTAGATAGTCAGAGGCTTTTCCCCAGGGCTGAATTGGTGGCCACAAGAGGACATAGGTTTAAAGTGCTGGGGAGTAGATATAGAGAAGATGTCAGGGGTAAGTTTTTTACTCAGAGAGTGGTGAGTGTGTGGAACGGGCTGCTGGAAACGGTGGTGGAGGCAGATACGATAGGGTCTTTCAAGAGACTGTTAGATAGGTATATGGAGCTGAGTAAAATAGAGGGCTATGAGTAAGCCTTGTAATTTCTAGGGTAGGGACATGTTCGGCACAGCTTTGTGGGCCAAAGGGCCTGAATTGTGCTGTAATTGTTCTATGTTCTATGTTCTATGAGCATAGAACAGTACAGCACAGGAACAGGCCCTTTGGCCCATGATGTCTGTGCTGAACACAATGCTAAATTAAACTAAATCTCTTCTGCCTGCACATGATCCACATCCCTCCATTCCCCACACATTCATGTGTCTGTCTAACAGCCTCTTAAACACCACTATTGTATCTGCTTCCACCACTACCCTTGGCATAGTTTAAGAAATAATTGCAAGAAGTGCAGGTTTCTTAACTTGGATAATTGTTTTAACACAACTCCTCATCTGATTAAACAACTTTTTAACTTGTCCAGATGAATGTCTCCAGCATTTTAGGTGTAAATCCCAGAATGAGATTCTTCTGGCTGGCATGAATGGTCCATGGTTTTCTTGAATTTGTGGATGTGCATTTAATTCTCTCTAGAACAGTGCAGCAATGGTGAAGATGGAAAGTAACTAAACACTACTATTATAAAATCGCATGCCACTATTTTGTCTTTCCTATAACAAGGCGACCAAAGTTGCACGCAATACTCACGGTGCAGTCTCACCAATTTCATGTATGAGGAAAGGAGGGAGGTCCCTAATGCTGAGGCTCAGACTTGGCAGAAGAGAGGATGGTTGTGACTGTTGGAAGTCAACCTCTAGCACAGGAGGTGGCTACAGGTGTTCCTCAGGGTTGTTTCCTGGACCCAATGATCTTCAGTCCTTTCATCAGAGATAAGGCTATAGCAATGACTGAGCCTGTCTGATTCTTTATCAGGCCACTCCTGCAGTTCTGGCCATCCCATTACAGGAAGGATGCGGAGGCTTTGGAAAGGGTACAGTTTACCAGGGTGCTGCCTGGATTAGAGGGCATGAGCTCTAAGGATAGGTTGGACAAACTTGAGTTGTTTTCTCTGGAGTGTCGGAGGCTGAGGTGAGACCTGATAGAAGTTTATAGGGGCAGGCACGGTAGTGTAGTGGTTAGCATAATGTTATTACAGCGCCAGTGACTCGGGTTCAATTCCGGCTACTGTCTGCAAGGAGTTTGTATGTTCTCCCCGTGACTGTGTAGGTTTCCTCCAGGTGCTCCGGTTTCCTCCCACATTCCAAAGATGTACGGGTTAGGAAGTTGTGGCCATTCTATGTTGGCACTGGAAGCGTGGCGACACTTGTGGGCTGTCCCCAGAACACTCTATGCAAAAAGATGCATTTCACCGTGTGTTTTGATGTATGTCTGACGAATAAAAATTATCTTATCTTAAAATTATCAGAGGCATAGATAGAGTAGACAGTCAGTATCTTATCCCCAGGGTAGAAACGTTGAATACTTGAGGACATAGCTTTAAGGTGAGAGGGGGGAAGTTTAAAGGAGATGTGCAGGGCAAGTTTTTACGCAGAGAGTGGTGGGTGCCTGGAGCGGGCTGCCAGGGGTGGTGGTGGAGGCAGATACGATAGAGGTGTTTAAGAGGCTGTTAGATAGACACATGAAAATGGAGGGATATGGATTGTGTGCAGAAGGGATTGGTTTAATTTGGCATCATGCTCAGCACAGACATCGTGGGCTGAAGGGCCTGTTCCTGTGCTGTACCATTCCATGTCCTATGTTCCATTCCAGCTGAGGATCCCACTCCACTGATTCAGGCTCTGACAGGGAGAGTCTATGTCCACCTACAAACAACCTTAGACCAGGGTGGGCAAGTGGCAAATTACTGTTGTGTCCCACAAGGACCTGTGCCAATGACCATCCCCAACAAGGTTCATACAACTATTGGACTTTATCAATTACCACTGTCCACTCCCTCACCCTCAACATTCTAGGCACCGACACTGAACAGAAACTGAACCTCGAGATTTGTGTGTCTGCAAGAGCCCATGTCCTGAAGTTCCATCATTTATGAGACACAAGTCAGGGCTGTTAGGGAAAACTTTCTCCACTCTGCAGATGGGGATCCAAACACAATGAAGATCCTCAACTTAATTCACGTGGCTGAAGATTCCCTCTCTACTCCCCTGAACACTCACTGCTGGCACAGTGGGGCTGCAGGGTGCACCGACCAATACGCGGATGGGAGTAACCTGTCCAGGTTTCCTACACAACAGAAGGAAAGCCTCAGTTTCTACCCCACCCACCCGGGTCATTCTCTCTTCTCTCCTCTTCCGTCAGGCAGAAGGTACAGGAGCCTGAGGGTACACACCACCAGGCTCAAGGACAGCTTCTACCCCATTGTGATAAGACTATTGAATGGTTCCCCTATACGATGAGATGGACTCTGACCTCATGATCTACCTTGTTGTGACCTTGCACCTTATTGCACTGCACTTTCTCTATAGCTGTGACACTTTACTCTGTACTGTTATTGTTTTTACCTGTATTACTTCAATGCACTCTGTACAAATCCAATATAACTGCACTGTGTAATGAATTGACCTGTATGATCGGTATGCAAGGCAAGTTTTTCACTGTACCTCGGTACAAGTGACAATAATAAGCCAATACCAATACCAGCTAGCAGAACATGGGCAGCAACCAATTGGACACTGTGATATCTGCACAGAGCCTCACACGTCACACACCATCCTGACTTGGAGATACCTGCCACGATGTGGACACTGAGTCACAGTGATGGAACCTCCTGCCCAGCAACACTGAGGAAGTTCCTTCACCACAAACACAACACAGGGCGAGGAAGGTGACTGTTCACCAGCTGGGAATGATCCTCACCTGCTGACCCCCCAGAGATGCTTGCATCCCATTAATAATTCTGATAAAGTAGAATTGGAGGATCCATAGTAGCATCAATTCCAAAGTGCCATCCTTTTATTGCTGATCAGCTCAAGGTTGTGAACAAGGAGAGCATGTAGAGCAACACACTGAGCAGCTTCATACATCTAATCAGTGGCAAACCCATCAGACTCACGTAGGTCCTTGTCCCTGCCTCCTGCATGATGCTCATGGTATAATGTCCACTCAATGATGCCCCAATGGTCGTAGACAATGGGTTGCAGACCAGCCCCTTGCAATGGAGGAGGCTGCAGATGCTGGTGACAGATGGTCGTGGGTAGCACTGGACCTAGGTAGCTCAGCTTTGCTCTGAACCACCTTGCTATGAGTGGCAGCAGTCTACTCCAACTAGTTGATTGGTGGCAGATAAGGTGCCATGTTGGGGCTACCTGAATCCAGCACATGAGGTGAGTGGGTGTGACAACAAATGTGAGCCCAGCAGCATCCGTGAAGATCTCCAAGTGGTTTCTGTGGTGGTTGACCTCATTCTTACCCCCAGCTTCTCCTCCATGACCTGCCGCTGCTGGCAAGAGACGTGTGCTACCTTCTCTGGCACAAGAAGACTGGAAGAAAGTTAATGAGTACATAGAAAGAGCGGTGGAGGTAGAAACCCTCACCACATCTAAAATGTACCTGGACAGGCAATTGTAGATCAGGTGATGGATGCTGGGAAGGTCTACGTGGCAGGTGATGGGCGTTGGGAAGTAGGAATAACAAATTGTTTCATTTTTGGCCAGAGTAGATATCTTGTGCATGTTTTTGTACCATATATTTCTTGGATTCTCCGACCGATGTCTTCATTTCACAATGGAGTTATGATGAGGAACAATTACACATCTCCCACAGGATGTCTCCTAGATCCTTCCGCAGTGGACCCCACAATATAATCCTGGTCACCTCTTCCTCTCCATTCTTGCATCTTTGAGTATCTTTTTTTTCTCTTCAGATGTCAATACATTTAAAGATTATCCATTACTTTCACAGAGCTTGGGTGGGGCAGAGTCATTTAGTGGGTTAAAGTTTAAATTCTGCTCCTCATGGTGAGGGAGAGGTTCGTGCGGAGAAAGGGCGTGTTCTAATGCAGACGTGGTCACACATCAGGGCGGCCAACCCTCCTCCTCTGAGTCTCCAGTACTGTAGTGCAGTCTGCCAGAAAATGCCTTCAGCAGTGCTGGTGGAGAAATCAGAGGGCGGTCAAAAAATGCTTTGGCTTCACTTTACTAACTCATTTGTAGTTCAAGAGAGCACTGGAGGTGAAGTAAGACTGTGTGATTATTCCTCATTTAGAGAACAGAGAGGCTGCCAGCTTTCCAACTGGCTGCGGGCAGGTAGGACATGGTAACGATAGGTGGGTTGCCCAACTATTATTGGAACCTGTGAGTGGGTTAATTCAAGGTGGGTGGGTCATGTGCCAGAAAAGCAGAGATACTTCCAGTGCTGGCAACCTCATTTCCCAGGTGAGTTACATCACAGTTGTACAGAGAGTGAAGACCTCCCTTAGCTCAGTCTACAGTGGAGCTATTAAAGGTGATGTCTCAGGTTCGATTCTGACCTCTGGCACTGTCTGTGTGGAGTCTGCACGTTCTCCCTGTGGCCACCTGGGTTTCCCCCACGTGCTCTGGTTTCCTCCCACATCCCAAAGACGTGCAGGTTACTGGGTTAATTGACCGCTGTAAATTGCCCCTAGTATGTGAGCGAGAATCCAGGTGGAGTTGACGGGAAGGTGGGGAGAATAAAATGGGATTAGTGTAGATGAGTGCCTAGAGGACCTGGTTCTGTGCTGAATGAACCCATACCTTTATATAGGAGGCATTCTGTGCTTTCTTAATTTAAGATTACTTTAATAAACCATATATGTCCTATCACATGGAGAAGTATTGCCAAAGAGGACAGCAGGAAGTAAAAGTCCCCAACAACCCCTTCCTGAACACTGTCCAGTGCCAATCTTTCCTTGGAGAAGGTCACTAACAGGTAGCAAGCTGCAACCCTGGAGTGACTCCCTTCCTTTCCTTCCATTCCAAGAAGGGGAAGGTCTGGGGCAATGTAACATTCTGCTTCAGACCAACACTCCTGACCTGCTCCTGGGTGGGATCACTGGAAATCGTAATCTGGAGAAGGTCAGAGCTCTATCAAACCTGATGCCTGGAATGGTGGGATTTTCCCAGGAAGAGTTGTTAAGCAGAATGGGCCGATATTCCAGAAGAATGAGAGCTGATCTCAATTAAATGTTCAAAGATTCTGACAGGACTTGACAGAGTGGATGTAATGTTGATATTTTCCTTCATTGGAGTGGCAAAAATTTGGGGTCATAGTCTCAAAATAAGTGAAAAGTAAATTGCTGGAGGAGCTCATTGGGTCGGGCAGCAGCTGAGGAGGCAGAGGGATGGTCAATGTTTCAGGACCAAGACTCTGCACCAGTCCTGACGTGGTGTCTCGACCCGAAACATCAACTATTGCTTTGCCTCCACAGATGCTGCCTGACCTGTTGAATTCCTCCAGCACTTTGATTTTTGCTCCACATCCCAGCATCTGCAGTCTCTTGTATCTCACTAAATAAAAAGCTGGTGTCGACGACAGAGGTGAGAATCAGTTTCTTTAGACTTCTCTCCCTAAGAGGCCTGTGGAGACTCAGTTGCTGAACACGTTCAAGGCGGCAAGGGATAGATTTTTAGATATGTAGTGAATTAAGGGATATGGGGTTAGTGCAGGAAAGTGACACTGAGGTACAAGATCAGCCATGATCTTATTGAATGTTGGAGCAGATGCAAAATGTGCATGGACAATCAAAACTCAGATACCTGCTCAGGAAGGAGAATGGGAAAACATCCAGAAGGAGAAAAAGTCTTAAACCCATTCAGGAGAAGATTCCTCTTGTGGAAGGGAAAGAGATCTCAGGTATTGAATGTCCTTCTGAATATGATGAATATGATTAGATCCCCACAACTACCTCCTTCTTAGAGGAATTCAACAAGTCAGGCAGCATCTCTGCAGGGATATGGACAGTCAACGTTTCAGGTCAAGACACTTCATCTGGGTGGAGAGCAGTGTGTTCAGAGGGGGTGAGGTTGGAGTGGGTGAGGGGAGTGATGAAGTCGAGACGGTTGGTGTCCTGTCTGCAGTTGGAAATGGAAAGATCCAAAGAGGGCAGAAGGCCAGAGGGGGTGTCCAAGAGGAGAAGGGGGCTTGAGGTGGGAGAAAGGGTCATCAGTGGGGAGGTGGGGAACCGTTGCTGAAGAAGTTGGCCCGGAGACGGAAGAAGAGCTTGACGTCATGGCAGGCGCGGAACTCACTGAGGCTAGTGAAGGTGATGCCCCCACTGAAGGATCTTAACCCAAAACGTCCACTGTCCACTTCCCTCTACAGATGCTGCCTGACCCACTGAGTTCCTCCAGCACCTTTGTGTTGCTCCAGATTCCAGCACCTGTAGTCTCTGGTGTCTGCCTCCTTCCTAGTCTTCCTGTCCTCGGATGTAGCAATGGGATTAACCCCTTGTGGGGTGGCATAGTGCATCAAATTAAGATTTCAGGTTTGGTTCCAGTCCTAGACATTATAGCAGTGTTGTGTTCCACCTTAATGCTGTTTGTGAAAATTGGGAACTATTATTGTTGTCCTCAGTGTAGGGTTCCACATTGATGCATTGCAAGATCCCACAGTTATCTTTGCAGCCTTTGATCTATGACAATATAAGTAACACTCTTCCACCCAGTTCATGTTCAAGTTTATTGTCACAGGCACACACACCCAGGGTATAAATGCCATGAAAATTAGCTTTTTGCAGCAACAACACTGTACGTTACACACATGACAAACATAAATTATACACAACCTACACCACAGAACCTGATGGCAGTGGGGATGAACCTTGAGCTGTGGGTCTTCAGGCTTCTGTACCTCCTGCCTGATGGCAGCAGTGAGAAGAGGATGTGGCCTGGATGGTGGGAGTCCTTAATGATGGATGTTGCTTTCCTGGGACATCGACTCCTGTAGATGTCCTCAATGGTGGGGAGAGCTGTACCCGTGATGGAACTGGCTGAGACCACCACTATGTGTAACCTCTTGCATTGCTGTGCATTGGAGTTTTCCCATATCCAGGTTGTGATGCAACCAGTCAGGAGGCTCTTCACTGTACATGTGTAGAATCTTGGAACCAGGGAGTGCTGCTACCGAATGAAGGGTTGCAGCAGCGATGGACACGTTGGGGATTGGAAGGAACTCCCGGGGATCAGACGGATTTGAGCAGGCTGGTGGAAGAACAGTTCCCACACAGTTGATGTTCTCTGTGCATGGAGACAGGCACCCCTGGCAGGAGGTTACCAGGGAGGTCTCCAAAGGACGTGAGTGCAGTCTCCAAATGTCTGCACAGTGGGAAGGTCTGCAGTGCAGTCAGTAGCCTGTGCCTTCCCATGCAGCTGTTGGCCTTGTCTTTCATGGGTTGGGGAGATGTTTTTGAAGAAGCCTTGGCCAGTTGCTGCAGTGTATTTGTTAATAGAGCAGTTATAGTGTACCGATAGTGCTGGGAGAGGATGGAGTGATGGATGTTATACCAGTCAACCAGGCTGATACAAATCTGCTGGTTTATTTGTGGGAAATATTTCTCAACTTAGATACCAGTTCCTAGATTTTGATGAGGATTTTTCAATGGAAGCAACTTTGTCATATCCAAAGCTGCTGCCAAGGTATTAAAGGTGCGAAAATCTTTCCTCATATTGAGTGTTTAATTCTCTCTTGGTATATAGGTGTCACTGGAAATTTTGTTCATTGGCCATCCCATGTTCCCCTTGAGAAGGTGTTGGCAGGCCACCTTTGTGTGGTGAAGCTCTTCCCACAGTGTAGGTTGGAGGGGGAGTGGCAGGATTTGATCCAACTGTGGTGAAGGAATTCCAGGTCAGGATGGGGAGGGAGTTGGAGGGGAGAACCTGCAGGTAGTCTCCATGTGCTTTCTGCCTTTGCTCTTCCAGACCATGGAGGTCATGGATTTGGAAGAGTTGTGCCGTATGTGTTGTAAGTGGTATACACAACAGAACAGTTATGCTGGGGAATGCTTAGGCTGATGGATTCAAGAGGGTTGTATTGTCCTGGATGGTGCCAATCTTCTCAATGATTGGAACTTTATTGACCATGACTGGTTCTATGATGGGACCCTTCAGAGCACATCAACAGAGGGTAAGCTGTTTTGTTCCCCATCAGTTCTTGCCTTCAGTCAACATTTTATCCAATTGTGCTCTGTCCCAAGAGTTGTTGTGTCTATAACACAATGTAAGTATGCTTGCTTTGCCTACATTAGCTTGGCTCAGCTCCTGCTATTTTCAGTGGTTTAGTTCTTTATACTTGGCACGAGATTTAACTGTTTACATTTCTTGCGCCAGGCACAAGCATTTAATTATATAATTTCTAAGACTTGCAAGTGATGTGTAAATGTTAACAAACTCGCAATTTAAAGGAGTGAAAATTGGATTTTAAAGATTTTTTGTTTTGTTCAGGGAAGGGAGCCATAGTGCTGTCTGAATAGCATTAAGTGTGTGCTTAAACCACTCTGTAAAGTTTATCTCTTCCACCAGGTTTTTGGTCACCTGTTTAAGTGTCCCATTATGTGGCTCTTTATTAATTACTGTTACTGATTGCGCTTGTGAAGTTTACTGTGCTGGAGGTGACATTCACTGTAAAACCCAGTGTATATATTGTACCTGCATATAGTTCAACAAACAAACTGTTGGAGGAACTCAGTGGGTCAGGCAGCATCTGTGGAGGGAAATGGACAGTTGACATTTTGGGTCGAAACCCTACATCTTGCTGTAGACCTCTACTCTCCTTCCACACACCCAAACCTGTACATAGTTGCTTCCTCCTTTTAGGGAATTCTAGGAAAATACATTTCTTGAAATATCCCCAGCTGCTTTCTGCAAACTGTTCTTGATCCATATGACTGAGGATTGTTTACTTCATGGTGCCCAGCATGGGAAAACCTATTCCCAGACCATGGGGTTGGAAATAAAACCAAAAATATAATGCTGGAAACATTGAACAGATCAGGTAGCATCCGTGGATAGAACGGGGAACTTCTTCAAAGTCATTTTTCTTGGGAGAGGGGAGGCAGTCAACAGGAAATGGACCAAGGGTTGACATTACTCTGACTGCCTAAAACTCAGACCCTTCTGATGCAGGGTTTCGACCTGAAACGTCGGCAATTCCTTTCCTCGACCCACTGAGTTCCTCCAGCAGATCGTGTGTTGATCTCTATTACTGTACCCTCCACTGCCCCCTTTCCCCCAATGCTACATCCATAACGTCTTCCATGCTGACAGCTGTCCGAGATTCCGACCAGTTCTGTCCCCGTGAACAAACAGGGTTCACATTGCTCCACCTCTCGAACCATCAGCAAATACTAGCCATGACTTTGAGTCTATTCCTTCAGCATTTTTTTTGCTTGTTGACAGGAATGGTTAACGTCCATCTGAACTGGTGAATTGGCCAGATATGGAAACAGAGGAGAGTTACAAAGATGCTACCTGGGTTGGAGAGCATGTCTTCTGAGGGGAGGTTGAGAGAGTTAGGGCTTTTTTCTTTGGAGCGACGGAGGATGAGAGGAGACTTGATAGAGGTGTATAAGGTTATGAGAGGCATGGACAGAGTGGACAGCCAACACTTTTTCCCCAGGGCGGCAATGGTCAGTACTAGAGGTCACCCATTTAAGGTGCGTGGAGGAAAGTTCAGGGGAGATGTCAGAGGTGGGTTTTTTACACAGAGAGTGGTGGTTGCCTGGAATGCACTGCCGGGGGTGGTGGTAGGGACCAATACGATGGGATCATTTAAGAGACTATTAGATAGGCACATGGATGAAAGAAAAATAGAGGGTTATGGGAGGTGAAGGAGAGAGGGGGATAGATTGAATGGGGATAAAGTTTATATATAACTTTATATATAAAGTTTATAAGGTTTATGTAAGGTTTATATAACACCGTGGGCTGAAGGGCCAGTACTGTGCTGTACTGTTCTATGTTCTAAATAAATAGTGAAAAAAAAAGGAATAACGAGGTAGTGTTCATGGGTTCATGGACTGTTCAGAAGTCTGATGGCAGAGGGGAAGAAGCTGTTCCTGAATCATTGAGTGTGGGTCTTCAGGCTCCTGTACCTCCTCCCTGATGGTAATAATGAGAAGAGGGCACGTCCCGGATGGTGAGGGTCCTTAGTGATGGATGCCGCCTTCTTGAGGCACTTCCTCTTGAAGATGTCTTCAATGGTGGGGAGGTTGTGCCTGTGATGGAGCTGGCTGAGTCTACAACCCTCCGCAGCCTCCAAAGTCAATTTACTTTGAAAACAGATTCTATTTAAAGAGCAAAGAAGGCAGAAACTCCAGCGACATCTCCCTACACAAACTCCTGAAAAATGCAGTAAATAGAAGATAGTTACATACAAGTTATGTGTAAACCCAGTCTCATTCAGATTCTGTGTGGACACCAAGCTTAACTGACAAGACTATCCAATTGTGTTGACCATTGGTAGCGAGAGTAATGTCGGTTTATGAGCCCTCTCAGTGAAGGAGATCAGACGGCCAAATTGATTTTGCTGAGGCACTGACGAAGAGGTGGCATGTGTTGACTCACCCCACAAAATGTAAATAAGCCAGCAATACCAGAGAACAACTTGCTCAGCTATGTTCTTGCCATCTTGGATGGTTAATGTGCTGAATTAGCTCGAGCTCCAGATATTTTATTTAATTATCTTGTTAATAATTGATAACATTTTCTATTACAATTATCTGTCAGCACAGCAGTAAGATGGAGCAATTTTTGGTTTGGGGGAAGGGAAGTGGGAGCTTTGAATGTCAACAATTCTCGCTTTCTCCATTGCATGAATGCAAGGAGGTTCTCTGACGCAACGTCAAACAAGGCTCCTCTTTAATGGTGGTGGGAGCATCCTGGTTAACGATTTACACCTCTAGTCAGTTTCTTTCTCTGAGCCTGTGTGTACCTGTTCTTTGCAAAGAGGAAGACTCACAGGACGGCTTCTATCCCACTGTTATAAGAGGATTGAACTGTCCCCTAGTACGATATGATGGACTGTTGACCTCACAATTTACCTCGTTATGACCTTGCACCTTATTGTCTGCCTGCACTGCACTTTCTCTGTAACTGTAACACTTTATTCTGCATTGTTTTCCCTTGTACTATCTCAATGCACTGTGTAATGAATTGTTCTGTATGACCGGATGCAAGACAAGTTTTTCACTGTAGTTTGATACATGTGACAATGGTAAACCAATTTACATTGAGGTAATTTCTATGAGCCAGCCCCATTTAGCTAACCTAGAGACTTGGTTGAATGTGCAGGGACCCTGGGGTTAAGCCTTGTCCTCCCATTAACTCTTGGGCACATAAGTGTAAAGAAAGAAAGACTTGTATATTGAGACATCCTAAAATGTTTTATGTAAAACAAAGCACTATTGAAATGTTGTTCCAGTTGAAAAGTGGGAGCCAATTTATGTACAGCAAGCTCCCTTAAATAGCTCACTCACTTGCGTACATGTGCACGTACACACACACACACACACACACACACACACACACACACACACACACACACACACACACACACACACACACACACACACACACACACACAATCAGATGCACCCACATACATACTACAGACTGCCAGGATCCTTCTAATTGTTGACAATGCAATTAAGCTGTGAGTGGTGAAACAGGCTCCAGAGAGGCTGAGTGGTCTCCTCTAGTTCCTGAATGGCACATGTTCTGAGTTGAATGATCTTTGATACATAACGATTAGTGTCGGTATGGATTTGACTTTTCTGGTCTCTTAGAACATAAACAAAGGGTATAGTTTGCCCAGGGAGGCCAGCTGGACTTTGGACAAAGCTACAAAGTGATGTCTCTGGGCCTGTACTCGATGGAGTTCAGAAGGATGAGGGGGGATCTCATTGAAACCTACCGGATACTAAAAGGCCTGGATAGTGGATGTGGACAGGATGTTTCCATCAGTAGGAGAGTCTAGGATCCGAGGGCACAGCCTCAGAATAAAGGGGTGTTCCTCTAAAACTGTGAGGAGGAATTTCTTCAGCCAGAGGGTGGTGAATCTGTGGAATTTGTTGCTACATAGGGCTGTGGAGGCCAAGTCATTGGGTGTATTTAAGGCAGACGCTGATAGGTTCTTCATTGGTAAGGAGTTTAAGGGTTACAGGGAGAAGGCAGGAGAATGGGGTTGAAAAAAATCAGGTATGATTGAATGGCAGAGCAGACTTGATGGGCTGAATGGCCTAATTCTGCTCCTATATCTTATGGTCTTATCATACGAGTTGGTCTGCTTAGAATTCTATTTTACCTGCAAGTGGCTCAAGGGGAGTTCTTTGTCCACCACTTATCCACAACACTTCTCCTCATCTCAGTAGCTGGTCAAAATTACAGTCCCTTCTTCTAATGGCTGACGGTTGGTGTGGAGTCTCATTTAAGAGTGGTGGACTGAAATGCTGGTTTTATCTGCCTCTTCCCCTCCCCTTTACCCTCTTCCCTGCTTTCCCTCATGGCTGAGAAGATTACATGCTAAGCTGGAAAGGCAAGGGATGGTGTCTTTAAATGCGTTGGGTTTTCTATGTCTCAATCTCAATTCCCAGCGGAAGTCCATGATTCAAGACTGCCCTCAATCGTACGGCTAATTGGCAGAGTTAGCACTGTGGACTGATCCCTGCTACGAGCTGTACTGAGACTTGCCAAACTGTTATCACTTAGGACCTAAGCCTTAGCAATTGCAAAAATAGCATTAGTAGATTTACTGAAACCATGACTATCTACTTTTTTAAGGCAGCAAGGGAATTAGATTTTGCTGTAGTCTGACTCTTCTGTTAAAGCAGCAAGAATAACTAAATAAAACCTGTAAAGTTATTTAAACTGGCAGTTCATTTTCAGTCTCTTAAGCAACAAATGTGGCTGATTATTTTTTTGTAAAAATCTATTATTTGCTCCAAATTAATTAGCATTCATGAGATATTTGTAATTCTTTCTCATGCTGTTAGATTTGATGTTACCTGGGTCTATTTGAGTTGCTTTTTTTGGGCCTAAGGAGATATCCAAGGATGTCAGCTGATGTCTCCATATATGCATTTATAAAGCACCATATTTTCCATAGCAAGGCACTTCACAGATACAACATCAATCAAAGTCTGTTGCATGATGTGCGTAGTCATTGAGAGTTGCAGAGCAGGGAGAAAAAGTGGTTAAAAAGCACATGGAATTCTCAGCTTTGTAAATACGGGCACAGAGTACAAGAGCAGGAAAGTCATGATGAACGTTTTTAGAACACTGGCTTGGGCACAAATTAAGCATTGTGCCTAGTTCTGGCAGCCAATGTTAGGCAAGATGTAATGGCTTTGGAGAGGGTGCAGAAGAGATTTATTGAACCGATTCCAAGAACGAGGGACTTTCGTAAATAGACTAGAGAAGCTGAGGCTGTTCTCCTTGGAACAAAGAAGGTTGTGAGAGGATATAATAAGGGTATTTAAAATCGTTAGGGGTTCAGAAACTGTTCCTAATGATGGAGAGTGATTGGCAAAAGAATCAAGAATAACATGAAGAAAAGCATGTTATTACACAGTGAGTAGTTAGGGTCTGGGATGCCAGGATGATTAGAAGAGGCAGATTCATTTATCAGGACCTGGGAGTCATCTACCTCCAACTTGGGATGGGGTGTGACTTAGAGGGGACACCTGCTGTCCTTGTCTTCCTTGGTGGTAGGAGTTGTGAGTGTGGGAGGTGCTGTTGGAGCAGCCTGGGTGGGTAACTGCAGTAGTTTCTGTAGATGATGCATGCTGCAGCACCGCTGCTGGAGGGAATGAATGTTGGGGTGGTGGATGGGGTGCCAGTTGAGTGTGCTGCATTGTGTCGAGCCTCTTGTGTTCCTGGCACTGCACACATCCAGGCAAGTGTTCCATCACAGTCCTGATGTGATGGTAGAAAGGCTTTAGGGTGTCAGGAATTGAGTCCGTTGCCATAGGATACCCAGCTTCTGACCTGCTCTTGTAGCCTTGGTACTTATGAGGCTGATCTGTTGAGTTTCTGGTCAATAGTGACCCTCAGGATGCTGATGATGGGGGACTCGGATGGTACTGCCATTGAAAGTGAAGGGTATGTAGTTAGACTCTCTCTTGTTGGAGATGGCCATCGCCTGGAACTGTAGAGGCATGAATGTCACTTGCCGCTTTTGAGCCCATGCTTAACTTGTCTTGGTCTCGCTGCACTGTTTCACTTGCGGTTGTGAATGGAATTAACACTGTGCAGTCATCAGCAAACATCCTTCCATCTGACCTTGTGATGGAGGAAGGGGCATTGATGAAGCACCCAGGACACTGCCCTGAGGAACTCCTGTAGTGGTGTCCTGGAGCTGAGATGATTGACCTTCAACCACTGCTGCCTTTCCTCCCTGATGTCCATTGACTTCTGTTTTTAACAAGTGGCCCTGATACTAAACACGTTCAAATGCTGCATTGATGTCAAAGATAGTTAACCCACCTCTAGAATTCTGCTCTCTGATCCATGTTTTGACCAAGACTGTAATGAGGTCTGAAGCTGTGTGTTCTGGTGTAACCCAGACTGGGTATTGGTGGGAAGTAAGTGCCAACTGATGCGCTGTTGATGACAAATTCTACCACTTTCTGGTGATTGAGAGCAGACTGATTGAGCAGTAATTAGCCAGATTGGATTTATATTTCCATATTTCCTTACAACAGTGAAGGAGGCCATTTGGCCCATCCAGTCGATGCCAGTTCACCAAGCAATGCCACTGTCCAAATAATTTTCCTACAAATTCTACCATCCATCGATACTAGGGGATAATTTACAGCGGACAATCAACCCACCAACCTGCACATCGTTGGAATGTGGGAGGAAACCGGAGCACCCGGGGGAAACCTACGGGGTCACGGGGAGAACATGCAAACTCCGCACAGACAGGGGCCCAAGGTCAGGACTTGGAGGTGTGAGGCAGCAGCTCTATTAGCTCTGCCACTGCTTTTGTGAGCCAGACTTACCTGGGTAATTTCATATGTTGTCAGGTAGTTGACAGTCTTAATCACATAGCACAGAAACAGGCCCTTCGGCCCAACCGGTCCATGCCGACCAAACTTCCCATCCAAGCTAGTCCCATTTGCCTGCATTTGGTCCATATCCCTCTAATCCTTTCCTATCCATGTACCTGTCCAAGTACATTTTAAATGTTAATATAGCTGCTTCAAGCATTTCCTCTGGCAGCTCGTTCCATATAAGGGCGACTGTCTGGGTTAAAAAGTTGCCCTTCAGGTTCCTATTAAATCTCTCCCCTCTCACCTTAAACCTGTGCCCTCTAGTTCTTGATTCCCCAACCCTGGGAAAAAGACTGTGCGCATTCACCCTATCTATTCCCCTCATGATTTTATACACCCATTGTATCTGTACTGTACTGTACCAGTGTTGTATCGTACCGGAACAGCTTGGTCAGTGTTATTATAACCGGAAAAGGGGGAGAGAGTCCCGGGAGTGTGTGGAACACTCTGTCCCTTAAGGTTTTGTGAATCAGTTGGCTTTCTCCCACAGTATGCCTCCTTTTGTTTTCTCTTTCTGATAGGTTCTAGTTCACAAGTTGTCCGAGGAACTCGGGAAAATGGCTGATCTGATTTGACCTTCAATAACTTCAAACTGTTCCTTGCGGAGGCAAACCATATTTGGACGCTGTTATTTAGATTTCTTTTCAAAGAAAATCTGTCAAAATAGCACAATCATTTTTACTCCCTGAGACAGTGGAAATTTTAAAAATTATATGAAAATTGTCTTCCAGCCTCCTCAGTAAAATGCAACAATTTCCATAATTTTTATTAAATCCTGGAGTGAGATAGCACAGAGAGAGAGGCCATTTAGCCCATTATGCATGTACTAGCTCTTTGGTTGACCAATCCTTTTAGTTTCACTGTCTGACTCTTCCTCTAATGCTCTGTTATTTATTTTCCTAAAGTGTTAATTAAGTGCTTTTCTGGAAGCTCCTGCTGGATCTTCTTCCACCAGACAGCAAGCCCCAGGCCATGGTGACTAGCCTTATGAAAGAAAATTCCTCTCTTTGGCTCTTTATTGTGTTCCCCTTCACCTTGTACTCATGTCCTCTGGTTTCTGAACCTTGGTTTCAATCTGTTTATTTGCTTCATCAAAATCATTCATGATGGGCTTGGTTTCCTTGGAAAACTGAAGGGAGATTTAACTATGAGAGTGTAAACCGGAAAGACCTAATTCCCTGAACAGAAAGGTCAATAATGAGGGGGTGGGGGGTGGGGGGGGGGCGGAAGGTTTTTGTGAATTGCGAGATGCATTAAAGGGGAGCTGAGAGATAATTATTTCACTCAACAATGATCATTTCCTCCTGTGTCCCAGAGACGTGCGGGTTGCTAGATTAATTGGCCTCTGTAAATTGCCCCTACCCTGTAGGTGAGTGATGGAATATAGTTGATGGGAATAAATTGGGTTTGGGTAGGATTAGTGTAAATGGATGTTTGATGGCCGGCATGGACTTAGTGGGCTGAAGGGCCTGTTTCTGTGCTGTATGACTGTCTATGAAATGGAGGGGGTCTGCTTCAAAGTGGAGGAAGCCTCCAGACATTGCCAAAATAACTGGATGAGCACAGGAAGAGCTGTGACCTTAGGGGTATGGGCTAAGAACGAGGAAGATTAACCAATAGTCCATTTTCTTTGGCTTGTGTGGACATGATGGGCTGAATGGCCTCTGTCTAACTTGTACATTTCTAAGATTTTGGCACACTCCAACTATACCTCTGCCCAATGAATATAACAGTCAGGATGTTATGTTGCAGCTGTATAAAACTTTGGTCAGGCCAATTTTGGAGCCCTGTGTGCAGTTCTGGTCGTCCCATTACAGAAAGGGTGTGGAGGCTTTGGAGAGGGTGCAGAAGAGGTTCACCAGGATGCTACCTGGATTACAGGGCAGGAGCTATAAGGAGAGGTTGGACAAACTTGAGTTGTTTTCTCTGGAGCAGCTGCGGCTGAGGAGAGACCTGATAGAAGTTAATAAAATTATGAGAGGCACAGAAAGGGTAGACAGTCAGAGGCTTGTTCCCAGGGTGGAGATGTCAAATACTAGAGGCTATAGCTTTAAGGTGAGAGGGGGAAAGTTTAAAGAAAGTTTACGAGGCAAGTTTTTTTTTATATAGAGAGTGGTGGGCCACTGGAATACACTGCAGGAGAAGTGGTGGAAGCAGATACGATAGTGGCATTTAAGAGGCTTTTAGACAGACACATGAATATGCCGGGAATGGAGGGAGATGGATCATGTGCAGGTAGAAGAGATTAGTTTGGTTTGGCATCATGCTGGCACAGATAAGGTGGGCCAAATGGCCTGTTCCTGTGCTGTACTGTTGTGTGTAATACCAGCTTTTCCAGATTCTGTCCATGCCGATATAGACTTCTTATTGCTGGCTCATCTTTTCTGCAGCTTCTTAAACTCATTGACATCCTTCCTAAACTGTGGTGAGCAGGTTCTGCAGAATATTCAAATGGAAGGCCAAGCTGTGATTTATGTTTTGCCAATTATTTTTTTTCCTTCTGATGTCACCAGCCCCAGCAATGACCTAACTTGCAAAAGCCTACAGTGGAATTGTAGGGAAATGCGTTAATGAGCTCCCTTCATTTCTCCACTGACCTCCTCCACCACTTCCCATCCTAAAGCTGCTTCTAAGAGCTCTCTGCTCTCCGAAGAGACTGCAGAAATCCCTTGACTCTGCTTCCCCAACCGCACAGTCAGAGAGAAGAGAGTGGGCAGAATAATAGCAGAAAGCTGTACTTGTAGCTTTGTGCCTCTTCATATCGTGAATCACTATCTTCAAACGAGGATGAATCACAATAAACCAAGCAGCTTCCAAGAAGCTAACAATGTAAAATGAGATATTAAATATGGAACAATAACTACCAGAAGGCTTCAGATGACCTCATTTAAATTCTGTTGTAAGCTTGCACACAGAAACTTAGCCTCCAATAGTTTTAAAATATGTGTATTTAAATGTCTCATCTGAAATGTCTCATTCTTGTTCAGGCCCTGAGTCCTTTGAGGAGGTGACATTTTCGGGTGCAAAGGGATGGTTTATCATTAGCTATGATTACATGCATTGTAGGGGAATGGTATAGAAGGACTTGGGGATTGTAAATGTTACTGCGATGTTCAGGCAAAAGGAAAGAAAAACCACTTGGGAACTCCTGGCTGTGACCAGTTAGTCTCCAACAATTTATGAAAATTACCCTGGTTCTGGGAATTTCAGATTGAATTCCAGTTCCTAACATGAGGAAAGGCTAAATACACACAATGATCACCCTTCACGTGAGATTTCTTCCGTGAGTTAAGTGTGCGCTGAAATACAGGTCCTCCCCAGCTTATGAATGCCCAACTTATGTACAGCTCGTACATGCAAATGAGCATTTGGGAGACGGGCAGGATGGATTTCCTGGCTGCTGGAGTCTTCTGCTGGGTGGGAACATTGATTGCGGCCGCATTTCCGACTTGTGAACCGTTCGGATTACAACTGAAGGGAACCCTGCCGTAACCTGGGGAGACCTGTGTGTTCACAAACTTTGCAAGTGAAACTTGATTCATCTAATGTTGGTTTCAGAAGGAGATCTGAACACCACATTGATGTTCAGCGCACACAACAGAAGACATATTTCTACCAAGTTTTGTCTTAGATTTTTGACATCAGTGGAATATTGGACGATAAGAACATCGTAAAGAGTCATAGAGCAATACGGCACGGATAAAGGCCCTTCGGTCCACCCAGTCCATGCTGACCATGGTTCCCACCCAACTAGTCTCCATTTCCTGCGTTCAGCCCATATCCCTCCAAGCGCCGCCCCTCCATGTACCTATCCAAGTGCTTCTTAAATGATACCAATGTACCTGCCTCACCCACTTCCTCTGGCAGCTCGTTCCATATACCCACCACCCTCTGTGTGAAAAAATTGCCCCTCAGGTCCCTTTCAAATCTCTCCCCTCTCACCCTAAACCTATGCCCCCTAGTTTTGGACTCCCCTGCCCTGGGGAAAAGACTGTTACCATCCACCTTGTCTGTGCCTCTCATAATTTTAAACACTTCTATAAGGTCGGCCCTCATTCTCCTATGTTCCAAGGAATAAAGACCTAGCCTGGCCAACCTCTCCCTATAACTCAGGCCCTCTTGTCCTGGCAACATCCTCGTAAATCTTCTCTGCGTTCTTTCCAGTTTAATCACGTCTTTTCTATAATAGGGTGACCAAAACTGTACACAGTACTGTTATGTCTTTGCACTGTACTGCTGCCACAAGGCAACA
This sequence comes from Pristis pectinata, assembly GCF_009764475.1. NCBI lineage: Eukaryota > Metazoa > Chordata > Chondrichthyes > Rhinopristiformes > Pristidae > Pristis > Pristis pectinata. Next base: position 2,786,401 of record NC_067435.1, on the reverse strand, counting down.
AATTTCACGTCATATGTCAGTGATAATAAATCTGATTCTGATTCAAGTGTGACCTCACCAACGACTGCAACATAATGTCCCAGCTCCTATACTCAGTGCCCTGACTGATGAAGGCCAGTGTGCTAATCCCCCTTTTCACCACCCTGTCTACCTGTGATGCCACTTTCAATGAACTGCACACTTGTACTCCTAGGTCCCTCTATTCCATTACACTCCTTAGTGTCCTACCATTCGCAGTATAAATCCTATGCTGTTTTGACTTTCCAAAATGCATTACCTTGATGTTCCATCGCAGTAACATTTACAATCCCTGAGTCTTGGGCATCATTTGCCTACATTGCACGTCACCCCAGAAGATATAATCCACTTCAGGGTAAATGGATCTTAGAATGGGCACACGTTGTTTGTGTCGAGTGTGGACTGTTTCACTTTGTGTGAAATCCAACATCAAAACAAGTTCTATGGAGAATAATGTTGAGAAACGTGAAAGATTTAAATAAAAGACAGAGGGTCTGGAGAAGCTGTAATTCAGGAGGAGGCTTCTCTCTGCTGTAAGTAACAGCAAGGCCCCAGTGCTGTCATAGCTACTAAACTTCAGAATTTTGTACAGGTTAATAGGAAATCAAACCCAGGTCTCTGACACAACAGCTGAGCAGTTTTAGCCTTCGAAGAGTTGATCCTCATTGCCAGTGATCCCACAGGGGTCAAAATAACCACCAGACTTAAGGACAGCTTCTACCCCACTGTGATAAGACTATTGAACAGTTCCCTTATACGATGAGATGGACTATGACCTCATGATCTACCTTGTTGTGACCTTGCACCTTATTGCACTGCACTTTCTCTGTAGCTGTGACACTTTACTCTGTACTGTTATTGTTTTTACCTGTACTACATCAATGCACTCTGTACTGACTCAACGTAACTGCACCGTGTAATGAATTGACCTGTACAATTGGTTTGTAAGACAAGCTTTTCACTGTAGCTCAGTACAAGTGACAATAATAAACCAGTACTAATACTCTCTGAGGGTGTAGCTCAAGAACTCAGACTTTCACATCACAATCTGTGCCGAGCTGTCCGACAACTGATTTACAATGGTACAGCAACCTCCCCCATGAAGAAAGTTGCTTCATAGAACATAGAACAGTACAGCACAGGAACAGGCCCTTTGGCCCACGACATGGTGATGGACTAATTAAACTAGTAATTAAAAGAATAACTAAACTGGTCCCGTCTGTCTACACAATGTCCACATCCCTCCATTCTCTGCACATTCATGTGCCTGTCTAAGAGCCTCTATCGTGTCTGCCTCCACCACCACCCCTGGCAGCACATTCCAGGCACCCACCACTCTCTCTGTATGTATAAAAAAATATGCCCTGCACATCTCCTTCAGAAAGGGTTCTTGCTCTCCGAGGCAAAAGGAGGAAGAATTGAAAGAAGAGAGAAGGAAGCCTCATCCGGTGGCTCGCTCCAGGAAGAAACATCTGCTCCAACACCGGTTTACTAGATCAGTGAATGTGGGGGACACCGCACTTGAGTCATAAGGATTCTGATGAAAGGTCCTTGACCTGAAAGGTTGTCTCCATGTCCCGCTCTATGGGTGTTGTGTTACTTTCTGAGTGCATCCAGCATTTTCTGTGTTTTAGATTTCTAGTACCTGCAGTTACAGAGTTACACAGCTCAGAAGCAGGCCCTTCAGCCCAACTCATCCATGCCAACCAAGGTGCTCACCTGAGCTCGACCCATTTGCCTGTGTTTGGTCTGTATCCTTCGAAACCTTTCCTATCCTGTAGTTCTTTGCTCCACTGGTAGAAACCATCCACGAATCGAGAGGTCACCGCTGCTGAGAGCGAGTGTGGTTCTGCTGTAGATCCAAGGGATCCACCACAACCTGAATCCAATTATGGAGTCATATAACACAGAGGTGGACCTTTTGGCCCACCACGGTCATACTGACCCTTTTGCCCATTAATCCCATTTGTTTGCATTAGGACTGTATCATTCTATACCTTGCCTATTTAAGTTTCTGTCTAAATATCCCTTAAACATAGTGATTGTGTCCGATTCCACCATCTCCTCTGGTAGAACATTCCAGATTTCAACCACTCTATGTCTGTAACAAAAGAAAATACCCCTCAGATCCCTTTTAAAACTCTTACTTCTCAAATTAAACACATGCCCTCTTGTTTTTGATACCCCTACCATAGGGAAAAGGATTTTGACTATCTTTCCAATCTATGCCTCTCATACCTCTATCGGGTCACCCCCTGGGCTCCTTGGCTCCAGGGAAAACAAGCCCAGCCTATCCAATCTCTCCCCTTAACTGACGTCCACCAATCCAGGCAACATCCTGGTGAATCTCCTCTGCACTCTCTCCAGCACAACCACATCCTTCCTATGGTGTGGTGACCAGAACTGCACACAATACCCCAAGCAGGTCCTAACCAGTGTTTTGTAATGTTCTAAAATAATGTCCCAACTCTTATATTCTGTGCCCTGACTCATGAAGACAAGCATGTCATGTGCCTTCTTCACCACCCTATCTACCTTGTTACGACTTTCAGGAAATGATGGACTTGGTCTTCGATGTCTCTGTGTTCATTGGTCGTTCTGAATGTAGATTCCTTGGAGTTCTTTGAAGCAGAGTAGGCAGTTCTGCTGTTGGCCCAGAAAATATTTCTTTCTCCAACATCCTCGGAAGGAGCCGATTAACTTATCCTTCATCTCATTGTGTTTGTTGGTCTTGTTAAAACTGAATTGTCGCCAAGGTGATAATCCAAAAGTAATTCATTGTGTTAGCACTTTGAGATATTCACTGTGACAAGGAATTATATAAACACAAGCATCATTTTTAGCTCCTTTTAATGTGAGTCCTTGAAAATTCTGAACAGAGGCCTAACCTGAATATTTTATCCTCTTTTTTTTCTCTCATGACTTGGACATTTCTCCAGGACTTAAGCCAGCTCTTTCCTTATTCATTTTGTGGGATCTAGGTATTGATACCAAGGCCAGCATTATCGCCCATCCTCACTGGAGGGTAACAAAGTGACCTCATTATTCAGGAAAGTCAGGGGAGGGAAAGCAGGAACCTACTGACCTGTTCACCTGATATTAGAAGTTGGGAAAATACTGGAATCAATAAGTAAGGATGTGATATCAAAACATTTAATATTTGGATTGAGATGAGTCAACATCACCTTATAAAAGGGAAATAATGTTTGACGAATCTCTAGGAGTTCTTTGAGGATGCATTTAGTTGAGTAGATGAAGGGGGAATGGTGGATGTGATGGACTTTCAGAAGGCTTTTGAAAAGGTCCAGCACTGGATGATCAAGGAAAAAGGATGGAGAACGTGTAATTGGGGTAATGTACTATAGTGGATTGAGGGTTGTTTACCAGGGAGAGAATAAGTGGCAGGAATAAATGGGTCCTTCTCATAGAGGTTAACTAGTGGAACCATAAGGAATGCTGCTTGGATCCCAAATGTTCATGATATCAATGATTTGGCTGAGAAGACCAAATGTATTATTTCTGGGTTTGCTGATGACATGAAACTAAATGGAAATGAAGGTGCAAAGAGGCTTCAACAGCACATCAGCTGAGTGAGAGGGCTACAACATGGCAGGTGGAAGACGAGATGGAAAATGTGAGGCCATCCAGTTCAGTGGAACACACTGTCAGCTGTGGTGGAAGAAGCAGGTACAGTGGTGGTGCTTAAGAGACTTTGAGGTAAATGAATATCTCTCTTCTCCCCTCCCCCATTGGGTAGAAGATACAAAAGCTTGAGAGAATGGACCACCAGACTCGAGAACAGCTTTTTATCCCACTGTTTATCAAACTCTTGATCGGACCTCTCATCGATCATGTTGGCGGAAAATAGTATTAATGGTAGGACTCTTGGCAGTGTGGAGGATCAGAGGGACCTTGGGGTCCAAGTCCATAGGACGCTCAAAGTGGCTGCGCAGGTTGACTCTGTGGCTAAGAAGGCATATGGTGTATTGTCCTTCATCAATCGGGGAATTGAATTTAGGAGCCGAGAGGTATTGTTGCAGCTGTATAAGTCCCTGGTCAGACCCCACTTGGAGTATTGTGCTCAGTTCTGGTCGCCTCACTACAGGAAAGATGTGGAAGCCATAGAGAGGGTGCAGAGGAGATTTACAAGGATGCTGCCTGGAATGCGGAGCATGCCCTATGAAAGCAGGTTGAGGGAACTCGGCCTTTTCTCCTTGGTGAGACGGAGGATGAGGGGGGGACCTGCTAGAGGTGTATAAGATGATGAGAGGTATTGATAGGGTAGATAGTCAGAGGCTTTTCTCCAGGGCTGAATTGGTGGCCACAAGAGGACATAGGTTTAAGGTGCTGGGGAGTAGATATAGAGGAGATGTCAGGGGTACGTTTTTTACTCAGAGAGTGGTGAGTGCGTGGAACGGGCTGCTGGAGATGGTGGTGGAGGCTGATACGATAGGGTCTTTCAAAAGACTGTTAGATAGGTATATGGAGCTGAGTAAAATAGAGGGCTATGGGTAAGCCTCGTAATTTCTAGGGTAGGGACATGTTCGGCACAACTTTGTGGGCCAAAGGGCCTGAATTGTGCTGTAATTGTTCTATGTTCTATATGCTAAAGATGCTTGATACTCCAATCTATCTTATTGTGGCCTTTGCACTTTATTTGTCTATCTGCACTGTGCTTTCTATGTATCTGTAACACTATATTCTGCATTCTGTTTTATTTTAACTACCCCTATGTAATTATGTATGGCATGCATGTAATTTCTATGTATGTAATTCCTCATACAAATGGAGGGTGCAATAGTTTGATCTAAAACCAGTATATTATGCCTAAACAAGGGAGACTACAATGGGATGAGGGAGCATTTGGCTAACGTATACTGGAAACAGGCTATATGGTGGGACAGTTCAGAAACAGTGGAAGACTTCCAAAGAGATTTTTCACGGTGCTCAACAAAAGTATATTCCAGTTAAAAGTAAGGCCAGTAAGGGTGGGGAGAGCCAGCCTCGGATAACTAAAGAAATGAAAGAAAGCATCAAGCTAAAAGCTCGTGCATACAAAGTCGCCAAGAGTAGTGGGAAACTGGAAGATTGGGAAACTTTAAAAAGCAACAGAGAACCACTAAGCAAGCAATAAGGAAAGGGAAGATGAAAGAAAACTAGCACAAAATATAAAAACAGATAGTAAAAGTTTTTATAATTATATAAAGAGGAAAAGGGCGGCTAAATTGAACATAAGTCCCTTGCAAGATGAGAAAGGGGAATTAATATTGGATAATGTGGACATGGCTGAGACCTTGAATGACTATTTTGTGTCAGTCTTCACGGTGGAGGACGTCTAATATACCAAAGAGAGATGTTATGGATGCAGTGGGAGGTGAGGACCTTGATACAATCGCTGTCACTAAAGAGGTAGTGATGAGCAAACTAGTGGGCCTAAAGGTAGACAAGTCCCCTGGTCCTGATGGGATGCATCCCAGGGTACTAAAAGAAATGGCAGAAGTTATAGTAGAGGTGTTCGTGATAATTTACCAAAATTCACTGGACTCTCGGCAGGTCCCGGCGGATTGGAAGACAGTGAATGTCACGCCGCTATTTAAAAAAGGATGTAGGCAAAAGACAGGTAACTATAGGCCAGTTAGCTTAAGGTCTGTAGTCAGGAAAATGCTTGAAGCTATCATTAAGGAAGAAATAGCGAGACATCTGGATAGAAGTGGTTCCATCAGGCAGACACAGCATGGATTTGAGAAGGGCAGGTCCTGTTTGACAAACTTACTGGAGTTCTTTGAGGATATAATGAGCGCAGTGGATAGAGGGGAACAGGTGGATGTTGTATACTTAGATTTCCAGAAGGCGTTCAATAAGGTGCCACATAAAAGACTTATCCCATAAGATAAGGATGTGTGGAGTTGGGGGTAATGTATTAGCATTGATAGAGGATTGGTTAACCAATAGAGGACGGGGAGTTGGGATACATGGGTGTTTCTCTGTTTGGCAATCAGTGGTGAGCGGGGTGCTGCAGGTGTTGGTCCTGGGCCTGCAACTGTTCACAATATACGTTAACAATTTGGAAGAGGGGACCGAGTGCAGCGTATCTAAGTTTGCTGATGACACTAAATTGAGCGGAAAAGCAAATTGCACAGAGGATGCGGAGAGTTTGCAGAGAGATATAGATACATTAAGTGAGTGGGCAAGGGTCTGGCAGATGGAGTACAATGTTGGTAAATGCGATGTCATCCACTTTGGAAGGAGAAGTAAAATATCAGATTATTATTTAAATGGTGAAAGACTGCAGCATGCTGTTGTGCAGAGGGACTTGGGAGTGCTTGTGCATGAATCACAAAAGGTTGGTTTGCAGGTGCAACAGGTTATCAAGAAGGCCTTCATTGCAAGAGGGATTGAATTTAAGAGCAGGGAGGTTGTGCTGCATTTGTACAGGGTACGGGTGAGGCCGCACCTGGAGTACTGTGTGCAGTTCTGGTCCCCTTACTTGAGAAAAGATATACTGGCTTTGGAGATGATGCAGTGGAGGTTCACCAGATTGGTTCTGGAGATGAGGGGGTTAGCTTATGAGGAGAGATTGAGTCGTCTAGGACTATACTTACTGAAATTCAGAAGAATGAGAGGGGATCTTATAGAAACGTATAAAATTATGAAAGGGATAGATAAGATAGAGGCAGGAAGGTTGTTTCCACTGGTAGGTGAGACTAGAACTAGGGGACCATAGCCTCAAGATTCGGGGAAGTAGACTTAGGATGGAGATGAGGAGAAACTGCTTTTCCCAGAGTAGTGAATCTGTGGAACTCTCTGCCCAGGGAAGCAGTAGAGGCTACCACAGTAAATATATTTAAGACACAGTTAGAAAGATGTTTGCATAGTAGGGGAATTAAGGGTTCTGGGGAAAAGGCAGGCAGGTGGATCTGAGTCCACAGCCAGATCAGCCATGATCTTATTGAATGGTGGAGCAGGCTCGACGGGCCAGATGGCCTCCTCCTGCTCCTATTTCTTATGCTCTGCCTGGATGGCATGTAAACAAAAGCTTTTCACTGTATCTCAGTACTCATGACAATAACAAATCAATACGGAGGGATATGGATTGTGTGCAGGCAGAAGGGATTAGTTTAATTTGCCATCACAAGGAAGATGTGCCAGCGTTTTTACTTTTTTAGAAGGTTAAGAAGATTGTCATCGAACACTCTTAACAAACTTCCACAGATGAATTGTTGAAAGAATCGTGACTGGTTACATCATGATCTGTTACAGCAATTCGAATGTGCAGGAATGTAAGAAGCTGCAGAGAGTAGTGGGCGCAGCCCAATACATCACAGGCACATCCCTCCCCACCATCGGTAGTATCTACAGGAGGAGCTGCCTCAAGAAGGCAACATCTATCATCAAAGATCCCCCCCCCATCCGGGCCATGCCATCTTCTCACAGCTACCATCAGGCAGGAGGTACAGAAGCCTGAAGTCCCACACCACCAGGTTCAAGAACAGCTACTTCCCTTCTACCATTTGATTCTTGAACCAATCCTCACAACCCTAACCACCATCTCCGTATAGCAACACAATCACCACTTTGACCACTTTAGGTTTTATTGCCCTAATTGTGTTTTTTCTTGTGTAATTTATGTTTAATTTATGTTTTACTTGTAAATGTTGTGTCTCTGATGCTCTGTGCCTGTGATGCTGCTGCAAGTAAGTTTTTCTTTGCACCCGTGCACACATGGACTTGTGCAGATAACAATAAACTCAACTTTGAAACTTTGATGTGTTCAGCGCAGGCATTGTGCTGTACTGTTCTATATTCCAAATAGAAATGTTGGGTGTTTTTTTTTAAATGGTGAGAGATTGGGAAATGTTGAAACTCAAGGGGGCTTCTATCTAGGTCACTGCAGATGTGGTGGGAAAGGCAAATGGTGCGTTGGCCTTTATAGCAAGAGTGGAAGAGAAAAGCCGTTGTACTACAATTATACGTCTTTGTTGTGACCAAATCTGGAGTATTGTATGGAATTTCAGTCTTTTTACCTGAATAACATATGTACCTCCGCTCTCACCCCCACCCCTCCCAGACCCAACAGGGATAGGGTCCCCTTGTCCTCACATTTCATCCCACCAGCCTACGTATCTAACACATCATTCTCCGCCACTTCCACCATCTCCAACGGGACCCCACTACCCCAAGCGCAAATTGGAGGAACAACACCTCATTTTCTGTCTTGGAACCTTGCAGCCTAACAGCATGAACATTGAATTCTCCCACTTTAGGTAATCCCCACCCCCTTTCCCCACAACCTCACCCCACCACCGTGCTTCCTCTCTTCTTCCCTCTCCACGCCTATCTCTCTTTCTTCTCCCCTTTCTTTTTCCTCTCTCTCCTTACCTCTGACCCATCCCCTGGTGGATCTGCTCTCCCCTCCTCCCCCGCACCTGCCTATCACTATCCCTTACCTGCATCTATCACAACCTTGTGCCCATCCCACCTCCCCTCTTTTGTCCAGCTATCACTGCTCTGCTTTTCCCTCCTATATATTGAGCTTCCCCTTTTCCTACCTTCAGTCCTGCTTTTCTCCACGGATGCTGCCTGGCCTGCTGAGTTCCTCCAGCATCATTGTGTTTTTCATCCAGATTCAGGCATCTGTCCCAAAATGAGGAGAAATCTCTTCATGCAGAGGTTGGTGAATGTTTAGAGTTTTCTAGCCTGGAGGGCAGTGGAAGATCATTCATTGATTATGGTCAGAACCAAGAGTGGTAGATTCCTGGATGTTCCTGGAATCGAGGGATCCTGAGTTTAGTGCAGGGAAAAGGCACTGAGGCAGAAGATCAGCCATGATCTTGTTCAGTAGCAGAGGAAGTTTGAGGCCAAATGGCCTTCTCCTGCTTCTACTTCTTATGCATTATATCCCTGGTTGCTCCTTTTATCCCCTTGTGAAGGTCAGCTGCTAGTGAGCTGCTGTCTGTGCGCTGAAGATTATCATCGTTCTTTTTTGTGGTGGATTGCCACAATTGCCGGGCTGTTTCAGAGAGCAGGTAAGAGTCAGCCACTTTAGCTGTTGCCGTGGAGTTACCTGTGAACCCGCATTTATTTTAAATCTTCCACCTGGATGAGGAAAGGCAACACCAATGCCAAGAAATGCTTCATAGCCACGGCTGTCGGGACGGGAACAAAGAAAACAGGCTAACATTTAGCAAGTATGGTAAGTGTGTTACGGAATTAGTAATCCAAAAGTCTGGATTAATGCTCCAGTTAAAAGGGGGCAGATTTCCTCCCTGAACAGACATCCCATGTCTGAGAATAGCACTGTTAAAACCCAGTTTAGTTTAATGAATTAACCAAATTTTAAATTGCTCATCTGGCGCCGTTTGAGCCGATGGATTTGAGGTTATGCTGTCAATTCCACTAAATGTTAGTGGATTTTAATCCCGATCCCAGCAGGTATGTTGTTGAAGCAGGTCTCGGCTGAAGAGTCATAAAGCCTCAGCATGGTACAGCATGGAAACAGGCCCTTTGGCCCACCAAACCTGTGCTGACCATCAACCACACATTTTCACTAATCCTACATTATAATCCTATTTTATTCTATTAAGGTTTCCATAATTCTTCTCGAGTCTACCTCACACACTAGGGACAATTTACAATGAGCAATTAACTTAACGACCCACACGTCTTTGGGACGTGGGGTGAAACCACAGCATCCAGAGAAAAACCGCCCCATCAGCGAGAGTCTGCAAACTCCACACAGACAGCACTTGAGTTGCTGGAGTTTTGGGGTAGTAGCTCTACGAGCTGTCAAACCAGAGTAAGACCTGTGTAGGGAATTTCTTGTGCAGTGAATTTGTCAGATCCTGGGGTTTGTTGTGGAGCAGAGGGACCCAGGAGTACAAATACATAGTTCCCTGAAAGCAGCGCCACAGGTAGGCAGGGTGCTGAAGAAGGCATTTAGCATTCTGGCCTTCATTAGTCAGGGCATTGAATATAGGAGTTGGGACGTTAAGTTGCAAGATGTTGGCAAGACTGCACTTGGTATATTGTTTAACAGTTTTGGTCACCCTGTTAGAGGAAAGACATCATTAAACTGGAAAGAGCGCAGAGAAGATTTATGAGGATGTTCCCAGGACTTGAGGGGCTGAATTATAGGGAGAGGTTGGGTAGGCTAGGACTTTATTCTTTGGAACATAGGAGACTGAGGGGTGACCTTATAGAGGTGTATAAAATCATGAGGGGCATAGATAGGGTGAACGCACTTAAGCCTTTTTTCTCAGGGAAGGGGTAGTAAAAGCGAGTGGGCACAGGCTTAAGATGAGAGGTGAAAAGTTTAAAAGGAAACTGAGGGGCAACTTCTTCACACACAGGGTGGTCAGTATATGGAACGAGCTGCCAGAGGAAGTGGTTGAGGCTGGTACAATAACAACATTTGAACAGTATTTGGATAGGAGGGTTTTAGAGGGATATGGGCCAAACGTGGTCATATAGGACTAGATTGGTGGGCACCTTGGTCAGCATGAATGAGTTGGGCCGAAGGGCCTGTTCCGTGCTGTATGACACTCGCTCCACCACTGTAGCATCAGAGCACAGTGGGCAAGGGAAGGAGAGAGTTGGATCGGTCCCCAGATGCTCTCTGTTAATCTGGAATGGTGACATTGGGGCCAGGCTTGTTACGTGTGCTCTTCATGGTCGAATAATCTCACCCACGAACGTGGTCAACACCCTGTTACTGCTTCTCTTGCAGACTCCATTGCCACCTCTACTTGTGCCTCACGGCGGACCCTCACCTCTGCTTTGATATGGCTCATCCTGAGCATTCTGTGCGCAGGGCAGGAGATAAAAAGTGTTCCTGATCGTACTTGCTCCATTCCCTTCTCAGGAAATCCAGCATCCTTACCCTGTGTCTGGCCTGTGTGTGACTGCTGACCCACCAATATAAACATAGAACGGTACAGCTCAGGAACAGGCCCTTCGGCCCACCATGTGTATGCCGAGCATGATGCCAAATATCCCTTCTGCCAGCACATGATCCAAACGTCTCCATTCTCTGCATGTTCATGTGTCTATGTAAAAACCTCTTAAACACCACTATTGTATCTACTTCCACCACCACCCCTGGCAGCCCGTTCCAGGCACCCACCGCTCTGTGTGTGTGTGTGTGTGTGTGTGTGTGTGTGTGTGTGTGTGTGTGTGTAAAAAACTAACCCCACACATCTCCTTTAAACCATTCCCCCTCTCACCTTAAAACTATGTCCTCTAGTGACTTGGATGAGGATGTGGAGGGATGGGTTAGTAAGTTTGCTGATGATACAAAGGTTGGTGGTGTTGTGGATAGTGTTGAAGGTTGCTGTAGATTACAACAGGATATTGACAGAATGCAGACCTGGGCTGAGAAGTAGCAGACAGAGTTCAACAGGGATGTGTGAAGTGATACACTTTGGGAGATCAAATTTGAAGGCAGAATACAGGGTTAATGGCAGGACTCTTAGCAGTGTGGAGGAACAAAGGGATCTTGGGGTCCACGTCTATAGATCCCTCAAGGTTGCCGCGCAGGTCGATAAGGTTGTTAAGAAGGCGTATGGTGTGTTGGCCTTCATTAGTCGGGGGATTGAGTTCAAGAGCCACAAGGTGATATTGCAGCTCTATAGAACTCTGGTCAGACCACACCTGGAGTATTATGTTCAGTTCTGGTTGCCTCATTATAGAAAGGATGCAGAAGCTTTAGAGAGGGTGCAGAGATTTACCAGGATGTTGCCTGGATTGGAGAACATGTCTTATGAGGATAGGTTGAGTGAGCTAGGGCTTTTCTCTTTGGAGAGAAGGAGGATGAGAGGTGACTTGATAGAGGTGCACAAGATGATAAGAGGCATAGATCGAGTGGACAGTCAGAGACTTGTTCCCAGTGTGACAATGGCTAACACGAGGGGACATAATTTTAAGGTGATTGGAGGAAGGTATAAGGGAGATGTCAGGGTAAGTTTTTTACACAGAGAGTGGTGGGTGTGTGGAACACACTGCCGGCAGAGGTTGCGGGGGCAGATACATTAGGGACATTTATGAGTCTCTTAGATAGACACATGAATGATAAAAAAAATAGGGGGCTATGTGGGAGCGAAGGGTTAGATAGATTTTAGAGCAGGATAAAATGTCAGAATAACATTGTGGGCCGAAGGGCCTGTACTGTGCTGTAGTGTTCTATGTTCTATGTAGTGCTTGACGTTTCTACCCTGAGGAAAAGATTCTGACTGTCTACCCTATCTATGCCTCCCATAAATTTGGAGTTTTGCTTGTCTCAAAAGATGAGGGAGTGTCAGAGGCTTGAGCCACGGGGGTACTCTAGCTTGATTTATCTCACTGCGAACACATTAAGAAGTGTGTGCAGGCTTTGCTTATTCAACCATGTTTTAAGGAGAGTGGAAGCACCAGGCTCGTGCTCCAATCTTCCAGCTTCCCCTTGCTCTGATTTATTTTTTTGGCAGGAAACCAGAGGCTGAAGCTGGCCTGTCTAGCAGCAGCATGAGATGAAACCAGCCCTTCCTCACTGACAGACTCACTGCAGTTTTATTGATGACTGCAGTGAATGTGTGGCTTAATGGAACTCCACACATTATCCATTAGGTGAGCGTGCATGGACCTACTGCCTGCCAGTTGCCAGGGTTTGCAGTGTGCAGCAGGACTGCAGTGCCTTTTGTTTCTGGTCGGGATGGGTACACACACACACACACACACACACACACACACACACACACACATCAAGTGCTCTCTAATACACCGACAACACAAAGATTTGACGATCCTGTCTCCCCCCACCGTCATCTGAAGTGAAATTTGGCCCTCTTTACAGGCAGAGCGACTGTTCATGAATACTGAACACCCCTCCCGTTGTTTTTTCCCTTGTTTGTGACTTGCTGCCGCAGAGGACAGCCGACATTTAGGGAGATTTCTCTCTCAGCGCACCCGGCACAGATCCTGTCTAGACGGCTGGAGATAACAGATCATCTGAATCTGAAATCGGAGGGTGTGGCACTGCAGGCAGCAGGCACTCACCGTTTCACAGGAGGCTTTTAATTCTCCCTCTGGTGTCAGGGCAGTCTTGGCAGCAGTCGATTTCTTCACTGCCGGCTCCATCTGTGCAAAGCTCAGTAGCCAGAAGTTGCTCATGGGAGGGCAGCTGTCTAACCTTTTGTTACTGACATCTTAAGGTTCATCTCACACACACAAAAGCAAAGTTGCAGGAACTCTGATGTAAGAAACACCCCCTCCTTTTCCCTTTCTCTCAACTTTCTCTCTCTCCCCCCTCCTTCTCTCTCCCCCCACTCTCTCCCCCACTCTCTCCCCCCTCTCTCCCCTCCCCTCTCTCCCCTCCCCTCTCTCCCCCTCTCTCCCCCCTCCCCCCTTCTCCCCAGCCCCCCTTCTCCCCACCCCCCCTTCTCCCCATCCCCCAGTAGAGTTTTTGTTTTAACTTCAAGTCTAAAGAGTGCAGAACAAGAGAGGTTACCAGGGCTGGACAGGTATAGTTGTGAGGAGAAAACAACCTGCTGGAGGAACTCAATGGTTCAGGCAGTATCTGTGGAGGGAAATGGACGACCTGCGCTTCGACTCCCCAGACCACAGATGAAGGGTCTCGACCTGAAATGTCAACTGTCCATTTCCCTCCACAGATGCTGCCCGACCTGTTGAGTTCCCCCAGCTGATTGTTTTTGCTCCAGATTCCAGCATCTGCAGTCTTTTGTGTCTCCAGTCATGAGGTGAGACTGTTTAGGCAGGAGTTATTTTTATTTGAATAGAGGAGACCAGGGTAAACTTAACTGAGGTGCATAAGGTCATGAGGGCTGTGACGGGGTGCATGGAGAAGAGCAATTTCCATTAGCAGAGAGGTCAGAGATGTAAGTTAATTGGTGGAAGGGTTAGAGAAAAAGTACTTTCACTGAATGAGTGTTGTGAGGATCTGGAGTGCACTGCCTGAGAGAGTGGTGGGGGCAGATACCCTCTCCACACTGAAACAGCACGTGGCTTGCACAACAGTGACCTGGGAAGGGGAAAGAAGATTAACTTCACGTATCTTTTTAACCATCATGGATACATGGGCCGAATGGACTCTGTGCTGTAAAAATCTCTGATCCTATAAAGAAAGGAACCAAGCCTGCTGGTATGGACAAGTCGTAGGTGATAAGCAGGATAATGGTATGAAATTGAGCGATATTGTCCCTCAAACATCATTTGCTTGGACCTTCTCGTTGATATTGGCTACTGGAAGAAAATTGGTCAGGACATTGGGAAATAGCTTTTCTTTGAAGGGTGATGTCAGCCAGAGACAGGGGGCTGTCTTTGTTTAAGCTGCTTTCTGAAAAGCTGACACTCCACAACACAGCAATACTTGCCCAGATGGTGCATAGATCAGACCTGTAATCTTAGATACACACAAAGACATCAACTCATGGGAGGCTGGTCCAGAAGGTTAAGGCACATGGGATCCACAGTGAGTTGGTAAACTGGATAAAAAATTGACTTGGCCATAGAAGGCAGAGGGTAGTGGAGGGGTGTTATTCTGACTGGAGGTCTGTAACCAGTGGTGTTCCGCAGGGATCAGTGCTGAGGCCTGTGTTGTGTGTGATATATAGATGGGCTGATAGGTTAGTTTGCAAGTGACACAAAAATTGACACAGTTGTGAATAGTGAGGAAGGTTGTCAAAGGATTCAGTAGAACAGCTGGAAATATGGTCAGAGAAATGGTGGATAGAGTTTAATCTGAACAAGTTTGAGGTGTTGCACTTTGGCAGGTCAAGTGTAAGAGGAAAGTACACAGTAAATGGCAGGACCCCAAGGAGCACTGATGCACAGAGGGATCTTGGGGTGCAGGTCCATAGCTCCCTGAAAGCGGTAACACAAGTAGATAGGGTGGTAAAGAAGGTGTATGGCATACTTGTCTTCATTAGTCGGGGCATTGAGTATAAAAGTTGGGGAGTCACGTTGCAACTGTATAAAATTTTGGATAGGACGCATTTGAAGTATTGTGTGCAGTTCTGGTTACCCCCATTACAGGAAGGATGTAGAGGCTTCGGAGAGAGCGCAGAAGAGGTTCACCAGGATGTTGTTTGGATTAGAGAGTATTAGCTATAAAGGAGAGGTTGGACAAACATGGGTTGTTTTCTCTGGAGTGCCAGAGGCTGAGAGGAGACCTATTAGAAGTTTATAAAATTATGAGAGACATAGACAATCAGGGTCTTTTTCCCAGGATAGAAATGTCAAATACTAGAGGGCGTTGGTATAAGGTGAGAGGGGTAAAGTTTAAAGGAGATGTACGGGGCAAGTTTTTTCCCGCAGAGAGGGGTGGGTGCCTGGAACGGGCTGCCAGGGGAATTGGTGGAAGCAGATACAGTAGCAGTGTTTAAGAGGTGTTTAGACAGGCACATGAAGAGGCAGGAAATGGATCATGAGCAAGCAAATGCACACTTTATCTCGGCATTATGGTTGGCACAGACATTTTAGACCAAAGGCCTGTTCCTGTGCTGTATCGTTCTTGTTCTAACTACCTAGCTGCTGCCCTTGTTACCCCGGACAGCCAATGATGTGATTTGTAGTTACTGTTGAAATGCAAAAAAAAACTAGCACTCTGAATTTGCTCACAGTAAGATCCCATAAACAGCAATGTGATAGAAATGTCTAGGAATAATTAAAAAAACGACCAGGACAGGAGCAGTGACTCTTTGAAATATTTCTGTGGGATCTCTGTCCTCCTGGGAAGGCAGTCGGAGCCTGGCGTTGTTGTGTCATTGGAAAGATGATGCCTGTGATGGGGCGGCACTCCCTCAGTACTGCAACAGAGTGCTGTCCTAGATAAGGCTCTGTCTCTTCATTCAGACCATCCCCTGTATATACATAGTGGGCTGCAGCTGAAGAAACTATGAAGCAAAATGATTGACGTGACGCCAGAGCATGGAGCTGTCTTTGGTCCTGACATTCTGACATTCAGATCTGAATGGTATTGTAGTCAGCAATTCTCCTGTGGTTTACAATGTTGCCTCAACCCCTTTAATCAGGTTACAGCCTCCTACCCTTTGCCTGAGTCCCTGATTGCACATTCCTGGTTCTGTTTACTCAGGATGACATTTTTGTAATTGAAGCACTGAGAGTTCTGCTCGTGATAGAAAGCTCACACTGTCAGGACAGGTCAGTTTCTCACACGGGAGGGGACAGATCCTCACACAGAAAGGGACAGCCATGCTGCCTATAATGACTAAAGAAGGGGTGCTGCTGGGGATTGGGAGGGGAGAGGTGTTAATGAACTGCCAGTTAGGGAGTTACACACATTATACAGTGTGGTGATTCTAAATCTGATCTCAGTGGACACACTAATCCATATTGCACCCAGTCAACAAACAATAACTTGAAGTCTCACTTCCACTGAGGGTATGCCAGGGCCTGAAATATTCAGCAACCAGAAACTGCCTGATCTGAGTCATTTTGTTGATACAAATAAAATATTCTGGATTGGTTCTTTTGACCTTCTATCCAGCTGAAGATGCAAATTTCCTGCATTTATATAGCATATTTCACAACCCCGGTGGGTCTCCATTTGCTTCACACCCTTCAGATGTTGGACTCTAGTATTGTAGGAAACACAGCAGCCAACCCGAACGTAGAAAATGCCACAACATGTGACTAGGTAATTTGTTTGAGGAATAAATATTAGCCAGGGCACCTTAAAGAGTTCCCCAAATTCTTCAAGACATCCACTTGAGAAAGAGTTCAGTTTAATCACACAACTAAACAATAACATAATACTATCCCAGTGTTGTATTGGGAAGATGAGCCCAGATATCCTTCAAAGTCCCTGGAGGAGGGCTTGAACGCACAATCTTCTGACTCATTGACAAAGGTCCCATCAACAGAAACCCCCTAAGTGGCCAGGGATTTATTGGGACACAGTGGAACACTGGTGAAGACTTCTGATGTGAGACCCATGACCTGAAACATGAACCCTCTTTCTCTCCCCACAGATGCTGCATTACCTGCTGAGAATTTCCAGTATTTTCTCCTCTTATTGTTGAAGATGGGTGAAGATTTGTCCAGAGTGCAGGGCAAGGCCAAGGTTGAACAGAGAAGGAGATTCTCTGAGATACAATCCAAGCAAGTGTTGATTAGAAACACTAAATCAAAGCTGCCCATCCCAGAAGTTCTCTTGTTGAACTCCAAAGGTCAATAATTAAACTCATTTTACAGACGCTTCAGTGTTCCTCAGGTCCAAAGTTGGGATGAATATCATAAGACAGAGGCTGGACAGAAACAGCTCTGTTTGCGGTTGGCTGGATACATCTTGTGCCCATGGCTCTAACCGCAGTAGAATAAATATTCTATCAACATGAAGCTTGGCTATAAACTAACAAGCAGATTTCTTGACAAAATGATAAGGGAATGGGTGCATAAACAGCTGATCTGCAGTGACATACATAGCCTCGCTCTTCCTATTTGAAATATAGACAATCAGCAATGTTGGAGGGAGTGGGAGATGAGGCAGGGCTAAGGGGTGGAGAAAGGCAAGAGGAGATAGAAATGGAAAAGCAACAGGATGGAGGGAAAGGCGGGAATTTGTGGGGGAGAAGGAAAGGCAGAACAGTGGGGGAGGGTAGGAGAGTCGGTCAGGTAAGGGTTGGGGTGGATGGAAGTTTAACAGTATCAATGTTACATCTGCCTGCCTTAAGGACCAGCTTTGCTGCACTTGATTATCATCCATTTGTCCTTCACTATCTCTCCCAACCTTTTTTTCTCTGATTCCCTCTTGCACTCCCCTTCTCTCTCTAGCCTCTTTGGCTATCCCTCTACTCACCCCTCACTCTGCCTTCCCGCTTCTCCCATTCCCACCGTCTCTATAACCAGAACTCGAACCTTTTCCTTCTTTTTGCCTCTGCCTCCCCTTCATTTTTCTCTCTCTGAATCTCTCTCTCTGAATCTCTCTCTCTTTCTGATTCTCTCTCTCTGAATCTCTCTCTCTCTCAATCTCTCTCTCTCTCTCTGAATCTTGCTCTCTCTCTGAATCTCCCTCTGAATCTCTTTGGTGATCGATCGGATATGTATTGTGCATCAAATTAGTATTGGGTCGTTGTAGATCCACAAGGTTTCAGAAATTTACCAACTTCCCTCTAATTCTGACCACTCAGAAGGTGGCTTAAATACATCTTATGGCACAGAAGGAGGCCATTAAATCCACAGATCTGCTACCTTATTCTCTCCCCTTTGATTTGTTTGCCACCGACCTACGCCAAACAGTCATTTACAGTGGTCAATTAACCAACCAGCATAGCTTTGGGATGTGGGAAGATTCTGGAGCACTGGGCAGATGTCACAGGGAGAATGTGCAAACTCCACAGATAGCATCTGAGGTCAGAATCGAACCTGGATACCTGGAACTGTGAGTCAATAGTACTAGCTGCTGTACCACTGCACCACTCTTTCCTTACTTATGCTACCTCTACAGTTATTGAGAGAAGAACATTACGCTGATGAAATGCATGTGTGAACGTATCTTATTCAACAAGCCACCCAGTACTGATGACTTGTTGATGAACTGTTGTTGCAACTCCTTTTGAAGTCAGTGAACAAGACAAGTAGAGAAGTGCCCAATATGTTCAAGATATTGTTTATTTCTTGGTCTGCTGTGCACCAAATAGATTGTGTAGTTTCTCGCATGCATCTGGTTTTTATATTGGAAAGACAGAACAAACAAGACTATGTTGGTTATATGGCTCAGAAACAGGCCATTCGACCCAACTAGTCCATGCCAGCATTTGTGCTCTGCCCACATTTCCTCATCTTCATCTATTAAGTGTTACTGTCTATTCCCCTCTCCCTCATCTCCTTTTCCAACCCAACGCTAAACATTATCTATTATGTGTGGCACAGCAGTGTAGTGGTTAGCGTAACGCCATCATAGTGCCAGCAACCCGGGTTCAATTCCGGCCACTGTCTATAAGGAGTTTGTACATTCTGTACATGTGTCTGTGCGGGTTTCCCCCGGGTGCTTCGGTTCCCTCCCACATGCCAAAGACGTACAGGTTAGGAAGTTGTGGGCACGCTATGTTGGCACCAGAAGAGTGGCGACACTTGCGGGCTGCCCCCAGCACATTCTCAGTAATGCAAAAAGATGCATTTCACTGTGTGTTTCGATGTACATGTGACTAATAAATATCTTATCTTATCCACCTCAACTACATCCTGTGGGAGCAGTTCACCATTCTCCCCCTTCTCTGGGTAAAGAGTTTTTTTCCTGGATTACCTTTTAGGATTCCTTGTTGACTCTCTTTAACTAACGGCCTGTGGTTCTGCTCTTCCCCTAAAGTGAAAACCTTCTCTGCATCCACTCTACCAAAACCCTTCATCATTTCAAAGACCTCAGTTAAGTCACCCCCTCAGCCTTCTCTTCCCAAGAGAAGAGAAATCCAATCTGTTCATCCCTTCCTGATATATACATCCTCCCATTTGTTGTAAATCTTCTCTGTTCTCTCTCTCCATTTCCTCTATATCCTTTTCATAACACTCCTGGAACTGTGTGGAATACTCTCGTCTGATACAGGTTTAGCATAATTTTCTTATTTTAGTTCTATTGAAATAAGCCCTAGTGTTTGATTTGCTTTTTATGGCCTTGCTAACCAGTGGTTAACTAGCTAAACTAACTTTTGGTGGTTGGTATATTGATACTCGAACATCTCTTTGTTGATCTCCCCCATCTACACTTGCACGTTCCAAGAAATAAGTGACCTCCCTATTCCACCTCTGACAGACTGCAATCTCTGGAGCATGTTTCCAATTATCTCATAACTAATCCCAAATAATGGCTTGTCCCTTAGTTGTTGGCTTGGGATAGTTCACCAGGCCTCAGCTGTGGTGAAAGTGGGATGTGGGGGAGGAAGTTAATTTAATCGGCAATTTGATCTTCTGCGGGCTAGACTATAATTGATGAGTGCATAATGCGTAGCTTCCCCGCTCTTGGGGTTTGAATCAATACTTATCTAAATAAAATCCTTACATTTATCCTCAAGCAAGTGCATATCTTGTGGTCCCTGTCATTGGGTGATAGGGGGGAGGGAAGGGGCTTTGTGGTGAATACATTGCCTCTACAAAATTTGCAGCATATAGGGCTCCTTTGACCTTGAAAAACCTCTCAAGGACGTTTTGCAGGAGCATTATCAGGCAGAATTTGTCACTGATAAACATACACAGACACTAGGAGAGGTGACTAAAGGCTTGGCCAAATAACTAAAGTTAAGGAGAGTGCCTGGGACACGCTGTCAGGGATGGTGGTGGAAGCAGATATTATAGTTGCTTTTAAGAGGCTTTTAGGTAGTCGTATGAATGTGCAGTGAATGGAGGGATGTGGATCACGTGCAGTCAGAAGGGATTAGTTTACTCTGGCATCATGGTCAGCACAGACATTGGGGCCAAAGGGCCTGTTCCTGTGCTGTACTGTTCTATGTTCTATGCTCTAAGGAGCAGAGAGAGAGAGAGAGAGAGAGAGAGAGAGAGAGAGAGAGAGAGATGTTTGAGGGGGGAGTTCTAGAGTCGGGGACAATACAACTGGCAATATCGCCACCAGCGGTGGAGCAAAAGAAAGGGGATATGTTCGTGGGCGAAACTGGAGAGTGCAGAGCCATCATAGGATTGGAGGTGGTCGGGATTGAACCTGGGTCTCCGGAGTTGTGGGCAGCAGCTCCACTCCCTGCGCCACAGTGCCCTCCAAGAATGTCTATCTTTAGGAAGTATTGGATACAGCAAGTGTGGGTGTCAACCAGCTTCCACACATGATGTTCCTGTGTTCATTGAACCCAGGGAAATAAAATTCTTTCAGACAATGTATAAGATAACCTCTGTGTACTATAAGGGTAAAAAATAAGTTCCAAGGAACCCTGGAGATTTGAAGGGTTGGATAATGAAAGAATAAAGTAGCTTATCACAGGTAAAGGGAATATAAACAGAAGAAACCTACAGTATTATCAAAATATTTGGGGAGGGTGGTACTTCAAATGTAAGTAGGAGGGCAAAGAGGAGTCATGAATAAGATTAAGGAAGATGGAAAAATATTTTATGTATATTAGAGGCAAGAGGGTAGCCAGGAAAAGCATAGGGCCCATTTCTGAAGCCGGAGGATGTAGGTAAGACTTCAAATGAATGCTTGTCATTTGTATTCACTGTGGAGAAGGATGTTGTGGTTGGAGAATTCAGTTGAGGGAATGGTGGAATTCTGGAACAAATGATCACTGAAAAGGAGGAGGTATTAGATGCTTTACTAGGCTCAAAGGCGGATAAATCCCCAGGACCTGAAGAGGATGCAAGGAGGAGATTGTGGGGATTCTGACAGAAATGTTCAAATCCTCTCTGGTCATAGAAGAGGTGCCAGATGACTGGAGGATATGTGGTACCTTTATTCAAGAAGGGCAGCAGTGTGGTGAGTCTAACGTCAATGGCAGGGAAATTATTGGAAAAAATTCCAAGGGATGGGATTATCCTGCACTAAAGAAGCAGGAATTAATCAAGGATAGTCAACCCGGCTTTGTTAAGAGAAGACCTTGTCTGGCTAACTTGATTGAATGTTTTGAAGAATTTTGCTGATGAGAATAATGTGGTTGATGTAGACTTCATAGACATAAGCAATGCCTTTGACAAAATCCCACATGGGAAACTAGCCTAAATGGGAAGAACCCATGAAATGCAGGACAACTTGCAAATTGGATCTGGAATTAGCTCGGTGAGAGGAGGTCGAGGGTGATGGTCAAGGGTTATTTTTGCAATTGGAAGCCTGTGATCGGTGGTGTACCACAGGGGTTGGCGCTAGGACCTTTGCTGTTTGTTATGTACATTGTGAATGTTGGAGATGTTATTAGTAAGTTCGAGAAGACTTAATAATTGGTAGCATTGCTGATGGTGAGAACGATGATCTTCAGTACGAATGGATACTGATCAGTTGGTAAGATCAGAAGAACAATGTCAGATGGAATTTAATTTTAAAGAATGTGAAGTGATGTATTTTGAGAGGGCTGAAAGGGAGAGGGTATGTGCAATGAGTACCACACTCTTAGATCTGGCAAGTACTGAGTAACAGGAGGACCTTGGTGTATATGTCAGGGATCCCTGAAGGAAGCAGCACAATTAAATAAAGTGGTTAGGAAGCTATAGAGGATACATGCTTTCATTTACTGTAGCATAGAATATAAGAGCAGGGAGGTTATGGTACAACTATATAAAACATTAACTGGCCACGGCTGGAGTACTGTGTGCGGTTCTGGTCCCCACACTACAGGAAGGATGTGATTGCGCTGGAGAGGGTGCAGAGGAGATTCCCCAGGATGTTGCCTGGGATGGAACATTTCAGCTGTGATGAGGGAATGGGTAGGCTGAGTTTGTTTTCCTTGGAGCGGGGATCTGAGAGAGGTACATAAAATCACAAGGGGCATAGATAGGTGAGTGAGGGAGATACTGTTTCCCTTTAGCAGAGACATCTGTAACCAGAGGATGCTGGTTTAAGGTAGGGGCTAGGAGATTCGGAGGGATTTGAGGAATATTTATTTCATTGAGCAGGTAGTTGAAATTTGGAACACATTGACTGAAGAGGTGGTAGGGGCAGGTACCCTCACAGCATTTAAGTATTTAGATGAACACTGGAAACATCATGGTATGGAGGACTATGAGCTGAGTGCTGGAAATAGTATAGGTAGATACATGAAGGCTGGCATGATCCTACCTCAGCAATGGAACCTCTTGCACTACCAGGGACTTGTCTGACTGTGTTGTTTTTGTACTAATATTTTGCTTTTCATTGTCTTGTGTAATTTATGTATAATTTATATTTTGTGTTGTCTGAATCTACCAGCCTGTGATGCTGCTGCAAGCAAGTTGTTCATTGTACCTGTACTTCACTGTACTTGTGAACATGACAACAAAATCGACTTGACTTGACATAGTCAAGGTGGGCTGAATTGCCTGCTTCCATGCTGTATGTATGTCTACACAACTTTCTGACATTTAATGGGTGGGTTTTCCACAGGCCCAGATACAGAACTCTGCTCGTGAGTCCACCTGCACCGCTCCGACTGAGCCCATATCCCATTCATGGGGAGGTCCCACTACCTGTTACCTACTGAGTGCTCCATGATGTAAGCAAGCTGGTCGCACTGAGCAGGCTCCAGCATCAATTCCCCCATCCCCCATCACAAGAGAAACCTGGCTCCCCCAGCAGCGAGCATCACATTAACGGGACGTGCCTTTTTAAGGTTTGCCCCTGAAGTATTAATGCGGGAGAAGGGCGGGAATGCTGCTGCTAAATGCTACCTTTGGCTGCAGTTCCTATTGTTTGGATGCCGGTAATGCCGCTGAATAATCTGCATGGACTGTTTTAAACCGGAGCTGTCCGCGGTGCTGAAATGCTCCGCTGTCCAGTGCAATTTTCATTTTCCTCGCAATTTCTGCAGAGTGCCTGTAGCTTTTCATAGTGTTTTAATGGCAATTACCATCTCAACATAGACTGGGCTTTGTGAAAAAAACGCCCACAACATCCCGTTGAGTGTATGCTGGCTTCAAGAACACTTATGTCCCGTTTTACCTCTGTGCAGTGGGTCCGATCAATGAAGCACTTTGTAACAATTAAGCACTTTTAATTGACTATGCAAACCAAATATTCGGTGTTATATTACATGGTCGCTGCCTCTTTATCCAGGATGTCAAGTCTGTATGTACTGCCTCCCACTTTATTGCATTGCCTACTTGGAAGTGAGGGCAAGTGCATGAGCCTTGAGGCAATGTTAAAGAACGTAAAACAGCATAGCAACATACAGCGCTGGAGGAACTCAGCAGGTCAGGCAGCATCTGTGGATGGACATGGACAGTCGACGTTTCGGGTCGAGACCCTTCACCAGTACAGATGAAGAGTCTTGATCTGAAATGTCGACGGTCCATTTCCCTCCACAGATGCTGCCTGACCTGCTGAGTTCCTTTAGTGTTTTATGTGTTGCTCCAGATTCCAGCATCGGCACTCTGTGTCTCCATAGAACAGTACAGCACAGGAACAGGCCCTTCAGCCCACAATGTCTGCACCCAACATGATGCCAAATTAAACTAAATCTTTTCTGCCTGCACATGATCCATATCCCTCCATTCTCAGCATATTCATGTGTCTAACAGCCTCTTAAACACCTCTATTGTATCTGCTTCCACCACTACCCATGGCAGGCCGCTCCAGGCACCCACCACTCTCTGTGTGTAAAATAAGAAATATTGCCCCATATGTCTCCTTTAAACTTTCTCCCTCTCACCTTAAATGCATGTCCTTATTTGATATTTCTACCCTGGGGAAAAGATTCTGACTGTCTACCCTGTTTATGTTTCTCATAATTTTATGTGTCTATCAGGTATCCCCTCAGCCTCTGCTGCTCCAGAAAAAAAGCAACCAAATTTGTCCAACCTTATAGCTCATACCCTCTATTCCAGAAAGCATCCTGGTAAATCTCTTCTGCACCCTTTCCAAAGCCTCCACATCCTTCATCTAATGAGGCAACCAGAATTGCACATGATACTCCAAGAGTGGACTAACCAAAGTTTTATATATTTGCAATGTGACATCCTGACTCTTGGTACCCCGACTGATGAAGGCAAGCACCCAATAATTGCAAGTTGGAAGGCATTATCGAGGGCAGGGAGCCATGAGTATCTCTCTTGTATCTCCATATCATTTTACAAATAGATTTTCATTTGCCTAACACCATTTACCTCTTTATGGCCAAAATTACTTTTGAAATGTGGTCACTGCTGGGAAATACAGCAGCCAATTCTGCTCAGGGCAAGATCCCATAAATTACAATTTTTTTAAAGTTTGACTGATTAAGGGATAAGTGTTGCTAGACAGAGTCTCCCACTCTACAACAGAGCATTAGAGACTTTTACATCACCTGAAAGAGCAGATGGGTATGTGTTTAATACTTCATCTCAATGGGATATGCCTGATGTACACTACTCTCTCGCAGTGCATGGCATATCATCCTGGATCTTTGTCTTTAAGACTTTGGAGTTGGACCTGAATCCACAAGTTCATGGCTAAGAGGCAAGAGCACTGCCAACTGGATGATGGTATCATTCCATTCTTGCAGATAAGGACAGTAGGGTTTGCAAAGTTTAATCCAACAAGAGCTTTGGGCACAATTGAGAACAATTTGACTGTTTATTTTTTTCCAAATATGAACTTTATTCATAATATATACAATTGGAACATGTCCTCCTCTATGTTCATTTTACCATCTATTCAATACATTCTCTTACAATGCATCACCACCACTCATGTTACCTCCTTAAACACTGAAACGGTGAGGCATTTGAGAGGCTGTTACACAGGGCCTGGTCCTTCAGTGCCCAGCAGTGGTTCAGTGTTACCTTGATCTAGAAGGCAGCACTTCCAACTCTGAGTCAGCTTAAGATGCCACTCCACTACACACTTCTGTATAATACTGAAGGGCTACAGCACTGTCAGAGGTAGATAAGATCATAAAGCAGGACCCTATCTGTTCAGATGGATAGAGAACATCCTGTGAATTTACTTGGAGGAGAACAGGTGGAGATCCCCTTGCAGCTAGGACAATATTCAGACCTTAACCATTTACATTGTAACTATCATTTCCTTTGTTGCTCTTACTGGGACCTTGAGCACAAATTAGTTGGCGTAAAAGTGACTGCACTTTAAAAGTGATTTATCTGTCTCTCTCTGGTAGTAGGAGTCCGGTATTGCACCATCTTCTGCTACAGTTTCAGAATCTCTCCAATGATTTGGAAATGTGGGAGGTTTATCAGTGCTGATTGATTTATTCCTAATGCCTCCTGACCTGGAGTGGATAGTTCACCTTTCAATATCTTAAGTTGCTGCACTCACATCCAGAGGATCCAAAGATGTGACATGAATGCCACAATGGCATCTGGGAATTTAAATTCAAGGAATAAAATGAATCTGGAATTTAGGAAGACAGCTAGTCTCAGTAATTGTGTTTTCTAAAAGCATCACATTGTTGTGTAAAATCTTATATGCTTAATGAATGTCCTTCAGCAAGGGAGGTCCATCGTCCTTGTCCTCTCTGGCCGGTATATGACTCTGACCCACCAATATGAACATAGAACAGTACAGCACAGGTTGAGCATGATGACAAATTAAACTAATCCCCTCTCCCCTCTGCCTGCACATAATCCACGTCCCCCAGTTCCCTGCATATTCATGGGCCTACCTAAAAACCTCTTAAACGCCACTATTGTATCTGCTTCCACCACTATCCCTGACAATGCATTCCAGGCACCCATCACTCTGTGTAAAAATAAAAACTTGTCCCGCACATCTCCTTTAAACTTCCCTCCTCTCACCTTAAAGCTATGCCCTCTGGCATTCGACATTACTACCCTGGGAAATGATTGAGTCCACAGGCCATTATAGATGGACAATAAATACTGCCATTACACTCAAATAATTTTTTATATTAAAGTGATGTCCACATCTGGTGAACGAATTAAGAAAAGCAGGATTTGAAGAGAATTTTTTTTAGATATTTATTGGTTGGATGCGGCCATAAATAGCAAGGCCACAGTTAATGGGGATATCCCCACAGATTGAACAAGAGCCTTGACTGAAGAGGGAAATGAAGTGATAAACAATGAAAACAGAGCTCACTATTTGGCATGATTGCAACCTAATAAATTTTCTTGTGCAGTGGCTGAAGAGGTTTGATCTCCAGGGTTCAATGAACACAGAAATATTAGCCGAGAGAGGACAAGCAAGGAGCCTGGTTTATTCCATTAGTATCTAAAGAAAGACATACTTGCATATTATTACCTTTACACAACCTCTGAATGCACAGTGATTTATCGCCAATGCGGTAGTTTTAGTTTTAAGTGCAGTCACTTCAGTAGTGCAGGAAACACCACAGCCAATTTAGTGTTCGTCCTTGCTATATTGCTGTGGAGGCTGGAGTCATATATTATACTGGGTAAGGACAGTAAATTCCCTTCTCTGAAAGAGATCAGAATCAGGTTCAGATTTATTATCATTGACTGAGATGACGTGAAATGTGTTAATTTGCGGCAGCAGTACAGTGCAAAGGCATAAAATTACTACAAACTACAAACATAAATAGTGCAAACAAAAAGGAATAATGAGGTGGTGTTCATGGGTTCATGGAACGTTCAGAAATCTGATGGCGGAGGGGAGGAAGCTGTTGCTAAATCGTTGAGTGTGGGTCTTCAGGCTCTTGTACCTCCTCCCCGATGGTGGTAATGAGAAGAGGGCATGTCCTGGACGGTGAGGGCCCTCAGTGATGGATGCCGCCTTCTTGAGGCACCACCTCTTGAAGATGTCCTCGATGGTGGGAAGGTTGTACTGTGCCATGAATCAGATGGAGTTTTATGGTGCTGTTATTAATATTACATATTTATTACAGGTTTATTTAATAACTCTGATTTAAATTCCCTGGTTGTCATGGTGTGATTCAAACTCATCAATAGTCCAGGCCTCTGGATGTTGGTCTAGCAACTTAACCACAGTTACCATACCTCAGGGTTAGAAAGGACTTGGCAATATAACCTCTGAGGCCAATAGAGTACACACTTTACACTTGAATATTTTCACATGAACAGAGGCATTAATAGCGTTCCCCCACTCTCTCTTCCTCTCTCCCTCCCTCGCAGTTATGGCAGTGATCGACAAGGATCCCAGGAAAGTTAAAGGATAAACAATTGATGACTTCTGGCCTCCCCAGTGGGTGGATAGTTCTGGAAAATAAAAAAACCTGCAGATGCTAGAAATCTAAAATAAAAATAGGAAATGTTGGAAACACTCAGCAGGACAGGCAGCATCTGTGGAGAGAGAAACAGAGATAATGTTTCAGGTCAAAGACCCTTCATCAGAACTGGGATGAGATGTGATGTTAACTCTGCTTTTTTTCTCTAGGAGTGGAGGGCATTCCCAGCCTGACCTTCCGGGCACATCCTCCTGCTCCGCATTTCACAACTCACACATTCTTTTGTCTATGTTCTTTATTCCACCTTCTCACCCTCCAATTGCTCACACTCACTCATTAACCAGATAACCTTGTTTACAGCTTATCCCCATGGTCACCCCAGGTTTACCCCATCAGAGATGTCACCTCTCCACCGTACTCCCTGCAGCTTAACGAGATTCTTTTGTCTCCTTCCCAGTTCTGACGAAAGGTCTTCAACCTGAAACATTAACTTCGTTTCTCTTCCCACAATTGCGGCCTGACCTGCTGAGTATTTCCAGAATTTTCTGTTTATGTGTTGGATTGTCCTCCTTGGATTTAATGCCTTTCAACAAGTGGGGGTAAAACTGGCCCAGCATCGCTCCTCCTGTTCATTCCAGTCACCTTTCCTGCAGCCAATTTTACCTGAGAATAGTTCTATGATAAACAAGGATAAACATCTACTTAGAACATAGAACACTACAGTACAGGCCCTTAGGCCCACAATGTTGTGCCGACATTTTATCCTGCTCTAAGATCTATCTAACCCTTCCCTCCCACATAGCCCCCTATTTTTCTATCATTCATGTGTCTAAGGGTTTCTTGCAGTAACTTTTACTGTAGACTCTGTTTTATGATTAATCCATCAGCGTGCTTAGCTACATACTGGTATAGACTACGGATGAAGCTTCAGAGCTGTTTTATATCACCTCTGCATACAATCTATATTAGAGCACAGTAAAGTTAGTCTGACACAGCAACGAGGTAAGTGAATGGAAGAGAATATATTCTCCCATTTAGTAGTTAGTTGGAACACTGGAAGATTTGTCATCCCTCTCTCTCTATTTCTCTCTCCAGCATAATCTTATTTTAATGTAAGACGTCGTAGCATCTCAGCTACCTAAAGACCTCAGCTGCTTCAGCCTTCCTCTGACAAACTTTCCTCCTGCTCTGCTCCACTTCAAGGCTGACCTGCTCCAATAACCTTGATGCTATTGTGTTCAACTCTTGACTGAGGAAGTTCTTCATATGCAACAGCTGCTGACATGCCCTTTACTGACTCTTCCTTGAAATGTTACGCATTTATACTTTTCCCTCTGGAGTTGGGAACAACTTGAATGGCGAAACATGAAAATCCTCAGGATTCAGGCAGAGTACCCCAAGGGAAAGTTCTTGGTCCCCAGTTAGTTGGTCTTTATATTGATGACCTGGGGGAGGTGGCAGAGTGCAAGGTGTTCAAGTTTGGTAATGACATCGAGTTACAGAGTCACACAGCAAAGAACCAGGCCCAACGGCTCAGCCCGTCCATGCCAACCAAGGTGCCAACTTCTTGTCCATTTGCCTGTGTTTGTCCCATATCCCTCTCAACCTTTCCCATCCAAGTACTTATCCACCTAGGTGGGAGGGCATGTTGTAATGTGGACATTTGGACTCTACAAGTATATAGGCTGTGTTAGTGGGTGAAAACTCGGCAAATTGAGCTTAATGTGGGAAAGTGTGAGATCGTGCACTTGGGTAAGAGGAATCTAAAGCCAGCCTATTGCCTAAATGGAGAGAGATTGCAAATGAGTGGAGCATCGAGGGACCTAGATGTTCTATGAATCATAAAAAGGTAGAAGACAGGTCCAACAAGGAAGACAAGTGGCATGTTGGGCTCTGTTGTAGTTTAGAAATCGGGAAGTATTGTTACAATTGTTCTTGGTGAGACCACATCTAGAGTACTGTGCACCGTTTTGAGCAGTTTATTTAAGAAAGGAGAGATTCAGATATTTATTTAAGATATTTATTTATTAATCACATGTACATCGAAACACACAGTGAAATGCATCTTTTTGCATTACTGAGAACGTGCTGGGGGCAGCCCGCAAGTGTCGCCACTCTTCTGACGCCAACATAGCGCGCCCGCAACTTCCTAACCCAAACGTCTTTGGAACGTGGGAGGAAACCGGAGCACCCGGAGGAAACCCACGCAGACACGGGGAGAACGTACAAACTTCTTACAGACAGTGGCTGGAAATGAACCCTGGTCGCTGGCGCTATAATAACATTACGCTAACCGCTACACTGCTGTGCCTCCACTACCCTTGGACGCAGAGAATTCCAGAGATTCACCACCCTCAGGGAGAAAAAGGTCAATATTCCCTTTACCTTCTAATTAGTTGCTGCACCTGAACACTAACCTCATGTGTTTCATGCACAAGGACATCTAGTTCCTTCTGTACAGCAGCATTCAGCGCTTAGTTCCCCATTTAGTAGAATTGTTCTCTACAAATGTAGAGGCAGGAATGGTAGTGTAGCAGTTAGCATAATGCTTTACAGCACCAGCGACCTGGGTTCAATTCCCGTCACTGTCTGTAAGGAGTTTGTACGTTCTCCCCATGTCTGTGTGGGTTTCCTCCGGGTGCTCCAGTTTTCTCCCACATTCCAAAGAAGTATGGGTTAGGAAGTTGTGGGCATGCTATGTTGGTGCTGGAAGTGTGGCAACACTTGCAGGCTGCCCCCAGAACACTCTACGCAAAAGATGCATTTCACTGTGTCTTTCAATGTACATGTGACTAATAAAGAAATCTTAATGTTAATCTTAAATGTATCAGTTTGATAAACAAGCAATCTGGTTTTTAGCAGAATTGTGTAAAATTTGGCTTTCAAGATGAAATCTCCAAAGGAACTTTATATAGCTTGCATCCACACCAAAGTGTCAGCCTCAAGAACTTCTCGATCATTGAGTGAGAGTTTTGTGTTAGTTTTTAATTAGCTCCTTCTGCTTCTGGATGCAAATCAATCAGAAAGGCTAGAAGGAGCAGGCAGGCTCGGAACAAGTTAGAGCTAATTCCACTTGTGTAATCAAATCCACGTAGACACATGAATTGCTCACTTCTATTTGTTATTGAAGTAGTCTTGGCTTCTCATGCATTAAGTTCCACAGAAAATGATCTGCCTTTTGATAGAATCCAGACATTACCAAGTGCTCAATGAGGCAAACAAAATACCTGTGCTTAAGGAGAAGCTCAGAGAAATATGAACAGTAGGATTGGTTGATGGGAAGGTTAGACCTACAGTCACTGGAATTTAGAAGAATGAGGGGTGATCTTTTTTTAAATGTACAAGATTCTGAGGAGAGTTGGCGATCTAGATCAGTATTTCCCATTGTGGGGAAATCTAGAACTGGTGGGTATAGTTCAGAATGAGGAGTCAGTTGTGATGGAGATAAGGAGGAACTTCTCTCAGCCAGAGATCAGTAGGGTCTGAATCACTGAACATATTTACAACATAGAACAGTTAAGCAAAGAGCAGGCCCTCTGGCCAAACTTACTAAGTAGTAATTAAACACCAAACTAAATTAGTCCCTTCCGCCCACACAGTCTCCATATCCCTCCATTCTCTGCACATTCATATGCCTACCTAAGAGCCTCTTAAACACCTCTGTTGTCCATAGATCCCTCAGGGTTGCCGTGCAGGTCGATAGGGTTGTTAAGAAGGCGTATGATGTGTTGGCCTTCATTTGTCAGGGTATTGAGTTCAAGAGTTCAAGAGCTGTTGCAGCTCTATAGAACTCTGGTTAGACCACACTTGGAGTATTGTGTTCTGTTCTGGTTGCCTTATTATAGAAAGGATGTGGAAGCTTTAGAGAGGGTACAGAGGGGGTTTACCAGGATGCTGCCTGGATTGGAGAGCATATCTTATGAGGATAGGTTGAGTGAGCTCGGGCTTTTCTCTTTGGAGAGAAGGAGGATGAGAGGTGACTTGATAGAGGTGTACAAGATGATAGGAGGCATAGATCGAGTGGACAGTCAGAGACTTTTTCCCAGGGTGACAATGGCTAACATGAGAGGACATAATTTTAAGGTGATTGGAGGAAGGTATGGGGGGGGATATCAGGGGTAAATTTTTTACACAGAGGGTGGTGGGTGCGTGGAACGCACTGCCGGCAGAGGTTGTGGGGGCAGATACATTAGGGACATTTAAGAGACTCTTAGATAGACTCATAAATGATAGAGAAATAGAGGGCTATGTGGGAGGGAAGGGTTAGATAGATCTGAGAGAAGGATAAAATGTCGGCACAACATTGTGGGCTGAAGGGCCTGTACTGTGCTGTAATGTTCTATATCCTATGTACCTGCCTCCACCATCACCCTTGACAGCGCATTCCAGGCACCCACCACTCTCCGTTTAAGGGTGAGATTTTTTCTTTGGTCGATGGGAGAGCTGAGCGATTGGGGGGCAGAGAGCAAAATGGAGCTGAGGCTGAAATCGGAACATCCTTGAGCTTATTGAATGGTTGAGCAGTCTCCAGGGTGTTGTGTGGTCCTTCCTGCTCCTATTTCTTATGTCATTTTGTTCCTGACACTTGGTTGCAATCTGTGCGGGGTGGAAATCGCATTCATCGGTACTTCAAAATGATTGTTTTATATTTATTCTTTGAAGGGATGTGGGCTTTGCAGGCTGAGCCAGCATTTCATTGCCCCTCCCTAGCTGCCCTTGAGAAGGTGGTGGTGAGCTGCCTTCTTGAACCACTCACAGTCCTTGAGGTGTGGGTCTACCCATGAAGGCGTGAGGGAGAGAGTTCCAGGATTTTGATCCAGCGACAGTGAAGGGACGGCGATATATTTCCAAGTCAGGATGGCGTGTGGCTTGGAGGGAAACTCCCAGGGGGTGGTGGTCCCCGGGCTTTTGCTGCCCTTGTCCTTCTAGCTGGTAGAGGTGTGGGATTGGGCACCGATCAGACCGGGTTCTAAGTGGGATAACTGGCTACATCCTGAGTCACCACTTCAAAGTAGGCTGGACTGACCAATGGATGTTCCATTCCATCACTTTTATATCTTCACCTTCAGAGGAATCAGGGCAGTGCAGAGAATTTGGAGAGTTGTATACGTTGGAGGTTTAATGAATGTGTTTCTGATATTTCTTATTTATTCTTATGGCACAGGAGGAAGCCATTCGATCCATCGGATCTATGCCAGCTCTTGTCGTATCCCCATCAGTCTTATTTCCCTACATTTCCCTGGCTGGCTGCAGTTTAGGAACTGCCCTGCTGATTAATGCCTTAGGCTCCAAGCTGACCCCTTCTCTGTCTCTACACAGAGCAGGCAAGCGACTTTCACCATTATGTGGATGAGCTGGGTTAAAATTAATGCTTCTGAAATTCCCACTAAACCGTTAATCCCAGTAAACACATGCATTAATCCTGTTATTCACTTAGAGTGCAAGGCACAGAGTAAAGCTGCAAGTGGACCAACAATGAGAAGATGATTCTAACTGAGGGTCTGAAAGCAAAATGTTGCAGCTGTTGGAAATGGAATTGGTTTATTATTGTCACATATACCCAAGTACAGTGAAAAACTTGTCTTGCATACCGTTCGTACAGATCAATTCATTACACAGTGCATTGAGGTAATACAAGGGTTGAAAATCTGTAGTAAAGGCAACAATTGTGGGGAATACTCAGCAGTTCAGGCAGCATCAGAGAAGAGAGAAGCTGAGTTAATGTTCAAGGTTGAGGATATTTTTCTCATTTTGGGAGCATGCATTTGCACTTGTTCGTTTCATGCAGGATGGGACTGGACCTGTCTTTGGCCGGGGCTGGTGAACACCCTTCCATTTTCACCTGTTAGATCACTGGACAAGCTTTGATCAGTTAAAGGGGTTGGAGGGGAATTCAACACAGGCCAGGTGGGTTAATTTTGTATGCTGCACCCTCTGAAGACTTTATAAAGCACTCTTCCCATTTTCAAACCCCCCCAAAGTGCTTTAAACATATCCATAGTGTTGTCACTACTCTGCTGCACAAAACGTGGCATCTGATTGGTGCACAGCAAAGCAGTGATTAGCCACAGATCAGACATGGGTCTGAGTGAAGACCTCCTGCATTCTGTGTCACTACTTCAAGCTGGGCTGGATAGACCAAAGTCAAAAGTCGAGTTTCTTGCCATGTGCACAAGTCCATGTGTGCACAGGTGCAATGAGAAACTTACTTGCAGCAGCATCACAGGCACATAGCATCAGATAAGCAGCGTTCACAAGGAAAACATAAATTATACACAATTTTTACAAGAAAGAACACAATTCAAACAAAAAAAAGTCCATTTCAATGCAAAGTGATCAAAGTGGTCATCGTGTTGCTAAACTGTAGTGATTAGGGTTGTGCCGGTTGGTTCAGGAACCGAATGGCTGAAGGGAAGTAACTGTTCCTGAACCTGGTGGTGTGGGACTTCAGACTTTTGTACCTCCACCAATGCAACTCCCTTGTTAAAGGTTAAGAATCCATTGAGTTTGCATATTTTAAAGCACACAAGCAAATAGGCTCTCAATATCTTGGACAATATTAATTGGCAATATAATCAGTCAGTGTAAGAACAACCTGAAAAGTTGAATGTTTCTCACTCCTCTGGTGCTGCCTGATCTGCTGAGTATTTCCAGCATCATCTGCTCTATTTCACAGTTGCTATGCGTTGCCGGCAGATTAAACAGCAACCTCAGGGAAACAGCACTGAGCTAATTGTTGGAACTGCAGGCAGACATCAAGTCCTGAAGGACTTCATCCTAGGATCTTAAGAACAGAGGCAGTGAGATAATTGATGAGTTGTTTTTAATTTTCCAGAATTCCCAAGGTTCGGCAAAGGCTCCATTAGTTTGGAAAATAATAAATGTAACTATTTTATTCAAAGAAGGATGGAGACAGAAAGCTGGAAACTACAGATCAGTTAGTTTAATCCCTACCATAGGGAAAATGTTAGAAGCTACAATTAAAAGTGCTAGAATGGGGCACTTGGAAAAATTCAAAGTAATCAGGCAAACCCAGCATGGTTTTGTGAAAAGGAATTCATGTTTGACCAATTTATCTGAGTTATTTTGAAACAGTTACATAGTCATAAAGGCATACAGCACAGGAATCGTCCCTACAGCCCA
The DNA here is from genome assembly GCF_009764475.1 of Pristis pectinata. Lineage (NCBI taxonomy): Eukaryota > Metazoa > Chordata > Chondrichthyes > Rhinopristiformes > Pristidae > Pristis > Pristis pectinata. Next base: position 2,751,506 of record NC_067435.1, on the reverse strand, counting down.
ACGTATCCATGCTGACCTTTTGCCCAACGACACGGGTACTGTGGATAAGGGGGAACTGGTGGATATTCTGTTCTTTGATTACCAGAAGGCATTTTGTTACCACCATCAGGGGGAGGAGGTACAGGAGCCTGAAGACCCACACTCAATGTTTTAGGAACAGCTTCTTCCCCTCCGCCATCAGATTTCTGAACGGTTCATGAACCCATGGAATGTACTTCGTTATTCCTCTTTTTGCATTATTTATTTATTTTTGTAACTTACAGTAAGTTTTATGTCTTGCACTGTCCTGCTGCCGCAAAACAACACATTTCGTGTCATATGTCAGTGATAATAAACCTGATTCTGATTGATAAGCTTGCATAATAGAGGTTAACGTTGAAAATAGAAGCTCGTAGTGTAGGAGTTAACATATTAGCATGGACAGAAGATTAGCTGACCAGCGGGGCATAGGGAGTTGGATAGAGTCATGGAAACAGTCCCTTCAGCCCCTCATCCATTCTGACCAAAGTGTCTTCCTGAGCTAGTCCCATTTGCCTGCACTTGGCCCATATCCCTCTGAACTTTTCCTATCCTTGTACCTGTCCAAATGACTTATAATTATTGTAGTTGGACCAACCTCAATTATACTAAGCTTTGAAAAGAGGTGAGCCTCTGTGCATGTGCCTCTGAGTTTCACCTTGCAAGAGTCTAAAAGAGGCACATTTGCAGATTGTTACTAGTTGATTGGCTAATTAACAGCAGTGAATAAAAGCAAGGTAGGTCTAAGCGGAGCAGCATTGTTGGAGTGGATCGGGGTGAGAGTGGAGCACTCGAGGCTTTGGCTCAAGAGGCTTTGGTGAGAGGAGGTGGAGGTTCAGATAAGTCTCTGGTAAGTTTATCTTTCTTTCTCTGATTTTTCATTTAGTGCCAGGCTAGAGTAGTTAGAATGGCTCCGGGGTCAGTGGTGTGTTCATCTTGTGAGACGTGGGAGTTCTGGGAGACCTCCAGTCTCCCTGATAGTTACATCTGCTTGAGGTGCATCCAGCTGCAGCTCCTTACAGGCCAGGTTAGGGAACTGGAGCTGCAGCTGGATGACCTTCGGCTCCTACAGGAGAACAAGGAGTTCATAGATAAGAGCTACAGGGAGGCAGTCACTCTGAAGCTGCAGGAGACAGGTAGCTGGGTGACTGTCATGAGAAGGACTAAGAATAGGCAGGTAGTGCAGAGTACCCCCGTGGCCGTTCCCCTCAATAACAGATATACCACTTTGGATACTGTTGGGGGGGACGACCTACCAGGGGAAAATCTTAGTGACCAGGTCTCTGGCACTGAGCCTGGTTGTGTGACGTAGAAGGGAAGGAGGAAGAAGAGGAGGGTGGTAGTGAGAGGGGATTGAATAGTAAGGGGGGCAGACAAGAGATACTCCGGACATGAAGAGGACTCACAGATGGTGTGTTGCCTCCCAGGTGCCAGGATCAGGGATGTCGCGGATCAGGTCCACAGCATTCTGAAGGGGGAGGGCAAATAGCCAGAGGTCATGGTACATATTGGTACCAATGACATAGGTAGGAAAAGACATGAGACCTGAAGAGGAAATATAGGGAGCCAGGTAGGAAGCTGAAAAGCAGGACCTCAAGGGTAGTAACCTCTGGATTGCTGCCTGTACCACTCACCAGTGAGGGTAAGAATAGGATGATTTAGCAGATGAATGTGTGGCTGAGGAGTCTGTGCAGGGGGCAGGGTTTCAGATTTGTGGATCATTGGGATCTCTTCTGGGGAAGGTACGACCTGTACAAAAGGGACAGGTTACACCTGAACTGGAGGTGGACCAATATTCTAGCAGGCAGGTTTAATAGAGCTACTGGTGAGGGTTTAAACTAGTTTGGCAGGGGGATGGGAACCAGGGTGATAGGTCAGAGGTTGGTGCGTTTAGTGTACAAGTAGATGCAGAGTGTAGAAAGACCGTGAGGAAGGATCGGCAGTTGAAAGGGCAAAATTGCAGTCAGTTGGATGGGCTGAAGTGTGTCTACTTTAATGTGAGAAGCATCAGGAACAAGGGTGATGAACTCAGAGCACAGGTAAGTACATGGAACTATGACGGTGTAGCCGTGACAGAGACTTGGCTGTCACAAGGGCAGGAATGGCTGCTGGATGTTCTGGGGTTTAGATGTTTCAAAAGGGACAGGGACGGAGGTAAAAGAGGTGGGGGAGTGGCTTTGCTGATCAGGGGCAGTATTGCAGCTATATAGTCAGTGTGAGTGGAAGTCAGAAACAGGAAGGGAGTGATCACTCTATTGGGAGTATTCTACAGGCCCCCCAATAGCCACCAGGACACTGAGGAGCAGATTGGGAGGCAGATTTTGGAGAGGTGCAAAAATAACAGGGTTGTTATCATGGGTGATTTCAACTTCCCTAATATTGATTGGCGCCTCCTTAGTGTAAAGGGGATAGATGGGGAAGAGCTTGTCAGGTGTGTTCAGACAAGATTCCTGACACAGTATGTGGACAGGCTGACTAGAGAAGAGGTCATACTGGACCTGGTACTAGACAATGAACCTGATCAGGCTTCAGATCTCTCTGTGATAGCATTTTGGAGACAGTGACCATAACTCCCTAACATTTACCATAGCCTTGGAGAGGGATAGGAGCAGACAATATGGGAAAGTATTTAATTGGGGAAGGGGGAATTATGATGCTATTAGGCAGGAGCTTGGGAGTGTAAATTGGGAACAGATGTTCTTGGGGAAGTGCACAGTGGAAATGAGGTTTAGGGAGTACTTGCATGGATTTCTGGATAGGTTTGTCACATTGAGGCAGGGTAATGATGGTAGAGTGAAGGAAGACAGAGATGTAGAATATCTTGTCAAGAGGAAGACAGAAGTTTGCCTAAGATTTAGAAAGAATGGATCAGACAGGGCTCTGGAGAATTACAAGCTTAAGAATAGATTTAGGAGAGCTGGAAGGAGACATGAGAAGGCCTTGGCAAGCAGGATTAAGGAAACCCCCAAGGCATTCTAAACATATGTGAAGAATAGGAGGATGACCAGAGTGAGGGTAGGACCGATCTGGGGTAAAAGAGGAAACACGTGCCTGGAGTTGGAAGAGGTAGGGGATGTCCTTAATGAATACTTTGCTTCAGTATTCACCAGTGAGAGAGACTTGTGAGGATGGCGTGCAACAGGCTGATATGCTAGGGCATGTCGACATGAGGAAAGAAGATGTGCTGGAACTTCTGAAAAACATTAGAATAGATAAGTCACCAGGTTATTATGGGAAACGAGGGAAGAGATTGTTCTGCCTTTGGTGATGATCTTTGCATCCTCACTGGCGACAGCAGTAGTGCCAGATGATTGGAGGGTGGCAAATGTTGTTCCTTTGTTCAAGAAAGGAAGTAGGGATAATCCTGGGAATTACAGTCTAGTGAGTCTTACTTCAGTGGTGGGCAAGTTACTGCAGAAGATTCTTAGGCACAGGATTTATGGGCATTTGGAGAAGCATAGGCTGATTAGGGACAGTCAGCATGGCTTTGTGAGGGGCAGCTCAAGCATCATGAGCCTGATTGAATTCTTTGAGGATGTGACAAAGCACGTTGATGAAGGTGGAGCAGTGGATGTGGTGTACATGGATTTTAGTAAAGTTTTTGATAAGGTTCCTCATGGATGCTCATTCAAAGTCAGGAGGCATGAGATCCAGGGAAACTTGGCTGTGTGGATTCAGAATTGGCTCGCCCATAGAAGACAGAGGGTGATGGTAAATGGAGCGTATTCTGCCTGGAGGTCGGTGACCAGTGGTGTTCCGCAGGGATCTGTTCTGGGACCCCTGCTCTTTGTGATTTTTATAAATGACTTGGATGAAGATGTGGAAGGGTGGGTTAGTAAGTTTGCAGATGACATGAAGATTGATGGCATTGTGGATAGTGTAGAAGGTTGCTGTAGGTTACAACAGGACATTGATAGGATGCAGAGCTGGGTTGAGAAGTGGCAGATAGAGTTCAACCCAGAAAATTGTGAAGTGGTACACTTTGGAAGATCGAATTTGAAGGCAGAATACAAGGTTAATGGCAGGACTCTTAGCAGTGTGGAGGAACAGAGGGATCTTGGGGTCCATGTCCATAGATCTCTCAAGGTTGCCATGCAGGTCAATTGGGTTGTTAAGAAGACATATTGTGTGTTGGCCTTCATTAGTCAGAGTATTGAGTTTAAGAGCCGCAAGGTAATGTTGCAACTCTATAAAACCCTGGTCAGACCACACTTGGAGTATTGTGTTCCGTTCTGGTCACCTCATTATAGGAAGGATGTGTAAACTTTAGAAAGGGTGCAGAGGAGTTTTACCAGGATGCTGCCTGGATTGGAGAGTATGTCATATGAGGATAGGTTCAGCGAGCTTGGGCTTTTCTCTTTGGAGAGAAGGAGCATGAGAGGTGACTAGAGGTGTACAAGATGATAAGAAGCATAGATTGAGTGGACAGTCAAAAACTTTTTCCCAGGGTGAAAATGGCTAACACAAGGGGGCCTAATTTTAAGGTGATTGGAGGAAGGTATAAGGGGGATGTCAGAGGTAAGTTTTTTACACAGAGAGTGGTGAGTGTGTGGAACGCACTGCCGGCAGAGGTGGTTGAGGCAGATACATTAGGGACATTCAAGAGACTTTTAGATAGACACATGAATGATGGAAAAATGGAGGGCTATGTGGGACGGAAGGGTTGGATAGATCTTAGAGCAGGATAAAATGTGGGCACAATATTGTGGGCCGAAGGGCCTGTACTGTGCTGTAATGTTCTATGTTCTACCTCTGACAGCTCATTCCATATACCCACCACCCTCTGTGAAAAAATTGCCCTTCAGGTCCCATTTAAATCTTTCCCCTCTCACCTTAAACCTATGTCCTCTAGTTTAAGACTCCACTACTCTGGGAAAAAGACTGTCACCATTCACCTTATCCATGCCACTGATGATTTTATAAACCTCTATAAGGTCGCCTCTCAGCCTCCTTCGTTCCTGGAAAACGGTCCCAACCTATCCTATTGTTAACACAAACCCTCCAGTCCCAGCAACATCCTTGTGGATCTTTTCTGCACCCTCTCTAGCTTAATGACATCATTCCTGTAGCTGGGCGACCAGAACTGCACACAGTGCTCCAAGTGTAGACTAACCAATGTTTTCTACAGCTGTAACATGAGGTCCCAACTCTTGTACTCCATGCCCTGACCAGTGAAGGCCAACGTGCCAAACACCTCCTTCACCACCCTGTCTACCTGTGTCGCCACTTTCAGGAAACTATGCACTTGTACCCCTAGATCTCTCTGTTCTTCAACACTCCCCAGGGCCCTGCCATTTACTGTGTATGTCCTGCCCTGGTTTAAATTCCTAAAATGCATCACTTTGCACATGAGTTAAACTCCATCTGCCATTCCTTGCCCAGTTGAACTCAATCCTGTTGTAGCCTGAGACACCTTCCACCACACCACCAATTTTGGTGTCATCTGCAAACTTACTAATCACGCCACTTACATTCTCATCCAAATCGTTAATGTAGATGACAAACACAGGGGACCCAGCACCGATCCCTGTGGCACACCACTGGTCACAGGCCTCCAATCTGTAAAACAACCCTGCACCATCACTCTCTAATTCCTTCCACCAAGCCAATTTTGTATCCAATTGGCTAGCTCACCCTGGATCCCATGTGATCTAATATTCCACACCAGCCTACCATAGAGGATCTTGTCAAAAGCCTTGCTAAAGCAACGTCTACCGCCCTGCCCTCATCATCCTCTTGGTCATATCTTCAAAATACTCAAATTCGTGCAATGTCCTGTGCACAAAGCCTTGCTGATGATCCATAATCAATCCTTGCCTTTGCAAATGCAAATAGATCCTGCCTCTCAGAATAGCTCCCAGTAACTTTCCCACCACTGATGTTAGGCTCACCAGCCTGTAGTTCCCTGGCTTGTCCCTGCAGTCCTTCTTAGATAAAGGCACAACATTAGTCACCTTCCAATTTTCCAGTACATCATCCATTGCTAAAGAAGATACAAAAATCTCTGCCAGGGCCCCAGAAATTTCTTCCCTTGCTTCCTACAATGTCTTAGGATACACTTGGACAGGTCCTGAGGATTTATTCACTTTTATGCACCTCAACATCGCCAGAACCTCCTCTTATGTAATGTCAATATGTTTCAGGTTATCACTGTTTTTTTTTCCCGAATTCCCTAGCTTCCATGACCTTCTCTATGATAAATACAGATGAGAAGTATTCATTTAGGATGGCACCCATCTCCTAAGGCATACAGGAGTAGACCACCTGGCTCTTTGAACTCAATCCATCACTTTTCAGGATGATGGCTGACCTTCTACCTCAGTGCACTTTCCCTGTATCCCTAAATTCCCTCAACGTCCAGAAATCTATCAAGCTCAGTTTTAAATGAGCTCAGTGAATGAGCTTCTGCGGCTCCACAGGGTAGAGAGTTCCAAAGATTCACCACCCTCTGAGTGAAGAAATTTCTCCTCCTCTCAGTGCCAAACAGCTGACACCTTACTCTGAGACTGTACCCTCAATTCTAGACTCCTTAACCAGGTGAAACATCCTCGCTGCATCACCCTATCGAGCACTGTAAGAATTTTGTAAGTTTTGTATACTATCCCCTCTCGTTCTTTTAAATATCCGAGAACACGTCTATATCAGAAGCCTCGTCGCCCCAATCTCTCCTTGTACGACAAACCCACCATCCCTGTAAGCAGACATTTGAATCTTTGCTGCACTCCTGTGTGGCAAGTAGATCCTTTCTTAGAAAGGGAGTTCAGAACTGTAAACAATACTTCAAGTGCTACCTCAATAAGGCTCTATAACGTTGTAGATAAATTTTCTTATTCCTGTGGAGGAAAATGGACATGGATGTGTCCAGGTGAAGGGTCTTGACTCAAAGTCAGATGTCCATTTCCCTCCACAGATGCTGCCTGATCCACTGAGTTCCTCTAGCATTTTGCTTGTTGCTTCAGATTCCAGCATCTGCAGATGTTTGTGTCTCCATATTCCTGGGTTCAGATCCTCTTGTGCTAACAACTAACTTAACGTTTGCTGCCTTAATCGCTTGCTGCATGTTAGTGAGTAATTTGTGTGGTGGGTTCCTTTGATCATCAACACACAATCTCTCACCATTTTAAAATACTTCCTGCTTCTCTGCTTTGTACCCCAGAAAGGACAACTTCACATTTTCCCACGTTGTATTCGATCTGCCATGTTCTCAGCTTGTCCATGTCCCCATCAAGCCTCTTGACACCTCTCTATGTACGTGCAATCCCACCAAGTTTTGTGTCATCAGCAAACTTGGAATATGGTATTTGGTCCTCTCAGCCAATGCTGGTGAACAGCTGGAACCCCAAGCACCAATCCCGACAGCTTGAGTTATAAGGAGAGACTGGATAGGCTGAGACTTTCTTCCCTTGCCAGCGAAGGAGGCTGAGGGGTGACCTTATAGAGGTTTATAAAATAATGAGGAGCACAGATAAGGTGGATAGTCACAGCCTCTTTCCCAGGGTAGGGGAGTCTAAAACAAGAGGGCATAGATTTAAGGTGAGAGGGGAAAGATTTAAAAGGGGATCTGAAGGGGCAAGTTTTTCACACAGAGGTCGGTGGGTATATGGAATGAGCTGCCAGAGGAAGCGGTAGAGGCTGGTACATTTATGACATTTAAAAGACATTTGGATGAGTACATGGGTAGGAAAGGTTTAGAGGGACATGAGCCAAACATGGGCAAATGGGACTCGCTCAGTTAGGCAACTTGGTCAGTATGGATGAGCTGGGCCGAAGGGCCTGTTTTCTGTGCTGTTAACTCTATGACTCTGCCCCACTACTCACAGGCTGATAACCTGAGAACGATCCATTTGGATGAACACATGAGGTGGCAAATCTCGTGGGGCAATGGGTAAAGAGTGGGCAGCTGGACTGACTGGTTCTCTTTCAAAGAGCAAGCACAGAACCAGTGGACTGGACAGTCTCCTCTTGTGATGTATCAATCTATGACTCTGCAATCTGAGCCTGAACTTGAATGTCCTGTGAAGATCGAGGAGAGGCAGGAGGGAGAGGTGAGTGACGGGGTGGTTGAGGGTAAAGGGTGCACCTGATGCAGAGGGGAAGCCTGAACGAGCGGCACTCCGAGGAGCATGCTGCGGCTCAGTGGGTATCTGGGACAGGGAGTGGGACAAATGTCGGTAAATGGGATTAGTCCAGAAAAGTACTTGATGGCTAGTATGGACGTGTGGGCCGAAGGACTTGTTTCTGTCCTGTTTCACTGCTTTTGACAAGCTTGGAGCAGGTACAATGGTTCCAGTGGATCAGTGTGTCCAGTCCAATTCTTTGTGGGATCAAAGGAGGGGAACAGGAGTTGGGGATACAGATGAAGAGAGGTGTGTGTGCGCATGTGTGTGTGCGTGTGTGCATGTGGTATGTGAGAGAAAGAGAGACCGATCAAGGTTCCTTCCTGCACTTCAACACGTATTTACACTCCTTGACCGTGACCCTCCCTTATCAGTGCACATCTCACCCTTTTCATGCCTGGTTTATGCTGCTGATTCCATGAATGTATTCACATACAAGCAGCCCTGACCACAGAATTAATCCGTTAATCCCTTCACACCTGTCTCTCAAGATTCCTGCAAACCTTGTCATTTCACCTCTTCACTTTGCCTCATCATTAGTTCTTGCCACTGTCTCGGGTTTCATTTTCAGTTTTATTCCAGTATTTTCATTCCTGCTTTTCTTTCTGTTTTTAACGTTTATTTGAAATTTCATTGGGCTGGTGTGGGAAGGACTGGAAATCTACTGATGAGAATCCTTTGAATAAAACAACACCAAGGAGAAAATTTAGAGAAACAAAGGACTGCAGATGCTGGAATCTAGATGAAAAACAGTCCTGAAGAAGGGTCCTGACCCGAAACGTTGACCGCCTGCTTTGCTCCACGGATGCTGCCTGGCCTGCTGAGTTCCCCCAGCATCATAGTGTTTTTCAGCAAGAAAATCTCGAGCCTCTTCCAGGTTGACGTTCCGTAGAAGGAGTGCTGCATTGTTGGAGGTGCTGATTTTTCAGATGAGACATTGGCCAAGGACCCATCAAGTCTCTCAGGTGGACGTAGAAGATTCCATGGGAATAATTCAAAGGATCTCAAGGAAATTTTTCCCAGTGTCCTGAACAAAATTTATCCCTTGAACAGTATCCCCAAAGCAAGTTATTGGGTCAGTTCTGCACTGCTCTTTGTGGAAGCTTTCTGTGCGCTCCTTGGCTTAGACAGGCACATGAATATGGAGGGAATGGAGGAACATGGATCATGTGCAGGCAGAAGAGATGTAGTTTAATTCAGCATCGTGTTCAGCACAGACATGGTGGCCAAAGGGCCTGTTCCTGCGCTGTACTGTTCCATATTCCATGCTCTAAGGATGGACAAGCCTGTATCCCAGGAGCCTGAAAGTACCAGTGGTAGACCAGAGGAAAATGGGGACAGGGACTGTGTCAGAATTGGTGGAGTGCCAAGTTCTTGTGAGGATGAGGCATTGGAAGGAATTCAAAATGAAGGTGAGACTATGGGAGAAGCAACTATGGTTTGGATTTGTCAGCCGACGAGAGTATGGGTGGGGGGCAGGGGAGATGGGTTTGGTGCTTAGAATGCATCACTTTGTACAGTGTAGGGGGAAGTGGATGAGAACCCTGGATGCCTCCAGCTCCTAGCACTAAGACATCACACTGACTAAATCTCAGTTACTGAACAAAAAAATAGTCAGTATGTGCTCTGCCTGTGCAGACCTGTCATCAGTCTCTTGCCATTAATCAGTTTGTTTTCCCATCTTAATTAACACATTCAACTTTCTGCTGCTACTTTCCAGTGTTGTGGTAACAACCAGCAGCTTTTTACTTTTGCAGATTAAGATAAACTGCTGGAAGAAAAATGAATATTAATCTGCGGCAAGTTGTTATATTGTGCGGGAGTTTGCTCCAATCGGTCAGGAAGGATTTGATTAAGGATGCCTGCTGTGTGTTTATTATTTTCTATATCTTTTATCTGATTAGTTTTTGGCATAGTCTGGAAGTTCATTGACATCCCAGCTCCCTGTTTTCCCCCTCCATCACACTCCCTTTCATGACACAGTGGGACTGCAGAGACTGGAAGAATAATGTGGTGTTTTGCAGTTAGACTCCTGCAATGGTATCCCGGACTTCGAAGTCCAAAGTCGAGTTTATTGTCACATGCACAACTGCAACGAAAAACTTACTTGCAGCAGCATCACAGGCACATGGCATCAGATAAGCAGCATTCACAAGAAAAAAGCATAAATATAAATTATACCCAATTTTTACAAGAAAGAACACAATTAGAACAAAAAGAAAGTCCATTGTAGTGCAAAGTGGTCACAGTGTTGCTGTACTGAGGTAGTGATTAGGCTTGTGCCGGTTGGTTCGAGAACTGAATGGTCGAAGGGAAGTAGCTGTTCCTGAACCTGATGGTGTGGGACTTCAGGCTTCTGTACCTCCTGCCCAATGGGAGCTGCCAGATGGCATGGCCCAGATGGGTTCTTTGATGGTGGATGTTGCCTTCTTGAGACGGCGTCTTATGTAGATCCTACAGCTGGTGGGAAGAGATGTAAAATCCAGAATCAATCCAGAATCCCATGGATGAATTCCCACGTGTGAACTCCTCCATCTTGGTTACTCTCTGCTATATTCTCTTCTGCCACAGTCCATTCATCTTTAAGGCACTTGCCTTTGGCTCTGTGGACATTATCCACCATTTAAGAAGAAACCAGCACATTCCATTGATAGAGCGGAACAGAGAGTGGAACCTACAACAGGAAGTTGAATCAATGCCGTTCATTGACACTATCAAAAGCTTGAAAGCATGTACCACCAGGCTCAAGGACAGCTTCTATCCCACGGTCATTCAGACTCTTGAACAGACCTGTCATAGCTAAAGATGAACTTTTGATCTCCCAATCTACCTCACAGTGGCCCTTGCAGTTTATTTGTCTACCTGCACTGCACTTTCTCTATATTCTTCATTCTGTTTTCTTTTACTACCTGTATGGAATAATCTGTCTGAATGACACGCAAACAAAAGCTTCTCACTGTATCTCAGTACACGTGACAATAATAAACCGATACCAAGTTTGGCCTTTCATCACTAATGCACGGGTGTTTTAGATATTTTATTACTGTTTCTCCAAGTGGGGACCTTACAATTTGCTAAGTTCAGTACATTACTCATTGTGTCCTTGCTGACCTGAAGAAGCCCTTTATTGCCCCCGGTTCATTCACATGGGTGTCATCTGCTCAGCCAGAGATGGGGACTGTGGAATATCGCTCCATCCTGGAGCAAGTTCTACTCGTGGGTGTCCGTACACTAAGTGTTCTACCTGGAGGCCACATCAGCTGTGTGCTGCATGTACAACGGCACCTCAGACTGTTCTGAATCAGTCCCAAACTCCCACTACCCATGAAGCACCATTAATGTTCAGTCGCTAAGTTCTGCAAGCAAGTATGCCTTATGTACACAGCAAGATTGGCAGGTAGCTCCAGTCTGTATCAGTTGGTAGTAATCAGTGGGGGGGAGTGGAACTGTTAGCCATGGAACTGAGAGAACTCTTCAAACAGATGGGGGAATTGAATTGACCTCATTTGAAAGGTTGGACCACTGACAGTATCACACTCCCTCAGTATACTGTTCCAGATGTCAACTTGAAAGGACATTTAAGCAGCCTGCCACAACCTTGGGATGTCCCACAACTAGCGAAGTGCTTTTGAAATGCAGTACGGAACACACAGCAGACAATTTGTGCACAGCAAGCTCCTGTAAACAGCGATGTGACAATGACCAGATAATTGCCTAGCAACTCATTCTTTGAATTTGGAATATTGTGTGCAGTTTTGGTCTCCCTGTTATAGGAAAGAAATCATTAAGCTGGAAAGAGTGCAAAGAAGCTGTACGAGAATGTTGCCAGGACTTGAGGGCCTGAGTTATAGGGAGAGGTTGGGCAGGCTAGGACTTTATTCCTTGGAGTGTAGGAGACTGAGGGGTAACCTTATGGGGGTGTATAAAATCATGAGTAGCATAGATAGGGTGAATGCACTCGGGGAAAGGAATTCAAATACTAGAGGGCATGGGTTTAAGGTGAGAGGGGAAAGATTTAAAAGGGACCTGATGGGCAACTTCTTCATTCAGAGGGTAGTGCATGTATGGAACAAGCTGCCAGAAGAAGTGGTTGAGGCAGGTACAATACTAACATTTAAAGGACATTTGGACAGGTACATGGATAGGGAAGGTTTAGAAGGATATGGGCCAAATGCAGGCAAATGGAACTGGCTTAGATGGGCATCTTGGTTGGCATGGACCAGTTGGGCTGAAGGGCCTGTTTCTATGCTATATTAGTCTATGATTCTATTCCACTTGACAGACCTGTACTTTATTGTCTAAAGATATCTCCTCTGACAGTGCAGCATTCCCACTGTGAGAGTCGGTCCAAGGTTACGGGCTTAGGGTTCTGAACTGGCAGATTGAATCCACAGTCTTCTGACTTGGAACTAAGGGAGATCCCCTCTGAACCACCCATGACCTGAAGCAGTTGTAGCCCAGCTGAGAGTGAGAGTCAAGGCTAACACTGTCACCTTGGAGACAGGTGGTAGTTAAACTGGTCCTTCACCTGGGCGGAAGGGACCACCAAAGGGAAATTCATGAAGATCAACTGAAGGGCAGATCTTTACATTGGCACGTAAAGAAAAATTCGATTCAAATCCACTTGTTTTGTAGTGGGCTTAGCATTCCACTCTATATGAGAAGTGGTGGGGAATCCAGAGGGTATAGGTTTAAAGTGAGAGGGGAGAGATTTAATAGGAACCTGAAATAGGGGCAGCTTTTTCACCCAGAGGGTGGTCGGTATATGGAATGAGCTGCCAGAGGAAGTGGTTGAGGCAGGTACAACATTTAAAAAGTACTTGGACAGGTACATGGATAGGAAAGGTTTAGAAGGATGTGGGCCAAACACAGGCAAGTGGGACTGGCTTAGATGGGAATCTTTGTCCGCATGGACCCGTTGGGCTGAAGGGCCTGTTTCTGTGCTGCATGACTCTATGGTGGGTATAACAACATAGGGACATGAGAAATAGAACCGGGAATAGGCAACATGACCTGTGTTCACTCTCTGTCATCCAATAAAATCATGGCTGGTTTGACTTTGATCCCTGCTCCACTTCGCCCCATTCCCCACAACCCTCTGACAATGACCTCTGTCCATCGCAGCCTCAAATGCATTCCCTGACTCAACCTCCACACTCTTCAGGGTGGAGAATTCCAAAGATTTATGAGAGAAGAATTCTCTGTCCATCTCCATCTTAAATGGACATCACCTTGTTCTGAAACTATGGCTGTCAGTTCCACATTCACTCTATTGGCTTGTTCTGCCTCCAGCACTTGCAAATGGATTAAATTGGCTCCACTTGTACCTGTGAAAAGTCTTTAGTTAGAGGCTCCTTTCTCAGAGTGAATTACGTTGTGTTAATGCACCATTACCACTTTCAACTTAAAAGTTCAGAAGTGTGAAAGTGCTGGTGTCACCTCAGTAAAACCAGTCAGAAGGAATGGAGGTGATAAAGGAGGGAATTACCCAGAATAAAACGTCGATAATTTGTCCTTGGTAAATAAATCACTTTAATTTGCTGAGTTGACTCACAGTTCATTGTGGTGTGGTTACATAGATATCAGCCCCTCTAGGGCTCTGTCTCTCCAGGATTGCAACTAACTTCATCAGGAGCTGGTTAACGAATTAAAAGCAGAAATCACTGGAAACTCTCAAGGGGTCAGGCAGCATCTGTGGAGGGAGGAACAGAGTTAATGTTTCAGGTCGATGACCGTCCATCCAAAGTAGATGCACATTTTTCATGATGTGTCTCTGGATAACCACCACGTATGTGTTGGCTTTGTGTCCAGTTGCTGTGGTAAAGGAGGAAATGCTGTAGCCAGTTTGCACACAGCAAGCTCCCACAAACAATGTTGTGGCTTTGTTAAGGGGTTGCTGGTTGAGGGGTAAATATTGGCCACGATCTGAGGGACCTCTTCTTTGAAGTAAGACCATGGGATCTTTAATGCCTATTTGAGATGGGAGACCATCTCTTCACTTAACATCTCATCTGAGAGGGACCGTAGCTCAGTGCTGAATCAGTTCCCATTGGCCATAAAGGCATACAACAAGGAAACAGGCCTTTGATGCACTGAATCCACATCATCCATGAACTACCCACTTACACTCATCCTACACTAATCCCATTTTATTCTCCCCATGTGCCCATTAACTCCCCCTCACCCACACACTAGGGGCAATTAATCTTTGGGATGTGGGGGGAAACCGGAGCACCCAGGGGACAGTCATAGGGAGAACATGTAAACTCCACACAGACAGCACTGGAGGTTGGGATTGAACCCAAGTCTCTAAGAGCTCTGAAGCAGCCGCTCAACTAACTACGCCACTTTGTCACCCAAGATAGGAGACTCTTTGTTTAACATCTCACTGGAGAGAGACCATGACTCAGTGCAGAATCCGCCCCAGCAGGTATAATGTAGTGCCTCACCTTTGTGAATACTTCTCCTTTCCTGTACCAGTGTGGTTGACTCTTTCTCGTAGAGTCTACTGTGACAACTTGCATATACAGGTCTCCTTTAGATTCATCAAACATCCCATGTTGCTGTACAGGAAGAATTTGTTAAATGATTCGGACTCCACACATCCTTGGCTTGGCCAGAAATGTGGGTTTTAAGGAGGAGAAGGGTGAAGAAGGAATTCGGTGAGCAGAGCCTCAGCAGCTGATGGCACGGTCACTGATGGTGAAACAGTTAAAGTTGAGGCTGATCACAAGACTGTATCGGTGGAATGCGGGGACGTGGGAGGGTTGTGAAGGATGGAGGTGATGATGGAGATAGGGAGGGTGTGGGCACAGATGAACTTGAAAATGAGAAGATCTAGGCTTTGCTGGGTTGGGACCCAGGGCAGGTCTATGAATACAGGTAATGTGTGATTGGGATTTGGTGTGAGATAGAGCCAGGGAGACAGAGACTTTGGAAGAGAGAGTGTGTGAGAATTAAAAAAGAAAGTGGTAATTGGTTTATTATTGTCACATGTACTGAGGTACAGTGAACAACTTTGTTTTGCATGCCATCCATACAGATCATTTCATTACAACAGTGCATTGAGGTAGTACAAGGGAAAACAATAACAGAATGCAGAATATAGTGTTACAGTTACAGAGAAAGTGCAGTGCAGGCAGACAATAAGGTGCAAGGGCCATGAGGAGGTAGACTGAGAGATCAAGAGTTCATCTTTATCATACAAGAGGTCTGTTCTGGAGCCTTCTAACAGTGGGATAGAAGCTGTCCTTGAGTCTGGTGGTACGTGCCCTCAGGCTCCTGTATCTTCTACCCGATGGAAGGGGGCAGAAATAAGAATGACCAGGGTGGGTGGGGTCTTTGATTATGTTGGATGCTTTCCCAAGGCAGTGAGAACAGACAGAGTGAATGGAGGGGAGGCTGGTTTTCGTGATAGACTGGGCTGTGTCCACAACTCTCTGCAAACGCTGGAAATAATCAATGGGTCAGGCGGCATCTGTGGAAAGAGACAAAAGACTTAACATTTCAGGTCATCAGTGATGTTCTCCCTCCACAGATGTTGTCTGACCTGCTGAGTACTTCCAGCATTTTCTGGTTTTATTTCAGATTTACCTAAGCTCCCTATTTTGCAATGAGTCATCAGAATAGGTTTTCACTCTGGGCTGGATTCGAACATTTTCCCACAATCAAAGGTGCTGTGTGGTTAAACCACACTGGCAAACCTTTGCCTATTCTGCACACGATGATAAAGCCATCTTGAATCTGCAGTCACTGCCGGTATGAAACTGTGTGCTGGAAACTCATGAAAGCTGCAAATGACACTCTGCAGTCAGGAAGATGGATCACTTCAAAGAGAGCAGAGAGAGACTGGAATTGATTTTTGCGAACAGGCCAGATTGCTGTGGAACATTCAAACATCTGTCTTACCATCCCTGCTGTATGCTCAATACACTTGGAATCTGTTCAACATTTGTGAATTAACATCCTGCCGTGGAAATGAAATGGAACCTGTTGGTCAGTCCTGCCAGCACTGCGCTGAAGGAGGAGCCACAGATGGTTTGGTGGGTTGGATCTGTACTTGGAAAGGGGAAGGTTTTCTAGGCATCAAGAAAAGTGGAAGCTCGGTCAACTGAGGATTTGGAGACTGAGGTCGAGAAGGTTACAGAAGCAAAGTTGGGCACGTGCTGGAAATCTGAAATAGGAACAGATCAGCAGTTGGGCAACAGAAACTACCAAAGGAACCTTACTGCACAGGGGGAAGCCATTTGTCCCAACGCACTCATTCTGGAAGGAGAACGATAATTCTGGTAAACCCCACACCTGCTCATTGGTTGGGGCATTGAGTATAAGAGTCAAGAAGTCATTTTATGACTCTACAAAACTTCGGTTAGGCCACATGTAGAATTGTGTGCAATTCTGGTTGCCCTATTACAGGATGTGGAGGCTTTGGAAAGGGTACAGAAGAAGTTCACCAGGATGCTGCCTGGATTAGAGAGAATTAGCTATAAGGAGAGGTTGTTTTCTCTGGAGCGGCAGAGGCTGAGGGGAGACCTGATAGAAGTTTATAAAATTATGAGATGCAGAGATAAGGCAGATAGTAAGAGTCTTTTTTCCCAGGGTAGAAATGCCAAATACTAGAGGGCATAGGTTTATGGTGAGAGGGGGAAAGTTTAAAGGAGATGTGCGGGGCAAGTATTTGACATAGAGAGTGGTGGGTGCCTGGAATGCACTGCCATTGGTGGTGGTGGAGGCAGATACGATAGAGGGGTTTAAGAGGCTTTTAGATAGGCACATGAATCTTGCAGGGAATAGAGGGATATGGATCATGTGCAAACAGAAGGATGAGTTTAATTTGGTATTGTGCTCAGCACAGACATTGGTCTGTTCTACATTCTATGTTAATTGCTGTAGAGAATTGGGAACTCCAAGGATATCAACTCATGGACATAGACACGAGGTAAAGATCTACAAGGTCACAGCAACAGAGCAAGGTAGAATATAATTTTCGTAATGTTGAAAAAGTCCAGTACATTTGGGGACAGCAAGCTCCCACAAACCTAGACTGTGGCCAGATAATTTGTTTTAGTGAGTCTAGTTCAAGGGAGCGTTTCATTTTCCACTAACACAAGGGAGCATCTAGGGGCTTGTGTTTTAACATCAGCTCCAAGGGACCCGTCTTGAAATGGGCTCAACACTGCACTGGGACGATCGACCTGGATGTTCTGTTCGAGTCGCTGGAGTAGGACTTGAACCCGAGGTGACAGAGAAATAAATATTCCAGTAATCGCAGAACGGGTCTGGGAAGAGCAATGTTGTAATTATCCACAGTGACACATGAATAGGAAGTCTAATTAAACCCAGGAACAGGGACCACTCGTCTTATGGTGAAGAATTAGTGGACCAACTCATCCCTTTGTGATTGTCTGTGGGTCCAGTTATGTTGCCGAGCCCTTTCTGTTGAAGTAGTCCTACAATATTTATTAGCTTCCATTTAACTGCAGGGCAGAGGTCAGAACAATAACAGGCAACAATGGACAGATGGAATCCCCTCCCCCTTCCCCTCCCCCACCCCTTCAATGAAATGGATGACGACACCATTGCATTTACTTAGTAGGTTTAACATAGCAAAATGTTCCAGAAATTTCCACAGTATTTGACACCAAAGTACTTGGGGAGGGGAGGTTTCTGGCAGAAGATCAGATTATAACTGGCACCCTATAGAGCAGATAAATACCACAAACACTGCCGGACCCAAAAAACTAGTTTAGGTACAATTTTCCTGAGGTTTCTCCACAGAGAAGTTGCCAGTGGCTGCAAATGTTTAGCACTAGTAGTAGATATCATGACACTACTTTCCTGTTCTGGTTATCTGCTACCTGAGCTCATAGTCAGATATTGCTGGGTGATATGGAGACGCAAGATTAGGAGGAGGGCATTGAGACTTTGATCTGTTCTCCCATTCTGTTAGATCATGGTTGACCATTTAATCTACCTGGCATGGTTTCATGGTCCTTAGTTGTTTAATCTTGATTTTGAAACCAGGCTTGACAGGTATTTGAGTCATAGAGTCATACAGGACAGAAATAGGCCCTTCGGCCCCATTGGTCCATGCTGACCAAGATGCCCACCTAAGCTAGTCCCCTTTGCCCACATTTAGCCCATATCCCTCTAAACCTTTCCTATCCATGTACCCGTCCAAGTACCTTTTAAATGTTGTTAATATACCTGCCTCAACCACTTCCTCTGGCAGCTTGTTCCATATACACACCACCCCCTGTCTGGAAAAAGTTGCCCCTCAGGTTCCTATTAAATCTTTTCCCCTCTCACCTTAAATCTGTGCTCTCTAGTTCTTGACTCCCCAACTCTGGGCAAAAGACTGATTGCATTAAAAAAAACTGAGTCTCGAAATTAGGTCCCATACTCACTCGATGAAGAAGAGATTATTTTATTGAGTTCCATATTTTGTTGAAGGAATGATCGAGTCCAGTACAGCTGAGCCCCAATGACAATGTGATACCTCCTCATAAAAGGAAATAGTTTCTCCCTGTCATCTTTAACAAATATGTGCTCTAACAGCCGAGACAAATTAGAATGTCCCTGTATTCGAGACAATAAACAATCAGGTCATAAAACTTTGCACATCCAACCATTTCTTGGATGAGATGTTAAACCAAGGAGATGTTTTACTCTCTCAGATAGACATAACTGATCCCATCAGACTATTGCAAAGAAAAATAATAGTTATACTGATTGTCTTGGCTGCTGATTGTCCCTCAATTAACGTCACCAAGACAGGTTAACTGCTCGTTATCTCAGTGCTGTCTGTGGGAGTTTGCTGTGCGCAAAGAGGCAAGTGCATTTTCTCCATTACATACAGAGAACATGGAACAGTACAGCACAGGAACAGGCCCTTCGGCCCACGATGTCTGTGCTGAGCAGGATGTCAGATTAAACTAATCCCTTCTGCCTGCACATGATCCATACCCATCCATTCCCTGCATGTTCATGTGTCTGTCTAAAAGCCTCTTGAACGCCACTATCATATCTGCTTCCACTACAACTGCTGTCAGCCTATTCCAGGCACCCAACATTCCCTGTGTAAAAAAAAAGCTTGTCTTGCACATCTCCTTTAAACTTTTCTCCTCTCACAAATACATGTCCTCTAGTATTTGACATTTCTACCCTGGGAAAAAGGTTCTGATTGTCTCTCCTATCTACGCCACTCATAATTTTATGAACTTCTATCAGGTCTCCCCTCAGCCTCTGACTCTCCAGAGAAAACAGTCCAAGTTTGTCCAATCTCTCCTTATAGCTCATACCATCTAATCCAGGCAGCATCCTGGTGAACCTCCTCCGCACCATCTCCAAAGCCTCCACATCCTATCTGTAATGGGGCGACCAGAACTGCACACAATACTCCGAGTACGGCCTGACCAAAGTTTTATACAACTGCAACGTCACTTCCTTACTCTTAAACTCTATGCCCCGAGTGATGAGGCAAGCATGCTGTTCACCTTCTTTACCATTCTACTTGCATTGCTACTTTCAGGGAGCTATGGGCTTGGACCCCAACATCTCTCTGTGCATCATTGTTGTTAAGGTTCCTGCGTACATCAGTTTCTACTGATGAACTTTCTCCTCAGCTCCATTTTAAATGAACCATCCCTTATCCTGCAATTCTGCCCCTTAGTCACAGACTCCCCAGGTAGGGGATACATCCTCAGCACCCACCCATCAATCTTGCCTTAGAACCTTTAATGTTTCAATAAAATCACTTCTCTTCTTTATCCAATGAGCACAGTTGTATTCGTCGAGTCATGAAGCATTACAGCACAGATAGAGGCCACAGTGCCCACCCAGCTAGTCCCAATTCCCTGTGTTCGGCCTGTATCCCTCCAAGCTCCTCCCCTCCATGTACCTATCCAAGTGCTTCTTGAATGATACTGTTGTACCAGCCTCAACCACTTCCTCTGGCAGCTTGTTCCATCTACTCACCACCCTCTGTGTGAAAAATTTTCCCCTCAGGTCCCTCTTAAATCTTTTCCGTCTCACCCTAAACCTGTGCCCCCTAGTTTTGGACTCCCCTACCCTGGGGAAAAGACTGTTACCGTCCACCTTATCTATGTCTCTCATAATTTTAAACACTTCTATAAGGTCGCCCCTCATTCTCCTACGTTCCAAGGAATAAAGACCCAGCCTGGCCAACTTCTCCCTATAACTCAGGCCCTCGAGTCCTGGCAACGTCCTCATAAATCTTCTCTGCGCTCTTTCCAGTTTAACCACGTCTTTCCTATAACAGGGCGACCAAAACTTACACATCCAAATCATTTTTTATTCAGCCAACATTGACCCAGTGCTATCTTTAATTGTCGCACATACAAAATAGTCCTCCGTGCCTGTTCTTGGTTGCTGCCGGCCTTCCTATATCCTGAAAGCAGGAAGGAAAGTTAATGGGTGGCAGCCGTTCTACAGCATAAACTGAAACACCACAGGGGTGGGTGCTTTCTCTACACAGTCACTCATAAAGCTGCTGTGTGTTTGCAGCTTTATAATCTAACTCTGCTCTATTCACCTGTCATTTTTCCTGATTATACCCCTCTTGGCCACTCTCTCTCGCATTGTCCCACTTAAACACAGACCTCAGGGAGCACAATTGGCTGGCTGCGATAGGATGTTGGGGTTGAACATATGTCAGTAATTACAATCCCTGTCTCACATCTGCCTCTTCATTAGGGACTTGGAGGAAAGAGTTCCTTCCCTGGAATTAAAAAAAAATGCTCCTTCTGCTCCTCAGATCTGCCATGTGTTGTGTTTTGTGGCATTGGGTCTGAATATTGAACAGATGCTTCAGCTGAAGAAGGCGGTCACATCTATTTTAGACTTAAGAAACGTTCAAGTTGGCTGCCAAGATCTTTCCTGTATATGGGAGAGCTGTATCTTTGGAGGCAGGGGTATCTATTTATTATAAATTTCAGAACCACACATTCCATTTTTCATAAAGCCATCATTGGGGTGCAGTCAGTAAAGTTGCTGTTTCACAGCTCCTGTGATCTGAGTTTGACCCCGACCTCCGGTGCTGTCTGTCTGCTCGTTCTCCCTGTGACCTTATGGGTTTCCCTCAGGTGCCTCGGTTTCCTCCCACATCCCAAAGACGAGAGGATAGGTCGGTTAATTGGCTGCTGTAAATATCCCCCTTGTGTGGTGGTATGGGAATGTGGGGAATGTAAAATGGGATTCGTATAAATGGATGGTTGATGGCTGGACTCAATGGGCCGAAGTCACTGTTTCCCTGCTGTATCTCTCTATGATTCTTCATTAGAGCACAGAAGGAGGCCATTCATTCCATTGAGTCCATTCTGGCTCTTTCTAAGGCAGTCATAGGAGGAGCAGAGGAAGCTGAGGGGTGATATGACAGTGGTATATAAAATTATGAGAGGCAAAGATAGAGTAGAGAGCAAGTGTCTGTTTCCTATGGTAGGGGTGTCTAAAACTAGAGGGCACAGGTATGTGGGAGAGGATTTAAAGGGGATCTGAGGGGGAAATGTTCCACACAAAGAGTGGTGGGTGTCTGGAATGAGCTGCCAGAGGAGGTGGTGGAGGCAGGAAAAGTAATAACCTATCAGAGGCATCCGGACAGGTACTTGGATGAGCAGGGCATAGGGGGATGTGGAATTAATGCAGACAAGTGGGATTAGTCTACATTGGTCGGCATGGACACGGCGGGCTGAAGGGCCTGTTTCTATGTTGTACAACTCTGACTTGGTTAAACCATTGTCCATAGCCTGGCAATTTGCTGTCCCTCCAGTACTCATCCAATTCCCTTTGGAAAACCCTGACTGACTGTTTCACCATCCTGAATGACAGTGAGTCTGGCTAATCCTCACTCTCTGCATTTTAAATAAAAGTTTCCCGCCCCTGCCTCCCCCACCCACCTGTCTTTTGGACATGACTTTAACCTGTATCTGGCCTTCTCTGAACCGTCTGCTAGTGGGGATGGCCTCGCTCTATGTATCTTTGTATCTGCTTCCTTATACTTTCAGTGTTTAATTAAGGGAGTCCTCTCATCTGTGGTCCTTCGAAGCCATTTGTATCTATTTTATCAATGCCATTTCCCACAGATTTCTCCTCTTCCTAATTCCACTCAGGAGCACCATGTCCACATGTGCCCACTGTGTTTCTTGCACACATATCCTTCCACACGTCCCTTTCACTTGCCTCCTTCCTCCATGTGTATTTTTTCATGTTTGTTGCACATATAGGCTTGCAGGCAATTCTCCCACAAGCATTTTATACAAGATAAAATCTTGTATGCGCATATACCCTTCAAAGTGTTCCTTCCATCCATACCTTACATGTCTGCCTTCCTGATCTACCCTGTTACAAATCTCTTCTGTCCATACCTTCCCTTGTGCCGCCTGTACATATGCTCCACCTTAATCTTCTTCCTTGCCCTTGTATCTTGACCACATTGAGATCTTCTCCTCCAAGTTTTTCATTTCCAGAACTCCCGATCAGTGATGTGCCCTGTTGCCTTATTCTCCTTCATGTAGAGGCAAGTGGACACCTATCAGCCCTTTGATCCTGCCTGTCCATCAGTGAACTCATGAATGTCGACTGTTTATTTCCCTCCATGGATGCTGCCTGACCTGTTGAGTTCCTCCAGCACTTTTTGTGTATTGCTCCAGATTCCAACATCTGCAGAAGTTCTTGTGTCTACTTCATGACCCATGCGTGTGGTTATTTCCCATGAATGAAACTCATACAACTGCAGATGCTGGAAATCTGAAATAGGAACAGAAAATGCTGGAAACACTGAGCAGATCAGGCAGTATCTGTGGAGAGAGAAACTGAGTCAATGTTTCAGGGCACAGATTCTACCTGACCTGCAAAGTTTTTCCAGAATTTCCTGTTACCATTCATATTTATTTTCTGCCTTGGTTTCCCATTCTTTTATAGTTTTACCTATCTAAAGTTCTGAAATTTCCAATTGAATAGCTGGGCTCAGCAGTTTTCCCCCGTGGATGGGGCTGGGATATAATGTAGGGTTCTATGTGAAAAGGTGCTTCCATAGTAGTGAATGCAACAATCAAGTAACAACCACTCTCAACTAGTATTAATATAGCACCTTCAGCATAGCTTCACTGGGATCCCTGCAAACAGCATTTGACAGCAAGCCACGCAATGAAATCACAGGTCAAATGATTAAAAGCTTGTAAGTTTCAAAAAATAAAGGGAAGGCAAGAGACAGAGTAAATTCCAGAGGCAAGGTCTTCGACCACTGAAGGCTAATTCTCTCCCTGCAGAGCCAATAAATTCAGTAGATACCAAGAGACCAGAATTGAAGGAGTGCTGTGGGAATTGTAAGGCTGAAGTACATTCCAGTGTCAGAGATGGGAGAGGTTGGAGAGATTTCAAGATGGGCAGCAGAGTTTCAGATGAGGAATTTATGGAGAGTAGTTTGAGGGAGTAGAGTTTTGAAGCAGTCTAGATGTAACAAAAGCTTTTGTGAGGTTTCACCAACAGATGAGGCAGGCAGGGAGTAGCATGCTACTATGGAGCTGGAATTAGGTAAATTTGGTCATTAGGTGGGTGTGTTGTCCAAAACTCATTGCAATGTCTGAGTCTGACTCAATTTCCAAATGAATGTGAGGAGTATTGAATTGGAGGGTTGTGAATGACTTTGTCTAAGCACTGAAGACAGTCTTTCCAATGTATAGTTGGAAGAAATTTATATTATCCAGTTTGATCTGTTGGACCGCTTAGAAACAGTGGAATGGTAATTTAGTTTACTATTGTCACATGTACTGAGGTACAGTCAAAAATATGTTTTGCATGCCACCCATACAGACCATTTCATCACTACAGTGCATTGAGGTAGTACAAGGGAAAACAATAACAGAATGCAGAATAAAGTGTTACGGTTACGGAGAAAGTGCAGTGCAGGCAGACAATAGGGTGCAAGGTCATAATGAGGTAGATTGTGAGGTCAAGAGTCCATTTTATCTTACAAGGGGACCGTTCAATAGTCTTATAACAGCGGAATGGTCGAAAGAGATGGTCTACAGATGAGTGGTTTCATCTGTCACCTGTGGCACCAGCTCACCTCTAGAAACGGAGATGGCTCACCAGTCTAATGCCTCCACCCTTCAGTGCATCTAACAGAAACCCACCTTGTCACCTTGGTTATTCTACCGAGGAGAATACCTTCCAGTGTGGCACTGAGACTTTGCAGCAAGGAAAGAGTTTTCCCTTTCCTGGTGTGCGACACTACCATCAAGGAACTGTGAAAATACCACCACAGACAGCTCTGAGTAAATGCACACGTATAAAAATTGGAAATTAAAATGAAGCATTTATGTTGAAAATTGCTTTCTCGTAGCTCCTGGGCTTGTCAGATAAAATAGCCAATAAAATTAAAATGCAAATCGATGCATAGCCTTCTCCTCCCCCACTCCGAGCACTAAAAGCTGGTCAAGTATATTTACAAGTGACAAAAGATCTGTGTGGTCCCGCAAATGACCGTTGTCTCTTCTCAATTCTCATCAAGCTCTGTGATTTACCTCCGCCTTTTCCTATTGTTTGAACCTGGATGAGATATGTCCTTCACAATATGCCCGAGGTCTTGCAGCCTTTTCATTAAGCGGGGTGTGTGTGTGTGTGTGTGTGTGCGTGTGTGCGTGTGTGTGCGTGTGTGTGTGTGTGTGTGCGCGCGTGTGTGTGTGAGAGAGAGAGAGAGGAGAGAGAGAGAGAGAGAGGAGGGTGGGGATGGTTGTGAAGTCGGATCTTCCTGATGAAAGTCAGACATGGACAAGGACAATGTGAAAGTAAATAGGAATTGCAGTTATTCCTCATTGACTGTTCTGTGCATGAGGTTGCAGTTGTCTGATAGATGGGCCGTGTTATTGAGCACTAACACTCTTCATTGATTTTTTAAAAACACAATTTCAGTCCTTTGTCTCTGGAATGGACCTGAATGCGGTATCATTGCCTTTTATCTATTTCACACTGAAGGAAGTATTGATTGCCAGTGGCTGCTAGCTAGCTAGAATTTTTTTTTAACTTTCATTTACTCTCAGGGAGCTGCCTGTGCAATTCTGCACCACTTTGTTAACCATTTGTAGGCCATTAGGGTCAGGCAACTTTAGAACACAGGAGGGCCCCATCTGGCCCATTGTTTACATCGAGTCACACAGCACAGAAACAGGCCCTTCGGCCCACCAAGTCCATGCTGACCTTCAAGGACCCGTTTACGTCAGTCCGACCCTGAGCTCATCTTTATTCTTCCACATTTCCATCAACTCCCCCCAGGAAATTTGCAGCGGCCAATTAACACACCAACCCACACGTCTTTGGATGTGGGAGGAAACCGGAATACCCGGGCAAACCCACGCAGTCACAGGGAGAACAGGCGAACTCTGCACACAGACAGCACTGTAGCTGGAAGAGCTACTGCCTCACACCTCCAGTGACCTGGCTTCGATCTCTACCTCTGTGCGGAGTTCACACGTTCTCCCTGCGACTGCGTGGGTTTCCCCCGGGTGCTCCGGTTTCCTCCCACATCCCAAAGACGTGCAGGTTGGTGGGTTAACTGGCTGCTGTAAATTGTCCCTGATGTGTGGTGAGTGGTAGAGTCTGTGGCTGGGAGGGGTGGTGGGGAGAATAGGTTAGGGGATAAAGTAGTGGAGGGATAGGCTTGTTCTGTGAGCCAGATAGATTCGATGAGCCGGAACAGTTTCCCTCTACATGGCAAGGAAGTATCTTACTTTCTTGGCTTGCGTTGAAGTAAAAAAGCGAACGATACTCAAAGGTATTCATTTGGCCAGGAGTGAGCTTGGGAATCAGAACTTCCTGCAAACATCTGTTTGACAAAACTACTGGGTTCTGAAGAGAAGGTACAGGCATTGCCCATTACAGCTCAGCATTTCTACTGCCTTAATCTCAAGGTAGATTGGTGAGGAAGAGGGAGCTTGTTGATAGGTGAGATTGGCTGACAGAATCTCTGAAAACTATCCTCTTCCATTGCTGAAACAAGCCCTAATTCAATATGTTTTACCCATCAATGGAAACTGCATGGTGTGTGTGTTATAGATATAGTTATCCCAAGGCCTGGGTGAGTGCTACAGTTGTACTAGTTCTTATCTCACATTCTCTTCTGATGTATAGGCAGGACATTTGGCCCATCGAATCAATGCTAGCTCTCAGAGTAATCTCATCAGTTTGATTTTCCCCACATTTCGCTGTAACCTTTTCTTTCCCCCATTCCCATTGATCCCACTCTGATTCTCCCACCACACACTTAAGTTGGTAAATTGGTTTATTATTGTCACATAGAACATGCATAGAACATAGAACATTACAGCAGAGTACAGGCCCTTCGGCCCACGATGTTGTGCCAACATTTTATCCTGCTCTAATATCTATCTAACCCTTCCCTTGTGGTAGATTGATAGAAATTAGTAAGGGTCAAAGGGGACATGTCCACTTACACTAAGGGGTAGATTACAGCAGCTGATTAAGGTAGCAACCTGCACCTATGTGAGTGGAAACCGGAGCACCCGGAGCAAACCCACTCACAGGGAAAACACGCAAGTTCCCAACGGACAGCACTGGAGGTAAGGAATGAACCCGGATCACGGAGCAGTGGGGCAGCAGCCCTACCCGTGCACCACAATAACTGCTTTAAATCTGCTCAAGTTAACACAGCAGGCATGAAAAGTTTGTATCAATAATGGTGATAACAATATTATGACTGGACTGTCGTAAAGTCTCGAGACACGAGAGACTGTAGATGCTGGAATCTGGAGCAACACACTGAACGCTGAAAGAATTCAGCGAGGTAGGCACTCTTGAGTCCAGATGAGGGGTCTCAACCCGAAACATCGACTGTCTATCTCCCTCCTCAGATGCTGTCTGACCCACTGAGTTCCTCCAGCATCTTGTGTGTCATAAGATCTCATCTGGTTCACTAATGTGCTATCCGGAAGGAAATGTGCTGTCCTCCATGTAACTCCAGACCCACAGTACAGTGATTGGCTCATAATTGCCTTCTGTCGCTGCCCAGCATGGAAATCAGGAGCAATTAGGGGAAAAGCAACTAATTCTAGTCTGGCCAGCGATTCCACATCCCAGGAGAGAATTTAAAATAAAATTGGAAAAACACTCTCTTTAGCTCAGATATTTTTGAACAGGAAGCATATTTTTATCTAATTACACACCTAAGTATTGCTGTCTGGTGCTTAAACATCCAACCAAGTCCACATCATATTTGGAGAACTCCCTTTTGTGTGATACACATTCTCTGCAGAAGCCCTAAACACACTGGATGGATCAATGAGGTCAATGTCTTCCAATCATTTATTGATTATTTGCAATTTTGATCCATTTTATAAATTCTGTTAGGAGAGCAAGAGTCTGAGGTGGAAAATCAAAGCACTGAGCATTGCTGAGCTTTGTAAATAGGTAGTTACCTATAAAATGTCCTTTGTGTACTTCAGTAAAGCAGTTGGGAGGACCATCAGACAGATACATAATGCCAAAAAAATTCACACATACATTATCAACAGATGCAATGGATTGCTGCAGTGTTCTTTTGAAATCCAGTGACAGTTTCCTGGGCAATTTTTAAAATTTATTCATTTGTGGGACGTGGACGTTGCCAACAAGATGAACATTTATTGCCCATGTCTAACAGCTCTCGAGGAGGTGGTAAGTCACCTTCCTGGACTGCTGCAGTCCTTCTGGTGAAATTGTTCCCACGGTGCTGTTGAGGTGGGAGTACCAGGGTTTGGACCCAGTGACCATGAAGGAATGGTAAAGGAAGTCAGGATGGTGTACGAGTTGGAGGGGAACCCACAGGGAGTGGTGTTCCCCTTTGCCTGCTGTCCCTCTTCTTGGTGACAGAGGAAATGAACAACCACAGTGCATATTGTAAATGGCACACACTGCAGCCACTGTGTACCAGTGGTAGAGGGAATAAAGATTTGGGCTTGTGGCTGGGTTGTCAATTAATTAGGCTTCTTTGTTCTGGATAGTGTTGAACTTCTTGAGAGTTGTTGGAGCTGCAATTATCAGGGCAATGGGGATAATTCCATCAGTCCTGACGTGCCTTGTGGAGGGTGGAAAGGCTGGAAATGTAGGAGATAAGTCACTTGTCAGAACGTACCCAGCCTCTGTTCCAGGAATCACAGTATTTGTACGTTTGGTGCATTGAACTCTGTGGTAAGCCCTGGATATTGATGCTCGTATTGTGGTCATTTTGCCCTGGTGATCTCCCTCATGCATCTGTGACTTTGATGCTGTCAGTTGGGGGAGGAATGTTGGTCGAGATTTTGTCTTTTATTGTCCAGACACTCTGTGGAATCCTTACTTGCCATCCAAACAATAGACCTCAATAAACCTTCCTTATCACAGCATTCCTCACACCTAATGAAATATATTTTTGCAGTACACTGATGCTACACTATTAGAAACACAGCAGTCAATATGTACACAATAAGATCCCACAAACAGCAATGTGACAATGACCAGAAATCTGTTTCTTGCAAGCCTAAAACAAACTGCTGGAGGAACTGAGCAGATTAACCTACCTCTGCAGAGGCAGAGGGATGGTGCTCCAGAGTCCAGCATCCGCAGTCTCTTGTGTTCTTTACGAGACTGTGAGGAATAGATATTGTCCATACCTGCTCCCCTTCACCAGAATACCATGGGGTCTTTTACATCTACCTCAGGGACCAGGTGGGGTCTTACCATCTGACATAGATGTCTGCACTGCTCTCATACTGCAGTGGGGCATTGGACTAAATCCTTGTGTTCAGCTCTCTGGGGAGAGACTTAATCTCACGTACTGCTGAATGTTACCAACTGTTAAAGAGGATTAGTTGATTTGTTAACCTGGAGAACAACAGTCACCATAACCTGTATGTAGTTCCTCAGTCCTTCAGATGAAATGCGTATGATATTCACAGCATTTGGCTGTGTTCTGCTTCTAGAGTTTGGTTCCATTGCCTTCAGTGAATCCAACTCTGATGATATGGTGCATTTTAGTGCAAGAACCTGTGGACAAACTTCTAGCCTCAACTTTGGTCCACTTTCACCCTTGTTTACGCGATGAACCCCACAATTGGCTTCAAAGCCTTTCCCAAGGGTTGGAGTAGGACCAGTCAGCTGGAGTTGCTGAACAGAGTGCCACCTGGTTATACCAATGGCACTGTGATGCAACTTGTTGATCTGCTGCCTCACAACTCCAACCACCCACGTTCAATCCTGACCTTCAGTGCGGAGCTTCCCTCGGGTGCTCCAGTTTCCTCCCAATACCCATGACGTGCGGGTCACTGTAAATCGGCCCGAGAGTGTAGGTGAGTGATAGAATCTAGGGGAGGGGGAGGAAGTTACAGCAAAAATGAGTGGGGAAATAGGAATGTTCTGTGAGCTGACATAGGGCTGAAGTTGCTCCTTCTTTGTTATATGGAAATGGCAGTCAGCAGATCAGATAAGATACATTTATTGTACATTGAAACACACAATGAAATGCACCTTTTGTGTAGAGTGTTCTGGGGGCAGCCCGCAAGTGTCACCATGCTTCCGGCGCCAACATAGCACGCCCACAACTTCCCGTACGTCTTTGGAATGTGGGAGGAAAGTGGAGCACCCGGAGGAAACCCACGCAGACACGGGGAGAACGTACAAACTCCTTACAGACAACGGCCGGAATTGAACCCGGGTCGCTGGCACTGTAAAGCGTTACGCTAACCACTACAGTACTGTGCCTGCCCCTCAATGAGATGAGATGCAACTCAAGGTGAACCCTGGAGTTCAACAGTTTGTCAACACTCTCTGTTCAATACAAAGAATGTTTGGGATCACTTTCTATTTGCTAGTTTAGTTAGATTGGTTTGTTGTCATATATGCCAAGGTGCAATGGAATGCTTTGCTCATGTGAAGCTCACAGACCAAGCAGTATAATGGTAATAGTAAATACAGCAATAAATATAGCAACAAGTGCAAACTGAAGTACTGCAAATGGAAATGTTAAATTGTCAATAACGGAATAATGAAAGAGGTAGAATTAAGAGTCCGAGAAGGTGGCAGCACCACCAGGAAGGGGATGTGAGAGAGGTGACTGGTTCAGGAGTCTGACAGCAGTGGGGAAGAAGCTGTTCTTCAGTCTGGATGTCCGGGCTTTCAAGCTCCTGTATCTTCTCCCAGAAGGTAGAAGAGAGAAAAGGGAACAGCCAGGGTGGCAGGTGTCCTTGACGATACCGTCAGCCTGCCTGAAGCAACACACTGTGAAGACGGACTGGATGGAAGGAAGTGATGGCCCTGTGACGGACTGGGCAGTGTTTACCACTCTCTGCAGAGCAGAGCAGTTGCCGTACCAGGTTGAGATGCAACACGTCAGGATGTACCCATGTTATATTATTACCCATTGACATTAGAATGTTTTTACTTTGTAGAGAGAAGGTTAAGGGCTGAATTGATAATGATTTTCATCAAGTTCTGGTGAATTGCCTTGGCCAATCAGTGCAACGGCAGAAGTTGAAGCTGATAGTGGAAAGAATTGCAGGGAATGTTCAAGAAAAGTTCTTCACACAGTGAGTGGTTGTCAACTTAACACTGCCAAAAACCATTGCTAAAGTCAGGTTCATAAGGAGGGTTACCCAAAAATAAAATATCACAGTTGCTGCTAATCTGAGATAAAAGCAGAAAATGATGGAAGTGCTCAGAAGGTCAGCAGCATTTATGGAGAGAGAAGCAGAGTTAATAGATCGAGGGTATTGAGGAGAGAGTGGTGATAACTGTGGCAGCTGAGTATGTCTGGTGGTCTTTCCTTCTGAAATTTCCAGAATCTGCTATGTGTTGTGTTAGTGATGAATGGTCAGTTTCTGATCAACCAGTGAGTTTGCATGTTAACTTAGTCAAAACAAAATCTCTGGAGCGTTCACAATTTTGCCTCATTTGCAGTCTAAACCTCCTCTACTTTGCACCATTTATTTTTAGTTCGGATGTTATAGAATCTTACAACAGGGAGACAGGCCATTCGGCCCACCACTTCCATGCTAACCAGTGGGCACCCATCTATATTAATCCCATCTTCCAGCACTTAGCCCGTAGTTCTCTATGCCTGGGAAATTCAAATGCTCATCTAGATACTTAAATGCAGTGAGTGACCCTGCTCCCACCACTCTCTCAGGCAGTGTGTTCCAGGTACTCACCACTCTCTGGGTGAAAAATATTTCTCTCAGATCCCCCCTAAATCTCTTACCCCTTGCCCTATATCTATGTCTTCTTGTTTTATCTACATCTGATATGGAGGAAAGTTTCCTGCAGTCTACCCTATCTATACCCTTCGTAATTTTATATACCTCAGTCATGGCCCATCTTAACCTCCTCCGCTCTAGGGAGAACAGACCCAGTATCTCCAGTCTCCCTTCATCACTGAACTTCTCCATCCCAAGCAACATCCCAATGAATCTCCTCTGCACTCTCTCCAGTGTTACAACATCCTACCTATAGCATGGTGACAAGAACTGCATGCAGTACTCCTAGTGTTTTATAAAATTGGTGCATAACCTCCCTGCTCTTGTATTCAGTGCTCTGACTAATGAAGGCCAGTGACCCATATAACTAGTTAACCACATTATCTACCTGTTCTGCCATCTTCAAGGATCTTAGGTCTTAAACACCAAGGTCCCTCGGTTCTTCTGTACTCCCCAGGACCCCACCATTCATGCCTCATTAGTGCTCCCAAAATCATCACCAGATGTGTTCCACCTCTCCATCTGAAGGGAACA
Organism: Pristis pectinata; assembly: GCF_009764475.1. Classification (NCBI taxonomy): domain Eukaryota; kingdom Metazoa; phylum Chordata; class Chondrichthyes; order Rhinopristiformes; family Pristidae; genus Pristis; species Pristis pectinata. The sequence continues at coordinate 2,719,600 of NC_067435.1, read as the reverse complement.
TTTTAATTTTCTTCCCAGCCCAAGCCAGGGCTTATCTATCAGGTGACAATTCTTGGAGTAGTTTCTCCCCGTGTGTCCCTGGTCCTAGAGACAGACACTGTGACTTCTGGGACACACCATCCACTTTTAATCTTCTGCTCTGACGCTGCAATATTTTAAAATCTAATCAAGAGGTTACATTATAGGTATGCAGACAGAGCAGTTAATGGGCAGCTCAGATTTAAAAAATACTGAGTCAATCTCTTGGCATTCTAATGGAAAAATAGCTGTTTGACAGGAATAGATTAGGGTGATTGCTTCTTGGGCAAGATTCCAAGTAACTGTAACTGATCCATTGGTGGCTGAACTGATAAGCAATTGAAGAGGAGGCAACGAAGGACAGGTCGTTCAGCTCACGAAGGTTGCCTTTCCTGACTTAGCGGTATGCAATCTGAAAAGAAGGAACAGTTCACTTGTACTTGCACAGCACATTTCACAGCCTCAGCACATCCTGAACTGTAGACACTGCAGTGTGGGCAATGCAGCGGCCAGCAGCATAGTTGGATGTGAAGGTGACTGGCAAAAATACTGGAGCTTGCTCGGGAGATGGCAAGGGGTAAAGTCACAGAAGGAACCAAATAAAAAGATGAGGATTTTGAATGACGATGTTGCCAAGGACAACTACCAGAAATAAACCTTTCTCACACTGTGAGTGGTTTGTATCTGGAATGTTTGTAGGGGCAGGTTCTGTCGTGGTGTTCCAAAGGAAATTAGAGTCGTGCTTGGACGAGAAAGGTCCCAGAGTTAAGGGGAAAGGTCCAGGAAATGGACCTCACCACATCACTGCTGAGGGGGTGCCAGCATGGATTCTGTTTCCAGCCCAGCGTATAATTCTGTTGACTCTGAGTTGCTCCTCAGTCACTTCTCTTCCTGTTTAAGGGTTGTGTCTACTGCTGCCGTCCAATGATTCCGATGATGCTGGTTCACACGGGAGCCCGAACTGGGCTCCACATGTTGGAGGCCACATGTTCTGTTTAGACTTCACACATGTTCGTGAGCTCCACATGTTAGAGGTCACATGTTCTTCATAGACTTCACACATGTTCCTGGACTCCACATGTTAGAGGTCACATGTGTTCTTTTTAGAGATCACACATGTTCTTCTCCACACTATGCATCATGGCACTGTGGCACTTCCTCAGTACGGCACCTCAGATACCCTCAACACCGCGGTACTCCCTCATACGGCACCTCAGACACCCCTGACAGCGTGGCACTCCCTTGGTATGGCACCAAAGCATCACCCTTCGTTATGTGCTTAAGTCTCTGGAGTAGGAAGTGTGATGTCAGTCAGCCAGAACTGATTCATAAAATAATGGAAATTCATGGCACAGAAAGAGGCCATTCAGTCCATCACTCCAGCCAAAAATCATATCCAGTCAAATCCCACTTCCCAGCTCTCCATCCATTGCCCTGTAAGTCACAGCTCTTCACGGACTCATCGAAGTATCTCCTGAAGTTTGCAGAAGGTTCTGCCTTCACCACACTCGGACAGCATGTCCCAGACCCACAGCACTCCCTAAGTGTTTTTTTCCCTCTCAAATCCCCTCTAATCCTTCTCCCAATTAGCAATAAATCAATGCCTCCCAGTTACTGAACTCCCTGGAACAATCTGATCCTGCTAGTCTGGACCATGGGGAGAAGGCAGCTAGAAAGACCCTGTAGCTCAGTGTCGTCGTCGTCGTGGCTTTCCCTCGAGGTCGAGGATGATGGTCTTTGTTCCATTGATCAGAAGTAGCCCACAGAGCAAAGACACCTGTGCGTGTATTTGTTTAACGTGTACTTGATGTTGCATGGCAAAAAGCACAGGATACTTCACAAATCAACCAACTGATTCCAATGGCATGGAAACCACGATTGGAGCTGATGGATTTGGTGCAGCCTTCATCCGCCTTCACAGCCATTGAGTTTGAAATAACTTCGTCCGCCTGTTCCACCATTGAGGTCTTGGTTGGATTGTTCTTTGTCAGGGACCTCACCATCCTGGGTGACCCTACCAGGAGCATAGCTCCAGACAGCATAGCTCTCGGGATCTCAGGACCACACAAGCTTCTCCATCACAACAAGGTGACAATCCACAGAGCTCAGTGTAAGGGAGTCTACAAGTGGGAGTTAGGAACTTCAAAAGGGGAAAGGCAATAAAATCAATGAGATACATTTTCTGACAGTCTTTTGAAAGATTAAAGTGTCATTGGCAGAGAGTTAAAAAAAACCTGTGGTAGAAAGATTGCGATGAAAAGTTAGGGAGAAAAGTGATTGAAGGGTAATTCAGAGTTAATGGAATAATTCATTGGGCTGGAAGGGTATGCAGCATAGTGGAATTTGATGTGAAATGATCAATGATTTCTCTGCTCTCCACCAGCTATAAACATTTCCTGTGTTACAGTGGCAAAGGCAATTTGTGTCATTGGCTGTGGAGGATGTATTGAGGTTGTGGTCTCTGTTAGACCAGACCTCTCTTGATTTGACCTACCAGGTACCAATTAAACATGTACAACCTGTCCCAAAATCTAATTCCATGTCCATACCTGGGCTAGTCTGAGTGAGGAGGGTGTGTGAGCCCCCAAAAGGTCTAAGAACAAGAGCTACCACAGGGAAGATGTGATCCAATGGTTGACCATACCTGGAGAGGTGGGTTTCAACAGGTCACGTTGCCCAGAGAATCACTAATGAAGCAAAGCAACTCACCTAACCACACACTAAGTCCAGGCCTTGGTAGACAACACTAGCCGATCAGAAAATGGAGGCTTGTTGTAGCTTCTAGTGGCCTTGGGACAGATTTGAGTTCACTGAAAAGTTGTAAAAAGTGTAATATAAATGTCAGTTCCATCCGTTTATTGTTTGTTTGTCCTTCTGAAGTTACCTTTTGATCCTCTAATCTTACTGGTCAAGGGAATTTTCAGAAGAGACATCCATGATTACTGATCCTTACCCAAAGCAGCAACATCTTGCATTAATACATCATCTCCTGTGCAATAAAACATCCAAAATTATCTGCATAGAGAAGTTGCCAGTAAACCGTACAAGAATACATTAGGACCAGGTATGCAAACAAAAAGTGCTGGAAAATCTCAGTCTATGGAAGATGAAAAAGTTAATATTTCTGGTTGAAGATCTTGCATCAGAGTTCTGATAAAAGGTCTTTGACCTGAAATGTTGACTGCTTCTCTGTCCACAGATGCTGCCTGACCTGCTGCGTGTTTCCAGTATTTTCTGTTTTAATTTCAGATTTCCAGCAGCTGCAGGTTGTTTTGACTTTTCAGGATGGATAAATATTTGGCCAATGAAGCAAGTTCCGAGAAGCATTTTAACGAAGAAGGAGTGAATTCCAGAGCTCAGAGATTGGGCAGCTGAAGCCAATGAGGGAGCAGAGTGAATCTGGGCTGTGTAAGAGGCCAGTTATGGAGGAGTCCAGGACCAGAGGGCACAGTCTTAGAATTGAGTCCAGGACTAGAGGACACAGTCTTAGAATTAGAGGGTACCCGTTTACAACAGAAATGAGGAGAAAATTCTTTAGCCAGAGGGTCGTGGATTTATGGAATTCTTTGCCACATACAGCTGTGGAGGCCCAATCATTGGGGGTGTTTAAGGCGGAGATTGATAGTTATCTAATTAGTCAAGGTATCAAGGGATACGGGGAAAAGGCCGGAAATTGGGGCTAGGTAGGAATAGTTTAGTTTAGCTCATGGAGCAGACTCGATGGGCCAAATGGCCTACTTCTGCTCCTTTGTCTTGTGATCTTGTGATCTTGAGATATTGGAGGATTATGGTGCTTGAGCAGATTACAAGGGTGGAGAAAGATTCAGCCACAGAAAGATTCAAATGTAAGGAAGAGGATTTAAAAGGAGATGATGCTTGAATGTGCAAGATAGGCTTTGTGATGCATCTGGTAGTGCCACTGCCTCAAAGCACCAGCAATCCTGACCTCGGGTGTGAGGAGTTTGCACGTTCTCCCTGCGACCACATGGGTTGCCTCCGGGTGCTCCGGTTTCCTCCAACATCGCAAAGATGTGTGGGTGGGTAGGTTAATTGGCCATTGTGTAGGTGAGTGGTAGAATCTGTGGGGTGTTGATGCGAACGTGTGGAGAATAAAATCTAGGATTAACATCGGATTAGTGTAAATGGGTGGTTAATGGTTGGTATGGATTCGGTGGGCTGAAGGGCCTGTTCTCGTGCTGTATCTCCATAGATTCGATGATTCTCCATGAGCACAGAGGCAGCAGCATCAAACGTTCAGTTGAGATAATGTTTGGAGAGTGTGATAGGCATCACCGCCCATAGACGGCTGTAAATGTTGTAGAGCTGCCATCAGAGGACAGCAATGTCCTCACCTCCCAATGACAGCAATGCCCTGCACAATGCATGATTTGCAGCAACCTGGGAATCAGTTATGAACAGCAGGCATTCCCAATGAGACTCTGGGACAGGGCTGTCAACACCTGGAAATGAGTTAGAAGCTTCAAGTTACAGAGTCATACGGCACAGAAAAAGGCCCTTCAGCCCAACTTGTCCATGTCAACTAAGGTTGACTATCTGAGCTAATCCCATTTGCCTGCATTTAAACCTCTAAATCTCTCCTATTTATGAACCTGTCTAAATGTCTTTTAAACATTGTAACTGTACCCACCTCTACCCCTTCCTTTTGCAGCTCGTTCCATAAACTCACCAACCTCGGTGTGAAAAATTTTGCCTCTCGGGTCCCTTTTAAATCTTTCCCCTCTCACCTTAAACCAATATCCTCTCATGCTAGACTCCCTACCCTGGAAAAAAGACCATAATCATTCACCTTTCTACCCCATCTTCATGATTTTATAAACCTCTATAAGGTCATCCCTGAGCCTCCTATCCAGAGAATAGTGGTTGAGAATTGCCTCAAGGGACTGTGGCACAGTGGCACAGTTAGTAGAACCACTGCCTCACAGCACCAGAGACCCGGGTTCAATCCAGACCTCGGGCGCTGTCTGTGTGGAGTTTCCACGTTCTCTCTGTGACCACGTGGATTTCCCCTGGGTGCTCCGGTTTCCTCCCACATCCCAACGACGTGCAGGTTGGTAGGTTAATTGACTGCTGTAAATTGGCCCTGGTGTGTAGGTGAGTGGTAAAATCAGGGGGGAGTTGATGAGAATGTGGGGAGAATCAAAAAAAGGGATTAATGTAGGATTGGTGTAAATGGGAGGGTGATGGTCAACGTGGACTCTGTAGGCCGAATGGCCTGTTTCCGTGCTGTATCTCTCTATGACTCCAAGCAAGTGAAGAGAGATAATGGTGAAAGCAGAGACTATTTAACAAACCAAGACAAGCACAGACTGGTAGGGCAGAATGGCCTCTTTCTGTTCTGCTTATTTCATGTAAACCTCAAGCTTAAGACGATGTTAACGCAGTAATGTTGCTGGTGACAGCTTCCTGGAACTGACTACCTGAGGAACAAGATGGAATGCAAGCGCATCAGATGGGAAAATAAGATGAAAGGACAAAACATTTCAGCAAGTTCCTTGGGCATTAAATCTGGTCCTGGAGTGTAGGTTTCATCTGATAGATATAAAAAGCTGGAAACAATCTCTTTGCTCCACAGCTGCCTTAGACTTTCAGTCCATTAAGAGCAAAAATTTAGCAGAGAAATCAATAGTACATCAGGCACTCAGTGACTAGTCAGGAAGTTTGGAAGCATGAAAAATTAATGTAGCCAGTTTGAGTGCTCATCTCCTGAGCAGAGATAAGGTTCTCAGTACAAAAAGAAACACATTGGCAGGCTGCTGGTAGAATAATGCACATTCAGAGGTTCCAGGGGAATAGGATTAAATCAATGTTCAGAGGCCAAGAGCTTGGTAGGACATCCAACCCTTGTTATTGCAAAGTTGCAGAATGCTTGAAGATGACTTTTTATGCCTTCTTTAACGTTCTGGTTAAAATTCAATTTTCCTCCACCGTGAAAGAAAAAAATCACCCGGGTTTAAGGCCTGGAACTGCCTCCCCGACAGCACTGTGGAAGCACCTTCACCAGAAGGACTGCAGTGGTCCGACAAGGCAGCTCATGGAGAAGGAGACACAGAGACTGCAGAAGTTGGAATCTGGAACAGCACACAAAAAGCTGGAGGAACTCAACGGGCCAGGTAGAATCTGTGGAGGGAAATGGACGGTCAATGTTTAGGGTCAAGACCCTTCATCTATTCTTTCAGTCGAGATGAAGTCCAGATGAAGGGTGTCAACTCGAAAGATCAACTGTCCATTTCCCTCTATAGATGCTGCCTGACCTGCCGAGTTCCTTGTTTATTGTATGTTGCTCATGGAGAATGATGCTGCTCTTGCCAATAACACCTAAAAATGAATTGAAAAATCTTTGGTATTTATTGAATATTCAGCAATTTCAGTATCTTTTTCCTTAGAGGAATTGACAATGGCACCAGATGAGAAGAATTTCTTTATCAGCACAGTACATTATCATGAGGTCATAGGTTTAGGTTTAGGCTAGAGGTCATATGTTTAGGGTGAAAGGTGAAATATTTAAGGGGAATCTGAGGGGGGAAACTACTGTGTGGAACGAGCTGCCAGCGGAAGTGGTGGATGCGAGTTCAATTGTAACACTTAAGAGAGGTTTGGATGGGTACATGGATGAGAGAGGTATGGCGGGTTATGGTCTGGGTGCTGGTAGATGGGACTAGGCAGAAAACCAGGCCGGCATGGACTAGATGGGTTGAAGGGCCTGTTTCTGTGCTATAGTGCCCTATGACTCTCTGACTCTGTGAGCTAGTGGGTTCCTTCACTGTGTGATGTCACTTAATGGTTTTTACACCAGGCTATGTGTAGCAAACTCAATAGCATCTTTTCAAAAGGAAGTCAGAATAAATTATTGAAGGTGACACATTTGTTGTGATCTGGGGTGCAACTAATTGTACTTTTCAAAACATGTTTTCATTCACAGAATGCAGATGTTGCTGGCAATCAAGGAGATATTGTCCATCCATAGCCACCCCTGAACTGAAGAGAGTTAAGAGTTGACCATACTGATGGACCTGGTGTCACAGACCAGGTAAGGATGGCAGATCTCCCTTCCTGAAGGACATAGAGGTGAACTAGATAGGTTCTCATTTCCTGGTTACTGTTACCAAGACCAAAAACAATTCTAGTTCTATTTAGAGAGTGTTGTAGAACAGGGAGACCTGGGGGTACAGGTACATAGTTCCCTGAAAGTGGAGACACAGGTAAACATGGTGGTGAAGAAGGTGTTTGGCATGCTTGCCTTCATCAGTCAGGGTAATGTGTATAGGAATTGGGATGTCAAGTTGCAACGTACAAGTTGTTGGTGAGACCACACTTGGATATTGTGTGCAGTTCTGGTGGCCCAGCTATAGGAAAGACATTATTAAGCTAGAAAGGGTGCAGAAAAGATTCACAAGATGACGCCAGGATTGAAAGGTTTAAGTTATAAGAAGTTGGATAGGCTGGGAATTCTTTGTCCTGGAGCTTGGGAGGCTGAGGGGTGACCTTACAGAAGTCTATAAAATCATGAGGGGCACAGATAAGGTGGATGGTCACCATCTTTTCCCCAGGGTAGGAGAGTCTAAAACTAGAGGGCACAGGATTAAGGTGAGAGGGGAAAGATTTAAAAGGGGCCTGAGGGGCAACTTTTTCACCCAGAGGGTGGTGAGTATATGGAACGAGCTGCCAGAGAAAGTGGATGAGGTGGGTACAATTGCAACATTTAAAAGACATTTGGACAGGTACACGGATAGGAAAGATTTAGAGGGATATGGGCCAAATGCAGGAAAATAGGACTGGCTCAGGTGGAAAACTTGATCAGCATGGATGAGTTGGGCTGAAGGGCCTGCCTCTGTGCTGTATAACTATATAACTATGACTTTATGACTATGACCAATTACTTGTGATGGTGGGATTCGAACTCGTGCCTTATTCAGTCAACCATTATGCCACAATATTTTTTATATAAAGAACCAGCACTGGCATGTTGAGCCGAATGGCCTCCTCTGTACTCTGTGATTGAATGGTAATGTGGCAGTCAGGTGATCACTGTTGAGGCAAGTTGATTCGGGCAGAGTGCTGGGGGTGCGGCTGATGTCCAACTGTGCCTGTGCAGTGTTTTTAACTGTGGCAGAATTCCATTCGCTCCTTTCCTCCAATACTGGCCCCTGAAATAAATTGGACGTGCTGACTCTTGCTGCACAATGTTTCCAGAAGCTTGATGTCCACCAGTACCTTCTCCCCTCTCCGAGCATGTGAATCTAGGCACGCGCAGGTCAATAGGGTTGTTAAGAAGGTGTTGGCCTTAATTAGTCGGGGGATTGAGTTCAAGAGCCACGAGGTGATATTGCAGCTCTTTCGAACTGTGGTTAGACCACACTTGGAGTATTGTGTTCAGTTCTGGTTGTCTCACTATAGGAAGGATGTGGAGATGGACCATATCCCTCCATTCTCTGCACATTCATGCGCCTATCTAAGAGCCTATTAAATGCTTCTATCATATTTGCCTCCACCACCATCCCTGGCAGCACATTCCAGGCACCCACCGCTCTCTGTGTAAAAAAAATTTGCCCCGCACATCTCCTTTGAAGTTCCTCCCTCTTGCCTTAAATGCATGTCTTCTAGTATTAGAAATGTCGGCCCTTTAAGAATTGTGCCGTGCAACCAACTGCTCTCTGGGCTACAAGAGTGTTTACAGACCATTCCCGAGGCAGTCTACGTATCACTTAACTATTCACTCTCTTGTCTGAGTTCCTCGTCGATCCGACTTCTCAATGGCCTTTGTTAGAAATTAAGAATTCACTGAGAATATGTCCCTCACAGCACCTGAAGTGATGGCCTTAACCCAATCAGTTTGAAAATAAAAATAATTTCAAAATGGAGCCAGAATATGACCTTTACATTTACTGGCAAATGTGGAGCACTCAATTAATGTTTAAAGGTTAGGATTTTTAATTAAACATTGAATTATTTTCTCTGCCATCTTACACAATTAAAATCCTGGTATTAAAAGATTGCAGCTAATTTCTACAAAAGTGCATCATAAATGGGGAGCTGACTTCAAATGAGCGTTTTTGGTTTTACTGATGCAGAAAATGGTGGAGTATTATAATGGGAAATATCAAGTGTACAATGAACATTTCATTCCTTTTTTGATGATGTTCCTAGGATTCAGAATTAAAATGTAATTATGAAGTTGTTAATCTAGAATTGCTTTGTTAGTCATGGTCGTACACTTATGTTCTTCTTTCTCATCCTGTTCAAATCAAAGCCCGTTGTTCAAGTTGTACTGTCGAGCCTTAAAAGTCTGGAACTCAATATATGTCTTGGTCTCCAAATGATCTACTGACTCCAAATACTTTAAACGTCCCCACTGAACTACAGCTTGTTGAATTATCACACCTCTCTCCTATCATTTCAATGTCAGTAATGGCTTGGACTATAGGTTCTAACCTTTGTCCACAGAGTATGTAATAATTTAATCTTTTAGTAATAAATAGTTCAAGAATCAGGAGTCACAGATTTAAATGTTCCAGTGAAAGATATGCGGGGGTGTGGGGGTGTGGTGTGGTGTTGAGGAGATGCTTCTTTATGCATGGAGTAATTAAGATCTGGAACTCACTGCCTGTAGTAGAAATGGCCCAACTAGACCCTTTAAAATGGAGTTGCCAAGGAGGGAATCATTTCCGGGGTTGTGGGGGTATGCAACTAATGGGATTGGTGTACCGGCAGAAAGCACGGACTGAATGGCCTTTCATGCCGTAACAATTACATCATTAGGTGGTATTGATAATATTCAAAGGATGATTGAAAGGACAATGTGGACAAATTAGAGGAATGGGTCTAATTGGAGCTGGGGCATGCATGATGGGCTGAATGGCCTCTTTCTGTGTGGTGGGCATTGAATTTCCATTGTACCCAAGAATTCAAACAACTTATCTCTATCATTTGTATGAAGTTTTGGAATTCCTTTAATCACTCAGGTCTTTGTTGATCATTCTCCTGTTCTACAATGTCCTGTTCTCTGGCTGGCAGTGCCCAGTTGCTCTGGTGTTGCTGACTATTACTGGGCTGTGTGATGTGGGTACATTTGTCATCATGGGCAATATGGGGAAACAAGTAAGAACCAAAAGCCTCACTGTTACAGAGATGTCCGTAACTTTTGAGATGGCTTGCATTTATGTAGCACCTTTCACTACTTCAGGACGTTGCAGAACCAAAGCAGATTTTGAAGTGTAGGAAACCTGTACCTTGCTTTATGCACAGAAAGCTTCCACAAACTGCAATACAACAAGGGCAAGGTAATTCTAATGATACCGATTGAGAGGTAAGTATTCCACCCTCTTTTGAGGAAAACTCCCTTGTCCTTCAAATGAAAGTGCCAAGAACTTTTTTTTACAGTCATTTGCATAGTGATTGAAGTCAGATGCACTTTTAGAGGGACAACTTTTTTACAGAGTGTGGTCAGTATATGGATTGAGCTGCCAGAGAAAGTGGTTGAGGCAGGTACATGAACAACACTTAAAAGACACTTGGACAGATACATGGATAGGAAAGGTTCAGAGGAACATGGGCCAAATGCAGGCAAATGGGACTAGCTTAGATGAGCATCTTGGTCGGCATGGACCAGTTGGGCTGAAGGGTCCGTGTCCATGCTCTATGACTCTGACTCTATGACTATCTGAAGTGAGACACAGCCAAGGCTTCCAGAATCATTGTGAAATGCCAAGGTGCACTGTGATATGAGTTACAGACACAAGCTGCTATCTGGCCTTGCAGATCCTATTTACCTGGCCTCTGCGTTCCCTGGACAGTAAGAACAATACCCAGTCCAGCTTAAATCTACCCCTAGCTGTGCCAAGTGGCCAGCGACCATTGTGCTGGGATATGCCACGCAGTGGTTTAGGGGCAAGACTGGTTGGCGTTTCTTCTGTGTGTACTCCCGCTGGTATACCTGTAGATTTGTCTTTATTAATTTACTGAAAGACTGGATGGCGAAAGAACATAAATTCCATGCCGGGAAGCACGGTCTGTGTTATGGACAGCAGATGAGCAAGGATCCCCCCGTTGTTCGAGGCACTGCATTGTCATTCAAGTTCCTGCACAGTGTTATGTCCTTCTTCTCCCCCTGTTGCACTCTTATTAGTCTCTGTAAATTCCACTGGAACGTGTTAGGAGCAGGATAGGAGCAGAAGGAGGACATTTGGCCGGTCAAACCTGCTCACATTCAATACGTTGAAAAGCTCTCAAATAATTCCTCACGTTTCCAATTCTGGCTTCCAGGTCATTTCCCAACTTCCTGCTGCGCATTGATGGCTGTGCCTTCAGCTAACCAGGCTGTAATTTTTTCACTGCTCTCTCTAAAGCCATCTTTAAAACCCACCTCTTACCAAGTTTGTGGCTTCCCATCCTTATAGCGTCTTTGAGTCACTTGTCAACTTCTACCCGGTTCATGGCCCTCTCTATCTTTCTAGTGTCTTCCAAACCTCCACCCTCTCTGTACTTCTCCAACTGTGGCCTTTTGCAGATCCCCTAGGTTGTTGATATGAACCAATTGGTAAATTGGTTTATTATTGTCATACGTACCGAGGTACAGTGAAAAACTTTGTTTTGCATGCCATCCACACAGATCATTTCACTACAACAACGCAAGGGAAAACAATAACAGAATACAGAATAAAATGTTACAGCTACAGAGAGTGCAAGGCCATAATGAGGTAGATTGTGAGGTCAAGAGTCCGTCTCATCGTACTAGGGCACCGTTCAATAGTCTTATAACAGTGGGACAGAAGCTGCCATGAGCCTGGTGGTACGTGCTTTCAGGCTTTTGTATCTTCTGCCCAATGGGAGGAGGGAGAAGGGATTAGTTTATGGCATTGGAAGGTGATACAGAAGCCAACAATGAACTTCTAACAGTGAAATACCACACACAACTGGTCATCTATCAGAATCATGTGTATTATCACTGACCTGTATGTTGTGAAATGTGTTGTTTTGCGGCAGCAGTATAATGCATAAATTACAAAATAAATAGTGCAAAACAAAAGGAATAACGAGGTAGTGTTCATAGGTTCTTTGACTGTTCAGAGACCTGATGGTGGAGGGGAAGAAGCTGTTCCTAAAATGTTAAGTATTGGTCTTCAGACACCTGTACCTGCTCCCCAATGGTGGTAATGAGAAGAGGGCATGTCCCTCTTCTCCAACCTTGCAAATTCCCTGCTTGACCAAACTCTCAGGGTCTTGTCCCAATCTGTAGTCTGATTGCTCACCATTGAATCACTTGAGGACATTTTACTACTTTCGAGGTGCTCTACAAAGCTGCAAATGTTGAGCGCTGATTAATCGCCTGAACCGTGCAGGCTTGCTTGTGCCTGTTTAAAGGGAATCTTGTCTTCAGTGCCTTTACATGTCTGAATGGCAGCTTGTGTAATCAACAGAGGCCTGATCTGAAATTAGCTTCCTCTTCCCCTTGTAATTAGATTAGATTGTTGGATTGGAAGGCTTTGCCATCTGGACCTCATCATTCTGCCTTTCTCTCTCTCTGTCCACTCACTGCAAATTCTATTATTTCCCTGATTTTCGAGCCCACGATTGCCTGGAGACAGATGTGCCAAGGAAGCTTGCTGATGTAACCGGGTTATAGAGGCACAACATCTGTGCATTGCTCAGTTGACAAACATAGCATAGTTATCTGGCAGATCGTGTCTTGGTCCCTCCCGCTCTGCTTGTTAGTCTCTATCTGGGATACCTCAGTTTTATCTCTGTCTGTCATCTCTCCTTTAAAATCTCTGTTCTCTCACTGCCCAAGCCCCACCCCGAATTTCTCATTTCTCTTCTCAGGGGCCCCCCATTACGCAACTCCTTATCATTTCCAAGTCAAGAGGGCGTAGGTTTAAGGTGAGAGGGGAAAGTTTTAAAAAGGGGCCCAAGGGGTAAATTCTTCAGGCAGAGGGTGGTGCGTATATGGAACGAGCTGCCAGGGGAAGTGGTTCAGGCAGGTAAGACAACAACATTTAAAAGACACATGGATTGGAAAGGTTGAGAGGGATATGGGCCAAATGCAGGGAAATGGGGCCAGCTTAGATGGCATCTTGGTCGGCATGGACAAGATGGGCCAAAGGGAAGGTTTCCATGCTGTATTGCTCCATGACTCTAAGGTGGAGGGAAACCTGCAGCAAAAAACAACAGAAAGAACAGAAGCAAGAAGCCATTTGTGCCTGCCCGCCTTTCAATAAGATCACGGCCGATCTTCACTCTACCTCAGTGACACGTTCTGCACTCAACCCATGCTCCTTGATTCCCTTAATATCCAAAACTCTATCAATCTTTGTGTGAATATTGTCAGCCACTGTGCCTCCATGGTTCTCTTGGTCAGAGAATTCCAAATACATACCACCGTCCTCATCTCTGTCCTGAATGGACACCCCTTATTTTGAGTCTGAGGCCATTTGTTCCAGACAGTCCTGCCAGAGAAAGCATCCACACCACACATAAACACCAGACACTACAGATGCTGGAATCTGGAGCAACAAACAATCTGCTGGAGGAAATCCATGGATCAAGCAGCATCTGTGGGGGGAAGGATTTGTCACTGATGCAGGGTTTCAACCCGAAATGTCAACAATTCCTGTCCCCCAACAGATTCTGCTTGACCAGCTGAGTTCCTTCAGCACATTGCTTGTTGCTCAGTAAAGTTGCTTGTGCCCTGTCAAGACCCATAAGATTTTTAAAATTTTTCGATGTGATCATTTATCATTCTTCAAAAACTCGAGTATAAACTCAGTCTGCTTCGTCTCTCCTTGTATCACAACCTGCCTTCCTAGGAATCGATCTAGCAAACCTTTGTTGCACTCTATCAAAACTATGTCTCTCCTTAAGTAAGGCAACTAGACCCGAACACGATATTCCAGATACAATTTCACCCAGGCGCTATATAATTGCAGCAAGAGGCCTCTAATTTTGTACTCAGATGTTCCTGTAATAACAACAAGTTGTTTGCTGTACCTGCATGTTAATTTTCAGTATTGCATGTACAAGGACATCTAGGTCCCTCTGAAAACCAACATCTTTCAGTCTCTCTCATCATTTAAACAATATTCTGCCTTTCTTTTCTTGTGCTGGTGTGGATGGCCTCACATTTTGTCTCATTATGTTCCATTTGCCTTCTCGCCCTTTCACTTAACCTGACTATATCCCCCTGAATATAGTCCATGGTTTCACCCAACTTTGTATCGTCAGCAAATGTGGATATGGTACATTTAACCCCACATCAGAATCATTGATATAAAATACAAATGGGAGGGACCCTCCTCACAGATTCCTGCTGCATTGCACAGGTCACACCCTCACAACACAGACGTGACCTGTTTTTCCCTACACTCTTTTTTCTGTTGTTCAACCAATCCATGTCAATGTGTGGAGACACAGATGCTGGAATCTGGAGCAAAAAAGGAGCTGCTGGAGGAACTCAGTGGACCAGGCAGCATCTGTGGGGGGAAATAGGCAGTTCATGCTTTGGGTCGAGGTCCTTCATCTGGTCCAAACCCTAATTTTGTTTAATAATCTTTCATATGACATCCTTCAGAAGGCCTTCTGAAAGTCCAAATATACCACTGATCAACTGATCCTCTTTTATCTATTCTGTCAAGTTCCAAAAGGTTTGCAAAACATAATTTCCTTTTCATAAATCCATATTGACTCTGCCTAATCCTAATATTGTTTTCAAAGTGCCTGTTATCAATTCCTTAATAAAAGGTTCCACATGTTCTTTGGTCTCTTTTGCTGCCTGATTTTCCTCTCCACTGTTTCTGAAACAGTAGGATTACATTTGCTGGTTTGTAGTTTGCTTTGATTAGATTTAAAACTCTGGTTTTACATTGAGCCAAATCACTTACAGTCTTGATATAATATTCGATCACATTATGATCACTGCTCCACATCAGCATTAACCCTTTCTCATTACAGAATACTAGATCTAAAATAGACCGTCCCTTCCTTGGTCTCTCAAGAAACCAGCTCTTATACACTACATTAATTCATCTTCCATTGCGATATTACACTTATGTTTTGCCCAGTCTACATATAGATTAAAGTCCCCATGATTATTACATACTTTTATTCATTCAAAAGATATGTGTTTTGTAGACTGAGCCAGCATTTAATTGCCCAGCCCTTGAGAAGGTGGTGGTGAGCTGCCTTCTTGAACTTCTGCAGTCCTTGAGGTGTGGATACACCCACAGTGCTGTTAGAGAGGGAGTTCCAGGAATTAGACCCTGTGATGATGAAGGAACGCCGATAATATTTCCAAGTCAGGACGGTGTGTGGCTTGGAGGGCAACTTCCAGGTGACAGTGTTCCCCGTGCTTTTGCTGCCCTGGTCCTTCTAGCTGGTAGAGGTGGTGGGTTTGGAAGGTGCTGTCTAAGGACTCTTGGTGAGTTGCTGCAGTGCGTCCTGTAGATGGTACAAACTGCTGCTACTGTGTGTCGGTGGTGGAGTGAGTGAATGGGTGTGGATGGGGTGCCTATCAAGTGGGCTGTTATGTCCTGTATGGTGTTGAGCTCCTTGAGTGTTGTTGAAGCTGCACTCACCCAGGCAAGTGGAGAGTGTTCCCTCACACTCCTGACTTGAGCCGTGTAGATGGGGGACAGGCTGTGGGGAGTTAGGGGGTGAGTTACTCACCACAGGATTCCCAGCCTCTTGACCTGCTCTTGTAGCCACACTGTGTATCTGGCTACTCCAGTTCAGTTTCTGGTTAATGGGAACCCCCAGGATATTGGTGGGGGATTCAGTGAAGAGAATGCCAGTAAATGAGTTGTCCTTACCAGCAAGGTCCACATCTTGAGGGCAAATGCATAACAGAAATCACACCCATTTCCATCCTCGCCTAACCTGACCAGCTGTCTCTACTTAACTCAGCTGTGCTGGTGGTCTCCTGCTGGAACTCCATTGGAACTTAGCACACCGTAAACCTCAGCCCATCCAAAATTCTGCTTGCTGTGTCTTAACCCACTTTGGTTCTCCCTCAACAATTGCCACCACCTCCCACCCCCCACCCCCCCACCTGCCCCCAGCTCCCCCATGTTCATAGGCATCTACTGGGTCCCAGTCCCCTAACCCCACAAATTTAAAATGTTGCACCTGCAAACTCCTCTCTGTGATGTCAGCACCCCTTCAACTCTGTGAGGTGCCAGCACCTTCCCTCCAACTGCTGGTGGCCACACCATTAGCCTCGGCCACCAAACGCTGGAAATAGCTCACCAAACCTCTCTGCCCCTCTCCTTTCCCTCCTACTTTGAGGCGGTCATTAAATCGTCCCAACCTCTCTTGCTTATTCCACCCTTTTCTCCTCCATCTGCCAACCACCCTGCCTCACCTGGATCCACCTGTTGCTTACCAGCTCTTCCCTCACCTCCCCCCCTCACCTCTTTATACTGGCTATCTCCCCTCTATCTTTCAGTCCAGATGAAAGGTCTTGACCCGAAACATCACTGTCCGTTTCCCTCCACAGATGCTGCTTGACCCGCTGAGTTCCTCCAGCAGTTTGTGTTTTGTTCCAGATTTAAGCATCTGCAGTCTCTTCTGTCTCTCTTAAATCCTGCACCTTTGTTCAAGCTTTTGGCAACCCTTCTTGTACCTACCAATTTATCCCTGTCCTGTAGGGTTGGATGCACTCTGTAGAAGCACATTTACCCTATCTCTGAAGTCCAGATCCACTCAAACTAGCTCAACTGAGTGAGTACCAATTTCTAAGCACTGATATTTTCTCGATCGGTCACTTTATACCCAACTGAACATCTGGAAAACAGTCAGTGCTGGAAATATTCAACAGACTGAGGAGAGAGAAACAGAGTTAACATTTCAAGTTGATAATCTATCATCAGAACCAATCCTTGGCTGACTTGCTGAGTGTTTCCAGCATTTTCTGTTTTTACTTCAGATCTACAATCTCTTTTGCTTTTCAGTTTTTTTTCAATGTTACAAGTACTACATAAATGAATGTTGTCCTGAATATTATGTGTGTTTGTCTGTTTACATGCCTTTTATGTATATCTATATTTTTTGGCACACATATTTATATGTTCAAATCCACAGAAGCCTCGTGATAAGCTACAAGATACCATTTCAATTGAGAAAATTCAGTATCACCAGAAACAATACAGACAAGGCTTAAGTGTTTCTTCAGTGTCATCAGAGTCTTGATATTGAATTATGTACTTAAACTCACCACCAGCAATTTTTCTTCAAGTTACATATTCTCAGCTGCCAAATTATCTTTGTTTTTATTTAAATTTAAAGTTTTACGTGTTGTCAGTTCCAGAGGTAAGGTCTCAGAAAAGTTGTGTGTTTTGATTCTGGCAACTGTTTCAGTCCTTGCTGAATTAAGGATCGTGTCAAGGAGGAATACATATTTCTAAAAGCACCTTCAAGATGTCACAAAATACCTGGCAGCCCATGTATTACTTCTGAAGAGCATTCGCTGTTGGTGCCTAGGGAAGATGGGCAAACAGCCAACTGGTGCAAAGCAGCATTTATAACAAGTGAGGAGAGTGAATGGGCAATTGTTTTGGAGGTATTAGTTGAGGGGATAATGTTGAGGCAGTACAGACAGGAAAAGTGAGCTGCTCTTCTTCAGTGAGAAACTTACAATTGGTTTCGAGTGTACTAGACCATGACCTGAGCTGAGAATGCTAAGAAGGGAGAGGTGATGGAACTTTTTTTCTCACAGAATCTACTTATGTTACAGAGGTCAATAATTGTGGGGTGAGTGGGAGCAATGAATCAGGGCTGTCAAAAGGGAGCTGGATCAGTGCTGGATGGGTTAGGGTTAGGGTTAGGGAGGGATATGGGGAAAGAATGGGGGATGGGATTGCTGTTCTAGGAGATAGCAAAAGATCGATGGGCTGAATCTCCCTGTGTTGCAACAACTTTATGATTCCTTGCAAGATGTTTTTAAGGTTGTATTGAACGATAAACTAGGATGGGATACTGGACACTGGTGGAGCCACCGGGCTGAGTGAGCCATCTGTTCCATGTAAAGTGTCGGATGGATTTCCTTAGACTCACCCAGACAGAGGCCTAAACACCAGCTCATCATTTCACATTCCTGATCGGTGGTGGACATTGTCCCCAGCCTAGATCGTGTCAGACCCTCGAGTGTGAAGTTAATGCACAGCCTTGTGACTCAGACCAAAATTCTACTCACCTTTGTGTTTCCACTGTGCTGACGGATGTCCATGAACATTCACCCTTCTGAGAATTCGGCTCATGTGTCCACAGCTCCAAGTTCATGGCCTCTACTATCAGGTGTCAAACCCCTCCCATCAAACTACCAATGTGGCTTTAGTTTTCTGTTTCTAAGACATAGGAGCAGAATCAGCCCATTCGGCCCATCGAGTCTGCTCTGCCATTCGAACATAGCTAATTTATTTTTCCCTCTCAGCCCCATTCTCCTGCCTTCTCCCCGTAACCTTTGATGCCCTCACTGATCAAGAACCTGTCAATCTCCGCTTTTAACATACCCAATGACTTGGCCTCCACAGCCATCGTTGGCAATGAATTCCATTGATTCACCCCCCTCTGGCTAAAGAAATTCCTCCTCATCTCTGTTCTAAAGGGACATCCCTTTATTTTGAGGCTGTGCCCTCTGGTCCTAGACTCTCCCACTACTGGAAACATCCTCTCCACGTCCACTCTATCCAGACCTTTCAATATTCGGTAGGTTTCAATGAGATCCCCCCTCATCCTTCTAAACTCCAGTGAGTACAGGCCCAGAACCATCAAATGCTCCTCGTATGTTAACCCTTTCATCCCCAGGATCATTCTTGTAAACCTCCTCTGGACCCTCTCCAATGCCAGCACATCCTTCCTTAGATATGAGGCCCAAAACTGCTCACAATACTCCAAATGTGGTCTAACCAACACCTTATAAAGCCTCAGCATTACATCCTTGATTTTATATTCTAGTCCTCTTGCAATGAATGCTAACATTGCATTTGCCTTCCTTACTACCGACTCAACCTGCAAGTTAACCTTTAGGGAATCCTGCACTAGGACTCCCAGGTCCCTTTGCACCTCCAATTTCTGAATTTGCTCCCCGTTTAGAAAATAGTCTACACCTTTATTCCTTCTACCAAAGTGCATGACCGTACACTTCCCTACGCTGTATTCCACCTGCCACTTTGCCCATTCTCCCTACATGTCCAAGTCCGTCTGCAGATTCCCTGCTTCCTCAACACTACCTGCCCCTCCACCTATCCTTGGGATTAGTAACTTCCTGTTAATCATGGGCATGCATCAGTTTAGAGCTGGTTTAGTGCTAGTTAATCTCTTCCAAGAGAGGAATCAGAGAGAATAGGAAGAAGGAACCCACAGTGACAAATCCCTTTGTCATCTCAACATCTTGTTGGGACTTTTGAGATGTGAGCACTTGCTCAAGGAGTGTTGTTGATCCAGGCACCACACAAGGAAAGGCGGGGAATTCTTGGAAGACCCTAGTCAAAGTTCCTTCCTCCACTAACCTCCACTAAGAGTCAGATGAAGTGGAGGGATGGCCAAAGGTCCAATTCCTGGCCACTTGTGTCAAGTATATGGCGCAGAATGAATGTCCTGTCCATTCTCCAGAGGAGCTTCAGGAGGAATGATTGCAAGATCGGTTTGAGGACAGAGTGACAGTGTTTGAGAAACAGAACCAGGGGCAGATTATTCAACCCTTTGTGCGTGTTCCAACATTCAGTAAGAACATGAAAATCAAAAATATCTGCAGACGCTGGAAATCTAAAACTAAAGCGGAAAATGCTGGAAACACTCAGCAGGTCAGGCAGCATCTGTGGATAGAGAACCTGCCTTCGCTCAGTATCCACACCTGCTGAAATGGTGGTGTGGCCCTGGGAGTTGGAAGTCTACCCTCAGAGTGTGGAGACTCTGAGCCACTTGAGGTCACACTGCTGGAGGCTAGTGCACACTGCCGGTCAGAGGCAGTAGCTCCCGAGGTCAGAGGCAGGAGCTCCCGAGATCAGAGGTAAGAGCTCCCGAGGTCAGAGTGCTTTAGCATTAGGGGGCTGGCTTAATAACAGTGAGAGTTAATTCACGGGATTAGTCATCTAGAAGCTGGTACAAATGCTCAGGTGATATAATCTTTGATTTTACTGTTGCAATTTAGTTAATTATATGCCTTCATTATAAAAAAAATGATATAAATGACTATTAAACTGTTTTTTCACTACACCCATCAGTTTTACTGGTCTGGTTTGGGGAGGAAATCTGCTGTTCTCTCCCAGTCTGGCTTACATGTGACTCCAGACCCACAGAAGTATGGTTTACTTGAGAAGTTAATCTTCACTGCAGGTCACTGCTCTCCAAGCCACATGCTGTTTCAGTGTGGAGAGGGTATCTGCCCCCACCACTCTCTCAGGCAGTGCACTCCAGATCCTCACAACACTCATTCAGTGAAAGTACTTTTCCTCAACTCCCATTTAACCCTTCCACCAATTAACTTACATCTCTGACCTGTAGTCTCTGACCTCCCTGCTAATGGAAGTTGGTCTTCTCCGTTCACCCCGTCTCAGCCCTCATGACTTTATGCACATCGTTTGCCTCAGTCTCCCCTACTCAAATAAAAATAACTCGCGCCTAGACCAGAGACACCAGAGACTGCAGTTGCTGGAATCTGGAGCAACACACAATCTGCTGGAGGAACTCAGCGGGTCTAGGCAGCATCTGTGGGGGGGATCTGGACAGATGAAGGGTCTAGACCCGAAACGTCGACTGTCCGTTCCCCTCCACAGATGCTGCCTGTCCCGCTGTGTTCCTCCGGCAGATTGTTTGTTGCGATATGGTTTACTCCTGAACACCCTCTGATCTGGCTCAGCAAGCCCCCCCAGCCCAGAAGGAGACAGCTCCTCCCCAACCTTCTCGAGGGCCGTTAGGAATCAGCTGTAAACGTGGGTCTTGCCAGCAACACCCACATCCCGTGAAAGCATAAAATAACCCTGCACTTCCCAAACCAGCAATCAGTTTATTGGCTTTGATAGCAATGACGCATTACGAAAGAGCAATGAAAGTCATTTCCGAATTTGTAATAGGCTTGTGAATTAAAAATAACATAAATTTGTACTTGCATTCTTTGTCCATTTCTTGTCCTTGTCTGCTGCTGCAGTATGAGTTTGTGGACATAAAAATCATACCTAATGCCATTACTCTGTACAGCAGAGGGGGAGAAACAATTTTTCTATCTGCATTGAATATACCTGGTGGTTTGCAGGTGTTTGCAGTGAGCTATACACTACATTACCCTTCCTTCTCTCGGCGCCTTGCTTTGTAATAATTGCCTCCCCATTCTCCTGCAACCTTTCATTCATTCTGCCTTCCCTTGCCCTCCACCCCTTCCCTGCACAGCCTTTCGATTTTGCTTTCTTAGCTTGTGCAGGAGGGTCGGGGTGGTGGGGGGGGGGGGGTGTGGGGATGGTGGTCAGGGTGGGGGTGGTACGCAGCAGCTGAAATCCTTTGTGCCGCATTGGGAGAAAAGCAGAGAGTGATTAGTGACTGAATATCGGGAGCTGGTCCTCTGTGGGCTGAGCAGACCGGGAGGCAGGGAAAGCAGATTTCCTTCCATCTGCCTCATAAAACAAACTCTTTTGTGTGTGGGAATAAGCCCAGTGTATCCACCACTAAGCCTGAAAGGCTGATTTAGATGTATCGCAGCCCTCTCTAATGTGCTTAGTGCTGATTACAGCTCAGGAAGAAGTAAACTATCTGGCAGTGGTAACAAGAATGGATGAAAGTAGGGACTGGTTGAATGGTGGAGGAAGGGTGGGGAGGGGGGAAGTAAGACTGCATTGAGAACATCCTGCAAGCAAGGACAGAAGGGCACGACAGGCCAATCATTGAGCTGCATTTGCACATTGATTATACTTGCAAGCCAGGCTCAGCACAGTTGCTGTTTAGAAAGTCAACAATTCATTTTCATTCTCCTCCTTCATACTTTGGAAAATAACCGGTGTGGTGGGCAGCTTCCTCCCCACCCTCTGCACCTGCTTACTGTGCAAGAGTTTGTCCCTCGTCCTGCATTGGTAGCCCATTTGCCATGACCTTGAGGTGCCCCTGAGAGCTCTTCACAACACCTTATCCACCGGACCCTCCCTGCACCTCCCTGTTCGATGAACAAGAAGCTGGTGGCAAAGTAAACAAGGTAATTGGTTTATTATTGTCACATGGACCAAGATACAGTGAAAAGATTTTGTCTGTGTGCCATCCAGACAGATTATTCCATACCTAAGTACATCAAGGTAGTACAAAAGGAAAACAATAACAGAATACAGAATAAAGTGTTACAGTTACAGAGAAAGTGCAGTGCAGGCAGATAACAAGGTGCAAGGCCACAACGAGGTAGATCATGAGGTCAAGAGTCCATCTTATCGTAAGAAGGAACCATTAAATAGTCTTATAACAGTGGGATAGAAGCTGTCCTTGAGCCTGGTGGTACGTGCTTTCAGGCTTCTGTATCTTCTGCCCGATGGGAGGGGAGAGAAGAGAGAATGTCCAGGGTGGGGTCTTTGATTATGCTGGCTGCTTTCCTGAGGCAGCGAGAAGTGCAGACAGAGTCCACGGAGGGGAGGCTGGTTTCCATGATGTGCTGAGCTGTGTCCACAACTCTCTGCAGTTTCTTGCGGTCACGGGCACAGCAGTTGCCAAAGCAAACTATGATGTTTCTGAGGTAGAACAGGAAATCAAGAGTTTACCTTTATCATAGAAGAGATCCGTTCAAGAGTTGCTTTGTGTCACTTGACCTCCCACTGACCTTGTCTCCCATTATCCAGTTCTAGAGGAGCGTGTTTAAAAGGAGAGCTAAAATGATAAGTTCAGTATTCATGGTCTCAGAATTAGCACCAAGCAAACAGTACGGTTCACCATTGGAAACTTGTCCATTCCTGCACAGTGCCCAAAGAGTCCAACCTCTGCTTTTGTAGCCTGTGATTTTGATGGGATTCTGAGCTAGCTGTCCACTCTCTTACAGCCAAGATCATGCAACGATATTCATACTAACTTGTTCATTTTTTTTGTGTGAGTTGAACTGTTTCTGATCTTGTTGCCAGGACTCAAGGGCCTGAGTTGGGAGAAGTTAGAGAGGTTAGGACTTTATTCCTCAGGACATAGGACAGTCTTTTCAGAGGTGTATGGAATCATAAGGGGCACAGATAGGGTGAATCTGCACAGTCTTTTTCCCAGGGAAAGGGAACCAACAACTTGAGGGTGTAGGTTTAAGGTGAGAGGGGAAAGATTTAAAAGGGATCTGAGGGGCAATTTCAAGTAGAGGATGGCACGTATATGGAATGAGCTGCTAGAGGAAGTGGTTGAGGCAGATACACTAACAATATTTAAAAAGTACTTGGACAGGTACATGGATAGAAAAGATTTAGAGGGATATGGGTCAAACACAGCAAATGGGATTAGCTTAGGTAGGCATCTTCATCGGCATGGACCAGTTGGGCTGAAGGGCCTGTGTCCGTGCTGTATGACTCTATGACTCTGTTTTATCTATCATCATTGTGAGATGCAGATGCCTCATCCTCAGCTTTGCACATAAATTGAAGCCCCTTCACTCAGGCCTTTTTGTTGATTGGCTCATGTCTTTTGGACATCATGAGCAAGGCAGCATTTATCACCTATGCCCGATAGCTGTTTCCAGAGGCAACCATGTTGCTCTGGGTCTGGAGTCACACATAGACCAGAGGGAACAAGGACGGGCAATTCACTCTCCATAGATGCTACCTGACCTGCTGAGCGTTTCCAGCATTTTGAGTTTTGTGTCGGATTTCCAGCATCTGCAGTTTTTTGATTTTCATCTCTAGATATGCAAGCCTCTTCTTTCTCTTGGTTGGAAATGAAAGATCCAGCATCCTGCTACTTTGAAGAAGGTCGGCAGTACCCAATATTTATTCCCAAACCAATATCACAGAAGACACCTGACCTGGCCTTTGTTGTTTGCGGTAACAAATAAAACTGGAGGTGCTGGAAGAACCCAACCAGTCAGGCAGCTTCCGTGGGACCAGAAAGCAGTTAACGTTTTGGGTCGAAGACCCTTCATCGGATTGTTGTTTGTGAATGACTGCTGTGCACCAATCAACTTCCCACATCACAGCAAGATCTGGGACCCCAATGGATGGAAAGCAAAGGGACATCTTGAGATGACAGAAGGCGCTATAGAAATGCAAGTTCTCTCTGATTGTTGTAGGCAGGGCAATTATGAGGAAACTGTCTCTTTAAATATTTTACACACTTTCTAGGCTTTGGACAAAGGATGCAAAGGAAGTGCAAGACAAGGTCAAGATTGCGGAGTGCTCAAATTTCTGTGTTTGACCTGCCTGACCTACCACTGCTCTGCTCCTCTCAGCTGGTTTCCTCACATCCATCTTGCCAGCAAGGGCTTGGTGGAAGGGATTATTTATTGATTTTCATCAGATTTTATTATTTTGAGTGCAGTCTGAGTGCAGCCTGTGATATTGAAATGGTCTGATTAATGGCTCTCCTAAGATTCACTGTATGATTCATCCTGCAAGCCGGCAAGTGGGGACAAATAACGCCAGTTAAATCATGGTGTTTATAGTCAATCAATCTCTCATGACAGCTGCAGAATTGCAGCACAGTCAATTCTTCTTAACCTGTTTGTCACAAAATTTAATATACTCAGGAACAGACAAATACAGAAAAGTAACAACATTAGATTTGGTAGAGGATTGGTTCAACTTTTCTTGAGGTCTGTTTTCAAATGGCTGCAGCACCTCCAGATGTTCCCCCCCCCCCGCCCCCCTTTAGTCGAAGATATTTTCTCTTTCCTATGGGATGTGTCCAGCAAATGAAAGTGAAAAGGAAGAATAGTCGGCAAAATTAGCCAGTTCTGATACAAACAGAAAGAAAGAGCAAGTTGTCCAAAGTTGGGGAATTCAGCATTGAGTCTTGCAGGCTGCAACGTGTTCAGATGACAAATGGAGGGTTGTTCATTGAGCTTACTCAGGGCCATGTTGGAACAGTACAGGAGGCCACAGATGGAGAAGTCAGAGTGGGATCCAGCAAGTAATTAGGAAAGTGAACAATGTTATTGTTTATTGCTACAGGAATTGAAGACAGTTAGACAGGTACATGAGTAGGAAAGGTTTAGAGGGACATGGGCCAAATATAGGCAAATGGGTTAGATCGGGTAGGCGACTTGGTTGGCATGGACGAGTTGAGCTGAAGGGCCTATTTCCATGCTGTATACCTCTATGACTCTATGGGATGGTCCCCTGAGCTATTGTTTGTATTGTTGGAAGGGTCTTCACCTGTAACAGACATCACAAAGTGACCAATCTGGTATCACAAACAGTTATGCATTCCACCCAGTGACTGAACAAAGGGGCACTTTATCTAATGTCTTCCCAATTCTCCTTTACTGCTTACTGCATTGCTCATCACCAGGTCTCCCTGGGCAAGCCCACTGCTGTTTTATGCCCTCTATGATATTTTTCATTTATTCACATAAGAAGCTGCGGAGAGTAGTGGACTCAGCCCAATACATCACGGGCACATCCCTCCCCACCGTCGGTAGTATCTACAGGAGAAGCTGCATCAAGAAGGCAACATCTATCATCAAAGATCCCCACCATCCGGGCCATGCCATCTTCTCACAGCTCCCATCGGGCAGGAGGTACAGAAGCCTGAAGTCCCACACCACCAGGTTCAGGAACAGCTACGTCCCTTCTACTGTTTGGTTCTTGAACCAACCGGCACAACTTGATAGAGGTGACTTGATAGAGGTGTAGATGATAAGAGGCATAGATCGAGTGGAAAGTCACAGACTTTTTCCCAGGGCGACAATGGCTAACACAAAGGGTGATTGGAGGAAGGTATAAGGGGGATGTCAGGGGTAAATTTTTTACACAGGGAGTGGTGGGTGTGTGGAACGCACTGCCAGAAGAGGTGGTGGGGGCAGATACATTAGAGACATTTAAGAGACTCTTAGATAGACACATGAATGATAGAGAAATGGGGAGGTATGTGGGAGGGAAGGGTTAGATAGATCTTAGAGTGGAATAAAATGTCGGCACAACATTGTGGGCCGAAGGCCCTGTACTGTGCTGTAGTGTTCTATGTTCTAACCCTAATCACTACCTCACTTTGCACTACAATGGACTTTGATTCTTTTTGTTTTTATGTGTTCTATTTTGTATGTTATGTGTTGTTAATTTATGTTTTTCTTGTGAATGTTGTGTATCTGATGCTCCGTGCCTGTGATGCTGCTGCAAGTAAGTTTTTCATTGCACCTGTGCACACATGGACTTGTGCATGTGACAATAAACTCGACTTTGACTTTGACTTTCGGAATCTGGGCATCACTGGTAAGGCCAGCATTTATTGCCCATCCCTAATTGCCCTTGAGATCTAACTTGAAGGCTGAGCACATAGTTAATGGTAGGATTCTTAGCAGTGTGGAGGAACAGAGAGATCTTGGGTTGATAGAGGTATATAAGATAATGAGAGGCATAGACAGAGTGGACAGCCAGCATCGTTTCTCCAGGGCAGTAATGGCCAATACTAGAGGTCACCCATTTAGGGTGCGTGGAGGGAAGTTCAGGGGGGATGTCAGAGGTAGGTCACAAATATCGATTGCAAGTAGTTGAGGTCCCTGCACCGATCTCTGTAGCACCCCCCTATACACTGACTGACAATCAGAAAGTTCCCCATCTATCCTAACTCTCTTTTCTGTTAGCCATTCCCCCATCGATGTCACTCTGTCACCCCCATCTTGGTACATCTTATCTCGTGCCTTGCCCTTTCATGTGACATCTCTGGTATCCAAATGCACTACATCTACTAGGCCCCCTTTATCCACCCTCTTTGTTATATCCTCAAAGAATTCTAGCAAGTTTGTCAAACACATTTTCATAAAACCATGTTATCCCTGATTCATCGTCTTATGATTTTCTGAACGTTCTGCAATTACTTCCTTAATAATAGCGGGAGGGTATAACTCGACAATGTAGGATATCAGTGCTGGTCAGAGGAACCCAAGGTAAAGTCGCAGGTAATTAAGGCAGTTATATTTTACCTGTGCGTCTTACTTGCATGGTCAGGTTGCATTGTCCTTCAGCGGAGATGCAAAAAGAGAAAAGGAGAATGAGGAAAAGGACTGAAAGGAGGCAGAGGGGTGAAAAGGAAAGCTGGAGAGAGGGACAGAAACATTAATGCAAGGGTAAAGCGAGGGAAAGAGGGGATGAGCAGAGAACAGAGGAGTGAAGGAAAGAGGAAGGAAAAGGGAAAGGTAGGAACGGTATAGAGGGATACGAGCCGAATGCAGGCAAATGGGATTAACTAGGTAGGCATCATGGTCAGCATGGGCAAGATGGGCTGAAAGGCCCCATTTCTGCTCGGTTCTATGATCTGTGATTCCATGAAAGATAAAAAGTGAAAAAAAGAACAAAATAGCGGGAAGAGTAGAGAAAGAAAGAGAGCAGACTTGCATTTCCGTAGTGACTTTTATTTCCCTCCAGACTGTGACACGGGGTTGCTCTGGTAATGAAGGTGATCTGGCAGTTAGTTTGGCCAATGGCCTGATAACTTGTTTTGGTGAGACTGAGTGAGGGATCAATGCATCGTGGTGTGAGGAGACAGGTAATGAGCAGTGAATGCATTCTGATCATCTAACAGCATGACAAGAAAATGAGTGTGGGGGAAATTTGCTGTAAAAATAAGAGACAATAAGTTGAGAGATGATGCTAAGAAGTGACACTTTGAAGCGCAAAAATGAATTGGGAGCCAATTGAAAGGAATTAGGATTTAAGAGGCAAGAAGCTTCTCCTGCTAATGCAGCAGTGACAATTAGTGTAAACAATCTGTTCATGCTTGTCAGCAACACACAGCAAAGATGGAAAACCTGGATAGAGTGGACGTGGAGAGGATGTTTCCATCAGTAAAGGAGTCCAAGATCCGAGGGCACAGTCTCAGAATAAAGGGATGTCTATTTAGAACTGAAATGAGGAGGAATTTCTTCAGCCAGAGGGCGGTGAATCTGTGGAATCCGTTGCCACAGGGGGCTGTGGAGGCCAAGTCATTGGGTGTATTTATGGCAGAGATTGATAGGTTCTTGATTAGTAAGGGGGTTAAGGATTACAGGGAGAGGGCAAGAGAATGGGATTGAAAAAAATCAGCCATGATTGAATGGTGGAGCAGGCTTGATAGGCTGAATGGCCTAATTCTGCTCCAATGCCTTATGGTCTAAACCCTCAGCAGGAACAAAAGGGAGTCTGTGCAAACAAGGGCAGCTCAGAGCTGTTTGAAATTGCCACAGACTCAAAACAAAATGAATGGAGATGTTGCAGGATAAAATCTGAAAATATCTACTGAGTATTGCTGCACAGGGACAAGTATTGGTAATGGTATTGGTTTATTATTGTCACTTGTACCGAGGTGCAGTGAAAAACTTGTCTTGCATACCGATCGTACAGGTCAATTCATTACACAGCGCGGTTACATTGAGTTAGTACAGAGTGCATTGATGTAGTACAGGTAAAAGCAATAACGGTACAGAGTAAAGTGTCACAGTTACAGAGAAAGTGCAGTGCAATAAGGTGGAAGGTCACAACAAGGTCGATCATGAAGTCAAGGGGTGATGCCATAAATTCACCAGGGTATTGCTCGGATTGGGCCATCTCAGGAGAGACTGGATAGGCTGGGTTTGTTTTCCCTGGAGCAGAAGAGGCGGAGGGTGACCTGATGAGGGGGTTAGATAGGGTGGATAGTCAGAGTTTGTTTCCCATGCTAGGGGTATCAAGGGCATAGGTTTAAGATGAGAGGAGGGAGTTTTAAAGGGATTTAAAGGGAAAGTTGGTGTGGACTTGATAGGCTGAAGTTGCTCTTTCCTTGCTGTATCTCTCTATGACTCTTCAATACAGCATAGAAGAAGGCCATTCATTCCATTGAGTCCATACTGGCTCTTTCTAAGGCAATCAAAGGAAGAGGAAGAGGTGTGGAGGAGGTTGAGAGGTGACCTGACAGACGTATATAAGATTATGAAGGGCTGAGATTGGGTAGATAATAGGTGTCTGTTTCCCATGGTAGGGGTGTCCAAAACTAGGGGGCATAGGTTTAAGAGGGAGAAGGTTTGAAGGGGATCCGAGGGGAAAATTTTCACACACAGAGTAGTTGGTACCTGGAATGAGCTGCCAGAGGGGGTGGCGGAGGCAGGAACAATAACACATCTGGCCAGGTATTTGGATCAGCAGGGCAGAGATGGATATGGAATTAATGCAGGCAAGTGGGATTAGTATGGATAGGCAAGGTGGCTGGCATAGACATGGTGGGCCGAAGGGCCTGTTTCTATGCTGTACAATTCTATGACTCTAAGAATTTTTTCTTATGGTGAGGGTGTCTAAGACAAGGGGGCGTAGGTTTAAGATGAGTGGTAGGAGGTTTAGAAGGGATCTGAGGAGGGATCTTTTCACACAGAGAGTGGTTGGAACCTGGAATGCGCTGTCTGAAGAGATGGTGGATGAAGATATTCTCATGACATCTTGGCAGGTTCTTGTATCGCTAAGGGTTCTAAAGCTACAGATCTAATGCAAATAAATGGGATTAGTGTAGATGTTAGAATGGTCAGCATAGACACAGGGGGCTGGAGAGAGAGAGAAGAGGAGGGAGGGAGAAGGAGCGAGAGAGAGAGAGGGAGGGAGGAAGAGAGAAAGAGAAAGAGGCAGAGAGAGAGGGTGAAGGGGAGAGTGAGAGACAGACAAGGAGACAGAGACAGAGAGCTTTGGTACATATAATGCATCTGACTAAATATGACTATAGATATAAGAATTAGGAGCAGGGGCAGGCCTTTGAACCTGCTCCACCATTCAAAATGGCACTGAGGTAGAAGATTAGCCATGGTCATCGGGACCACAGATCATCTTCCGCCTCAGCACCATGTTCCAGAACTATCCCCATGCCCCTCAACTCCCTTAATGTCCAGAGATCTGTTGATCTTTGTTTCCAATGAACTGCATGACTGAGCCTCCACAGCCCTCTGAGTTAGAGAATTCCAAGGTCTCCGAGTGACAAGGTATTTCCTCAATAGCTCACCCATCACTCCGAGACTGCTTCTGGATTCCTCAGCCAGTGGAAGCATCCTCTCTGTATCAGTCTGCCTAGGCCTGTAAGAATTTTGTAAGTTTCAAATACGGACTTAGTCTGCTCGATTCCTCCTCGTACAAAACCACTATCCCAAGAACCAGTCTGATGAACCTTCATTGTACTTGCTCTGTGACAGGCATGTCTATGTCTTTCTTTTCTGTAAGGAGACCAAAACTGTACACAATACTCCAGCGTGGTCTCACCAAGGGTCTATATAATTGCAGTAGGACATTATTACTGCTGTACTCAATCTTCTCACAATGGGGGTAAAAGGAAGTTATGATGAAGGGTTGAGACTGAACAGGACACAAAAAGGGGCGCATGGACCACAGACAGCAGGTTGTCCAGTTGGACTGAATGTCTTGTTGCTGTGCATTCCATGTATTTCCGTTTGATGCAGTGACGGGTTAATTTGCTGCATCCTTTACCAA
Organism: Pristis pectinata; assembly: GCF_009764475.1. Classification (NCBI taxonomy): domain Eukaryota; kingdom Metazoa; phylum Chordata; class Chondrichthyes; order Rhinopristiformes; family Pristidae; genus Pristis; species Pristis pectinata. Next base: position 2,689,013 of record NC_067435.1, on the reverse strand, counting down.
AGGAATCTCAATTCTCCTGCATTTGCTTCCTGTGCATGCTTTTATTGTAACTTTCTGCATCTTCTCATGTTCACGGATTGGCTGGCACAGAGCAATGGTTTACTTGGTGATGAGATGGATACTTCTGCTTTGGACCCTGCTTTCCAGTTTTGTACAATGGGAAAAGATCTTTAAGGAACTCAGTGGGTGATAAAGGTGATTTAACCACCTTAAATTAGCTTACAAATACTTTATATTTGGTAAAGGAGTTGTAGGGTCCTTATATTATTGTTATGCAATGTCATAGTATCCTGACTGGTTGCATCACGGTCTGGTATGGCAATTTGAATATGCAGGAATGTACGAAGCTACGGAGAGTAGTGGACTCAGCACAATACATCACAGGGACATCCCTCCTCATCTATAAGAGGCACTGCCTCAAGAAGAAAATATCCATCATCAAAGATCCCCACATCTGGACCATGCCATCTTCTTGCAGCTACCATCGGGCAGGAGGTACAGAAGCCTGAAGTCCCGCACCACCAGGTTCAAGAACAGCTACTTCCCTTCAACCATTCAGTTCTTGAACCAACCGGCACAACCCAAATCACTGCAGTTCAGCAACACTGTGACCACTTTGACCACTTTGGACTTTGTTTTTTTGTTCCAACTGTGCTCTTTCTTGTATAATTTTGTCTAATTTATGTTTAATTTATGTTTTTCTTGTGAATGTTGTGCATCTGATGCTCTGTGCCTGTGATGCTGCTGCAAGTAAGTTTTTCATTGCACCTGTCCACACATGTACTTGTGCAGATGACAATAAACTCCACTTTGACTTTATTCTCTTTAAAAACAGGGTGTATTTCCCTTTTAAGAATATTGCCTTCAGGTTGGAACATGTGCTGCAGCTAGTGTGAAACTGTAAAGAGGCAGCATGACGTCTCCATTTTATTGAGCAGCAGTATGTGTGTTTGCCAATTTAGGAGCTAAATCATTGGAGTTTACAGGGACACTTTGAGAAAATCCGGAAACACAAGAACATGGAAATGGGAGCAAAATAGACCTCACAGCCATCCAATCTTCCCTTTGATTCAATAAGCTCTTTGCTGATTTTCTACATAAAGACTTCCTTCCTGCCTGATCTCCATATCCCTTGAATCTCTTATCGTCAAAAGAAAATCTATTGATCTCCACAACTGAGCAGTAATAACACTAACAGTAATGACAGGTAGAGAATTCCAAAGATTCACAGCCTTCCAGGGAAGTTTCTCCTTGTCCCAGTACCAATTCTGAATCTATGCCCCTAATTCTAGACTTCTGTCCATTGAATGTGGACATCGGTGGCAATGGCAAATATTATTGTCCATCCATAATTGCTCCTGAACTGTGAGACAACCCTGGAATCACATAGATGTCAGAGCAGAGAAGAGTTTCTTTTTCTGAAGCACATTAGTGAACCAGAAGGGCTTTTACAACAATCTGGTAGTTCACACTCACTATTACTGATACTGGTTTATTTAAAATCCCAGGTTTATTTAAGTTTAAGTTCCCCAGCTACTATGCTGCAATGAAAGTTCATATCCATGGATCAATAGTGCAGAACATTGGTTTTGGTACAGTAACTCAACCACCATTCTACCATATACTATTTCATATAAAAGTTAGAAGCAAGTATTGGCCAGCTTGCCCTTCAAACCTGCTTCACGATTCATGAAGATCATGGCTGATCTCCTCAGCTCCATTTTCAGCACCACGCCCACATCCTTTGACTCCCTTAATGCCAAAAAAGCTATCGACCTCTGTTTTGAATGAACACAACAAAGAAGGCGTACGGCATACTTGCTTCTATTGGTCAGGGCATTGAGTATAAGACGAAGGAAGTGAGGTTGCAGACATATAAAACTTCAGTTGACTGCACTTGGAGTATTGTGTGCAATTCTGGTCACCCCATTACAGGAAGGATGTGGAGGCTTTGGAAAAGGTACAGAAGAGGTTCACCAGGATGCTGCCTGGATTAGAGGGTATGAGCTATAAAGAGAAGTTAGACAAACGTGTTTTCTCTGGAGTATTGGAGGCTGGGGGGAGACTTGATAGAGGTTTATAAAATTATGAGAGGCATGGATCGGGTAGACAGTCAGTATCTTTATCCCAGGATAGAAATGTCAAATATTAGAGGACATGCATTTAAGGTGAGAGGGGGAAAGTTTGAAGGAGATGGGGTGGGGGGCAAGCTTTTTACACAGAGGATGGCAGGTGCCTGAAACAGGCTGCCAGGGGAGGTGGTAGAAGTAGATTTTTGTTTTGAGCCTTTGCCTCAGTTCCTCAGCAGGGATGCATCACCCTAAACATGATGTACAGTACCATGACATTTGCCTTTCTCAGCTTGACAACTGGCCGCCCTGAGTAAGATAAAGGTTCCCCTCTATTGCTATAAGGGAAGACATGAAATAGGAGCAAAGGCTGGCTATACAGTCCCTCAAGCTTCCTCTGCATTCAGTGAGGTCATGCCTGATCTGCTCATGGTCTCAGTTCTACCTTCCTGCATGTTAAGTCCAAAAATTTGTCTATGTCAACGTTGAATGTACTTCATGATTCAGCCTTCTCAGCTCCCTGGGGTACTGACTTCCAAAGATTCACCAGCCTCTGAGAGAAGAAGTTCCTCCTCATCTTGGTCCAAGTACTGACTTCTTGTTCTGAGCCTTGGTCTCAGTTCCTCACCAAGGATGCATCACTCAGCATCTACCCTTACGCTTCACCCTCTGCTCACTCTTCTTACCTTCAGAGAGTATGGGCTGATTCTACTCAATTACTTCCTCATAAAGAACCCCCTCCAATGCAGAATTAATCTCCTGAAACCTCACTGCACCTCCTCCAAGGGAAACATATCCCTCCTTAAATAAGAAGACCAGAAGTGGACACAGTAATCCAGGTGTGGTCTCACCAACGCCCTGTACAGTTGTTGCAAGACCTCCCGACTTTTGTATCAATCCCCCCTTCTGATAAAATCCAACATTTCATCTGCCTTTGTACCTGTATGTTAATATTGTCTCTGAACACCAGCATTCAATATCTAAAACCATTCAAACAATTTGTTTTCTCATCTACTTTCCATTGTTGTTAAACTCACCTTTCCCCCGATATACTTCTGCCATCTTTCTGCCAACACTCAACATGTCTACATAGTCATAGAAAGATACAGCATGGAAACAGGCCTTTAGGCCTACAGTCCGTGCCAACTATCAAGCACCCATTTACACCAATTCTAACCTAACTATTTTATTCTCCCCACATTCTCATCAACTCCCCCCAGATTCCACCACTCACCTACACACTAGGGGCAATTTACAACAGCCAATTATCCTACCAACCCACGCATTGTTGGCATGTGGGAGGAAATGAGAGTCCCAGGGGAAACCCATGTGGTCACAGGGAGAACGTGCAAACTCCACACAGATATTTTGTCAAAAATCATTCCATCTCTGCATTGGATATGACCTCCACAGATCTTGGATATAGAAAAATCCAAAGATTTACAACCTTCTAAGAGAAGTGGCGGAGGCTGAAGGGAGACCTGATAGAAGTTCATATAATTATGAGAGGCACAGGTAGGGTAGACAGCTGGTATCTTTTTCCCAAAGCTGAAATGTCTAATACTAGAGGGCATGCATTTAAGGGGAGAGGGGGAAACTTCAAAGGAGATGTGCGGGGCAAGTTTTTTACACAGAGAGTGGAATGTGCTGCTAGGGGTAGTGGTGGAGGCATATATGATAGAGGCATTTAAGAGGCTCTTAGATAAGACAAATGAATATGCAGGGAATGGAGGGCTATGGACCATGTGCAGGCAGAAGGGATTGGGGCTTATTAGCTTAATTAGTTGGGCACAACATGTTGGGCTGAAGGGCCTGTTCCTGTGCTGTACTGTTCTATGTTGCATGACGATTTGGTCGCTACCTTGATGTAAACCTATGGTGACGAAGGCACTGCACCCTTTAATGGGAGAGCTCCATAATCCCAAAGGCTTGCTCCCTTTCTGACTCAGGTAGCCTGAAATAGTGTCACAGTTGAAGCAGAAAATGGCTCAGTAGTTTTAAGCTTTCTGCAGAGTGCTCAGGATCTATGAACGTGAATCATCGTGAGGAGGTGTAGAGGCAGGCACGGTTGGAGAATGCATTACTCATCACAGGCCTGGCTCTACATCATAAACGCAACTTAGCTTGAAGGACAAACATGATACCAGAGAAAATTAGGTATTCGTACTTCTTTCAACAAATTCTTTGTAGCAGCTGTGTTGAGTTCAGCATCTGGAGTGAGTGTAGAAGCTGTGGGTGATCGTTTCTTGCAGCTGTTGTAATGCAGTTCATATTTACATGGTATTCACACACACTTGCTGGGAGGTCATTATGATGAGCCGGTGATCAGAGGAGGCCTGTGCAGTCTGTGCACATTACAGTCAGTTCCTGGGTGGGTTCTTCCTGTTGGGCAGCCACCCAGGATCAAGGATGACTTGTTTCCTCTCCAATTCTGTGGTTCCGAGGTGGCTGATGAGACCACTGTTGGAGCCACAGACTTTTTCACAAATGGGACAGGACCTGGCTGGTGGGGTGGGAGCTGGGTAGTTTGCAAGGTCTGTAAAGCCTGATGGAAGTTTATAAAATTATGAAAAGCATAGAGAGAATAGAGAGCCGGTATCTCTTCCCAGGGTCGAAATGTATAATAATAGTGAGCATTTATTTAAGGTGAGAGGGGGAAAGTTCAAAAGAGATGTGTGGGGTAGGTTTTTTACAGAGAGAGGTGGGTGCCTGGAATGCACTGCCAGGGGTGGTGGTGGAGGCAGATATCATGGAAGCATTTAAGAGGCTCTTAGACAGGCATATGGATATGTAGAGAGTGGAGGGATATGGACCACATGCAGGCAGAAGGGATTGGGGCTTATTAGCTTAATTAGTTGGCCACAACATTGTGGGCCGAAGGGCCTGTTCCTGTGCTGTACTATTCTATGTTCCATGTTCTAAGGTGGTGTGCTCCTTCCTCTGCTTTGCAGGGGACCTGTGCTCTTCATGCATGGCCTCGAGGTTCTCAATACTATCCCCAACGCCTCATCTCCACTTTGAGCGATCATGGACCAGAGATTCGCAGGGGTCAGTGGGGGCCTTCTTCACGGAGGACTTGAGCTCATCCTTGAATCTTTTCCTCTGCCCACTTCCCCTGACAGAGCTTGGGATAGAACGCCTGTTTCAAGAGACCAGGTTTTGGTCCTGAAAGTGAGGAACAACACACAGGAGGGATGGAGGAACTCAATGGGTCAGGCAGCATCCACGGAGGGAAATGGACAATCGACGTTTCGGGTCGAGACCCTTCAGCTGGATTGAAGGATGGAGGGATGGTAGCCAGTGTAAAGAGGTGAGGGGAAAGGGTGGAGAAAGAGCTAACAGGTGACAGGTGGGTCCAGGTGAGGCAGGTGGAGGAAGGAAGAGTGGAGATAGTGACAGAAGCTGGGAGGTGATAGGTGGAAGCGACAAAGGGCTGAAGATGATGGAATCTGCAAACGATTGGGCCTGTCCAATGGGTGTGTAATGTGCTGGTGGTTTAATGACCATCGCAGAAAACAAGCCAGCTCTGGTCGTGGCTTGTGTGACTGAGGAGCTGGTGTCAGGTGGCACATCCTGCAAGGCGTACAAGGAAAGGAAATAAGTTTGCAATTCCATAGCATCTTTCACAAATTCAGAAGTTCCAAATCAGTCCTGGTTTGAAGTACGGTGAGTAATCTGTTTCTGTGATGTTTGAGGAAAGATCTTGAGAAACTGCTTCCTAGTGCTGCCATGAAAGGATCTTTCACTGCCCTGGTTTCACCTTATTTTAGAATGCTCCCTCCAACCATGTAGCACTGCCTCAGTACTGCACAAGTGCTTGACCCTTGGATCTCCGCAGTGGGACTAGGGCTCATGAGCTTGCTGACTCAGAGCAGAGAGTCTCACCCATGGAGCAGTTGCTGACTCCTTTCAACAACACGGGTACGTAGTGGTGGTTCCTCATTTCCTCTGTCCTTCAGTTGCTGCCCAGAACAAGTGGGGAACTGGTGGGAGGGATGTGTGGCTGATGGGGACAATGCCAGCAGAGGGGCTGGTGAGCCGGTGGAGGGAGTTCAGCTGGGTGTCCCAAGTCAGGGACTGCGGAGGTCAGCTCTGCCTCGAACTGCAGGAAAGTGGGGTGCGTGTAAAGAACCCGGACTCAGAGGAGAGTAAATCCTGACCTCTCGAAACTTTTCTTCTCCCCAAAACAATATTCTGGGGCCTTCTTTCAAGGGGCTCCTTTAAGTCACCCTGTGAGTACAGGTGATGGAATTGTGACTGGGTTCCTGTAATGGGTGACTGACCCTGAGAAGCAGTTGAAGCACTTTCACCTTCACACCTCTACAATACCATGTAACAACTACAAGACGTTGGTGAGACCACACTTGGAGTATTGTGTGCAGTTCTGGTCATCAAACTACAGGAAAGACGTGATTAGGCTGGAGAGGGTGCAGACGAGTTTCACAAGGAAGTTGCTGGGACTGGAGGGCTTGAGTTATGAGGAGAGAATGGATGGACTGGGAATTTTTTCCCTGGAGTAAAGGAGGCTGAAGGAGCAGAGGGTCACCCAAAGAAAATCCATGGATAAGTACCGGAAGCTCCAGTTATAGAGTCATAGCGTCATACAGCATGGAAAAAGGCCCTTCGGTCCAACTGGTCCATGCTGACCAGCTAAGCTAGTCTAATTTGCCTGCATTTGACCCATATCCCTCTAAACCTTTCCTATCCATGTACCTGTCCAAGTACCTTTTATATGTTATTAATGTATGTAATGTACCTGCGTCAACCACTTCCTCTGGCAGCTCGTTCCATACACTCACCACCCCTTGGGTGAAAAAGTTGCTCCTCAGATTCCTATTAAATCTCTCCCCTCTCACCTTAAACCTGTGCCCTCTAGTTCTTGATTCCCCAACCCTGGGAAAAAGACTGTGCGCATTCACCCTATCTATGCCCCTCATGATTTTATGCACCTTTATATGCTCCAATAAAAAAAGTCCCTATCTGCTGGACAATCCAGTTGTCCACTCACCATCTCTAGGTGACTGGCGGAGAGAGTTCCTGAATTCCATTGCCCATTAGTAATAGGGGAACATAACTACAAGATAAGGGGACGCTCATTTAAAACAGATTTCTTCTCACAGAGGGTTGTAAATCTTTGGAATTATCTGCCCCATTAGGTGGTGGATCATTAGAAGTTTTTAAAGTGGAGGTGGATAAACATTGATAGAAATAGAGGGGTCTGGAGAAATGGCACAGAAGAGGCCATCATTGATCAGCTATGATAATGTTAAATGGTGGAGCAGGCTTGAAGAGTTGATGGCCAACTCCTGCTCCTATTTCCTAGTGTTTTTGTGTGATCTTTGATCTAAACTTAATGGTGTACAAGCCTTGTGTGAATAATGTTCTCACAACCAAGTCCACAGAGCATTGGTTCCATTCTATTTAATCTGTTTGGCACTCATTTCTCCCCTCTCCTTGCCCAAAGGCCCCCAAATCCTCTACGACCCAACACTATTTCCTGAACGTTAGATAGACAACACAGAGCCATGCCATTCACCACAACCACTCAGTGCTCAGTTTGCTTCCTACCCTTATGAACTGGACCCCTTCATTGGTCTTCCTGTACTTGGCCAACTTCATCTCAACATCTCCATTGCTTGCCCGTGGGAGTGAGTGCCACAAACTTGCCATTTGCTGGGTTGGCACATTTCTTCAGAATTCCCTGTTGGATTTCATAATGCTGTTGATTTTGCCTTCCCACACAAGTAGAAAAGTTCTGTGTTTCTTCCATCCAAAACTTCCATGGAAGTTCCAACAAGTGGGTGGGTGTCCTCCACTGCCCTATGTGGGTGATGGAAGGGGCTACTCTCACATTTAAGGTTAAAGTCTGAGGATGGCATAGCTGGTAGAGCCACTGCCTCACAGCGCCAGAGACCCGGGTTCAATTCCGGCCGCTGTCTGTAAGGAGTTTGTACGTTCTCCCCGTGTATCTGCGTGGGTTTCTTCCGGGTGCTCTGGTTTCCTCCCACATTCCAAAGACGTACGGGTTAGGAAGTTGTGGGCGTGCTATGTTGGCGCCGGACACTTGCGGGCTGCCCCAGAACGCTCTGCGCAAAAAAGATGCATTTCACTGTGTGTTTTGATGTACATGTGACTAATAAAGATATCTCATCTCATCATCTGGTAGAGCCGCTGCCTCACAGCGCTGGAGACCCAGGTTCAATCCCGACCTCGGGTGCTGCCTGTGTGGAGTTTGCACGTTCTCCCTGTGACCACCTGGGTTTCCCCCAGTACTCCAGTTTCCTCCCAGATCCCCAAAATCATGTGTGTTGGTGGGTTAATTGGCCATTGGTAGAATCTGGGGAAATTGATGGGAATGTGGGGAGATTAAAAATGGGATTAATTTAGGATTAGTGTCAATAAGTGGTGATGTTCAGCACAGACTGGGCAGCCAAAAGGCCTGTTTCTGTGCTATATCTCTTTGCGCCTCAATGACTCTAATTCTATGACTCTAAGTATCTGGACAAGCACTTGAATCAGCAAAACATAGAAGATTATGGGCCAAATGCTGGTAAATGGGTTTAGTATCTAAGGGCAATTGATGGCCATGGTGAACTATTCCATTTTACCTCCCCACATTCTCTCTTCCACATCTTAGTTGTAGTACCACCTTTGCAAATCTAGTGCCACACTCTGTCCAATGCTCAGTGGTACCAAGGGAGAGTTTGGGAAATTTGATTGTACTCAATTTTGGAAAAAATATTTCATTTCAGCATGTTTGATGAACAAAAATATGACAGCTCTCCCCACACCCCCTTCCACACTCCACAACCCATGTCCAGCCCACAGTGCTGAGTGACATTGGCACTTGGAAGTTGCCCTTTTTTGGGGATGAGACCAAACTCCTCAGCAGTGACCACATGGTTGTCTCTCAGTGGGAATGCTGAATTTCAAGGAGCAAAGAAGTGGTGAGGTGGGGCTGAGGAATGAATCAGAGAAACCGAAACACCAGATTACAGCCAGAGTCCCCCACAGAACCAACCACTGAGCGATTCAACGCTCGGGAAAGACACAGAATAAAAATATACATTACACACATAATTGATTGGACATTTAAACCTTGCTGATGCCTCTAATTGGAACATAGTTGTGTGGTTACAATTTTGTACGGTAAGCATTAACAGTGGATAACTCAGGATCAATGTATTCTTGGAAGGCATTTCTTCATTTAATTGCACCACAGTGAACTTGTAGGACAAGTTACATACATTCTCTGCTCCTGATAGGGCAGGATCTTGGCAGGGTGCTGCAGGAGCTGGGCGGGTTGTGGGGTGCAAGTCCCTTTCATGAGTGTGTATCACAATGCACCACTTCTGTCTGAACATGCTCCAGCTCTCCTTTCACACCCTAGAAGCCAGCATTTATCTGAATTCATTGCCACTGATGCCATCTCCTTCCCACATCCAAGCTGATTCTACTTGGCAGCCCTGGAGAGACACTGGTGGAATAAGGAAAAAGACACTGAGGAGGTTTGCCCTGGAATAAACAGCAAACAAACATTCCAGCAAAGCTGAGGCAGAGGGTAACACAAGTGGTAGAGTCGCTGCCACACAGCTCCAGATACCTGGGTTCAATCCTGACCTCTGGTCAAAGTCAAAAGTCAAAGTCTAGTTTATTGTCATCTGCACAAGTCCATGTGTGCACAGGTGCAATGAAAAACTCGCAGCAGCCTCACAGGCACAGAGCATCAGATAAGCAACATTCATAAGAAAAACCAATTAAACACAATTTTTACAAGAAGGAACATACTTAGAACAAAAGAAAACAAAGTTGACTTTAGTGCAAAGTGGTCAAAGTGGTCTTCGTGTTGCTGAACTATAGTGATTGGTGTTGTGGCGGTTGGTTCAATGGTTGAAGGGAAGTAGCTGTTCCTGAACCTGGTGCTGCCTGTGTGGCTTTTGAACATTCTCCCTGTGACTGTATGTGTTTACCCCTGGGTACTCCAGTTTCCGTCCACATCTCAAAGACGTGACGGTTGGTAGTTAATTGGCCAGTGTAAATTGTCCTCAGTGTGTGGGTGAGGGGTAGTATCTGGGGAGAGTTAACAGGGATGTGGGGAGAATGAAATAGGGTTAGTGTGACTGGGTGCTTGATGGTTGGCAAAAATTTTGTTTCCTTGCTGTACGACTCTAGGATTCAAAACAAACATGCTCACCTTTATTACAAGGGGTTGGAATACAAAAGAATGAAAGTCTTGTTAAAACTGTGTTTAACATTAGTGAGACCATGGTTCTGGAGTACAGTTATGGACTCCATGTTTAAGAACAGTTATACACGCATAGGAGAATTAATTCTCGGGATGAAGAGGTTGTCTTGTGAAGGCAGAATCACTGAGAATATCCAAGGGTGAAATGGACAGATTTTTGGTCCAAATGGAAGTGCAGGTATATAGAAAGAGGGAGCTGAGGCCAAGGTCAGATCTGCCATCGTCTCTAGTGGTGGAACAGGCTTGGCGTTTATGTCTCCTGCTGCTCTGACTTTTACATTATTATGCTCCACACTTGAGGCAACTGTTTGGACACCTTGGCATTGATAAGATACAGTAAGATAAGATAAGATATCTTTATTAGTCTCATGTACATCGAAACACACAGTGAAATGCACCTTTTTGCATAGAGTGTTCTGGGGGCAGCCCACAGGTGTCGCTATGCTTCTGACGCCAACATAGCATGCTCACAACTTCCTAACCCGTATGTCTTTGGAATGTAGGATGAAACCGGAGCACCCGGAGGAAACCCACGCAGATAAACTGGGAGAATATACAAGCTGCTTACATACAGCAGCCGGAATTGAACCCTGGTCGCTGGTGCTGTAATAGTGTTACCCTAGCCGCTACACTACCATGCCTGCCCATTGATGTGTTTTCATGATACGGATTCCACACAGAATAAGTGCCTTATTCGACCAGATATCTGAAGGAAATGCCCCCCAAGATGCTGTTGGTGATTGATTCCCCTACTTGAAGGAATCCCAGATTTATACTTAGGCTCCAATACCCAGACTGGGCAACAGTAAAATATTCACAAAAGGAGACATCAACAGGGAGTAACAGAAGGATCACTGTAGCCCATGTTATCACATCCTGGTGACCTGATAGAGGTATAGAAGATCATGGGGGCATAGACAGGGTGAAAGCGCATAGTCTTTTTCCCAGGGAGGGGGAGCTAAAAACAGGAGGGCATAGGTTTAAGATTTAAAAGGGACATCAGGGGCAGCTTCTTCACACAAAGGGTGGTGCGTATTTGGAATGGGCTGCCAGAAATAGTGGTTGGGGTGAGCACATTAGCAACATTTAAAAGCCATCTAGATAAGTCCACAGATAGGAGAGGTTTAGAGGGCTATGGGCCAAACACAATCAGATGGGACTAGCTCGCTGGGCAGCACGGTCGGCCTGGATGAGTTGGGCCGAAGGGCCTGTTTCCGTGCTGTATGGCTATATGACTCTATCACATCATCCGTGAAAATGGAAGGGCTTTAGTGGAGATTGGGAGTAAGTGGGAGCGAATTGTTTCTGATGTCTTGCTGCAGAAAGTGCATTTTGGCCCCTAACAGCCCCCAGCTTCCTGTGTGTTACGTCTCTTGAACACGAGGAAGGTTCCTCACCACCCCCCCAACTGTGCTGTGCGCCAGCTGGGCAATACAACAGATAATCCAGTAAGTAAATTATCTCATTATCTCTGTTTCCTCACTGCTGGGATAAAATGTCTCTGTTTTTCCTGAAAGGCTCATATCACTCAAACACACTTGTGTCTGTGCCCACACACACACACACACACACACACACACACACACACACACACACACCCCCATACAGAACACACATAGACATGGAACATACATGTATATGGAACACATGCAGAACATGCAGACATACTGGATATATAAAAACACCATAAATATACCCACACATACATACATCATGTGCATATACACACAAGCACACACAAACCTAGCTACACACACATGTGAACAGACACACAGAGACACAGACATAGACACACATAGACACCGGCACACATACACAACACAGACACACACATACACATACACAACACAGACACACATAGGCACACAGATACACACAACACAGACAGGCACATATACACACACACGTATATACACACACATACACAACACAGACACACACATACATACATCATGTGCATATGTATACAAGCACACACAAACCTAGGTAAACACACATATGCACAAACACAGAGACACAGACATAGACACACATAGACACAGGCACACAGATACATACAACACAGACACATGTACATACACACAGCAGCAAACACAGCACTTCGGCTCCTGTGAATGACATGGATGAGAAACTCTGCTCTCTTTCACCATAGGATGAACCTGTTGATGATTTATTGACGGTAACAGGAAGATTTGGGTGTGGGGAGGTGAGGAAGGAAAGCGAGAGGAAGCTGGAGCTCCCCTGGGCATGCATTCTGTCCAGCCAGAGCAAGTACACTTAATTCCACTGCTCTGGCTGATAGTTCCCAGAGTCAGTCAGCTGCCACTCTGTTTGTAATCCATCACAGAGCAACCATCTGGGACTGGAACACGCACTTCTTCAGTAATCCGCAAGAGCCATTAGGACTGCCTGCCTCTCTGACTGCTGCTTATTCTCTTCCCTTCTGCTTCTATTATCTCGCCCTCCTCCCCAGTCCATTTCCCCCTGAACGATCACTGCCATCACTCCCTTCCTTATACTGACTTTATTTGAAACCTCTGTTACGGTTTAATAAATTGATACATTTTATAAATTGAGTTTTACAGAATTGAACATTTCAGCATTTCCTTTCATTCTGTTTTCCCTGAAGCTCTTTATTCTCCAGTGTTGAAAAGAGCCACACACACAATCTCAGAACGTTTTCTTTATTCCTTCCTTTCACACATGTACATGCATTCTCCTTCACACACACACACACACACACACACACACACACACACACACACACACACACACACACACACACACACATACAGACACATGCACACAGACATACAGAGCCACACACAGACACACAGGCACACACACATACACATAGACAGACATACACACAGAGACACACACACAGACACGCACACGCAAACACACACATGCACAAACAGACACACACACATACACACGGACAGACATACACACAGACACAGAGACACACATACACAAACACATACACACACATATTACACACACACACACGCACACACATGAACAGACACACGCACGGACAGGCACACATACACAGAGACACATGCACACAGACATACAGAGACACACACACAGACACACACATGCAAACACACACATGCACAAACAGACACACACACATACACACAGACAGACATTCAGACAGGCACAGACAGAGACACACATACACAAACACATACGCACACATATAACACACACACACACACACACACACACACACACACACACACACACACACAGAGTCACAACCTTTCTCAGACTGAGCCATGCATTGAAGCCCACCCTTGTACACACAGGTACATCCACCCTCTCTCTCACACCTGCAGGCACAGCGAGTTAGACTGGTGGTTCTCATCCACACAGTCACCCTGGAACACGGAGTGTGGAGCTGACAGAGCATACAGCCTGGCCTATAGGTTGCAGTGAGAATGTTAAACCCATGTCTGCAAACATTGTTTTGGGGAGAATGTGCTGAGGGTGGCGGGAGGGTCTGATGGACTTCTACACTCACACCACAATGAGGTGGAAAACAAGACCGCCACAGAGTACACAACATGTTGGCTAGAACATAGGGGAGCTACAGATAGACCATGGGATCTCCCATATCCACCTCCACAGCCACACGAGGGGCTCAGATAAACTCCTCTTCGAAAACAAGCTGGCCTTTCTTGACGGTGCAGCACTCCTTCTGCACTGAACTTCCTTAACAACTTAAGTCAAGTCCTGGAGTGGGTCTCGAACCCGCAACCTTCTGACTCATGGGCAAGTGTGTCTCCACTGAGGAGTTTGATTGAGAGCAGTTTTAAAGGCTCAGTTGTTGACTTGGTCCCATTAGGGCGTGGAGTGCCGTGATCCTCGAAGATGGGAACAGTTGAGAAAAAACGAATGCATCCAACATCAAATAACAAGCCCTTTCCAGAAGTTGTGAGCCATGGAGCTTGCTCCCAATGGATCCCAATGCATGTTCTCCCTGTGTGGGTTTCCCCCTGAAATTGGATGGCATGTAGTCTTGGCGAAGTTTCCTTACCTTAACACCATGGCAGAGTTTTACACTCTTGTGCCATTTTATTATGATGTACACTCTCAGCAGTCCAGTAAATGCAGAGTGATTTACTCCTTTTTCTAAGATCTTCTGTCTTCAAGATGAAGGCTCAAAGAAAGTGTTTAAAATCCCTGAGCTGTTTGAACAGCATGGAATATTAGTTGTTCTCTGAAACCGGCTGGCTCAGTGGCATAGCTTGTAGAGCTACTGCCTCACAGCTCCAGCATCCTGGGTTCAATCCTGACCTCAGGTGCTATCTGTGTGGAGTTTGCACGTCCTCCCTGTGACCACGGGGCTTCCCCCTGTTGCTCTGGTTTCCTCCCACATCCCAAAGACGTGCGGGTCGGTAAGATTATTGCCCACTGTAACTTGTGCCGAGTGTGTAGGTGAGTGGCAGAATCTGGGGGGGATTTGATGGGAGTGTGGGGAGATTAAAATGAGGTTAGTGTAAGTAGATGCTTGATGGTTAGTACAGACTAGGTGGGCTGAAAGGCCTGTCTCGGTGCAGTGTGAGTTGCAGAAGCATCACCTCACTGCTGTGCGACTGGAAAAATGTACTTAAAAATATCTGCCAGCCACTTCTTTTTCGCAGTTCTGCTGGTTAGTACCTGCTTTCTGAATCTGCTGCTGTTTACTGAAAAAAGGATATTATTAAATGCATGCCAAATTATAATTTGCTATGTATCATTTTCACTCATTCATTGCAAATGCCCTTCTACAATATCTAAGACAAGGCAATCATCTTTCTTTATCCCAAAGCAGTGAGATTAGCCAGGAACAACACTTTTGACATTTTTTCCCCAAGTGCTTATCTCCTTAAATTAGTAATTATGGCTTTTATGATTTTCAGCAGAGATTGATTTTCTTTTATTTTGCTTTTGATCCTGTTGTTTTGTGTGCCATCAATGTGAGGCCTTTGGCGCTGAAAGCAGCCCGTTCTTTTTTTTTTGTGTGCGTGCTCTCCTCAGAACCAGTACAAAGGATGTAATTGTCAGCTACCCCTCTTAAACAAATTACAAGCGCTTTTGCAGGAGGGAAGTTGATTATAGTTCTCAATCAAAATGGTCTCTACCTCTGAAAGCATGAATGGAGAGGGGGGAGCACATTAAAACAGGCTTTGAAAAACTGGTGCAGTGTTTGCAATCCACAGTGAACCATGATTTGGTGTACCCAATGAAAACATTACAAAATAAAGGAAGGAATCTTTAATGCTGTTCAATTGTGAACTGAGGAAGCCATTATAAAGAGCTCATGGGGTGAAGGTCAACTACCACTGTTGAATGACAAGAAATAATGTTTCCTTGCTCCTTCTACCATTTTTTTTTGTTATTTCTGAGTAATTCAAGGTCAGTGATTTGTCTGAGTCAATTCCAGATGTCCTGTTCAGACACTGAGGAATGAAATGGTGTATGTTATACATGGAGGGACCAATCTGTTGGCTGGTCTGACTTGCTTTGGTCTGTGAGAGTTAGGGTTTTGAAGATTGGCGACAAGTTGTGGTGGGCCGCTAGTGTTGTCTGTCATCTGTATCAACAACTTGGATGAGATTATACAAGGCATGGTTAGTAAGTTTCCGGATGACACTAAAGTAGGTTGTATCGTAGACAGTCAAGATGGTTATTAATAATTACAGCAGGATCTTGATCAGCTGGGTAAGTGGGCCAAGGAATGGCAAATGGAGTTTAATTTGGATAAGTGAGAGGTGTTGCATTTTGGGAAGTCAGACCAGGGGTAGGACTTTCACAGTGGATGGTAGGTCCCTGGGGAGTGTTGTAGAACATAGGGACCCAGGATTATAGGTACATATTTGCTGAAAGTGGTGTCACAGGTAAACAGGGTAGTGAAGGAGGCATTTAGCACGCTGGCCTTCATCAATCAGTAGGGACGTTATGTTGCAGTTGTACAAGACGGCTCTAATGATGTTCAGATAGCTCAACAATGTCCAGGAGAAAGCAATATCCAGGAGAAAGTGGCGACTTGTTTGGTACCCCATCCCTCACCCTGAATATTCACTCCCTCCACTGTGGCTACAGTGTGTGCCACCTACAAACTGCACTGCGGTTACTCACCTGGGCAATTCCAACAGATTCTCCCAAACCTGCAGCCTCTACCACCAGCAAGGTCAGGTTTCAGGCACAGAGTAACACCACAACCTGCAGGTTCCCCCCAGTTTACACGCCATCCTGACTAGGAAATAAATTGAAAGTCTTTTCTCACCATTGTATCTAAATCTTGGAACTCCCTTCCCAACAGCACTGTGAGAGCACCTTCAACAGAAAGACTGCAGCAGATCATGAAGGCGGTTCAACACCACCTTCTCAAGGACAGTTGAAGACTAACATACCCACATAATGATAAATGAATAAATACAAAGCAGGTTCAATAGTGAAAGGGAATTAGATAATTACTCAAAGGGGCAAAATTTATTGAGTTGAGGGGAAAGAGCAAGGAATTCTTAGCTAGATCTTTTAGAGTATGATGTGCTCCTATTCTGCTTCAATGTTTGATTCTATGATTCTGACGTGTTGGAAAGCTGATCCCTCAGATAAAATCCCAATTCCTGTTCAGTATTCCACCTGAAACTCTAGTCTAGTTGTGATGGGGGTGGGAGGAGAGGACTTCAGTTCTGGCTGAGGATGGACTCAGGCCCAGTTTTCCCTGGTTCTATCCAAGGACGTGTCACTGGTTCCATATCAGAGGACTGATGTTTCACTTTGAATTAATTTGACGGGGTTACTGAACGTCATTAAAAAGAGAAGTGAATTATTTTGAGAGTTCTTTTTACTTTATTTTAATTAATATTAATGTTTTTATATTTATGTAAACTATATTCATGTCGTAGAGTTATACAGCACGGAAACAGGCCCTTTGGCCCAACTGGGCCATGCCGACCAAGATTCCCAACTAAGCTGGACCCAATTGCTCACATTTGTCCCATATCCCTCCAACCCTTTCCTACCCATGTACCTGTCCAAGTACCTTTTAAATGTTGTTAATGTACCTGCCTCAACCACTTCCTCTGGCAGCTCATTCCATACGAGCTGACCACCCTCTGGGTGAAAAAGTTGCCCCTCAGGTTCCTATTAAATCTCTCCCCTCTCATGTTAAACTTATGCCCTCTAGTTCTTGATTCCCCAACCCTGGGAAAAAGATCCTGTGCATTGTCCCTATCTATGCCCCTCATGATCTTATACACTTCTATAAGATCACCCCTCATTCTCTTACACTCCAATGAATAAAGTCCCAACCTGATCAACTTCTTTCCATAACTCAGTCCCTTGAGTCCCGGTGGATAGTTTTTAAATTATCCTGTCACCTTGCTAAGATAGCACCAGGAAAATTACATTGAGTCATTGAGTCATTGAGAGTTACACAGAATGGAAACAGGCCCTTCAGCCCAACTTGTCCATGCCAACCGAGGTGTCTATCTGAGCTGGTCTCATTTGCCTGTGTTTGGCTCGTATCCCTCTGAACGTTTTGTATCCATGTACCTGTCTCAATGTCTTTTAAACCTTGTAATTGCACCCCTCTCTACAGCTTCCTCTGGCAGCTCGTTCCTTATACCCACCATCCTCTGTGTGAAAAAATGTCCCTTTTAAATCTTTCCCCTCTCACGTTAGATCTATTCCCCCCTAGTTCTAGACTTCCCTGGCCTGGAATAAAGACTGGCTTCTCACCTTATCTATGCTCCTCATGATTTTATAAACCTCTGTTAGGTCACCCTCAACCTCCTGCAGTCCGAGGTAAAACGTCCCAGCCTATCCAGTCTCTCCTCATAACCCAAGCCCTCCAGTCCTGGTAGCATGCTCCTGAATCTCTTCTGCAGCCTTTCCAGCCTCATGTCATCCTTCCTCTTGCTGGGTGACCAGAAGGGTCTCAACAACATCTTGAACAGTTGCAACATGACGTCCCAACTCCTGTACTCAATGTCCTGACTGATGAAGGCCGGCGTGCCAAACGCCTTTTTCACCACCCTGTCTGCCTGTGTCACCACATTCATGTACCTGTAATAGTTAGTGCAGTTAATTCCTCCTGTTTCACACAGAATTGGGGAGCTACAAGGTTTGCATCAGAACTGAGGGACCAAAGCTTCTGGTGACAGAACCCAAGGTCCCATCCAACCTGATGGCCTTCTGACAGCTCGTGACATCATGGGCCTTTTCCACCCTTTTCAAATGTAGCTGATGAAATAAATTTAAATAAATAAGAGAAAAAGGAGTTATTTATTTTTTTAAAGAAGCAATAAATTCAGCTCAGACCCATTTAAGTGATGTAGATTAATTATAAGCATTAATATTAATTAAAATAAAGTGCACAAAATATGGCACATTTTTAATTAAAGTTAGTGACCCCACCCCATTCGAAATGCATCCAGTCTCTCAGTGCAGTGGTTATGAAATGCCCTTGGATCCAGTGATGTCCTAGGATGAAGCAGGTTATTTTGCCAACATCTGACTTCCAGTGCGTTTCGTGCTTACACAAAGTGTTGCACAAGTTCAGGAGTCCAAACACGCTGACTGATGCTTGGTAGATAGCCAGTGATTCTTAGATTTGTTTCGAGATGGAGGGAGGCCATTTGGCCCATGCTAGTTCCTGAGAGAGCAATCCCATCAGTCTATTCTCCCGCTCCTTAATCTGCTGCAACGTTCTCTCACACATGCCCATCAACTCCCCTTTAATTACTTTTGCTGGGAGCCTACGCTAAGGGGTAATTCACAACACCCAATTAACCTAACAGCACATCTTTGGAGCAACACACAATCTGCTGGAGGAACTCAACGGGTCGAGCAGCTTCTGTGGGGGGATAAGGAATTGTCGAAGTTTCAGGCCGTAACCCTGCTCTTGAAAAAAAACCTTGCTCAGGATCACAAACAGAACTGTCCTGGTAGGTCCATTGTTTCTGCCTGCTCTTGAAAGCAAAAAGCATATTGTTTGTTACTCCAGATTCCAGCAGCTGCAGTCTCTGGTGTCTCCAGCACACCTTTGGGATGTGGGAGGAAACCAGAGCTCAGAGGAAACCAAGACACAAGAGATTCTGCAGATGCTGGAATCTGGAACAACACACTCAAGGTGCTGGAGGAACTCAGCAGGTCAGGCAGCATCTATGGATGGAAACAAAGAGTTGACGTTTCAGTTCGAGACCCTTCACCTCCTGCCCTCTTCCTTTCCAGTCCTGATGAAGGGTCTCGACCTGAAACATCAACTGTTTATTTCCCTCCATAGATGCTGCCTGACCTGCTGCGTTCCTCCAGCATTTTGTCAGAGGAACCCAATGGAGTCGTGGAGAGAACGTGCAAACTCCACGCAGACAACACCAGAGATCAGGAATGAACCTGGGTCCCTGTGAGGTAGCAGCACTACCTGCTGTTTGACTACCATGACTGCCTTTGTAACTGTGACCCTGTCTACAGTCCTCATTGTGTGTGCAGAACAACACTCACTAACAGAATGTAATAGTAATGAGGTAATCTGTTCACATTCATCCTCTCCTGTAGGTGATACGATGCCACAAGCTGTTTATATGATGTTAATTGAGGGATTTTATATTGACATGGACTTCAGGAGCAACAACCCTCCTTGGGAACAGTACCATGGAGAGAGTAGATAGACAGTGCCTAGCCTTGGAGTCTTGACCACACTAGTGTAAAGAACTGGTGGGATTATGAAGGGCTTGATAAAGTCAGCGCCCTTTTCTGTGATGCTCAGAATATAGGGGCACAGAATCAAACAAACAAAATTACAAGAGGAATAATGAACACAGTCAAAATTCCCTCTGTTTATCCATATGACCAAGTTATAACAACGTCCTATGAGTATTTTGCATGCCTTTAGTTTGACATCTGATGTAGAGACAATCACCATAATTGTGCAGATGTTCCCTCTATGATTGTGGAGACAGGTCTGATCTAGGGATATGATGTCCACTATAAATAATAGAGCTCTTATACAACAAAGTGCTAGTGACATTCGGCAGGGAGTTTCTAACTTTTTCTGTTTTGGTTTCAGATTTCCAGCATCTACATTTTGTTAAAATTTCATTTACTGCAAATGATGAGCGTCTTTCACATGTTCCTAGTTGCTAAGAATTTGAACCCAAATCTGGCTGGGCATTTTGTACAGGCAAATAAGAAAATTTGAAGGGGTTTCCAAAAGCTGTTGGCCTCTGAAGGTTTTTATGTGTCCCTTCCACTTTGTCCATTACTATTTCAGAATTTAACATTGGGCTGTGGGTCAAAGGTAGAGATATAGATGATAAATGTGAAATAGAAACCAGAAAATGCTGGAGGATATATGTGCACTGGATATTGTGAATAACTCACCCAAAGACTCACTTAGTAAAGACTTGGCTGGTACAGTATCCCAAAACACACGTCTCTATGTGAGGTGGATGCACTGGAGATTCCAGGTCAATCTCAGATAGTATCCCTGAGGTAGAGAGGGGGAAAGGTTTCCACCTGGCCATTATTCAGTCAATGTCTCATGGTACATCACTTGCTGTTGTAAGGGATGCATGTGCAAGGTCAACGATTCCTCCTTGGATCAAAGGGGCACTGATGCATCTATTCTGGGCTCATCCATTTAGAAGGGAAACCGGTGTCTGCGGAGATCAATGTGAGAGGAGAAAATATGATTTGAGAAAGCAAGAGGGATGGAAGGATCGATTAGAAATTCAACAGGTTTTTCGAGAGCTGAATTAAAATGGTGCTTTAAGAACTTTGAGCTAGGTAATTGTATTATTATCACAGGTACCAAGATACAGTGAAAAGCTGTTGTTTGCATGCCATCCATACAGATCATTCCTTACTTAAGTACATCGAGGTAGTACAAAAGGAAAACAGAATGCAGAGTATTGTGTTATAGGGAAAGTGCAGTGCAGATAGATAAATCAAGTGCAAGGATAACAACGAGGTTAGGTTGAGAGATCAAGAGTTCATCTTGAGTGTATAAGAGGTTCGTTCAAGAATCTGATAACAGTGGGATAGAAGCTGTCCTTGAGCCTGGTGGTACGTGTTGTCATGCTTTTGTATCTTCTCCCCAATGGAAGGGGTGAGAAGGGAGAATGACCGGGGTGGGAGGGGTCCTTGATTATGTTGGGTGCTTTCCCGAGGCAGCGGGAAGTGTAGACAGTCAACGGAGGGGAGACTGGTTTGAGTGACGGACTGGACAGGCAGTGGAGCCCGATGGTGAAATTCTTCTGCTCACAAAGAGCGCTGTGTCACTGGCAATTGAACTAACCTTGTACACTTGGTTCCTCCAAGTTCACCATTGTAGGACTGGGGGAGGACTTCAGGCTGTGGATTACTTTGGAGGTGGTCTGTTGGGTGTGGTGAGGAGGTGTTGAGAGAGGATTAATGAACAGGGATGCTTGGGATGGACTCAAGTGAGGTGGAGAGTAAGACTGCTAATCATGGAAGTGGGGGAGGTTAGCAATGTGAGGATCAGTAGGACTGGGAGCCTCATAGGTCATTGGGAATGGGGTCCAGGAGGTAATGGGATCAGGAATCTGGGAAGGATGGTGAGAGAAAAATAGGACTGTAATTCTCAATGCATTGGACACACGTTGGGGGACGGGAGAGGATGGTGGAGTTTGGTCAGTTGTAGGTCAGGGAAGGGGATGATCAGTGATGATGAGGATGTTGGCAGGGAGGGAACGATGGCGGTGGGAGTGAATCTGAGAAAAAAACACCTGGAAGATAATGGATGCTTTGAACTCCCTGGTGCTCAACTAACACTGTGCCCTGTGTAGACATTGCCACAGCAGGTCACAGAACTGTAGGTGAGGCCTGGGTCAGTGTGAGGGATGAGGCCTGGGTCAGTGTGAGGGATGAGGCCTGGGTCAGTGTGAGTGGTGAGGCCTGGGTCAGTGTGAGGGATGAGGCCTGGGTCAGTGTGAGTGGTGAGGCCCGGGTCAGTGTGAGGGATGAGGCCTCGGTCATTGTCAGTGGCTTCAGATGTGCACAAGGACTCTGTGTCAGTGAGTCACACTTAGATGGTACGGCAGATTTCTTCTCCTGGAGGATATCACTGAACCAGATGGTAGTTTCACGGTCACCATCACTGATGCCAGCTTTTTAATTTTAGAATTATCTACCATGGTGAGATTTTTACTCAAGTTTCCAAATCATTTCAAATTTGAAGACCAAAAAAAATTTGGCATGTCCCTGTTCATCCTCACCAATTTTTATCAACGCACCATAGAAAGCATCCTATCTGGATGCATCACGGCTTGGTACGGCAACTGCTCTGCCCGGGATTGCAAGAAACTGCAGAGTTGTGGACACAATGCATCACATCACGGAAATCAGCCTCCCCTCCATGGACTCTGTCTACACTTCTCGCTGCATCTGTAAAGCAGCCGACATAATCAAAGACCCCACCCACCCCGGACATTCTCTCTTCCCCCCCCTCCCATCAGGCAGAAGATACAAAAGCATGAAAGCACATACCACCAGGATCAGGGACAGCTTCTATCCCGCTGTTATAAGACTATTTTATGGTTCCCTAGCACAATAAACTGGACCCTTGACCTCAGAATCTACCTTGTTATGGCTTTGAACCTTATTGTCTACCTGCACTGTACTTTCTCTGTAACTGTAACACTTTATTCCACATTCTGTTATTGTTTTCCCTTGTACTAACTCAATGCACTGATGTGATGAAATGATCTGTATGGATGGCATAGAACAAAGTTTTTCACTGTACCTCCGTTCATGTGATAACAATAAACCAATTTACCAATTTTTGGAATCACAGAGTGGTACAGCACAGAAGCAAGCCCTTCGGTCCATCACGTCCATGCTGACCTTTTTGCCTGTCTACACTAATCCCATTTGCCCACATTAGGACCACATCCTTTTCTGCCTTGTCTTTTAAGTGTCTGACTAAATGGCTGTTAAACATTGTATCTGATTCCACCATTTCCTCTGGCAGTGAGTTCCAGATATCAACCAATCCTTGTGTAAAAAAACTTACCCTTAAGATCCCCTTTAAGTCTCTATCCTCTCACTTCAAACCTGTGCCCTCTTGTTTTTGATAACCCAAACACTGGAAAAAAGTTAACTATCTACCCTATCTGCGCCTCTCATAATCCTATGCACTTCTGTCAGGTCACCCCTCAGCCTCCATCACTCCAGGGAAAACAAGCCCAGCCTGTCCGATCTCTCCCCTTAACTAAACTCCTCCAATCCAGTGGAGGACTTTTGTCTCCAATTTTGTGGCCAAGTTTGAGGATCATACAAAGACAGGTGGAGGGGAAGCAGACGGTCTGCAGAAGGACTTGGACAGGTTGGGAGAATGAGCAAAGAAGTGGCAGATGGAATACGGCGCAGGGAAGTGTACGGTCATGCACTTTGGTAGAAGGAATAAAGGTGTAGACTATTTTCTAAATGGGGGGAGAATTCAGAGATCAGAGGTGCAAAGGGACTTGGGAGTCCCAGTGCAGGATTCCCTAAAGGTTAACTTGCAGGTTGAGTCAGTAGTAAGGAAGGCAAATGCAATGTTGGCATTCATTTCAAGAGGACTAGAATATAAAAGCAAGGATGTAATCCTGAGCCTTTATAAGGCATTGGTCAGACCACATTTGGAATATTGTGAGCAGTTTTTGGTCCCAATATCTATGGAAGGATGTGCTGGTGTTGGAGAGGGTCCAGAGGAGGTTTACAAGAATGACCCCAGGAATGAAAGGGTTCATGTACGAGGATCATTTGATGGCTCTGAACTTGTACACACTGGAGTTTAGAAGGACGAGGGGGGATCTCATTGAAACCTACCGAATATTGAAAGGCCTGGATAGAGTGGACGTGGAGAGGATGTTTCCAGTAGTGGGAGAGTCTAGGACCAGAGGGCACAGCCTCAGAATAAAAGGATGTCCAATTAGAACAGAGATGAGGAGGAATTTCTTTAGCCAGAGGGTGGTGAATCTGTGGAATTCATTGCCACAGACGGCTGTGGAGGCAAAGTCATTGGGTATATTTAAAGCACAGGTTGATAGGTTATTGATTAGTGAGGGTGTCAAATGTTATGGTGAGAAGGCAGGAGAATGGGGTTGAGAGGGAAAAATAAATCAGCGAAGGGCCGAATGGCCTAATTCTGCTCCTATGTCTTCTGGTCTTATGGTCCAGGTAATGTCCTGGTTCATCTCTGCACTCTCTCCAGTGCAACCACATTGTTCCCCTATTGTGGTGTTGGAATTAGCGCTAGTCTACTGCTGTACCGTTACCTGGAGACTCTGGACCTAGCCCGGAAGCCTTGGATCTAAAACATGATTACTGAGTCTCATCTACCCTAACAGGAATAGGTCATAGGAGAAAGAGACCCTCCTTCTGGCTACCAGTGGCATGGTCTCATTGGTTTTGCACACGTGAATGACAAAGCTGGTCTATCATCAACTGCCTATGGCAAGGAGGGTGGAAGGGCTCGGTTCTATGCTGTATGACACCATGACTCTCTGACACTTTTATGTTGGAATAATTAGATCAAAGAGTTGCTCCATCAAAAAAGGAGGCCATGAGGCCCAATGAGTCCATCCCACCTCATTCCCATTATCCCACTTTTTCTCGATAGCCCTGCAGATTATTTTCCCTCATGCACCCATCTGCTGATGGAACATCTCAAGCAATTCTCCTCACGAAGTTCTTCACTGCAAGGCTAACCAAGCAGGCAGTGGGTATCAACCCTCGAGCCTGTACCACACTGATGTATGATCTGTCATCTTGCAAACCCTTGGTGTTGCTGTTCACTAGGTGAAAGGTATCTTGAGTAAAACTGCCCCTGTGTGTTCTGCTCTGCATTGCTAATGTTGAGACTATAATATTTCCTCTCAGTGTAAAATTTACTTTAGACACTTGGACTGCCAGATCTTCTTTAACAATACCAATTAAATCATGGCTGTTATGCATTATCAATCAAGTAGAAAATTGCCAATTAAACTAACAGTTAAGGGGAGAATGCACTAAATTAAGCTATGCAACGATCTTGCATTAGCTTTTTGGTTGCTAGACATGGATGCTTTCAATTTAATTCCTCCTTCTGGTGGGAAGATTTCATCATAATTTGTCCTAATATGTTCTGCCTCACGTGGAAATGTAGTTATTCATAAAGCGAGTGAGATTCATTGACAGTGACCGAGCTGCAATGATGGAGGCATGTTAGAAATGCAGCCACAGTGCAATCCTTTCAAGTTTGTTGAGCTGAATAAATTGTTGTGAGCTTAAAAGTAAATGCAACAAATATTCCAAGTGTTGAGTAGGAACTAATGGTGACAAAAAGAAAAATAAGTGCCTAACAAATTGTGCAATGATTGAATGCCAAGTGCAGGCAGATTCAACAATATTTTTCTGAAATAAATTAAATAGATACTCAAAAAGGAAAAAATTGCAGGGAAGGAATGAAATGCTAACCCTCTGGAAGAGCAGAATGGGCCAAATGGCCTTCTTTCATGCTGTATCTTCCTAAACTGAGATCAACCAAGTTATGTGGCAGAATAAATGGCCAAAAAAAGCCAACCATTTTGGTGTCAAGGATTGGTCAGAATGTTGGTGTTGATCCCAAAGAGATAACAAAAACAAAGTGGTTGCAAAATTTTATCTAAAAGAAAAACTGATCGTTAGAAAGTGGGCTTTCAATGAATTAGCATCTCAGGGGGATGATGTACTGAGGATAGACCTGCCCAGATGGGTTTTGCAGGGTCAAATTCAAAACAACACTCAAAGTGGTCAGGACTGGAGAGCAGGTTTCCTGAAGAACGTCGGCTTAGTTTGTCTTGTGGTATGAGTCAGCTGTGACTCAGTTGGTATCACTCCCACCTCTTTTCCAGAATCTAGGGAACTTTGGTAGATCACAACTAATAAACTGACAGACCCTGCAATCACTTGCGGCCATCAGATCCAGTAGGCTTGTCAGTGAGATACATCTTGTCAACCTGAAAGTGACCCAATTGTCCTATTTATGTTAATTAACCAATTTGTTGTCCATGCCAATATATCAATCGCAGTGCCAGGAGATTTTACCTTGTGTGAAAAAACTTTTACGGGGACTTTTTTGTATGCCTCTGGAAATCATAATACATTACATCTACTGGTTCTCCTTTATCTACCCTGCATACTTCATTCTTCAAGAACCCTAAGAAAAGTGATTAACACAAATTCCTTTCATGAGACAATACTGGCTCTTCATGATAGTTTCATGATTTTCTACATGTCCCAGATGTTAGGCTAACTGGTCTATAATTTCCAAACTTCTATCTACTTCCTTTCTTGAATAGGGTTTTATGTTTATGGTTTTCCAACCTGATAGGACTTTTCCAGAATCTAGGGAACTTTGGTAGATCACAACTAATAAACTGACAGCCCCTGCAATCATTTGTGGCCATCAGATCCAGCAGACTTGTCAGTTATTTTTTTGCTAATTTGCTTAGTACCTTTTCCCTGGTGAAAGTACTTGTTTTAATTTCCTTTCTCATCTTTTAGACTCTTTTACTGTGAAGGTCAATGCAAAATATTTGTTCATTTTCAGCCATTTCCTTATGGGAACCATTATTAATTCACCAGTCTTATTCTCTGGGGGACCAACTTAAACCTTAACTATCCTTACTGTACATTTATAGAAGTTCTAACTTTCTTGTTAGCTTACTCCCTTATTATTTGTCTTAGACCAGTCTTTGCTGGTACCAAAACTTTCCCAGTCTTCTGTTCTTTACAACATTGTAGTACCTTTTTCAATCTGGTAACATTTAATTTCTTTAATTAGACACAGATGGGGCATCCTTTTTATAGAGTACTTCTCATTGAAATATATCTTTGTTGAGAATTACCAGATCTCTCTATAAATGTCCACCTTTCATTACCTAGCATCTTACAGTTTAATCTAGTTCTCTGTCCATGCAAGATGTTAGTTTGAATCTTAAGCTTCTCACCCCCAAACTGAACTTGAAATACTCTCATGTTATGATTACTCTTCCCCAGAGGATCCTTTACCATGAGATCATTAACTAATCTTGTCACTTCACTTATCTAAAATACCTTTTACCACCACTTACTTTTGTAAGAAACTTTCTCAATTACACTCTATGAATGTCATCAAAGCTGCCCTTGCCGATTTGATTTGTCTGATCCATATGAACATTAAGGGTACAGGTCATTTTTGTAGTATTGTTCTTGCAAACTCTAATTATTTAAGCTCTGTTCCATAGTGTCGTTAGGGGCCAATGCATTGCTCCCACCAGTGTCTCCTTTGGCTTGCCATTTCTTATTTCCTGTTAAATCAATTCTTCATGGTCTTTTGATCCAAGGTTGCTTCTCAATGCTGCACTAACTTCATTCTGGAAAAGTCCCATCAGATTGGAAAACCACAAAGATAAAACCTTATTCAAGGAAGAAGGTAGAAAGTAAGCTGGAAAGTATCGGGCTGTTGGTCTAACCTCACCTTTTTCTTTCTGCTTATCCTTTCATCAAGTACCCCACAGTAATTAGATGCAACTGCATCTTTGTAGTGGTTCAAGTTTAAGTTTAAATTTATCATTACCATAGACATACATACCCAGGGTATAAATGCCATGAAAATTAGCTCTTTGCAGCAGCAGCTCAGTACTTTACAAGAACAGGACAAACATAAATTAACATAAATTTAAATTAACATAGATTGTACATGACTTGTGCAAGATTAACAACAAATAAACGTAACAACGCTAGTGCAAGATTGAGAGAGAGGAAAGAAATATAGTCCAAGGTAGTGTTAAGGTTATTCAGGTGACAGCAGTGGGGAAGAAGCTGTTGTTGAATCTTGAGGTGTGGGTCTTCAGGCTCCTGTACCTCCTGCCTGATGGCAGCATCGAGAAGAGGGCAGGGCCCGGGTGGTGGTGATCAGGTTGTACCCGTAACGTTTTTACTTGTGCCACCTATCATGTTGCAAATGCTGTGTGTATTCAGATGAAGTACGCCGTTGGGTAGTGCTTTGCCATGTTCTGAATGAAACTATGTAATAACATTTTGGATATGAAGGAATCGGCTGCAATATTACAGGAGCGTTTCTGGTCCTGTGACTTCAGCACTGTCCCTGAGGGGGCTATTTTTGAAATTAAAGCTGGATAATAAAATCTAACGTAACAGGTGCCATGGCAGTCTATTACATGAGGCAGAGTGTGGAGTGGGTGGATGATGCACAGATGGCCAGGGAATCTGCCAATCACAAAAGCTTCAGAACTAAGGAAGATGAGACAACACTTACATCCAGCCTGGAAATTTTGGGAAGTTGCTGGGCTCCTGGTGCAATTAATGTCTCTCGGGGCAGTTGCAGGATGAGGTTTGATGTTCCTGGAAGTTTGCAAGTCCTTGGAGGGAAACCAGTGCCCAGGAGAGCTGTTGGTATCAGCATTAAAAATACAGCTCTCCGTTCTGCAGGGGAGTGAGTGCTGAGGCAGTTTAACGAATCAGGATCCTCCTTGGCATCGCTCCCCCTCAATTCCCATTCACGTAAGACAGGGAGAGATGCAAAAACATTATTTTTCGCCATCACAGACAATGGAACCATTTTTTGCTCTCCCTAAAACACATAAACATGCACACAGAGGACAATCTTTTCAAGGAAACACACACACAGTTACAAACATAAAGACGCTCACTCACACACACACACACACACACACACACACACACACACACACACACACACACAAATGCATACATACATACATACATGCATGCATACATACAAACATAAATACATACACAATATATGCATACATTAGATACACACACATATTCATAAAACTACATACAGACTAGATACACAAATACATACACACACAATTACACACGCACACGTAAGCTTACTCACACACACAGACACACATACGCAGATGCATAGATGCATAAATGCACACATACACAAATAAATGGATACATTAGGTACACACACATATATTCATTAGTTACACAAACACACATACACAGACACGCGCACGCAAACAGAACTGTGTACATCGGAGATTCACAGGCAAATGAATTTCATGTACTTCAATCAAAATGTTACAGCAAGGCTTCAAGGCGGAATGGTTTTTACCCAGGTGTGACGGTGCCTGAATGCTGATAATCAGCAGGCAGAATTAGAAAACTTCTGGAACGGAATATTTCCAGGCAATATTTTATCAGAGAAGAATACATTTTTGTAGTTGCCTCTGGCAGCAGGAGGTGCTCAAATATTGCATCAGCCGTCCTGTGGGGGAAAACACAATAATTAGGGCAACGGGTTAAAGCCATTTTGTTCGGAACCATGGACAGAGCGAGGCCACATAACTGCAGTGTCCACTCACAGCTGCACATACTGCAGAGTCCCGATGGAGCAGGCAGTTGGTACATTAGCATGCGAATTACCCACTTAAAAATCACATTAAATGCTAAACGCTGACTCAGGGACATCTGACTGCAAGCAGAGAGCTTTCTGGAAATGAGCTTGGAGGCAAAAAAAATAACAAGATACTGAGATCAATCTTGTGACTTTGTGAGGTGCCGTTTAACAAAACTAACCCCAGCCACAAAGTAACATGCAACTTTTCTGTCTGTGAGCATCATTTCAGACTCTCACTCTGTCATGCTTTTTATGCTATCCTGTCTCTCTCCCCCGTGCCTCTAACCCTGTTCCTCTCGTTCCCTTTGTTCAGATATACCCACATACACGTACATGGGTGTGTGCAGATGTGGATATGTAATTACACATGTATATGCTTAGATTCTAAAAAATACATATTTTATTATATTTATTTTGTCATGTAAGTTATGTATGATTTATGTTAATTTAAGTATGTGTTAACTTATGTTTGTCATGTACTGTGCTGCTACTGCAAAAAGCTAATTTTCATGGCATTTATACCTTGTGGATACCTGCCTGTGATAATAAACTTAAACTTGGACTTGAACAAATGCTGCTATATAATTACTTGTATGTGTATAAATAATAAGTTATACACATGTAGAGAATCAGAGAAATTTAAGGCATATAAAGATAAATATTTATCTATCTGTATATCTGTACATTCAAAAATATGTATACCACATTTAAAACTACAGAAACGTTAGCACACTTGCATAAGATCAGACTTCAAGAGTATTTTATTGGGTGCAAAGTATTTGGGGATATTCTGAATTCATGGAGGGTGCTAACCTGCACACTCCCGCATACGTATATATTACAGACATCCGCCCTCTTGGAATAGTGATTCATCTCCATCTGAGTCTTTTATTAATCCTACCACTATTCCCTTGTTGTGATAAGAGCTGTTCTCCTTCCTGCGTGAAGCCCACAGCTCAACAGGGCCACAGGCTGGGGTGAGCTGGGGAGCCACTCCTCCTTGCCGTAGTTGTGGTCTGGGGTGAAGACAAGGAGGACCACACCACCACAGGAAAATTTATTTCCCGACTGCCTTCCTCCAATATCAATTATCGGAATTAAATGCAGGAAAGGCAAAAAAAA
This sequence comes from Pristis pectinata, assembly GCF_009764475.1. Taxonomy (NCBI): domain Eukaryota; kingdom Metazoa; phylum Chordata; class Chondrichthyes; order Rhinopristiformes; family Pristidae; genus Pristis; species Pristis pectinata. The sequence continues at coordinate 2,658,172 of NC_067435.1, read as the reverse complement.
GTCACTGAGCTGAATAGCAAGAGAAATTATTGCACCGTGCAAAAAATGATGTCTGATTATTTAAGGTAGAAATGATTTTTGGAATTGAGATAGAAATCACAGGATCAGAGGGATTTACTGCGCAGGGAAAGGCAATTGAGTCAATGTCAGCTGGTCAATAAATAGGTACTCAGGCTAATCCCACTGACCAGCTGGTGGTCTGTGGATGTGTGGGCTGCAACACACTGCACTCTGTAAATGAGCTGAGGGTTTCTGCATCCATCACCATTTCAGCCCCTCACTTCAGATTTAAGCATTTTCACCCAGCTGCTTAAAACCTATCCCTCCTCCATCACCCCTTACCCCAGAAACTGACCCTCTCCACTAACAGAAATAACTCCTTTCTAACTGCTCCACCCAGCCCTTTCATAATTTAATGCATTTCAGACAAATCTCATCTCTGTTCCAAAGAAAGTAAACCCAGCCCGTCCACTCCCTTTCCAATGTTCCATCCCTGGCAATATCTTTTCAAATCTTCTCTCTTGTGACGTTGTTATCTTCAGTAATTCAGAAAATTATTATTCAAGCACTAAATAATGTTTGATAGGAAATATCTTTCGTGGAGGATACGGAAATGGCAGCTCTTTTATACTAAAATAAAACCTTTCTCTATTCTGCTTTTCACTGTGAGATAGCCTTCATTAGAGACAGTGAGTCAAGGCTGCTCAAGATAATCTCTAGAATATCATTTCCAAAGACAGCTGAAATTAAGGGGGCAGCAAATGACTAATCATAATTAATTGCACAGTTCTGTATCACACGATAGTGTAGCGGTTAGCGTAACACTTTTACAGCGCCAGTGACTCCGGTTCAATTTCGGCCGCTGTCTGTAAGGAGTTTGTACTTTCTCCCCGTGACTGCGTGGGTTTCCTCCGGGTGCTCCGGTTTCCTCCCACGTTCCAAAGACGTACGGATTAGGAAGTTGTGGGCATGCTATGTTGGCGCTGGAAGTGTGGCGACACTTGCGGGCTGCCCCCCAGAACATTCTACGCAAAAGGTGCATTTCACTGTGTCTTTTGATGTACATGTGACTAATAAAGACTGGAGATCAGGATCGAAACTGAGTCACTGAATGTGTGAGGCAGTGGCTCCATTCGCTGTGTCGCTGTACTGCCCTGGCATTTAAATTGTACAAAGGGTGTTTAGAAACTGCAGGGAGTTTTAAAGCTGATGCCAGATCTGTGAGAATTTGGTGATCACAAAAAACTGAAGGAGTTGTCCTCAGACAGAGGTGAGAAGGAACTTCAGAGGATGGTGAACCTTTGGAATTCTCAGTGAGAGCTGTGAATAATTGAATGTATTCAAGGCTGTGATAGAGGAATGCAAGGTTATGGGGAATATGCAGGTGACTGGATCTGAGTCCAAGGTCAGCCCAGCCATCATCCTACTGAATGGTGGAGTCGCTTCGACGGGCGATGTGGTTATTCTGCTCCTGTTGGATTGGCGGCTCTGATCTCAAGTGAAGGGACAGCCAAGACATTGATGGAAGCCTTTGTGCAGGGTCTCGACCCGAAACGTAGACAATCCCTCTGCCTTCACAGATGCTGCCTGACCCACTGAGTTCTGCCAGCTGTTTGTTTGTTGCTGCCTTTGTGAAATGGCTGGCAGGGTGATGTTTCCAGTTTTGGGGGAGAGGGAAAGAAGCCACCATTATGATAAGACTATGTGGTATAGGAGCAGAATCATGCCATTCAGCCCATCGAGTCTGCTCCGCAATTCAATGATAGCTGTTTTTTTTTAACCTCATTCTCCTGCCTCTTGCAGAGAGTTGTAGACACAGCCCAGTCCATCACACAAACCAGCCTTCCCTCCATTGACTCTATTTATACTTCCCGCTGCCTCCGGAAAGCAGCCGACATAATCAATGACCCCTCACACCCCAGTCATTCTCTCTTCTCCTCTCTCCTGTCAGGCAGAAGATACAAAAGCTTGAGAACACGCACCACCAGACTCAAGGACAACTTCTATCCTGCTGTTATCAAACTCTTGAATGGACCTCTCATATGATAACCATGAACTCCTGATCTCCCAGTCTACCTCATCGTGGCCCTTGCACTTCAATTGTCTATCTGCGCTGCACTTTCTCTGTGACTGTAAAACTATGTTCTGCATTCTGTTTTCCTTCTCACCACCTCGATGTACTCATGTATGCAATGATCTGGCACACAAACAAAAGCTTTTCACTGTATCTCAGTATACGTGACAATAATAAACCAATTCCAAAACCTCAGAACAACCGGCAGAAAGACCTTCCCAGCCATTCCTATAATGTGTGCATGGAGAACCACTCGGAATTGTGTTCGTTCAGTCAGTTACCCGGGAGAGGTGCTCCATCATTGATGTTTGGCACGGTGGTGTAGCGGTTAGCGTAACGCTATTACAGCGCCAGTGACCTGGGTTCAATTCCCACTGCTGCCTGTAAGGAGTTTGTATGTTCTCCCCATGTCTGTGTGGGTTTCCTCCGGGTGCTCCGGTTTCATCCCACATTCCAAAGACGTACGGGTTAGGAAGTTGTAGGCATGCTACGTTGGTGCCAGAAGTGTGGCGACACTTGCGGGCTGTCCCCAGCACATTCTCAGTAACGCAAAAAGATGCATTTCACTGTGTGTTTCGATGTACATGTGACTAATAATATCTTATATCTTATGTTCAAAGTCACTTAGTGTCGTCCTTGGCCTACTCTTGAGAAGTCATGGATACATCCATTCCAGACTAAAGAATCAAATCCCGTGCCATACTCAGGGTGACTGCCAGCTGGATGAAATATTAAAGCAAGGTCCCATTTGACTGATGAACAATCCAACCCAAGGACCTGCAGGGAACTTGTCCTTGGCTCTGGTCAATGTTTAGCCTGAACCTCCGGAGCATATAACCTGAAGCCTTTTCACCTTGTTGCTGTTTGCAGGGGCTTGGTGAAGCACAAATAAACTGCAGTGTCTTCATTCACTGCCTTGACATTCGTGCTGTTTATTTACCCCAGATTGATTCTGGGCATGAGGGAGCCTTCACAAGAAGAGAAACTGAGTGGGATTGCCTCTTACCCACTAGAGTTTGGAAGAATGAGAGGTGATCTCACTGAGACTTGCAAGGTTCTGAGGCTGATTGGTAGGATGCGTGCCAGGAGTATGTTCCTCAGGCTGGACACATTCCCAGGATAAGGGGCTGGCCATTTAAGACTAAGGTGAGGAATTGGAATATGCCCCTCAGAGGGTCTTGGATGCTTGGAATCTACTCAGGGCTGAGACTGGAAGATTTTCAGATACAAAGAGAATCCAGGCCTGTGGAGATTAAGAGGTGTGAGGCACAGGATCAGCAATAATCTCATTGAATGACAGAGCAGATTTGAAACTGACACCTGCTCCTGTCTTGTATTTGTAACAGTGATTGCGCTCTGGAAGCAGCTCCCAAAAAGGCTTATTAGGACATCCTAAGGATGAGAAAGGTGCTAGAGCAATGTAAGTTCCTTCTTTCACTGATTCACACATGAATGCACTGCTCTGAGAGCTGGACAGAACTGACAGATGGTGGCAGGACTCCCGAACCACTCAGCTTGCCCCCAAATGTGTTAAATCTCTAAAATCCATGTTGCCTTTCCTTGAGCAGCACACTGCTCTCTTTAAATCACACTGTTTACCCTTAATCCTTACTCATCATTCACCCTAATTATCCTGCAAGACTGCGGCTTCAACCTGTGTGGCATAAACAAAGGAGGGCTTTGACCAAGGAGCTGAGAAACATTTGCATTAGTTAAATGGAGACGTGCGAGAACATTGCAATGATTGATTTTGCATTTGTGTGCCTTGTGCGGCTGCAAGTCAGGAGAGATGAGCTGGCAGAGGATGCTTCTCATTCCAAAGTCAGCGTTAGAATAATTAGTTGCTTGTCTGATGCAATACCTCCTTCCAGTCCCTTCCTCGTTTACTCTCCAAAATGTGTACCCACCCCAGAGGAGGACAGGCACATTTTGGTCTCCCATCTTCCACCCTAAGCAGCCCTTGAGGAGTTGTATGTGGTTGTGATGGGTTTCGATGGGGGGTGGGGGGGCATGGATGTGGAAGCTGTTCCCATGAGCAGATGGTTCAAGGGCCAGGGAACACAAATTTTGGACTGAAGGTACAAGGGAGTGTGAGGAAGATGATTTCTTACCCAGGAAGTAATTATAGTCTTTAAGGGTAGTGGAACCAGAATCAGAATCAGAATCAGGTTTATTGTCACTGACATTTGTTGTGAAATGTGTTGTTTTGCGGCAGCAGTACAGTGCAAGACATAAAAATTACTATAAATTACAAAAATAAATAAAGTGCAAAAAAGGAATAACGAGGTAGTGTTCATGAGTTCACGGACCGTTCAGAAACCTGATGGCGGCGGGGAAGAAGCTGTTTCTGAATCATTGAGTGTGGGTCTTCAGGTTCCTGTACCTCCTCCCCGATGGTAGTAACGAGAAAAGTGCATGTCCTGGACGGTGAGGGTCCTTAGTGACGGATGCCAGCTTCTTGAGGCACCACCTCTTGAAGATGTCCTTGATGGTGGGGAGGGATATGCCCGTGATGGAGCTGGCTAAATCTACAACCCTCTGCAGCCTCTTTCGATCCTGCACATTGGAGCCTCCATACCAGGTGGTGATGGAACCAGTCAGAATGCCCTCCACCAAACATATGTAGAAATTTACAAGAGTCTTTGGTGACATACCAAATCTCCTCAAACTCCTAATGAAGTAGAGCTGCTGGCGTGCCTTCTTTGTGATTGGGCCCAAGATAGATCTTCTGAGATGTTGACACCCAGGAACTTGAAGCTGCTCACTCTTTCCACCGCTGACCCCTCAATGAGGACTGGTGTGTGTTCTCCTGACCTTCCCTTCCTCTTTCCCTTCAATCAGTGTTTACGAACGGGAATTAGATGGGCACTGGAGGGGGGATAATTTACAAGGGCATGAGGAAGGAGCTGGGAGTGGAACTGCCAGGATTGATCTTCTGTGAACTAGCACAAACACAACGGGCAGAATGGTCTTCTGTGTCATGACAGTTTTGTGATTCTATGATCGATCATTATTTGCTTGATCAGTATGCAAGGGCTGATGGAGGATGGACAGGCCTGGAAATTTCCAAACATTGTTCATTGGTGCTCTTAAGTTGACTACGTGTCCACAACAGTGTCCAGGTTATAATACAGGCATCTTCTGCCAGGTCAGACCCAGACTAGACTGGCTATAGTCTTTGTTGGGTAGAGAATGATGGACACCTAAGAACATTTTCAAGGCAGCAACCATTCCACAAGCTGAATTCCACATCAATTATATCTGCTCCTCCCTGCTTTTCAGATGATCTGTTGCATCCTAAGGGCTATTGTGTGGGTTAGAGCATTAAAGTGACATCCCACTGCTACTCAGACCTCTCTGACTTTGACCTCTTGTACTCATTCCGACATAACCTTACAGAACAAAATCTCATTTTCCAACTCAGTACATTAAACCCTTCAGATTCAATGCCTAGTTCATCGGTGTCAGATCACCAAACTCTCCAGTTTGTATCAGAACAGATAGTTCTGATGAAAAGACATCGAACTGTAATATTAACCTTTGTTTCTTTCCCCATATATGTTCCTTGACCTGCTGAATATTTCCAGCATTTTCAGTGTTTATTCCAGCGCTTCCTCCAGTTTCTTTCTTCCAGAATACATACTCTCTCTTCTCCCCCTTCCCACTGGGCAGAAGATACAAAAGCCTGAAAACACGTACTGCCAGGCTCAAGGACAGCTTCTATCCCGCTGTCATAAGACTATTGAAGGACCTCTTGTATGAAAAGTTAGACTCTTCACCTCACAATCTAGCGTGTCATTGCCTTTGCACCTTATTGTCTACCTGTACTGCACTTTTTCTGTAACTGTAACACTTTATTCTGCATTCTGTTATTGTTTTCCCTTGTACTACCCCAATGCACTGATGTGATGAAATGATCTGTATAGATGGCACGGAAAGCAATGTTTTTCACTGTACCTCAGAACGTGACAATAATAAACCAATTACCAATTTACTCAGTGACTGCAAAGTGAAAAACAAACTACAGATGCTGGAAATTTGAAATAAGAATAGAAACTACAAGAAATATTCAGCAGGTCAGGCAGCATCTGTGGAGACAGAAGTAGAGTCTATACTTCAAATTGATGGCCCTTTGTCAGAACTGGCAGTGTAGGTAATGAGCAGTCAATGTTATCCACAGCAAGCTTTTGCAAACAGTAATGTGCCAATGAACAACTAATCTGTCTTTGTGATTCTGATTGGCCAGGATTTGGGGAATAATGTGTCTATACCTCAAAATAGTGCCGTAGGATCTTTTACATTAACTAAAGAGAGCAGACGGGGCCTCCTCACGTGAAAGACAGCTCCTCTGACCCAGCAGCCCTCTGTCAGCACTGCATGGGAGTGTCAGCCAAGAATGTTGCGCTCTGCAACGCTAACTTGACCCTACAACTTTCTGGTCAAGAACCAAGGGAGCTACCAGCTGAACCAAGGTTCATGCTTCATTTTCAACTGAGTTAGAGCCGCTATATAAAGGGAAAATGTTGCTGACAATGCAGCTATGTTTTAATCCTGTCACTTATATCAGAAGTTCACAAACTGGGAAATTTACAGGGAGGATTAATTTCTATTTGCAGGCTTCTCCTTTTTCCCAGTGGTGTGTGTTCCATGCCCAAACTCCAGGGCAAGCCTGTCTTGCTCCTTGACTGCATTTGCCTCCCACTGTTACACTGCTGTCAGAGCCCAGAGCGTTGGACTTCCCTCCTTTTGCTTGTCACACACTGGTCCTTCGAGAAGACAAACCAAACATGGGCAAGTGAGACCAGCTTAGATGGGCATCTTGGTATGCATGGTCGAGTTGGGCTGAAGGGCCTGTTTCCGTGCTGTATTACTCTCTGACGCTCGTGAAGGTCTAGCTCTTGAACCAAACTTTTGGTTAACTGTTTTAAAATGTAATGCACTTGGCATCAAAACACTTCATGAAGCACCTTGAGACAGTTTGCTATATTAAAAACACAATTTAAATACGTTTAAATATTTTACCTTTACTTAAAATGCAAACAGTCTGTTTTTATCACTGGGAGTAATTTTATGCCAATTAAGCTATCACTGGTTGTTATAAATTGGCCTCTCATCATGTCCTGGTTGCTATTCTCTGTTCAAAGGACTCTGCCTGCAAACATTGATTACTGATGCAGTGTTTACATCTGTAGCTCTCCACCTCTTCTCTTCTTCCCAGACAATCCCTCAGGGTCAACAGTGACTTGCTTCCACTTCAGCTTTGTGGGTTCGGCAGTGGCTGATGAACCCCTTGCACAGATGGGGAAGGAGGTGTTTGATGGGGTGGATAGGTGGGTATTTGGGAGGTGTTGGACTCTTTCCACATACTTCCACATACGTCAGAGAGCCTCTCTGTCTTCCTGCATGCTTCTTCACCTGTTTGAGCCCACCATTGGGAAATTGGTTTATTATTGTCACGTGTACTGAGGTACAGTGAAAGACTTTGTTTTGCATGCCATCCATATGTAGTATTTTATCAGATCAGTATATTGAGGTAGTACAAGGGAAGAGCAATAACAGAATGTAGAATATAGTGTTACAGTTACAGAGAAAGTGCAGTGCAGGCAGACAATAAGGTGCAGGGGCCATAAAGAGGTAGATTGTGAGGTCAGGAGTCCAACTTATCGTATAAGAGGTCCATTCAAGAGTCTTATAACAGCGGGATAGAAGCTGTCCTTAAGGCTGGTGGTTTGTGCTTTCATTGTGGGTGAGGGATTCCCATATAGGGATAGAGATGTAACATCAGAACATCCCTGGAGCATTTTCTCCTTGTCCTGGGGATCTTCTCGTGTGACGGAGCTGGGAAGGAGGAGCCTGTTGAAGGGGTCTCGGGTCAGGTACGTGGGCGATGTGAAGTGTACGGATGCAGTATGAGCACCTCACCACCCTGTCCTCTGCAGGTGACCACCACTAACAGTGGCAGGGGCTTATGTCAATAGTTTATCAGTCCTTCTTCGCAAGGTACAGGGATCTCCCTTCTGAGGTGACAGTGGCATGTCATAAGAGTCATAGAGCACAGAAGCAAGCCCTTCGGCCTTCCTGAGTTAGTCCCATTTGCCTGTGTTTAACCCGCATCCTTCTAAACTTTCCTTTCCATGTCCCTGTCCAAATGTCTTTTAAACATTGTAACCAGCGGGGACACTTGTCTGAGTTGCACAACTACACAGCTCAAGGTTCATCAAGGTCATGATTCAGTGGATAACACTCTTGCCTGCTTGTCAGTAGGTTATTAGTTCAAGTCACAATCTGGACCCTGAAGCAGAAAGGAAGGCCCGTGCTGACCTGTCAAAGGGTTTAGGTTGGCTTAGATTGAATTACGGAGAATTTATAGTATTCACTGGATCATCTGGCCCACGTCATCTACCTCGATGTTTACGCTCCGCCAAAGCCTCTTCACCTTGCCTGCATATCTTTCTATCCCTTTCTCTCTCATGTACTCATCTAGATTTTCTTTAAACGTACCTATGCAATACCCTCAACTCCTTGCAGGAAGTTTACATTAACAAATGAGGACACAGGAGACGGCGGATGCTGGGATCTGGAACAAAAGACAAGCTGCTGGAGGAACTCAGTGGATCGAGCAGCATCTGTGGAGGAAAAGGAACTCGACCATCCCTCTGCCTCCACAGATGCTGCCTGACCTGCTGAGTTCCTCCAGCAGCTTGTCTTTCACATTAACAATGTCTGGGTAGAGAAGTTGATGCTTATCCCAATATCCAGAAGGACCATGAACCCAGCCATGACCATATTGGACCTTTGAGCTGTTCCTGACTTCTTCAGGATTGTGTAAAACCAAGGAGACACAAGAGAATGCAGATGCTGGAACCTACAGCAACAACAATCTGTTGGAAGAACTTAGTGGGTCAGGCAGCATCTGTGGAAGGAAAGGACATCAACATTTGGGGCCAAAACCCTGCATCAGGACTGACCCGAATCAGGTTTCAACCCAAACCATCGACAATTCCTTTCCCCCCACAGATGCTGCTCGACCTGCTGAGTTCGTCCAGCAGATTGTTACTGCTTATGTAAATCAAGACTCCTCTTGCCTTCTCCACTTCTTGACTGTTGTTGCTCCTTCCTTTAGATTTTACCAAACATTGCATCCCTGAACCTCTCACCTCCCCAGAACCACACCCACCTCCAACAACCTTGGGGTCCAAGTCCATAGCTCCCTGAAAGTGGCTGCACACATTGATAGGGTGGTAAAGAAGGCGTACAGCATGCTTGCCTTTATTAGTCGAGGCACTGAGTTCAAGAGTCAGGAAGATGTGTATCAGCTTTATAAAACTCTAGCTAGGCCATATCTGGAGTATTGCATTCAATTCTGGTCGCCCCATTACAGGAAGGATGTGGAGGCTTTGGAGAGGGTGCAGAAGAGGTTCTCCAGGATGCTGCCTGGATTAGCGGGTATGTGCTATAAGGAGAGGTTGGACAGACTTGGGTTGTTTTCTCTGGAGCGGTGGAGGCTCAGGGGAGACCTGATCAAAGTTTATAAAATTATGAGAGGCATAGATAGAATAGACAGCCGGTATCTTTTTCCCAGGGTCAAAATGTCTAATCCCAGAGGCCATGCATTTCAGGTGAGAGGGGGAAAGCTCAAAGAAGATGTGCAGGGCAAGTTATTTTACACAGAGAGTGGTGGGTGTCTGGAATGCACTGCCAGGGGTGGTGGTGGAGGCTCTTAGACACTTGAATATGCAGAGAAGGGAGGGATATGGACCATGTGCAGGCAGAAGGGATGAGGTGTCATTGGCTTAATTAGCTTGGCACATTATCATGGGCCGAAGGGCCTGTACTGTTCTATGTTCTAACCCTCAGGCCCTCCAGTTCAAGGTGGGGTACCATTCCCATCTGTGAATATCTGATAGACTTCATTCACCGTTGTAGTCCATTACCGTGGTTTTACTTCCCGCAGTTTCGATAAGTGAAAGCCACAGGGGATACAGCTGCTGTTTTTGGTTTAAGAAGCAGCTGGATATAAAAAACACCCTCTCAGGCCTCTAATGGAACCTAAATATTGAATGGCCTATTTACAGAATGGGTTGCAACTCATTCAGATGATATTCTTCATCACTTTCTCAGGTGTGGGAATAAAAGAGGATGCGGATGTTGATGCCGGGGAGAGCACTCTGTCCCTTGGAGTTATTGAACAAACCATGCACAGAGCTTTACTTTTATTAATAATTCATCTAGTCATTAGCGCTTGAAAGAAGCATTTTCCTTTGAAGATGTTCTTAATTTTATAATCCCTAAGTAGCACCTCGAAGTTTATGGGCCAGAAGACAAATGGAGCTGAATCACTGGTGTCCCCCTCAGACCTAGACATGGTGGGATTCGTCGAAGTCCATTGTCCAGGGAATGGTTCAAATAAATGAACACAATTTTTGTTCTGAAAACTAACTTAGTTTGTGACACAGTTTTTCATCCAACTTAATGTCTTTGTCCTTTTTATAACTGACTTAGTTCTTCCTCTCCTTTGGGTTTTGAGGCCAAGTGTGATCTTTTTCCCATTGGGTTTTGATGTTGCACCCTTTGTGCCATCACAAGGATCTAAAGCCAATGACGTGCTTTGGAAGTGCAATGGCTGTCAGAATGTCAGAAGTGCTGCAGTTGATCAAAGTGTTGGCAGGGTGCGGATGTTGCCGGCAATGCCAGCATTTATTGTCCATCCCTACTTGCCCCTGAACTGAGGGGAGAGTTAACATTAGACCATGGTATAGGAGCAGAATTAGGCCATTCAGCCCATTGAGTTTGCTTTGCCATTCAAACATGGCCTGATTTTCTTTTCAGCCCCATTCTCCTGCCTTCTCCCCATAACCCTAAACCCCCTTACCAAACAAGAACCTATCAATCTCCGGCTTAAATCCACCCAGTAACTTGGCCTCCACAGCCCTGGCAATGAATTCCACAGATTCACCACCCTCTGGCTGAAGAAATTCCTGCTCATCTCAGTTCTAAAGGGACGTCCCTTTATTCTGAGGCTGTGCCCTCGGATCCTGGACTCTCCCGCTGATGGAAAGTCCTCTCCACGTCCTCTCTATCCAGGATCTTAACAGTCAACCATGTGGGTCTGGAGTCACATCACACTGGGTAAGGAGGGCAGATTTCCTTCCCAAAGGACATTAGTGAATCAGAGGGGTATTTAACAACATTTGGTAGTTTCAAGGTTGCCCTAGCTGAGATTAGATTCCAGATTTATTTATATGGATTTAAATTTCTCAGCTGCAGATGTGGGGTTTGAACTCAATTGATGTGATTTGGATAAGTACATGGATAGGAGGAGTTTAGAGGGATATGGGCCAAATGCAGACAAATGGGACTGGCTTGGTGGGCACCATGGTCAGCATGGACAAGTTGGGCCGAAAGGCCTGTTTCCATTGCTGTATTACTCTATGATTGCAGGTCAAAATGCAACCTCAGCGTTAAACTGAGGGGCCAGGTGTGAAGTGCCCCCTTGTCCCAGCATTGTCCCTGGCCCAAGGTGATGCACCGGGTGGTGGAATGGGGGGTCATTTGGGCTTGGGTCCAATCTTCAGCTCAACCCCTGATCTCCGTGTTTGAGTGCACAGGTGCAGAATTCTGAGACAACCTGGAGCAGGAGCTGGAGGTAGCTGGAGGTTCCACATGGAAACACATCACATGGTAGGCTGGCTTAACTCTGCTACATGACAGGAACACTGGGTTACTACAAGGATAAGGATCAGTGAATCAAAAGGGTTTTTCCTCCCTGCAGCTCCTTTGCTGTTCAATTGTTACTGTGTCACCGTACACCACGTTGCTTTCACGGACTTGTTCCAGCTTCATGTTCTGTGCAGCCATCTCCACCACTGGAGATGAACATTTTCTGCAGCGTTTTCCGAGAACTGTCACTCAGCATTTGGAATATTCATAGAACAGTACAGCACAAAACAGGCCCTTCGGCCCACAATGTTGTGCCAACCTTTAAACCTCACCTAAGACTATCTAACCCCTTCCTCCCACATATCCCTCTATTTTAAATTCCTCCATATGCTTATCTAGTAATCTCTTGAATTTGACCAATGTACCTGCCTCCACCACCGCCCCAGGCAGCGCATTCCATGCCCCAACCACTCTTTGCGTAAAAAACCTCCCTCTGATATCTCCCTCTGATATATTGTGTTCAGTTTTGTTCACCCTGCTATGGGAAAGGTGCCATTAAGCTGGAAAGAGTGCAGAGGAGATTTATGAGGATGTTGCCGGGTCTCAAGGGACTGAGTTATGGAGAGAGGTTGAGCGGGTTGGGACTTTATTCATTGGACGTAGGAGAATGAGGGGTGATGCAGCGTATGGGTGCCACGGTAGTGTAGCAGTTAGCGTAACGCTATTACAGCGCCAGCGACCCGGGTCCAATTCCAGCCGCTGTCTGTATGGAGTTTGTACATTCTCCTTGTGTCTGCGTGGGATTCCTCCTGGCGCCCTGGTTTCCTCCCACATTCCAAAGACGTATGGGTTAGGAGCTGTGGGCATGCTATGCTGACGCCGGAAGCGTGGCGACATTTGCAGGCTGCCCCCCAGAACACTCTAAGCAAAAGGTGCATTTCACTGTGTTCCGATGTACATGTGACTAATAAAGAAATCTTATGTTATAGAGGTGTATAAAATCACAATGGGCATAGATAGAGTGAATGCACGCAGTCTTTTTCCCAGGGTTAAGGAATTAAGAACTAGAGGGCATAGGTTTAAGGTGAGAGAAGGAGAGATTTAATAGGAAGCTGAGGGCCAATGTTTCCACCGAGTGGTCAGTGTAGGGAATGAGTTTCCAGAGGAAGTGGTTGAGGCAGGTATATTAACAACATTTAAAAGGTACTTGGACAAGTACATGGGTAGGAAAGGTTTAGAGGGATATGGGCCAAACACGGGACTAGCTTAGATGGGAACCTTGGCCAGCATGGACCAGTTGAGCCGAAGGGCCTGTTTCTGTGCTGTCTGTCTCTTTGACTGAGCAAATTAAACTCAGCAATTGAGGAAGCCACCTCTTAGGTGTGTGGATATGTATTACTAAATAAATAAGTCTCTACACTTGGTGATGTCTCTTGTATACTGGTCAAGAAACTGGGGGGAATCTGAAGTAAAAACAGAAAATGCTGGGAATACTCGGCAGGTCAGGAGTATTTCCCTCCACAGATGCTGCCTGACCTCCTCAGTATTTCCAACATTTTCCACTTTTATTACCTAAACTCTAACAAGTGCTTATTGAACCTAGATACTGTTCAGCTATAGCATGGAAGCAGGCCCTTCGGCCCATTGAGTCCGTCCTACCATCAAACACCCATTTACACTAATCCCATTTTATTTTCCCTACATTCACGTCAGCTCCCCCACCCTCTGATTTGACCACCTAAAGGCAGGGGGAGTTTACATGGACAATTAACCTACCAACCTGCACGTCTTTGGGATGTGGGAGGAAAACGGAGCACCCAGGGGAGAGCGTGCAAACTCCACACAGACAGCACCAGAGGTCAGGATTGAACCTGGGTCGCTGGTGCTGTGAGGCAGCAGCTCTACCTGCTGTGCCACTGCGCCTCTGCTGCCATCATTGCTTGTAGTATCAACATCTTTTTGTTTCAAGGGGATCACCGTCATGCCATACATAGCTCCAGCACGTTGTCTGAGTTATGGAGAGTCATCGAGTCACACAGCATTGAAACAGGCCTTTCGGCCCAACTGGTTCATGCTGACCAAGATTCCCATCTAGGCTAGTCCCAGTTGCCCGTGATTGGCCCATATCCCTCTAAACCTTTCCTATCCATGTACCTGTTCAAGTACCTTTTAAATGTTGTTATTGTACCTGCCTCACCCACTTCCTCTGGCTGCTCGTTCCAGATATGAACGACCCTCTGGGTGAAAAAGTTGCCCCTCAGGTTCCTATTAAGTCTCTCCCTTCTCACCTTAAACCTATGCCCTCTAGCTCTTGATTCCCCAACCCTGGGAAAAAGACTGTGCACAATCACCCCTTTTATACACCTCTATAAGATCACCCCTCGTTCTTCTATGTTCCAATGAATAAAGCCCCAATCTGCTCAACCTCTCTCTATAACAGTCCTTTGGGTTAGGGTTAGGGTTAGGCAACATCCTTGTAAATCCCCTCTGCACTTTTTACAGCTTAATGGTATCTTTCCTATAGCGGGATGACCAAAACTAAACACAATATTTGAAATGCAGCTTCACCAATGTTACAATAGAAGAACTCAGCCAGTCAAGCGGCATCTGTGGAAAGAGGAACCAGGTAGTGTGTTGGGTCGGGGATCCTTCCTCAGAACTGGATGTGTGGGTAACAGTAAAGAAAAAAGGGGGCAGAGATTTTCTTTGAACTATGTGTCAACGAGAAAGGTTGAGTGAGCTAGGGCTTTTCTCTCCGGAGCGACGCAGGATGAGAGACGACTTGATAGGAGTGTATAAGATTATGAGAGGCATAGATAGAGTGGACAGCCAACACCTTTTTCCCAGGGTGGCAATGGCCAATACCAGTGGACATCAGTTTAAGGTCAGAGGAGGAAAGTTTAGAGGAGATGTTAGAGGTAGGTTTTTTTACACAGAGAGTAGTGGGTCCCTGAAATGCACTGCCGGAGGTGGTGGTAGAGGCTGATACAACAGGGACATTTAAAAGACACATGGATGTAAGAAAAATGGAGGTTTATGGGCTGTGTAGGAGGGAAGGGTTAGATTGATCATGGAGTAGGTTTATGTAAGTCAGCACAACGTTGTAGGCTGAAGGGCCCGTACTTTGCTGTATTGTTCTATGTTCTATGAACTATGTACTATGAGACAATTATTGAAGAAGGATAAACACAAAAACACAAGAAAATAGGAGCAGGAGGAGACTACTCCAAGCCTTCCCCACCATAAATATGTGCCAGTTTCCCATAAACCTGTGCTAAAATACACATCTAATATTGTCTAATACTAGAGGATATGCATTTAAGGTGAGAGGGGGTAAGTTCAAAGGAGATGTGCGGGGCAAGTTATTTTACATGGAGGGTGGTGGGTGCCTGGAATGTGCTTCCAGGGGTGGTGGAGGCAGATACAATAGAGGTGTTTAAGAGGCTCTTAGATAGGTACATGGATGTGCAGAGAATGGAGGGACGTGGACTTCTGTGGGCAGAAAGAACTAGTTTAGTAGGCTTTTAATTATTAGTTTGATTAGTTCAGCACAACATTATGGGCCGAAGGGCCTGTTCCTGTTCTATGTTCTATTTCTATTTCTGTAACTCTCAAATCCTCAGTCTTTCACATTTCATCTGTCTAATGTGCTTAAGAAAGACCACATGCAGTGGGTTGGATTGTACTGATAGTTCTGTAGGTTGCAGGCAGCACACTGCAGTGAAAGCACGAGCGCACTTCAGGCTTCTGAACCCACGCATCACAGCAAGGAAATTATGGCGTGCACTAGATGTCCAATACAGGTGCATCTGACCCGTTGTTCTGCCCACTGGGCTCAGCACTGAACCCAGGAACACGTCCCAACTGACCTACACTTCATATCTAGTGTGGTCCCCACTCAACTGAAAGAAATCGTCACCTTTAATTAAAATGTATCTGAAGGTTTTGACTTTTTTCAACTTTATTTTAAGTAATATTAATGACTTTTGTTAATTTACATGTTTAATGTGATTTGCGAATTTACTACTTTTTAATTTTTGAATTTGTTCTTAATAATTGATTTTGTTAAATTATTTATATGTTTTCCAATGGTTTCTTAATGTCTTTGATTGGAGATATTTATAAACAGTGGTAGAATGGCCTTGGGTAGCACCAGCTGTCAGAAGGCCATCAGTGTGGTCAGTGGGTGGGGCTTTAGTTTATGCCACCTGAGGACTAGTTGCCCCTTGCAGCTTTACAGAACGGACATGGCAGGGAGAGTATACAGAGATGTGCAGCCTCTTCTCGCATGCCATCTTCTCACAGCTACCATGGGCAGGAGGTACAGAAGCCTGAAGTCCCACACCACCAGGTTCAGGAACAGCTACTTCCCTTCAACCATAACACCATAAGATATAGGAACAGAATTAGGCCATTTGGCCCATCGAGTCTGCTCCACCATTCAATCATGGTTGATTTTATTTTAACATTATTCTCTTGTCTTCTCCCCGTAACCCTCAACCCCCTCACCAATCAAGAACCTATCAATCTCTGCCTTAAATACACCCAATGACTTGGCCTCCACTGCCCTCTGTGGCAACAAATTCCACAGATTCACCGCCCTCTGGCTGAAGAAGTTCCTCTTCATCTCAGTTCTAAAGGGACATTCCTTTATTCCGAGGCTGTGTCCTCGAATCCTAGACTCTCCTACGGATGGAAACATCCTCTCCATGTCCACTCTATCCAGGCCTTTCAGTATTTGGTAGGTTTCAATGAGACTCCCCCCTCATCCTTCTGAACTTCATCGAGTGCAGGCCCAGAGATATCTAATGCTCATCGTATGTCAACCATTCTGTTCTTGAACCAACCTGCACAACCTTAATCACTACCTTGGAATAGCAACACTAAGACCACTTTGCACTGCAATGGACTTTGTTTTCTTTGTTCTAATTGTGTTCTTTCTTGTAAAAATTGTGTAATTTATGTTGTTAATTTATGTTTTTCTTGTAAATATGCCTGTGATGCTGCTGCTGGTAAGCTTTACATTGCACTTGTGCATGTGACAATAAACTCGACCTTGACTTTGACTTTGACTCAGAAGGCAAATGTGTCGAAGGAGTTAGAATTTTGGAGATCGTCAGTGTTAGGGAGTTGCGAGGGGCGAAACAGGGATGGTCTGGGACCAGTGAGATCTAGATGTGTTTTGTTCTTAGGTTATTAGGAAAGGGGGAAGGATGGACCAGTAATTCACTCCCCAGTGCTCCTGTCACTGAGAGCTTTCTATCTTAACTCTGCCCCACTGGATGAGTTGCCAAAGTGAACTGTACTGAGCTAGAATCTCCAAACCATTAGGAACTTTAATAATTAACATCTTTTATTATCAGGAAACAAAAGTTGGAATTCAATATCTGTTCCAAGTGCATAGACCTGGTATTGGTATTAGTTTAATATTATCACATCTACCGAGATACTGTGAAAAACCTTTGCTTGTGTGCCATCCAGACAGATCATGCCGTACGTAAGCACATCGAGGTGGTAAAAATGAAAACAGAATGCAGAATATAGTGTTACAGTTACAGAGAAAGTGCAGTGCAGGCAGACAAATAAAAAGCAAGGGTCACAACGAGGTAGATTGGGAGATCAAGAGTTCATCTTTTAGCATATGATAGATCCATTCAAGAGTCTGATAACAGCGGGATAGAAGCTGTCCTTGAGCCCGGTGGTACATGTTCTCAAGCTTTCTATCTTCTACCCAACGGGAGAGGGGAGATGATGGGCAGCAATGGTGATGGATAGTATTAGGAGTTTCAGGAATTAAGTCACTCTCCACAGGATACTGAGCATCTGTATAGCAGTTATGTAGTTGAAGCAGTTGAGTTTCTGTTGATGGTGACCCCTGGGGTGTTGATACTGACAAGCTTGGCTATCGAATGCCAAGTGGTTGGTGGTTAGACTCCCTCTTGTTGGAGATGGTTGTTGCCTGACACTTTTGTGGGGAGAATGTTACTTCCCACTTTTAAGCACGTGTCTGGATGGAGTCCAGGTGTCATTGCACGCAGGGACGGTCTGCTACACTTGTGGATGGAACGCCCTAGTACACCCCTTCATGCTCTGAGCTTCAAATCCTCCCAGAACCTTCTCAGAGGAGAAGAGTCTCGGTTTCTCCAGTTTCTCCGAGAGACCGAACTCCCTCACTCACACCAGCTGGTGAATGAATCTCCACAACACCCACTTCAAGGTCCTGGAATTGTTCTTGGAGTCTGGAGCTCAGAAATGGCCACAACCCTCTCACTGACACCCAATGTTGTACAATTTCAGCAGAGTTGGTGCACAGGGCAGGGAGGAGTGTGCAGTTTATTGAAAATAAATAGGGCCTTTAACTCCGCATAATCGCCTTGATGTTCCATCCTAATTGCTGGGTCCTCGTCTACGAGAGGTCAGCTGCTTTGTGGTCAGTGTTACTTCTGCAGCAAACCGAGATGTTGCAACACTGATGGAATTAAATTGTGTTAAATTGATGATCACTAGACCTGTGTTACACTAAAAACAAATGTTAATGGCAGTGAACAAGAGCACTCTTCCATGGGTCAGTGAGTAAGAACACTATTTAATATGTTACTGAGTCATTGAAACAACAGCAAAATGCTGCAGTCGCTGGAAAGCTAAACTACGAATTAAAACATGCCATTAACCCTCTGTGGGCCAGCTCCCAACAGCAAGACGATGGTTACTAAACTGGTCTTGAGATGGCAGCACTGTTGATCTGGAGATGTGACCTTTCTGCTGGCAAATTTAAGTTCAAGTAATTAAATCTGGAACTTACTGAAAAAATACAGAAAAACTCAGAAAATCTGGCATCCTTGGGAGTTTGGACAAGCAGATTATCTGGACTTTTAGATGTTATTCCATTAATACCCTGAAATATTTTATTTCACCTTTTTACACATTAAACAGTAATATAATAAATCTTCCAGTGAACCCGGTGGGTTTAAAAGGAGTGGGAAATATACAAGCACCCCAGATCCCAGACAATCCAGACAGTAATTCCCCATGTTCCTAACCCCTGGTGTTCCGGACTCCAACACTGGCTTTGGCCACACACCCATCCCGCACTCCAGACCCTGGCCCTACGTGCACTCTGGACCCCACCCCCACCACCCCCCCCACCCCCGGCTCATATTCCAGACTAATGAGTCAGACAGATGCCAGCTTCTTCCCTACAACCATCAGGTTCTTGAACTGACCTACACAACCCTAACCCTCCCTCAGCAACGGAACACTATGGGTCACCTTTTGCACCACCAGGGACTAATTTTTTTTCGTGCACTGATATCTTGTTTTGCACATATCTTGGTCTTCACTGTCTGTATAAATGAGGTATAATTTATGTTCTGTGTGTCATCTGAATCTACAAGCCTGTGATGCTACTGCAAGTTCTTCATTGTACCTCTACCTCGCTGTACTTGTGCACATGACAATAAACTTGACTTTACTTGAGGCCATCAGTTCAAATAATGAAAATGGAAACCATCAAATTATGGTAAAAACCCATCTGGTTCACAGATATTTTTGTACCACACAGAAGCCCAGTGAGCACATTGGGTCTACACTGAATCTCAGAGCAAACCCACCACACTGATTCACCTCTCCCTTCAACCTATGTTCTCTCATCTACTTCCATCCTCCCTTTACATTGTTCAGAGAAGGAACCTCGCTGTCATTACTTGACCTGGACTATACGTGATTCCAGACCCACCTGTATTGGTAAGTTGGTTTATTATTATCACATGTACCAAGATACAGTGAAAACCTCCACTTTGCATGCCATCCAGACAGATCATTGCAAAACATCAGTACACTGAGGTAGTACCAAAAAAAAAGCAATTACAGAATGCAGAATATAGTATTGCAGTTACAGAGAAAGTGCAGTGCAGGTACCCAAATAAGATGCAAGGGCCATGATGAAGTAGATTGTGAGGTCAAGAGTTCATCTTTATTGTACAAGAGGGCCATTCAACAGTGGGATAGAAGCTGTCCTTGCGCCTGATGGTATGTGTCCTCAAGCTTTTGTATCTTCTGCCTGATGGGAGGGGGAGAAGAGAGAATGACCAGGTGGGATGGGTTCTTGATTATATTGGCCACTTTTCCGAGGCGGCGAGAAGTGTAGACAGAGTCTCCCCAGGACAATGCCAGTGACGTCCACATCCTGGGAACGAAGAAGGAGGGAAGGAGTTAATGTTTCCGCAGCTGATAACCTTCCATCAGAACGGGAAGAAGAAGCTCACCAGCAAAGCCGGTGATGCCAAGGCTAGGTGGGGTGTAGATCCCTGAATGACAGAACAGATTTGAAAGACTGAATGGCCTGGGCCCTGTCTCTATGTTAGAGATTGATCAGTCTTCGTAAGTCAGTAAACTGAGGTGGAGACTGCCCCACAAATGTCCCACAATCCTTCGCCTTTATTTTGATGGTTGTGGTCATTAAAGTACATAGAACATAGAACAGTACAGCACATAACAGGCCCTTTGGCCCATGATATTGTGCTGAACTAATTAAACTAGTACTTAAAAGCCTAACTAACTAGTCCCTTCTGCCTACACAAGGCCAATAGCCCTCCATTCTCTGCACATTCAAGTGCCTGTCTAAGAGCCTCTTAAACGCCTCTATTGTATTTGCCTCCAGCACTACCCCTGGCAGCACATTCCAGGCACCCACCACTCTGTGTAAAAAACCTACCCTGCACATCTCCTTTGAACTTATCCCCTCTCACCTTAAATGCATGCCCTCTAGTATTAGACATTTTGACCCTGAGAAAAAGATTTCAGCTGTCTACTCTATCTATGCCTCTCATAATCTTATAAACTTCTATCAGGTCTCCCCTCAACCTCCACCGCTCCAGAGAAAACAACCTAAGATTGTCCAACCTCTCCTTTAAGCACATGCCCTTTAAAGTATTGGCCTAATTGTCAAGGAATGGATAGCTTTTGACTTTCTTTAACCCGTTTTTTACTGCTTTTCTGCCTATGATGTCTGTGAATGTTGGCTCACAGCTGATCTGAGTGAATATACAGGTGATCCCTGCATTACAAGGAGGGTGGCGTAGCTAGAAAACAGACCGTATCGCGACTTTGCATAACATGAAGCCACACCATCTGTGTATGCGTCACAAAAATAAATGTTGTGTTGACTTACTTACTTACTTCTTTCATTTAAATTCTGTGAAAGCAAATTTTATTCCATATCTCAAATTTTTGGTTTGCGATTTGTGAATTCTGTGAGGGTGAATTTCTGTAACCTAAATTTGTAAATGGGACTGATCTTGGTCAGCATGGACCAGTTGGGCTGAAAGGCCTGTTTCCATACTGTACGAGTCTGTGACTCTGACTCCCTGGCTATAATTTGGGGGGGGGGGCTGGGGTGCGCCCCGTATTGAATACATTTCATCCCTGTTCTTGGTGGCAAGGAGAGTTTGCTTTGCCAAGTCACCAGTCTTCAAAAGCTCTACATGTAGAAAAATATTCTGATGGAAGTTTAGAGGTACCCAGCGGGAGGAAGATGCAGCGAGATCGGGTGGAGCCAGGCATCAATGCTGCAGGAAATATTTCTTTGTTTCTCTCTCAACTTGCGTCACGTTTATTTTGTTTAGTTTTGTCATGTAAGTTATGTTAATTTAAGTTTATGTTAATTTCTGTTTCTCATGTCTGTAATGTACTGTGCTGCTGCAAAACGGTAATTTTCATGGCGTTTGAACCCTTGGTGTGTATGTCCATTGTTATGTTAGTTCTTCATCAAGAGACAAACCTCACGTGGGTTTAACGTCTGAACATTTTATTAACCAACACCAGCCTGGCTGGCTTTCCCTCTCTTTTTACAGCCACTTCCTGTTCTCCCATGCAACCCCTTGCATTGCCTACTGGGAAGTGTAGTCCTTTATTATAACTACATAATAACACATAATAACACACCCATGGCAATAAACTTGAAATTGAACTTGGTTAAGACCCGATTCAGTGTTCTCATGGAATCAGGGAACCACAGCCTGCCTCGTCCATGCTGACCGTGATGCCTATCTAAGTCCCATTTTCCTGCATTAGGATCGTATCCTTTTATTCCTTTCCTATCCAAGTTCCTGTCCAAGTGCCTTTTAAACATTGTAATAGTATCTGTCTCCACTACCTGTTCTGGCAGCTCGTTCCACACACTCACCACGCTCTGTGTGAAAAAGTTGCCCCTGAGTCCTCCACAAGCATGATGTGTACACAAGGATATACTCTGGTGATGCCTGTACTGTATGTGATGTGTGCACGTGATCCTCATTGCTAACTTGGAAGATGCAAAGTATACAGGGAAACGCTGAGAATTGCTAAAACGTGTGTGACTCTTTTATTCATCCTCTCTAACTATGCAGCCAATGTTGTGCGAGTGTCATACATACAAGGATGTGATTGCGCTCGAGATTGTGCAGAGAATGTTGCCCACACTGGAGGACTTCAGTTATGGGGAGAGATCGGACAGGCTGGGCTTGTTTTCCCTGGAGTGAAGGAGGCTGAGGGGTGACCTGACGGAAGGATATAAGATTATGAGGGGCATAGACAAGGGAGATAGCTAGAGTCTTTTTTCCCAGAATAGGGGTATCAAAAGCAAGAGGGCACAGGGTTAAGGTGAGAAGGAGAAGTTTTAAAGGGGATCTGAGGAGTGGTTGATCTTTCACACTGGGAGTGGTTGATGTCTTGAATGCTCTGCCAGAGGAGATGGTGGAATCAAATACAATTTCAACATTTAAGAAGCATTTAGACACTCAAATAGGCAAGGCATAGAAGGATGCAGACCTAATATGAGCAAATGGAATTATTGTATATCGGCACAAAGGTTGGCATGGATGTGGTGGGCTGAAGGGCCTGTTTCTGTGCTGTATGACTTTATGGCTCTAAATCATTCATGCACATCACTTACACTGCTTTCCTGAAGGTTGAAAGAAAGATGAAACTTGCATATTATTTAATCCATTCATAAGCTTTCTTTGATCTTCTCAAAGGAACATCTTGCTGTATTGACTTGAGGAAAGTGACACTCACACAGTAGAATCTTGTCTTCTTTCTTCCACAGTCTCCGCTTGCTGCTTGTATGGTATACGCTCTTAATCACATAGCTCTTCAACACTCCCTTTTATATCTCTCAATGGAATTAAGTGATGGATGTGTTCACTTATAATTTACCTCTGATTTTCACCAAGTAGCTCTTTGCATCACATACCTAGACTGTCGTTCCAATGTCCTACTTAATAATTCCAGATTTGCTTCATGGTGTTAACACACAAATTCCTTCATCCCTCACCAATTTTTATTGATGCACCATGGAAAGCATCCTATCAGGATGCATCATGGCTTGGTATGGCAACTGCTCTGCCTGTCACTGCAAGAACCTTTAACTGCATCTCCTCTGCACCCTCTCAAAAGCTTCCATATTCTTCCTATAATGAGGGGACCAGAATTGAACACAATACTCCAAGTGTGGTCTAACCAGAGTTCTATACAGCTGCAACATCACCTCACAGCTCTTGAACTCAGTACCCTGACTAATGAAGGCCAACACACCATACGCCTTCTTAACAACCCTATCGACCTGCACGGCAGCCTTGAGGGATCTATGGACGTGGACCCCAAGATCCCTCTGTTCCTCCACACTGCTAAGAGTCTTGCCATTAACCTTGTATTCTGCCTTCAAATTCGATCTCCCGAAGTGTATCACTTCACACTTAATCCGGGTTGAACTCCATCTGCCACTTCTCAGCCCAAGTCTGCATTCTATTAATATCCTGTTGTAATCTACAGCAACCTTCTACACTATCCACAACACCACCAACCTTTGTATCATCAGCAGACTTACTAACCCACCCTTCCACATCCTCATCCAAGTCATTAATAAAAATCACAAACAGCAGGGGTCCCAGAGCAGATCCCTGCGGAACACCACTGGTCACCGACCTCATGTGGGAGAACGTGAAGGAAACCCATGCGGTAACAGGGAGAACGTGCAAACTCCACACAGACAGCATCCAAGGTCAGGATTGAATCCGGGTCACTGGAGCTGAGAGGCAGGATTACCTGCTGAGACATTGTGCTGCTCTCACATTTTCAACAAGATCATGCCTTCAGTCCCTACTTCTGGACTCCCAAATGCCAACCTCGACAATACATCTGCAATATGCTTGGTTTCAAAGCTGTATATCAACTGTATGGCCATATTGTGATAAAGGGCTGCCCTACCTTTGCATTCTCAATGCAACCACTATCACAACTGCCAATTTAGGATGAAAAGCAGGGAACAGTGGCTTATACTTTGCAATCAAGCTAAAAGGTCTACCCAATCGGAACCAAGTGAAACTTCTTTTAATTACAAAGATACTTCCTAAGGCCTCCTTTTCAATTTGAAATTAATTTTTCTCACTCCTCATCGATGTGAAGCAAACACAACATTTTACTTGATCGTGGTCCATTCAATGACATATCACAGTTTCCAATCCATCATTCAAAACCCCACGCTCAACGTTCAGCGTAGATGTTAAATCATGCCCTCTTCTCATTACTACCATCGGGGAGGAGGTACAGGAGCCTGAAGACCCACACTCAATGATTTAGGAACAGTTTCTTCCCCTCAGCCATCAGATTTCTGAACGGACCATGAACCCATGAACGCTGCCTCGTTATTCCTTTTTTTTTGCACTATTTATTTATTTTTGTAATTTATAGTAATTTTGATGTCTTTGCACTGTACTGATATCACAAAACAACAAACCTCACATCATACAAGTCAGTGATAGTAAATGTGATTCTGATTCCAACGAAGACTCACCTTCTACACTCCTCTCATGTAAATCACATGCTCTTTACCTTCTCTGCCTTGGTAGTCTCCAACCTGACAGCATGAACATCGATTTCTCTAACTTCTGGTAACCATTCCCCTCTGTCCCTTGTTTTTTGTCTTTATCCCACTAGCCCCATCACTCCAGCTATTTCCCCTCCCCTGCCCTCTCGATCTGCCCATCGCCCACATACTCCTCCCATCGGTTTCCTTCCTCACCTCCTTCCCTGTACTGCATGGTCTGCTGACCTCTCCTATCAGATTCCATCTTCTTCAGCCCTTTGTAGCTTCCTTCTATCAGCTCTCACTTCATTCCCACTCTCCCCCCTCCCTTACCTGTTGATCATCCTCCCCTCGCTCGGATCCACCTATCACCTGCCAGCTCTTGCTCCAGCTCTCCCCCTCACCTTTTTATACCAGCTATCTCCCATCTATCTTTCCCGCCCAGATGAAGGGTCCTGACCTGAAACATCAATGGTCCATTTCTCTCCCCATGCTGCCTGTCCCGCCGAGTTCCTCTAGCTCCTGTGTGTTGCTCCAGATTCCAGCATCTCTTGAGTCTCCTATGTACTGCTTCATTTTTCAATGTTTCAGTAACTCATATGACAGTGTCAGTTCTATGACAGAATCTGCCAAAAATCAGGCCTTTGAATGATATAAGTTCTGGATTTTTTGCTTTCACAACTCTTTCTACCTTTCACTTGACTGGTTGCAATCCACTTGATTCTAAGTTTAGCCCAAGTTAGGCAAACTCTTTCTATATCAAAGTACAGCTCCTTGTTTTGAGATTTACATTGTGTATATATAGTTATTTGTAATATTCAAAGATTTTCTTCTTTGGTACTGCAGTTGTTGGTACATCATCTTGACTACATGGATGATGATCTATACCTAGTAGTACTTCCTTGAAAGATCTTTTGTGATAATTTCATCCCATAACATAATTCTGCAAGTAAATTCAGATATTAATTATCAAATATTATTGATTCCCTTCATCTGCGTTCAGCTGAGCTCATGTACGTACTCAGCGAAAACTTGGGCTCTGCCAATTCTTCCTTTTGAACCTGTGAAGTAGGCAAATTCTCACTCTCAATTGCTTGATTCAACATCACCTTGTAATCGCCACATAATTGTCTGCTTTAGGCACTAATGCAGCTGGCCTTCTCCAGTCACTCTGGCTCCCAGTTCCCAGAACACTGTCCACTCTAATTCATCTAATTCTTCCTCAGGCTGGTTCTCCAATACCCATGGAACAGGTGAAGGCTTACCACAGACTGATCTTGCCTCTGGCTTGACAGGGATATTGGCATTGCAGCCTATATTGCTCATGTGGGCATTGTTGAACATTTCCACATATTTTTATAATATGTGCAGATGTGAATCTGAAGCGTTCATGGTGAACACCTCTTTCTAGTCTAACATTTTTGAGCCAGTTGTTTCCCATTAATCTTGGTTGATTAAAAATCAGGTCTAATCAGTGTGATTCTGAAACATTTTACCTAGCTTCAACTCTTCAATAGTGTGGTTGAAGATGTACAAATCACTGTGCTTCTCATGTACTTGTTTGAACTTATTTAGAAATGTATCTTTGCTCATGCTTGAGTAATCTGCCGCCATCTCAGTGCTCTTGTCGATGTTTGATTATTTAACCATAATTCTGCCTTGAAGTTGCCTGCTTTCTGGTGTAAATGCAATAGAAGCCTATGCCTCTGCTGTCTGCTTTGGCTTCATTACTGTGTGGACTTTCTCTCTGCAGCTCCTTGCTGTGAGAACCTCTCTTTGGTGAAGAAATCATTCCACCAGATTCTCTGTAACTCTCTACCTTGGCTTCCGACTTGCACGCTTAGGGTACGTGTCCATTCCGCTCACACTCTTATGCCCTGTGCTGCTACTTTGCCTGCATCCAATCACTGTTGTGTCTCGTGAGGTGGATTTAGACCGATTTCTGTAAGAGTGATTCCAGACACACTCCGTCCGCTGTTCAACATTCTCACTGACGGGCTTGAAGACCTGCTTCCTTTTGTTGCTCAGCTATTGCCTTTTTTTTTCTTGAGCCAGTTACCTGTAAGACCATAAGACGCAGGAGCAAAATTAGGCCATTCGGCCCATCAAGTCTGCTCCCTCATTCGATCATAGCTGATTTATTTTTCCCTCTCAACCCCATTCTCCTGCCATCTCCTCATAACCTTTGACACCGTCACTAATTAAGAACCTATTAACCTCCGCTTTAAATACACCCAATGACTTGGCCTCCACAGGCGTCAGTGGCAATGTATTTCACAGATTCACCGCCCTCTGGCTCAAGAAATTCCTCCTCATCTCTGTTCTAAAGGGACGTCTCTTTATTCTGAGGCTGTGCCCTCTGTTCCTAGACTCTCCCACTACTGGAAACATCTTCTCCATGTCCACTCTATCCAGGCCTTTCATGTATGGCTGTATGTGCTACATATGTGTAGCGGACAGGTTGTAGACAAGACACAGTGACATGAAGAGGCATGGAGAGGGCTGGTTAAGTTAAATAATGGCCACATTGCGCGCGAGTGTCCTTTATATATCTGTCATATCATTTATATACTTAATTCATTCACTTATGTGACGTGTTGCAGTTTTGTAAAAGGGGGCAGTACACAGTTAATGACAGGGACCTTAACAGCATTGATGTACAGTGGGATCCTGGGGTCCAAGTCCACAGCTCCCTGAAAGTGGCTGCACAGGTTGATAGGGTGGTACAGAATGCATATGGCATTCTTGCCTTTATTAGTCAAGGCATTGAGTTCAAGAGTCAGGAAGTTATGTTGCAGCTTTATAAAAGTCTGGTTAGGCTGCATCTGGAGTATGGCATTCATTTCATTTCGCCCCATTATAGGAAGGATGTGGAGGCTTTGGAGAGGGTGCAGAAGAGGTTCACCAGGATGCTGCCTGGATTAGAGGGCATGTGCTATGAGAAATTGGACAAACTTGGGTTGTCTTCTCTGGAGCGGTGGAGGCTGAGGGGAGACCTGATAGAAGTTCATAAGATTATGAGAGGCATAGATAGAATAGACAGCCAGTATTACAGTAACCCAGGGTCGACATGTGTAATACTAGAGGGCATGCATTTAAGGTCAGAGGGGGTAAGTTTAAAGGAGATGTATGGGGCAGGTTTTTACACAGAGAGCGGTGGATGCCTGGAATGTGGTGGAAGCAGATATGACAGAGGTGGTTAAAAGGCTCTTAGATGGGCACATGAATGTGCAGAGAATGGGGGGATGTGGACATTGTGTAGGCAGAAGGGATTAATTCATTAATTGCTGGTTTAATTAGTTCGGCACAACTTTGTGGGCCGAAGGGCCTGTTCCTGTGCTGTACTGTTCTATGTTCTATATTCTATGAAGAAGGTCTCTGCATCTCTGTATCAGCAAAATGGTGGAGGGACAAATGGGAACTATGACTGAGAGGTGCTGAGCTGCTTTCTGAGTGAGGATGAGAAAACTTCTCAGTGGCTGTGGTTCAATCCCGGCCCCTCCCTGATACTTCATGTTCCATTCCTCGCTGTGGAGTCACTTCAATGATCGAAGCAAAATGCTTACTCAAGCATGGGCTGATTACAGTAACTCATTCAGTGCTGTGTCACTGGCTTTGACTTTGATTAAAAGTCGTGGGTTTGAGATCCTTGGCTCACAAAAGAAATTGGCAAAAATAAATGAATTCTCTTTGTGTCAACAGCCTGTGCTGTAAATGGAGTTCAACCTTTCCAGAGTGCCCAACTGAGACAAGGTTGCACTGGTGCAAGTGATTCTGAAAAGGACACAATTCTGAGAGGGTATATATTTAACTCAGCACACTGCAACACAATCAAGTATCTTGTGATATAACAATAACAGCCACAAAATAATACTGTGCTTTCAACATAACAGAACATCACAGGGTCAATATCAGAGTAATTATCAACCTGACACTGAGCACCAAAAGAAGAAATGAAGATTGGTCACCACTGCATTACAAGGGAAGAGATAGTTTCAAGGAGGGAATTCCAAAGTTCAGTGCGCAGGTGGCTAAAGGCACACTGTCAGTGGTGGACTGACTGAGATCAGGGACCTAGGAGAGATTCAGATGAGAGGGAATATGTGCAGCAAGACCGACTGATGTTCAAAACATTCGGGACAAATGAAGATTTTGTATTCGATACAAGAGAAGAGGTTCGATAAACTATACCAGAAGACAGTATAACACACGGTAATGTTTCCATCACAGTGAAAATGTTTACATTTATTCAAATAGTCAGAGAAAGTCTTTCCTCTGTGCATTTATAAGTGCTTTACACTGCCATGCTGTGTGTAAGGTTTGACATGCTCCTTGCTGCCCAGTTGTGCACCGGTTGTTAATTTATTGTCACTGAGTCTGAAACTCTGAATTTAATAATAATAACAGAAAATGCTGGAAACACTCAGCAGGTCAGGTAGCATCTGTGGAGAGAGAAACAGAGCTGTTTCAGATTGGAGAATCTTCATTAGACAAAGGATCTCTGACCTGAAACATTAACCCTGTTTCTCTCTCCACAGACGCTGCCTGACCTGTTGAGTGTTTCCAGCATTTTCCGTTTCCATTTCAGATTTCCAGCATCTACAGGTTTTTTTTGATTTTCACTCTGGGTTTAAGTCCCATTCCGGCGTATCACACAAGACAGAGACACAAGAGACTGCAGAAGCTGTAATCTGGAGCAGCAAACCATATGCTGGAGGAACTCAGCTGGTCAGGCAGCATCTGTGGAGGGAAATGGACAGTTGATGTTTCGAGTTGAGACCTTATATCTGGACTCAAGATGAAGTCTACATGAAGGATCTCGACCCGAAATGTCAACTGTCCATTTCCCTGCACAGTTGCTGCTTAAACCCACTGAGTTCCTCCAGCAGTTGTTTGTTGTATCATACACAGCCCTCTTGTGAAGTATTGAGAGAGTACTGCCTGTGAAAGGTGGCATCTTTGAATGAGATTTCTGGCAGAATGTAACAATAGGAAAGTGAACGAGGTTGATAAGAAAGACAGGATAGAAAAAGACGATATGTTGGGACTGTGAGATGTGGAACACAGCAGCTCCTGGAACGAGAGCATTGGAAAATCTCAGCACATCCGGTCAACCTTTGGAGGGACAAAGATAAAACTGAATTAATATTATAGGTGGATGAACTGATATCAGAACTGGGTGGTTCTGACACAAACAAGAAAGGCTGGTTATCTGAAATAGCCATAGAGTCATAAAGTATGGAAACAGGCCCTTCGGCCCACCTTGTCCATGCCAACTGTGATGCCCAGCGAGCCAGTCTCATCTGCCCACGTTTGGCCCAGAGCCCTCTAAACCTCTCCCATCCATGTACTTATCCAGATGGCTTTTAAATGTTGCTAATGTGCCCACCTCAACCACTATTTCTGGCAGCTCAATCCAACTATGCACCACCCTTTGTGTGAAGAAGCTGCCCCTGATGTCCCTTTTAAATCTCTCGCCACTGATCGTAACCTATGCCCTCTTGTTTTTATCACCCCTCCCTGGGAAAAAGACTATGTTTTTTTTACCCTGTCTATGCCCCTCAGGATCTTACACACCTCTATCAGGTCACCCCTCAATCTCCTACATTCCAGGGAATAAAGTCCTAGTCTACACAACCTCTGCTTGTAACTCAGACCCCCAAGTCCTAGTCTTAAATTGTCCACTCATTCTGCCTTTAGCTTTATTTGTTCTACCATCGCTGACCATATCTTTTGTTGCCTGGACCGTCAGATCTAAAATTCCCTTCCATAATCTTCCCAGTATTCTCCTCTTTAACATGCCTGAAAACCCAAACTTCGGTTGGCCATTTGCTTTAATATCTCCTTGTGCTGTTTGGTGTTAAATCATATTTGACTGTTGCTCTCACAAAGCATCTTGGGACCTTTTCCTACTTAGGGGCGTTACATAAATGCAATTAGCTGTTGCACTTGACTCAGATGTGAATGTGTTCTCACTGCACCAAACTGGAATTGAAAGGAATATAATTGTGGGGAAAGTTTCTTTGATTTTCCATCAGCAGAGAGTTGCAACTCTTCACCTTATGGAGGAAATCCACCTCCTGGCATTTGAACACAAGCTATTTCAATATACATGGTTGGTTTTTGTACAGTTGTTTAAATGCATACAGTTTGCAAGGGTAGAGGGAGAAGGAAAAGTAGTTTTTCACTTCTTTTCCTTATGTGGTAAAAGCACCCACAAATTCAATAAGTGATGAATGCAGCAGGGATTGTTAATGAGTCATAGAGCTGTACAGTGTGGAAACAGGCCATTGGGCCCAACACATCCATGCTGGCCACCATGCCTATCTATACTAATCCCACCTGCCTGTATTAATTCCACATCCCTCTGTGCCCTGCTCATTCCAGTCCCTGTCCAGATGCCTTGTAAATGTTGTTACTGCTCCTGCCTCCTACATCCCCTCTGCCAGCTCATCCCAGATACCAACTACCCTTTGTGTGAAAATTTTACCCCTCAGATCCTTAGTTGCAATGTTGTTACTTTTTAAAATTTGATTTAGTTTAACAACTTTACCTTTTAACTTTTTTTTCTATTTAATTTCTTCAATTTCATTTGTTTTAAATGACTGTCAAATGTTAGAGGATGTGCATGTAAGGTGAGAGGTGCGGGGCAAGTTTTTTACACAGAGAGTGGTGGGTGTCTGGAACGGGATACAACAGTGGTGTTTAAGAGGCTTTTAGATAGACACATGAATATGCCGGGAATGGAGGGAGATGGATCGTGTGCAGGTAGAAGAGGTTTAATTTTAATTTGGCATCACAGACATTATGGGCTGAAGGGCCTGTGCCTGTGCTGTATTGTTCCATGTTCTATGTTCCATGAAAGTGATAGAGAGCCAAAGAGCCCTACAGTATAGAAACACGTAATTTGGCCCACCAAGTCCACTCCCACCATTGTGCCTACCTACACTAATCCCATGTCTAAAACAGGCCAACTTCAGCATGGTTTCCTGAAGGGGAGATCTTGCCTGACGAACCTGGAATTCTTTGAGGAAGTAACAGGCAGGACAGACAAAGAAAAGTCAGTGGATGTTGTTTACTTAGATTTTCAGGCCTATGACAAGGTGCCACACATGAGGCTGCTAAACAAGATAGGAGCCCTTGGTATTACAGGAAAGGTACCAGCATAGATAGAAGATTGGCTGACTGGCAGAAGGCAAAGAGTGGGAATAAAGGGGGCCTTTTCTGATTGGCTGCCGGTGACTAGTGGTGTTCCGCAGGGGTTGGTATTGGGTCTGCTACTTTTCACGTTATATGTTAATGATCTGGATGACAGAATTGATGGCTTTGTGATCAAGTCTGCAGATGATACAAGGATAGGTGGAGGGGCAGGTAGTGTTGAGGAAGCAGGGAGTCTGCAGAAGGACTTGGACAGGTTGGGAGAACGGACAAAGAAGTGGCAGGTGGAATACAGCGCAGGGAAGTGTACGGTCATGCACTTTGGTAGAAGGAATAAAGGTGTAGACTATTTTCTAAACGGAGCAAATTCAGAAATCGGATGTACAAAGGGACTTGGGAGTCCTAGTGCAGGATTCGCTAAAGGTTAACTTGCAGGTTGAGTCGGTAGTAAGGAAGGCAAATGCAATGTTAGCATTCACTTCAAGAGGACTAGAATATAAAAGCAAGGATGTAATGCTGAGGCTTTATAAGGTGTTGGTCAGACCACATTTGGAGTATTGTGAGCAGTTTTGGGCCTCATTTCTAAGGGAGGATGTGCTGGCGTTGGAGAAGGTCCAGAGGAGGTTTGTGAGAATGATCTTGGAGATGAAAGGGTTAACGTACGAGGAGCATTTGCTGTCTCTGGGTTTGTACTTGCTGGAGTTTAGAAGGATGGGGGGAGGGGTGGAATCTCATTGAAACCTACCAAATATTGAAAGGCCTGGATAGAGTGGACGTGGAGAGGATGTTTCCTGTAGTGGGAGGGTCTAGGACCAGAGGGCACAGCCTCAGATTGGAAGATGTCCCTTTAGAACAGAGATGAGGAGGAATTTCTTCAGCCAGAGGGTGGTGATTGTGTGGAATTCATTGCCACAGACAGCTGTGGAGGCCAAGTCATTGGGTACACTTAAAGTGGAGGTTCTTGATGAGTAAGGGCGTCGAAGGTTATGGGGAGAAGGCAGGAGAATGGGGTTCAGAGGGAAAAATAAATCAGCCATGATCGAATGGTCGAGCAGACTCGATGGGCCGAATGGCTTAATTCTGCTCCTATGTCTTATGGTCTTATGTCAGAAATATTTAAAAACAATTAAAATCAAAGACAGCTTTTACATCAGGCAAAGCCCCGCCCCTCTTTACCAGCTGTCCAAGGCTGTCAGGTGCATTTCAGGGACAGAACCTCTGCACTTCATCACTTGTGTCTCTGCCACAATCCAAGACTGCACTTGTGGATTGCAGGGTGCAGAGGATCAGGGAGGTAGGGAACTGAGAGAGTGAGAGGGGCTGAGGACAATCCAGCCCCTTGTTTTAGGTTCGTAATCTTTCAATAGGTCTGGTCACAAACTGTTGGTTATACCTCCTTATATCACTGTTGTGAAGCGCTTTGAGAAGTTTTAATCTGTTAACAAACAATTTGCATTTCATGTTATCTCAGAACATCAAGGGAGAACTCCTCTGCTCTTTAAAATTATGCCGTGCCATATTTTGTACTGACCCAAGGGACCTCAGCAAAACATCTCATCTGAAGCCCTTGAAGATTGCTGTGTTTAGTTCCCTCATCATTCTTTTTGAGAGATTGTGCTCTTTTGTTTCTGCATAATATTTCTGAAATTGTTGCTGTCAATATTTAGGGCATAAGTGGTTACTTTATTCAGCTGCTAGTTGTGGCTTAGTTGGTAGAATTCTTGCATTTGGTTTTATACATTTTGATAACAAGAGAACTGAGGGACGTGGGGTCAGTACAGAAAAGTGAGGAGCAGCCAAGAGGAGCCAAGTAACCAACTCCTGCTTCTGGACTTTATGGTCTTAAGCATTGAGCCACAAGTTTCAGGTTCAAGTCCAACATCTCACCACAAACAGCCCCACTGCGTACACTGAGTGGGACTTACACAGACAGAAGTCTTAAAACTTTATTAAGACTTTATTTATCCAGCACAGTAACAGGCCCTTCTGGCCCAACGAGCCCGCGCAGCCCAATTTCACCCACGTTAACCTACTAACCCGTATGTCTTTGGAATGTGGGAGGAAACTGGAGCACCCAGAGGAATCCCATGCAGTCACAGGGAGAACGTACAAACTCCTTACAGACAGCGACGGGAATTGAACCCTGATGACTGGCGCTGTAATAGTGTTACGCAACTGCTACACCACCGCGCCGCCCTGTACTGTACCATTCTCTCCTTCAGATAAAAGGTTAAACAAAGGCTCTGCCTGTTTTCTCAAGAGGATGTAAAAGATTCCATGGTACTCTTCTGGAAAAGAATTTTCCCGATGTCTTGGCCAATATTTATCCTTCGCCTTGAAAAACAGAAACAGATTATCTGCTCATTATCATGCAGTCTGTGTGTAAATTGGCTGTGTTGGTTTCTATGCTGCAGTAGTGCTTACACCTCAAAGACAGATCCTTGTCAAAAGGTGTAATGCAGTGGCATTTCATTCTGGACATTGATCTGAGGAGGTCACACACCTTCCATTTTACTTACTTTGTTGGCCTCTGCATCAGCGAGACCAAATGCGGGTGAGGTGGTGGGTCTGCAGAGCACCTGTGTCTGTCCGCAGTGGCCATCCCGAGCTCCCAGTTGTTAGCTATTTCAACTCCCCTTCCCATTCCCACACCGATCTGTGCATCCTCGGTCTTCTCCACTGCCAGGGTGAGGCCCAATGCAAACCAGAGGAACAACGTGTCATATTCCACCTGGGTTGTCTACAACCCAAGGGTATGAACGTTGAATTTTCCAATCTCAGGTAAGCCCTCCCTCCTGTGTTCAACTCACCCCCTTCCGATACACCTCTGGTCCTCCCATTTTTGTCCCGCCCCTCCAGTCCCCTCCATCACCCATTACCCCCTCCAGCCCCTCTATCACCCATTACCCCCTCCCCCCTTGGTTCTATCCACTTACTGTTCACACATTTTACCCAATGTAATCTCCCCTCCCCCACCTGATCTCATCTGCCCTTCACCTCTCTCCCAGTGGTTCCCATTAACTCCTTCCTTCCTTGCCAGATTCCAGCACTGGTAGTCTTTATGTTCCCACTGATCACCCTTCATCCTCTGTCTGCACGTCCACCCTCTGACTGCACATCTACCCTCTGTCTGCACCTCCACCCTCCCTGCCACCTGGTTCCTTTGTTTGCCTGTCTCCACCTATCATCCACCTGCCTCTGTCTCCCAACTCCACCCCTCCCCCTCCCCAACCTGGCTCCAGCTGTCTGTTATCCTTCACCCCCCCCCTCGGTCCACCAATCACCTACTGGTCCCTGTCTGACCCCTCCCTCTTTCCTCTCTATACTGGCTACTTCTCCTCTCCAACTCTCAGACCCAATGCAAGGTTTCACCTTGAAACATTGACAATTCATTTCCCCCACGGATGCTGCTCAACCCGCTGGGTTCCTCCAGCAGATTGTTTGTTGCTCCAGATTCCAGCGTTTGCAGTCTCTTGTGTCTCTAAGAACGGAGGTTTTGTTAAGGTTGTACAGGGTGTTGGTGAGGCCTCACCTGGAATCTGGGCACAGTTTTGGTCCCCTGACATAAAAAGGACACAGGGGCATTGGAGGTGGTCCAGAGGAGATTCATCTGGGATGAGATGGTTGTCCTGTCAAGAGAGGCTGAACAGTTTGGGTCAGTATTCCTTGGAGTTTAGAAGAATGAGGAATGACCTTATTCAAACAAACAAGATCCTAGGGGGGCTTGACAGGGTAGATGTTGAGATGTTTTCACCAGTGGGAGAGTGTTGAACAAAGGAACTAAGCTCCAAAATAAGGAATCGGACATTTAAAACTGAGGTGTGTAGAAATTTCTTCTCTCAGAGGGAGGTGAATCTGTGGAATTCTCTTGTCCCTGAGGGTGGGGAGGCCAGATCATTGGATATATTTAAGGTGAAGATAGATAAATATTTGAAAGATCGAGGAATTGCGGGTGAAACAGAAGAGGAGTTGAGGCCAGCATACGTAGATCAGTCATTATCATCTAGAATGGTGGGGGAGACGTGAGGGACCGAGTGGCCTCCTCCTGCTCCTATTCTCTTGTGTTTTTCTGCCCAGAACTCTGGCTACCAGTCCGGTAGATTCATCACTTCACTTTCACACTTGAAGAAGTTGTAACCCAGTACACTGCTTGTACCATTTGAGGGCATGACTATTACCATAAATAGACATTTTTCTTCTTTCCTGGTTTGAATGAGTTTCTTGGTACCATAACACAACACCAGAACCCCAATCCACTCCATCAGCAACTGGTGTTTACAATGTCCTCTCCCAAATTATCGCCTAATGCTCCTAGTTAACATTTCATGAAAGAAATCCCTTGGTAAACTTGCTGCTGAGCATCATGCATCAAGAAGCACCCTACCATCAAGATCTTTAAAACTCTAATGAGTATCCCGCAATTTACCCCTCTCAAAATAAGCCCGTGGATTAAGGTGGAATCTTCAACCCCTTCAGATTTAAACTGTTTGTGGACATGTTCTCCACTTTTTCAAAGGTTTCAACCAGCTTGGCTGAATAAAACATTAATGAACCATGCCTTCTAACTGAGGGTGCGTTTGCTAATTCTGTAGCAGTCTGAGATTCTTTGGCCGGGGGTCCTTGCTGAATGCAAATTGGTACTTGGTTTATTATTGTCACATGTATCGAGGTACAGTGAAAAACTTTGTTTTGCATGCCATCCATACAGATCATTTCATCACATCAGTGCATTGAGGTAGTACAAGGGAAAACAATAACAGAATGCAGAATAAGGTGTTACAGTTACAGAGAACGTGCAGTGCAGGCAGACAATAAGGTGCAAGGCCACAACAAGGTAGATTGTGAGGTCAAGAGTCCATCTTATCATGTTAGGGGACCGTTCAATAGTCTTATAACAGCGGGGCAGAAGCTGTTCTTGAGCCTGGTGGTACGTGCTTTCAGGCTTTTGTATCTTCTGCCCGATGGGAGAGGGGAGAAGAGAGAATGACCGGGGTGGGAGGGGTCTTTGATTATGTTGGCTGCTTTACTGAGGCAAATGTTTCCAGCATTTTCTGTTTTTAACTTCACCTACTGACACTTGGCTGAGGTGAACAGAGAGGAACGTGTGGGAGGTGAATACTACCGGCAGCCAATAACCTCAAATATGCTGAGCAAGAGCAACCAAAAACTAATTAATTTCTCATTTAAATCTTGAAGGGTTTGGGAAGACTGGAGGATTGATAACCAGAGAGCATGGTTTTACAGTGATTGGTCAGCGAACCAGAGACAGCAATGGCAAAAATACTCTCTCTCTTTGAATGTTTAAGATCCAGATTGTGCTGTCTGATAGGATGGTGGAAGGAAGTTCAATATGTCCTTCCAGTCAGAATTGAGCTCGGGCTTTTCTCTTTGGAGAGAAGGAGGATGAGAGATGACTTGATAGAGGTGCACAAGATGATAAGAGTCATAGATCAAGTGGACAGTCAGAGACTTTTTCCCAGGGCGACAATGGCTAACACGAGGGGACATCATTTTAAGGTGATTGGAGGAAGGTATAAGGAGGATGTCAGGGGTAAGTTTCTTACACAAAGAGTGGTGGGTGTGTGGAACACACTGCCAGCAGAGGTTGTGGGGGCAGATACGCTAGGGACATTTAAGGGACTCTTAAATAGATACATAAATGATAGAGAAATGGGGGACTATGTGGGAGGGAAGGGTTAGATAGATCTTAGAGCAGGATAAAATGTCGGCACAGTGTCGTGGGCTGAAGGGCCTGTACTGTGCTGTAGTGTTCTATGGATTAAGACATGATGACCAAAGTGCAGGGATAAAGAGGAAAAGAATTGGAATGGAGAAATAATAGGATTACTGGAGACACAAGAGATTCTGCAGATGGTGGAAATCTGGAGCAAGACACAAAATGCTGGAGGAACTCAGCTGGTCAGGCAGCATCTATGGAGGGAAATGGAAAGTCGATGTTTCAGGTTGGGACCCTTCATCAGGACTACTCTTGGTAGTCCTGATGGTGCTCTAATGGGATTACTCTTGGAGGGATTGATTGGCCTCTTTTGTAGTATTCTGCTTCATATTCCCATGCTCCAAAGTGTCAACATTACCCCACTTAATAAATAGCTGAACGAGCCAAACAGGTTGCAAAGACTTGGCAGAGAGTTCTGTTTGCATGTGAACCACCAAAATGCATCACTTTTCAAATGGGAAAAGGATTCCCTTTAGTTCAAAATATTGATACACAGACATAATTATTGTTATTTCCTCGTTGCATCAGGTTAATCTTACACAGGTGGCAGCAACAGACGCTTCCTTGGAAGGTTTTGCAACACATTTAATGGTGGTGTTTCTTTAAGAGTTGATGATCTATGAGAACATCCTTTGGACATTTCCAGGGTTAACTGGCAAGGAAACAAAAATTTCCCATGTGCAATTCACAAGCTTAAGATATTTCACAATAACAGATGCTTTTGTTTTTTGTTAAACATAATGTGTCATTGAAAGAGTTTAAGTTAGGTGAGGTGCTGATTTCAAACAAAGGAACAGAATTTCACGATACCTGTGCAGTATTCTGCTGATACAATGTGTGCTGTAAATTGTAATTTTCATTAAGTAAAGACTGGCTGAAAATGTTGAAATTTTCTGCCTTGAATCCTACCACAGTTAAACTCCAATAATCCATCATGGGAACTGAGGACCCAGTCATAGGAAGGTAGTGTGGGAATCGGGACCCCAGTGAGTAGGAAGGGAATTGGGGAACCGGGATCCCGATGGGGAGAAATTGCAAAGATCAGCTGGTGAGCCAGATGTCAAACTATTGAGATTTTTTGAACAGTTAGATAGTGGATTATTGGAGATTTATTCTCCCTTCCTGGCGTGCCCATGCTTCTTTGAACAGGCATCAGTACACTGCACTGTGTACAGTTTTGGTCGACCTATTATAGAAAAGACGTGGTTAAACTAGAAAGAACACAGAGAAGATTTACGAGGATGTTGCCAGGAGTGGAAGACCTGAGTTATAGGGAGAGGTTGGCCAGGCTGGGTCTTTATTCCTTGGAACGTAGGAGAATGAGGGGGTGACCTTATAGAAGTGAAACACATAGATAAGGTGGATGGTAAAAGTCTTTTCCCAAGGGTAGGGGAGTCCAAAACTAGGGGCATGGGTTTAAGGTGAGAGGAGAAAGATTTAAAGGGACCTGAGGGGCAACTTTTTCACCCAGTGGGAGGTGAATATATGGAATGAGCTGCCAGAGACAGGTACAACAGTATCATTTAAGAAGCACTTGGATAGGTACATGGAGGGGAGGGGCTTGGAGGGATATGGGCCGGATGCAGGAAATTAGGACTAGCTGGGTTGGCACTGTGGTTGGCATGGACTGGTTGGGCCAAAGGGCCTGTATCCGTGCTGTATTGCTCTATGACTCTATGACTGCAAGACTGAAATGGGATCCCTCTTTACAGATGTGGATAAAGTCCCCATAATTCGCTAGGGTGAGCTACAACCAACAACAATGTTAACAAGAGCTTTAATTTTAATAGCGCCTTTAACATGGGAAAATGTCCCAGGGATGGAACTGAATTTGAAGGTAGGTGATCAAATTTGAAACTTACTCCCCAATTCTTCAGTCCCTTATTTTGCTTTCCTCTTTAGAGGCAATAGGTTTCGTCTTTCCAAAGATTAATCCATTGGCAATGGAAGGAATGGCCATCAGTGGTGGGCTGATTACATTTAGGGTGCTTGGGGCCAGAATTAGAGAAGTGTAGATCTGTAAGATTGGAGGAGAGATGGAAGGGGTGCAACCATGAAGGGACAATGAGTATTTACAAATGAGGCGTGGCTCAGTTGGAACAAGTGTAGGTCAGCAAGCTGAGTAGTAATGGGTGAATGAGCTGGTGTGGGTTAGAACAGGGGTTACAAATATTTGAAGGTCTCAGAGTGGGAGTGGTAGTGGGAATGGATTCTAAGTCAGGTTGTTCCTACCCATGAGGCACGTACATCTGGAGAGGCCAATGCATGATAAAACTTAATGCTACTCATGAAGAAACTGTTTGTCTTACTCAAGGGTCCCCACCAATCCCCTCTTCCTAAACTGTTTACTGGAAACTTGTTGCCCCTTGCACCAACAGCAGTCTCCTGCCAGCAAAACTCCTGATCTCATCCAAGCAACAGCCATTGGATCAGCCCGAGGCTTGGGTGGGACCCCAGAGAAGCCTTTGCTACTGAAGCTCACCCAATGAGATCAGACGGGCCTCTGCTTTCTCCTCCCGTTGTGGGGTCAGTGTACACCATAACTCAAGCCCCTCATTCCATAAATAAACAAACCTTTGGAATTAAAGAGAATTTTCCTTTTTTTAAAATAAAAAATAAAGCTCATTTGTGGATCTTGCAGGTAGATCTATTCCTGCTTCTACTGCTCCCTGTGGTTCTGTAGCCTCTCTCGGCTCTGGTATTTTAAGGAAATCACTCAGTGTCCCAGCTGCCTGTAAGTAGACTGTTTGATGGTCTCTCCTGCTACACTGATATCACTCCTTGGTATTTGCATCAGCGTGGTCTGATTAAAACAGAAGGTGGGCCATTTCAGAAAGTACCTTGGAAAATGTCTATTAAAAATTAATTACTGCTCAGAATGCCGAATGAGAGCGAAGGCTTTTAAATGGACACAGGTCAGGAGCTGTCAGCATGAATTATGGGCTTCAGCTCCATGACAACAGAATATCAGAGCTGTTGACGGGGAGTGTGGGCAGGGAGGGAATGTTAATCACCACTGTCCTCTGCACTTCATGGAGTTATAGAGTCACACAGCATGGAAACCAGCCCTTCAGCTCAACTGGCCCATGCTGACAAGATTCACATCTAAGCTGGTCCCATTTGCCCACATTTTGCCCATGTCCTTCTAAACCTTTCCTGTCCATGGAGCTGTCCAAGTTCCTTTTAAATGTTGTTATCGTACCCACCTCAACCACTTTCTCTGGCAGCTTGTTCCAATATACTGATCACCCTCTGGGTGAAAAATTTGCCCCTCAGGTTCCTATTAAATCTATCTCCTCTCATCCTAAACCTATGTCCTCTAGTTCTTGATTCCCCAACCCTTGGAAAAAGACTGTGTGCATTCACCCTGTCTATGCCCCTCGTGATTTTATGCACCTCTACAAGGTCATCCCTCATTCTCCCACGCTCCAATGAATAAAGTTCCAACCTACTCAACCTCTCTCCATAACTCAGTCCCTCAAGTCCTGGCAATATCCTTGTAAATCTCTGCACTCTTTCCAACTTATTGGCATCTTTCCTGTAGCAAGGTGACCAAATCTGAACACAATATTCCAACTTGGTTTCCTTCAGCTCATTAAGTCACAGTATTCCATGGTCATTGGACATCACCCGGTGGGTTTCCCAGTGGGTTGGAGGGTGGTGTACCTAAACCGCCCTCCAGAAATCTCAGCACAAGAATCAAAGCTGGAGTGCCAATTCCAGTCCTTAGGGAGAGCTGCATTTATCACCCAAACTGCTGGTTGTGTGGTGTGATGGTTAACTTACTGGACTAGAAATCCAGAGATGGGATGAGTTCAAACCCCATTTGTGGCCGTGGAATTTAAATTCAGTTAATTAAATATCTGGAATCTGGGGGCAAGGGGAGATAATTCCAGCCTCACTAACAGAAAACAAACAGCACTGGATTGTTGTTGTAAATCCATAAGGTCCTCTAGTCCGCTTGGGAAGGAAATCCACCATTTTTGGGCTGGCTGTCATGTGACTCCAAACTTAATGAAGATGACTATTCTGCCCTCTGAGAGGGCCCAGCATTATTGCAGCGGTTCAAGGGGAGCGTGGATGATAAACACTGGCCCTATCAGTGATCGAAGTTCTGAAATGTCATTTGGATAAAAGGTTGGGCTCCAGTCCCAACCCTGTCAGGTGCACAGAGATGATCCCAAGGCACTATCCTGGAGAGCAGGAGAGTTACCGTCACATCCTGGCCAATATATCCTCAGTCAACATCCCTTAATAATAACATGCTATCTGTTCATTATTATATTGCAGTTTGTAGGAGCATAAAATACAAAACTTCAAGGCTGTTTCATGGGCTGCACAGTGCTTCAGGGCAGGACCTGTTGTGGAAGCTCCAGAGACAGTGGTGCAAAGAGTAACTCGACTGCCT
Source organism: Pristis pectinata (assembly GCF_009764475.1). Classification (NCBI taxonomy): domain Eukaryota; kingdom Metazoa; phylum Chordata; class Chondrichthyes; order Rhinopristiformes; family Pristidae; genus Pristis; species Pristis pectinata. The sequence continues at coordinate 2,616,294 of NC_067435.1, read as the reverse complement.
CCAGGGATGAGGGATTTCAGCTCCAGGTTCAGACCAGAGAAGCCAGGGTCGTACTCATTGGAGCAGAGAAAGTTGAGAGGAGATTTAATAGAGGCAGACAAGATCATAACAGGCTTAGTGAGGGGGATAGAGGGAAGCTGCTCCCAGTAGCAGATGGTTCAAGGACCAAGAAACATTAGATTTAAAAGCTTGTGAGTGTGAGGGAAAACTTTTTTTTAATCTCAGAGAGCAGTAATGATCTGGAATTCACTGCTGTAGGATTGATGGAAATTGATTCAGTCATGGCCTTCAAAAGGACATTGGACAGGCCCTAAAGTGAGGGTAATTTTCAGGGCCCCAGGGAAAGAACAAGGGAATGAGATTGATTGGATTGATCTCCAACAGCCAGCAGAAACTCAATGACTGAATGGCCTCTTCCTGTGCCTGGATAATTCTATAATTCTATGGTCAATAACAGCTCTAGTATAATGCAAGCTCTTCCTTTATCAGTGTGTGTGTGTGTTTGAACCCAGTACTGCAGTGTTCCAATTGCTAAAGCTGTCTTGACAAAGAACTGAAAGTGGAATCTAAGACCTTCATCACAAGAACACTGAGCACTTCAGGGAACGATCCGTGTGACAATGATGAATGTATATTTTCATCTCTTGTTACAAGAGACATTAAGGGTTGGAGAGTTGCAGAGTTAATCAACTCTTGTGTCTTGCCTGTGCTTTACCTGTGGAAGTGCTAATTCTCATTCACACTTTGGAAGGAAAGGTGTGAGAAGAACTGGGTTTGGAATCAAACATGCCTTGTGTCCTCATTTTTATATTTTTTTATATATTATTGAGCCAATGGAAGTTGCCTGTGTATGTTGTCAACAGTGTATGTTGATCTCATCACCTCCAGAGATCTCCCCTCTACAGCCTCCAACCTCAGTTCCCCTACCCCGCACTGCCCATTTCTACCTCCTACCCAAGAACCACAAACCCAGCTGCCCTGGTAGGCCCATTGTTTCTGCCTGCTCCTGCCCCACTGAACTCACGTCCTCATGTCTTGACTCCATTTTGTTCCCCTTGGTCCAGTCCCTTCCTTCCTATGTCCATGACATTTTGCATGCTCTCCATCACTTCAACAACTTTCAGTTCCCCAGCCCTGACCACTTCAATTTCACCATGGACGTCGAGTCTCTGTACACTTCCATCCTCCATTAGGAAGGCCTCAAAGCTCTCCACTTCTTTCTCGACAACAGATTCAACCAGTTCCCCTCCACCACCACACTCCTCCGTTTGGCGGAACTGGTACTCACCCTTAACAACTTTTGGCTCCTCCCACTTTCTCCAAACTAGAGGTGGAGCCATGGGTACTCACATGGACCCAGCTATGCCTGCCTCTTTGTCAGCTACATGGAACAGTCCATGATCCGAGCCTACACCGGTAACACCCCACAACTCTTTCTCCTCTACATTGACGACTGCATTGGGGCTGCTTCCTGCACCCGTGCTGAGCTCGTCAATTCCATCAACTTTGCCCCCAACTTCCATCCTGCCCTCAGATTCACTTGGTCCACCTCCGACACCTCTCTCCCCTTGGTCCACCTCCGACACCTCTCTCCCCTTTCTGGATCATCTCTGGAGACAGATTAACCACAGACATCTTCTACAAACCCACTGACTCCCACAGTTACCTTGACTATACCTTCTCCCACCCAGTCACTTACAAGGATGCCGTCCCCTTCTCCCAGTTCTTCTGTTTCCGCCGCATCTGTTCCCTTGATGAGGCTTTCCATTCCAGGACATCCAAGGTGTCCTTTTTCAGTAAGTGGGGTTTCCCTTCCACCACCATCAATGCTGCCCTCACCCGTATCTCCTCCATTTCCCGCACATCTGTCCTCCCCTCCTACCCTCCCACCGACATAACAGGGACAGGGTTCCCCTTGTCCTCACCTACCACCCCACGAGCCTCTGCATCCAACACATCATTCTCTGCAACTTCCGCCACCTCCAATGGGATCCCACCACCAGGCACATCTTCCCCTCCCCCCCTCTGCTTTCCGCAGGGATCGCTCTCTCCGCGACTCCCTTGTCCACTCGTCCCTCCCCACCAATCACCCTCCCGGTACTTATCCCTGCAACCGTACAAAATACTACACCTGTCCCTACACCTTCTCCCTCACCACCATTCAGGGTCCCAGACAGTCCTTCCAGGTGAGGCAGCGCTTCACCTGTGAATCTGTCGGTGCCATTTATTGTGTCTGGTGCGGCCTCCTCTACATCGGTGAGACCCGACGCAGATTGGGTGACTGCTTTGTCGAGCACCTTCGCTCCGTCTGCCACAACAACCGGAATCTCCCGGTGGATAGCCACTTCAATTCCATTTCCCATTCCCATACGGACACGTCTGTCCATGGCCTCCTCTACTGCCATGTTGAGGCCAGGCGCTGGTTAGAGGGAAAACATCTCATATTCCGCCTTGGGAGGCTCGAACCTGACTGCCTCAACATCGATTTCTCTAACTTCTGGTTACCCCTCCCCCCTTCTCTCCCCCCCCTTTGTCTTCCCTCATTCCTGAGGCCCCCTTCTTGTTTCCCCTTCCCCTGACCTCATGACCTGTCCATCTATTCCCCACCTCCTTCCCTTTATTCCATGGTCCACTGTCCTCTCCGACCAGATTCCTTCTTCTGCAGCCCTTTGCCTCTTCTACCTATCACTTCTCAGCTTCTTACATCTCCCCCCTCCCCCACCCACCTGCCTTCCCCCTCTCACCTGGACTCACCTGTCTCCTGCTTGCGTGTGCTCCTCCCCCTCCCCTAACTTTCTTATTCTGGCTTCTACCCTCTTCATTTCCAGCCTTAATGAAGGGTCTCGATCCAAAATGTTTATTTCCCTCCATACATGCTGCCTGACCTGCTGAGTTCCTCCAGCACTTTGTGTGTGTGACCTGTGTATGTTTGACATGCCGTTACATCCTCCTTGTAAGTGAGGATAGAGCGGTCTGTGACAGAAGGTGGTGAATGATAATCTGTGCTGAGGCTAGATGTTCAATTAGTCAGTCAATAATAAAGCTCAAAATGTCAACGTTCTCCTGCCAGGGAGGTGTTGGTCTAAATGTGGTTTACCTTACTTACTCATTGTGACACAGGAGATCATTCAGTGCATTAAGTCTGTGCTGGTTCCCAGCAAGCAATCCCATCAACCTAGTCCCCTCATATCGCACTAGGGCGGTCTCCAACCTGGCGGAATGAACATCGAGTTCTCAAACTTCCGGTAACCGCTCCCCCTCTGTCCCTCTTCCCTTTTCCCCCTCCTCCCGATCCACCTGGACCCCCTTCACCCCATCACTCTTCCTCCCCCACCCTCTCTATTTGTCCGTCACCCACATACTCCTCCCACCGGTTCCCCTCCCCACCTCCCTCCCTTTATTCCATGCGCCACCTTCCTCTCCTATCAGGTTCCACCTTCTTCAGCCCTTTGTCACTTCCACCTATCACATCCCAGCTTCTTATATCATCCCCACTCTCTCCCTCCCTCATCTGCCTATCAGTCCACACTCATCTGGATCCACCTATCACCTGCCCTCTCTTGCTCCCCCCCTTCCCCTCAGTTCTTTATACTGGCTATCTCCCCCCGTTCTTTCCAGTCTAGATGAAGGGTCTCGACCCGAAACGTCGACTGTCCATTTCCCTCCACGGATGCTGCCTGACCCGCTGAGTTCCTGTGATGAAAGGGTTGAGCAAACTAGGCCTAAACTCTAAAGTTTAGAAGAACCAGAGATGATCTCATTGAAACATCTCAAATTCTTATGGGGCTTGACAAGCTGGATGTGGAGTCGAATGCTTCCCTGTGGTTGGAGTGTCTAAATCAAGGATCACAAATCTCAAAATAAGAGGTGGGCCATTCCCGACAGGTGAGAGGACATTTCTTCACCCAGAGAGTGGTGATTCTTTTAATTCTCTAACCAGGAGGGCTGAGTTTATTCAGGGCAAATATTGGTAGATTTCTTTAATATTAAGGGAATCAAGGCACTTGAGCAGAGTGCAGGGAAATGGCACTTCAGGTAAAAGATCTGCTAGGACCTTACCGAATGGCAGAGCAGCCAAGAGGGGCCAAATGGTCACCTCCTGTCTCCCAATCTCCTGCGTTTATGTGGCATCATTAGGCTGGAAAGAGTGCAAAGGAGATTTACGAGAATGTTGCCAGGACTCGAAGGTCTGAGTTATAGGAAGAGGTTGGGCAGACTGGGACTTCATTCCTTGGACACTGAGGGGTGACCTTACAGAGGTGTATCAAATCATGAGATGCATGGATATGGTGAATGTACACAGTGTTTTTTTCCCCAGGGAAATGGAATCAACAACTAGAGGGCATGGGTTTAAGGTGAGAGGGGAAAGATTTATAAGGGACCTGAGGGGCAATTTTTTCACGCAGAGGGTGGTGGGTATGGGGAACAAGCTGCCAGAGGAAGTGGTTGAGTCAGGTACAATAACAATATTCAAAAGACACTTGGAAGGGTTTAGAGAGATAGGGGCCAAATAGGACTAGTTTAGGTGGGCACCTTGGTCAGTGTTGGGCCAAAGGGCCTGTTTCTGTGCTGTATTACTCTATGACTCTAAGCAGCTATAGACTGTGTCAACGTCCCTTCACTGTGTTGGGGTGGGAGCAGGTGGTGTTTCCTGAAGAAGGATTAAGCTCAAATCTCATGACAGCCTTCACTCTGCCCTCAAGCACCCGATGTGGAGAAAATGGCAGAGAAGGATTGGTGCTGGGGCTGGGGGGGGCGGGGGGGGCGGTGGTGCAGCGTAATCCTGCACAAGCTGACACCTCCAGTCGAGGAGCAGGGAAGCAAACCGACAGACAGAAAGATCCAGCTCGAGTGAAGCAGCTACCAGGACACAAAAATATCCTCAGCGTCGACACCTATTTCAGAGTCAGCCCACGCTGGGATGCCAAGCCTCACACCTCCACAGCGACACATCCACCCGGTATCTCCAGTGCAGGAGTACAACACATCACACTGACAGAAAGTGAAATGAAGAAAACCCAATCCTGTGGGCTTCAGTAATCCACGCACTGCAAAAGACGTTAGGAATATAAAAATATATCAGTGGTCTCCCACACAAATCTCACACCTCATGGAAAGAGGAACAAAATGAGAAATTGAAAAACTGCCTTGAGGACTGCCTCAGATAAGGATTAACTCTGACGGTCTGAATAGTTATGAATAATTTTTTTTTAAGTTGTTACCACTTCCCTCCATCACCGCACTTCAGAAGCTTCTCACTAGCTGCCTACAGTGAAACTCCGATCATCCAGCACCCCAGGGACTTTGGCCGTTCTGGACTAGCAGACTTTCTGAAGTATTGGATGTTGGTCCCATCGGGCAGAAGATACAAAAGCTTGAGGGCACGTACCACCAGGCTCTGGGACAGCTTCTATCCCACTGTTATCAAACTCTTGAATGGACTTCTCGTACGCTAAAGATGAATTGATCTCCCAATCTACCTCGTCATGGCCCTTGCACCTTATTGTCTGCCTGCACTGCACTTTCTCTGTGACTGTAACACTATATTCTGCATTCTGTTTCTCTTTTTACTGCCTCAATGTAATTATGTATGGAATGCTGTCTGGATGGCGCAGAAACAAAAGTTTTTCACTGTATCTCGGTACTCGTGTCAATATAAACCAATACCAATACTTCTATTAGGCCCCAAACACATTTGTACTTCACATTTTTCACACATTTACACTAAAATATTTTCCAGTAATCCTGATGAGTTTCAAGGGAGCGGAAAACGTACAAGAACTTTGGGCTACAGCTCCAGACACGGATCTCCCCTGGAGTAAGAGGGGGAAAGTTTAAAGAAGATGTGCAGGGCAAGTTTTTTTGTACAGAGGGTGGTGGGTGCCTGGAACGCACTGCCAGGGGTGGGGGCAGATACAATATCGACAATTAAGAGGCTGTTAGACAGGCTCATGGATCTTCAGGGAATGGAGGGATATGGATCATATGCAGGTAGAAGAGATTTAGTTTAATTTGGCATCGTGTTCGACAGATGTTGTGGGCTGAAGGGCCTGTTCCTGTGCTATACTGTTCTGCGTTCTATGTACATTCCTGAGCTCTGGTGTTCCAGACCTCAACCCTGGCCTCAACTGTGCCGCAGGCCCACACTCTGAATCCCAACTCAGCCACACTCCTCACTTGCACCCTGCTGCCCGGCTCACACTCCGGACTAATCTGCGAGCCAGGTTAGTTTCTGCCTTTACCCAATGTGACCTAAATGTGGTTCCACACTAACACAACGTGATTGAATGTTGTGGCCAATCTCCCCTCCACACCTGGATCCACCTATCGTTTGCCAGATCTTACCCCATTCCTCCCTCTCACCTCTTTATACTGGCCATCTCCCCTCTACTCTTTCAATCCAGACGAAGGGTTTTGACCCGAACCGTCGACTGTCTGCTTCCCTCCACAGATGCTGCCTGGCCCACTTAGTTCCTCCAGCACTTTGTTTTTGCTTTCCAATAAGAGACAATGAATCACTCTTTCAATGAGAGGCACTGACTCACTCTCCACCAATAGGAGTCTCTGACTCAGTCGCTTCCAATAAGAGGCACTGTCTCACTCTCCACCAATGGGAGTCCCTGCCTTGTCTCCTCCAATAAGAGGCACTGTCTCACTCTCCACCAATGGGAGTCACTGACTCTCCTGGATTTACCAATTGCTTTGAGCCTATTGGAAATGGAGGTGGAGGAACAGTTGGAGCTGCTACCTCACAGCTTCTGTGACCCTGGTTTGATCCTGACCTGGAGTGTTCTCTGTGTGGAGTTTGCATGTTCTCCCTATGACTTTGTGGGTTTCCCCAGGGAACTCTGGTTTCTTCCCACATCCCAAAGATTTGCTGGTAAGCTGATTGACCACTGTGGGTTATTTAATTATAGAGAGGTAGTCTAGATAGATGGCAAGAGGTTTAAAGGGGAGTTGCTGGGCTTGTGAGAGAGGATAAGTTGCAGGACTAGATGGAAACAAGGAGGTGGGAACAGGGCTGATGGGATTTCTCAGCTGGGACCTAGCATAGACCCGATGTGACAAATGGCCTCCTTCTTTGCTCCAATAAGTAAGAATTTTCAGGTGATGTGTACCACACCTTATGAGGACTGGAAATCTGGAATACTGGGCAAAAGCAATTCAAAAAATATAATTACAGTTCTGCATTAGGGAGGGTGGAGGCCAAAGTGATAAGCTGGAGTAATTGCACAAACATATCCAAACTACCACCTTGTAAGAAATATCAGCAGGAGACAGTACGGCCCCTCCAATTGGTGCTGTTCAATGAGGTTGTGGCAGGCTTGATTTGATCTTAACTCCATCTTAACCCTTATTGAGGTGACCTCAATCCTGGGATCTGCCTCTGCTGAATTATGAGGGGAGCGGGTGAGGGTCCCGTGCCGGAGGGGAGCGGGTGAGGGTCCCGCGCTGGAGAGGAGCGAGACAGGCCCTCTCAGCGCACAAAACGAAAGTGCTTGAGGAGCTCAGCAGGTCAGCCAGCATCTGTGGAGGGAAATGGATAGTTCACATTGCAGGTCAAGACCCTTCACCTGGACTGAAAGAGCCAGAATAAAGAGGGGAGGGGAGAGGCAAGAGCTGGCAAGCGATAGGTGGATCCAGGTGTGGAGGGGTGATTGGCAGGTGGGGTTGGGAAGGTTGGAAGTGATGACAGAGGCTGGAAGGTGATAGGTGGAATGATGGAATCTGATGGGTAAGGAAGGTGGAGTGTGGAACCAAGTAAGGGAGGTGGGGAGGGCAGATGGGAACAGTGGGGGGGGGGGAGGGGACCCAGTGGGAGGGGTGTGTGGGTGATGGGAAGATAGAGTGGGTGGAGGAGGGAGCAGAAACAGGGTGATGGGGGCTGGGGGTGGGTGTAGGAGGAACTGGGAGTATCAGGAGGAGAGGGAAAGGGGACAGACAGAGATGGAAGTTGGAGAATTCACTGTCCATGCCGTTGAGGTGTAGACTACCCAGGGGGAATGTGAGGGGCTATTCCTCCAGTTTGTGCTTGGCTTCACCCTGGCAGTGGAGGAGGCCGAGGACAGATGTGTTGGTGTGGGAAAAGGGAGGGGAGCTAAAATACTGGCAACCAGGAGCTCCAGAAGGTCACGGCAGATGGAACGCAAGTGCTTGGCAAAACAGTCGACTCGTCTGTGTGTGGTCTCAGTGATGTCGAGGAGGCCACCAGATGCAATAAACAAAGTTGGAGGTGGTGCATGTGAATACCTGCATCACCTGCAATGGCTGTTTAGGTCCTTGGGTGATGGTGAGGTATGAGGTGTAGGGGCAGGTGTTACAATGCTCTGGTTGCAGGGAAAAGTGCTTGGGGGTGGTGTGAGGAGTGGGTGGGGAAGGATGAATGGACCAGGGAGTCATGGAGAGGGGGATCCCTGAAGAAAGTGGGGGGGGGGGTGCGGGTCATGGGGGGAGGTGGGGGTGACTTGGTGGAATCGCGTTGTAGCTGGCGGAGGCTGTGAAGATTGATGTGCTGGATGCCTGGGCTGGTGGAGTGAAAGGTAAGGACCAGGGGAACTCTGTTCCCGTTCGATCTGGGGGGGTGGGGGGGAGGTGAGGTTAGAGCAGAAGTGCAGGAAATGCAGGAGATACACGCGAGGTCTCCATCAACCATCATGTGGGGCAAGCCATGTTTCCTGAGAAAGGAGGACATCTCAGATGTCCTGGAGTGGAAGACCTCCTCTTGAGAGCAGGCAGAGATGGACAAACTGAGAAAAGGGAACGGCGTCCTTACAAGAGACAGGGCGGGAGGGGGTATGGTCTGGGTAGCTGTGGGAATCAGTGGTTTTGTAGTAAATGTCAGAGATGGAGACAGATCAAGAAAGGGGAGCAAGGTGTCAGAAATAGTCCAAGTGAAATTGAGGGGAGTGTGAAGGTTAGTAGCAGGAGGTAGCACCAATGCAGTCATCGATGAGTGGAGAAAGAGTTGGCGAGTGGTGCTAGTGCGTGTTAGTAGAGGGCAACTGGTTGGATCTGTGTTCTAGAAAGAATCAGAGCGCTGAGACCTTCCTCCTGGGGAAATGGAGGTGTATAGGGACTGAACGTTCATGCTGAAGTTGAGGCAGTGGGAGCCAGAGAACTGGAAGTTGTTGAAATAATGGAGAGCATGCAAGGTGTCCTGGATGTAGGTGGGAAGGGACAAGGTAGAGTTGAGTTCAGTGGGGTAAGAGCAGGCAGAAACAATGGGCCTACCAGGGCAGTCCTTGGGTAGGAGATAGTTCCCAACCTCATACTGCTGTTTCTAGCATGTTGGAGGTTGTGGAGAGAAGATCTCCTGTGATGGTAGGAAACAGGGCCTGATGATCTTTGGTGGGATCAGGCTCAAGGGGTAGGTACGAGGAGGTGTCTGAGAGCTGCTGCCTAGCCTAGGGGAGACTGAATCATGACTCTCATTGGAGGAGGTTGAGTCATTGCCTCTTGTTGGAGGAGTTTGGGTCAATGCCTCTCGTTGGGGCAGAGTGAGTCATTGTCCCTCATTGGGGGAGGTTGAATCATTGTTTCTCATTGGGGAAAGATTGAGTCATTGCATTTGATGGGGAGACTGAATCAGTGCCTCTCATTGGTGGAGGATGTCATGGCCTCAGTGGGGATACCATCTCAGGGAGTTGGTGCCTGCTCTTGCATCAGCGGATTTTGATCTTCCCCCTTATTACCAAACGTGCAGCCCATGTCTTCCTGTTGTAGATGTTTTCAATCCTGCATTATAACAATTTGATTGTACCCACTGTATTCTTAATTTATTTCCCTTTTCAAATGTTAGCTTGGCAGTTGGAAACGTTCACTACGATCTTGGCTCCGATGATTTTGTTTTCTGATGTGTGGAGGCTGTTTATTGTTATCACCTTCACTATGATAATGAGAGTGTCGATAAAACAACAATGTAAATAAGGATTGAAGGAATGCCTACACTTCTGTTGGCCAAATCTTTTGACGTGGACTTGATTTCCACTTGACTGCAAGAAGAATCTTTGCCAATTTATGAGCAGTTTGTATTTGTCCTTTCCCTTCACCATATTCAGAAATGCTCGATCTGTTTCCCAAGTATCAAATTTTAAGGGAGCTTTGCATTTAAATCGCACTACCCACGAATCTAGGGATTCGCAAACCTCTTCTTGGCCAAAGGTCCAGTTCCTGTACAGTACTGTTCTATGTTCTTTACGGATCACAGTGCATTGCTTGGAGAGTTGCCACTGTTGTAATGCAAGAAATGCAGCAGGTAGTTTGTGCACAGCAAGCTCCCAGGTATAGCGATGTGAAAGTTAGCTGTTAATTGGGCGGCCCAGTGATGCAGGTGGTCAAACTGCTGACTCACTGCTCCGGTGACTCGGGTACGATCCTGACCTCCAGCGCTGTCTGTGTGGAGTTTGCACGTTTTCTCTGTGACTGCGTGGGTTTCCCCTGGGTGCTCCAGTTTCCTCCCACATCCCAAAGTCATGCCAGTTGCCACAGTGAATTAGCCCCTGGTTAGTTGGGTAGTGGCATTGAAGGGAATGTGGGGAGAGTAGGTTGCAGGAAAAAATTAGCAGGGGGATAAGATTGCAGTGAGCTAGCACATGTGCAGTGGGTTGAATGGCCTCTTTCTTTGTCATCAGGAAATATGGAACATGAAATCCAATTTGGAGGGACGTTGGGTGAAAGGTGAATAATGGTTAGAACTGCTGGGGAATCTTTCCTGGTCTTTGAGATTGTGACACTGGATCTTTTACATTCAGTATCTTCCAGAGAGTATCAGCTATAAGGAGAAGTTTTCTTTGGAGTATCAGAATCAGGTTTATTGTCACTGACATATATTGTGAAATTTGTTGCTTTGCGGGAGTAGTACAGTGCATGACATAAAAATTACTATAAGTTACCAACAATTAATTAATTAAATAAATAAAAGTGCAAAAGAGGAATAATGAGGTAGTGTTCATGGACCGTTCAGAAATCTGATGGTGGAGGGGAAGAAGCTGTTCCTGAAATGTTGGTTGTGAGTCTTCAGTACCACCTCCCTGATGGTAGTAACGAGAAGGGGGCATGTCCCAGATGGTGAGGGTCCTTAGTGATGGATGCCGCCTTCTTGAGGCGCCGCCTCTTGAAGATGTCCTTGATGGTGGGGAGGGTTGTGCCTGTGATGGAGCTGGCTGAGTCTACAACCCTCTGCAGCCTCTTGCGATCCTGTATGTTGGAGCCCTCATACCAGACGGTGATGCCACCAGTCAGAAAGCTCTCCACCATACATCTGTAGAAATTTACAAGAGTCTTCGGTAACATACCGAATCTCCTCAAACTCCTAATAAGGTAAAGCCGCTGGCGTGCCTTCTTCATGATTGCATCAATGTGTTGGGCCCAGGATAGATCGTCTGAGATGTCAGAGGCTGAGGGGGGACCTGATAGAAGTTTATAAAATTATGGGAGGCATCGACAGGGTAGACAGACGGAGTCTTGTTCCCAGGGTAGAAATGTCAAATATTAGAGGCCATAGTTTTACTGTGAGAGGGAGAAGGTTTAAGGGAGATTTCCGAGATAAGTTCTTTTACACAGAGTGCTGGGTACCTGGAATGCACTGCCAGGGGAAGTGGTGGAAGCAGATACAATGGTGAAGCTTAAGATGGGCACATGAAGAGGCAAGGGATGGAAGGGTGTGGATTATGTGCAGGCAGATGGGATTAGTTTAAATTGGCATCACGGTTGACACAGACATCATGGGCCAAAAAGTTAGTCCCTGTGCTGTTCTATGTTCTAAAAGTCAGGGCCTTGACTTACTACCCTTCTGAAAAGTGGCATCTACATCCGTGATGCACTCTCTGGTACCAGAGTGTGGAGAGGTTGAACAAACAGCAGAGGATTCTGCTGATGAAAGCCAGGAGAAGATGTACAAAATTCAGGGATGTAGCGGAGGAATTCCGGGGACCCAAGCCATAATGGCCCAAGTTATTGGCTCCATGAGCAGGACTGGGTGGGAATCTGGAGGGGGGGGGGTGGTGGGGAGCGCAGGCAGAAAGCCAGGAGCAAAGGGTGCCAGGTGGGATACAGGCTGAGATTTCCAGCAGTTGGATCAGGGCCATAGATGACTCTCAAACATCCAAAATGTGTGATTTTTTTTTCACCTGAAGACGATGTCAGGCAACAAACATTTTGCTGTGTTAGAAGTGCAATATGAATCCACACTGCTGCTGTTGTCGAACATTCATTGGGGAATCAGCATGTTCAGAAAAGAAAAACAAAGTTTGAGATATTGGTAAATTGGTTTATTATTGTCACACTTACCGAGTTACAGTGAAAAACTTTGTTTCATGTGCCATCCATACAGATCATTCCAAAAACATCAATACATCGAGGTAGTACAAAGGGAAAAGCAATAACAGAATGCAGAATATACTGAGACTGTCTGGAAATTTAATTGGATTGTAACCAAAAGAAGCTTCTGAGCATATTTTTATTTGGTTGACACAGAGTGAAGTGTAATATCAGAGGAAGACAGTCACTCCCTTCCTCCAAGGCATTCTATCATGTCACTGGATTTTTTTTTGGCCAATCCCTGATTGCCCTTTAGAAGGGGGTGGTGAGCTGCCTTCTTGAGCTGTTAAGTGAAATACGTTCCAGGATTTAGACCCAGTGAAGGAACAGTGAGATATTGCCAAGTCAGGATGGTGTGCAAACCAGCAAGTGGTGATGTCCCCCTCTGCCCTGCTGCCCTTCTTATTGATGTAGAGGCTGTGGTCTGGGGGGTGTTATTGGAGTAGCCTGGGCGAGTAACCACGGTGTACACTGCAGCCACGGTGCGTTGGTGGTGGAGGGAGGGAATGATGTTTGGGAGGTTGCTTTTTTTCCTGATGGTGTTGAAGTTCTTTAGTTGTTCAAGCGTTATCCAGGCAAGTGTGGGGTATGGAATCACATTCCGACTTGTGCCTTGTAGGTGGTGGAAAAGTCTTGGGGTGTCAGGAGGTGAATCACTCGCCATAGGATATCCAACTTCTGACCCAAATATTTATGTGGCCTGTCCAGCTGAGCTTTTGGTGACCCCAGGACATTGGTGGGTGTCTTCCCAATGGTGATGCCATTGAATATCAAGTGGAGATGGTTAGACTGTCTCTTGTTGGAGGTGGTCATTACCTGGAGCTTCTGTGTTATAGAGTCATGGAGAGCATGTTTTCTCCTGGCTTTCATCTGTATGGAAACAGGACCTTGGGCCTTGGAAGTCTGCACCAACCATCAAGCACCCATTATTACGCTAATCCAACCCTAACCCATCTGAATCTCTCCACATTCTCATTAACTCCCCCCAGATCCTACTGCTCATGAGGTGCGATTTAGAGCAGCCAATTAACCCACCAACCTGCATGGGAGGAAACCGGAGCACCCAGGGGAAACCCACACAAGTCACAGGGAGAAGGTGCAAACTCCACACAGACAGCACCGGAGGTCAGGATCGAACTCTGGTCTCTGGAGCTGTGAGGCAGCAGCTCTACCAGCTGTGCCATTGTGCTGAGGTGTGTTCATGGCGCGACTGTTACTTCCCAGTTATTACCCCTTGCCTGAATGACTTAACTCTGGGATAGAGTGAAAGGTCATGTCACCGTTTAAGAAGTAGCCTGATACTAAGAAGAGCTGATGTCAGTCTTTCTGGATGGATGAGCTAAAATAGATTGAATGGCCATTCGAAACCCCATTCATCAAACGGATCTCGGCGGTAACTTTCCCAGTCGCCATGGGAACACCTCTTGCGTTACCTCGGGGCATAGCCTGTGATTAACTGAAAGGGGTAATTTCACCTAGCACTCTAACAAGGTTCGAGTTTTGGAATTGTAATACCTTCATCAAATTGCAATCTAAAGAGACACTCTGCGGCCAGATAGTAAGATAAGCATTTTTCAACTTTTTTTGACAGAATACCATTTAAAAAAAAGCAATTTCTCAAATACCCTCTGGAGTTTTTGCAGCACTCTCTCATTCAAACCAATTATACAAAAGAATGTTGACATATTACACTGCTCTGCTCATGCAGTGGTGGGAGAATAAATTATCCTATAATTCTCAATATTCAAAGTATAAATTTCACCTCTTTTAAGGACATTGCAATAGATTCTGCTCTTTCTAAATAAATTTGTGTCATGAGTTCTGCCCCATGTATTTAGCTTAAAATATTTATTTAAGTGTCACCAATTGTCAGAATTGCATAAAAGCTGAAATGATTTAATGGCAAGTATATTGTATTGCATTTTACATTTTTTTTGAATATTGCCTGTTCCTCCTCCACAGTACTTGCTGGGGGTGTCTCAGCTGTGCAGATGCGATTCTCTCATTCAGAGCTACATGGCATGACTTTGTATCATTAAATGGATACAGGTCAGCAATACACCGAGATTCCTCTTGGTGTGACCCAACGGAGAGGCCCAACTGCCCTGTCATAGAACAGTACAGCACAAGAACAGGCCCTTCAGCCCACAATCTCTGTGCCGAGCATGATGCCAAATTGAACTAATCCCTTCTGCCTGCAAGTGATTCCTATCCCTCCATTCCCTGCAGATTCATGTGCTTATCTAATAACCTCTTGAACGCCACTATCGTATCCGCTGCCACCACCACCCCTGGCAGCACATTCCAGGCACCCACCACTCTCTGTGCAAAAAAAACTTGCCCCGCACATCTCCTTTGAACTTACCCCCTCTCACCTTAAATGCATGTCCTCTAGTATTTGACATTTCTACCCAGGGGAAAAGATTCTGACTGTCTACCCTGTCTGTGCCTCTCATAATTTTATAAACTTCTATCAGATCTTTCCATTGTCGTCCAAATCAACTGTAAATGTTTTAGTCCTCTCCCAATTGTTGATCTTAAACAATGCCTAGATGGTTCATGGAATCGTGTAGTAGAACTGCTGCCTTGCAACGCCAGAGACCCAGGTTTAATGCTGACCTCCGGTGCTGTCTGCAAGTTTGCACATTCTCTCTGTGACCGCGTGGGTTTTCCCTGGGTGCTCTGGTTTCCTCCCACATTCCCAGAAGTGTTGATTGGTAATTAGCTGCTATATATTGCCTCTAGTGCGGAGGTGAGTGGTAGAATCTGGGGGAAGTGGTTGGAAGATGTGGGGAGCATGAGATACGACTTGTGTAAATGGGTGCTTGGTGGTCAGCATGGACTTGGTGGGCTGAAGGGCCTGTTTCCATGCTGTATGAGAAGGAGGTCACTGAGCCCCAATTCATCCCACTCCTGGCTCCTTCCCCAAGGCTCTGCAAGCTTCTAGTCTTCATGAATATGTATTTCCCCTTTGAAAGTGCCGCTTGAATCTGCTTTCAGTAGCACATTCCAGATCACAACAACTTGCTGCATAAAAGATTCTTCTCACCTCCCCTTTGTTACTCTTCCCAATTATCTTAAATCTGTTCCCTTCGGTTATCCAACTGCTTGCCAGCAGAAACGGTTTCCTTTTCTCTGTTCTGTCAAGAAGTCTCATAATTTTGAACATTTCCATGTAATCTTCTCTGCCCAGGAGCAATCCCTGCTTTTTACACAAAACGGAAAGTGCGGAAAATATTCAGCAGAGCCAGTAGCAGGGATGGAGTGAGAAATGGGGTATGATTCGGATGGATGAACTTTCACCGGAACTTAAAATGCAGGGTAAAGGAGGAAGAGAGGAAAGGAAGATCTGGGTGAAGGTGGAGATTGGGAGAGATTAAGTAACAAAGGGTTCTTGCAACTAGTGAAAGTGGATAGACAGGTCTATGAGAGGTGTCACTGGGAGAACTTGAATAAATGTTTGAAATTACCAGCGGAAGAGAGAAGGGAGATATGAATGTTGGAAATGTGAGATACAAATGCTGGAATCACTGATTATCTGAAATTGTCCTGCTCAAGTGTTGAGTCCGGAAAGCTGGAGACCTGGGTTCAATCCTAACCTTCGGTGCTGTCTGTGTGGAGTTTGCACATTCTTCCTGTGACTGGTTGGGTTTCCCCAGGGTTCTCCGGTTTCCACCCTCATCCCAAAGAAGTGGTTTAAGAAGTGGCCACTGTCAATTGCCTCTCATGTCAGTGCATGATAGAATCTGGAGGAAGTTGATAAGAAAGTGGTGAGAATAAGAAAAAATTAATGGAGGATTAGTATAAATGGATGGTTGATAATCGGTGTGGACCAGGTTGTCTGTGTCCATTGTTTATCTCTCTGTGGATCTATGATACTATGCCATCTCCCTGGTTCAAAAGGCGCTCTTTCCTGGCTGCTGTAGGGAGGTGCTTGGAGGTGTACCAGTGCCCTCTATAAATACCTGCACCTGTGGGAGCCCTTTCCTGGGGTGAGTGGCAAAATCTCATTGACCAAAACCTGAAGGCTTTACCAGTGGACTTCTCCAGTGTGACAGTGAAGGGCAAAATGGAGACACCAGAGACTGCTGATAGAGAATCTGGAGCAACACACAAACTGCTGGAGGGACTCAGTGGGTCAGGCAGCATCTGTGGAGGGAAATGGGCAGTCGACGTTTCGGGTCAAGACCCTTCACCTGGACTCAGATATGGATTCATATGGACAAGGTGAAGGGTCTTGACCTGAAATGTCGACTCTCCGTTTCCCTCCTCGGGTGCTGCCTGATCCTTTGAGTTCCTCCCGCACTTGGTGTGTTGCGAGGAGCAAAGTGGTTCATGTGACACACCAGTGGGTCCTGTAAAGGTCCAGAGGCAAGGTTTCTGAGAGCAAGGGTGATCCTGACTTTGAGAGCATTGCAGGAACTTGTGCTTGGTTGCTATACAAACCTCAAGTAACAACTGGCATTGACTCACTTGGAAACAATTTGTTAATGTCATATCAACTCAACCTTTATTTGTACCTTGCCGGATCTTTGAGACTCTCAGAATATCTTGGCCTTAATCTTCTCTCGCACATTTAGTCCATCCCCATATCCTTCAGTCTTACTAATGTTTACTTTCAACTTCTCTGTATAAACAGAAACTTCCTGTAATTTGTTTTTTTTAAGCACACTCTGAGCTTCTGCCCAGATGCATCATCAAATAAATTGTTAAAAAGGAGACAAGAGAGTGCAGATGCAGGAATCTGGAGCAACACACAAAGTGCTGGAGGAACTCAGAGGGTCAGGCAGCATCTGTGGAGGGAACTATACATTCAATGTTTTAGATTCAGACCCTTCATCTGAACTGAAAGATAGAGGGGAGATCGTAAAGAGGTGACGTGAAGGAGTGGAGCAAGTGATGGGTGGATCCAGGTGAGGAGGGGCAAGAGGCAGATGGAGGAGGGGAGGGTGGGAATAGCGACAGAGGCCGGGAGATGAGAGGTGGAGGTGACAAATGGTTGAAGTTGATGGAATTTGATAGGAGAGGGAGATGGAGCATGGAACCAAGTGAGGGAGGGAGGTGGGGAGGGCAGGTGGGAACAGTGAGGGGAGGGGCAGGTTACCTGAACTTGGAGAATTCAAAGGAGCCTGAAGACCCACACTCAACGATTCAGAAACAGCTTCTTCCCCTCCGCCATCAGATTTCTGAATGGTCCATGAACCCATAAATACTGCCTCATTATTCCTTTTTTTTGCACTATTTATTTATTTTTGTAATTTATAGATATTTGTCTTTGCACTGTACTGCTGCTGCAAAAACAACAAATTTCACGTCATACGTCAGTGATAATAAATCTGATTTCTGATTCCTGCTGTCAGATTCTTGGAATAATGTCATGGAATCTTTATATCCATCATGACCTTTGGAATAGACAGACTGGATTTCAACACAGTGATCACTGGTCACTCTCTGCCCGATGTCTTGTTTTTGAAGCTGTTGACACTTTTGAGTAGATTTAGAAGATCCTGTGGGACTCATTTATAGAAGAACAGAGTTGTTTTCCAAAATTGGTGTCAATATTAATTACTCTTCCAACACCAATGAAAGAGATTGACTGGATGGTTGTTTCATTGCTGTCTGTGCACAGACTGGCTGCTGAAATTCCCTCCCCACAATATCAAAAGTAATTCACTGACTGTGGAGAACTGTGACAGTTGCTGAGGTTGCAAATATATAAATTGAAAGATCCTCCTTTCTTTCTTTCTTGCTAAGCATTTGCAGCTTTTTCAGTATCAAAAAATTAGCCAGGGAAAATGAGTTGACTGACCACTGCCAGTTTATACTCTTTAATTTAGTTGAGTTGGCAGTAGGAATCTTGAAGCAATCAGCATTGGGAAGTCGCTTTGTATATGAATTATAATCACAGGGCATAGAGTTGTGCTTAACAGTCAAGGTTCAAATACCTCAAACAAAGTTACAATTGTAAACCCCAGGTGAGTGAATCTCATTTGAGATCAGTGATGCTTGACAATATTAATTAACCAATCCTGGAGGAGTTTGCTCACAATCCCACGGTTCGGAAGGAGAACCTGCCTTTCTGTCCTGGGCCACACGAAGCCTCCTCTTTTGTGTGAGGCCAAGGAATTTGAGCAATAACTGGCATGTTGTAGACGGGAGATGCTGACAAACATGAGGCTTGGAATAGCTTTGGAACACAATGTTTTGTTCTTATTAATAATTGGCAAAAAAAATCACAGGAATTCCCAGATACTTAACTCTAGTGGCTTCTTCCCTGATGTAGAACATTCGTCAAGAGTGGGTCATTTATTATTCTCTGTGTTTTAGTTACAAAAGAGCTGTCCCTACACAGCTGGAGACCTCCCAGTTTGACAAAGAGCTTGGCAATGGATAAGCACAGGAACTTGGGCGGGGGGGAGGCGGGGTGGGGGGAGGCCTGCCTCTGGTTTTATAAGGAAGGTTCTGTCGAAGGAGGTCATCTCCACTTCTGAATGATTGAAGAGGAAGAGAATGAACAGCGGGTGGATGAAAGTGAAGAAGCCGTTTATAACATCCCTGCTGCGGCTTCGTAATGCAGATGGTAATTGGTTGTCTTGGCCAGTTAGACCTAGCCCACTGGGAGCTCAGATCAACTCCGTGATGTTTCACTGATTGGTAGGTCCATCTCAGTTAATTCCTCATTTTACGTCCTTTTTCCTTGTGATACGTCCTCAGTTCACCATCCACAGGTCCCATTGATGTTGCTTAACCAAGTGCTACCTACTAAGGCTGCAGAATATCCCAGGATAGACTGGTTCATTGAGTTATCTCGTGTCCCTAATTGTTGGGTATCAACTTTGGCTTCACTTACATTGACAGAGCTGAGATCAGCAATTCACCAATGTTTGCATTACCCAAGTGCCAGACTGTGACCATCTCCACAAGAGAGAGTCTAACCACCTACACCTGTGATTGCATTGCCAAGCCCCCCAACATCAATATCCTGGTGGCCTTCATTGACCAGAACCTGAACTAGATCAGTCAGATAAATACTGTGGCTACAAGAGCAGGTCAGAGGCTGGGTATTCTATGGCTCACCTCTTGACACTGCAAGCATTTTTGCCATCTATGAGGTATGTCAGGAATGTGATGGAATATTCTCCACTTACTGGGAAGAGTGCCACATTCCTCAAGGTCAACAACACCCAGGACAAACCAACTGATGTGATTGGTTCCCCGTTCGGCACTATGAACATTATTCCCTGCACCACCAGTGCACAGTGGCTGCAGTGTCTACAACATGCACTGAACTTACTCTCCCAGGCAGGTTCCCCATCAAGGCTCACATCATCATCATCTTCCCCATGTTCATTCCCTCTTCCATTAGCGTAGGTTGGCTATGGTGGGTTCCATCTACAAATTGCACCGCAGTTACTTGCCCAGACTGTCCCCAAGGCACCTCCCAAATCACGATCTCTACCACTGAGACGGGCAAGGGAACACCACCACCTGCAGGTTCCCCTCAATGTTGGGAATATATCACCAATCCTTCATTGTTCCTGGGTCTAAACCCTGGAACTTATTATCCCACAGCATCGTGGGAGAACTTTCATTGGAAGGACTGCAACTGTTCAAGAAGGCAACTCGTCTCCATAGAGTCGTAGAGTAATACAACACGGAAAGAGACCCTCTGGCCCAATTCCTTCATGTCGACCAAGGTACCCACCGAAGCTAGTCCCACATGCCCACGTTTGGCCCATATCACTCTAAATCTTTCCTATCCATATACTTATCCAACTACCTTTTAAATGTCATTATTGTACCTGCCTCTGCTTTCTCTGGCAGCTTGTTCCATGTACCCACCACCCTCTGAGTGAAGAAGTTGCCCCTCGGGTCCCTTTTAAATCTTCCTCCACACCACTTTCTCAAGGGCAGATAGAATGGATAGTAAATGCCACTCTTCCCCACATCTCTGAAGATGAATAAATAAAACAAAACATGCAGTAACTGCACATCCAAATCTACAGTAAAGTGGTGTGGAGATCCCTGAAGGGAAGTGATGAGTGCCGTGGAAAAAAAGTTTGACCTGTGGTCGTTCCCATTCCTATTCAGTGAAAGCAGGCCAATCTATGTCCAAAATGGAGGAAATCTTTTTCTGCCAGATTCTGCATCTCCTTCAAACCAATGGACAGTCCTTCACTGCTCACTCTCCTGCATTTACCCAGAGTTGAGCCCTCTGATTCAAGCTGGGAGATGTCAGGGCCAATTAATACAAGACTAATAAATCAGCCATCATTAGTGAATCTTATACAGCAGGGACCAACCCCCATGAGTTACTTGTCTGAGGCTTCCTGTGATTTTAGTTGGTTATTAGTGATAAAAGGCAAGTTGCTTTATTCCAAAGCTGTAGATTCTGGTAAGGTTCATAGCAAGCTCTGAGTCAAGAGGTCATGAGTTCAAGACCCACTCTGGACTTTGAACGCATAACCAGATTGGGCCTCAACCCCATGACCTGTGCTAAGATTTTAGTGTAACATTGATAAAGTATTGCATTACTTTTTGGGTGAGATGCCAAACTAAAATTTGTTCATTACAGATCTAAAACACATGCCAGGGCACTTTTCCAAAGTTCAGCCAAGAGTTTTCCTTGGGTCAGGATTTATTCCTCCAGCCTCAGATATGAATATGATTAAACAGCCATTCTCCTTGTTACTGTCACTGGGATCTTTCTGTACACATTGGCTGCCACGCTTGGCTAAGAAATGACAGTGACTATTCATCAAAAAGAGTTTCAACTAGTTTTGAAGCTTCTGTGAAGGTTAAAGCAAGTCTCATCAATGTGAGTTGCTTCCTAACAGTGACAGCAGGTTCTCCATCACAACATCCATAAGGAATTGTGTCTATTTGATTAAGAGTCTTAAAATGAAATATAGTTGGAATCAGGAAATTACACGGGACAGAACGATGTTATTTAGCCCATTGTGTCTGAGGCAGCTGTTTGAAAGACCAATCCAATTAGCCCCACTACTTCCCATTTCCCAATAGCCCTGAATGTTTTATCCTTCTCCAGTACACAGCCAATTCTGTTATACCTGATGAAACTGTTGTACTGGCATTCATGATAACTCTTCAACTCCAAAGGTCAGGTCAACCATGATCTCAATGAACATCATAGCAAGCTTGTGGGTCCATGTGGGTACACTTTTTTTTAATGTTCATAAGTTCTTTGCTGTTAAACTTGTTGGAGATTATAGACGTTGCTCTGCATACACTGTCATAGAGCTATACAGTATGGAAACAGGCCCTTCAGCCCAACTCATCAGTGCCGACCAAGTTGCCTCCTTGGGCCAGTCCCATTTGCCCACATTTGGCCCACATCCCTCTAAGCCTTTTCTATCCATGTACCTGTCCAAGGGCCTTTTGAATGTCGTAATTGTACCCACCTCTACCACTTCCTCTGGCAGCTCATTCCATACACCCACCACCCTCTGTGTGGAAAAAGTTGCCCCTCAGGTCTCTTTTAAATCTGTCCCCTCTCACAAACCTGCACCCCCTTGTTTTGAACTCCCTCTGCCCCGGGGAAAGACTTTGGCTGTTCACCTTATCTTCACCCCTCATGATTTTATCAACCTCTATAAGGTCACTCCTCAGCCTCCTACGTTTCAGGGAAAAAAGGACCCAGCCTATCCAGCCTCTCCTTATAACCCAAGCCCTCTAGTCCCAGCCACATCCTTGTAGCACCCTCTCTGGTTTAATGACATCCTTCCTATGGCAGAGTGACCAGAACTGTACCACACAAGTACTCCAAATGTGGCCTTACCAACGTATTGTACAGCTATAACATGACGTCCCAACTGCTGTACTCAATATTCTGACTGACAACATTGGCTACCCTCCAGTATGTTCAACAAGAGGTTACGGAGACATGTTGTGTTAAGTAGCTGAATAGTATGATCAAGTACGATGGAACTGGCCTTCTACTGGAGGAGGGTGACATATGCAGGGCTACAGGAAGAGGGTGGAGTGTTGGAGCTAATTGGATTACTTTTCTCAAACAGCTGTCACAAGCACAATGGGCTGAATGACCTCCCTCTGTGCCATTTGATTTCCTGATTCTAATAGCTGCAGGGTTGTGCAGGCTCAGTCATGGAGTTCATTCTAAGCAGGGACTGACAGAGACAAAAGAGACCGCAGGTGTGGAACCTGGTGCAACAATCACCCTTCTCTCTAAGCTGGCCATCTCGCCTCTCCACTCAGTCCTCATGTAGGGTTTCGACCCGAAGCTTTGACAATTTCTTCCCTCCCACAGATGCTGCTCGACCTGCTGAGTTCTTCCAGGGACTGATAGATGTCTTGATAATAGGGGAATGAAGAGTTATGGGGACAGGGCAGGACGAGAGAGCTGAGGAAGATCTGTCAGGATCTCGGTGAATTGCAGACCAAACTTGGAACCTCAGGTGGCCTACTCCTGCTCCTAATTCTTATGTAACTATACTTCGTTTTAAGACTCTTAATCAGATAGATACAATTCCTTATGGATGTTGTGATGGAGAACCTGTTGTCATTGTTAGGAAGGAACTTGCATTGATGTGACTCTTTTTAACTTTACAGGAGCTTCAAGAATAGTTGAAACTCCTTTTGATGAATAGTCACTGTCATTTCTTAACCAACTGCGGCAGCCAGTTTGTGTACAGCAAGATCCCAGAGGCAGTAACAAGGAGGATAACTGCCCAATCAGAATTAGCATTGAAGCCTGAGGAATAAATCTTGACCTGGGTGAATCCCTTTGCTCAACTTTCTCACTTGTTCCCCACTACCTTTCATTCCCATTTTGACAGGATATCTGTCTGTATCAGGCTTGAATGTAATCAATGATTCCCCTCTGCATCTCTCAGGGGTAGAGAATTGCAAAGATTCACAATCCAATGAGATAAGAAATTCCTCCTCATCTCTGTCTAAAATGAGTGACCCCTTATCCTGAAACTCTGCCCCCTAGTTCTATATTTACCTATGAGAGAAAATATATTCCAAGCATCAACCCAATCAAGCCCTCCTTAGATTCCTTTATGCGTGAATAAGATCTCCTCTTGTTCTTATGGACTCCGAGTACTTGCCCAACCTGATCAATCTCTCTTCATACGTCAACCTCTTCATTCCAGGAATCGACCCAGTGAACCTTCTCTGAACTGCGTCCTATGCAAGTCTATCACTTCTTAAATAAGGAGACAAAAATTGTCTGCCATACCCCCACTTTTGGAAGGTAAGACTTCCCTACTTTTATACTCCATTCCCTTTCGCAATAAAGGCCAAAATTCTCCTTGTCGTTCTAATACCTGCTGTACTTGCATGCTAACCTTTTACACATTATGTATGGGAACACCCAGATACTTCTGTACTCTGGCCTTCAAACAATATTCTTCCTGCCAAATTGGATAACCTCACACTTCCCCACATTATACTCCATCTGCCAAATTTTTGCCCACTTGCTAAATCCTTTGATATCCCATTGTTGCCTTTGTGTCCTCCTCACAACTTGAATAGGCGAGAGGGAATTTCTCCTTCAAAGGCTCTCCCTGCATTTACAGCACAGGAAAGGACCAATGGCATGGCTTGTCTATAGAGGTGGCTCTGCTCCACACAAACCTTCTGGTACTTTACCGAATCACACTAACATATCCTTTTTATTTTTTCTCCAAAACATTTATCTAACTTCCCTTTAAATGCATGTTTACTATTCATCTCAACCACTGCTTGCACATTCCAACCACTTGGGGAAAAGAAAGTTGGATGGAATCCCTTATTTGAATTAGTGATAATGTTATACGTAATTACTGTAACGTAGAAGAAAGCAAAAATAGCTCCCATGGGAGTGATTCCATCAGACCATACCCCTTCTCTTTATTTTCCTGCACCAGTGCATCTTATTCTCTCTCACATGCCCATTAACTCCCCTTTCAATCTTTTGCCACTTGGAGAATCATAAAGTAACACAGCACGGAAACAGGCCCTTCGGCCCAACTCATCCATACCGACCGTAGTGCCCACCAAGCTAGTCCCGTTTGTCCGTGTTTGGCCCGTATCCCTTTAAACCCTTCCTATCCTTGTACTTATCGAAACATCTTTTAAATGTTGTTATTGTACCTGCCTCAACCACTTCCCCTGGCAGCTCATTCCACATATGCACCACTCTCCGGGTGAAGAAATTGCCCCTCAGGTCCCTTTTAAATCTTTCACCTCTCACCTTAAACCTATGCCCCCAGTTCTTAGTTCCTCTTGACCTCACAATCTACCTTGTTATGACCTTGCACCTTATTGTCCACCTCCACTGCACTTTCTCTGTAGCCGTAACGTTTTACTCTGCATTCTGTTATTGTTTTTACCTTGTACTACCTCAATGCACTGTGTAATGGATTGATCTGTACAAACGGTATGCAAGGTAAGTTTTTCACTGTACCTCAGTACAAGTGACAATAATATACCAATATCAATACCTTCCTTGAGAAAAAGTCCATGTGCATTCACCCTGTCTGTACCCCTCATGATAGTACACACCTCTATAAGGTCAACTTTCAATCTCCTGCACTCCGATAAATAAAGTCCTAGCCTGCTCAACCTCTCCCTATAACTCAGGCCCTCAATTCCTGGCAGCATCCTCAAAAATCTTCTCTGCATCCTTTCTAGTTTAATGATGTCCTTACTAAAACAGGGCAAATTAAATTGTGCACAATATTCCAAGTGCAGTCTCACCAAAGTCTTGTACAACTGACTTACACGTGTATTTTGTGGCAACTAACTGACCTACTGGCATGGTGGGACGCTGGAGGATACGAATGCCCAAGAGAAACCCACATGTACACGGAGAATGTGCAGGCTCCACACTGACAGTACCCTAGGTCAGGATTGAACCTGGGTTTCCAGACCTGTGAGGAAGCAGCACTAACTGCTGCCCCACCATGTCACACTGTGGCTCTTAGTTCAGTGAATGAACATTTTCTTCAGGTCAACCCTGTTAAATGCTCAGAATTTTGAAGACCTCTGTCTGATCATCTCCCAATCTCCATTTTCCAGGGAAGAAACTAATTCTGCATTCTGCTATTTATTTTTCCTTTTATACTATCTCGATGTATGGAATGATCTTGCCAACAGAAGCTTTTCACTGTTTCTTGGTACCTGTGGCAATGATAATCCAATTACCAATTACCAAGAACATTAGACTTTCAAACCTTCAATAGAATGATTTTTTTGTTTAGTTCTTTAACACCAGTATATTATTCTTTACGTTTAAGGTAGTAGCAAGTGAGAACTAAGTTTCTATATATTAAAGATAACTTTTCTTACAGTCCTTCTTTAGAAATTAACCTTACCTTGGTTTCTTTAATGGACTTACCTGCTCTATTACTATTTTTTAGGATTTGTGTATCTGAACTGCCAGGTTCTTCCATGTTAATGTCACGTTTTCCAAAGGCTCAAGCTCTCTTTATTCTATGTCGAACTTGGTAATTGGAAAGCAGAGAAACTGCAGTTGCTGGAAATCAGAAATAAAACAGAAAGTGCTAGAAATACTCAGCAGGTCAAGCAGCATCTGTGAAGAGAGGAACAGAGTTAATGGTACAGGTCAATGACCCTGCATCACAAGAAGGAGAAGTTAGAAGACACACAGGTGTTACATTGCAGGGAAGGTATTGGTTTATTATTGTCACTTGTACCGAGGTACAGTGAAAAGCGTGTCTTACAAACCGATCGTACAGGTCAGTTCATTACACAGCACAGTTACATTGAGTTAGTACAAAGTGCATTGATGTAGTACAGGTAAAAACAGTAACAGTACAAAGTGTCAGAGCTACAGAGAAAGTGCAGTGCAATAAAGTGCAAGATCACAACAAGGTAGATCGTGAGGTCAGAGTCCATCTCATCGTATAGGGGAACCGTTCAATAGTCTTATCACCGTGGGGTAGAAGCTGTCCTTGAGCCTGGTGGGACGTGCCCTCAGTCTCCTGTATCTTCTACCCGATGGAAGAGGAGAGAAGAGAGGATGACCCGGGTGGGTGGGGGCTTTGATTATGCCAGCTGCTACACCAAGGCAGCGAGAGGTAAAGACAGGGTTTGTGGGAATAAAGAGAATGTCTGTGATAGGATGGAGACCGAGGGAGACTTAATGAGAGAAGTGGTGGTACTGGCTGAGAGACGGTGGGAAAGTTGTTTGTTGCAACTGGACAGAGAGAAAGAGATAAAAAGCAATGGAGACACAGAGACGGCAGACGCTGGAACCTGAAGCAACAAACAATCTGCTGGAGGAACTCAGTGGGCCAAGCAGCATCTGTGGGGGGAAAGGAATCCTCGATGTTTCAGGTTGAAACCCTGCATCAGGAAAAGCATTGCTGGTGTTATGAGAACTCACGAGATAATAACATTGGGCAGAGTCAACATGATTTATGAAAGGGAAGTAATGTTCAAAGTCGAGTTTATTATCATATGTACAAGTCCATATGTGCACAGGTGCAATGGAAAAACTTATCTGCAGCAGCATCACAGGCACATAGATTCAGATACACAACACGCACAAAAATATAATTTTAATTTATACAAGAAAGAACATGATTAGAACAAAAAGAACAAAGTCCATTGTAGTGCAAAGCGGTCATAGGGTTGCTATACTGAAGCAATGATTAGGGTTGTGCACATTGGTTCAATAACCAAAGGGTTGAAGGGCAATAGCAAATCGGTTGGAATTTTTGAGGCTGTAACAAGTAACATACAAAAAAATTATTAAACAAAGTTAGAACGTTGGTACGAGGTGTGGACTGAGAACTGGTTAATGGACAAAAAATGGGCATTAGGAATAAATGGCTTATTTTCCAGTTGGGAGACTGCCACTGCAATTGTCTTTATCAATGATTTAGATGAGGTGATCATGTATAGTATATCCAGGTTTGCTGATGATACAAAGCTGGTGTTAATGTGGGCTATGAGGAGGATGCAGAGAGGCTTCAAGGGAATATTGATAGGTCAAGTGAATGGGCAAGAAGATGTTGGATGAAACATAATGTGACGAACTCTGCCATCATTTTGGTAGAAAAACTACAAAGGCAGAGTAAAGGCAGAGACATTGAAAGGTCTTGGTATCTTGACCTGAGTGTGCACAGATCATTGAAAGTTAACATGCAGGTACAGCAATATGTTCAGAGTGCGGAGCAAGGCAAATTGTATGTTGGTCTTTATTGCTAGAAGATTTGTGCACAAGAGAAGACATGAATTGCTGCAATTATATACAGCCCTGGTAAAACTACATCTGGATTACTGTGTACAATCTGGTTTCATGAGCTGAGGAAGGATATAGTTGTGATGGAGGGAATGCAGTCATGATTCACCAGATTGATTATCGTATGGTGGTTTTGTTGGAAGAAGAGAGATTGAGCAGACTGAGCCTGGACTCTCTGAAATTTAGAAGATGAGGCATTGTCTCCTTGAGGTGCAAATGACATATAGAGTTGATGTCTTCTCAGTGGGGTGTTTAGAAGCAGGGGTCACAGAGTAAATAGCCTGTATTGAGATAAGACAAAACTGTCTTCACCCAGAGGGTGGTGAATCTTTGGAATTCTCTTCCAAAGTGGGGTGTGGAAGCTCATTGCTGAGTATATTTGACTTAGATAGATTTTTAGATACGAAGAGGATCAAGGGGTAGGGATTTGGTGCAAGAAAGTAGTGCTGGAGTAGAAGGTCAGCTGTGATCTTATTGAATGGTAGAACAGGCAGAAGGGGCTGAATGGCCTACTCCTGCTTTTGTTTCTCTTGTTCTTATTAAACTTTGCGGGCAAGGCCAGAATTTATTGCCCATCCTTCATTTCAGAAGAGTAACTAAGAGTCAACATTGTTGGTGTGTGTCTGGGATCATATACAGGCCTGAATGGGAAAGGTGATAGGTGGGCATCAGTGAACCAGAGGGGCTTTTTGCAACAGAACATCAGTTCCATGGTCACCTTTAGTGATACTAACCTTTCCTTCCAAATATTTTTCAACACTTGAATTTAAATTCGGCATGATGCAATTGGAGCTCATGTCTCTGGATCAATAGTCCAAGTCCCTAGATACTTCAACCAGTAATTCAACCTCTACACTAACATCCGCAATCCACACTTTTATTAATATCTTCCCATCTCTTGTTGCAAACTGCATCCATATAAACTCTTCATCTGTCGCATCCCCAATTTGTTGTCATTCACAAAGGTCAAAATCGTGCATCCAATTCCCAAGTTCAAACCATTAATGTATATTGTGACCTCTTCACCAAGTCCCTGTAGAACACCACTTCCAGTCTTTTGCTAATCTCTGTCGCTGCCTTTGACCCATTACTTATGTGTTCTGCCTTGTAGCCAGCTTGCTATCTGTACTGACTTCGCATTTTCTGAACTTGGGCACCGGTCTCTTACTTAAAGTGGGAATTTTATGTTAACGATTGCAACTGTGGGAGACATACCTTGTGAAACACTTCTGGGAAATTTTGAATTAATGTTTCATCAGAAATGACCACAGTCTATTTCACCTGAAATAGGTGTGGAAGACTTCCTACTGGCTACTTATAAATAACCCCCTTCAACAAACACATTCTGCTTCACTAATTCTACAATAGCAATAGATCAGAAATAGCCTCTAGCTGACCTTTTCACAGTGGCTAAAACACAAGAAGTAGAAGGAGTAGACTGTACTTAACTGCTACTTCATTATAGTTGTTCATGGGATATGGGTAGTTAAAGATTATTTAAGACCATGAGCAATATAGACAGAAACTTTTTTCCCATTGGTGAAGAACTCAAACTAGGGACATAGAATGAAGGTGATTGGATAAAAGTGACATGAGGAAAAACTTTTTTATGTAGTGAGTGTTTGGAATCTGGAATACTCTGCCGGGGGAGTTGTGAAGGCAGTTTCAATGTAGCGTTCAAATGAGAGCTGGGTAAGTATCTAACTGGAAAGAACTTGTAAGGTTATGGTGAGAAGGTGAGAGAGTGGGACTAGCTAGATTGCTTTTATATGGAGCTGGTATGGGCTTGATGGGCCCAATGGCCTCCTGCTGTGCTATAACCGTTCTCTGATTCTATGCATGATTTCCATGGCTCACAATGTCCTGAGCACGTGGTTGTGAGAGTTCTATCTCCATAGTTCATGGAGAGAAGGCAGTCCTGTGATTTTTTAAAAAAAGGAAGTAACTTGCATTTATGTAGCACCGGTCATAACATCAGCACATTCCATGGCACCTCAGTGTCATGAAGCACTTTCAGAGTGCATTTGCTGCTGTAACACTGCAGCCATTTTATTCATAGGTTGATCCCACCGGCAGCAATGACGGAACAAAACTTTTGGCAATGTTGTTTGTTGAGATCCGTTTCCCTATCATGGCATTTCGACAGTGCTCTTCAAAGTCGAGTTTATTGTCTTATGCACAAGTCCATGTGTGCACAGGTGCAATGAAAAACTTATTTGCAGCAGCATCACAGGCACATAACAACAGATAAGCAGCATTCCCAAGAAAAGCATAAATATGAATTGTACACAATTTTTACAAGAAGGAACACAATTAGAACTAAAAGAAAACAAAAGTCCATTTTAGTGCAAAGTGATCAAAGTGGTCATGGTATTACTACACTGAGGTAGTGATTAGGGTTGTGCTGGTTGGTTCAGGAACTGAATGGTTGAAGGGAAATTGCTGTTCTTGATCCTGGTGGTGTGGGACTTCAGGCTTCTGTACCTCCTGCCCGATGGTCAAATATTTCATGGGAACTTTACATCCACCAGACTTGAAGAAAGCGTTAGATTGTTCTATGCTCTGAATAGAGTCATAGAGAGATACATCACGGAAACAGGTTCAGAAAGATGAGGGGTGATCTCAGTGATACCTACCAGATACTGGAAGGCCTGGATAGAGAGGACGTGGAGAAGGTGGGAGAATGGGGTTTAAAAAAATAAGCCATGATTGAATGGCAGAGCAGACTCGATGGACCGAATGGTCTAATTCTGCTCCTATATCTTATGGTCCTGCTCTTGAAGACTAAAGAAACTGCAGATGCTGCAAATTTGAAATAAAAATAGAAAATGCTGAAAACACTAAGCAGGTCAGGCAGCATCTGTGGAAAGGAGATTGAAGAGCCCAGTGGGCCCCCTGTCTGTCAGAGTCCAACCCAATCCAGCTCTAGGAACCTGGAAGAAACAACCTTGAAGGCTGCAGTCAAAAAGAGGAGATACTGAGAGATGAGCAGGTCTCCCCTCACCAATGCTGTCTGCTCTACTCTGGCCAAGCTCAGCCTTGCAGAAACCCAGGATCCAGAACTCAGACCCCGTCAAGTGCAGTAGTGACCGCATGCTAGGGGAGAATAGTGATGTGAATTTAGAGCGTATATTTACAATGCAATGAGCTTAAAGACTGCATCCACTAGCATGTCCTGTGCGACGTGTTGTGACCATACAAGGACAATGGCAGCCTGCTATTTCTGCAGGAATGCTGACCACACTTCTGCAACTAATATCAGTGGTTGCAATGGCGGTCCCACGAGTGATAGATGTGGTCAAAAGGCAACGGTAGCTGCTCCTCCCACTTGGGTATTCTGCTGTGGGGAGGTAGATTCACCAGCACTGAAGTCGAGAAGGTGATTGGCAGCTCTCTCCTAGTAACAGGCATGATGTACAGAAACACTCCACTCCAGCTCAGCAGGTCAGGCCGCACCTATGGAGGGAAATGGACGGTTGACATTTTGGGTCGATACCCTTCATCTGGACCTGCTGAGTTAAGTGTCTCAACCCAAAACGTCGACTGTCCGTTTCCCTCCACAGATGCTGCCTGACCTGCTGAGTTCCTCCAGCGCCTTTTGTGTGTTGCTCCGGTTTTCCAGCATCTGCAGTCTCTTGTGACCTCACTCCAGCTCATCCATGCCTCTGCCTTGACTCTTAAAAACAAATGGTTTGTGGTCAAGTTAAATCCCAGTCCCACATGGTTGACTTGTTTCCAATGAGTCTGCCGCCTGGTGGCCTACAAGCTCTTTACAGTTGTGCTGATATCACCCTAATATGATGGAGCCAACATGCCAAAATGGCAAAGGCTTAATAAGTACATTAATTTCCTGAGGGACAATGCCTCGTACTAGTGTGCCCTCCCTTGATGTTGCAGTGAGGTTGTGCCTCAAGCCTCACAGGTGGTCCTAAACACATAATTTTCAGTCCTAGAGACAAGAGTGCTGTCAACTTAGCCAAAATATTAGGCCTATTATAGTTTTTGATAATTATTGCACTTTACCAGAGTCACAAGTGGGCCAGGAGAGGATAAGCCAATCCCTTTTTGCTGATGAGAATTGAAGAGTTGCTTATGAGAATCCACAAGCTTTCATGGACAACTGCATGTCTGCCATCATAAAATTGTCAGGTCTGTTGAATACTGTGTCAGTTCCAGTCACAGTTGGGTTTCCAATGACATTAATGATGGAATACAGTCAATAAAATGACCTTTTATTGAAATTGGAACCCGTTTAAGAGGAAATGATGATGTTCCTCTAATTTAACTGCAAGCACTTGGAAATTTCCCTCAGCGAACCACAAAACTCTTTAACTCCTTCCTCACTTGAATAATTTTATTCAAATCAGAGGTAAAATGGTAAAGGACCCAGAATAGGCCATTCAGCCCCTCAGCCTCTTCCACTACTACACTTGATCAGGCCCAATTAGCATCTTGACACCATCCACCCCACAGTGGGCCCATCACTCTTAGTATCCTTGTTAAGCAAAGATATTATCCATCACAGTTCTGCTCCTTTTATTTGATACCACAACCTCAACAGCTTTTCTTGGAGGAGCATTTTGAAGAAATCACTACCCTTTGAGGAAATGGTTTCTAACCACCAATTATTTCCTTTTTTTTTTGCTGGAATTTACCACTTGAAGAAATAGTTTCTCTCCATCTACTAAATCTGTGACACAAGTGACAGATGGATGGATAGATAGAGATCATAGATAGATAGATATAAGAGAGATAGAGAGATAGATAGAAAGATGAAAAAGATAACAGAGATAGATAGATAGATAGATAGATAGATAGATAGATAGATAGATAGATAGATAGATAGATAGATAGATAGAAATTAAAGCAAGCACAGGAATTGGTCCTTCCTCCCACCACATCTGCACCAGCCACTGTACCAATCTAATCCCATCTGCCTACACATGGACTGTATCCCTGTTTTATGCCTGTCCATGTTTCTGTCTAACTCCCTGCCTGTTCATGCGTCCATCTGATACTCCAAGCAACCTACAGTCCCAACCTCCAGAGAGCTGAAGGAGATTTCACTCGGAGCTCTCATATTCCAACTAACAATGCAGCTACCTGCAGCTCAATGATTATCAATAGTAAACCAGCATCACACGCACTTAGTATTTCACAATTACACACTGATTATAGTGGAACCTCTTGTATGGCTCCAGAGGTAAAGTGTGGAGGAAAACCAAAGCGCTTTGACCTCTCTCCTGGAAAAGCTTGAAACATTGGATAGAATTTAATTAGTGATTTAAAAAAGACTCTGACCAGGAGAATTACAGTAGTTTGTATTTGCCATCCTGAGGAAATCAAGACCTAAACTGTGGTTTTCTTTTAATAATCCAGTCACTTCCATGAAGCAATAATTCAACAAGAAGAGATATGTGGTTATTAATATCTTGGGAGCTGTTCCGTCCCATTAACCAATGTTACGTGTGTATTACTAAATACATCTTTAAGCTTACCTGATCTAGACACCTCAACCCAAGCATTTTTTAATCTTCAAAACAGGCCCTTCAGCCTACTAAATCCATACTAACCATCAAGCACCAATTTACACTGATCCTACACTATTCCTATTTTATTCTCCTGGCATCTCCCACCAACTTCTTGACATGGGTGGCACAGTGGAGCAGATAGCAGAGCTGCTGCCTCATAGCTCCAGCAACCCGAGTCATACAACACAGGAGCAGGCCCTTCGGCCCACCATGTCCATGCCGACTTTTTTGCCCATCTACCCTAATCCCATTTGCCCACATTAGGGCCGTTCCCTTCTGCAATCACTTGTGTTTCCATATCCTTCGATTCCTTGCCGAATTAAGCGTCTGTCTAAATGCCTCCTCAACATACCTGATTCCTGGTCCATCTCCTGGCAGAATTCAATCATTTGCAGGTTCTCCCTGTGACCATGTGGGTTCCCCTGGGTGCTCCAGTTTCCTCCCACATCCCAATGAAGTGCAGGATGGTAGGTTAATTGGCTGCTGTAACTTGTCTCTAGTGTACAGGTGAGTGGTAGAATCTGGGAAGAGTTGTGGAGAGAATAAAATGGGATTAGTACTCAATTAGTATACGTGGGAGCTTGATGATTGGTGTGGATTCAGAAGACTAAAGGGCTTATTTTTATGCTGTATGATCCCAGGACACAACATCTTGACTACAGTCTTATATATGGCTTGAGTAGAAGTGAGGGTCGTCCATTGCAATTTATAAGAGTTCTTTGTGTTATCAAGATCTCTTCCTTGCTATGAGTTGTTGAAGGTCTGAAGAAGTCAAACAGGTAGATACACTGGGACTCCAATGCTAGAGGGTTGTCAGTCTTATCTTAGAGAACACATTCCCGTGTCGAAAGGAAGGCAGATTTGAACAAGAACTCTGGCCACTTTGTCCAATGCTTCCCGTTAGGTACTGCAGGATACCTGCCAGAGGAATCCATCAGAAGCCAAGGCAAGGACTGGTAGTGAGAAGGTCTGAAGATCTGAAGCACAGGTCGCTTCACTTCTAAGCATCAAAATGAAAATAAAAATCCTTGGCTGACCGGCTAAGCTCATTGCAAGTAGTCAGTGGGCAATTGATTACATTAGCTTTTGGAAGAGATTAAATCCTATATGGTTGCCATGGTGATCAACTGTTCCTCTGGTGATTTATTTGATGGAAGCTGGTTAAAGAAAGACTTGCATTTCTCTAGCACCTTTCACAACCACAGAATATCACAAATTTCTTTACAGCCAATTAAATAATTTTCAAACACACTGTTACAATTTAAGGAAAATTGCAGTGAATTTGAGCACAGCAAGCTCCCAACAGATAGCAATATGTGATGAGGATCTGATGATATGTTTTAGTAATTTTAACAGGGGATAATTATGGTCCAACAACTCAGAGAAAACTGGGATACGCTTCTGCAATATAGGGATATGGATCATGTGCAGGCAGATAGGTTTAGTTTAATTTGGCATCATGGTCAACACAGACATTGTGGGCCGAAGGGCCTGTTTCTGTGCTGTACTGTTCCATGTTCTATAGTGCAATGGGAATTTGTGCATCCAACTGAGGAAGCAGAAAGAGCCCCGGTTTAATGTGACATTCATAAGAGCCTAAGAGCCAAAGATCAAAGAGAAGCAGGAGTAGGCCACAGCCCGTCACACCTCCTCTATGATTCAGTAGGATCATGGTTGGTCTTTTACTTCAGTGCCATTGGACATCAGAAATGTCCAATCTTCCAGTCAGCTCATGAGTATCTATCTCCTGGTGCTGATAGAAGCTAATGAGGACATAATATCCTTGCCCGTTATTTTAGTCACCTTCTTTAGTTCCAAGGATGAGGGATTTTGGTCAGACTGGAGAAACTGAGGTGTTCTCCTTCAAGCAAATAGGGTTGGGAGGAGATTTGAAAGAGGTGGACAAGGCCCAACGTGTTTTGAGAAGGAAAACGGTTCCCATTAGTGGATGGTTCAAGGACCAAAGGCACAGCTTTAAAATTTTGGGCGGAAGATATAGAGTAGAAGCAAACTACCAGAGCTGGGCCTGATTGGATTTGGCTGTGTGTTGGATTGGGTAGGGTTAGGTGTACATCCTGCCAAGAATTTGGGGTGGCTCAGGTGAAGGGTCTCAGTTCTTTATTCAGGTCGGTCTGACGGTGGTTGTGCTGGACATTTGGCCAGGAAGCGGACGAGGGACTTGATCCAGGATGGAAGGGATACTTTCAGGTGGGGGATTAATATCCAGACTGGAGGGGTGGGGGCACGTTCCCAGGCATCTACTCACGGGGGGCTGGGCAGGAGGATTCCCTGAGGTTCGCCACACTTTCTCCAGACATGGGTGCGAGTCTAACTGGGGTCAGAGTCCAATGTTCTGTAACTGATTTCAGGTCAGGTTGAGTTGAGATTACCTACGGTGAGGTTAGGTGTCACTTTACATCCAAGCAGATCCCTATTGCAGTGATTTTTGTTTATTAGGAGGCATTAGGATCTGGAACTCGCTGTCTGTGGGGGAGGGGTGGAATGGAGGGTGGGAACAGAATCAATCAGGGCCGTTGAAAGAGAATTAGCTGGGCTCTGGAGAATGTGTAACTCACAGGGCAATGGGTGAAGAATGGGGAAAGATAATGGGTGACAAGAGAGGTTGATGAAGGTAGAGCTGTGGATGTCATCCGTATGGACTTCAGTAAGGCATTTGACAAGGTACCACATAATCAGTTAATCAAGAAAGTTTGGATGCATGGGGTCAGTGGAGAATTGGCTGTGTGGATCCAGAACTGGCTTGCCCGTAGAAGACAGAGGGTGGTGGTTGAAGGGACTTATTCGGGCCTGAGGTCTGTGAGTAGTCGTGTTCCGCAGGGATCTGTGCTGGGACCTCTGCTGTTTGTGATGTACATAAATGACCTGGATGAATATGTTGATGAATGGGTTAGTAAGTTTGCAGACGATACCAAGATTGGTGGAGTTGTGAATAGTGTAGGAGACTGGCGACAGATACAGCGTGATATAGATCAGCTGCAGATGTGGGCAGAGAAATGGCAGATGGAGTTATGTGAGGCGTTATACCTTGGTAGGACTAATGTCAAGAGGCATTAAACTCTTAAGGGCAAGACCCTTAACAGTGTTGAAGAGCAGAGAGACCTTGGGGTGCAAGTCCATGACTCATTGAAAGTAGCTACACAGGTAGACAGGGTGGTTAAGAAGGCTTGTGGAATGCTTGCATTTATTAATTGGGGTATTGAGTACAGGAGTCAAGAAGTTATGATGCATCTCTATAGAACTCTGGTTAGGCTCCATTTAGAGTGTTGCATGCAGTTCTGGTCACCTCACTATAGGAAGGCTTTAGAGACGGTGCAGAGGAGGTTTACTAGGATGCTGCCTGGATTAGAGGGCATGTGCTATCAGGAGAGGCTGGACAAACTTGGGCTCTTTTCTCTGGAGTGGTGGAGGCTGAGGGGTGATCTGTTGGAAGTGTGTAAAATTATGAAGGGCATAGATAGGGTGGACAAGCAATATCTTTTTACCATTATTGAGCGATCCAGTACCAAGGGCATGCATTTAAGAGGAGGTAGGTTCAAAACAGACGTATGTTTTTCACTGAGAGAGTGGTGGATGCCTGGAATGTGTTGCCTGATAGGGTGGTGGAGGCAAATTCATTGGGGGCTTTTAAGAGGGGCTTAGATGGGCACATGAATGAGAGGAAATTAGAGGAATGTGGGCATTCTGTAGGTGGGAGGGAATAGCTATGTCAGCCCAATGTTGTGGGCCGAAGGGCCTGTTCTGTGGTGTACTGTTCTATGTTCTAGAACTGATGGAACTGTACTACTGGGGCCAACTGGCTGTGTTCTTATTATGACTATTCAGTGATTCCATCCTGTGAACTCTTTTGGGAAAAAAAGCAGTGTTTGTCGAACATGACCTGTCCTTTGCAAATCACTAGCTCCCTTTGACCAGCTGAATGACAGTACACAGTTAATGACAAGACCCTTAACAGTGTTGATGTACAGAGGGATCATGGGGTCCAAGTCCATAGCTCCCTGAAAGTGGCTGCACATCTCGATAGGCTGGTAAAGAAGGCGTGTGGCACACTTGCCTTTATTAGTCAAGGCATTGAGTTCAAGATTTGGGAAGTTATACTGCAGCTTTACAAAACACTGGTTGGGCCACATCTGGAGTATTACATTCAGTTCTGGTTGCCCCATTAGACGAAGGATGTGGAGGCTTTGGAGAGGATGCAGAAGAGGGTCACCAGGATGCTGGCTGGATTAGAGGGCATGTGCTATGAGGAGAGGTTGGTCAAACTTGGGTTATTTTCTCTGGAGCATCAGAGGCTGAGGGGAGACCTGATAGAAATTTATAAGATTATGAGAGGCATAGATAGAGTAGACAACTGGAATCTTTTCCACCAGGGTCAAAATGTTTAATACTAGAGGGCATGCATTTAAGGTGAGGGAGGAAAGTTCAAAGGAGATGTGTGGGGCAAGTTTTTTTTACACAGAGAGTGGTGGGTTCCTGGAATGCACTGCCAGAGCTGGTGGTGGAGGCAGATACGATAGAGGCATTTAAGAGGTTCTTAGATAGGCACATGAATGTGCAGAGAGTGGAGGGGTAGGGACATCGTGTAGGCAGAAGGCATTAGTTTAGTTAGGTGTTTAATTGCTAATTTAATTAGTTTGGGTTCAGCATCGTGGGCTGAAGGGCCTGTTCCTGTGCTGTAATGTTTGATGTTCAGTCACTTTGTGCTTAAGGTAATGCTGCTGGAGACTTGAAAGATCATAGTTATAGCAATGAAATGTTCTCACTTACTTCCCTTAAAATCTTGGGATAGAAATCATCAGGACCTGGAGATCTGTCAATCTTGAGATTCCATTATTTTTATTATTGATGTATCTTTGCTTGCATCAGTTTTTGTGAGTCTCTGTTCCTGATTCAATCTTTTTGTTTAGGATGCCTGGAATGTTATTTTCTTCATCTACTGTAAGGTAAGCA
The DNA here is from genome assembly GCF_009764475.1 of Pristis pectinata. Classification (NCBI taxonomy): domain Eukaryota; kingdom Metazoa; phylum Chordata; class Chondrichthyes; order Rhinopristiformes; family Pristidae; genus Pristis; species Pristis pectinata. The sequence goes on along the minus strand of NC_067435.1, from coordinate 2,578,239 downwards.
AAAATTCAATGTCTGTCATGTCCTTATTTTACTTTATAATTGTTTACATTGAGCCTAAATTTCTTCCACCTATCCTATTTTACCTAATTCAAATGTAAAATTATTGATGTGAGTATCTGTTCCTGTTTAGATATTTCATTTTATTTTTGATACATTTCTTCTATTCTTTGTATCTTGCCCAGTTGCTCCGGTTTTCACTTGGTGTTTGCATTTTTTCTTTATGCTGTACATGTTTTCATTTTTTAGAGAAATAGAGTTCTTGCTCCTTAGGGAAATAATCTGATATTTTATCACATTAAATTATTTTTTTGAACATTTTCCAGAAATCTGCTGTTGTTATGAGTATTAATGGATTTGCACAACTTACTGCCTCGATCACAGCCTATTTACGTCAGTTTAACCTGAATCTAGAATCTTAACGCCTGCTTCACATTATTCCCTAACAAAGACGTTACTGAATTTGATTATATTATGATCACTATTGAATCTATGCTCATGAACTGTTAATCTGATAACAAACTTTTTCAGAGTCATGGAGAATCATACAGCATGGAAACAGGCCCTTCGGCCCAACTGATCTATGCTGAATAAGATTCCCACCTAAGCTAATCTCATTTGCCTGCATTTGGCTGTGTCTAAACCTTTCCTATCCATGTATCTGTCAAATATTGTCAATGTACCTGCCTCAACCACTTCCTCTGGCAGCTCGTTCTATATACTGACCACCCTCTGGGTGAAAAAAGTTGCCCCTCAGGTTCCTATTAAATCTCTCCCCTCTCACCTTAAACCTGTGCCCTCTAGTTCTTGATTCCCCAACCCTGGGAAAAAGGCTGTGCACATTCACCCTATCTATGCCCCTCATGATTTTATACACCTCTATAAGATCACCCCTCATCCTCCTACGCTCAAATGAAAAAAGTCCCAACCTACTCAAACTCTCTCAGTAACTCAGTCTTTCAAGTCCCGGCAACATCCTTGTAAGTCTCCTCTGCACTCTTTCCAGCTTAATGGCATCTTTCCAATTGCAGGGTGACCAAAACTGAACACAATATTCCAAATGTGTCCTGACCGATGTCTTGTACAAATGCAACATAACATCTCAACTTCTATACTCAATGCCCTGTCTGATGAAGGCCAATGTGCCAAAAGCCTTCTTCACCACCCTGTCTACCTGTGACGCCACTTTCAGAGAACCATGTACTTGTACTCCTAGGTCCCTCTGTTCTACAACACTCCCCAGGGTCCTACCGTTCACTGTGAAAGTCCTACCCTCATTTGTCTTCCCAAAATGCAACACCTCACACTTATACAAATTAAACTCCACTTGCCATTCCTTGGCCCACTTACCCCGCTGATCAAGATCCCTCTAAATCCATAACCATCTTCACTGTCGCTGACACCATCTATTTTACTGTCATCTGCAAACTCACTTACCATGCCTTGTACAGTACATGCCTTGGAAGCAATACTCTGTTTAATATGACTTGCTCCCTCTTTATTCCAGGAGGTATTGTTACATATCCTCCTCTTGCATCCCAGAGCTTTTTACCGGAGTTATCTGAGTATCCCTATGGAAGTCCTGGTTTCCAAGGCTGGAGGCTGCTCTGGCAGCTCCTGTACTTCTCTGGTGGAATACTCATGGAATCCATGAAAGCAGTGTCAACATCCACTGACCTCCCAGCTCTCAACCTGGGAAACTACACCAAACCTGTGTCTGACTGAACCAGGAACAAGCTCAGTAGCCACTGTCCAATAAACAGGAGAAAGACGAGTATCCTTCAAATTATTTATTTACTAGTTTTAATGTTTTAAATTCATTTTAGTGTGTAAATGTGTTGTTTAATAGTTTCAAATGTAAAAATATAGATTCATTAATGAAAAAACAATTAAATCTATTTTAAAATGAATTAAAATACAAAAATAGTTAAATTTTAAAACGAAGTAATTGCTGATTTTAATGTTTTAAATTGATTTTTAGTGTGTGAATGTGCTTCCAGATGTAAAAGAATACTTCTTTACAGTTGAAATAATAAAAAAACACATTTACAATCTAAAAATTAATTTGAAGCATTGAAAATAACTTAGTTATAACATAATTAATGTTTGTAATCCCATCACACAAAAAATTTCAGTTTTTATACTTGTCAAAGATATTCACAAACATTCAATGACCCCTGTCACACTGATAGATTTAACAGCTGGTGATCCCAGGGTTGCTGCCTCACCAGCTGGTGAAGGCATTATGTGAGAGCAGCAAGCTGCCTGTACTGTGCTACCATGTACATGGTTCCAGAGTCCTTGGGGGTCGTCTCCTTGCGCCAGACTGCACTGGAGCTGCGCTGGAACAGGGGCAGGCGGGCAGTGGTTTCAGGACAATGCAAGATTTGATTTCCTTATTTCATTGCGATGTAAAAGGAGGACATTCGTCTCTTTGAGTCTATACTGGCTCACAGAGCAATCCATTCCCTCACTAATTTTCCTGTAAGCTCTAGTAACCTACTCTCCCCACATTCCCACCAATTCCCCCCGGATTCTACCCACCACCTATTAGCCTATCAACCCGAGTTGTTTCGGACATGGGAGGAAACTGGAGCACCCGGGGGAAACCCACACGGAGAATGTGCAAACTCTTCGCAGACAGCACCGGCGGTTGAGTTTGAACCTGGCTCTCTGGAGCTGTGAGGCAGCAGCTTGTTTGGTGCAGACTTGTGCCGACTATTGCTGGGCGCAGAAAACTCTGCTGAATCCACTCAGGAAACCCTCGCTGCCTTTCTACCAACAGTCAGCCTGCTTGTTCACAACAACATGAAAGTTAAAATTCCCTTTAAAGTCAACCTTCCATATAAAACTGGGGAAAGAAATTAATTCAGTCTTGCTGTTCTCTAATTGCTGAAGGATTGATTTCCTCACCCTGTCAATAGCACATCATGAGGATTACAATCTTTAAGCTAAGAAAGCAATTAAAAAAAAAGTCAGGACTCGTAGGGTCAAAGAAATATCAATGTTCTTTGAGCAGGGAATGACAGATGAGTAAGAAGCAGAGGGATAGTGTAGATTAAATATCCTGTCATGCCTCTGTCAGCGTTTCCACTTGCCCTGGTATCAGTGATAAGATTAGTCTCTTGTCTTCTCTCCCTTCAAACTGCGTCAAGCAGCCGACAGAATTTCGGCAACTAAGCCCAAATTGGTTTATGTTGGCACATAGCGAATTAATCAAGGTAATTAAAATCAATGAGAGTGCTACCTGAATGTTGGAAAATCCTGGATTTAATTGCATGGTGTGTCGACTGTCTCATTTGCTTTGTATGGGGGGGTTTAGGGAGGAAGACGGAAGTGGGGGGGGGGGCAGAATCGTTCTTGATATGTTTATCTCAGTCAATATTGTTGGACCTCTGGGATAAACAACAGCAACACTTGTTCCTTCTACTAAAAACAGTGTTTCTCTCCAGAGGTTGTTGCACAGTTTGCATCTGCCTGCTGAACTGTCTGCTTAAAACTTGATTCTTTGATTTTGATTCCGTCCTTGGATTCACTCCCTTCCTACCTCTGTAAACTCACTTCCTCTGATGTTTGTTTCTTCAGCTTCTCAGTGCTCTTGATTTTGTTCCCTTAGCTCTTCATGTGTCCGGCTCTTGTTGCATTTCAGTTGTTCCTTAAAACCTACCTCCTTGACTAACTTTGGGCTAATGGATCAAAATGCAAATTGATTATTTATTCATAGACACCACAATTTCTGCCTGACCAGTAACACATAAAGCACCTGTTTATTGTACCCTGCTGCTGAAATTTGGTTCCAATACAGTCAAAAGAACTACATTTTGGAAGCAGAGAGTTATGTGCATTTAACACTATTGTAACAACTTTCTAATTGAAAGAGCTTAAGCATCCCTGATTGATTGAATTTATTAGATTGAATGGGAACAATTATCAGTTTTCAATCAATTGATGGATAATCCTTGTAAGATTGATGTGTGATGTAGTACCCTGCCTTAGCTTTCGTGTGACCTGCCCAAAGGATAAAAGAGACATTTGTCTTTAAATTGGACCCAGTTGCGCATGTTTTTGTTGCCATTGTTTATGGATTAGCAACAGGGGAAATTGTCCTGAACATTTTTGGGCACATTTCTCCTCAGTGCATCTGATAACTGGCTGGTGTCAGACACACCTCTCGTGACATTATCTGGTGTGCAGTGGCCACTTCTGCATTTGCTAATGAAGATCAGCTGTTGCAAGTGCAACCTACTACTCATGTTTTCTACTCACAGTAGTGTAAAGAGCAAACCCCACAGCAAGTCAGCAAGGACACACAAATGAAATGGTCTCACTGGGACATCATTACCCCCAGTGTCTGCCAGGTTCATTGTTCTGGGTTCCACTTTTTAGCCACAGGCTTCATTGACAATGATCGTAGCATCTCTGTATTGGGTACTTCAGTGCAAAGGCTGTGATTACCAGACCCTTGATGACCCCACATTTCACAATGGCTTGGAGCAACTCATGCCCAGAGTTGGATCAGACCAATCCTGTATTCTCCCTCCATTCTGCTCGCCGCCATTGCATCCTTCTGTGCTGCTCTACTATGGCTGCCCTGAATTGAATTGGCTTATTATTGTCACATATACCAAGGTACAATGAAACACAGATCAATTCATTACACCGTACATTGAGGTAGTACAAGGAAAAAGAATAACAGAATGCAGAATAAAGTGTCACAGCTGCAGAGAAGGTGCAGTGCAGGCAGACACTAAGGTGCAAGGTCACAATGAGGTAGATTGTGAAGGTCAAGGGTCCATCTTATCGTATTAGGGAACCAGTCAATAGTCTTATAATAGCGGGATAGAAGCTGTCCTAGAGACTGGTGGTACGAGCTTTTAAGCTTTTGTATCTTCTGCCCTATGGGAGGGGGGAGAAAGAGTGTCTGGGGTGGGTGGGGTCTTTGATTATGCTGGCTGCTTTACTGAGGCAGTGAGAAGTGTAGACTGAGTCCATGGAGGGGAGGCTGGTTTCCGTGATGTGCTGAGATGTGTCCACAACTCTCTGCAGGTCCCGGATAGAGCAGTTGCCATACCAAGCCGTGATGCATCCGGATAGGATGCTTTCTATGGTGCATCGATAAAAATTGCTGAGGCCCGTGAGGCCATGAGGGAACATGCCAAATTTCTTTAGCCTCCTGAGGAAGTGGAGGTGCTGGTGAACTTCCTCAACCATGGTGTCTACATGGTTGGACCAGGACAGGCTATTGGTGATGTTCACTCCTACTGGAGAGGCTATGTTAAGGATGGACTGGCTTCTACCAAAAGCCAGTGTGGCAGGGACACAAGAGCTGTCATCCATCACAAAATGTTCATTTCTTTTTTGACATAGGAGGTCATTTAACCCACTGAATCTCTGCTAGCTCTGAGGGAATCCCCATCAGTCCCACTTTCATCAACTCCCCCCAGATTTTACCCCTCACCCAATCACCGGGGGCAATTTACAGTGGCCAATTCACCTTCCAGCCCGCACGGTTTTGGGATGTGGGAGGAAACCACCCAAGAGAGACGTGCTGTGATAGGGAGAAGGAGCAAACTCCACACAGAGAACACCAGAGTCAGGATCGAACCCAGGTCTCTGGAGCTGTGTGGGCACTGCTCAACCTGCTGCACCACTCGGCCACTCTCTGCTTCTCTCTCGCTGTCTCGCTGCCTCTGTCTCTCGCTCTCTCTCTGCCTCTGTCTCTCTCTCTCTGCCTCTGTCTCTCTCTCTCTGCCTCTGTCTCTCACTCTCTCTCTGTCTCTCGCTCTCTCTCTCTCTCTCTCGCTCTCTCTCTCTCTCTGCACCTCCCTCTTGAAGGGTTGTCCACCAATTCCCACTGGTTTTCTGGGTCACTCGACAGGATGCGGGGGCTCGGATGGTGCAGGTTGTATGCATCATGAAAGGGTGAACTCCACGTTCCACACAATTGACAGCAGTGTGGCCAACATGGTAACAGCTAGACCTGGGCTGATATGAGGCAAGTAATACCCATACCACAAAAGGCCAGATCTATTTCAAACAAGAGAGACTCTAACCACCCACCCTCGACATTCAATGGTGTGACCCTCACTGAGACCCCGCCATCAATGTACTGGGGAGGGGGGCATCACCGCTGACCAGAAACTCAACTGGATCAGCTACAGTAACACTGTGGCTACAAGAGCAGGTCAGAGACTGGGAATCCTGCAGTGGGTGACTCACCTCCTGACATCCCAAGGCCTTTACACCATCTGCACGTCACCTCAAGAGTGTAATGGAACATTGTCTATTTACTGGACAAGTGCAGTTCCAACAACTCTCAAGAAGCTCAGCACCACCCAGGACAAAGCAACTCCTTGACCGCCATCACCCATTCACTGTCCGAACCATTCACTCCCTCCACCACTCACGCGCCTGTAGCATCTACAAAAATGCACGGTAGTTGCTCACCTAGACTACTCCAATGGCACCTTCCAAGCCTGTGACCTTCACACCAAGGAAAAGGCAGCAGGTGCACGGGAACACCACCACCTACAGGTTCCTCTACAAGTTGCACGCCATCCTGACTTGGAAATACATCATCATTCCTTCACTGTCACTGCAACTAAATCCTGGAACTCCCTCCCTGTGGGAGCATCTTCTCCAGAAGGACTACAGTGGTTCAAGAAGGTAGCTCAGCAGCACTTTCGCCAAAGCACCTAGGGATGTATCATGAGCAGGAACACCTCAGATCCCAAATATGAATGAAAGAAAACTCAACAAAAAAAACCCCACAAGGTTAAGATCCCAATTACTTGAATGTATGCATGATAATTGAGGAATTGTATCCCCTCTGCCAACATTCACCCCCATTCCCACATATGAAATGGAGATGGATTAAATCTGTCCCCTCTCTATCTGTTGCACACTGCATTTATAACACATACCTAGGGCTAAGATGAGACAGTTTCAGAATAAGGGTGATCCAATGAAGATGGAAAAAAGGAACGGGGGTGAACGTTGGCCAAGGGGATATAATTCCTGTCAATTATCACGCGTACATTCAAGTAATCGGAATCTTAAACCTTGTGATTTTTGTTTTGTCATAAGTTTTCTTTCATTCACATCTGGGATCTGAGGGGTTCCTGCTAATGATACATCCCTAGTTGCTAGTGAATCTCTGGAATTCTCTGCTGCAGAGAGCTGTGGAGGCTAAATCAGTGAATACATTCAAGAGTGAGATGAACAGGTCAATAAAGAAGGCGTATGACATGCTTGCCTTCATTGGTAGGGGTCTTGAGTATAAGAGTAAGGAAGTCATGCTGCAGCTGTATAAAACTTTAGTCAGACTGCACTTGGAGTATTGTGTGCAGTTCTGGTCACCCCATTACAGGAAGGATGTGGAGACTGTGGAGAGGGTACAGAAGAGATGTATCAGGATGCTGCCTGGATTAGAGGGTATAGGCTATAAGGAAGGGTTGGACAAACTTGGGTTGTTCTTCCTGGAGCATTGGAGACTGAGGGAGCCAGAGTCTTTTCCCCAGGGTAGAAATGTCAAACACCAGAGGACATGCTTTTAAGGTTGGGGGGGGGGGGGGGACATTTAAAAGTGACTGAGGGGCAAGTTTTTTACGCAGAGGTGCCTGGAATGGGTTACCAGGGGTAGTAGTGGATACAGGAAGTTTGGTGGGGTTTAAGAGGCTTTTAGATAGACACATGAATACGAAGGGAATGGAGGGATGTGGATGATACACAGGAGGAGGACATTTAGTGTAAATTAGCATCAAGATCGGCACAACATCGTGGGCTGAATGGCCTGTCCAGTGCTGTACTGTTCTATGTTTTATGAACAAATTTTGGATCTAGAAAGGAGTAAAGGGTTCTCAGAAAAGGCAGGGTGGTGGAGCCACGTCCTGTATCAGACCAGCTGTGACCTGATTAAATGGTGGAGCAGCCCCCGTGTGGTTAAATCCTGCTCCTATCTCTCATTGAAGAGCAGAGTGAGCTGGTTATTTCTCTTTAAATCCTGAAACCTTCGCCCCACCAGATATAATTCTCCTTGTTGTCATTTGTCCATGGTTCCTCTCCCATCCTGGTGAGGATGTTCTGATCTCCACAAGCCCACAGGACAGGCTTTCTTGCATTTTTTTGAACTTGCACTTAACAAATCTCGAAAGCAATGCAATTATTTTTGGCAACTTCTGAAAGATTTGCGATTGCACATCCAGCAGCAACCTGTCAAGCCAACAGCATGGGACTTCAGGTGCACTGTGTCCCTCCCGTTCCAATTTACATGAGCTCTGTAATCACTCTTCTGTAATCAAGACCTTGCAGAACATCAGTGTAATAAATTTTACATAATTAACTTCTTCATTCAATTCTCAAGCTGCAATTTAATAGCAAAAAATGAGCTATGAAAAGCAGAGGAAAGCTACCCCCAGGGAGAGTGCGTGTGTGTGTGTGTGTGTGTGTGTGTATATATATATGGGTGGGTGTGCATATGGGTGGGTGTGTCTATGTGTGTATATTTGTATGTGTGTATATGTGTGTGTATATGGGTGTGAGTATGTCTGTGTATATGTGTGTGTATGGGTGTGTGTGTGCGCTCACATATGCGTGCATATTGTACATGTACACAATTGTCCTGGATGTGAGCTGTGTCTCAATTGGCAGGCCAGTCAGCTCTAAGTCTGAGGAGTGTGAGTTCAAGTCCCGTTGCAGGGACCAGGCTGCAGCCTCCCAGTGCCCACCGAGAAGCACCGTGCTGCTGCGGGTCCTGTCCTCTGGATCCTACATTAACCTGACGCTAGGCTGCACTCGCAGTGAGAGGTAGAAGATCCCTTGATATTACCCTGAAGGAGCTGGATCGGGTAGTTGGTTCACTGTGAGGATGAGGAACAATATTCCGCAGGGGTGTTGCCTCACATTGGGAGATTTGCACACTGAAACTCATGGGCCGAAGGCTGGGTCAGTCTAATTTAAAGGACCCGACCGTACCTGGGCTTGTGGTGGGGAGTCCTAGACTTCCTCAACTTCCAGGTATTTGCTTTTGTTAGTGACGGCACTGAGCTTTCTTTTCCCTCCACTGCCACTCCGCAGTTAGGGAAGTCGGCCAAGGAGTGGTAAATGGATTTCAATACAGTTAAGTGTGAGGTGATGCATTTTGGAAAGTCAAACCAGCGTAGGGCCTGTACTATGAATGGTAGGGCACTAAGGAGTGTAATGGAACAGAGGGACCTAGGTGTACTTGCATAGTTCATTGAAAGCGGCATCACAGATAAGGTGGTGATAAAGGTGTTTAGCACACTGGTCTTCATCAGTCAGGGCACTGAGTATTGGAACATTATGTTGTAGTTGTATAAGTCATTGGGGAGGCTGCACTTGGAGCACTGAGGACATTTTTGGTCACCCTGTTGTAGGAAAGAGGTGGTTAAACTGGAAAGAGTGCAGAAAAAATTTACGAGGATGTTGCCAGGACTCGAGGGCCTCAGTGATAGAGAGAGGTTGGCCAGGAAGGGTCTTTATTCCTTGGAACGTAAGAGAATGAGGGGTGACCTTATAGAAGTGTTTAAAATTACGAGAGGCGTAGATAAGGTGGACGGTAACAGTCTTTTCCCCAGGGTAGGGGAGTCCAAAACTAGGGGAGCATAGGTTTAGGGTGAAAGGGGAAAGATTTAAAATGGACCTGAGGGGCAACTTTTTCATGCAGAGAATGGTGAGTGTATGGAACGAGCTGCCAGAGGAAGTGGTTGAGGTAGGTACAATGGTATCATTTAAGCACTTGGATAGGTACATGGAGGGGCAGGGCTTGGAGGGATATGGGCCGAACGCAGGAAATTGGGACTATCTGGGTGGGCACCGTGGTCAGCATGGACTGGTTGAGCCGAAGGGCCTCTATCCATGCTGTATTGCTCTATGACTCTGCCGACATCCTCACCTCCTCCCATCGTCACCTGAAGTACCTCTGCCAGTAACCTCCTCGACCTCTCGCTCCACCAGCATCATTTCTCTAACCAGTCCCTCATCACCGCCCAAGTGACTCCCCACAGGATCCTCAGCTGCAACCCTCTCTCAGCTCCCTTGGTCACTCCATCCACCGTGGCAGCCGGAATCACCATTGCAATTCCACTTCTGATTCCCACACGGACGTGTCTGTCCACGGCTTCCTCTGCTGCCTGGTCACCACCAAACACAAATTAGACGAACAACACCTCACATCCCAACTGGGGCAGTCTCCAACATGACGGCAAGAAAACTGAATTCTCAAACTTCGGGTAACCATCCTCCCTTCCCCATCCCTTTGCATTTTTCTCTCTCCTCCCGATCCGCCGGCCCCCATCACCCTGTCTCTTCCCCCTCTCCTACCCTCCCCCCATCTGCCCATCACCCACACGTTCCTCCCACTGGTTTCCCTCCCCACCTCCCTCCCTTTATTCTCTGCTTCATCGTCCTCTTCTCTCAGATTCCCTCATCTTCAGTTCTTTGTCACTTCCACCTATCATCTCCCGGCTTCTGACATCGTTCCCACTCCCCCCTCCATCTGCCTATCACCTCCCCTCACCTAGATCCACCGATCACCTGCCAGCTCTTGCCCCACCCCTTCCCTTCACCTCTTTATACCGGCTGTCTCTCACTTTCTTCCAGTCCAGATGAAGGGTCTTGACCCACAACATCGACTGTCCATTTCCCTCCACAGATGCTGCCTGACCCCCTGAGTTCCTCCAGCGTTTTGTGTGTTGCTCCAGATTCCAGCATCTGCAGTCTCTTGTGTCTCCAAGGTTCCTGGGGGGGTCGTGTGGGTAGGCAGCAAGTATCCCAGATGTTTGACACATTTCCATATGGTAACCAATTGCAGTCTCAAGAATCAGTGAGCAATGTCAACTGCCTGCCTGATCTCTCGCTGTGGTGAAGCTCTTCAACTGATGGTTCTCAATGGAAACTGTGACTTTAGTTAGTAGCCATAGAGTCATACAGCACGGAAACAGGCCCTTCAACCCAACTCATCCATGCCGACCAAGTTGCCCATCTAAGTTAGTCCGACTTGCCCATATCCCCCTAAGCCTTTCCTGTCCATGTATCTGTTCAAATGCCTTTTAAGTGTCATACCCACCTCCACCACTTCCTCTGGCAGCTCGTTCCATGTACCCACCACCCTTTGTGTGGATAAAGTTGCCCTTCAGGTCGCTTTCCCCTCTCACCTTAAAACTATGCCCTCTAGCTTCAGACTCCTCTGCCCTGGGAGAAAGACGGTGACCATCCACCTTCTCTGTGCCCCTCATGATTTTATAAACCTCTATAAGGTCACCCCTCAGCCTCCTTCGCTCCAGGGAAAACAGTCCCAGCCTGTCCGGTCTCGCCTTATAACCTGAGCCCGCCAGACTCGGTAACGTCCTCCTAAACCTTTTTTCCACCTTCTCCAGTTTCATGACATCCTCCCTGTAGCTAGGTGACCAGAACTGCACGCGGTACTGCAGATGTGGTCTTACCAACGTCTTGTACAGCTGTAACATGACGTCCCAACTCCTGTACTTGATATTCTGACCGATGAAGGCAAGCGTGACAAAGGCTTCTTCACCCACCTGTCTGCCTGCGTCGCCACTTTCAAGGAACTATAATTCTTGCTTGAAATCCGATTTGGACATGTGTGCCCTTGGGATGTACCCACACGTCAAGGACATGGTTGTGCAGCACTGATGTCCATCAGACAACATAACTGTCACCCAGTGGGCTGAGGTTAGTTCATCCGTGACGTAGCAGGAGTGGAATTGGGTCTGAGTTTCAATTGTGGGTGATGGTTACACCAGTCTCGACACAAGGAACCAATAGAAGTGGACAAAGAACTTGCTGGGGGACAGAGCAAAGAAAGCACTGGGCAGGAGAAGGAGCCACCAGAAGGAGGACATCCAAGAGTAAGTCAAACTCTCAATATGCAGTGCAGGGACCCAGGATACACAGTGCAGTAACTCTGGATATGGTGCTGTATGAAAATAAGAGTCCGCAATCCCCACTGAAAGGTGATGTATTGCATCAGTTGTATCTCAGAAGAACGCCTGGACTTAACTGTCAGCAGATCAGCCGAGCAACAGTGTCACTGGTAATTAAGGAAATAATTTAACATCATCAGGTTATGTTACTGAAATGACTAATTGGAATTTAGGCAGGATTCCTCTTCTACAGTGAAGGAATTAAAAGCTGGGGGAACCCAGAGGTGAAATTAGGTTACACCTGGTCACTGTATGATGGAGGGTGGTTAGTTCTGACCTAGACTGACAGCTGTGTCCACACACGGGATTATACAAGGAGAAGCCTAAATAAATTCCCAAAGCCTGGAAGTGCACCGTGACCAATCAGTATTGAAAAGAAAATGATGGTTCATCACCTGAGTTGTAGATTTGTCATGGAACAATAATGTAAATGAGGTGAAATCAAATCGGCTGCTCCTGGAAACTGTTCCCTTAAACAAAATCACGGCTGATTTGTGATCTAACTCCAAATGTGCATCTTCTCTGCGAATCCCTTAATATCTTTGGTTAGCAAAGGGTCATCAGTCTCAGGTTTAACATGGACAAGTCACAGAGCTCCAGATTTTTACCACCCTTTGTCACAGAGTTACACAGCACAGAAACAGGCCCTTTGGCCCAACTAGTCCACACTAACCAAGATGCCCACCTAAGCTATTCCCATTTGCCTGCGTGTGACCCATATCCCTCTAAATCCCAAATGTCTTTTAAATGTTGTAATTGTACCCTCCTCTACACTTCCTCCATCAGCTCGTTCCACACACCCACCACCCTCTGTGTCGAAAAACTTGACCCTCATATCCCTTTATAATCTTTCCCCTCTCACTTTAAATCTATGCCTTCTAGTTTTAGATTCCCTAACCCTGGGGGAGAAAAACTGTAACAGTTCATCTTATCTATGCCCCTTATGTTTTATGTAGTTTTATGAGGTCTGTCCTGTTTCTCAAAGAGTTTTCTAACTTCCTAAAGGGTCTGACTGAAATGTTTACACTCTAGCCTCCAGACTAGGCTCCGAGCCAGAACTCACGATCGAAACTGCAATAACTTCACTTGATGAGCACAGTGATCCTTCCAGTAAAATGCAGTGATTGGAGGATATTTGAATAATATACTGTAAGTTGCATGTGTATAAGCAGTTACAGCAGCTACCTCAATGCTCTGTGTAATGAACTGATCCGTATGAATGTATGCAAGACCAGTTTTTCACTGTACCTTGGTACATATGACAGTACTAAAACACTTTACCAATTGACCATCTCTGTGATTGACAGGGAAATTCAAGTTGCCTTGCAAATGTTTGTGTTTCTGCACCCATCCTTACCTTGTGAAATCCATTTAATTCAGGCATGGATTTCCTGTTGAGCACATACATAGAACAGAGAACACACAACACAGAACAGCACAGCACAGGAACAGGCCCTTCAGCCCACAATGTTGTGATGAACTAATTAAACTGGTAATTAAATGCCTAACTAAACAAATCCCTTCTGCCTACACATGGTCCATATCCCTCCATTTTCTGCACATCCATGTGCCTATCTAAGAGCCTCTTAAACACCTCTATTGTATCTGCCTCCACCACCACCCCTGGCAGCACATTCCAGGCACCCACCACCCTCTGTGTAAAAAAAACTTGCCCTGTACATCTCCTCTGAACTTACCCCCTCTCACTTTACTCTAGTATTAGACATTTCGACACTGGGAAAAAGATACCAGCTGTGTATCTACGCCTCTCATAAATATTATAAGCTTCTGTCAGGTCTCCACTCAGCCTCCAGCGCTCCAGAGAAAACCACCCAAGTTTGTCCAGCCTCTCCTTATAGCACATGCATATACCTTGTTTGTCAGTAGATACACGTGACAACTTGCCCAGGATCATGCAACTTGTATGTTGTGCTAGTACCTCATCAAGACCTACCATGGAAGGGTAGAGACAGGGTGAGCATGGGGAATTGAACCCCAGACCTTTGCTACCTGAGTCAGGTGCTCAGCAGGCCAAGGCCACAAGGCAATGTAGCGACAGAGCACAAGAGGGGCAGGAAATAGGAAAAGCAAGAGTCAGGTACGTGGATGGGAGAGGTTTAGAGGGATATGGGTCAAATGCGGGTAAATGGTACCAGCTTAGATGGACATCTTGATCGGCATGGATGAGTCGGGCTGTAGGCCTGTTTCCATGCTGTATGATTCTGTGACTCTTTGCCTCTGAGGGACACTGTGCCCCTCTAGCTTACTCTGCTGAGAGACAAGAGATTTTGCAGATGTTGGCACCTGGAGCAAAACACGCAAAATGCTGGAGGAACTCAGCAGGTCAGGCAGCGTCTGTGGAGGGAAATAAACAGATGATGTTTCGGGCGAGCTTGCTCTGCTGCTCTATTAGATTATTGCTGATCAGTATCTTAACTCAATCTGCCTACATATTATTCGAGTCTCTTACCAAAAAAAAAATTGTTCCAGAAAGCTCCACTGTGCTTTGAATCCCCAGACATTTGGAGGGGGGCAGTTCCTGTGTAATAGACATGTTTCATGACTTCTTTTTGACAAGGCTGTGTCCTCGTGATCTGAATTCCCCGGCCAATGGAAATACTTTACCCTTTCTACCTGGTAGAGATTTTATAACCATGCCCTCAGTTCCCTGCTTCAGTCTGGGAAACGTTCACAGGGTACCTTTGGTCAATTTGTTATTCCATGGTGAATATTCTTTGCCCACTTGTCGCGGTAATTGAAATTAGAATGACTCCATCAAAATTTACAGATGGGTGACTGCAGGTTTCTCTGGTGAGAAATATATTTCGAGATGGCCGAGAGGTTGCCTTTCAGAACCGTCTCCGGATTTGATCATCCTCCTGCATGAATTACAACGTAGACTGCAGCAGCAAAACCATGGCTGTGTAGCATAGATTTTTTTTATATTTTGGCAAATGTGCTGCCTTTTCCAATCTTCCACAGTCCTGTAATCACCATTCTACATTCAGCCAAGCGCTTCACATCATCAGCATAATGTGTTCTTGCATAATTACCTTGCCCACTCAGGTTGTGAGCTGACTCTTAAGTAGGGAACCTTTGCAAGGTGCAAGGAAGCTAGCAGTCGACGGCAGAGACTACCCGCCTCGAAATGTCAGGCTCAGACTCTGCTCAGCTGAAAACTGCCCTCATTTTCACCTTCATCATCCATCCCCGCTCGGTCACCGTGAAAGTTTAACAAAATGATTGTTACGCCAGCTGGTGAAGGCTGGACGGGAAGGGAGCAGATTGGATGTGTGGGAAAGGTTCTGCTGCCTCAGGAGGCTGCGGGTTTCGAGTCCCACTGCAAGGGCTTGATACAAAATCTGACACTGGTGCTCCCAGTGCAGTGCAAGTGAGGTGGGGGCTCCCAGTAGTACCTCAGAGGGAGTGTGGCATGGCCACACTTCCTGACCAGATGAGGCATTAAAATGAGGCCCTGTCTGCACTCGGTCAACACGGATAAGTTGGGCCGAAGGTCCTGTCTCCATGTTGTATAACTCTATAATTCTATGCAGTCTCAGGTGATCAAAATTTCCCTTACCAATGTTTTGAAAGAAACAAAAACATGATCTCCATACAACAGTTATTATTCATGGCTCAAACCACTCGAGTTGTTATCCATTGCTGTGTGTTGGAGCTTACTGGAGAAAAATTGACCTTGCATTTCAGGACGTGGGCTGTGCTGCGAAGGCCAGCTTTCCTTGCCAATCCTGAATTGCCCTTGAGAAGCTGGTAATAGAGTCATACAGCGAGGAAACAGGCCCTTCGGCCCAACCTACCCATGCCAACCAAAATGCCCATCTGAGCTAGTCCCATTTGCCCACATTTAACCCATATCCCTCTAAACCCTTCCTTTCCATGTACCCATCCAAGTACCTTTTAAATGTTGTTATTGTAGCTGCCCAACCTCTCCCTATAACTCGGACCCTTGAGTCCTGGTGGTGAGCCACCTTCTCGAACTGCTGCTGCGCATGTGGAGAAGATGCTTCCACAGTGCTGTTGGGGAGGGAGTTCTAACACCTAGAGCCAGCAATGATGAAGGACTGGCGATATATTTCCAAGTCAGGCACGGTGGTGTAGATGGCAGGCACGGTAGTGTAGCGGTTAGCGTAACGCTATTACAGTGCCAGCGACCCAGGTTCAATTCCGGCCACTGTCTGTAAGGATTTTGTACGTTCTCCCTGTGTCTGCGTGGGTTTCCTCCGGGTGCTCCAGTTTCCTCCCACATTCCAAAGACGTACAGGTTAGGAAGTTGTGGGCATGCTACGTTGGCACCGGAAGTGTGGTGACACTTGCGGGCTGCCCCCAGAACACTACGCAAACGATGCATTTCACTGTGTGTTTCAATGTACATGTGACTAATAAAGATATCTTATCTATGTGTGACCCTTGTCCTCCTTGGTGGTAGAAGCCAAGAGTTTGGGAGGTACTGTTGGAGTAGCCTGAGTGAGTAATTGGAATGGATCTTGTTAATGATCCAAACTGTAGCCACTGTGCATCAGCAGATGAGGGAGTGAAAGCTTAGGATAAGGTGCCAATCAAGCAGGCTGCTTGTCTTCAATGTGTTGAGCCTCTCATGAGTTGTTGGAACCGCACTCATCCAGGCAGATGGAGAGTATTCCATCGTACTCCCGACTTGTGCCTTGTGGATGGAGGAAAGGCTTTGGGGAGTCGGGAGATCTGCCACAGGTTACCCTGGCTCTCACAGACAAGGCCAGCGTTTGTCACCCATCTTTAGTTGCCTCTGAATGAAATGGCCATTTCAAAGTCAACCATATTGGAGGATCTGGCCACAAGTAGGGCAGACAGATGAGGGTGACAGATTTCCTCTCCTGAAGCATGTTTGTGAAGCAGATGGGTTGTTAAAGCAATCATTACTTTTGTGGTTATCATTGTTGATGACCATTTTTCTTAATTTCTAAACCGTTAACTAACCTTAATTCCACAGCTGCTATAGTGGGATTTCATAGAGTCATACAGCACGGGAACAGGCCCTATGGTCAAACTCGTCCATGCCCACTAAGATGCCCATCTAAGCTAGTCCGTTTGTCCCCATTTGGCCCATATCCCTCTAAACCTTTCCTATCCATGTAGCTGTCCAAATGTCTTTTAACTGTTGTTATTGCACCCGCCCCAGCTGCTTCCTCTGGCAGCTCGTTTCATGTACACACCACCCTCTGCATGAAAAAGTTGCCCCACAAATCCCTTTTAAGTCTTTCCCCTCTCACCTAAAACCCATGCCCTCTAGTTTTTGATTCCCTCTCCCTGGGAAAAAGACTGTGTGCATTCACCCTATCTATACCCCTCATGATATTACACACCTCTATAAGGTCACCCCTCAGTCTCCTACACTCCAATGAATAAGGTCCTAGCCTGTCCAACCTCTCCCTGTAACTCAGGCCCTCGAGTCTTTGCAACATTCTCATAAATCTTCTCTGCACTCTTTCCAGTTTAATGACGTCTTTCTTATAACAGGGTGACCAAGTCTGTACACAATACTCCAGGTGAAACCTTACCAACATCGTGGATCCCTGGTCCAACCATATTGCCAAGGCAGAAAGTTCACATACAGAAAGAAAATGAAAATAAAAATATGCCGTGCATTCTAAGTGCCCCCATCATATCCCCAGGTCAACTCCAGCTCTTTAAAAGGAGCAGCCAAAGATGTGAGAGGTGTGGGGAGAGGGAGGGCTCAGTGTGAATGTGGAGCCACTGAAATAAAGTAAAAGATAACAAAATTACATTAAACTTCAGCATAACCTTGGTTAGTCCACGCTTGGTATGAACTGTTCACCTCTTGGTATTGTAAGAAAGCACGCCAGCACCTCTACTTCCTCGGGAGACTAAGGAAATTTGGCATGTCCCCTTTGACCTTCACCAATTTTTATTGCTGCACCACAGAAAGCATCCTATCTGGAGGCATCATGGCTTGGTACGGCAACTGCTCTGCCTAGGACCGCAAGAAACTGCAGTGAGTTGTGGACACAGCTCAGCACATCATGGAAACCAGCCTCCCCACTATGGACTCAGTCTACACCTCTCGCTGCCTCAGTAATGCAGCCAACATAATCAAAGACCCCACCCACCCCGGACATTCTCTCTTCTCCCCTCTCCCATCTGGCAGAAGATACAAAAACCTGAAAGCACGTACCACCAGGCTCAGGAACAGCTTCTGTCCCACTGTTATAAGACTATTGAATGGACCCCTTGTACGATAAGATGGACTCTTGACCTCACAATCTACCTCTTCATGGCATTGCACCTTATTTGTCTGCCTGCACTACACTTTCTCTGTAACTGTAACACTTTATTCTGCATTCTGTTATTGTTTTCCCTTGTACTACCTCAATGCACTGATGTGATGAAATGATCTGTATGGATGGCATGCAACACAGTTTTTCACTGTATCTTGATACATGTGACAATAATAAACCCATTACCAATTAAAAGGAGAGATGTTTGAGTCATATCGCACAGAAACAGGCCCTTCAACCAGGTCTATGCTGATCCACTATACTAATCCCATTTGCCAGCACTTGGTTTGTAGTCTTTAATGCCTTATTATTGCAGATAGTGAAGAAATAGATTTATTAGTATGTAATAACGATCAGGAGACATGAACCAGATTAGGCTTAATGAGTGAAAAGAAGAGGGATGATCATGTAGCTATCTTCAAGATTATGAAAAATATTGATTGGGTACATGTGGAGATATGTTGTGAGAACGACCAGAATTAGGGACCATTAAGATAAGACTGGCACTAATGAATGCAGTAAAGAACTCAGCAGACATTTTCCATAAGACAGTGGTTAGAATGGTGAACATACTAATTCAGGGAGTGGTTGGGGTGATGGAACGGTGTGTTTAATGGGAAACCAATGGGGCTGCTCAGAGAGAGAGAGGAAGGGAAGCTTACATGGAAGGTGAGAGGAGGCAGTTGTGAAGTATAAATCCCACCACTTCCGAAGATATGTGGATTGGGCACGGAAGTGTCTGGGTCAGTTTCATGACTTGCATAATTTCACCTGAGGAATCACCTCCAATGTTTGCTGCGTGAATTCAGGAAACAGAATTTTGTGCAATTACCAGTCAAATATGGTTGCTGTATCACCCAGTTTCTTGGCCTTCATATGCTGGGTAAGAGAAGCTTCATAGAATATGATGGTACTCCTACCTTAGAACATTGGAGAAAACAGACAAGCGAGATGAGGTGGAGAGTGGAAAGTGTGTGGAGAATGTGGGCTCCAGAATATCATCAGACTTTTGACCACCTTTTATCAGGCTCTGGTTTCTGTCCGTAGCTGCACAAGTTCTGGCTCTTGCTAGACTATTTAAAATATTTCTCCCTGGATTGTGAGCAATGCATCTTTGGGAAAAGCCCCATTCTTTTGGAATAGGGATCTCTGGGGAGTGTGCCAAGCCTGTAAAGGGAATCTCTGAGTGTGAGTGACTATTTGTGGTGTTTGTCCGAGAATCCACTAAACATTTTGCAGGGAGTTCCCAGGGCAGAGTATCAAAACTCACTCTCACTTCCTGTTCATCTCCAACAATAGTTTGCAAAGCATAGCCTTCGAATAATAAATCCTAAACTAATCTAAGACTGGTGTGGTCTGAATCAATTAGTCAACAGTTTAACCGAAGCAATGTTTAATTTCTCATTTGTACTGTAACCGTTGGGAAGTTGACGACCTGCTGGATCCTCCTGCCTGCAACAGGCAAGAGATTAGTTTCCATGCTGAAGCTGACTTGATGCATTTGTCTTCAGAAGTCCCTGATCAGTAGAAGGCCACAGCATTGCAATAAATATCCCGACTCCTGATGTCATAAATTCTGTTGTAAGTAGGCACCACTAGATACTGGAAGCATTTGTCTGACGGATGCCTGAACCTCAGCTGAGCTGTTCAATGAATATTCTCCTTCTCGATTTCTATGCTCCACTTTCATGAAGATGTTGATTCATTTTTGAATATTAATCCATAGATGTTAACTCCTCACGAACGCTCGCAACATCTGGAGGTTGTGAGAAGTGGCTCTATAAATAGAGGCACTTTCTTAGCCAACTAGTCAATCCATATGTTAGTAGTGCCTTTGCCAAGAGTGAGTAGATGTCATTGACTAAATCTGAGGGTGGTGGGTTTGTCCCACTCCATCTAAGCCAAGAAATTGGATCCTTCATTATGTGCCTGTTATTTATGTGCTGGAAAATGATTTAATTGAGGTTGAATCACTGTCATTTCATCAAGTTGTAAACCATGGAAGCAGGCCCTTTGGCCCAACAGGTCAGAAGAGGTTCACCACGATGCTGCCTGGATTAGAGGGTATGAGCTACAAGGAGAGTTTGGGCAAACACATTGTTTTCTCGGGAGCTTTGGAGGCTGATGGGAGACCTGCTAGAAGTTTATAAAATTATGAGAGGCATTGATAGGGTAGACCGTCAAAGTCTCTTTCCCAGGGTAGGAAATGTCTAGTACTAGAGGACATGCATTTAAATGAGAGAGGGGAAAGTTTAAAGGAGATGTGCGGGGCAGGTTTTTTACACTGATAGTGGTGGGTGGTGGTGGAGGCAGATACGATAGAGGCATTTAAGAGGTTGTTAGACGGAAACATGAAAATGCAGGGAGTGGAGGGATGTGGATCCTGTGCAGGCAGAAGAGATTTAGTTTAATTCGGCATCGTGTTCAGCACAGACATCGTGGGCCGAAGGGCCTGTTCCTGTGCTGAACTCTTTGATGTTCTATGCTCTATGTTCTACGGTCTGTAATCACACAGGAACTGATATGTGAGGACAGGTCCGTGATATGGAGTCTGGGGCATGGATCATCTTGCAGGAAGATGGACCCTCCTTCCTGTCTCCACCCCCAATCCCATTCCTCTGGGCTTCCTACCCTGATCACATCCTCCTGTCATCACTTCTCCCACCTCCAGCCAGACTCGATCATGGGTCCCACAGCCCCCACAGTCAATGACGAAGCCTCCTGCATCCACCAAGGTCATCTCACCCCTCACCTTCAGCTGAGGTCTGATTCTCACCCAAAAACCAATACCTCAACCTGACACTCCAAGTCCCAAGCACAACCTCCACTCAATGTCCTGAAATCCAGCACTTCAACCCATGATCCATGACCCATGACCTACACCATTCCCTCCTTTACACACACCCTCTTTCAGATAGAAAGGTGAAGACACAGCTGAAAGTTGCATTGCACGATGTGTTACAATCTTTCTGTACAAGATCCCAAGTATTCATTGGGGTGCCTTGGGTCCTGTGCACAGTCAAGTATTCTTGCTGGGTGGACCATACACAAGCTTGTATTGGCTTCCTATTAATTGACAGTTTAATATTTCTTTTAAGGTGAAAAACAATTCCTATATCTCTCTTGCTTCACTGATTACACTTTCACCTCTGAATGTTGAACTTCAAACTTAGAGACCGACACTTTGGGCATTCACTAACTATCAGAGGGCCTGCCCTCCTGCTGAGATTTACTGTGGATTGTGGGTTCACTGGCAATTGACCATCTGTAACCTCCTTCAGGAGGTGCTGGTGAGCCACTGTAGTCCTTCTGGTGAGTGCCCTTGGACAGAATGTGCTAAAATATTGATCCAGCCACGTTGAGGGACCGGTGTTGTATTCCAAGTCAGGATGGTGTAGGGTCATAGAATAGGACCTTGGACTAGAACAGTACAGCACAGGAACAGGCCCTTCAGCCCATGAAGTCTGTGCCGACCATGATACCAAGTTAAACTGCACATCTGCCTGCACGTAATCCATATCCCTCCATTCCCTGCCTGTTCATGTGTCTGTCTTTGTGCCTCTTAAATGTTTCTATCATATCTGCTTCCACCACACCCCCTGGCAGCCCTTTCCAGGCACCCACCACTCTCTGTGTAAAAAACCTGCCCTGCACATCTCCTTTAAACTTTCCCCCTCTCACCTTAAAGCTATGCCCTCGAATATTTCTACCCCGGGGAGAAAGAATCTTACTGTCTACCCTATCTATGCCTCTCATAATTTTATAAACTTCTATCTGGTCACCCCTCAGCCTCCAGTGCTCCAGAGAAAACAGTCCAAGTTTGTCCAACCTCTCCTTATAGATAATACTCTCTAATCCAGACAACATCCTGGTGAACCTCCTTTGCACCCTCTCCAAAGCCTCCACATCCTTCCTGTAATGGGGCGACCACAACCACACACAATACTTCAAATGCAGCCTGACCAAAGTTTTATACAGCTGCAATATGACTTCCCGAATTTTATACTTAACACCTAGTTAAGTGAAAGCAAGTATGCCATACACCTTCTTTATCTGAACATAATGGTGCTCCCATAATGCAAAGATTTCACAGTATTATTAGAAAAAAAGCATGCAAGTTTTCCAATTATCCTGCCCAATGCTTGTCCCTAGCCAGTAATATTTGAGGTACCAGAACAGACTCATTGGAAATAATTGCTATTGGTATTTGTGAGATTAGCTGGCACCTTTTCCCTTTATTACAACACAGGAGAATTTCTTTGGCTGTAAAGTGTTTTAGAACATTGTCTAATTATAAAAGACGCTATAGAAATTTGGGTTCTTTCCACATGAAGACTGTACATCTTGCAGATTCTCTGGACGCAAGATGCTTGCTGCAACAGCCCACGAGGTGGACGAGAGCCTACCAGCTCTAATTTCATGTGGTAATGACCTTGTGACCATATCCCTGACGCAGCACTGACTTGCCTGTGTGTCGGTGGTGGATTTGTGGAGGATAATTCACAGGTTTTCCCCAGCACTTGATGCTGTGTGAAGCATAAATGGAGAGTGTGAGATTACCTTGTTGAAAAGCTTCAAATAGAACCTATAGAGGTGTGAATAAGAAAATTGTACAAACTTCGGGACTGGAGCCCCATCCTGCTATTTATACATCTGTGTTTACAATGTATGTGCACAGAGAGCTGGGCTGTGATGTGATCTGTTCAACCTGGCAACTAAATTTTCTTCTGAGTCGAACATCAAAAGACTGGACTGCTTTTTTATTTTACACTCTTATATTTATAATGACAGACAGAGTCTTATATTTATCTTATGTTTATAATAACAGACAGTCTGTCTGTTATTCTCTGCGACCTTCCAGGCAAACAATCCCATTACAGAGCAACGCACAAGGTGCTGGAGGAACTCAGTGGGTCAGGCAGCATCTGTGGGGGGAGACGGACAGTCGACGTTTCGGGTCGAGACCCTTCGTCTGCACTGAAAGATAGAGGGGAGACGGCAAAGTCAAAGCCGAGTTTATTGTCAGATGCAGAAGTCCATGTGTGCACAGGTGCAATGAAAAACTTACCTGCAGCAGCATCACAGGCACAGAGCATCAGATAAGCAGCATTCACAGGAAAAAAATAAATTAAACATAAATTATAACAATTTTTATGAGAAAGGGCACAAATAGAACAAAAAAAACAAAGTCAGTTTTAGTGCAAAGTGATCAAAATGGTGGGAGCCAGTATGTAGAGGTGAAAGGCAGGGCTGGGACTACAGCTGGCAGGTAGTAGGAGGATCCAGGTGAGAGTGGGGTGGGTGTGATAGGCAGACAGAGGAGGGGAGAGTGGGGATGGCGCCAGAAGCTGGGAGGTGATGTGGAAGTGACAAAGGGCTGAAGATGATGGAATTTGATAGGAGTTAAAGGTGGACCTGGGATTAAAGGGAGGGAGGTGGGGAGGGGACCCAGTGGGGGGAGTGTGTGGGTGATGGGGACCAGGTGGATCAGGAGGAGAGAGAAAAGGGTCAGAGAGGGGCAGTTTACCAGAAGTTAGAGCATCTAATGTTCATGCCATTGGGTTGTAGACTACTTGGCGAAGCAGTTGCCCAGTCTGCGTCCTGTCTCACCGACGTAGGGGAGGCCACAACGGGAGCACCGGATGCAATAAATAAGGCCGGAGGAGATGCATGTGAACGTCTGCCTCACCTGGGAGGGCTGACCCACTGAGTTCCTCCACCATCTTGCGTGTTGCTCCAGATTCCAGCATCTGTCTCCAAACAATCCCATTAGTCCCATTCCCATTCTCCTTGCTTACGTATTTCCTTACAATATAGAAGGAATCTATTTGACCCATCGTTGGTTCTCAGAGCAATCCTGTTCCAAACCATGTTTTCCTTGTAACCCATTCTCCCCACACTCCCATCAACTCCCCCCAGATTCTACCCCTCACTTACACACCAGGGGCAATTTACAGTGGCCAATTAACCTTCCAACCTACATGGGGACAGGCAGAGACTTTTTCCCATGGCAAAAATGGTTAACACGAAGGGGCATAATTTTAAGGTGATTGGAGGAATGTATAAGGGGGATTTCAGAGGTAAGTTTTTTTATACAGAGTATGGTGGGTACATGGAACGCGGAGGTTGTGGGGGCAGATACATTAGTGACATTTAAGAGACTCTTAGATAGCCACATGAATGATAGAAAAATGGAGGACGAGGTGGGAGGTAAGGGTGAGATAGATATTAGAACAGGATAAAATGTCGTCACAACATCGTGGGCCAAAGGTCCTGTACTGTGCTATTGTGTTCTATGTTCCATGTCTTTGGAATGTGGGAGGAAACTGGAGCACCCAGGGGAAACCCACGCAGTCACAGGGAGAACGTGCAAACTCCACACAGTCAGCACCCGAGGTCAGGATTGAACCTGGGTCTCTGGCGTTGTGAGGTAGCAGCTCTACCAGCTGTTCCACTAGGCCACTCTTTGGTACTGGAGAAGGGAGTGCAGGGGTTTTGGATGTGGAGGATCAGGTGGTCTTTTTGCAACCCATCCACTATGCTCTGGTCTAGAGTTGGAAGGGTAATGCAACGATTGAGGCAGTAAGCCAGTTCCTTGAGCTTTGAGGAACTGCCCTTGGCTCCATTTCATCCTTTCAGCTAAAGCAGAATATCAAAGAAAGGGCGTTACGTAAAAATCTGACAGCAGAGCATTTAGAGATTCGTAACACAAACAAGTAGAATCAACATGGTTTTATGAAGGTGAAATCGTGTTTTAGAAATGACTGGATAGACTGTGGCTGTTTTGTCTGGAACAGAGGCACCTCATGGTAGACTTGACTAGAAAGTATCCATAAAATATAGGAGCAGAATTAGGCCATTAAGCCCATCAAGTCTGCTCCACCATTCACTCATGGCTGATTTCTTTTCAAGTCCATTCTCCCGCCTTTTCCCCATAACCCTTAACCCCCTCACCAATCAAGAACCTATCAATCTCTGCCTTAAATACACCCAATGATTTGGCCTCCACTGTCCTCTGTGACAACGAATTCCACAGATTCATCACCCTCTGGCTGAAGAAATTCCTCCTTATCTCAGTTCTAAAGGGACGTCCCTTTATTCTGAGGCTGTGCCCTTGGATTCTAGATCCCCTACTAGTGAAAACATCCTCTCCACGTCCACCCTATCCAGGTCTAGACAGAGATAAAAACAAGAAGGACTTCTTTGCCTCAACAGAGGGATAAAAAGCCAGGAGGCATGAAGGTTATTGATACAAGGATTAAAGGAGAAATGGGATTTTTTTCCCACTCAGAGGGTGGTTGGGGGTCTGGATCTCATTTACCCAGATGGGTAGTGGGGCAGAAATCTTCATCACACTTTTGAAGAGTGTGACCTGCAGGGTTATGAACCTAAGGGTGGGATTCTTCTGTGTGGCTCTTCTTTAACCAGCCCACTCACAATGGGCCAAATAACCACCACCTGCACTGTAAATGTTCTATCATTCTAAACAAACACCCACCAAGGTCCCTCAGGATTGAGTTTGAAAGAGATAGGTGCTTACCTGAGCTCTGTGGACCAGAAGGTTTGGTGTGCAACTCCTAGCCTGCAGCAGAGAGGGATTATATTTGTCCTCAGTGTTCTTCTCTGTCAAGGAGGAGGTCAGGAGGTTCTTGTTCTTGACGCCTTTCCAGTGATTCCTCTGGAGGAGTGCAGATGCCAGTGAGGGATTGAATTAGACACCAGAACTCAATAACTGCTGTTCAACATGACTTAGCACCATCGAGAGAGGGAAAACTAAGGCAGGTGAGGAATTTCTGGCGAGCTAGAGTTCTATGGCTCTGTCTACACTTCTCGCTGCCTCGGTAAAGCAGCCAACATAATCAAAGACCCCACCCAGCCCGGACATTCTCTCTTCTCCCCTCTCCCATCAGGTAGAAGATACCAAAGTCTGAAAGCACCTACTACCAGGCTCAAGGACAGTTATAAGACTATTGAACAGACCCCTTGTATGATAAGGATGGAGCCTTGACCTCCAAATCTATCTTGTTATGACCTTGCACCTTATTGTCTGCCTGCACTGCACTTACTCTGTAACTGTGACACTTTATTCTGCATCCTGTTATTGATTTACCTTGTACTACCTCAATGCACTGTTGTAATGAATTGATCTGTAGGGATGGTATGCAAGACAAGTTTTTCACTGTACCTCGGTACATGTGACAATAATAAACCAATTTACCAATTTACCAAATTATGGGTCAAACAGACAGAAAGCCGTGACAATGAAGAGGAATCCCACCTGCTCCCGATACACCACGCTGGGCAGTCCATTTACAGGTCCATTCATATGGGGCAAAGTCCAGCTGGATTAAACAGAGCGATCATGGGGTCCACATCCATAGATTCCCCAAGGTTGCCGCACAGGTCGATAGGGTTGTTAAGAAGGCATATGGAGTGTAGGCCTTCATTAGTCGGGGTATTGAATTCAAGTGCCACAAGATGATGTTGCAGCTCTATACAACTCTGGTTAGACCACACTTGGAGTATTGTGTTCAGTTCTGGAGAGGGTGCAGAGGAGAGTTACCAGGATGCTGCCTGGATTGGAGAGCATGTCTTATGAGGATAGGTTGAGCGAGCTCGGGCTTTTCTCTTTGGAGAGAAGGAGGATGAGAGGTGACTTGATAGAGGTGCACAAGATGATAAGAGGCATAGATCGAGTGGACAGTCAGAGGCTTTTTCCCAGGGCAAAAATGGCTAACATGAGGGGGCATAATTTTAAGGTGATTGGATGAAGGTAAAAGGGGGATGTCAGAGGTAGGTTTTTTACACAGAGATTGGTGGGTGCTTGGAACACACTGCCGGCAGATGTTGTGGGGGCAGATACATTAGGGACATTTAAGTGACTCTTAGATAGATACATGAATGATAGAGTAATGGAGGGCTATGTGGGAGGGAAGGGTTGGATAGTTCTTAGAGCAGAATAAAATGTCAACACAACATTGTGGGCCGAAGGGCCTGTACTGTGCTGTAATAGTCTATGTTCTATGTTAAACCCCTGTCTGTCCACACTGAGCCACATGTGGAGGGCCAAGAATGTAAGAACACAAGAAATAGCTGCAATTCAGCCTCTCGTACATAGAGTCATACAGCACAGAAACAGGCCCTTCAGCCCACCATGTCCATACTGACGATCAAGTGGGTACTAATCCCATTTACCAGCACTTGGTCTGCAGCCTTATCTGCCTTGGTGATTCAAGTGCTCGTCCGGATACGTCTTCAATGTTGTGAGAGTCTCTCCCTCCACCACCCTTCAGGCAATGTGTTCCAAACTCCAAACCACCCACTGCTGAAAAAATTCTTCCTTAGACCCTCTCAAAACCTCTTGTTGCTTATCCATGTAACCTATGTCCTCTGGTTACACACACCCCTGGTGTGGGAAAAACTTGCTACCATCTACCCTTATGTCTATTTTGCCATTCAGGAAGATCATGGCTGACGTTTTAACTCAGCACCGCTTTCCTGCACTAACTTAGTGTCCTTCCATTGCCTTAATATCCAAAATTCGATCCATTTACTCAGTGGCTGAGCCTTTACAGCCTTATTGGGAAGTTAATTCCAACATTTCGCCACCGTCTGGTTGAAGTGATTTCTGCTCATCTCTGTCCTCAATGTCCAATCCCTTGTGTTGAGACTGTGCTCCCTGGTTTTAGAGACCCCAGCCAGTGAAACATCAATCCCACATCTACCCGATCAAGCCCCATGAGGAGTTTGCACATTTCAACAAGCTCATCTCTCATTCTTCTAAATTGAAGGGATTATCAGCCGAGTTTGCTTAATTCAACAGACCTGCCATTCCTGGAATCAATTTAGTGAACTGCCACTGCACTCCCTCTGCACAAGTAAATCCCCGTTGCTGGTCACTTCAACTCCCCCTCCCACACTGTCACTGAATGTCAATCCTCGGCCTCCTCCACTGCCGGGAGAACTCCAAGCACAAACTGGAGGAACAGCACCTCATTTTTCATCTTGGAACCTTGCAGCCTGACGGCATGAACATTGAATTCTCCCACTTTAGGTAATGCCCACCCCCCTTCCCCACACCCGCCCCCTCCACCATGCCTCCTCTCTTCTTCCCTTTCCTAGCCTCTTTTTTTCAACCTTTTTTTCCCTTCTTCTCTTTCCCTTTGACCCGTCCCCTGGTGGATCTGCTCTCCCCTCCTCCCCCGTACCTGCCCATCACTATCTCTTACCTGCATCTACCTATCACCACTTTGTGCCCACCCCACCTCTCCTCTTCTGTCCACCTATCACTGCTCTGCTTTTCCCTCCTATATACTGGGCTTCCCCTTTTCCTATCTTCAGTCCTGAAGAGGGGTCCTGACCCGAAATGTTGACCGCCTGCTTTTCTCCACGGATGCTGCTTGGCCTACTGAGTTCCTCCAGCGTCATCATGTTTTTCATCTAAATCCTTCCTTACTTGCGACAGTAGATCTGTATTCTAAATCACACCAGGACTCTAGAACTGGAACGAAGCCTCTCTTGTGCTTAAATCCTCTTACAGTAAAGTCCAGTATATTGTTTGCTAATTGCTTTCTGTGCCTGCATGTTAACTTTCAGTAATTCACGTACAAGGATGCCCTGGTCCCTCTGAACACCAACACCATTTAAAAAACACTCTGCCTATCTACTTTTTCTATCATTGTCGATAGCCTCCCAGTCCCTCCACACCTACGAGTTAAGTGATGAGGCGTGGTGAACAGCAAGGTGTAGCGAGGCCTCAGTGACAAGTGGGATGGACTCAGGTCCTGCCCCCTGAATGTCTGGTGACCTTGGTCAGGAGGAAAGGTTAGAGTGGGGCTCAGTTTCAGTTAAACCTCGGAGGCTTCTTTTTTACAGACTTTACATGTCTGATATTGTCATACTTTTTTATATGCTCATTTTTGAGATCTGGGTACCACCAGCATTTATTCCCCATCCCTGATTCAGTTACAAGCAGAGACTGGACAGGCTGGGTCTGTGTTCCCTGGAGCAGGCTGAAGGGAGACCTGACAGAAGAATACAAAATTATGAGGGGCATTGATGGAGTGGATAGTGCAAAACCTTTTCCCATGGCGGAGATGTCTAATCCCGGGGTTTAATTTGAGGAGTAAGAGGGTTAGAGGGGACCTGAGGATGCTTGCAATCAGGAGTATGCTGCCACAGAAGATGGTGGAGGCAGGTACTCTCCATTAGAAAGTACCTGGATGAGGACTGGAATTGCCAAGGCACAGTGGCTTTGGACCCAAGTGCTGGTGAATGGGATGTATAGATGGGTACAATGGTCAGCATGAACACAGTGGGCTAAAGGGCCTGTTTTTGTGACTCTATGACTAATTGTCCCCAGAAAAGTGGTGGTGAACCGGTCTATGCTTCCCGCTGCCTCGGTAAAGCATAATCAAAGACCCCACCCACCCTGGACATTCTCTCTTCTATCTCTCCCAGCAGGCAGAAGTTACAAAAGCCTGAAAGCACGTACTGCCAAGCTCAAGGACGGCTTCTATCCCGCTGTTATAAGACTATTGAACGGTCCCCTAGTACAATAAGATGGGCTCTTGACCTCACAATCTACCTCGTTATGACCTTGCACCTTATTGGCTGCCTGCACTGCACTTTCTCTGTAGCTGTGACACTTTATTCTGCATTCTGTTATTCTTTTCCTTTGTACTACCTCAATGCACCATGGAATGAACTGATCTGTACGATCGGTATGCAAGACAAGTTTTTCACTGTACCTTGGTACATGTGACAATAATAAACCAATTTACCATCTGCTTGAACTTTTCCAGCTCTTCTGGTGCCAGGATCAAACCTGGGTCTCTGGTGCTCTGAAGAAGCAATCCCACAAGCTGTACCAGTGTACCTTTCCTTTTTGAAGGTTTTATGTTAATTATTTTTTCTTTTGGGTTCTCCCAAAGTGCTGTTGGGAACGGAGTTCCAGACAAGTGAACAGTGATATATATTTCCAAGTCAGGATTGTCTGCAACTCAGAGGGGAACCTGCAGGTGGTGGGTCCCACGTGACTGATACCTTGGTGGTGGAGGGTGAGGGTTTGGGAGGTGCTGTCCGAGTAGCACGGGCAAGTAACCGCACTGCATTTTGTAGATGGTATTTAGTCTTTCCACATGCATTACACCTGCCATCCCAGGCATCGATCCGGTGAACCTCCGCTGCACTCCCTCTACACAACCATCTCCTTCCTTAGGTAAGGAGAGTGGACCTGCACACAACATTACACAAGGACTCTAAATAAATGGAACGCTTAAAAACCATTCAAATTTAAGTCCTTAATTTTAAAAAAGCCATATAATTTTAATTATAAAGTTAAATAAAACATAAAAATTAATAAAAACATTAAATGAAAGTGAAATAATCAATGAAGACACGTCTCCATTCTCTTGGCTATGAGCCTCCATTGAAGTGAATGTGGGTTCCTTACCTACCTGTTGCTTGATTTGGGCTGAAATCAGTGAGGAGGGTTCTCTGGTGCAATGCTGGGCAATCCCAATACGATTGGCTTCCTCCACTGGCCTCTGCATGGACTCCAGCACGGTTAATGGCAGCAACTAACATGATTCAGTGTGCTGATTTATCTTTGACAAGGGCCGTGAATGATGATTGTTTGGGTTGAATCCCAACCTCGGGTGCTGTCTGTGTGGAGTTTACATGTTCTCCCTGTGACTACATGGGTTTCCCCCAGCTGCTCTGCTTCCCGCCTGCATCCCAAAGATGGCAGGTTAATTGGCTGCTGTAATTGCTAGATAGGTACTGGAGAATTAGGCTGGAATTAATGAACATGTGAGAATGAGTAGGTTGCAGGGAAATAAGTGGGGGACTGGGACAGATGGGATTGCTGTGACAGCTGGAAGACTTGAGAGGCCGAATGGCCTTCTAGGGTGTAAGAAAAGATGCAAGGTATAAACCTGAAGAAGGTATTGACCTGGTGGATCCTATCAAAGTCAGCTTTCCCTGGGAACAGTTGTCTATGTACATGTCAGAAGCATCTTTCATCTGTATTGCATTTGCTCCCAATACTGACAATTTTGCATGCTCATTCCAATATTTGGTCAGTCTTTCAGAACCTGGTAACCAGTGGCAACTGGCAGATACTAATTGGCAGATTAAGGTTGCAGAAGATAGTGGTTTTACCCAAAGGAACCTCCTTAATTGGCTGGAGCCCTTGGTTTTTGCTAAAGCCTTCTATTCTTTCACTCTTCAGGGTCTGAGCTGATATTTCAAAGGCAGACAGATCCCATGCACCGAGGGCAAGCACAGTAAATTTTAACAATTCAATTTAAGCAAACGTGCAGGTTAGACGGGGATTTATATTGTAGTATTAGCACACAAGGATAGCAACCTATTTCTTGTCTGATATCATTCATGCATTAAGCACAAAAAGGATTCATCAGCAAATATTTAATTCACCACCTAACAGTGTTTACTTGAGGGGAAACTATCAATAGAATTTGTTTCCCTGAATCTGTTTCCAATGCTCTGCTACAATCTCTTATGTGAATTTATAAACAGATGATCATGATTCATCTACTTTCAGTCTGTTGGTTTAACACATAACAACAGTAACAACAACTTGAACTTATACTGTGCCTTCAAAGTAGAAAAATGTCCCGAGGTGCATCACATTGCAATTTCACAATAGGGACCTGGTGAATATCGTGCAAGGGTCTGGTGTTCCTTTTGAAGAAAGAATACACTTTCCAAAGAGACAGTGCAACAAAGGTTTACTAAATTGATTCCTGGGATAGGGGGTATGTCCGATGAGGAGAGAATCAATAACACTGTGATTATACTGTCTTGGGTTTACAAGAGTGAGATATGATCTCATTGAAATGTAAAATAATTCTTACAGAGTTTAGCAAGATAGTTGCACGGTTAACGTTCCTCTTGCTGAGGTATCTAGAACTAGGGGCCCCAGAGTCAAAATAAGGGATGGATTATTCAAGACAGAGAGGCGAAGAAATGTCTTCACCCAGAGGGTGATGAGCCTGTGGAACCTGAGGGGTATGTGGGGGCTCAGTCACAAGTGTCTTTGTACCACATTCTTTATTATAGTTTCCAACATTTTCACTGCTGCACATTAGTAGATCCCTGCTTCCTCTCCCCCTCCTTTTGTAAATAGTCTCTCACATCTGCAACCTTCCAACGTGCAGGAACCATTCCCGTATTCATAGAATTCTGGTAGATGATAACCCAGCAAATCCACTGTCTCCAAGGCTGTCTCTTTCTAAACACTGGGACATGGTTCATAAGGTCCTTGGGATTACCAATTTTTCAATCTCATTAATTTCTCTGATGGTATTGCTTTGATAAACTTATTTCTTTTATTTCCTTGTTTGCACTGCCCTTAGTTCTTTGTTGTTTCTGGATTTTTATGCCTTCTGTGAAGACAAACATAAACAGTTTAATTTCTCTGCAATTTCCTTATTCCCAATTATAAATACTCCCATCTATAACTTCATGCTAGCGATTTCCTGTTTACAAACCTGCATATGCCTACATTAGGAAATCCAAGTTGTTCACATGGCCAACTCCACACTCCAAAACTGACACTATTCCGAATTCTGTTGTTGAAAGAGATTACCAGGTGGGCAGAACCATGGATTCAAGGATGTGCTCAAAACTTTCTTGAAGAAATGCAACATCCCCACTTATCTCTGGGCATCTTTAACTCATGACCATTCAAAGGGGAGAAGGAACATTCAAAATAGTTTGGGCAACATTCAGTCTATGCATTGGGAGTACACAGAAGCCCTGAATGAACAGGAGCAAGTGTGCACCATCTTGTTATAGATACACCATAGAAAGCATCCTCTCCTGATGCATCACACCATGGTATGGCATCTGCTCTGCCCAAGACTGCAAGAAACTGAAGGGAATTGTGGACACAGTTCAGCACAACACGGAAACCAGCCTCCCTTCCATGGACTCTGTCTACACTTCTTGCTGCCTCAGTAAAGCAGCCAACATAATTAAAGCTCTCACGCACCCCTGACATTCTCTCTGTGTACTTAGGAATGAATGGAGTGTTAAAGCACACGGCAGTTCCTACGATAGCGATGTTTAAGAGGTGGTTGGACAGCGGCATGAACATACAGCAAATGGAGGGATATGGTTCATGTGGAGGCAGATGAGATTAGTTTAAATTGGCATCATGGTCGGCACGGATATTGTGGGCCCTAGTCCTGTGCTGTAACGTTCGATGTTCTACACTGGATGGTCGTTTAGGCAAAAAGCTATGCATGGAGTGAAGCAAATCCCCACATCAGCATGTAACCTGAACGCATCATAAATCCACTTTAAATGCCATCCTCTGGAATGAAACAAGCTTCCAGTGTGAAATAGCCCAACTTAGTTATCAGAAATCTTGTGTGAAAATGCATGTCTCAGCACAACCAAACCCTCAAAGGAACTTTCCCAGCCATGGGGAGACTGCAAAACCTCGGAGTAAGAGAGGAGTTACTCAAACGCCTCAAAAACTGCAACTGTGATCTCGGCACTTCTCCCATTCCAGTCTCTTGCACGTCTCTGATTTCAAGACACCAGCACTGGTGGCCATGTCTTTAGCTCTCCAAGCCCTGAAGCTCCTCCTCAAATCTCTCTCCCTCTCTCTAAGACACTCTTTAATGCCTGCTTGTTTTACCACGTCTTACTGTCTCCTTAATGCAACTCAAAAAATAATTGCAGATATAGGAAATCTGAAATAAAATCAGAAAATGCTGGAAATTCTCAGCAGGTCAGGCAGCATCTGTGGATGGAAATGGACAGACAACATTTCAGGTTCAGTTGGGCCAAATGTCCTGTGGCCTGTATTGTACACTTCATACACTCTACAGAACAAAATAAAAGCCATTATTGTGACTTACTCTCAAACGTGTCCTCACAAAGTATTGCACGGAGTTCAGGATTAAGTGTTCCTGCCACTTGTAAAGATGTAAATGTAACGGAGAAAGTTTTATCTAACGTCCAGAGTCAACAATGTTGAAATATAGACAAGGCAGATTTAATTGTAATGTTCAGAGTTGATTAGATTGGTTTATTGTCATGTACACTAGAGTGCAATGAAATCGTTGCTCACCTGAAGCTCACGGACCTGGTAATAATAAATACCACACTAAATATAGCGATCAGTGCTAAACAGCAGAATGGGGCAAAGATTGCAGTGCAAACTGAAGTAGTGCAAAAAGAAATGCTAAAGTGACAAAGGGCCACAGAGTCACAGAGCAATGCAGCGCGGATACAGGCCCTTTGGCCCAACCAGTCTATGCCGACCATTACAGTAATGGAAGACGTAGAATTAAGAGTCCGAGAACGTGGCAGCACCACCGGGAAGGGGATGTGAGAGAGGTGACTGGTTCAGGAGTCTGACAGCAGTGGGGAAGAAGCTGTCCTTGAGTCTGGATGTCTGGGCTTTCAAGCTCCTGTATCTTCTCCTTGTAGGTGTAAGAGAGAAGAGGGAATGGTCAGGGTGGCAGGCATCCTTGACAGTACCTCGAGTCGGAGATGGATCCAAAAGGAGAATTCAAAGCGGCTGTGGTGCGAAGGTCAGTTAGTGGGACTAGCTCGACTTCTCTTACATAGGGCTAGTATAAACTTAACTGGTTGAATGGCCTCCTTCTGTGCTGTAACAATTCTGTGTGTTTCTGTTGGACATTAAGTGCAACCCAAGTCCTACTCATGTGTACTCTGCTCAGAAGATAGAACACAGAACTGAACATGAACAGGCCCTTCGGCCCACGTTGTGCCAAACTAATTAAACTAGTAATTAAATGCCTAACTAAACTAATCCCTTCTGCCTGCACAATGCCCACATCCCTCCATTCTCCACACATCCATGTGCCTATCTAACAGCCTCTTAAACGCCTCTGTCGTATCTGCCTCCACCACCAGCCCTGGCAGCACATTCCAGGCACCCACCACTCTCTGTGTAAAAGCACTTGCCCCGCACATCACAGAATCAGGTTTATTATCACTGACGTATGTCATGAAATTAGTTGTTTTGCGGCAGCAGTACAGTGCAAGACATAAAGACATAAAAATTACTATAAGTTACAAAAATAAATAAATAGTGCAAAAGAGGAATAAC
The DNA here is from genome assembly GCF_009764475.1 of Pristis pectinata. NCBI lineage: Eukaryota > Metazoa > Chordata > Chondrichthyes > Rhinopristiformes > Pristidae > Pristis > Pristis pectinata. Next base: position 2,542,873 of record NC_067435.1, on the reverse strand, counting down.
GAGGCAGTGTTCATGGGTTCATGGACCATACAGAAATCTGATGGTGGAGCTGTTCCTGAAACATTGAGTGTGGGTCTTCAGGCTCCTGTACCTCCTCCCCAATGGTAGTAAGGTGAAGAGGGCATATCCTGGGTGGTGAGGGTCGTTAATGATGGATGCCGCCTTCATGAGTCACCACTTCTTGAAGATGTCCTCAATGGCGGGGAGGGTTGTGCCCGTGATGGAGCTGGCTGAGTCTACAACCCTCCACAGCCTCTTTTGATCCTGTGCATCGGAGCGTCCATACCAGGAGGTGATGCAACCAGTACAAATGCTCTCCACCGTACATCATCTTCGAACTTACTCCCACTCACCTTAAATGCATGTCCTCTAGAACTAGACAATTGTTTGCCACTGATTTTTTTTTCTCTGCTGAGTAACCCAGCTCTGATTGGCACTATAAGTTTTATAAATAAACTTTTCCCCAGCACAGCACTGCTGAAAAAGCAATTATTGGTCCCTGCTGCGACTGAGAAATACTCGCAGTTTAAAGTATAATAAAGCATGCTGCCACATGAATGCAACATTAGATTACCGGCCTGGGAGCTTCACATCCATTTTGGCATCCACCAGGCTTGTCCAGAACAGGATGAACAGGGTTTGCAAGCATTTTACCTGCCCCATCTTCAGAAACAGGGAATAGAAAGGTGAGAATTCAAGCAGTTTCACAAAACCTCCGAGTAGAAGCATTCAGATTCTACATTAGTTCCTCAAAGCAGTGTGGCACAATGATAAGTACTGAACAATAACATTATTGTGTTAACTATGCTGATACAGCCCCAGAACCCAACAGCAGCAAAGCAAAGATGTATGTGAAAATTTAAAAAAAACTGCAGATGCTGGAAATCTGAAATAAAAACAGAAAATGCTAGAAAAACTCAGTGGGCCAGGCAGCATCTGTGGAAAGAGAAGCAGTTAGTTTTGGTTCTATGACCCTTCATCAGAACAGGGAAAGAGAGAGATACAAGTTAGTTTTCAATGAGAGAGTAGGTAGAGGAGGGTTAAGTAGAACAAAGGGGATGTTTATGATAGGATGATATGAAATGGCTTCATGAGGGCAGTTACCAGCACCTGAAGTTTTGTGCAACAGACAATCTGCTGGAGGAACTCAATGGGTCGAGCAGCATCTGTGGAGGGAAAGGAACCGTCGATGTTTTAGTTGGACCTGAGATATCAACATTTCTTTTCTCACCACAGATGCTGCTCGACCCATTGAGTTCCTCCAGCAGATTGTCTGTTGCTCCAGCTTCCACTGTCTGCAGTCTCTTGTGTCTCCTGAGGTTCCATGGTCTGTGCAATTCATTGTTAATGAGAAGAGAGAAACAAGTTTGTCTAGGTAGCAGCAAAAATGAGGTGGCTGATGGTAGGAGCAAAGGGAACTTGTCCTATCACAGACATTCCCTCTAGACTCAAGCTGTTCAGCTGGGACAAGTGGAATGACAGTATTAGATGTGTGTTGTGCATTAGACCTGCTCAATTTTTCCTTGTAGACCAACACCTACAACCCAGGGATCAATAATGTAGATAAGTATATTAAACACGGAGGCTAAAACTGTTCCTTCTCACACATAATTAATACCTGAAGCAACTTCCAATATTATACCACATTATGCTCAGTAAATACAATAGTTGTTGTGGCAAGAAGGTTATTACTGGGCAATAAAGGAAAACAACTGAGTAAAAATCTCATCAGTAGCTGATGAACATCAATGTGATGATCTACCCCAACACCAAGGTGAGCATCCTATCTGGATGCATCATGGCTTGGTACAGCAGCTGCTCTGCCTGGGACCGCAAGAAACTGCAGCACGTCACGGACACCAGCCTCCCCTCCATGGACTCTGTCTTTACCTCTCGCTGCCTTGGTGAAGCAGCCAGCATAATCAAAGACCCCACCCACCCGGGTCATTCTCTCTTCTCTCCTCTCCCATCAGGCAGAAGATACAGGAGCCTGAGAGCACACACCACCAGACTCAGACAGTTTCTTCCCCACTGTGATAAGACTGTTGAACGGTTCCCTTATATGATGAGATGGACTCTGACCTCATGATCTACCTTGTTGTGACCTTGCACCTTATTGTCTACTTGCACTGCATTTTCTCTGTAGCTGTGACACTTTACTCTGTACTGTTATTGTTTTTACCTGTACTACCTCAATGAACTCTGTAATAACTCAATGTAACTGCTCTGTGTAATGAATTGACCTGTACGATTGGTATGCAAGACAAGTTTTTCACTGTACCTCGGTACAATACTAAACCAATACCAATACTGGGCTAGAACCAGGGACACTTCCAGATCAAGGTAGGGAACAATATTCCATCTACCAAAGACTTGCACCAGATGCTCAGCACCTCCCCCCGTGTCAGCCTGGCAAACACTCGTAGCCAATAACATAACAACGTTGTGGAAAACAAAGGCAAGAGTGAGCTGATGAAGAGGATTTTGGCTCCCAGAAGAACAAAGGAAAGTAGAAATGAGGGAAAATGTAACAAGTCACGACAATAAATGGAAACTGTATTCATTAATTAACATATTTTTCAAAAGACTGCTTTACAAATCTGCACCAGTGATTCCATTAGCATATATTACTTGCTAATTATTCAACACTTCATTATCCAAAGTATTCAGTTTGAAGAATGGATAGTTAAAGGCCTTTTCTTGCTCATTAAGTCAGGATTCCAGTCTTGTGGAAAGACCCGCTTCCGGTTTTGTAATTGGTTACAGTCCAAAATTTCGAGTTCAGGACTGCTTTGATGTAGTATGGGTCTGATATAGAACTGTTCGATATAACACAGGTCTGATACAATACATGTCTAATAGAGGATAAACATAACACTGGTCAGATACAATACATGTCTAATAGAACACAGGACTGATATAACACTGGTCTGGTACAGCACTGTTCAAATAGAGCAAGGAGACACAAGAGACGGCAGACACTGGAATCTGAAGCAACAAACAATCTGCTGGAGGAACTCAGCGGGTCGAGCAGCATCTGTGAAGAGAAAGGAATTGTTGACGTTTCAGGTCAAAACCCTGCATCAAGACTTAAATAGAGCATGTCTGATATAGTACATGTTTGATACAGTATATGTCTGATAGAACACTGATCTGCTGCCGCACAGCTCTGTTGGAGCACTGATTTAATGAAGCATCAGTCTACACAACACTGGCCCTCTTAGAACACACATAGATTCATAGAGTAGTACAGCATAGAAACAGGCCCTTCAGCCCAACTCATCCATGCCAACAAGATGCCTGTCTGCACTAATCACAATTGCCTGCTTTTGGCCCATAACCCTCCAAATCTTTCCCATCCATGCACCTGTCCAAATGTCTTTTAAGCATTATAACTGTACCTGCCTCTGTCACCACCTCCATCCCATATATCCACCACTCTCTGTGTGAAAAATTTGCCCTGCAAGGGCCCCTTTAAATCTTTCCCTTCTCACCTTAAACCTGGGCCCTCCAATTTTATATTCCCCCTTCCCTGGGAAAAAAAGGCTGTGACTTTGTACTCTATCTCTGCCCCTCGTGATTTTATAAACCTCTATAAGGTCACCCCTCAGCCTCCTTTGCTCCGGGGGAATCAGTCCCAGCCTGTCCAGTCTCTCCTTATAACTCAAGCCCTCCAGTCTAGGCAACATTCCTGTGAATCACTTCTGCACCCTCTCTAAGTTAATCACATCCTTCCATCTAATACTGTCACCCGACCTCTCCCAGTTCTGGTTTGCATTGGGAAAGAGATCATGGTGAGCAACTGGGTCTAACATTCAGATCTCAACAAGAGTCGGCACTTTGGCTGGAGGTGAGAACTCTCCCATACTCTGGGAACACCACTGGTCTGGTTCACCATCATCTCACCCCTCCCCTGAATAAAAGAGTCCAGACTTTTCACACTCACAACCTTAGTCTCCCTAAATCCAACCACCAGAAGCTCTTGGAAAAAGCTATCCCTTGGATGCCATGACCGGAACCATCTTTCTCGCCACCATCTGTGGGAGCTTACTGTGCACAGATTGACTTGTGCTGTAGCCCTCATTCAGAAGGACATAAGAAGATAGGAGCAGGAGAAGGCTGCTCAGCCCCTCAAGCCTGCCCCATGTTTGTAAAGGGTGCTATAAATTCACATTATAAGATGAGATATCTTTATTAGTCACATGTACATCAAAACACACAGTGAAATGCATCTTTTGCATAGAGTGTTCTGGGGGCAGCCCACAAGTATCGCCACGCTTGCAGCGCCAACATAGCATGTCCACAACTTCCTAACCCGTACATCTTTGGAATGTGGGAGGAAACCGGAGCACCCGGAGGAAACCCACGCAGACACATGGGGAGAACGTACAAACTCCTTACAGACAGCAGCCGGAATCGAACCCGGGTCTCTGGCACTGAAACAGCGTTACGCTAACGGCTACACTACCGTGCCTATTCTGATGTGATCACATGGACACGCTGCTTGGTTTAGTGGCAGAGTGAATGGGAGGTACCTTCAGGAGAGGAAGAGGAGAGTGGGGTCTAAAAAAAGACAGCGGAATGGAGAAAGACGTACAAGTAAATAGAAACAAATTTGAAACTAGCACACTAAATACAACTCATACCTCTCCTGTGGCACAAAGGGTCTGAACTTTTTACCATCAAGAAATATCACACTCTATTACATTACTCCCATTCCCCATTACAAAACACAGAAGGTTATTGATGAGATGGGATTCAGTGACCTTCAACGTAAGTGAAAAATAGAGCCGATCTTTTTTCCTCCCTTGAAGATTTGCAGTTTCAATCAAAATTCATTTCTGTCAAGGTAAAATAATATATACCAGACTGTAAATAATTTTGTAAGCTTGGAGAACAGCTAGGCAGGAAATAAGAGCTGCAGAGTTCTTAGTAATTTCCCCAGGGAGGTTACTTTGGGCTAAGATCCAAGGGCAGAACAGTTAGTGGAGTGTGCATGCTACACTGTGGTTGTTCATGGTTATATTTTATCTGCTCGTCCCTGGCCACCTCTATTGAATTTGAGTAAAAATCTTCCCATGTTATCGGGCTGCGGCTCATTTTTCTTTCTCACTGCCCTTCCAAGATTTAATTCTCCAATAAAAAGCAGCGGTATCTTTTCCTCTTTTTTTCTGCTTCTTCCTCTTTTAATTTGCTAGATTATTTAATTGGTTTTGGTTGACTCAAAGGTCAGGAAAATAATTTCCATTCATTATTAATGTTATTTGTTTAGGAGCTGAGGTTGTTCACATTTAGTTTAACCTCTTTTGGATTACATTGGATCCTGGGCACTGAAAGGGCTGTTCAGTCCAAATGCTCTACATTGATATTAATACTCTACATGAACCTCCATCCATCTGTTCCTTCTATTCCTTTCTCCCTCATGTGAGTGCCTGTGTTTCCCAAAAAATAGGTTGATAGGTTCTTGATTGGTAAGACGGTTTGGGGTTATGGGGAGAAGGCAGGAGAATGGGGTTGTAAAAAAATCAGGCATGATTGAATGGTGGAGCAGACTCGATGGGCTGAATGGCCTAATTCTGCTCCTATGTCGTACAGTCTAAATACATAGGGTCATACAACACAGAAACAGGTTCGTCGGTCCAGCTGGTCCATGCTGACCAAGACTCCCATCTAAGTTAGTCCCATTTGCCCACATTTGGCCCATATCCCTCTAAACCTTTCCTATTCATGTACCCGTCCAAGTACCTTTTAAATGTACCTGCCTCAACTACTTCCTCTGGCAGCTCTTTCTATATACTGACCACTCTCTGGGTGAAAAGGTTACCCTTCAGGTTCCTAATAAATCTCTCCCCTCTCACCTTAAACCTGTGCCCTCTAGCTCTTGATTCCCCAACCCTGGGAACAAGACTGTGCACATTCACCTTATCTATGTCCCTCATGATATTATACACCTCTATAAGATCACCCCTCATTCTCCTATACTCCAATGAATAACATCCCATCTGCATCATTTACCTCAACTAACCCACAGTAGCATATTCTTCCCATTCCCTGTCTAAAGATCTTCCTTCAAGTAATGTAAGTCGCTTCCTAACTCATGAATGAGCTATAAAATATTTGTGATTACCTTCGAAGATGAAAGCATAAGATATAGAAGCAAGAGTAGGTCGCTTGGCGCTTGTAGTAGGAGAGAAGGTTGGGGAAGGATATGTAGAATAAAGGGGATGTCTGTGATAGGACAGGGTGAGATGGCTTTCCAACACAGGACGCTTCTGGGACAGTGTAATATGTTGTTATGGAACCTGCCTGGAAGCCTGGACTTGTTACTGTGTACAGTTTTGGTCACCCTGTTATAACAAAGATGTAGTTAAACTGGAAAGAGTGCAGAACTAGAGGATGTTACCAGGACTAGAGGGCCTGAGTTATAGGGAGACGTTGGCCAGGCTAGGTCTTTATTCCTTGGAACGTAGGAGAATGATGTGCGACCTTATAGACATGTTTAAAATTATGGGAGGCATAGATAAGATGGATGATAACAGTCTTTTCCCCAGAGTGGGGGATTCCAAAACTAGGAGGCAATGAGACAGCGGCTGTGTCGAGACAGCGACTCTACCAGGTCCATCTCCATGCATGGAATGTATACAATATAAATTTGTAAATCAGTATGTTGAGGAACTGACTAGAACTTAGGTTACTTTAGATTTTGCAGTGAGAATGTCCTTGATTAACAATAATTGAAGAGCATTAGTTTTAAAATTTTTAATTCAGCCCCAAGCTAACCTGTCACTTGGGAAGCAAATTCTAGATATCCACATCTTATTTATTTATTTTCCAGGATCTGGACATTGTTGACAAGTTACCTATTTGTTCTGCCATTCAGTATGATCATGGGTGATCTGATTGTAACAACTTCACACTCCTGCCCACCCCAATAACCTATTCATTCCCTTGCATTTCAAGAATCTATCTCCCTCTGCCTTAAAAATATTCAAAGACCCTGCTTCTACTCCCCTTTGAAGAAGAGAGTTCCAAAGACTCACCACCCTCTGGAAGTAAAATAATATTACTTCATCCACATCTTAAATTATTTTTAAACAGTGTAGACTTGAACAAGGAGAGATGATCTTGAGCTTAGAAGAAGGAGAGGTGATATCTTTGAAATGTAAAACATCCTGAACATTAAACATCGGACAGGTTGTACAGAACAGAACAGGCCCTTCGGCCTTAAAAGATTTGATTGGATCCTCTGGAACCAAGGGTCATGGTTTCAGAAAATAAGGAGTTGGTCATTTTAAGACAGAGATGAAAGAATTTCCTCACCAGAGATCAATGAACCTTTGGAATTCTTCATCCAGGAGAGCTATGGAGTTTAAGTATATGCAAAGATCAAGAGATTGTTAGATATTCAGTGAACCAATCTATATGGGGTTAGCAATATGGAGATTCAAGACACTGCAGGTGCTGGATTCTGGAGCAAAAATCAAACTGCTGGAAGCACTCAGCAGGTCAAGGAGCAAAGTCATGATGTAGGGTCTGGACTCAAAACAATGACCATCCCTTTGCATCCACAAATAGAAGTTTTTAAGATTATGAGAGGCATAGACAGAGTAGGCAGCCGGTATCGTTTTCTCAGAGTCAGAATGCTGAATACCAGAGGGCGCGCATTTGAGATGAAGTGGGGGAAGCTGAAAGGAGATGTGCGGGGCAAGTTTTTTACACAGCGAGTGGTGGGTGCCTGGAATGTGCTGCGAAGGTTGGAAGAGGAGGCAAATACAACAGGTGTTTAAGAGGGTCTTAAATAGGCACATGAATATGCATAGAATGGAGGGATATGGACATTCTGTAGTTAGAAGGAATTACTTTAGTTAGGCGTTGAATTATTAATTTAATTAGTTCAGTACAACATCATGGGCCAAAGGGCCTGTTCTGTGCTGTACTGTTCTGTGTTCTAGATGCTGTTTGACCCACTGAATTCTTGCAGCAGTTTATTTTTTGCTATACAGGGTTCAGAATCAGAATCAGATTTATTATCACTGACTTATATGACGTGAAATGTGTTGTTTTGCAGCAGCAGTACAGGGCAAAAACATAAACATTTCTATAAGTTACAAAAATAAATAAAATATTGCAAAAAGAAGGAATAACGAGGTAGTGTTTGTGGGTTCATGGATCGTTCAAGAATCTGATGGTGGAGGGGAAGAAGCTGTTCCTGCTATTAGTGCAGAAAAGTGCCACTGAGGTGAAAGAACATCCATGGATTTATTGAATGGTGGAGCAAACGTGAGGGCTGAATAGCCTCCTCTATCTTACGACGTGTTTGTGACACCCTCTATTTTTGATGCTTCTACAATCTGCAGTAGAAGGCCATTGTCATCACTTCCATGCAGATTGCTTGTAAACTGACCTTGGAGTTTGGTTAACCGACACAATTTGTCCCAACCCACCATTACGATGCTCTGTGCTCCCTCAACTTTCCAGTCAGATATCTTCCCCTATTGTCTCACCTCATGTGTCTCACCCCAAAGCAGATGCTGGAAATCTGAAAAAGAAATTGAAAATGTTGGAAATATTCCATAGACCGGGCAGGTTCTCTGGAGAGGGAACAGAGTGATGTTCCAGGTTGATAGAGGCACGAGAGACTGCAGATATTGGGATCCCAAAAAATAAACAAACTTCTGGAGGAACTCAGTGGGTCAGGCAGCATCTGTGGAGGGGGAATGGACAGTCGCCGTTTCAGGTCTGATGCAGGGTCTGGACCCGGAATATCGACCATTCCTTTGCCTCCACAGATGCTGCCTGACCTACAGAATATTTCCAGCATTTTCAATTTTCTTTCATCAATTCCAATTCTGATGGTTTAAGTTTTTGACCTGTAACAATGACTCTGGTTCTCTCTCCATAGATGCTGTCTGACCAGCTGGGAATTTACAGCATTTTTTGTTCCCTCATTGAGTTTATCTGATTTTGGTTTAAATGTATCTAAGATATTTGCCCAAGCAAGTTGTTGTGGCAGTGAGTTTTACTTTCTAACCACTCACCAGGCAGAAAAATTCTCAGAAGCTAACAGCACAGCTCAATGCAAGGAAATCCAGTTCTGCAAAAATGTTTCTCTAATTCCATACTGGATTTACAAGGGTCTTTTTTGAGAGTGCATGATATTTAATCTGATGCTGTATGAATGATGTGCAGTGAGAATTGAAATCTATTCTGGGGAGGGTTCACTTCAGGTGACTGAGAGAGTACAGTGGCAGCTCTGAAGTACAGTCAGACGGCCTGCCTCCCATTATTGCTACTGAGGCAGACTGCTAGACGACATATTGAAATGTTATCAATGGCTGTGCAAGTCTGTTAATGAGGATGTTTGATTAAAGGGACAATGTGTTCTGACACAGATTCATTTGCCGTGCATTATAATAGAGGCACACTGATTTACAGGATCATTTTAGGCAAACCAGTACAGTTTTGCAAACACTAGTCTGTCTTTGGTGACATGATACAAACAAACTGTGCTTTTACTGGACAACTGGATCTGATTTACAGCCCGTCCCTGGGTTACGAATGGATTCTGTTCTTGCAGATATCCATAAGTTGATTTTGTCCATAAGTAATAAAATACACAAAATCACTTACTATGGTAACCATAACTTCACAGTATTGTATTGTAATTAATGGTGTTGTTGAGTTCCAATTAACATGAACATTTATTTTCTTCCCTTGCCTCGTTACAATGGGACAGAGTTAGGATGTCCCACACTCAATGGCTGGTTTCGATGGGCTTGAAGTATCAGTGAATGTTACATTGTTTAACAGGGAATCAATGCACAAGTATCAATAGAAACGATTGCTTGTCAGTTTCCAAAGCAACTCTCTTAAGTGGCCACTCAGAGTGAAACTGTATTTAGGAGACAATGTTGTCTGATTACTGTGGGGAGGGTACATGGAAACCATTTTTGTTTTCAGGACTGGTTCTCATTTGAAATTATTAATATTTATGGGGGTCTGAAGTTGGGTGTTGGTGTGTTCAGGTGTCCATAGTCGGGTGTTGCTGTGTACAAGGGTCTGTAGTCAGGTGTTGGTATGTACGGGTGTCCATAGTTGGGTGTTGGTATGTACAGGTGTCCGTAGTCAGGTGTTGATGTGTACGGGAGTCCATAGTTGAATGTATGTATGTACAGGGGTCTGTAGTCCAGTTTGGTATGTACAGGTGTCTGTAGTTGGGTGTTGGTGTGTACAAGGGTCTGTAGTCAGGTGTTGGTGTGTACAGGTGTCTGTAGTCGGGTGTTGGTGTGTACCAGTGTCCGTAGTCAGGTGTTGGTGTGTACAGGTGTCTGTAGTCGGGTGTTGGTGTGTACCAGTGTCCGTAGTCAGGTGTTGGTGTGTACAAGTGTCTGTAGTCGGGTGTTGGTGTGTACCAGTGTCCGTAGTCAGGTGTTGGTAACCTGGGGAGGGCCTGTAATTTATTTTTCTTTGTAATACTGTTCTTTGCAGCCCCTTCACCCCTTCAGCTGAACATTGCACTTACAACCTCCCACCAGGCATAGTGCTGCCTTCGGTTAGAATTACAAGGGCATTTATCCACATTTTTTTATGATCAAATCACACATTAACACAGTTTTACCTGCGATAGATGATGCTATTAATCATCCCCAGGTGAAATCAGTGGGTAATCGGGCCGTTGTGTCTGCTCCTCACCTTGGAACGACAGACTTTCGTCATCAGTCACTCACCCAATGATGTCATGGATCATGTGACACTCGTTTCCACCTCTGCCGGCAGATATTGGAGGATTTGGGCAAATCATTGACACACAGGAAAACCAGATTTCCAATGTGACGTCTCATTGTGACAGAGGGTGGTGCTGGATGGAGCATATTCTGCTTGGAGGTTGGTGACCAGTGGTGTTGCGCAGGGATCTGCTCTAGGACCCCTGCTCTTTGTGATTTTTATAAATGACTTGGACGAGGATGTGGAAGGGTGGGTTAGTAAGTTTTCTGATGATACAAAGGTTGGTGGTGTTGTGGATAGTGTAGAAGGTTGCTGTAGATTACAACAGGATATTGATAGAATGCAGAGCTGGGCTGATAAATGGCAGATGGAGTTCAACCCGGATAACTGTGAAGTGATACACTTCGGGAGATCAAATTTGAAGGCAGAATACAAGGTTAATAGCAGGACTCTTAGCAGTGTGGAGGAAAAGAGTTTGTGAGCTGAGTTTGGGGTCCACATCCATAGATCCCTCAAGGTTGCCACACAGGTCTATAGGGTTGTTCAGAAGGCATATGGAGTGTTGGCCTTCATCAGTCGGGGTATTGAGTTCAAGAGCCATGAGAAAATGTTGCAGCTCTATAGAACTCTGGTTAGACCACACTTGGTGTATTGTGTTCAGTCCTGATCGCCTCATTATAGAAAGGATGTGGAAGTTTTAAAGAGGGGCAGAGGAGAGTTACCAGGATGCTGCCTGGAATGGAGAGCATGTCTGATGAGAATAGGTTGAGCGAGCTAGGGCTTTTCTCTTTGGAGAGAAGGAGGATGAGAGGTGACTCGATAGAGGTGTACAAGATGATAAGAGGCATAGATCGAGTGGACAGTCAGAGACTTGTTCCCAGGGCAAAAATGGCTAACACGAGGGGGCATAATTTTAAGGTGATTGGAGGAAAATATAAGAGGGATGTCAGGGGTAAGTTTTTTACACAGAGAGTGGTGGGTGCTTAGAACGCACTGCTGGCAGATGTTGTGGGGGCAGATACATTAGGGACAGTTAAGAGACTCTTAGATAGACACATGAATGATAGAGAAATGGAGGGCTATGTGGGAGGGAAGGGTTATATAGATATTAGAGCAGGATAAAATATCAACACAACAACGTGGGCCGAAGGGCCTGTACTGTGCTGTAATGTTCTATGTTCTACGTCATTTGGTGCGTGATTGACAACCCCAAAGCATCTTCTTTCCACAGATGTTGCCCGTACAGCTGTGTATATTCCAACATTTCCTGCTGTGATATTGAATTCCCAGTGGTAATTCATTGTGTGGAGTTTGCTGAGAGGTTTTCTGACACACTGTCTGAAATTAATAAAGGCCACTGTATCTCTTGTTGCGCAGGAGGGGTAAATCAATCTGGAATTACTGCTTTTATACTGGAGTTAAGGATTAGGATTAGGAACTGGCCAAACCTGTCCTCCATTCAGTTAGATCCTGGTTGATTCCGTACCTTGTCAACTTTCCCATCCATTCTCCTTGCCTTTTATGAACAAAAACCTGCTGGTCTAGTCTTGAATAGCTCCAGGAATCTAGAGTCCTCCAGGTGAGAGAATTCTGTAGAACACATGCCCCTGAGAGAAGACACTCCTCTGCACCTCAGTCCAAAAAGATTGGCTCCTGATCGCGAGCCTGTGGCAATACTCCCCATCCTCTCAATGAGATCACCTCTCATTTCTTTCAAAATCAGAGTGTGTTGGTTAATTTTTAAGGACAAATTTCTCCACCACCCCCTCCCTGACCCATCTCACCTCACCTGCTTCCCCTCATCCAGGGATCTATTCTTCAGTTGGAAAGCATCATCAGTTTCCACTGGATGGTGTCCTCCCTAATATCACGTTTACAGAGCTTTATCTTGCTGTGATGCTGTTTAAAATAAGCTTTTGTTTTTCTTTGATTATTATATAATCACTTTTATTTGAACCTCAGTCAAAATGATGATAACTGACACTTGTAAGGATCAACCAGTCACATTGGAGTGGGCCGGAAAGCACTCAGTGATCAAAAGGATTTTGTTGTAGAAGTGGCCTGTGACTGAGTGGAGATGGTGTTCTAAAAGCCCTCAGCTCACAAACTAAGGACATCTCCTCCTTTCACTCATGAATTCAATGCCCATCAGGGTGAAGGACATTGGTGCAGGTAGCTGCAAGTGTGTGCAACTCAGGTATCGCATGTTTAGGTGTAGTTCCCCAATTAAGATGTCGCATGATTAAGGGTCAAGGGTTACAGGGAGAAGGTGGGAAAATGGGGTTAAAAAAATCAGCCATGATTAAATGGCTGGAGCAGACTCGATGGGCTGAATGGCCTAATTCTGCTCCTATATCTTTTGGTGTCGTGGTCTAATGCAGCAGTTGTCGGTTGAGGCAACAAAACAGAAAATGCTGGAAGTGCTCAGCAGGTCAGGCAGCGTCTGTAGAGAGAGAAGCAGAGTTGACCAGCAGAAGAAGTAGCAGCAGGAGTAGGCCATTCAGCCTACATAACTGCCCTGCCATCCAATAAGATCATAGTTGATCCTTTACCTCAGTACCACTTTCCTGCACTAACCTCATTTTCCTTAATATCCAAAGCCCTATCCAACTCCAACCTGAATATATTCAGTGACTGAGCCTCACTGGTCTTATTAAGTGGAGAATTACAGAGGTTCACGACCCTCTGGGTGAAGAAATTCCTGTCCATCCCTGTCCTGAAAGGCCAATCCAATCCCTAATTTTGAGGCTGAACCCTGCCAGGAGAAACATTCCTCCCAGTTCTCCCTTTCCTTTTTGTTACAACACAACGCAAGTGCACACTCCTGTCGTAGAACTACACTAAGTGAGAAGTTGGATAACCATTGTGGATGGAGCGATTGGTTCAGGGTAGATGTGGAGCAATCTTCCTTGAATGTATTTCATCCACCCCCAATTAATAATCAATATTCCACATGTATTCAAAGAGTCTTAATCATTGGGGTACAAATCTCCACTAAGCTCTCTATCTCCTTCCTGTACTCCAACTCATTGCTATTTGAGATACGGCCTACAGTGGTGGTATCATCTGCAAACTTGTAGATGGAGTTAGAGCAGAATCTGGCCACACAGTCGGGACTAAGAGAGCTTAGTGGAATGGTGTCATGACAACAACCTTTCCCTCAATGTCAACAAAACTAAAGAGTTGGTCATTGACTTCAGGAAAGGGGGCGGTGTACATGCACCTGTCTACATCAATGGTGCTGAGGTCAAGAGGGTTGACAGCTTCAAGTTCCTGGGAGTGAACATCACCAACAGCCTGTGCTTGTCAAATCACGTAGATGCCACGGCCAAGTAAACTCACCAGCGCCTCTACTTCCTCAGGAGGCTAAAGAAATTTGGTTTGTCCCCTTTGACTCTCACCAACTTTTACCAATGCACCATAGAAAGCATCCTATCTGGATGTATCGTGGCTTGGTACGGCAACTGCTTTGCCCAAGACCGCAAGAAACTGCAGAGAGTTGTGGACATGGCCCAGTGCATCACGGACACCAGCCTCCCCTCCTCGGACTCTGGCTTTACCTCTTGTTGCCTTGGTGTAGCAACCAGCATAATCAAAGACCCCACCCACCTGGGACATTCTCTCTTCTCTCCTCTTCCATCGGGTAGAATATACAGGAGCCTGAGGGCACGTACCACCAAACTTAAGGACAGCTTCTACCCCACCGTGATAAGACTATTGAACTGTTCCCTTATACAATGAGATGGACTCTTGACCTCACAATCTACCTTGTTATGACCTTGCACCTTATTGCACTGCACTTTCTCTGTAGCTGTGACACTTTACTCTGTACTGTTATTGTTTTTACCTGTACTACATCAATGCACTCTGTACTAACCCAATGTAACTGCACTGTGTAATGAATTGACCTGTACGATCGGTTTATAAGACAAGCTTTTCACTGTACCTTGGTACAAGTGACAATAATAAACCAAAAACCAATAAAGCAGGTAAAAACTTATAGCAGGAGTTCATTAAAGCTATTAATTCCAAATCTCCCTGTGGATTCACTTTTTACTTCCATACAACAGTATCTGATATAGGTGCAACTTTGCTGGGTGACTCCCTGAATGTTCCCCATGATAATCATTCAACAGTAGCCCAGAGAAGTCCACACTAAGTACAACTCTACATTGAAAATCATCTTCTTCTACTAATAGGTATCAAGGTGTCTCTGTGATCAGAAAGTATTATGTGGCTGTATTACCTTAAAGATACAAATATCATTGCAACAAGTATGGTTTATTATGGATAATAATGAGTGGAAATGCTTGCATGCTTGGTCAGCTCTCCTACTCTGTGTCATGTGCTGTTTCCCTCTGCTGCCTTAAGTTCTCTTCAGTCAGTACAACAGTGGGACATAGGCATGTGGTCACAATCTCAGGGGCACCACCTTAAGCACTCCCTCCACCACCAGCACAGAGTGGATGCCATGGCCGCCACGTACAAAATGCACTGCAGTTACCCGCCCAGGCTACTCTGAGATCTCCATCCCAAACCCATCACCTTGACCACCAAAACAGACAACGCCAGCTGCTGCATGGGAACACCACCACCTGCAGGTTCCCCTCCAAGCCGCACACTGCCCTGACTTGGAGATGCATCATTGGTCTTTCATTGTCGCTGGGTTGAAGTCCTGGGACTCCCTCCCCAACACCACTACTGGGACACCTTCACCAGAAGGACTGCAGTGATCTAAGAAGGTTCCTCACCCCCATTTTCTTAAGGGCAATTACAGAGGGACTATCAATGCAGTCTTTGCCAATGACCCCCAGATACCGAAAAATACAAAAAAGGACAAAAATAGGTTTGATAAAGCCTACAGATTAGATAATGACACCCAGGTTAGAGACAAAGAACATGCATTCCTTCAGGCATAAAAGATTGAGGGCGTATCTCATTAATTAAGTGCTTAAGAAACTAAAAGAGGCAAAGAATTACAGGAATTTATGGCACTGAAGGAGGCCACCAGGGCCATGAAATCATTGCTAGCTCAACATGGACTTTGGGTTAATCCCACCTCCCAACTCTCCATCTGTAACCCTGCAGGTCATATAACATAGATCATAGACCGGTACAGCTCAGGAACAGGCCATTCGGTCCATGATGTCTGTGCTGAACACGATGCCAAAACCTCTTCTGCCTGTACGTGATCCATATCTCTCCATTCCCTGCATATTCATGTGTCTATCTAAAAGCCTCTCGATTTCCTCTATCATATCTGCTTCCACCACCACCCTTGGCAGCACATTCCAGGCACCCACCACTCTCTGTGTAAAATGCTTGCCCCGCACATCTCCTTTAAACTTTCCCCCTTTCACCTTAAACGCGTGTCCTCTATTTTCTTGATATTTCTACCCTGGGGAAAAAACTCTGACTGTCTACCCTGTCTATGCCTCTCATAATTTTATAAACCTCTATCAGGTCTCCCCTCAGCCTCCAACGCTCCAGAGAATACAACCCAAGTTTGTCCAACCGCTCCTTATAACTCACACCCTCTAATCCAGGCAGCATCCTGGTGAACCTCCTCTGCACCCTCTCCAAAGCCTCCACATCCTTCTTGTAATGGGATGACCCAGGTCAAATTGCTTCAAGGGCTCATCTAGATGCTGTCTAAAAGTAGGGAGGATTTCTGCCTCCAACACCTTCTCAGGCAGAGAGTTCTTGACTCCCAAAACTCATTGAGCCTAATAAATTTCTCTCATCTCCCCTCTCCTCCTTCTACCATGGAGTCCCACCATTTCAGGGAGAGGTAAACCATTTTCTTTGTGGTGGTGGTGGTGATAAATGGAGAGAAGGAGAGGGTGGTGGTAGTCGGCAAAATGGGGAGGCAATGTGCTGGAGGTGGGGTTGTCCAGGACAAGAGGCATGAAAACTTTATAACCAGGCTGTTTGAGGCTGATGTCGGGAAACACTCCCTCACTGGAACCATCTCCCCAAAGTCCTGTGTCAAAGCTGGAGTCAGATGGAAATTTCAGATCTGATTTTTAATCCATCAGGATATTAAGGGTCATGGAATCAAAGCATGTAAATTGGGTTAAGGTACAAACTAGGGATGATCTAATTGAAAAGAGGAAGAGGCATGAGGGATTGCAGTACCTCCTCCATTTTTGCATTCTTAATGTACTCTTGAAGCTCTCACGTACTGTGAACTGTAGGCATCTAACGATATTAAACAAACAATTGTGCGAGGGTGTGAGTCTCCTTTCTTTTCATTGTCGTGCTTTGAATTGAGTTATGTGTGCTACCAAAATGACATTCAAATCAACTCCAGCTAGCGACATATTGAATTAGAGCTTATGTGTGGGTTAAGAACTATTGAAATGGATTCTTTCACAAATTCAATTAATCTTCCAGCAGATTCACCTACTGAACAATTCTGTGTCGGAACATTTGCACACAGCAGAAAAAAGATTCTGCTACACAATGTTCTCAAACTATTAAAGGAATATTTTGGTTATAAACGCTTTGAGTTGCCAACATTCAGGTTTGCCCTGGAGTTTTCAGGAATTAAACTTCAAGGCACTGCAGAGAGTAACAGACAAAAGTAAAATTATAGGAATAATTTAAGGAGCAAACTTGCTTCATTTCACTTCATCCTGAATATATTCATGTATTTGTAATGTAAATATTAAATATTGTCCTTATTAAAAAGGCCACAGAGGAGAGGGGAGGGAGAGGGAAGGGGTCAGAGGAGAGGAGGGGGAGGGGCAGAGGCAGAAAGAAGAGAGGGGAGAAGAGGTGAGAGGGACAGTAGAGGGGAGTGCTGAGAGGAGGGGGAATAGGAGGAGAAGATAGGGGAGGGAGGAGGAGGGAGGAGGTGGGGGAATGGGATGTAATGGAAAGGAGATGGGAGGAGGAGGGGAAGGGGGAGAGGTGAGGAGGAGGGAAGGGGAGAGGTGAGGAGGAGGAGGAAGAGGTGGGGGCAAGGGGAGGACGAGGGGGAAGGGTGAGGGAGGGGAGGAGGTGAAGAGGAGGGGGATAAGGAGGTGGGGGGAAGGGGAGGGGAAGAGGTGGGGAGGGGGAGGAGGAGGGGAAGAGGAGAAGGGCGAAAGGGAGGGGGAGAGAGGAGGGAGAGAGGAGTCAGAGGGAGGGGGAGAGGTGAAGAGGAGGGGGTGGGGGGAAGGGGAGGAGAAGGGGAGGGGGGGTGGGGGGAGGACAAGAGGAGGTGGGGAAGGGAGGAGGGGAAGTGGGGCAAAGGGGAGGGGGGAAGAGGAGGTGGGGAAGAGGACGAGGAGGGGTAGGGTGAGAGGGAAGGGGAGAGGGGAGGAGAGGAGAGAAGGAGATGGAAGGTAGGAGGAGAGTCTTGAAGGAGAGAAGAGGCAAAGGGAGAGGAGAGGAGGAAACTTTTTGTGAGCCTGGTAAGGTGCCTTGATGTGGAACTTGCTGCTGAACCCGCAGTGGAGGCAGATTTAGTGGAAGCTGCGAAAAAGGGAATGGAGAAATAATGTTGAAGAAAAGGTCCAAGGGGAAGAGGAGGGGTGTGGGACCAATCGAAGAGCTCCTTCAGACCAAAGAAACAGGTAGCTGGGCTGAATGGCCTTTGCTGTATCATTGGCAGAAATCCGACAGTTTGCCGTGTTTGCAGTGAGCTGCTCCCTCACTGTGAACTGGACCCGGGAGTCCGAAGGGGAGCCATCCTCCTCAGCCATCCTTGTCAGCCAAGTTCCAGACGCTTCTTCCTGCCCCTGTCATCTGGCCCGATTTGCCTGACAGCCTTGATGCAGAAATAATGGAGAAGAAAAATCTCTTGCCTCTTAAAACGTCAGATCCCTGGATGAATAAAAAGGCTGGCAGGACCCTACTAATTTGAGAGTGCGCTAGTCTTTAAAAATTAATTGGAAGTGTTTATATATATCTTGCTTCTAGTAGAAGGCAGTGAGGCAGGAGCTTTACCTTTTTCTCCATATCTCTCAATTTAGCTCAAACACAGCTCTGCTGCCTTGTGTCCTCACTTACACTTCATTCCCTCTGTCCCCTTGCCTCTGCCTCTCAGTCCGGCAATGCCTCAGGTTCGAAATTCCTGTCCCTCAGGCATCACACTGCTTTTCCCTCACCAACCTCGTGCCCTCAGGAACTCCGCACCCTTTCAATTCTGTCCTCCCTCCTTGCTTTGTTCCACCACGGATGCCATCCCTACAGTTCCCTCAGGTGAAATCTCTGCAGTTTCCTTCCTGAGCCTCGTCATCTCCATCCATGAGGGTTCTTGACAGGAAAGGAGTGGGGAGGATGTCTTCTCGTGTAGGAGAATCAACAACTGGGGGTTAAGACAGAAGAGGTGAAAATTTTTCTTTCTCTTAAGGATCATGAGTGTTTGAAACTCTCTTCCACAAAGGCTGTTGACAGCAGAGTCTTTGGACCAGTTTTGAGGCAATAAACTCCTGATAAACAAAGGAGGTGGTTATAAGGAAATGCAGAGCTGAGGTTACGATTGGATTAGCCATAATCTTATTGCATGGCAAAGCAGGCTTGAGGGGTCGAATGGCCTATTCTTGCTCCATTATTGTATGTTCTCCATCCCTGCCTCCCTTTGTTTCTCGAGGGCACTTTGTACCTCACTATGTGACTCAGTGTCAAATCTTTGTCCTGCTCCTGATTAACACCTTGGGATGTGTATGGAATCCACACCTATTGCTCCATTCAGTCATATCAACCAAACAGGAATATTGAGCAGAGGACCCAGATACCAGCTTACCCAATCTTGTTAGCCACATGCATCACCAGCAGGAGGCAGTAGATAGCAGCAGGGAGAAGTATCTCAACCCTGCTGGAATGAGACTATCTCTGTTATTATTAATTCTTATTCCAACGTTCTAAGGGCCAGGGCTAGTGGTTCAAACAGTTGGTATCTTTTTCCCAGGGTTGAAATGTCTAATACTATTGGGCATGCATTTGAGGTGAGCAGGGTAAGTTCAAAGGGGATGTGCAAGGCAAGTATTCTACACAGAGAGTGGTAGGTGCCTGGAATGGGCTGCCAGGGGTGGTGGTGGAGGCAGATACGATAGAGGTGTTTAAGAGGCTCCTAGATAGGCACATGGATGTGCAGAGAATGGAGGGAGATGGACATTGTGTAGGCAGAAGGGATTAGTTTAGTTAGGTGTTTAATTATTAGTTTAATTAGTTTGTCACAACATCGTGGGCTGAAGGGCCTGTTCCTGTGTTGTACTGTTCTCTGTTAAATCCCACCACAGCAGGTTGGGAAATTTAAATACTGTTAATTTATTAAATTAATCTGAATTATAAGATAGTATCAGTTACTGTCAATGGATTGTCACTCAGGCCCAGCTGGTTTGGATAGGAAATCTGACATTCTTACAAGTAAATCAAAAAAACTGTAGATCCTGGAAGTCAGAAATAAAAACAGCAAATGTTGGAAACACTCAGCAGGTCAGGCAGCGTCTGTGGAGAGAGAAACAGTCAACGTTTCAGGTCTGAGACCCTTCATCAGAACTGAGAAAGAGGGAAAACGTTAGTCTAGGTAGCAGAGACGGTGAGGGAGGGCAATGCTTGCATCAAAGGGAATTTCACTGATAGGGTGCTGTTCTTACAAGGTGTGGCCTATATGTGACTCCCACATGTCCTGCAGGGCACACCCCACAGCCATGCTATTAGCAATATGCAACACAGGCAACAAAGAATATCATTCCTCCATTTAACCCATTAACCCATTTACCTGGTCTCACCCTGTCACAGATATTTCCTTTGTTTAACCTTCCCTACTGCCACCACTCTGCAACTTACAATTACCCTGTTTATCTCTTTTTCCCTGTTCCAATGATAGTTCTCTCACCTGGAACATCAACACCATTTGTGTCTCCACAGATGCTGCCTGACCTGTTGAGTGTTTCCAGTGTTTTCTGGTTTTGTTCTACCTTAATGTAGTTCACCCTTGCTTGGGTTTTGCTATGGTCTGGGTTGCCCAGGTGGGATTACATGGAGCGTACCTCAGCACACAGGCAGCCACAATTCTCATACTAAAGTTGGGCAAGAATTGCTGCCCTTATCATCAACAATGCCATCCTACAGAGAGATGATCCAAACTCCCGTCTGTTTTATTTTGTCCCATTTCAGTCTATCTCCATTTTCTGTCATGAGTTCAAACGTTGGCATCTTAATATTGAGTGTTCAGAGCAAGTAGTGTCCAAACTAATTCAATATTAGCTAATAACAGTTTAAAAATCTGTGGGGAGATGTCAGCTTTGATGCAATCTTGGCAAATTTAAATATTTTTTAGTCGTGATGTAAGAAATCAGAATTGTACTGAATGAGGCAAAACCTGTCCAATAGAGTGGGTTCAATAGAGGTCGTAGACCAGACACAGATTAGGTGAAATTGCATTACAAATACAGGAGATGTTGCCAGCTCAATGTGCTTCAAGGGGGAAGTGTAAACTCTACAACTGTTTCCTTTCTATTGCTGCAAATCTTCTTCTTGCTCAGGGGTTTGGAGGTCTGCCGGGAGTTTTTCAGATCCGGAGTGTCTGGGGGCAGTTCCCAGCCTCCTTTTTGTCCAGAAACTGTGAGAGAAACTGACCGATAGTTATAGAGTCACAGAGTACGACAGCAAATTGGCTCATCCTGAGATTTACCCGCTACCCTGCTCTTCCCACCTGACCTCCTTCCACTCTCTCTCCCAGAACCCATCCTCCAGTCCACCCGCAACTCTCCCTCCAGGAATTCTTCCCTGATCCTTCACCCACCATCAAGATCCTCTCAGCAACCAAACTCTTTCACCTTTCCCCCAGCCCTGACCATTCTCCCCAGAAGCCACCGCCCCTCCATGTATCCCAATCTACCTTCAGTCTCCACACTCTCCCCAGCCATTCTCATCCCAGACCTCTCAACTCTCCCTATGGACACTCCGTATTCCCTCCAGACCTTTCCTGACCTCCACCCACTCTCCCTCAAGGCCCCTCAACTCTCTCCAGCCCCTGTCCAGTGAGATCCTCTTCCCTCCAAACCCCCCCATCCCCAAGTAATCATACCCCTCAGGTACTCCCTCTGGAACATTCTCCATCATCGTCCTCACTCCACCCCCACAGACACACCCTTGCCATCTCTTTGACTCCTTCACCACTTCCCTAAACTCACTCTCCCTCCAGATGACCCCATATCACCCTCCCATCAAGAAGTGAGTCACTGATTATTGATTACCTCAAGTAATCTTTATTCCCTCGCACTATTTTTTTCCAATAGCTGTCGTACAAAAAAAGTTCAAAAAATGATGGTTTAATGCTCCTATAATATATTCACAGAACAATCCAGGAATTCTGACAGCGTCCTATCTCAGAGTGAGACCCACAGATTGATTTGACTTTTACGGAGAGATAAGGCACTGCTTTTAATGGAGTACAAAGTGGGGACTTTGTGCAGTCCTTGTTAGAATAGAGGATGAGGTTGAAAGGCCTGGGTAGTGTGGACGTGGAGAGGATGTCTTCATCAGTGGGAGAGTCTAGGATCTGAGGGCACAGCCTCTGAATAAAGGGACGACCCTTTAGAACTGAGATGAGCAGGAATTTCTTCAGCCAGAAGGTGGTGAATCTGTGGAATTCATTGCCACGGAGGGCTGTGGAGGCCAAGTCACTGGGTGTATTTAAGGCAGAGATTGATAGGTTCTTGATTGGTAGAGAGGTTGTGTTATGGAGAGAAGGCGGGAGAATGGGGTTGAGAGAAAAAAATCAGCCATGATTGAATGGTGGAGCAGATTCGATGGGCTGAATGGCCTAATTCTGCTCCTATATCTTATGGTCTAATTTTTTAGTGAAATTCCTCCAATTTGCCTTATCATGTAACATGCACAACTTCTCTTTCCCAGTTCTGATGAAGGGCCTTTGATCTGAAACGTTAACCCTGTTTCTCTCTCCACAGCTGCTGCCTGACTTGCTGAGTGTTACCAGCATTTTCTGATTTTATTTCAGGTTTCCAGTATATGTAGGTTTTTTTTTTGATTTTTTTTCCCCACATATGATTAGGACTTAGACTAACGTCAGCTTCCTCCTCAAACCACCTGCACTGGCTCTGCAAAAGTGTCCAAACCCTGCCCATGGGAACCTCGAGTCCATGCACCAGCACAACCCAGTGCCGACAGTGGAAGGAGCAGCTCACCAATTTTTACAGATGCACCAAAGAGAGCATCCTATCCGGATGCACCACAGCTCGGTATGGCAACTGCTCTGCCCAAGACCGCAAGAAATTGCGAAGAGTTGTGAATGCTCTTCCAAAACAAAACTCTCCTCTATGGACTCTGTCTACACTTCCCGCTGCCTCAGAAAAACAGCCAACATAATCAAAGACCCCTCCCACCCTAGTCGTTCTCTCTTCTCCACCCTTCCTTCGGGCAGAAGATACAAAACGTACCACCAGGCTCAAGGTCAGCTTCTTCCCTGCCATTCTAAGACTCTTGAATGGACCTCTTATACGATAAAGATGAACTCTTGATCTTTATGGCCCTTGCACTTTATTTGTCTGCCTGCATTGCACTTTCTCTGTAACTGTAAGACTATATTCTGCATTCTGTTTTCTTTTTACTACCTCAATGTACTTATGTGAGGTCCCGGGTTCAATCCCCGGCATTTCCACGCTGGTGATCTCAGATTTTGGGCGGCACAGTAGCATAGCGGTTAGCACAATGCTATTACAGTGCCAGCGATCGGGGTTCGATTCCCGTCACTGTCTGTAAGGAACCTGTACGTTCTCCCATGTCTGTGTGGGTTTCCTCCGGATGCTCCGGTTTCCTCCCACATTCCAAAGATGTACGGGTAGGTTAGTATGGGTTTAAAATGGGCAGCGCGGACTCGTTGGGCCAGAAGGGCCTGTTACCATGCTGTAAATAAAATAAAATTTAAAATATGAGGAATAATCAGTCTGAATGGTATGCAAACGTGACAATAATGAGGCAATCAAATCCAACCCCCTCCCCCGTGCCCACCCTGTCAAACACCTCCTGCCCATCTGTGGCAGGGTCTGTGGGTTCCACATTGACTTCCTTAGCCACCTCAGAACCCACAGAAGCAAGTCATGCTAAACCCTGAGGGACTGCCCAAGAAGGAGAAGACATGGGGCTGGAGTGTCCAGTTAGTTTGGACAAGTCCAAAAGTCTTCTCTGATTTGCCATCTTGCAAGTTTGCTCATTCCATTCTCAATTTTTGTAATATATATATATATATCTATATATATATATATCTATATATATATATAAAAATTACACCTTTAACATCAAACCAAACATCCCAACTTAACTTTCATGTGCAACAACCAATCTTCTGGAGGAACTCAGTGGGTCGAGCAGCATCTCTGGGGGGGGAAGGAATAGTTGGGTTGAAACCCTGTTTCTGTCCTGACGCAGGGTTTCAACCTGAAATGTCGACAGTTCCTTTCCCCCCACAGATGCTGCTCGACCTGCTGAAGTCCTCCAGCAGATTGCTTGTCGCTCTAGATTCCATTACCTGCAGTCTCTTGCGTCTCACTTTTGACTTTCACGAGTGTCGTCTGCCACCATGTTAGAAGTTCCCAGTGGATGTGAGGACTAAGGTCATGGATCAGCTTTGCTCTTATTGGATAGCAGAAGAGACTCAAGGGCATGAATAGCCTCTTCCTGCTCCTATCTGCAGGAGGATCACAATCGAGCAGGAAGGCCAGAAGCAGCCAGGGTTGCTGGATCACAAAGCAGACTAATAGCCACTGAAAGCACAGATGGTTACCCTTTGACAGCAGAGAATGGGTGTGTTGATCTGGTACTGCTCTGCACCATTGTGAGTGGGAGTTCAAACTCGATTTTAGTTTTCTTCTGCATGCTGTAAGTTCGCACATTTAAGAAGCTTTACAAGTATTTTTCTGATCTCCTTTCTTCCATCCCAGTGACACTGAAAACGAACTCTTCATCTGTTTCAGCTATTTGAATCCAATGGATAAGAAACAGGAGCAGAATCAGGCTCCATTCTGTCTCTCAAGCCTGCTCTACCATTCGATAACATTATTTGTTGACCTGAACTGCACTCTCTCTGTAACTGTAACATTATGTTCTGCATTCTGTTTTTTCTTCCCTTTTGTACTACCTCGATGTACTCATGTATGGAATGATCTGTCTGGGTGGTACGCAAACAAAAGCTTGGTATATGTGACAATAATAAACCAATTACCAATTAAAATCATGGCTCTTCCCTCCTGCTTGTTCCCCATTCCCCTTCACTCCCCTCAGACCAAAATTCTCACCCTTCAGTACAGAGTTATAGCGAGATACAACATGGAAACAGGCCCTTTGGCCCCTCCAGTCCATGCCATCTATCAAGCACCCACTTTTACAGTAATCATACCCTAACTTATTTTAGGGGTGGCACGGCAGCATAGCGGTTAGCGCAACGCTATTACAGCACCAGCGATCGGGGTTCGATTCCCGTCGCTGTCTGTAAGGAGTTTGTACGTTCTCCAGTGTCTGCGTGCGTTTCCTCCGGGTGCTCCAGTTTCCTCCCACATTCTAAAGACGTACGGGTAGGTTAATTTGGGGGTGTAAAATGGGTGGTGCGGACTCGTTGGGCCGGAAGGGCCTGTTACCACGCTGTAAATAAAATTTTTTAAAAAATTTAATTTAATCTCCCCTCCAGGTTCTAACACTCAGCTACACACCAGTGACAATTCGCAGTGGCCAATTAACCTATCAGTCTCCATAGTTTTGTTTCTGAGATGTGGCAGGAAGCAGGAGCCCACGGGGGAAGCCCACGAGGTCACAGGGAGAACATGCAAACTCCACACAGACAGCGCCCGAAGTCAGGATTGAACTTGGGTCATTGGACTGTGAGCCAACAGCTCTAATTAGCTGCACCATTCTGCTGTCCCTACATTCAAAGACTACATCTCGACAGCTCTCTGGGGTAGAGAGCTCCAGAGATTTCTGACCCTTTGAAAAGAGAAATGACTCCATATCTCTGCCTTAAGCAAGTGACCACATTTTCTGAGACTATGCTCCATACTTCTGCACTTCCTCATGAGGCAAAACCATTTCTCAGGAGCGGCTCTGTCCAGCCGCTTCAGAATCTTGAACAAAAAATAAACTTGTCTTGAGTCAAAGTCGAGTCTATTGCCATATGCACAAGTCCATGTGTGCACAGGTGCAATGAAAAACTTACTTGCAGCAGCATCACAGGCACAGAGCATCAGAGACTTAAAACATAAATTAAAGTTAAATTTACACAATTTTTACAAGAAAGGACATAATTAGAACAGAAAAAAAAACAAAGTCCATTTTAGTGCAAAGTGGTCATATTATTGCTATACTGAGGTAGTGATTAGGGTTTTGCAGTTGGTTCAAGAACCAAATGGTTGAAGGGAAGTAACCGTTCTTGAACCTGGTGGTGTGGGACTTTAGGCTTCTGTACCTCCTGCCCGATGGTAGCTGCAAGAAGACGGCATGGCCCAGATGGTGGGGATCTTTGATGATGGATGTTGCCTTCTTGAGGCAACGCCTCCTGTAGATACTACCGATGGTGGGGAGGGATGTGCCCGTGATGTATTGGGCTGAGTCTATTTCTGTTTGCAGCTTCTTATGTTCCTGCTGTTATCTTCTGTGATTTTCTTTTCCCCAGAGAGTGATTAGAATATAAAACTCACTACCACAACGGCTTGCTCAGACAAATACTTTGGATGCATTTAAACCAAAATCAGATAAACAATGAAAAATGCTGTAAATTCTCGGCTGGTCAAGCAGCATCAGTGGAGAGGGAGCCAGAGTCATTGTTCCAGGTCAATAACTTAACCATCAGAATTGGAACTGATGAAAGGTTATTGACCTGAAACAAAAAAACAAACTGCTGAAGGAACTCCACACACAAAATGCTGGAGAAACTCAGCAGGTCAGGCAGCATCTGGACGAAAGTTGACGGTTCAGATTGATACTCTTCACCAGTCCAGATGAAGGGTCTTGACCCAAAATGTTGATAGCTCATTTTCCTCCAGATGCTGCCTGACCCACTGAGTTCCTTCAGCAGTTTGTTTGTTGCTCCAGATTCCAGCATCTGCAGTCTCTGGGTCTCTTCGGAATCCTGCACGTTACAATATTGTCTCAGTCGTCTTCCGAACTCCAGTGAGTACAGGCACAACCTGCTGAGTTACTCCTCACAAGACATCCCCTTGTTTGCAGGAATCAACCCAGTGAACCTTCTTTGAACTGCCTCCAATGCATGTACAGTATATCCCTCCAAAGTAAGGAAACCAAGTGTTGTGCCGCAAACCAATCCTCCTTTGGAAATCCAACTCCTTGCAATAAAGATATCCCATCATGGACTCTGTCTACATTTCCTGCTGCCTCGGGAAAGCAGCCAACATAATCAAAGACCCCACCCACCCCGGTCATTCTCTGTTCTCCCCCCTCTCACCGGGCAGAAGATACAAAAGCCTGAAAGCAGATACCACCAGGCCCAAGGACAGCTTCTATCCCACTGTTATAAAACTATGGAATGGACCTCTTGTATGATAAAGATGAACTCTTGACCTCAAAATCTATCTCGTCAGGGCCCTTGTACCTTATTTTCTACCTATACTGCACTTTCTCTGTACACTTTAATCTGCATTCTGTCGTTGCTTTTCCTTTTTCACAACCTTGATCTACTTATGTTTTGAAATGATCTGCGAGGATGGCACGCAAAACAAAGCTTTTTACTGTAGCTCAGCGCAAGTGACAATAATGAACCGAATACCAATTGCCATTTACCAATTAAAAATGATTTGTCAATTTGATCTCTATGCTACTGACACTTGTGGAAGAGAAACTTCACATTTAGGGAGGTGCTCTCTGTCAGTCTGTTGGGTCTGTAGGATATGAAGAGTCAACCAGTCCAAGCTGCTCTGTCCTTATTTCACAGCTTTGTGGTTCTCTTTATTACTCTATTGTGAAGCTCCCTCCTCTCTGAAAATCTGCTTGGTCTCTTGTTTCTGCAACAGTTCAGAACGTGCCATCCAGCTTCTGCTGGGATGCCATTGATAGTCTAGCTCAATGTGCTTCCTGCACACACCAGATATTGTCCCAGGTATCGCCAAGTATGCTGTGACTCTCTTTCTCTTCATGATGTGTTGAATTTTAGATTCAATATTCTCTACCTTGGGATATTGCTGCATGGATACCTTCAGATGTTCCTGCTCGGATGGTCCAGATGTAATGCCCAAAATCTCTCTGTCCAGATCTTGCTACAGCCTCCCAGATGCAATGCAGAAGCTCTCCAGCTGTCCTAATAAACCTGTCCAAATGTGGATGCTCATCCTCCTTGCTGGCCAACACCAACTTCTCGTGACAGCTGCCTGCCCTTGACGCAAGTGTTGTCTGAGCACAGTGGCCTTCCAAAAACAGTAATGCCACTTAAAACTAAACAAACCCACTGATACTTAACTGTAACAAAATGGGAACAGATCTGGAGCAAAAAACAAGTTGTTGGAGTGTCAGGAGGCATCTGTGGAGGCAAAGAGATGGTCGATGTTTAGGGTTGAGACCCTGCATCAGGGAACAAATCTGACAAAGAGAATGGCCAAGATGGAAATAATTTGGCCTCTGACATCAGTAACTCATTAAAACACCATTCTCTTTTTATGACTGCAAGGATAATGTGGAACATGTTTACAAATGAAGTGTGAACCAGTCAGTCCACAACCCTACCAGCCTTTATAGCTGCTCCCTTTGTTATGAAGGCACTTTGACCACAGTCCCTCTCCACAGACCTTCCCTTTGGTGTGGGTCCCGGTTCTGTGTTATTGTTGCACAACTTCTGGTTTTGATGGTAAACGATCATGGGACAAGCATTTTGTTTTGTTTCTGTTGTGGCTGGGACCTGCTCTGTTGTCAAAGGGAAGAAAACTGGTATTTGTAAAAGTGTCTTTCACGTCCTTTTTTGAACAAAGTGCATGGACGTTAACACATGGGACACAGCTCAGAGAAGGTTTGCTGAACGGATACCTGGAACTGTACAGATTGTCAAATGAGGAGAGGTGAGGCAGGCTAGGCTTATAACCGCTGGAGTTTAGAAGAATGAGAAAGGACTTGATTGAAACATATGAGGTCCTGGGGCGTGTTGACAGGAGTAAAGTGGAATGTTTTCTCCTGTGGGAGACTATAGAACCAGGGGTCACTGTTTAAATGTATAGGTTGACCGTTTAAGACAGTGTTCAGGAGACTCAAGAGACTGCAGATGCTGGAACCTGGAACAACAAACACTGTGCTGGAGGAACTCAGCGGGTCAAGCAGCATCTGTGGGGGGGAAAGGAATTGTCGATGTTTCGGGTCGAAACCCTGCATCAGGACTGAGGTGAAATGTTTTCTCTCAGAATGTCACGAGGCTTTGGAACTCTCTTTCTCAAAAGCAGAGTCTTTGAATATTTTTGAGGTGGGGGTGGGATCAAGGGGGTGAGAAGTTACATGGGTGGACGGGAATGTGAAATTGATCAACCATGATAGTATTAAACAGCAGAATACTCTTGAAGGGCTGAGTGGCCTACTCCTGCTTCTAATTCATATATTCATATGTTCTTATGTTTGACACTAATGAAGTAGCTGAAGTGTGATCACTGGATCACTCTTGTAATGCAGGATACACAATGCTCCCTCTCCTTCTTTCTACCTCCACAGACGCTGCCTGACCTGCTGAGCCTTTTCTGATTAATTTAAATCTCTCTTGCTCTTTCTTGAAATAGTGTCCTATGTGCTTTATTATATCCAACTGAGGGAACAGTTTGGAACTGGAGCTTAAAGGGAGAGGTCCATTCCTTGTTTACTCATTGGTAGCTTTTAATTAGGGTGCTGTTGTGGGGTAGGAGATGTTTTAACTAGGCTGGGCAGAGTGGCCACCAAGGTTCTCTCACCTAGACAGTGCGAAACCCAGGAACATTCTATCACCAACGCCTCACCTGAAGTAGTTGGTGACCAAGCAGATTCAGATTCAGGTTAGTTTATTGTCAGACACACCAGGGTACAATGAAATTCCTTGCTCGCTTGAAGCTCACAGTATAAGCAGTGTACGTGGTGATAATAACTACAGCGACGTGTGCAAAACAGCAGAATGGTGCAAAGTACAGTAGTGCAAACTGAAGTAGTGCTAAAAGAAATGCTGAAGTGACATAGGGCCAGAGAATCACAGAGCAATACAGCACGGATACAGACCCTTCGGCCCAACCAGTCCATGCCGATCATGACATCACGGAAGAGGTAGAATTAAGAGTCCGAAAACATGGCAGCTTCACTGGGAAGGGGATGCGGAAGAGGTGATTGGTTCAAGGGTCTGACAGCAGTGGGGAAGGAGCTGTTCTTGCAGAATTATATTAGAGAGAAAGGTCACAGGAGTGGAGGTACTATTGGAGACACAAGAAACTCTGCCGATGCATCTGGAGCAATACACAAGAAGTGCCGGAGGAACTCAGCAGGTCAGGCAGCATCCATGGAAGGAAATAAACAGTTGACATTTCAGGCCAAGACCCTTCATCAGGACTGGAAAGGAAGAGGGCAGAAGCCAGAATAAGAAAGTGAGGGGAGGGGGAGGAGTACACGCAGGCAGGGGACAGGTGAGATAGGGAGTAGGTGAGGTATTGATGGAGGCTCTTTAAGAGTGAAGATGTGGGGGTGGATTAAGATCCTCCTCCTCCTGGCCCTACAGGGAAGGTCAAAAACAATTGCCTTTGCCAGCCAGTACCAAGTCCTCTTCTGTTGCATCTTGGACCCAATGACATCATCAGATCTAATTTGTATGTTTAAAGCAGAGCAGAGTGGGGTATTGCTGAATTTGACCAAACCTGATGTCGATATTTCAGACAAGTAATTGCAAGCATAGTTTAGGATCATAGATTGATACAACACAGTGGGGGACCATGTGCCCTATTGAGGCTTTGGCACAGCTATCCACCGACAGTCTTCACAATCAGCCCTTCCAGTCTGTGCAAGAACTGGCCAGGTCTGGAGTGGGGTGGTGCTCAGCAGGTTGGCTAGTGTCCGCAGGGAGGGGGCAGGATTAGTGTTTTAAGTTGATGACCTTTCACAGTGGGAACCATTGACCTGGGATGTTGCTTCTTTTCCTCTTGACACAGATGCTGCCTAACCTGCTGAGTATTTCCTGCGATTTTGTATTGTGTTAGATTGCCAGCTTCTGCAGTTTTGGGATTTTCAATCCCTGTCCGGTTCTGATGTTACTAGCTTTTCTTTCCACAGATGCCACCTGACCTCTTGTACTTCCCAACTTTCTCAGCTCGGTAAGTGGGCCGAGGAATGGCAAATGAGTTTAATTCTGATAAGTGCGAGGTGTTGCATTTTGGAAAGTCAAATCAAGTTAGGACTTTCACAGTGAATGGCAGGGCCCTGGGGAGTGTCGTAGAACAGAGGGACCTTGGAGTACAGGTACATGGTTCCCTGAAAGTGGAGTCACAGCTGGACAGGGTGGTGAAGAAGGCTTTTGGCACGCTGGCCTTCACAAGTCAAGGCACTGAGTTTAAAAGTTGAGAGGTCATGGTGCGGTTGTATGGGATGCTGGTGAGGCCACACTTGGAGTATTGTGTTCAGTTTTGGTCAGCCTGCTATAGGAAAGATGTTGTTAAACTGGAAAGAGTGCAGAAATATTTACAAGGATGTTGCCAGGACTTGAGGGGACTAAGTTATAAGGAGAGGCTGGACAAGCTAGGACTTTATTCTTTGGAGCGTAGGAGACTGAGAGGTGATCTTATAGAGGTGTATGAAATCATGAGGGGCATAGATAGGGTGAATGCACACAGTCTTTTTCCCAGGGTTGGGGAATCAAGAACTAGAAGGCGTAGGTTTAAGGTGAGAGGGGAACGATTTAATAGGAACTTCAGGCACAACTTCTTTTCACATGTATGTGGAATCAGCTGCCAGAGGAAGTGGTCGAGGCGGGTACAATGACAACTTTTAAATGACACTTGGACAGGTACATGATAGGAAAGGTTTAGAAGGTAATGGGACAAATGCTGGCAAGTGGGACTAGCTTGGACGAGGCATCTTGGTCGGCATGGACAGGTTGGGCCGAAGGGCCTGTTTTTGTGCTGCATGACTCTGTGACTCAATAACACTCTCCTTGACTTCTGACAACCGCAGTGGTCAGTATCTCACAGTCCCAGCACATATCCCTCTCCTCCATTGTCCCTCTGTTTACATACACCTCCTTCAGGCAGATTAGTTGCCGTGAACAAGCCCCTTCACATCCTCTTTCAGTTGACACCAACCTGTGCCATTCACACATGGCCCATTCTCCCCACCCCTTGCTCTTCAGTGCAACTTAAAAATACCCCTGTTTTGTAAATTTTCCCAGTTCTGACAGAAGGTCATTCACCTGAAACTTCAACTCCATTTTGCTCTCCACAGATGCTGCCTGACCTGTTGAGTATCTCTGTTTCCCATTTTTGTTTTGGATTTCCAGCATCTGTGGTTATTTGCCCTAGTTTAAGGTAATAACCATATCATGCTTCAGTGATGTTGACTGAGTGATAAATATTGGCCAGGATCGTACCTACCCTCCTTTCTCCTTGCAATACTTCAACATGTTTTTTGATTTTTAGGTTTTTATTAAATTTTCAAATTCAAAGTCGAGTTTATTGTCTTATGCACAAGTACATGTGTGCACGGGTGCAATGAAAAATTTACTTGCAGCAGCATCACAGGCACAGAGCATCAGATAAGCAGCATTCAGAAGAAAAACATATTTTATGAGCATAAATTATACATAGTTTTTACAAGAAAGAACACAATTAGGATAAAAAAAACAAAGTCCATTTTAGTGCAAAGTGGTCCAAGTGGTCACAGTGTTACTATGCAGTAGAGATTAGGGTTGTGCAGGTTGATTCAAGAACCGAATGGTTGAAGGGAAGTAGCTGTTCTTGAACCTGGTGGTGTGGGACTTCAGGCTTCTGTACCTCCTGCCCGATGGTAGCTGTGAGAAGATGGCATGGTCCAGATGGTGGGGATCTTGTAGATACCCAGTGCTTCTGTAGATACTACGTACGGTGGGGAGGAATGTGCCCGTGATATGTTGGGCTGAGTCCACTACTCTCTGCAGCTTTGTGTGTTCCTGCGCAATCAAAGTGCCATTGAACATTGAAATTTCTTATGGAAACTGTTTTCCCTCTCAATCCAATCTTTCTTTCCCTGTCTTTATTTCTCTTTCCATACCAGATTTATCATTGAATTCACCCCCTTTAATTCACCATCTTTTTCAGTTCTGACTTTTTGTTTTCCAATTCTGATCTGTTGAAGAGATGCCCCGTTTCTTCGAGAAGACGCAGGAAACTGCAGATGCTGGAATTTTGGATCAACACACAAAGGAGCTGGAGGAACTCAGCAGGTCAGGCAGCATCTACGGATGCTCACTCAGCTCCCAGCACCAGAATCAGTTTGTGGGCAAAGCTCTTTCACAATGAAATGGCATCAACCTAAAGGCAGGTTCTGGTAAAAGACACATACAGCACAGCACAATCTGGCCAGACTGAATCACTCCACTCTAGACATTGGTGTTTTTTTGTAGCATCTTACCCCCACTTATTATTGTGTGGTTTGTTTCATGTGGTGGATCCTTTCATGTGGGACGTGTCGAAGACTGGCTGAACTTTACTCAGATCTTCTGCTTTACCCATTCCCAGTTTAAGGATTGTTTACCTTCAGGTGGCATCTTGAGCATCTTTGCAACAACAACAGGGATTGTGCAATCATAAATATGGGCAGTGGTGAGGGATTACAAACAGGAAACCCACAAACAACAGCAGCAATTGCTAAAAGACTCTGTGGCAAGGGAGGAACCATAACACAACATCTTTGAACACAGTAAATTGTCCTATGGCATTTTGCTAGGGCAATTAAAATCAAAGTCAACTTTATTGTTAGATATTATAAGATTATGAGAGGCATAGATCGAGTAGACAGCCGGTATCTTTTCCCCAGGGTCAAAATGTCTAATACTGGAGGGCATGCATTTAAGGTGAGAGGGGGTGAGTTCAAAGGAGATGTGCGGGGCAAGTTTTTTACATAGAGAGTGGTGGGTGCCTGGAACGGGCTGCCAGGGGTGGTGGTGGAGGCAGATATAATAGAAGTGTTTAAGAGACTCTTAGATAGGCACACGGATGTGCAGAGAATGGGGGGATTTGAACGTTGTGTAGGTAGAAGGCATTAGTTTAGTTAGGCATTTAATTACTACTTTAATTAATTCAGCACAACACTGTGGGCCGAAAGGCCTGTTCCTATGCTGTGCTGTACTGTTCTGATAAAGGGTCTCGACCCGATACATCGACCGTTTATTTCCCTCCACAGATGCTGCCTGACCTGCTGAGTTCCTCCAGCATTTTGTGTGCGTTGCTCCAGATTCCAGCATCTGCAGAATTTCTTGTGTCTCTGTACTGTTCTGTCTCTATGTTCTATTATTATATTTGTCTAACAGGTGCAATTAAAAACTTATTTGCAGCAGCATCACAGTCACATAACATTGGAGATACAACATTCACAAGGAAAATCATAAATCAAACATGCTATTCAAAATATCCAAGAAAGAACACAATTAGAGCAAAAAAAGAACAAGTCTATTGTAGTGCAAAGTGGTCATAGTGTTTCTAAACTGTAGTGAACAGAGTTGTGCCGGTTGGTTCAGGAACCGAACGGTTGAAGGGAAGTAGCTGTCCCTGAACCTGGTGGTGTGGGACTTCAGGCTTCTGTACTTCCTGCCCGATGGTAGCTGTGAGAAGATGGCATGGCCCAGATGATGGGGATCTTTGATGATAGATTATCAAACAAAATTCAGCTCTGGTCCATCTAAGAAGATATTAGGATATATGGAGAAAGGAAGAGGAAAGAGTTTCAAAGGAGGAAGGAGGAATGGAAAACAGAGAAAAACGAAATTGTGACAGAGAGAGAAAGTACTGGACCTCAGAAAATTAATTAATGAATCCAAGCCATTTAACGGTTGCAGACAGTCAGTTTAAGGAGGCTAATCCAGTATGTCAGAAGACAAGACTTGTGCTGCAGAGATTCAAACAAGAGTGCCTCTTTGCTATATTGTTGTGGTTATGAAGTTGATTCGGGGCTCAGATATCAGTGTCAGAGTAATCCTGTATCAGCCCAAAAAGCTTATAAACAGTGCAGAACCTTCCACGTATAAAGTAATTTGTTTTCTATATCTTCAGGCTTAGCATCCAGGCCATGAATTCTATTAAAAAACAGGGGATCTGGTGTAAAGCTAAACCATAGGATCAAGACTACAGTGATTTTACATCAGGGCTGTGTATCCACAACAGGCTGAAACTGGTATCAGTGTTATATCAGGACCCAGCGCTTACTGAGGTGAAATGCCACAGACTTTGTCAGTCATCTCCGAGGCAGAAAGCACATTCAATTTTTCAATCTAAATCATGGATTGAACTATATTAGCAAACACCTTTTAAAGAAAGACTTGTCCCGATATAGGAATTGTTTCAAAGGACTTTATGGTCAGTGAAATGTGATTACTCCATTAACGCAGGTAATTTGAGCATATTAGCACCCCAGAAACAGCAATCTGATAAATTGCAGAAGCACTGACTGGTTTCCTCACAGGAGGCCATTTGGCCCATTTAGTCCATTGCAAGAACAAACCAGCTGTGTCCCCCACAGCTCTGCAAGCTTTCAAGTCAAGTCAAGTCGAATTTATTGTCATGTGCACAAGTACAGTGAGGTACAGGTACAATGCTTGCAGCAGCATCACAGGCACGTAGTGCAGACAACACACAGAATATAAATTACACATAGATTATACAAGACAGTGAAGAGAAAAAAAATGACTATGCAAAAATGAGACTTGATTGCAAAAAACAGAGACAAATCCATGGTAGTGCAGGAGGTGGTCCTTAAAGTTCTGTTGCTGAGGTAGGGCATTGGTATTGGTTTATTATTGTCACTTGTACCGAGGTACAGTGAAAAACTTGTCTTGCATACCGATCGTACAGGTCAATTCATTACACAGTGCAGTTACATTAAGCTAGTACAGAGTGCATTGATGTAGTACAGGTAAAAACAATAACAGTACAGAGTAAAGTGTCACAGCTACAGAGAAAGTGCAGTGCAATAAGGTGCAAGGTCACAACAAGGTAGATCGTGAGGTCAGAGTCCATCTCATCGTATAAGGGAACCGTTCAATAGTCTTATCACAGTGGGGTAGAAGCTGTCCTTAAGTCTAGTGGTACGTGCCCTCAGGCTCCTGTATCCAACAGGTCGGTAGAACTTTTGCTTGTTAAGGAATTATCCAGTTCCCTCCTGAACACCACAGTGGTATCTGTTGCCATGGATCTATATCTTCCTGGAATTTAGAAGACCGAGGGCGTGATCTTCTTGAAACATACAAGAGGTCGTGACAGGGTAGATGTTGAGATGCTTTCCACCATTAGAAGAGGCTGGGACTGTTTTCCCTCAAGTGAAGGAAGCTGAGGGGTGTCCTTATGGAAGTTTGTAAAATCATGAGGGGATGAAGTAGGTGGTGACAGTCTTTTTCCCAGGGTAGTGGAATCTAAAACTAGAGGGCAGAGGTTTAAGGTGAGAGGGGAAGAATCCTGCACTGCAGGGAAAACAGTCCCAGCCTATCCATTCCCTCCTTATAACTCAAGCCCTCCAGCTCAAGCAACATCCTTGTGAATCTTTTCTGCACCCTGTCCAGCTTAATCACATCCTTCCTGTAGCGTGGTGACCAGAACTGCACACAATGCTCTAGGTGCGGATCTTACCAACTTCTCAGCTATAACATGACACCCTAACTCCTGTACTCAAGGCCCTGACTGATGAAGGCAAGCATGCCGTAAGCATTGAAAGATGGTAATTTGGTTCCATCACCAGGAGAGTCTTGAACCCACAGCTTCCTGAATCAGAGAGAGTAGGCATTGACTTTACTGAGAGGGTTCTATCATTCCGCCGTCTTTACATAGGAGGTATTTCTCTGCACAAATGAGAAGGGACAGCTTGAACAGGGGCCCAGAAAGTTAGTTGCAGACAATGCCAGCACATTCAGTTAAGAGGCAATTGTAGTTTGTGGTGGAGGGATGACAAGGATTGTGGTCTTCCAGAAGGAAGCAATTTCATGGGGCAAAGATCTAAACTAAAACATGAAAAGACTGGAAATTCTCAGCTGGTCTGGAAGCAACTGTGGGAGGACGAAGAGCTAATGTTTCAGGTCACAGAACTACCGGTAAGAAGAGAAATTTACAGCGGATCTGATGGGCAGGCGTTTCATACAGACGGTGCTGATTACCTGGAATGAGCTGCCAGAGGAGGAGGTAATGGCAGATATAAACACAACTTTGGATTGGAAAGACATAGAGGGATATGAGCCTAATGCGGGCAAGTGGGACTAGCATAGATAGGCATCATGGTCAACATGGACAAAGCGGGCTGAAGGGCCAGTTTCTGTACTGTACAGTTCCATGACTCCATGAAGTCCATTCACCAGCTACATAATTCAATATAATTTCGGTTGATCCTTTTACCTCAGTGCCACTTTCCTGCACTGACCCCTCTGGATTCTTTTAATATCTAAAAATCTTTCAATTTCTGTAGAACACAGACATAGAATGTAGAACAGTACAGCACAGGAACAGGCCCTTCAGCCAATGTTGTGCTAAACTAATTAAACTAGTAATTAAATGCCAAACTAAACTAGTCCCTTCTGCCTACACAAGTCCATCTCCCTCCATTACCTGCACATCCATGTGCCTATCTAAGAGCCTCTTAAATGCCTCTATCATATCTGCCTCCACCACCACCCCTGGCAGCACATTCCAGGCACCCACCGCTCTCTGTGTAAAAATCTTGCCCCACACATCTCCTTTGAACTTGCTCCCTCTCACCTTAAATGCATGCCCTCTCATATGAGACATCTCGACACTGGTATAAAGATACCAGCTGTCTACTCTATCTGTGCATCTCCCCTCAGCCTCCGCCGCTCCAGAGAAAACAATACAATTTTGTCCAACCTTTCCTTATAGCACGTGCTCTCTAATCCAGGTAGTATCCTGGTAAACCTCTTCTGCACCCTCTCCAAAGCCTCCACATCCTTCCTGTAATGGGGCGACCAGAACTGAATGCAATACTCCAGATGCGGCCTAACCAGAGTTTTATAAAGCTGCAACATAACTTCCCGACTCTTGAACTCAGTGCCTCAACTAATAAAGGCACGCGTGCCGTACACCTTCTTTACCACCCTTTAAACCTGTGTAGCTTCTATTTTTCAATTTCTGTAGAACACAGACATAGTTAACAAATATTGTTAGTAAATGAGTCGACGCAGCCCTCATAGGTTGAGGCTTCCAAAGATTCATCACCCACTTGTAAAGAAATTCCTTGTCATCTCAGTCCCAGATGGCCAACCCCTTATTTTGAGAGTGTGACCCCAGCCAGGAGAAATGTTATCACTTTCTCTAAATGAAAACTAAAATAAAACTGCAGATGTTGGAAATCTGAAATAAAAATACGTAATGCTGGAAACACTCAGCAGGTCAGGCAGCATCTGGAGAACGAGAAACAACATTTCAGGTCCGGAACATTTTTCTCTCCACAGATACTGCCTGACTTGCTGAGTGTTTCCAGAAATTTCTGTGTTTATATATCCTTGCATCTACCATGTCAAGCCCAGCAAGAATTTTGTGCATTCCAATGAGATCATCTGTCATTCTTCTAAACTCGAGAGAGAGTAGCCTGCTTCATCTCTTCTCTCAGGACAACCTGCCATGCCAGGAAACAACCCAGTGAACCATCACTTCACATATTCTAACGTGAGGCTATCCTCCTGTGGCTAGGGGGAGAGACCTGTAAACCTTTCCCTAGACTCGTTGCTTCTGATAAAGACTGAGTGGGTGCTACTGGAGAAAGAGGTCAAGAGAAAATTGTCATGATGTGGGAATCTCAGCATGCAATGGAAATAAAGCTCTGAATACCTTGAGGATGTTTGTAACTGCGCGTGGATACAAAATTCCAAGGCTGGATCCTCAGTTGGAATCCTTGTGGAATAGATTAGAGTGGGAGACACTCCCTGTTACTGCGGAAGTGAAGTCTGGTCAATACCTTATCCAGAACCAGAAGGAAGCAGAAAGCTATGACAGTGAATTTGAATTGGTTTATCACTGTCACATGTACCAAGGTACAGAGAAAAACTTTGTTTTGCATGCCATCCATACAGATCATTTCGTTACAGCAGTGCATTGAGGTAGTACAAGGGAAAACAATACCAGGATGCAGAATAAAGTGTTACAGTTACAGAGAAAGTGCAGTGCAGGCAGACAATAAAGTGCAAGGTACAAGGGATAAATGAAAGTCCCATTGGAAGAGCAGAGGTTCTCCAAGGCTGGCAGTCCTGAGGAGAGTGATGGTAAATTAAAGACTTATCCCAAGGGCAAAATACTGCAGATACTAGAAATCTGAGATAAAAACAGAGAAAGTCATAGCAGGTCAGCCTGCATCCCTGGAGAGATAAACAGGCTCAACAGTTCCAATTGGTGACCTTTCATCAAAATTGCTAATCTAACAACTGCAGTATTTATGGGACAGAGATCAATCTTGCATTCTTGGTCTGAACTGTGAATCAGTGGGCAGAACAGATCACAGCTCCAGGTGCAGTCCAGAGACCGGAGCTCAAGTACCCACACATTGTTCTATTGAGATGTTGTCTCTTGGATGAGCTGTTGGACCTAAACTATACATTTCTTCTCAAGAGACTGTGACTGACCACACAACATTATCTAAAAGAGCAGAGCCATTCTTTTTGGTACCAAAACTTAGCTTTCAACCAACATCACTAAAGCAAATTATGATGTCACTTTATTCTTTGTAGGATGTAGCTTTGTGCAAACCACCATTGCGACTTCACTTCAGAAGTACTTCACCGGATGTAACGTGCATTCAGAAAGAAGTTCAATATAAGTCTGTGGACGGAAACAGACAGCTGACATTTCGGGTCGAGACCCTTCATCTGGACTGCAAGGTCTCCACGCCAAACGTCGACTGTCCATTTCCCTCCACAGATGCTGTCTGACCCGTTGAGTTCCTCCAGTATCGTGCGTGAGTTACTCCAGATTCCATTGTCTGCAGCTTCTTGTGTCTCTATATAAACCTTTCTTTCTTTCTCGGCATGTTTAAATTGTGGTGTTCCAAATCAAAAAAAGCACGCACTCCAACATTAATATTTAAGCTCCCATTTGTCTTTCCACTGAAGTGGTTTAAAGAAACATCACACTGGTGGTGGAGACCTCCCCAGATGTAGCCGAAATGATTGCTGTAAAATATTACTTCTTTGTAAGTTAGAACAGTTACACAGCAAATGGTAAATGCAGACGGTGTACCAGATAACATTTATTTCCGGTGAAAGTATAAGTGGTGTCACTTAATGCTGATCCGGTTTCGTGAAAGCTGCATTTGACAAGATGATAGAAGAACCCCTGTGGCGTATCTTAGCTGCCCCTCTAATTGGCCTTCATGAATATTTAATGAAATGGTGACATTCAGTACTCCTTAACACCAGACACATAAGGCAACGGCATAGTTTCATTTATTGGAACCTGTGAGCATTAAATAGGAGAAAGTTGTTTGAACAATCATTAATGTCCGCTGGGGGGATTCTCTCAAGAAACCCAGGGCTGCTGCTCGGACAGATTAACCCTTTAGTTGGCCAGTGCACCAAGAGAGTCTGCAGACAGGGCGAGATCTGGCGCGACCAAAAAAGAAAACTGGGTTTCGCTCCAGTTTCAGAGTAGCTTGTCCTGAGATTTCAGATACTTGCCATTCACCGTTCAATTATTAATTGAAACATCTCCATATTTTTTGCAGGAGTAGGCAAAACATAGAGTACACAAGAGCTTTTTGATGTACAGATTCTGACAGGGCCTTCAATGCCTAGAGGAGCAGTCTGGCCACATTAACGTCCAGTGTAACAGAGATCCCAGCACATGTGACAGCTTTATTTTCAGTGAGTAACCAAGGGAAGGGAGATTTTCTTTTCTCCCATTGGGGTCCCAAAGTACTCTTGGAGTAAGCAGCTCAAGCCAGCGAACCTTACATTCCAGCCAGAAACCCACTCCCAAGAAAGATGATTCTCAGAAAAAAGGGTATTACATTTTTTACCAAGCCTGATCTATTTACATAACCTCGTGCACTCTCTAAATAGAGCCGAAGTGACATTCCTGTCAGGAGCATTAACATTTTGAAATTGTGATGAGCTTGAAACTCCATTTCTTCAGTACGTTTGCATGATGAGAGGAGGTAATGTGATCGTAGTCATTGTTAAGACCCTGACGTCTTGCAGCTCAGCTGCCCACTTGAATCTCGACCAGAGTTCAGGTTCCCAGCAACATTTACAACAGCAAACCATTTTAGGTTGTATTGTGCCAGTTCTGAGGATGGTCGGTTCCTGGGCACAGCCCCCTGAAAGGGCAGCTCAGTGGCACAGCGAACAGAGCTGATGCCTCAGAGTTCCAGTGACCTGGGTTCAACCCTGACCTGGGTCGCTGTCTGTTTGAAGTTTGCACTTTCTCCCAGGTGCTCTAGTTTCGTCCCACGTCCCAAAGATGTGCGGGTTGGTAAGTTGATTGATCATTTAAAATTGCCCCCAGTGTGTGGGTGAGTGGTAGAATGGGGGGGAGTTGATGGGAATGCGGGGAGAATTAAATGGGATAAATGTAGACAAAAAACACAATGATGTTGGAGGAACTCAGCAGGCCAGGCAGCAGCCGTGGAGAAAAGCATGCAATCAACGTTTTGGGTCAGGACCCTTCTTCAGGACGGCAACTGAAGAAGAGTCCTGACCCGAAACGTTGACCACCTGTTTTTCTCCATGGATGTTTGCTGGCCTGCTGAGTTCCTCCAGCATCATCGTGTTTTTCATCTAGATTTCAGCAACTGCAGTCCTTTCTTTCTCTGGGATAAATGTAGGATGGGTGTAAATGTGTGGTTGATGGTCAGTATGGACTCAGTGGGCCAAAGGGCCTGTTTCCGTGGTGTATCTCTCTGTGACTCCCACTGCTTATTGGTGCTTAGACGACAAGGGCAACCTGAACCTACTATGAAGCAGAAGAAGGCCATTCAGCCCCTTGAAAACATGCTAGCTCCCAGGGGAACAGTCCCTCTTGTCCTATTCCTCTGTCATTTTCCTGTAGAACTTATTCCTTCTGTTCTTTGCAATTTTCCTACACCAAAGGGCAATTTACAGCAGCCAATTGGAATTGGTTTATTATTGTCACATGTACTGTGGTCCATTGAAAAACTTGTCTTGCGTACCGTTCATACAGATCAATTCATTACACAGTGCATTGAGGTAGTACAGGGTAAATCAATAACAGAATGCTGAGTAAAGTGTCACAGCTACAGAGAAACTACAGTGCTGGTAGACAATAAGGTGCAAATTCAAAATGAGGTAGATTATGAGGTCAAGAGTCCATCTTATCGTACTCGGGAACCGTTCAATAGTCTTATAACAGCGGGATAGAAGCTGTTCTTGAGCCTGGTGGTACGTGCTTTCAGGCTTCTGTATCTTCTGCCTGATGAGAGAGGAGAGGAAGAAGAGAGAATGTCCGGGGTGGGTGGGGTCTTTGATTATGCTGGCTGCTTTGCCAAGGCAGCGGGAAGTGTAGACAGAGTTCATGGACGGGAGGCTGGTTTCCGTGATGTGCTGAGCTGTGTCCACAACTCTCTGCAGTTTCTTGTGGTTCCGGGCAGAGCAGTTGCCGTACCAAGCCGTGAGGCATCCAGATAGGATGCTTTCTGTGGTGCATTGATAAAAGTTAGTGAGGGTCAAAGGGGACATGCCAAATTTCTTTAGCCTGCTGTAGAGGCATTTGTGAGCTTTCTTGGCTGTGGCATCTACGTGTTTGGACCAGGACAGGCAATTGGTGATGTTCTCTCCTAGCAAATTGAAGCTCTCAACCTTCTTGACCTCAGCACCATTGATGTAGACAGGTGCATGTACACCACCCCCTCCCTGAAGTCAATGACCAGCTCTTTTGTTTTGCTGACACTGAGGGAAAGGTTGTTGTCATAACACTATGTCGCTAATTAACCTACCAGCACGTCTTTGGGATGTGGGAGGAGACTGGGGCACACGAGGGAAACCCACACGGTCACAGGGAGAACATGCAAACTCCACACAGACAGCAGCAGCTGAGGTCAGGATTGAACCTGGGTCCCTGGAGCTGTGAGGCAGTGGCTCTACCCGCTGCGCCACCGTGCTGAAGTTGGATGACAGCAGAGACTCCTGCGCAGTAATCAGCATTGAGATTGTCCTCGTTCACATGGGTGATCTGCAAAATGCACAGTGTTTCTAAGATATTTACACTCTCTGGGGTGGGACGAACTCACAACAGAGCCACAGCTAGTGAAGGTGGTGCTCAGCTGATTGACGCAGACTCAGTGGTGGAGTGGCAGGTGAGAGACGGGCTGTCCACGGGAGGCTGATCCATGTTCCTTTCCTCTACTCCACACCACCAGGGCATTCCAGGGAAAAGAGTGATTTTTCTGATGCCCAGCCGACATCTTCTTCCTAGCAAAACAGTCCATCCAGTTAGTTCTGCTGTTCTTGTGATCTTGCTGTGCAGTTGTGTTTGTCAAGATAACATGCTATTCTAAGCTCTAAGTGTTTTCACCCACACTCTCCAGTAATAAAGTTGTTTTGAAATCCATCTCTATTTACATGTCTGTGGCAATCCCACAGCAGTATCTAAAGACTTGTTTGTACAAAGACTTGAGTTGAGTTATATCCTGCAACTCCACCTCCAAGCCACAAAACAGTGCTTTGAAATCTGTAATTAAATCATTTTCCTCTTGACTATCATATGGTCCAAATAAGGCTTTGCTGTAAAGTACTTTTAGCTACCTTAACTTCCTCTGGCTAATTCTCCTGATCCATCTGATTTAACAAAGCAACAATTGTCTTACTGCAACTGCCCCTCTGTCATTCCTAAAAGTCAAAGGAAGAACTTTAATTCATGCAGTACTTTACCACCATTCAAAACCTTAAAAGCAGGTGAAGAGGTTTTTGGCACACTGGCCTTCACAAGTCAGGGCACTGAGTATAAAAGTTGGGATGTCGTGGTGTGATTGTACTGGACGCTAGTGAGGCTACACTTGGAGTATTGTGTTCAGTTTTGGTTGCCCTACTATAGGGAAAGATATTAAACTGGAAAGAGTGCAGGAAAGGTTTACAAGGATGCTTCCAGGACTCGAGGGACTGAGCTATAGAGAGAGGTTGGACAGGCTAGGTCCTTATTCTTTGGAGTGTAGGAGACTGAGAGGTGATCTTATAGAGGTGAATAAAATCATGAGGGGCATAGATAGGGTGAATGCACTCAGTCTTTTTCTCAGGGTTGGGGAATCAAGAATTAGAGGGCACAGGTTTAAGGTGAGAGGGGAAAGATTTAAAGGGAACTTTAGGGGCAACTTTTTACACAAAGGGTGGTATGTATGTGGAAAACACCTCCAGTGACCTGGGCCATAGCATCGGGTCACAATGGGACGGATTGAAGCCACACTCAGGATCCAAAACCCAGTATAACTCTAGCATCACGATGGGGCTGTGACACTGTTGGAGAGAACTCCTCAGGACAGAAGGTCTATTTATCCTGCCAGGTGGATAGAA
This sequence comes from Pristis pectinata, assembly GCF_009764475.1. Lineage (NCBI taxonomy): Eukaryota > Metazoa > Chordata > Chondrichthyes > Rhinopristiformes > Pristidae > Pristis > Pristis pectinata. Next base: position 2,498,517 of record NC_067435.1, on the reverse strand, counting down.
CATAGAACATCGAACAGCACAGCACAGGACAGGCCCTTCGGCCCACAATGTTGTGCCGCATTAATTAAACCAATGACTCCTAATTAATCTATTCCCTCTTCCCTGCACGTTAACCATATCCCTCCTTTCTCCGCATATTCCTGTACCTATCTAAGTGTCTCTTAAACACTCCTATGCTATCTGCCTCCACAACCACCCCTGGCAGTGCATTTCAGGGCCCCAGCGCTCTGCGTAAAAAAACCTTATTCTCAAATATCCTTTGTACTTCCCCCCTCTCACCTTACAGTATATACATGCCCTCTAGTACTGGACAGAATATAGACAGTACAACACAGTATGGCCCCTTCAGCCCATGATGTTGTGCCGACCTATATAAACCTACTCCATGATCAATCTAACCCTTCCCCCTTCCCTCTTTCGCAACCTATAACCCTCCTTACATCCATGTGCCTATCTAAGAGTCTTTTAAATGTCCCTATCGTATTTGCCTCCACCACCACCACCCCCGGTAGTGCATTCCAGGCACCCACCACTGTGTAAAACACCTACCTCTAACATTGCCCCTAAACTTTCTTCCACTCACCTTGAACAGATATCCATTGGCCATTGTCATCCTGGGAAAAAGATACTGACTGTCTACTCTATCTGTACCTCACGTGATTTTATAAACTTCTATCAAATCTTCCCTCAGCCTTCGCTGCTCTGGAGAAAACAATCCAAGTCTGTCCACCCTCTCCTCATAGCACATGTCCTCCAAACCAATTAGTGTCCTGGTGAACCTCCTCTGCACCTATCCAAAGCCTCCACATCTTTCCTATAATGAGGCGATCAGAACTGAACACAATACTCTAAATGTGGCCTCACTAGAGTTTTATAAAGCTGTAACATAACTTCCTGGCTCTTGAACTCAATGCCTCAACTAATGAAGGCAAGCGTGGCGTACGCCTTCTTTCCCACCTTGTCAACCTGTGTGGTCACTTTTAGGGAGCTATGTACCTGGACCCAGAGATCCCTCTGTTCATCAACTGTGTTAAGGATGAGGATATGAAAGATACAGTGACTCTGCTTCAAAGAAGAGCAGAGCTGTTATCATTGACAGCCTCGCCACTTCCATTCCCTTCCAAACAACATCTGACTCTAAAACAGAGAACATGGAACATAGAATACAGACCATAGAACAGTACAGCACTGGACAGGCCCTTCAGCCCACAATCTCTGTGCCATCCATGATGCCAAATTGAACTAATCCCATCTGCCTGCACACGATCCATCTCCCTCCACTCCCTGCCTGGTCATGTGTCTGTCTAAATGCCTCATAAACACCATGATCACATCTGATTCCATCACCTCCTCGGCATCGAGCTCCAGGCCCCCCGCTCCCCACCCCCCACACCTCCCGCCCAACTCTCTGTATAAAGCTTGCCTCGCACACCTCCTTTTAAACTTTTCCCCTCTCACCTTAAGCCTATTTCCTCCAGTATTTGACACTTCCACCCTGGGAGAAAGAATCTATCTACCCAATCTCTGCTTCTCATAATTTTATAAACTTCTATCAGATCTTCCCTCAGCCTCTGATGCTCCAGAGAAAACAATCAATGTTTGGGAGAACTTGCCATGTGTAAATTGGCGGTGTTCCAACTGTGATTCTAGAGTCACAGATTTATACACACGGAAACAGGCCCTTTGGCCCAACTGGTCCATACTGACCAAGATGCCCCATCCAAGCTGGTCACATTTGCCAGCATATGTGGCCTGTCCAACTGTCTTTTAAAAGATGTTACCGTCCCTGCATCAACCACTTCCTCTGGCAGCTCATTCCTCAAAATACCACCCTTTGTCTTTAGTTCTTCTTCACCATTCTCTGGGATCCACAGTGGTGCAGCAAGTATTGCTGCTGCCTTACTGCTCCAGTGAAGGGTTTGATCCTAACCTCGGCTGCTGCCCGTGCTCTGGTTTCTTCCCACGTCCCAACCACACCACCAGCTTCAGAAACAGCTACCTCCTTACCACATATCAAGTCCTTGAACCAACCTGCACAACCCTAACCCTACCTCAACAACAAGCCTACCTCAACAACGGAACACTACAGACCACCTCTTGCACTACTGTGGACCTGTCTCTGATTGTGTGTTCTGTTTACACTCATGTCTTTTTTTGCAAAGTGTTTTTTTCTCTGTATAAGTTATGTTCTATGTGTTGTCTGTACCTATGTGCCTGTGATGCTGCTACAAGTTTTCCAATGTACCTGTACCTCACCATACTTGTGCACATGACAAACTCAACTCAACTTGATTTGCCTTGATTATTTAGCTGCCTGTATCTTGAGTGTATGTGAGGGGTAGGAGAATCAGGAGGAGTTGATGGGAATATATATATAGAGTGTAATGAAGTTGGACAGCATAGAAACAGGCCCTTTGGCCCTACTCGTCCATGCTGACTGAGACCGTAATATCCTTCCTTAAATAAGGAGACTGATCTGGTACATTGTGATCCAGATGTGGTCTCAGCCTATATAAAGATGTGTAACCTCTCTACTTTTATATTCAATTCCCTAAGCAATACCCAGAACCCTCTACATCTCAGAGGTCTGCAACCTCTCATCATCTAGATCATTTGCTCCCTTTTTAATTTTTCCAACCAAAATGGAATATTTTCACATTTCCCGACGTATTACTTGTGCCTACCTGGCCTGGAAGATAGTTCCTTGCCGCACCAGCTGTTACTTTTAAAATCGGCTTACTGCTTTCCAGAAGTTTGAGAGGAGATCTGAGGAAGCACAGGGCGAAGGATTGGGGGAGAGGAGTGGTGAGGTAGAGGCGAGGAAGGAAGAGGATAGTGGATCTGAGAGTGTGGAGGACAGGCAATTAAAATGGGAAGGGAACAGGGGACAAAGTGGGGGGATGGCAGAAGATCAGATGGAAGACAGAGGATGGACCAAAGAAAGAATATTGAATGTGGGGGAGGAATCAGGATCAGATTTGTTATCACTGACTGAGATGACGTGAAATTTGTTGTTTTGCAGCAGCAGTACAGTGCAAAGACATAAAGTTACTATAAATTACACAATAAATAAATAGTGCATAAGAAAGGAATAACTAGGTAGTCAAGTGAAGTCGAGTTTATTGTCATCTGCACAAGTACATGTGTGCACAGGTGCAATGGAAAACTTACTTGCAGCAGCATCACAGGCACAAAGCATCAGAGACACAACATTCACAAGGAAAACATAAATTAAACATAAATTATGCAAAATTATACAAGAAAGAGCACAGTTAGAACAAAAATAAAACAAAATCCATTGTCGTGCAAAGTGGTCCTAGTGTTGCTGTACTGAGGCGGTGATTAGGGTTGTGCCGGTTGGTTCAAGAACCAAATGGTTGAAGGGAAGTAGCTGTTCCTGAACCTGGTGATGTGGGACTTCAGGTGTCTGTACCTCATGCTCAATGGTAGCTGTGAGAAGATGGCACGGCCCGGATGGTGGGGGGATCTTTGATGATAGATGTTGCCTTCTTGAGGCAGCGCCTCCTGTAGATACTCCCGATGGTGGGGAGGGATGTGCCCGTGATGTATGGGGCTGAATCCACTACTCTCTGCAGCTTCTTGCATTCCTGTGCATCCAAATTATGTACTATGTATCCCAAACAAATAGCCCATGTCTCCCTTTAGCCCAGCAGAGCAGTGGTGCCAGTGCACATTATTAGGTTATTTATAAGCACTGACAGAATGTGCCTCAAATGTCATGAAATTCTCCAGTAATTATGTGCATATTTAATTGGTAATTAACGTGCTTTAGAGTAATTGTTAAAAATTTAGTCTTTATAAAACTTTTGCTGTGCAACGGCCTCCTAACTACATGTTCCATCCTGTCTACCTCGCTGTGCTTCACCCCTTCTTGGATTTGATTTGGAAAATATGGTCATCCTAATCCAAGGAGATTTGTTGTCAAACATCAAGGAGAATAGGAAACTTAAGTTCCCATCACCTCTCGATGGGCAATATCATGCTCTGTTTGTTTCCATTTGCTTTGAATGGAAAGTAAACTTATTTGCTTGATTGATATTTGATAATCACAAATTCTAATCTAATTGGATGGGATGTCTTATTTTTGGATGTGGGGAGAGAACAGGTTATAGATGGGGGAGTGGGGTAGATGGGACTGCTCTGAGAGGTGGCACAGAATTGATGGGCTGAATGGTCTTCTATGCAGTAAGGGAATAAAATGTGAGAAGTCTCGGGGCTTCTGGGGTGGGGTGCTCACAGCAGGTAATGAGCAAAGATCTTTTGGAAGGAAGTGTGGAATTTGGATGGGGCAGAATCAAGATCAATGTTGAGAACTTTCAAGGCAATCCGACTTTCTAATACCCTCCATCTGGATTCATCCATGAAGAACGTCCAGTGAGATCAGTGAGGAAGGTGATGCCCATTGAACGTGTCAAAAGAGGAGGCATCAGGGAGGGAAACAGGATTTTCACCTGAAACCTTAACTAAGGGAGGAACGTTGGCCAGGACACCAGGAGAGTGCCCCGCCCTTTTGAACTATGCCAATAAGGTACATTTAAAAGAGGGACAGTCTATTGAATTATGGCAATGGACATAGAGGGCAGCCTGCTTAACATTGGAAGAGCAACTACTTAGCAAGATCAGAGCCCAGGTATTGTGTTCAAGCACATATACACACACACACACACACACACACACACACACACACACACACATGCAGAAACACACAGATATGCATGCACACAAACACACATGCACACATGCTCACATACACCACACACACTTTCAAACATGTTAATAAACACATACACACACACACATGCACACAGACTCATGCATACACCCATCTGCGTCCATACTGACATTCATGTACACCCATGCACAGCACCCACACACATGTACACATGTACCCATACACACATGAATAGACAGCACATGCTAAACTTACTTTTTCAGTAACTTGGCGCCAAGGACAATACTGGGAGGTGAATGTGGTTTGACAAGGGTCGTAAGAAAGAATCAAACTTGTGATGCCTTCACCTTCTAGTATGTTTTAAAGTGCTTTTTTAATCCTCCTCTTTCTTTTTATACACTTGATTACATAAGAACTCCTGCCTGCATCTTTCAACTTCCATTCAGAAGGACAGAAGCAGAGTTGTGTTCAGGATGGATGTATTGCCTCAGGCAACCCAGTGTTTTACTGCAGTAATGTCCTTCCCATTGCTTCAGTGGTGAATCTGACTCAGTGATACACCAAAGGGACCTGATTAAGGACAACCGTGGTGGGGGGAGAAGACCATACTCTGAAAGAGTGTTGCTACTCTGGTCAACCAGCCTCAGTCCTCATGGGCACCATGCCAATGTGAGATTGAACATGGAAGCACCTTCTGATGGGTTATTGAATTATCTGGTTTGTGTTCCCCATACAGCATAGAAGGACATTCAGCCCATTGACTGCATTCAATTAGACCCACTTTCCTCTCCCTTAATCCTTTTACCTTTTGAGACCATTGAGTCTTCTCCAACACACAAGATGCTGGAGGAACTCAACGGGTCAGGCAGCATCTATGGAGGGAAATGGACAGTCAACATTTTGTATCAAGATCCTTCTTCTGGTCCAGGTGAAGGGTCTCAACCCAAAGTATTGACCGTCCATTTCCATCCATAGATGCTGCCCGACCCATTGAGTTCCTCCAGCATCTTGTGTGTTGCTCCAGATTCCAGCATCCGCCGTCTCTTGTGCCTCCATTGCCCCCTCAGGCAGACTTTTCCAGATCACAACACATTGTGTAACAATATTTGTCCGCTTCCCTATCCCTCCTGAGTCATATGCCATTATCCTAAATCCTTGCCACAAATCCTCGGGATTTGAAGACCACTGTCAAATCTTCCCTTCGTGTTCTATACCCAGAGGGAAAGCTCCTAGCTTCTCAATCTCTCTGCTTCTCAAATGTACTTACAGCAACTCACCTCTTTACTCATCCAGACATGCTTCACAAGGCAACGTGACACAGAGTGATCACTCGTCTTCCTGCGATGTCCTTGAGGGGGTAGTCAGCCTGCTACTCAAACCACCAATGTTCATGGGGTGAGAGGTTGCAGGCATGGGATGTGGACATCCCTCATAACGTTGGCATGTATTACCCATTCCTAGTAACCTGCTGGGCCATTCTGGAGAGCACTTGGTCAGCCACCTTGGCTTGGGTCTTGAATCGCTATAGCCCAGACTTGGAAGGGTCCCCTGAAGGAAGCAAGAAACTCGATGGGATTTTGTAACAGTCCAGTAGTTTTATGGTCACTATCACTGATGCTAACTTACTGACCCAACTCCGAGGATCTTTGCTATCCAAGGCAGGCTGCTTGTATTCCTTGCATGGAGGTTCGAGGTCGAGTTTATTGTCATATGCACAAGTCTATGTGTGCACAGGTGCAATGAAAAACTTACTTGCAGCAGCATCACAGGCACATAGCATCAGGTAAGGAGCATTCACAAGAAAAACATCAATTATATACAATTTTTACATGAAAGAACACAATTAGAACAAAAAAAAACAAAGTCAATTTTAGTGCAAAATGGTCATAGTGTTGTTAAACTGCAGTGATTAGGGTTGTGCCGGTTGGATCAAGAACTGAATGGTTGAAGGGAAGCAGCTGTTCCTGAACCTGGTGGTGTGGGACTTCAGGCTTCTGTACCTCCTGCCCGATGCGAGCTGTGAGAAGATGGCATGGCCCAGATGATGGGGATCTTTGATGATAGATTATCAAACAAAAAAACATAAATATAAATTATACCCAATTTTTACAAGAAAGAACACAATTAGAACAAAAAGAAAGTCCATTGTAGTGCAAAGTGGTCACAGTGTTGCTGTACTGAGGTGGTGATTAGGGTTGTGCCGGTTGGATCAAGAACTGAATGGTTGAAGGGAAGTAGCTGTTCCTGAACCTGGTGGTGTGGGACTTCAGGCTTCTGTACCTCCTGCCCGATGGGAGCCGTGAGAAAATGGCATGGCCCAGATGATGGGGATTTTTGAGGTTGTAATCCCATGCATTTTCAGTGTTTTTTTTTCATATATTTACAATTCCACAGTTTAAAGGTCTTCAAAGAAGAAAGAGTTTTCAGAGGAGATGTTGTTAAGAGTCGTACCTTTGAAATGGCAATGAAAGAAGACCAAAGAAGTACCTTTCAGTCACCTGTTAGGACTTGGACATTCTTGGTATGGTCAACATTTATTGCCCATTTCTCATTGCCCTTCAGGAGGTGCTGGTGAGTCACCTTCTTGAAATAATGCCATTGCACAGTGCTGTAGGGTGGCTCCAGAATTCAGACCTAGTGAAAATCAACGTAGGAACACAAGACAGGCCCCTCAAACCTGCCCTGCCTCTCAATATGATTCTGGCTGATCAACCCCAAGCCTCAACTCCTATGCCAATTCTCCATAGCCCTCAATTTCCCAATCTTTCAAAAATTTATCTACCTCTAATTTAAATACATCTAATGATCCAGCCTCCACAACTCTGTAGGGCAGGCACAGTGGTGTAGCAGTTCGCGTAATGCTGTTACAGCGCCAGCTACCTGGGTACAATTCCGGCCACTGTCTGTAAGGAGTTTGTACGTTCTCTCCGTGTCTGTGTGGGTTTCCTCTGGGTGCTCCGGTTTCCTCCCACATTCCAAAGGCGTACGGGTTAGGAGGTTGTGGGCGTGCTATGTCGGTGCCGGAAGCGTGGCGACACTTGCGGGCTGCCCCCAGAACACTCAATGCAAAAAGATGCATTTCACTATATGTTTCGATGTACATGTGACTAAAAAAGATATCTCATCTTATCTTAGAGAATTCCAGAGATTCACTACACTCTGCAAGAACAAATTTCTACATAGCTCAGTTTTAAATGACCAGCCCCTAATTTTGAAATAATGTCCACTATTTTGAGTCTTTCCGAGGAGGGAAAACATCTCAATATCTACCCCATCATGCCCCCTTAGGATTTTATACTTTTCACTCATTTAATGAAGGTACACTGATCCACTTCCAAGTCGGGATGGCGTGTAGCTTGAAGGAGAACCTGCAAATGGTGGTGGTCCCACTTGCCTGCCCCCACCACCTGTTCCTTCTTGGTGGTAGAGGTTGTGGGTTTAGGAGGTGCTGGTGGAGTAACCTGATTGAATAACTGCAATGCATTTCGTAGATTTGCAGCCACTGTGCACTAGTGGTGGGGGGAGTGAGTGTTTAGGGCAGTGGATGAGGTGCCAATCAAGCAGGTGATTGACGGTTTGCATAAGCTGAGTGTTGACCTCAAAAGATACAGGCATGGCATACTCAGAGCTGTTAGTACAGTCACACAGATAAATCAGAGACAGAGTGCGTAATGGATATCTACTCAACACTTCTCACTGTGAGCTATTTTCATGGAGGCTGATGAATATTTTAATAAACCAATCTGCATCTTTAATAGGCAGGAGCTTTGAGCTGTGAGTGTGGAAACCTTTTATTCAGCCGTTGTTGATGTTAATATTCTTTCCAAAGACTCTCAAGAGCATCTACGTTATACCTTTAAAAGTCAACTGCTCGATCCTACAAGGAGAGTGAAAACATTTCTCTACCTAATGGAAAACATGATGGGAGGAGTTCCCACTGTCACCACAGGGTGTGAGAACGTCGGGAACAGAAGTGGTTTCAGGCCCTTCACCCCCTCGAGACTGCACTGTCATTCAATAAGGTCAAGGCTGATCAGATCTTGGCCTCAGCTCCACTTCCCCGACTCTTTCACATAACCCTGCACTCCCCTGTAGCCCCTGAATCCAGCTCAGCGTTAGATATAATTAACAGTTTCCATAGCCCTTTCAAGTGGACCAATCCAAAGATTATAACAAATTTTTGCTCATTTCAGACCCCTTATTCTGAAACGATGCCCTCTTGTTCCAGAACCCCTCATTCTAGGGGAAACCTCCTCTCAGTATCTACCCCCTCACTACCTGTTCCTTTGCTCTGAGAGAACAGGCCCAACTTGCGCAATCTCTTCTCATAAGGCAATGCCTAATCCCAAGAGTGAATCCTTGATCCCAGGGAGCCAAATCCTTCAGGCCAAAGTGACGTCAGTACTCAAACTGTGCCGTGTGCCAGCCCCACACCAGTTAAACGTACTCTCTCACGTACTCAATGTCCTTACCCCTTACCCTGAACCTATGTCCACTAGTTTTATCTACCTCTGATATGGGGTAAAGCTTCCTGCAGTCTACCCTATCTATATCCCTCATAATTTTATATACCTCAATCATGTCCCCCCTTAACCTCCTCTGCTCCAGGGAGAATAGACCCAGCCTCTTCAATCTCTTCTCATAAATGAAATACTCCATCTTAGGCTACATCTCTGGTGAATCTCCTCTGCACCCTCTCCAGAAAAACAATCTGATACCCCAGGGTTTGTTCCTATGGCCATTTCGGTCAATGACCTATGTGGTGCTACTGAGCGCTGGGCTCAAGCACCAAGCTGATACTTGAGATCTCAATGAGATCCCCCCTCATCCTTCTGAACTCCAGTGAGTACAGGCCCAGAGAAATCAAACACTCCTCATACATTAAGCCTTTCATTCTTGGGATCATTCTTGTGAACCTCCTGTGAACCCTCTCCAGAGCCAGAATATCCTTTCTTAGATATGGGGCTCGAACTTGCTCACAATATTCCTTGGTATTCATGCGATATTTAAGATCATCAGATATAGAAACAGGAGTGGACAATACTAGATCCCAGCTACCTCACCCCAGCTCAGTGGGTTCTGACTATATGTGTTGGGGTCAGGTCAGGTTCGGTTGGTTTGTAGCTACCTGAGCTATAGTCATTCAATCCTTCGAACCTGCATGAGACATCAACATTATGGCTGATTCACTGCTTGCCAATCCCTGCATCTCCAACTCCCTTTGCATCTAAAAAGCTGCCAATCTCAACCTTAAATTGACCTTCTAATTCATCTTCTACGTCACTTCCCAAAGTAGCTGTCACTACCACCCAGAAAGAACCAGCGACAAGAACACCTCCAAGTCTCACGCCATCCTGACTTGGAAATACATAAGATAAGATTTCTTTATTAGTCACATGTACATTGAAACACACAGTGAAATACATCTTTTGCGTAGAGTGTTCTGGGGGCAGCCTGCAATTGTCGCCACGCTTCTGGCGCCAACATAGCACGTCCACAACTTCTTAACCCCTACGTCTTTGGAATGTGGGAGGAAACCGGAGCACCTGGAGGAAACCCACGCAGACACGAGAGAACGTACAAACTCCTTACAGACAGCGACGGGAATCGAACCCCGATCGCTGGCGCTGTAATAGCGTTACGCTAACCGCTACGCTTCTTCAGCCCAGTTCGACATGTTGGCACTCAGTGGGGATTTAACACAAGAATTAATTTTTCAGGTTCATGACCTGATGTCAGAGCTGCCAAAAGTTGGAAATAGAACAAGTTTTAACCTGGAGCAAAAGGTGTGAGCAGCAGGGAGAACTGGGCAAAATGGTGGTGCAGTGGTTCAAGCCACTGCCTCACACCCCCGGCGACCCAGGTTCAATCCTCACCTCAGGTGCTGTCAGTGTGGAGTTTGCACGGTCTCCCCGTGACCGCGTGGGTTTCCCCCGGGTGCTCTGCTTTCCTCCCTCATCCCAGAAGTGTGCAAGTTGGCAGGTAATTAGCCCCTGTAAATTGTCCCTCATGTAAGGAAGATGTTGAGGAGGGGAGCTGGGGCTTTGAAGATGATGCTGATCCAAATGGAAAAATGGGACGAGGATATTCATTTCACCTTCATGATGTAGTAAGTCCACATCCCTCCATTCTCTGCACATTCATGTGCTTAGCTAAGAGCCTCTATCATCTCTGCCTCCACCACCACCCCAGACACCCACCAATCTCTGTGTTAAAAAAATGCCCTGCACATCTCCTTTGAACTTGCCCCCTCTCACCTTAAGTGCATATTAGACATTTCAACCCTGAGAAAAAGATGATAAGATAAGATATCTTTATTAGTCACATGTACATCAAAACACACAGTAAAATACCTCTTTTGCGTAGAGTGTTTTGGGGGCAGCCCGCAAGTGTCGCCACACTTCCGGCGCCAACATATATACTGGCTGTCTACTCTATCTATGCCTCTCGTAATCTTATAAACCTCTATCAGGTCTCCTCTCAGCCTCTGCTGCTCCAGAGAAAACAACCCAAGTTTGTCCAACCTCTCCTTATAGCAAATACCCTCTAATCCAGGCAACATCCTGGTAAACCTCTACTGCACCCTCTCCAAAGCTGCCACATCCATCCTGTAATGGGGCAACCAGAACTGAATGCAATACTCCAGATGCGTGTGGTAGATGAATGCTTAATAGCATGGATGCTGTAAGCAGAAGGGCCTGTATCCATGCTGTATGACTCTCTGATCCACACCCACTGAATGGAATGATGCATTTCCAGCAATGCCCACATGGTGTATGAATACACAGAACATGGAACAGCACAGTACAGGCCCATTGGCCCGCAATGTTGTGCCGACATTTTATCCTGCTCTAATATCTACCTAACCCTTCCCTCCCACATAGCCCTCCATTTCTCTATCATTCATGTGTCTTTCTAAGAGTCTCTTAAATGTCCCTAATGTTTCTGCCCCCACAACTTCTGCCACAGTGCGTTCCGTGCACCCACCACTCTCTGCGTAAAAAACTTACCCCTGACATTCCCTTATACCTTCCTCCAATCGCTTTATAATTATGTCCCCTCCTGTTAGCCATTGTCATCCTGGGAAAAAGTCTCTGACTGTCCACTCGATCTATGCCTCTTATCATCTTGTACACCTCTATCAAGTCCCCTCTCATCCTCCTTCTCTCCAAAGAGAAAAGCCCCAGCTCACTCTCACTCAGCAAGGGAAAGATTGACAACAATGTTGACTTGCAATTCACCACATTTAATGTGGCACAGTTGGATTTGAACTCACAGGCTTCTTGTGAGCTACATCTGCTAAGCGAGGATTTTCTGCAGTGGAGCAGCCACCGAGCGATGTCGGTTGGGAAAACGTCAACCTTGCCCTGCACCTCTCCCAGTTTTTCTAAAGGTTAAGTTTGATCGATTTGCTAATTGATATGAGCAGGGCCAGGGAGCAGGGAAATGGGAATTGAAACCAAATCTATTTCAATGAAGTAGATAGTATTCTGGGTGAAGAGAGAGAGAGAGAGAGAGAGAGAGAGAGAGAGAGAGAGAGAGAAAAAAATCTGTGGAAAATCTGGTAGATAACCTTCACAGAACAGCCTGGTTCTGCCATATTGAACACCACAAGACAAAGGCTTTAATCTTCCTTTAGCCTAGCTGTCTTATCTCAGAGAGCTCGTCAGAAGATACTTCTTGCTTTTCATCCCAAGCGAGATCTCATTAAAATTCATAGCTTCAGGCCGAAACTAGAAGCAGATGTCAGAGATATTCTCGCAGTTGCCTTGGCTTATAGTCTAAAAATAAAGAGCAAGTGTTTGGATAGAGGCTTTGCCTGCGGTGTGCGTTTACAGTCATCATGATTAGAAAATGCTTAAAAATTCTTATTGGTGTCTCGGAACTGTTTTACCCTGGTTAGACAACAAACGCCATCAAAAAGGCTTCAGCTACTTTCATCACCAAACCACTGTTCTAAATAATACAGTGCAGAACTAATTTAACCCTTTCTTGGCTCTTGTGCTAGCTGAATCATTAGAATCGTAATTTCCTCCTTATTTGGTTTAATGTCATTGCTTGAATATTGTGATACTTTGTTCAGAATGGAACTGGCAGAGTAACCCTCCAGGCTGCTGGGATTCATTTTACACACAGATCTTGTTCGACTGTCTGCCACTCATCACCATGAGGGTGAAATGAACCTGCTCCGATCGGGAGATCCTGCTGTAGTTTCAGTATTATTTTGGGAATGGAAGCCACAGGTCTTGACCCAGCTCCAAATCGTAGAGTCTTATCTTATCCTAGAGTCAAAGAGTCAAACAGAACAGAAACAGGCCCTTCAGTCCATCCTGTCTGTATTGACCATTCGGTGTCAGTCAATATTAATCCCATTTACCAGTACTTGGAGGTAATTGGTTTATTGTTGTCACATGTATCAAGATACAGTGACAAACTTTTGCTTGCGTGCCATCCAGACAGATCATTCTATACATATATTGAGGTAGTACAAAATGAAAACAACAACAGAATGCAGGATATAGTGTTGCCATTGCAGAGAAAATACAGTGTGGGGAGACAAATAACGTGCAAGGGCCATGATGAGGTAGATTGAGAGATCAAGAGTTCATCTTTATAAGAGATCCATTCAAGAGTCTTATAACAGCGGGATAGAAGCTGTCCTTGAGCCTGGTTGTGCAGGCACAGTAGTGTAGCAGTTAGCATAACGTTATTACAGCGCCAGAGACCCGGGTTCAATTCCAGCTGTTGTAAGGAGTTTGTACGTTCTCCCCGTGTCTGCGTGGGTTTCCTCCGGGTGCTCCGGTTACCTCCCACATTCCAAAGACTTACAGGTTAGGAAGTTGTGGGCATGCTATTTTGGCACCAGAAGCGTGGCGACACTTGCGGGCTGTCCCCAGAACACTCTACGCAAAAAGAGGCATTTCACTGTGTGTTTCGATGTACATGTGACGAATAAAGATATCTTATCTTATCTTGTCTTGTACGTGTTCTCAAGCTTTTGTATCCTCTGCCCGATGGAAGGGGGGAGAAGAGAAAATGTCCGGGCTGGGTGGGGTCTTTGATTATGTTGGCTGCTTTCCCGAGGCAGCAGGAAGTGTGGACAGAGTCAGTGGAGAGCAGGCTAGTTTTCATGATGGACTGGGCTGCGTTCACAACTCTCTGCAGTTTGCCTTGGCAAATCGAGTGCTTGTCTGGATGCTTCTTAACTGTTGCGAGAGTCTCTGCCTCCACCACTCCCTCAGGTAGGGTGTTCCGAACTCCAATCACCTCCCTGCATGCAAAAATTCTTACTTATATTCCCCTCTAGACCTCTTACTCTTTATCTTAAACTTATGCCCTCTAGTTATAGATATCTCTGTAATTGAAAGCCTGACCACCATCTATACTGCTCATAATTTTGTTTGCCTCTATCAGGTCCCCTCTCAGCCTTCTCAGCTCAAGGAAAACAAATCCAGTTTATCCAGTCTCTCCTCATAACTATAACACTCCATCCTAGGCAACACCCTGTGAATCTCCTCTGTGCCCTCTCCAGAGCAATTGACTGAGGTAACAGTGTCAACCTTCACATTAAATGTTATTTTCCTCGATAGTGCTGTGCATTCTCTGTGGTCTGCAGGTGTCCTCATCCTCTGGAGCCTCTGCACTATTATCTGCCTGAAGTTAGCAGCTAATCTCCTGGCACCGGTTGAAGTCATTGTCTTTTCATCTGTGCACTGAGGAACTTGCTCAGCGGTTGTGTTTATTCAATGGAGAATGAAGGAAAGATGTTGACTTGTACAAAGCCATTAGAATGCCACAAATTACTGTCAGTGAAGTACTTTTCATGAAGGGAAACACAGCATCCTATTTGAGGAAGCACAGTTAGCAGAGCTGCTTTCTCACAGCTCCAGAGACCCGAGTTCGATCCTGACCTCCGGTGTTGTCTGTTTACTTGGTAACTGTTCAACAAAGGTAGTAGGTTGCACCAAGAAAGCTGCAATTTATGTTGAAGAGTGAGGAAACATGTCATGTGCACCTTGTTGGGTGTATGACTGATGCTGGGAAAATACGTGGGAATGAAAAATGACAGAGGTGTTTAAGAGACTGTTAGACAGGCACATGAATATGCAGGAAATTGAACCCTATGGATTATGTACAGGCAGAAGATATTTAGTCTAATTCGGCATTGTGTTCGACGTACACATTGTGGGTTGGAGGGCCTGTTCCTGTGCTGTACTATATTCTGTATTCTAACACACAGATGTGCTGGGTCAGTCTCTCATAGAGCACAATTTTACCCAGAAATAGATTAAATGGATTTGGATGGCACAGTGCTACAGTGAGTAGCTGCCTCACTGCTCAATCCTGACCTTGGATTCTGTCTGTGTGGAGTTTGCTCGTTCTCCCTGTGACTGTGGGTTTCCCCCGGGTGCTTCTGTTTCCTCCCACATCCCAAAGGCGAGTGGGTTGGTGGGTTAATTGGCTGCTGTAAATTGCCCCCAATGTGTTGGTGAGGGGTAGAATCTGAGGGCAGTTGATGGGAATGTGGGGAGAATAACATGGGATTGGTGTAACTGTGCAGCTGACATGGAGTCAGTGACCAGAAGGCCCTGTTTCCATGCTATACAATTCCGTGATTCTAATCTGTGTACAGCAAGATCCCACAAATAGCGATCCAAAAGCAAAATAATAAAAAGCCAAAGGAAAATCTAAAATAAAACAGAAAATGTTGGAAAAGATCAAAATTATTATTTCAGGTCACTGATGTTGTTTCTGCATCCACAGATGCTGCCTGACCTGCTGAATATATCTGACAAATGATTGAGTTGTAGCCTGCTGTTCTGTTTCAGTATTGCTCAGTGAGGGTTAAATATGGACCAAGGGTTCTCCCACGATCTTCAGCAAGCAGCATCATGGGATCTTTTATGTCCACCTGATGGGACACGAAGGGCCATAAATTAATCTCGGGAAAGATTAAGGACCCCTCCCACCCCAGTCATTCTCTCTTCTCCCTCCTCCCATCAGGCAGAAGATACAAAAGCCTGAGAGCATGTACCACCGGACTCTATCCCACCATTATCAGTCTCTTGAATGGATCTCTATACGTGAAACATGAACTCCTTAAATCTCAATCTACCTCGTCGTGGCCCTTGCACCTTAATGTCTGCCTGCACTGCACTTTCTCTGTAACTGTAACACTATATTCTGCATTCTGTTTTCCTTTTTACCACCTCACTGTACTTATGTATGGAATGACCTTGTGAGAAACACGATGCTGCTGGAGGAACTCAGCAGGCCAGGCAGCATCCGTGGAGAAAAGCAGGCGGTCAACGTTTCGGATCAGGACCTATCAAGAAGAGTCCTGCCTCGAAATGTTGACCACCTGCTTTTCTCCACGGATGCTGCCTGCCCTGCTGAGTTCCTCCAGCAGCATCGTTTTTCATCTAGATTCCAGCATCTGCAGTCCTTTGTTTCTCCTGTATGGAATGACCTGTCGGCTGGCATGCAAACAAAAGCTTCTCAGTGTTAGAACATGTGACAATAATGAACCAATCACCAATTACTTTCCCCTGAAAGAGAGCACCTCTGAGCCAACTGATCTCCTTCAGTGCTGCATTGAAGGGTGAGAGGCTCATATGTCCAGTAATGCAGTGTAATTGTGAGGTGGAAGTTGACCCCACAGCTCAGAGATGAGGACCTGATATTATTGAGCCACAGTTTACCACACTACTTCACTAAACCACAGAGACATAGATAGGGTCAATCCACACAGTCTTTTTCCCAGGGTTGGGGAATCAAGAACTAGAGGGCATAGGTTCAAGGTGGGAGGGGAGAGATTTAATAGGAACCCGAGGGGCAACTTTTTCACCCAGAGGGTGGTCCGTAGATAGAACGAGCAGCCAGAGGAAGTGGTTGAGGCAGGTACATTAACAACATTTAAAAGGCACCTGGACAGGTACATGGATAGCAAAGGTTTAGAGAGATATGGGCCAAATGCAGATAAATGGGACCGGCTTAGATGGGAATCTTGGTCATTATGGACCAGTTGGGGCAAAGGACATGTTTCTGTTCTGAATGACTCTATGACTCTATGACAGTGCCTGCCATTGGAAAGCAAAATCCTGCAGATGATGGAAATCTGAAACAAAAACAGTGAGTGCTCAACAGTGAACAGATTGGGCAGCATTGAGCCCATCAAGTCTATACTGGCTCTATGGAAGAACATGCCGGTTAATCCGACTCTCCACCCTCTCCTCATAACCTTACCTCAAATTCTTTCCATCTATATTCTTACCCAGCTCCCCTTAGAATACTGTAATTAAATCTGTCTCCATTACTACCACAGGTAGTACCTCCCAGATCCCAAATAACTGCTGCCCAAAAACAAAACATTACTGTCATGTTCGGTTTGGTTCTGTTGCCAATCATTTTTGTGTCCCCTGTTACTTCACCCCTCTGTGATGTATATCAGTTTCTCTATATAATTGGTAATTGGTTTATCACATGTACCGAGATACAGTGAAAATCTTTGTTTTGCATGCCATCCATACAGATCATTCCATACATAAGTACATCGAGGTAGTTCAAAAGGAAAAAAAACAGAATGCAGAATATAATGTTACAGCTACAGAGAAAGTGCAGTACAGGCAGACAATAAGGTGCAAGGCCATAACGAGGTAGATTGAGAGATCAAGAGTTCATCTTTATCGTACAAGAGGTCCATTCAAGAGTCTGATAACAGCGGAATAGAAGCTGTCTTTGAGTCTGGTGGTGTGTGTTTTCAAGCTTTTGTATCTTCTGCCCGATGGAAGAGGGGGAGAAGAGAGAATGTCTGGGGTGGGAGGGGTCTTTGATTATGTTGGCTGCTTTACCAAGGCAGCGGGAAGTGTAGACAGAGTCCATGGAAGGGAGGCTGGTTTTTGTATTGGACTGAGCTCTATATCTCAGATCTCCTCACAAACTCCTCTGTTCCAAGGAGAGCAACTCCAGTTTCTGCAGTTTGTCAAGAGTACTAATGTCCCTCATCCTTGGAAGAGTCATCATCACCCAATATATCCATCAGTCACACTCTCAGAGTTCAAAAGCACTTGAACATTAAGAACAATAAAAGTGCTTCAAGGGGAATAGAAACCCATTCCCAGTTATCCGGCTTTGAAAAAGTTCAATGCCAAGGGAAATCAAGAATGTTGGATTGGTTGTGATGGAAACATCCTGTTCATACCTCAAGAAATGTTTAATAATGAATGAGCTGAATTATTCAGGCCACCTGTGAAGGTTTATTCTATATGTGTTGTATTTTCACTCTGTATATTTGTACTAGTGAATGGTAACTCACTCAAGCAAGTGTTTTGCATGGGAACGTGGTAAATAATAGATTAAAACAATCTGGATTGAATTTTCACTTGGCATGAGCTATGCTTCTCCTGTCCATGGATAAAACAGGGATAAAAACAGGACTATACCAGGATATGGGGAGGAGACTGCAGGGGCTGTAATTTGTAACTGTTCCGATGTCTCCTAACATCATCCTCAATAAGCCTTTAATGGTGAATAGAAACTATCTTGTTCCTACTCTTATATGAAGTCAATAGCTATCAAAGCTTGCACCTTTAGGTAGTTTTCTTGCACAATATATTATACAAATCTTGCTATCTGTACAGCTCACTAGAAAAGCAACGTGCTTCAGAGTCTACCTACTTGGTAACTGGATGATGTGCAAGCCAACATAGTTACATATTCTTGAGTGTACTGAAGCCCACCCCATAACCTTCACTGCTGTAACTCAGTCTCCTTTCAGTCCATAGGTTGTCAGTTCAAACCCCCCCCCCCTCCCAGATGCTTAAGAATGAAAGCCCAGATTGATCCTTCGGTGATACCCCAATTGTTGTGGGTGTTGTTGTGTGGATGAGATGTTAAACCCAGTATGTGTGTCTTCTCCCAGATGGAATTAAAGCGTCCTTTCCTTTCAAAAATAATCAGGAAAGTTTTGCCTTTTTTGTTACAAAGAAGCTTCTGTTTTGGGATGTTCAAAATGTGTTACAGCCAAAGTAGCATTTTCTGAGACACAAGAATCTGGAGCAACAAACAATCTGCTGGAGGAGCTCAGCAGGTTGAGCAGCATCTGTTGGGGGGGGGGGGGGGGGGGGGTGGGACGGAATTGTCAATGTTTTGGATCCCTGCAACATCAGTCCTGATGCAGGGTCTCAACCCAAAACATCGACAATTCCTTTCCCCCCACAGATGCTGCTCGACCCGCTGAGTTCCTCCAGCAGATTGTTTGTTGCCCCAGTATTTTTTGATTTGTTGTCACTGTTGTAATATCAGAATTGCAGGAACCAATTTGTGCACAGCAAGCTCCTACCAGTGGCAGTATGCTAATAATCAAACCCACTATTTTGGAAATTATTACAGCATGGAAGGAAGCCATGTGCACAGTTTTGGCTTCCTTCTTAAAGAAAGGATATACTAGTATTGAAAGCAATCCAGACAAGATTCACTGGGCTACTTCCTGGAATGAGAGAGTTGTTTAATCATGAGCAGCTAAAGTAATTAGATCTGTATCCTTTGAAGTTTAAAATAAAATGAGGGATATCTTATTGAAACTTTATAAGATCCAGAGGGGGCTTGACAGGGCAGATGTTGAGATGTTTCCAATAGTGGGAGAGTCAAGAACAAGGGGAATAGTTTCAAGATAAGGGGACGGTCATTTAAAACTGAGGTGCACAGAGGGTGATGAACTTCTGGAATTTGCTATCCCGGGGGTTGATGAGGCTGAATCATTGAGGGTGTTGAAGAGAAGGTAGGTACAGTTTTGAAAGGTCAGGCTATGTGGAACTACTACAGAAGAGGAGATGATATTGTCTCTGATAATTAAGTGACTCTTTGGATTATGTGCTGAAGTTCAGTATACTAAACACATTTTGTGGAAAAGTAATTTATGTGAGAAGACAAAAACTGAGCAAAGGTGATGGGTGACACAGTGGTAAAGCTGCTGTTTCACAGACCTAATGACCCAGTTTCGATCCTGACCTCGGATGCTGACTGTGTGGAATTTGCATGTTCTGCCTGTAACCACATGGGTTTCCCCTGGGTGTTCCAGTTTCTTCCCACATAGATTCATAGAGTACTACAGCACAGAAACAGGCCCTTTGGCCCATCTAGTCCATGCCAACCTGATCTTCTGCCTAGTCCCACCTACCTGTGCCCAGACCATATCCCTCCAATCCCCTCCCATCCATGTACCTATTCAAACTTCTCTTAAATGTTACAGTTGAACCCACATCTACCACTTCCATTGGCAGCTCGTTCCACACTCGCATCACCCTCTGAGTGAAGAAGATTTCCTTTATATATTTCGCCTTTCACCCTAAACCTATGACCTCTGGTTTTAGTCTCACCCAACCTGAGGGGAAAAAGCCTGCATGCATTCGCTCTATCTATACCCATCATAATTTTGTATACCTCTTCAAGATCTCCCCTTATTCTCCTGTGCTCCCGGGAATAAAGTCCCAACCTATTCAGCCTTTCCCTATAACTCAGGTCCTCAAGTCCCGGCAACATCCTTGTAAATTTTCCCTGCATTCTTTCAAGCTTATTGATATCGTTCCTGTAGGTAGGTGACCAGAACTGCACACAATACTCTAAATTTGGCCTCACCAACATCTTGTACAACTTCAACATAACGTCCCAATTCCTGTACTCAGTGCCCTGATTTATGAAGGCCAAAGTGCCAAAAGCTCTCTTTATGACCCTATCTACCTGTGATGCCACTTACAAGGAACTATGGACCTGTATTCCCAGGGCCCTCTGTTCTACTGCACACCTCAGAGCCCTACCATTCACTATGTGAGTCTTACGCTGGTTTATCCTCCCAAAGTGCATCACCTCACACTCATCTGCATTAAATTCCATCTGCCATTCTTCAGCCCATTTTCCGAGCTGGTCAAGATCACGCTGCAAGCTTTGATAGCCTTCCTCACTGTCTATTGTGCCCCCAATCTTGTTGTCATCTGCAAATTTGCTGATTCGGTTTACCATGTTAGCATCTAAATCATTAATATAGATGATAAGCAACAACGGACCCAGCACCGATCCCTGAGGCACAGGTCTCCAGTCAGAGAGACAACCATCTACTACCTCTCTCTGGCTTCTCCTGCTAAGCCAATGTTGAATCCAATTGGCTACTTCATCCTGAATGCCAAGTGACTTAACCTTCTGGACCAGCCTCCCATGCAGGACTGGTCCCAAAGATGTATGGGTTGATAAGTTAATTCCCCACTGTCAATTGCCCCTAGTGTGTAGGTGAGGGGTAGAATCTGGAGGGAGTTGATGGGAGTGTGGGGAGAATGAAATGGTTCGGTTAGCAGTCGTGTAAATGGGTCCCTGATTTTCAGCACGGTCAGTGAGCTGAAGGTCCTGTTTCCATGCCGTATATTTCTGTAACAGTATGACAGTACATGTTGAGTGTTGGCAAAAAGACAGCATGAGTATATTGGGGGAAAGGTGAGTTTAACAACATCGGAAGGTAGATTCAGAATCATCATCAGATTTATTATTGCTGAATTACATGACGTAAAATTTGTTGTTTTGCGTTTAGAGATGAGAAAACAAATTGTTTAAATGGTTTTAGATATTGAATGCTGGTGTTCAGAGACAATATTAACATACAGGTACAAAGGCAGATGAAATGTTGGATTTTATCAGAAGGGGGGATTGATACAAAAGTCAGGAGGTCTTGCTGCAGCTGTACAGGGCGTTGGTGAGACCACACCTGGATTACTGTGTCCACTTCTGGTCTTCTTATTTAAGGAGGGATATGTTTCCCTTGGAGGAGGTGCAGAGAGGTTTCAGGAGATTAATTCTGCATTGATGGGGGTTCTTTATGAGGAAGTAATTGAGTAGAATCAGCCCATACTCTCTGAAGGTAAGAAGAGTGAGCAGAGGGTGAAGCGTAAGGGTAGATGCTGAGTGATGCATCCCTGGTGAGGAACTGAGACCAAGGCTCAGAACAAGAAGTCAGTACTTGGACCAAGATGAGGAGGAACTTCTCCTCTCAGAGGCTGGTGAATCTTTGGAAGTCAGTACCCCAGGGAGCTGAGAAGGCTGAATCATGAAGTACATTCAAGGTTGACATAGACAAATTTTTGGACTCAACATGCAGGAAGGTAGAACTGAGACCCTGAGCAGATCAGGCACAACCTCACTGAATGCAGAGGAAGCTTGAGGAACTGTACGGCCAGCCCCTGCTCCTATTTCATGTCTTCCCTTATAGCAATAGAGGGGAACCTTTATCTTTCTCAGGGTGGCCAGTTGTCAAGCTGAGAAAGGTAAATGTCATGGTACTGTACATCATGTTTAGAGGCCATTCAGCCCAACTTTTTCATGCTGGTGTTTATAGTCTGTAACAGCTTCCTCTCACTGCTTAATCTCCTAATCACCAAGGAAGGCATAGAAAGCTAAATTGATAAATTGGTTTATTATTGTCACATGTACAGTGAAAAACTTTGTTTTGCACGCCATCCATACAGATCATTTTATCACGTCAGTGCATTGAGGTAGTACAAGGGAAAACAATAACAGAATGCAGAATAACGTGTTACAGTTACAGAGAAAGTGCAGTGCAGACAGACAATAAGGTGTAAGGCCATAACGAGGTAGATTGTGAGATCAAGGGAATGTTTTATAACAGCGGCATAGAAACTGTCCATTAGCCTGGTGGTACGTGCTTTCAGGCTTTTGTATCTTCTGCCCAATGGGGAGGGGGGAGAAGAGAGAATGTCTGGGGTGGGTGGGGGTCTTTGATTATGTCGGCTGTTTCCCCGAGGCAGCAGGAAGTGTGGACAGAGTCCGTGGAGGGGAGGCTGGTGTCCGTGATGTCCACATGGTTCACATGCTGGTAACAGGAATCAGTGTAGATGGGTACATGGGCAGGGTGGGCCATGTGCTGGACCACTCAACATCCTCAGTTGCTTTCACACCCTCATGCTGAGTCAGATCCGCACAGTGCCGCAGAACCCAACTAGAACCGCCCATGGGTAATCAGCCTGATCTAGAACCGCCCATGGGTAATCAGCCTGACCTACACAGGTGACAGATCTTCTGAAGTAAAGTATATTTGATCTTGCACAAAATGATATTAGAGTATTAAGTAAGACAAGATATCTTTATTAGTCACATGTACATTGATACACACAGTGAAGTACATCTTTTTTGCGCAGAGTGCTCTGGGGACAGCCCGCAAGTGTCGCCATGCTTCCGACGCCAACATAGCACGCCCACAACTTCCTAACCCATACATCTTTGGAATGTGGGAGGAAACCCACGCAGTCATGGGGAGAACACACAAACTCCTTACGGGCAGTGGCCGGAATAGAACCCGGGTTGCTGGCGCTGTAATAGCGTTATGCTAACCACTACACTACCGTGCCTGCCCAATGCTACAATGCTAAATGCTACGAGCTGAGATCTTGACAAAGGGCAGAGATTCCCTGCATGCAGTTTCCAATGTCAGCTGACTTCTCGAGGTGAGTCATTCCCTGATGCATATTGGTTATTCCAGCTCGGAGGCTGAGATTAGATCACTTTCGTACTGCTGGGCATGGCACTCACTCCAACAGGGACATAGCTTACTTCTTTATATGCTTACTCTCCCTGCATAAAATCCCTAGATCAGTGGCCTGAAGTTGATTTCATTCCTTCCCTCACTCATCTCCCCGACAATTTCCTATGCTCCTCAAACGCCATTGACTCACACTGATAACCCTGCCTCACACTCACACCATTGGTCACCCAACACACCTACTCTTTCCTTTCTCTAGCCAATTGGAAAGCATGGAGGCCCCTCCTTCTCGGATTGGACGACTTTGGATTCTCAGAAGTATTTTCAAAACAACACGTTTATGTTTAGAAAGGGCAATACTTTTAATGGTTCTATTAATGTCCTCCTGGCTTGCTTACGGTCTTCTGGGGGTTAATCACTCAGATCGGAATCATGAGCTGATCCAGCTCTGAGAGTAAGTGCAGGGATGGTGAGGGAACTTGATCAGAAGTTGGTCTCAAAGCTTGGAGATAGGTGATGATTGGGAGATGAACAAGAAATAACTAGGATGGGCTTAACTGGACGTCTGCCTCAGTTATTCCAGAAAGTCATCAGAGTTCAACCTGACTTCTTTGCAGTGATTGGTGACTGATGTGCCGAACTCGTCTGTTCAATCCACAGCTACAACAGTATCATTTATGAAGCACTTGGATAGGTACATGGAGGGGCGGGGCTTGAAGGGATATGGGCTGAATGCAGGAAATTGAGACTAGCTGGGTGGGCACCGTGGTCATCATGGACTGGTTGGGCCGAAGGGCCATACTGTATTGCTCCATGACTCTATGACACAACCGTGAGCCAAAGTTCACGTAGCCTCACTTTAATTCTCCAAGTCATTCCCACTCTAAGCTTTCTGTCTCCAGCCTCCTGCACTGCTCCAGTGAAGCTGAAGGCAAGCTCAGGGAATGGCATCTCATCTTCCAACTGCACACATTTCAGGTGCACCCACTGAGTTTAATTTCAGATAATTAGCACATCCAGCTTTTGCATTTCATATTTCCAGCATTTGTTTCTCTGATATTTTAGATTCTATCCACCTCCTTTTAAGCTGGAAACAGAACAAAGAAGATTTAGGAGAATGTTGCCAAGATTCAAGGGTCTGAGTCACAGAGAGAGGTTGGGCAGGCTAGGACTTTACTCCTTGGAGTGTAGGAGAATGAGGGGTGACCTGATAGAGGTCTGTAAAATTGTGAGGGGCATGGGCAGGGTGAACGCACACAGTCTTTTTCCCAGAGAAAGGGAACCAAAAACTAGAAGGCATAGGTTTAACGTGAAAGATTCAAAAGTGACCTGAGGGGCAACTTCTCGAGGGTGGTCCATGTATGGAAAAAGCTGCCCGAGGAAGTGGTTGAGGCAGGTACGTTAACAACACTTAAAAGGCACTTGGACAGGTCCATGGATCGGAAGGGTTTAGAGGGATGTGGGCCAAACACGGGAAAATGGGACCAGCTTAGATGGGAATCTTGGCCGACATGGAGGAGTTGGGCCGAAGGGCCTGCTTCATGCTGTAGAACTGTATGACTCTGTGTGGTGAGCTTGGGACAGGTAACTGGACCTGATTCCTCACTAAAAATCAGATTACCAGTCACTCACAAGTTGTTGTTTTTTGTTGTGTGCACATTGGGACTCAATTTTCTGATACTGAGGCACCAGGCTTGGGAGTGGGGGGGGGGGGGGGGGAGCACAGCAGGTAATGCCACTGTCTCACCGCTCCAGTGACCCAGACTCGATCCTGACACAGATTCATTTCCTTCCCACTTCCCAAAGATGTGCGAGTTGGTGGGTTTATGTCAAAGTCAAGTTTATTGTCATCTGCACAAGTCCGTGTTTGCATGGGTGCAATGAAAAACTTACTTGCAGCAGCATCACAGACACAGAGCATCAGATACACAACATTCAGAAGAAAAACATAAATTACACATAAATTATATGTAACTTTTACAAGGAACACAATTAGAACAACCAAAAACAAAATCCGTTTTAGTGCAAGGTGATCAAAGTGGTCATAGTGGGTTTATTGGCTGCTATAACTTCCCCCTAGTGTAGCTGGGAAGAGCTAATGAGGATGTGTGGAAAATAAAATGGGATTAGCACCAACTCAATGGACTGAAGGGCCTGTTTCCTTGCTGTATAACTCTGTGACTCCATTAGCAATGGTTGACAGCTTAGAACAGAAGCAACAAGGCAGAGCTCCTATCAATGTACCCTTTGATTTGGCTCCTCCAGTACAACAGTTGGATGACATGCAGCTGAGAGAGTTGCTATATAAATACAAACCATTTTTGCCTTTTTAACGTCACCTAAACCTTTGGATATTTAATTAGTAAAATAGTAATCTACTTCTTAAAGTCTGGAGCAACCTTCAGAGCACATCATTAGGAACAGAACACATTTCTCTCGTGAAGGGTTCTAATTCTTTTTCAGCCAAAGCTTCGTATGTGCTAGATCCTGTCATGGGAGGAGCTCAGGAAGGCATTGTAAGGCAGATTATATAGATGATTTTTTTGCCTGATTTCTAACAAGTTTTGTTTGCTCTGCTCAACAAAATCACTGCAGCAGTGAACAATATTATGTGTATCAGTGATAAGGAGAGTAAACATGGGGGGAGGGTGTGTTGCAAGACCCAAGGTCTTGTTTGCTCTCTCATTCACAGTCATAGAGTCATACAGCACAGAAACAGGCCCATCAGCCCACCATGTCCATGCTGACCTCTTTACCCAGCTACACTAATCCCATTTGCGTGAATTACAATTGTATCGTACTATACCTTGCCTATTCAAGTGCCTGTCTAAATGCCTCTTAAACGTACTGACTGTAATTGATTCCTCCAAAGAAGACCAGGGAGAGTTCTCCTTGGAACCGATGGATAGCCTGCATCCAAATGCGCTGGGGCAGATCTGCTCTGTGGGATCTTGCTGTGCTCATCTTTGGCTGCTCCATCATCGCAGTGGGGGGTACATCACAATACATCATGAGCACATCCCTCCCCACCATTAGTAGCATCTGCAGGAGGCGCTGCCTCAAGAAGGCAACGTCCATCATCAAAGATCCCCACCATCTTCTCACAGCTCCCATCGGGCAGGAGGTACAGAAGCCTGAAGTCCCACACCACCAGGTTCAAGAACAGCTCCTTCCCTTCAACCATTTGATTCTCGAACCAAATGGCACAACCCTAATCACGACCATTTACATAGAACATAGAGCGTCGAACAGTACAGCACAATACAGGCCCTTTGGCCCACAATGTTGTGCTGATCTTTAAACCTCGCTTAAAACTATCTAACTCCTTCCTCCCACATATCCCTCTATTTTAAATCCCTCCATATGGCTATCTAGTAATCTCTTGAATTTGACCGATGTACCTGCCTCCACCACCACCCCAGGCAGCGCACTCCGTGCCCCAACCACTCTCTGAATAAAAAACCTTCCTCTGATATCTCCCTTGAACTTCCCACCCATTACTTCAAAGCCATGCCCTCTTGTATTGAGCACTGGTGCCCTGGGAAAGAGGTGCTGGCTGTCCACTCTATCTATTCCTCTTAATATTTTGTACACCTCTATTATGTCTCCTCTCATCTCCTTCTCTCCAAAGAGTAAAGCCCTAGCTCCCTTAGTCTCTCCTCATAATGCATACTCTCTAAACCTGGCAGCATCCTGGTAAATCTCCTCTGCACCCTTTCCAATGCTTCCACATCCTTCCTATAATGAGGCGACCAGAACTGGACACAGTACTCTCAGTGTGGTCTAACCAGAGTTTTGTAGAGCTGCATCATTACCTTACGGCTCTTAAACTCGATGCCTCGACTTATGAAAGCTAACACCCCATAAGCTTTCTTAACTACCCTATCCACCTGTGAGGTAACTTTCAGGGATCTGTGGATATGGACCCCCAGATCCCTCTGCTCCTCCACACTACCAAGAATCCTGCCATTAACTTTGTACTATGCCTTGAAGTTTGTCCTTCCAAAGTGTACAACCTGACACTTCTCTGGATTGAACTCCATCTACCACTTCTCAGCCCAGCTCTGCATCCTATCAATGTCTTTCTGCAATCTTCAACAGTCCTCTACACTATGACCACTTTGGTCACCTTGCACTAAAATGGACTTTGTTTTTGATTGTTCTAATTGTGTTCCTTGTAAAAATTACATATAATTTATGTTTAATTTATGTTTTTCTTGTGAATGTTGTGTATCTGTTGCTCTGTGCCTGTGATGCTGCAAGTTGTTTTTCATTGCACCCGTGCACACATGGACTTGTTCATATGACAATAAATTTGGCTTTAACTTTGACGTTAGTTCAGAGAAATTTCCAGCACTGAAGGAAGCAACTTGGCCTTTGTGTCCATACTTTCGGCTGTTCCCATTTCCCACCTCTCAGTCTGTGGTCCTGCAGGTCACAGGCACTGTTCAAATGTGGACAGGATTCTGCCTCCACCACACTTTCAGGCAGAGAGCTCCAGATTGCCTTTACCCGTTGAGTGAAATCTGTCCTCAAACCCTTGCTGCTCCTTCAGCTAATTAACTTCAATATCAGTCGCTCTATTTACTGAACTCTCTGTCAAAGGAAATTTATTTGCCCTATCCAGTCCTGAGTATTTTACACACATCAATTCAACCTCTAAGGGACTCACCTTTATTCCAAAAACAACAAACCCCGACAATCTCTTAAAGTTTTAATTCTCCAGCCACATAGTTCCAGATTCATCAGTACTGACATAAATGTAGTTGGACATAAAACACTTAGAAATATTCATTGTTGGGAAGGTTGCAACTGAACCTAGGACTTTGCTGACTCTGTTTGGCTCAGTTCCTCTGTCCAACCACTGAAATACCAGGAATATTTAGAGGAGGATTTTGATAAATGTACACTGACACAGTGTAGAATGAATCTCATATTGCTTGCTGTGTCATTAGGATTCTTGAAGGTTCTGTTATAAATTTAGCATCTGGTGCAGGGACAGTTTTATTCTAATGTGTGAAAAATGAAATGAAAACTTTTGATGCATCTCACACCTCTGGGCCAAATCTGCCTTTAGCTAAAAGTGCTTTATTTTTAAGTTAGGAGAGCCTGCTGTGCAGAGAATGTGTAAATCTTAATTCTCTGCAACAGGAGAATATTGCTTAGACTGAAGCAGCCACAACAGAAGTGGGGTTGACAGCATACAGACCCCAGGTGCAATGCAACCTTGGAAAGATTGACAATCCTGAAATTAGGCTCCATCAGTCCGTAGGCTGGGAATAAACAACACTTGATGGTATTCATGTTGCATAGAATAGCTTCTCTCTTAATCACAATCAGCGAAGTTAGTGCCATTTTGGTACAATGCTGGAAATACTCAGCAGGTCAGGCAGCATCTGTAGAATGAGAATCAGAGTAAACATTTAGCTGTGAAAGTTCATCAGACTCTACTTCTCACCTTTTTGACATATGCAAAAACACTGGATCCCTGGAGGGCTCCCAATAACCTTGAGGCTGTGTGTCCCTGCTTGTCCTGTGAGTGGAAGGGCCACAATTGGCGACAAGGACTCCAGGCTCAGAGTTTTTCCATTATTATTAAGTGTTGTTGATTATCAGAGGTATTTCAAAACAATTAAAAGTTAGTGAAATAACATTACAAGAAGAATGTGGAGGCTTTAGAGAAAGTGCCAAAGAGTTTTACCAGGATGCTGCCTGGATTAGAGGGCAGGTGCTATAAGGAGAGGTTGGACAAACTTGGGTTGTTTTCTCTGGGGCGGTGGAGGCTGAGGGGAGACCTGATGGAGGTTTATAAAATTATGAGAGGCATAGATAGACTGATGGTATCTTTTTCCCAGAGTAGAAATGTCTAACACTAGAGGGCATGCATTTAAACTGAGAAGGGGCAAGTTCAAAGGAGATATGTGGGGCAAGTATTTTATATGGAGAATGGGTAGGTGCCTGGGGTAGTGGTGGAGGCAGAGGTGTTTATGATAGGCACATAAAAGTGCACAGAATGGAGGGATATGAACCTTGTGTAGGCAGAATGGACTAGTTCAATTAAGCATCATTAGCTAAATTAGTTTGGAACAACATTGTGGGCTGAAGGGCTTGTTCCTGTGCTGTACTACTCTATGTTCTATGTGCTATGTAAATAACCAAACAATTAAAAACTATTGGAAAATAACAACTCCATGTAAAGACACACCAACCTGTTGTTAATTAATAAAACAAAAATATGCAATGAAAAACAAAAATATGCAATGAAATAAAGAAAAAAAAATTAGTTAAACATCTTTTTAACATATGGGGCACTGCCAGAGGTGCCAGCTGTGGCTGGTGTAAAAATGAGCATCAATCATCAAGGATCCTCACCATCTGGGCCGTGCCCTCTTCTCGCTGCTACCATCAGGCAGGAGGTACAGAAGCCTGAAGTCCCCACACCACCAGGTTCAGGAACAGCTATTTCCCTTCAACCATCAGGTTCTTGAACTGACCTGCACAACCCTAACCCTATCTCAGCAACGGAACACTACGGATTGTAGGGTTAGGGTTGTGCAGGTTGGTTCAAGAACCTGATGGTTGTAGGAAAGTAGCTGTTCCTGAACCTGGTGGTGTGGGACTTCAGGCTTTTGTACCTCCTGCCCAACGGTAGCAGTGAGAAGAGGGCATGGCCCAGATGGTGGGGATGTTGCACTGCCGTAGACTTGTCTCTGATTGTGTCTTTTTTTTGCACTACGGTCTTGTTTTTGCAGGTTTTCTCTCTCTCTCTCTCTCTCTCTCTCTCTCTCTCTCTCTCTTTCACTGTCTTGTATAATTTATGTTCTGTGTGTTGTCTGTACCTTCGTGTCTGTGATGCTGCTGCAAGTTTTTCATTGTACCTGTACCTCACCGTACTTGTGCACATGAAATAACCTCAACTTGAGTTGATGAAGGGCCAGACTCAAAGGGAACCCACCTGCCATGGCAGGGCATTGAGGAACACCCAGACTCAATGGTGAGTCCAGCAGTGGAGAGAGAGGTCAATTGTGCTGACTTCTGACCTCCAACTCCTTCTGTGTTCCTGTAGTGCAGTCCGTAGGCAAGTCCAGAACTTGCTGATGAATGCCAGTATTTCTTTGCAGATTGTTGGGGATAATTGGTACACATCACAACGTTTGACATGGATCATGATGTTAAAAGGTGGATTCCAAACTCACGTTTCTGAATGGTCCAGCTGTAATCCAGGAACCTAACCAGCATGTTCCCAGACACATAGTATGGGCTGGTTGGGGTTAGAAATAGGAGCCCATACTAACAGTGGCGAATAAGCTTGAAGTGGTCACCCAATAATCCCTCCCTCCACTGTTTTACCTCTGTTTCAAGTGCACCCATATTTCAGGTACAATATGCACCTCTGTACTCCGAGGCAGAACTACTTCACTTCATGCATGAGCGATGTGTCACGAGGTGCTGGGTATAACAATTCATTAACTAATGTACTGTGTCAAGCGAGCATGGATATTATAATTGATCACACTGATTCCAGTGGTAATCCGATGTCCCATTTTCCTTTGCTTTGACCGTTCTCGCATGTAATCTCTGCTCGTTATACAATTCGGAGATTAATAGCTGTTTTGAATGCAAATCCACCATCCCCCTCGGCTATTTAGTTTAACAATTATGATTAATATCATTACTGTGTTATTAATATTAAGATCTTTATATTGGGTATATCCAAGAGCAGTGGGCCCTTGACAGCAAGCCCCATGACGCCACACGTAAAGGAAATATAATAAATACCACCACATCAAGAAAAGGCAAAGCAAAAATAACAGCAGAGACATTACTGGATGATGCTGTTGGAGGAGAGATACTTCTGCAATGCCACTCACAGGAAGAGAGACATCTGAAGGAATGTGCAAGGTTGAGGAAAAGCTGGATGTGTTGTAGGGTGCTGACAACGGGAGGTTGGGGAGGTTTGGTAACATTGGAGTCTTTTGGTGACTGAAACAGCCCTGAGTGCACAATGTGCTGGTTAGACCACACCTGATGCTCCAGGAGCAACTTGGGACTCTGTGCTGGACAGGAGGTTTATGAGGATGTTGCCACGATAGAGAATTGTAGCTATGAGGAGTTATTTTCTTTGGAACAGAGAAGGCTGAATGAAGACGTAATCATGATGTATAACATTATCATAGGCTCAGATAATTTGCAAGGATTTAACTCCCCTTGCACTCAGGTCAAAAATCACAGGCCTAGATCAACCTGATTAATCTGGTTAATCTTTAACCTGGTGGTGTGGGACCTCAGGAGGTGCAACAGCCTGAAATCCCACACCACCAGGTTCAAGAACAGCTACTTTCCTTCAACCATTCGGTTCTTGAACTAACCAGCACAACCCTAATCACCACCATAGTTTAGCAACACGATGACCACTCTGATCACTTTGGACTAAAATAGACTTCGTGTTTTTTGTTCTAATTGTGTTTATTCTTGTAAAAATTGTGCACAATTTATTTATTTTATGTTTTTCTTGTGAATGCTGCTTATACAATGCTGTGTGCCTGTGATGCTGCTGCAAGGAAGTTTTTCATTGCACCTGTACACACATGGACTTCTGCACCTGACAATAAACTCAACTTTGACTTTGATTGGAAGGACGATGAGGAAATTTGGAGCAGCACACAATGCTGGAGGAACTCAGTGGGTCAGGCAGCATCTATGGAGGGAAATTCACAGTCGTCATTTTGGGTCAAGACCCTTCATTTGGACTGAAAGATAGAGGGGAGATAGCCTGTATAAAGAGATGGAGGGAAGAGGTGGAGAAAGAGGTTGCAGGTGATAGGTGGATCCAGGTGAGAGGGGGTGATAGACAGTGGGGGAAGGTAGAGTGGGATTAGCAACAGAGGCTGGGAGGTGATAGGTGGAGCTGACAAAAGGGCTGGAGATGATGGTATCTGATAGGAGAGGAAGGTGGAGTGTGGAATAAAAGGAGGGTGGTTGCGAGGACAGGTGGGAGCAGTGGGAAAGTCAAGTGGGGGTATATTACTAAGTCAGGGCGGTGTGTAAATAGAGGGAAACATACAGTAAATGGTGGTGTTTCTGCTGTACTTATCCATCTTGGTGACAGAGATCGTGAATTTGGAATCCTTTGCTCTGTGGTGGCTGAGTCATTGAATACGTTTAAGGATGGGCAGGTTGTGGGCCATTGAGGAAAAAGGGATTTAGAGAGGCAGGAAGTGGAGTTTTAAGATCAAGGTCAGATCAGCTGTGATCTAAGTGATTGATAGAACCGCTTGAAGTTCTGTAACACCTGCCCTTGCTCCCTTTGCTTCAGTCCTTACATCTGAGAGACCACCTAGGTTGTACTGTTGAATACAAAAGTAGCAGAAATAAAAAGAAATTGCTAAAGTTAGTGGATGTTGCTTGCCAATTGGAGTTTAGAAAACAAAGAGGTGAACAGATATGAGATATGTACATAAGATTGTCAATGTGGCGAAATTGAGATCAGTAATGATCACATCGCTGAATGATCTGATATTTCTAGATTCCAGTGATGGAATATAATATATGTGAGTACAAAGAGGATAAAAGTCAAGGCTATTTATATGGCTGAGGTGCCAAACTATTAAGTGTTGGAGCACGAGCTGAGTTGATACAGTAAAGACTACAATAAGCACACACTGTGGCTCATGATTGACATTAGATTACAGGTTTGGTTGCTCTGTGAACAATGCATTCATATGAAAGAATTGAAAATTCTAGGATTTGAACAGTGCATTAATTGCAGGTATTGGAAGAATTTCCACCTAAACCGTTCATTGTCAACTTCTGTAGTCACCCGTCACATAAACAATAGGATGTATCAGCCAAAAACGGCTCATGGCATTTGTACTATTCACAAACCCAGCCACATTCAACAGCACCAATCCTGTCGTAAGACAGTGAACTATTTCTTGAATGGTATAAATTTCCCTACCTATCAATACTCACAGCTTTCCAAAAATAATTCACCCTATGAAAGCATTTAGGCTGTCCTGGGAGCTTGGAAATGTTCTGCATAACTGCAAACAAACTCAGAAGCTTTATATTTTTTAAATGTACACAATAACTATTGGCTGTAGATGCAAAGCACTGCAGATATTGGAAATCTGAAATAAAATCAGAGAATGCTGGAAATGTTCAGCAGGTCTGACAGCATCCGTAGAGAAAGAACCGGACAGGGTTGTTGATAAGGTAGCATTTAATGACAATGCACTAGCTATCAGGATTGAAGATTATTGCGTGTAGATGATTAGGTTTGCTGTAAATGTTCTTTATGTGAAGGATTTATATAAAACTATCCTCCACGCACTGCATTGGGGAAATTGACCTGCTTTTATTGGGAGAAGTTATTGTAGTTTCTCTTTCCTCAGACTACACGTGGTGTTAATGTTTGAGGAGATGAATGGGCAGTTCCTGTCAAACAATCTTGGTGACCTCACTGAGGAGGGATGGTAGAGGGGAATATGGAAGAAAAGAGTAAGAGTTTGATGGGGGGAGGGCATGAGAAATTAGTGACACTGCAGGTGAAAGTGGATAACAATGGGCAGGTCAAAGTCAAAGTCGAGTTTATTGTCACATGCACAAGTCCATGTGTGCACAGGTGCAATGAAAAACGTGCAGCAGCATCACAGGCACAGAGCATCAGATAAGCAGTATTCACAACAAAAGCATAAATTAAACATAAATTAAATGCAATTTTTACAAGAAAGAACACAATTAGAACAAAAAGAACAAAGTCCATTTTAGTGCAAAGTGATCAAAGTGGTCCTGGTGTTGCTGAACTGTAGTGATTAAGGTTGTGCTGGTTGGTTCAGGAACCCAACAGTTGCAGGGAAGTAGCTGTTCTTGAACTTACTGGTGTGGGACTTCAGGCTTCTGTACCTCCTGCCCGATGGGAGCTGCGAGGAGATGGCATGGCCCGGATGGTGGGGATCTTTGATGATGGATGTTGCCTTCTTGAGGCAGCGCCTCCTGTAGATACTCCCGATGGTGGGGAGGGATATGCCCGTGGTGTATTGGGCTGAGTCCACTGCTCTCTTCAGCTTCTTACACTCCCACACATTTGAATTGCCGTACCAGACCATAATGCAACCAGCCAGGATACTTTCAACAGTACAGCTGTAGAAGTTTGTTAGAGTGTTCAGTGACAAGCCGAACCTCCTTAACCTCCTAAGAAAGTAAAGATGCTGGCGCGCCTTCCTTGTGATCACATTGAAGTGCACAGTCAAAAAGAAAAGATGGGAAACAGAGGGAGAAATGGAATCATTATCTCAAATGTCATAAAGCAAAATACTGTGGTTGCTGCAAATCTAAACTAAAGCCAGGAACTACTGAAGATGCTTGTTATCTAAAAGTGCTGGACTCTGGAATCTGGAAGGCAGTTATATGTCTTGTCCGAAGATAGGTGCTGTTCCTCAAGCTTACATTGAACTTCAGTAAGTGTAAGAGGTTAGAGGGGGGAAGCGTAAGAGGTTAGAGAATTAAAGTGACAGGCAACTGAGGGCCATGTGTTCTGCAGCATGGTCAGTCCTAGTGTGGCCGAGATCACATAGATTAACTGCTGTAAGTTATGCAAGATTTATAATGAAACCCTCAAGGCAAGAATTAAATCCAAGAAGAAAATTTTGCTCAGCAGTGCCTCAATGGCCCGATGGACTCAATTTAATGTCTAGAAAAAAAGTTTTCATCCAGTTGTAAGCAAGTTAGTTGACACTAGTGGAGAATATTCTCTGCCGTCTTGTCTCTTGTCACTCAAGACGGCGATCGCTGTACAACCTACAGTTAACTAATGAGGAATGCCACTCAGTGCATAAAGAGTCCATGGCTTTGAGATCCCTCAGTGAATGCTACTGATGGCAGATTTCTTAAACTGGTCGCAGTGTTGGTGAACAAAGACCAGTACTTGTTATGTGACTTACTGAAGACTGAGCAATTCCCCAGAAAAAAAATAACTCATTGAAAAACATTTGCTTCCAGCTTAAAAGGATTGTTTGCTGACGCTCCTTCTTGGTGGTGAGACCATAGTCCATTAACATCAAGCAGAACAGATTTGTGTTGTGGGGGACAGAGTTTACTTTGATCCTGACTATATTATGCATACCATCCTACTGTTCAGTTCAGTTCTTATTGTTTGAAAATCGTTCAGAATACAGAGCAATAAACAGTACAATGCACAGTCATTTACAGTCATCTACATATAATAATTTACAGGGCTAGTTCAGAATCAGAATCAGGTTTATTATCACTGATTTATATGACGTGAAATCTTGTTTTACGGCAGCAGTACAGTGCAAAGACATAAAAATTACTATAAATTACAAAGTAAATAAACAGAGCAAAATAATGGACTATTGAGGTAGTGTTCATGGGTTCATGGACTGTTCAGAAATCTGATGGCAGAGGGGAAGAAGCTGTTCCTAAATTGTTAAGTGTGGGTCTTCAGGCTCCTGTACCTCCTCCCCAATGGTAGTAATGTGAAGAGGGCATGTC
Organism: Pristis pectinata; assembly: GCF_009764475.1. Taxonomy (NCBI): domain Eukaryota; kingdom Metazoa; phylum Chordata; class Chondrichthyes; order Rhinopristiformes; family Pristidae; genus Pristis; species Pristis pectinata. Next base: position 2,462,773 of record NC_067435.1, on the reverse strand, counting down.
CCGGGTGGTGAGGGTCCTCAGTGATGGATGCTGCCTTCTTGAGGCACCGCCTTTTGAAGCTGTCCTCAATGGTGGGGAGGGTTGTGCCCATGATGGAGCTGGCTGAGTCTACAACCCTCTGCAGCCTCTTGCGATCCTGTGCATTGGAGCCTCCATATCAGGCTGTGATGCAACCACTCAGAATGGACATCTACAGAAAGAGTAAGGGAATGGGCCTGTTAGTATTGCTCTCCTAGATGTTAAAATATATTCAATGGGCTGAAGGGCCTCTTTCTGTGAGATAACAATTCTAATCTACTTTGTTTTTGATCTCCCTACTGCATAGTGAGCACAGGATATAGGATACTAGTCTGGAAGAGTTTCAAATAAATCACTGTTTCACCTGGAAAGAGTGTGAAGCACTGTTTCAGATTTCTAGCATCCAGCAGTGATTTGCATTTGTCCAATGTCACCTGTTCCTCCCAAGCATGCTGTACCTACCATATGTCATTTTGCAATTAAGTCGTATCCTGCATCTCTAAATATTATTTTCACTGAGATAAATCTAATTTGCATTTGAATGAATCAAAATGATGCAAATCTTAAGAAAGAGCAGGCATTAAAATCTTTGCTTTGTTTCAGCCCAAGGTATTGTTAGGCAGGACAAGGAGCCTGTGTGCATGTATTTACATCAGGGTTAGATTGCATTAGGGGAGAGGCAGACAGCAACAGAGACAGGGAGAAAGACTACAGAATCTGTTTGGGAGACTTCATGACCAGCCATTCTTGCATTCTTATTTAATTCAATAATTCCAAAGAAAGACAAAATAATATTTCTGCCAAATGTAATTTTCTGCACTGCGTTTCCTGTTTGTGAGTTAAATGGTTTTCTCAGTAGGAAGCCTGGAACTAATTTAAAGATTTGGATTAAGGAGAGGAAGATCCAGTCTGCATTTGTCACAGAATTCAAGGTGGTCCAACCTCCCACCCCAGACTGTGATTATCTCTGCAGCTCCCCCAAAGAAATTTGGCAAGTGCTTATTGTAATAGTTATACATCGCGCAACTAACGAAGAGATCCTTACGTTCAAGTTCACGTTCAAGTTTATTGTCATGGGCATACGCACCCAGGGTATAAATGCCATGAAAATTAGCTTTTGCAGCAGCAGCACAGTGCGTTACAAACATAAATTACATAAACTTAAATTAACATAAATTATACATAACTTGCACGACACAATAAACAAAAATAAACATAACGACGTTAGTGCAAGTTGAGGGAAATATAGTCGGAGGTAGAATCAGGGTCTTTTTACAAGAAGGCTGTATTGGCACTACAGGATAATGGAAAGATTTACAAGGACAGGGCAACTACATAAGGTAGTTATAAGGACAAGGTTTGGCACACAGGAGCGGGGGGTGAGTCTAGAGCTGTATAAGATGTGTACAACTACACCAAACAGCCAGTTCTGGTCACTGCACTACATGAAGCATGTGACAGTATCAGCGAGGTGCAATACACCCTACATGGGTACATGCTACATGGGTACACCCCACATTAGTACACCCTACACGGGTACACCCACATGGGTACACCCTACATTGGTACACCTACATGGGTACACCCATGTGTGTGCACCCTAGATGGGTGCAGAACTACAGCCTGCAGGGCTACAGACGAAGACCTGGGAAGTGGCGATGGGAGGGTGGCTCCTTATTGGTCAACATGGCTGAATGAGTTAAATAGCCTCATTCTGTTATAAAGTTTAATGGTTCTCTGAGCTGGTGGGGTTTACGAATTGGATGACAACAAATCCACAGTTTGCTGGCAGAAAATAATAGCACGGGATTATTGCAAAACTCCGGGACATGAGAGCATGCTGGTGTTTCATTGTCCACATTCTGCAGCCTAGTCCTAAGGGCTATAACATTCTAGGTCCTTATTCCTTAGAACGCAGGAGAATGAGGGGCGACCTTACAGAAGTGTTTAAAATTATGGGGCATAGATAAGGTGGACAGTAACACCCTTTTCTCCAGGGTAGGAGAATCCAAAACTAAGGGACATGCGTTTAGGATGAGAGGGGAAAGATTTAAAATGGACCTGAGGGGCAACTTTTTCACCTAGAGGGTGGTGAGTATATGGAACGAGCTGCCAGAGGAAGTGGGTGAGGCAGGTACAATAGTATCATTTACGAAGCACTTGGATAGGTACATGGAGGGGCGGGGCTTGGAGGAATATGGGCCGAATGCAGGAAATTGGGACTAGCTGGATGGATACCGTTGTCGGTATGGATTGGTTGGGCCGAAGGGTCCGTATCCGTGCTGTATTGTTCTATGATTCTGTGACTCTACCGAAAGAGAGCAGGGTGATGGATGTCTTTTCAGCCTTATGCCAAGAGTTTAAACCCCAGCTCCATACTTGAGCCAATACCGAGCTTGGATAAGTCCGTCCTTTCTGCACTGCTTTAGTACCACCACATGAAGCACTGCCACCCTCTTTCCCCCAGAAGCTAATGGCCTTCTTAGTCCTTCCCTCTTTCTGAAGCAGTTTTCACTGTGCAAAGTCTTGTGGCTGCACGCCCAGACTGTAGTAATGACACAGATCTTTTTAAAAGAAAAAAAGTCCAGTTTGATCCAAGACTTTTCTACTCACGAAGGTATGAGTCAGAAATGAACAGCTGAGACCTGACAGCTCCATATGGTATTGACGATGGAAAGCTCCTTTGCACAAACCTTAACAAAAAAGCGAATGGTAGTAAGAGCACAAATTAGCAACACTTGTATTCATCGGGCTCCCTGTTGTCAATGAATTAGCAATCATCAATTGACACCTTCCACACCCAGGTAATTTACTGCTACTACAATATCCACTCGATTCTCTCTGTAAGGAGAATACACATTGGACCAAACCGTTGTTTTCCCATTGCCCAGCTTATGTCTGATTTTCTCTCCTGCATCACACAAACTTGCAAAAGTCTTCTTCCTGTTTGTCAGGGTGCCATCTCAAGCAACATTTTGTGTTTATGTAAGTCGTAGTCCTCGAAAACGTCAAAGCACAAGTCATGTTTCATCTAGGTCTTACACACTTCCCACCAACTATTTCAATGGTCTTTGCTTAATAGTGTATGCCACAGTTCTGCCCTTGAACTTCCTTCATACTCCTCCAAAGTTCCAAATATACGTCGTCCTTCACTTCTGTAATCTCAGCAGCATTGACGCCTTGCCCTATTCCAATTCATTGAAGCAAAAGTTCAGTCTCTGTTATTGCCCTAGACTTCTGATGTTGTAACATTTCTGTTCCCCAGATTCCGTTCTATTTTCTTTTATTTATTCAAGGAATGCAAACCTTTTGGGTTGTCCAGTCTGTGTCACTTATCGCTAGTTGCCCTTAAACTGAACGACTTATCTATCCATTTCAGACATCAGTTTGGAGTCACAGGTAGACAGGGTGGTGAAGAAGGCATTTGGCACGCTGGCCTTCATCAGCCAGTGCACTGAGTATGATCGGGATGTTATGTTACAGTTGGAAAAGACGTTGGTGAGGCTGCACCTGGAGCATTGTGTACGGTTTTGGTCACCCTGTTATAGCAAAGACATCATTAAACTGGAAAGAGCGCAGAGAAGATTTACAAGAATGTTGTCAGGACTCGAAAGCCTGAGCTTTAGCGAGAGTTTGAGCAGCCTAAGATTTTGTTCCTTGGAGCCTAGGAGACTGAGGGATGACCTTATAGAGGTGTATAAAATCATGAGGGGCGTAGATAGGTGAATGTACACAGTGTTTTTCCCAGGGAAAGGGAATCAAAAACTCAAGGACATAGAGAGGAAGGATTTAAAAGGGACCTGAGGGGCAACTTCTTCACACAGAGGATGGTGTGTATTATAGAACGAGCTGTCAGAGGAAGTGTTGAGGCAAGTACAATAATAACATTTAAAGACAATTGGATAAGTACATGTGCAGGAAAAGTTTAGAGGGATATGGGCCAAACGCAGGCAAATGGAACTAGCTCAAGAAGGCATCTTGGTTGGCATGGAGGAGTTGGACAAGTGGCCTGTTTCTGTGCTGTATTACTCTGTGACTCCAATATGTAGATCTGGCCAGAGCAGGAAGGATGGTAAATTACCTTCCCTGAAGGGTATTGGTTGGGTTTTAACAACAATGCAGTAGCTCTGGAATCATCATTACAGTACCCATTTTTATACCATTTTTATTTATGATAATCTAAATGCCCCGCCACTCATTAGATGCTAAATTGCTCGCAGTCAGGTTTTTTTTTCGTATTCCACTGCAATCTTGAAAAACAATTGCAAGTTAGGGACTGTAATTAATTGGGTGAGAGACATAAATCAATCAGGTGTAGCAGAATAGGTTTACCTTGGGTTCAGAGGGACACAGAGGATTACAGGAAATGTAACCCATGGGCTTTGCAGGAAGTATGTGGCAGTGCTCTCTTTGCAAAGGGTTGCTGGCGTATTGACATCAAGGCAGCACCTCCCTGACTGCAGCATCAAGAAGCTCTGGTAAAACTGAAATCAATGGGCTTCAACGAGAAAACACTCCAATAATGGAGCCTTCCTCACACAAGGTGGTGCCTGTGGTTTCTAGAGACCGTTTATCCCAGATCCAGGATATCATTGCAGGAGTACATGGCAGTGTTCTGGGCCCATCTTCTTCAGCTGCTTCATTACTGACTTCCCTTCTTACCAAAGGTCAGGCAGGGATACTTGCTGCTTTTTGCCCTCACAGCACCTCAGCGATGAAGCAACCCATGCCTGTAAGGTTTGGACAACAGTCAGTCAAAGTAGATTTGCCTTGGCAACTACACGAAATGTAACTTGTGTGCGTTGCAGAAAAGATGAAGTGATATATTTTTATCAAATCGAGTTACAAGTAATGGACGGTTGACGTTTTGGGTCAGGATCCTGCATGTGTCCAGGTGAAGGGTCCTGACCCAAAATGTCGACCATCCCTCTGCCTCCACAGATGCTGCCTGACCTGCTGAGTTTCACCAGCATTTTGTTTCTTGCTCCAGGTTCCAGCATCTGCAGTCTCTTGTGTCAATAAGTAATTGATAATTGGCAAGAAACAAGTGCCAGGCAGTGATCTCTCCAACAAGATAGAGTCTAACCACCTACCCTTGACCTTCAGTGGCATTATCAATAGTGAGCCTCTTATTATAAACATTCTGGGAACAGAAACTTGATTAGAATAGCCACATATACACCATGGCTACAAGCGTTGGGTGAGAGACTGGGTGTACTGCAATGAGTGATTCACCTCCTGACGCCCGAAGGCCTTTCCATCATCTACAAGTCACAAGTCAGAAACATGACATAAAACTTTCCTCTTGCCTGGGTGAGTGCAGCTTCAACAGCTTTCAAGAAAGTTCAACGCCATCCAGGTAAAAGCAGCCACTCGATTAGCACCACGTCACTACCTTAAGCCTTTATCACCAGCACACCATTGATGCACTGCAGTTACTCACTTTAACTACCCTAACAGCATCTCCCAAACCAGAGACCTCTCACACTGAGGAAGGGCATACAGCAAGATATAAGTCAGAGGGAAAATTGGACAAAGGATTGGCAGATGGAATTTAGTCCCAACAATTGTGAGGTGATGCATTTCGGGAAACCAAATAGGGGTAGGACATACACAGTGAATGGCAGGGTGCTTAGGAATGTTGATGAACAGAGAGACCTTGGGTTCAGGTCCATAGCTCCCTGAAGGTGGCAATGCAGGTAGATGGGGTGGTGAAGAAGGCGTACAGCATGCTGGCCTTCATAGGTCGGGCCATAGGTTAGACAGTAAGTGTTGGGGTGTTATGTTACAACTTTACAAAACACTGGTTAGACAGCACTTGGAGTACTGTGTGCAGTTCTGGTCACCACTCTATAGGAACGATGTGGTTCCACTGGAGAGAGTGCAGAGGAGGTTCACCAGGATTCTGCCTTCTGCCCTCTTCCTTTCCAGTCCTGATGAAGGGTCTCGGCCCAAAACGTCGACTGTTTGTTTCCCTCCATAGATGCTGCCTGACCTTCTGAGTTCCTCCAGAACTTTTTGTCTATTGCTTCAGATTCCAGCATTTGCAGAATGTTCTGTGCTTCACCAGGATGTTGCCTGGATTGGAGGACTTTGGTTATGGGGACAGATTGGGTTTGTCTTCCCTGGAGTGAAGGAGACTGAGAGGTGGCTTGATAGAGGTATATAAAATTCGTACATAGAACATAGAACACTACAGCACAGCACAGGCCCTTGGCCCACAAGGTAGTGCTGACATTTTATACCGCTCTAAGTTCTATCTAACCCTTCCCTCCCACATAGCCCTCCATTTCTCTATCATTCATGTGTCTATCTAAGGGTTTCTTAAACGTCCCTAATGTACCTGCCCCCACAACCTCTGCAGGCAGTGCGTTCCACGCACCCGCCACTCTCTGTGTAAAAAACTTACCTCTGACATCCCCCCATATCTTCCTCCGATCACCTTAAAATTATGACCCCTCGTGTTAGCCATTGTCACCCTGGGAACAAGTCTCTGACTGTCCACTCGATCTATGCCTCTTATCATCTTGTACACCTCTGTCAAGTCACCTCTCATCCCCCTTCTCTCCAAAGAGAAAAGCCCCAGCTCACTCAACCTATCCTCATAAGGCATGCTGTCCAATCCAGGCAGCATCCTGGTCAATCTCCTCTGCACCTCCTTACAAACGGCAGTGATAGGGATGATAGTCAGTATCCTTACCCCATGATGACAATATCAAAAACTAAAAGGGCGTAGGTTTAAGGTGAGATGAAAGAGTTTTAAAAGGGATCTGAGGGGAAATTTTTTTTTTACACAGAGGGAGGTTGACATCTGGAACATGCTACCAGAGGAGGTGGGGGAATCAGATACAATTACTACAGTTACGAGGCATTTAGACAGGCACTTAAGACATAGAAGGATAGGGTTCTAATGTGGGCAAATGGGATTACTGTGGATGGACAGAAGGATCAGCATGGATGTGTGGGCCAAAGGGCCCATTCCTGTGATGTACATCTCTGAAGAAGGTGCATGGGAGCACCATGTTCTACAGGGTTTCCCTCAAGTCACACGCCAACCTGACTTAGAAATATATCACCATTCCTTCAACGTCACTGGGTCTAAAGCCTGGAACTCCCTCTCCAACAGCACCGTAGGAGCACCTCCACCAGAAGGACTGCAATGGTTCAAGAAGACAGCTCACCCCCACCTTCTCAAGGGCAGTTAGGGACAGGCAGTTAATGGTGGCCTTGCCAGTGATGCCCAGATCCCCAAAATATAATTAAATAAAAGTAAACATAACTAGTACTCCGCCATTGGTCAGTTGATGAATATATTTCTTAACACGGAGATACAAGAGACTGCAGACGCTGGAATCTGGAGCAACAAACAATCTACTGGAGGAACTCAGCTGGTCAGGCAGCATCTGTGGAGGGAAATGGACAGTTGGCATTTCAGGTCAAGACCCTTCATCTGGATATTTCTTAACACGCCCACAAAGAGAAACCACAAACAAGCAAAGGACTGCAGGTGCTGGAAAATCGAGATGAAAAACACTATGATGCTGATCCACAGATGCTGCCTGGCCTGCTGAGTTCCTCCAGCATCAGAGTGTTCTTCAACTCTTTGCACAATATCATCTGGTGTCCAGCGCCCACCAACCACATCGTCATGGTTGATGCACCAAAACAGAATGGGGAATTGTAGCGACACAATCTATGATTTTAATTGTTGACACAAAGCTGTGATAAAACTTGCTCTCAACAGGCAGTAACGTTCGTACATAGCAAGTGCACACATTCACAGATTGAAAGACAGAAGCTGTCAAAGTCATTGGGAAGAAGAAATGGAAATAAATGCCCACAGAAAGCATCACTTTCGAGTTCCCCTGATATATTCTGTGGAGGTTGAAGAAACATCAGAGCTCCACATTTTGTGTTAATATTTAGCTGAAGAATCGTCAAGTTGGACTGTGTCAGAGGAAACTTTTATTGAAAACAGAAGTGATATTTGGGATGACGAAACAAACTTGATACACTAGCGTCAGGTGCAGATTAACAAATATTTTTCATTCTTGCAAGCCCTCAGCTAACCCCTGTCGGCTTTTTAACTGAGTAAGTTTGATGGTGAGCATTTCATTCAGGGCAAAGTCTTGTGAGGGCATTTTTCATTAAAGGACAAATGTGATGGAGAGGGTAGGATATAAAATTCAAGATGTAACTGCATGCTGTCAATGTTCTACTGAAATATTGACTGTAATTTGACCGTTATAGTTGTGAAAAAAAATACCCTGGGGCATTTATAGAATTGACCAAAAGTAATATAACTCACACTGTATAGTAAATAGTGGAAACCATTTACTAAATTTGCTGCTGATCAGTGAGTTTCCTTTCCCCTTTCTGAGGAAGCACAGTGATTTTGTTTGTCACAATGTGGAATTCTGGTTCTTACCTTCCTAAAATTAAAGAAAATTGGAGGGGAGAAGTTTTAAATTGGCCAGTAGAAGAAAGGAAGTTGTTCGAGTTTCTCTTTCTGATATGTCAGTCGTGTGTGTGAGGAGAAGGGAAAGGAATTGAAAGAATGAGTGGGAGAGGAGGGAGATAGAGAGAGAGAGGGAGAGGGGGAGAGAAAGAGAGAGGGAGGGGAAGGGAAGGAAAGAAAAATAGGGACAGAGAGGGAGAGACTGTGAAAGAGAGAGAGGGCAGGTCAGAGAGAGGGAGGGACAGAGTGAGGGGGATTGATTAGGAGAATGTAACATTCATGAAAGTAAGTGTATCTTTAAAATTTACATGTGCCATGCAATACATTGTTGTACCAGGGACCTTTATAATTTGAGTGTTGACCACCCTCCAAAAAGCATGTTCTGTTTGTGGATCTCTTCTTGTTCCTTGTCTTAGTAAAATAGCAATGCAAAAAAACATCACGGAGAGTGAGTGAGTGAGTGTGTGTGTGTGTGTGTGTGTGTGTGTGTGTGTGTGTGTGTGTGTGTGTGTGTGTGTGTGTGTGTGTGTGTGTGTGTGTGTGTGTGTGTGTGTGAGAGCGAGAGAGAGAAAGATGAGTGAGGAAGTGATGTAGAAATGGAGAGATATTGACAGAGAGTGTGTGAGAGAGAAGGGGAGGGGATTGAGAGAAAATGAATGTGTGAGAGAGGGCAAGAAAGAAAGAGAATGGGTAAAATGAGACTGAGAGAGGCAGACAGAAGGACTGAAGGAGAAAGAGATAGACAGCAAGGTAGATAGTTCAAGTGAGAGATATTGAGCCATAAAGGGAGATAAGGATAGACGGTGATTGAGAGACGAGAGGAAGAAGAGAGACATAAAAAGATAGAGAGAGCTTGAAAGAGACTGGGATTCAAGTGGGAAAGACTGAGGGAGAGATTCAGAGTGAGACAAAGAGAAGTTATGAGAGTGATGACTGAGAGATAGCAAACTTGTGAGAGAAAGAGAGGTAAACCCAAGTAAAGGACAAGGTAAAACACTCGTATTGATTGAGAGAGAGAACAGAGTAACTTTGGCTGCATTGAGAAAAATCTGTGGAAATGTTCTGACAAGTTGTTCACTGAAGTTCTTTTCGATGGTTCAGCAAGCTACAGGAGAAAGGATGTTGGCTAAATATAGAGCTAATGACTGTGGAAGTGGCTGGAGGGGTAATCCCGAGGTGCTTTCTGTTCACTGAGGACAGTGTTTAAACTAGTTTTAGATTGGACTGTTGCAAGGAGAGTGTGAGGCCAACAATTAAAAAGTCAAACACAAAAGGAGAGAAATGCCTTCTCTTATTTCATTTAATCCTCTCAGTTGGATTGTCTTTACGTTGTAGATCAAGTTTATCAGGAACCTTGAGAGACAATGACAGAGACATAACAATGGCTGCCACACAATACCACACAATGATGCACAATGCCGCACAATGCCGCACAATGGTACACAATGGCACACAATAGTGCACAATGGTACACATGCCACACAATGGTACACAATAGTGCACGATGGTACACATGCCACACAATGTCTACATCAATGGTGCTGAGGTCGAGAGGGTTGAGATCTTCAAGTTCCTTGGAGTGAACATCACCAGTAGCCTGTCCTAGTCCAACCATGTAAATGCCACAGCCAAGAAAACTCACCAGCACCTCTACTCCTCAGGAGGCTAAAGAAATTTGGCATGTCCCCTTTGACACTCACCAACTTTTATTGATGCACCATAGAAATCATCCTATCTGGATGCACGATGGCTTGGTATGGCAACTGCTCTGCCCAGGACCGCAAGAAACTGCAGAGAGTTGTGGACACAGCCCAGCGCATTACGGACACCAGCCTCCCCTCCTTGGACTCTGTCTTTACCTCTCGTTGCCTTGGTGAAGCAGCCAGCATAATCAAAGACCCCACCCTCCTGGGACATTCTCTCTTCTCTCCTCTCTCATCAGGCAGAAGATACAGGAGCCTGAGGGCACATACCACCAGACTTAAGGACAGCTTGTGTCCCACTGTGATAGGACCATTGAACGGTTCCCTTATACAATGAGATGGACTCTTGAACTCACAACCTACCTTGTTATGACCTTGCACCTTATCGTCTACCTGCAATGCACTTTCCTGTAACTGTGACACTTTACTCTGTATTGTGTTGTTGTTTTTACCCTGTAGTACCTCAATGCACTGTGTAATGAATTGCTCTGTATGAGCAGTATGCAAGACAAGTTTTTCACTGTACCTCGGTACAAGTGACAATAATATATCAATACAAATACTATGCTTCTCCAAATGCTCATAAATCCTGTTCCTATGAATCCTCTCCAATAGTTTGCCCACCACTGACGTAAGACTCACTGGTCTATATTGCTGGGATTATCCCTTCTATCTTTCTTGAACCTTTCTTTAGTGAAGAGTTGTTTTCCAGATTGGAGGCCTGTGACCACTGGTGTGCTGCAGGGATCAGTGCTGGGTCCAATGTTGGTTGTCATATATATTAATGATTTGGATGAGAATCTAGGTGGTATGATGAGTAAATCTGCAGGTGACAATAACATTGGTGGTGTGGTGGACAGTGAAGAAGGCTGTCTAAGGTTACAACAGGATGTAGATCAACTGGGAAAGTGGACAAAGGAATGGCGGATGAAATTTAACTCAGACAAGTGCAAAGTGATGCATTTTGAGAAGTTAAACCAGGCCAGGACTTGCACAGTGAATAACAGGGCCCTGGGGAGTGCTGTAGAACAGTGTTGTAGAACCCTTGGGGTACAAGTACATAGTTCCCTGAAAGTGATGACACAGGTAGACAAAGTGGTGAAGAAGGCGAATGGCATGCTTGCCTTCATCGTCCAAGGAACTGAGTACAAGAGTTGGGACGTCATGTCACAGTTGTACAAAACACTGGCTAGGCCTAGGAGCCTCACTCCCTTTTGCACTTACTAAATTGAGTAAACATATGACTAACCCAATAGTTAAATATACAATACGAATTTGGTTTCAATTCCGTAAATTCTTTGGATTGAATAAATTTAGCTTATCAAGCCCCAGTCAATCTAATTTTTTTCTTTCAACCATCCAGAATCGACTCAGCTTTTTCTTTATGGAAAATGAAGGGAATAACATGTTTCTGTGATTTATTCATTGATAACTGTTTTTTATCTTTCAAACAGTTGTCTAATAAATACAATTTGCCCGAAAGTGATGACACTTTCATCACTTTTTTCGACACTTACAGATTAGAAATTTTTTATAAGTTACTATGCCTTCTTTTCCGACTCCATATAAAATTGAAATTACAGAAAAAATGTTAGGCTTTAATCCCTATCGGAAGGGCTTGATAGCAATAATTTATGATCTAATTATGAAAATACGTCAAGAGACACTTGATAAAATTAAGAATGAATGGGAAAGAGAACTTCAGATACTTTTACCCACAGAGACATGGAAGAAAATTCTCCAATTAGTTAATACACCTTCAATGTTTGCCAGACACTCTTTGATACAATTTAAGGTGGTTCACAGGACCCATATGTCGAAGGACAAGTTAGCCTGTTTTTATCACCATATAAATCCTATATGTGATAGTTGAAATTCGGAGGTGGCTTCCCTGACACATATGTTTTGGTCCTGTCCTCTTTTGGAAAAATATTGGAAAGACATTTTTAACATTATTTCAACTGTATTGAGTATTGATTTACAACCTCACCCAATCACTGCAATTTTTGGGCTACCAGTGATGGAATCTGGCCACCCCTCTGCTGCTGCTTGTCGTACGATTGCCTTTGTTACATTAATGGCCAAGCGATCCATTTTGTTTAAATGGAAGGATCCAATACCTCTCACTACTTTTCAATAGTTTTCTCGAACTATGTCATGTTTAAACTTAGAAAAAATTAGGAGTGGCACTGTTGATTCTTTGCTTAAATTTGAGGAAGTCTGGAGTCCATTCATTCAATATTTTCATATGATATAGATCCCTTTTCAACAATCTTTGAACTTAGAAGAGCGGAGTTGACGACATAATGATGCTCTTTGTTCATCGAGAAATATCAGTCCAGTTTTTTTTCTTTTGAAATTTTTTTTTAGTTTGTTTCGTTTTATTACTTATAATTTTTTTGATTTGGGTTTTTTTTATATAAGAAATCTTTTTCTTCTTCTTTCTGATTTTTTTGTAATATATCCGTTTACTAAGAAACCGTGGGGCCTAGAATATATTTTTATTCTTTATGACTATATATGTCATGATTGTCCTCCTGATCTCTTTGTATTACGTGTATAATTACCAATGTTATATGTATTAATCTGTATTAATTTGAAAACTAATAAAAAAATTGAAAAAGAAACACTGGCTAGGCCACACAGAGTGTTTTGTACAGTATGGTCACTGCACTGCAGGAAGGATGTGATTAAGCTAGAGACAGTGCAGAAAATATTCACAAAGATGTTGTCTGGATTGTAGGGCGAGTTATAAAGACAGATTATATAGGCTGGGTTTATTTTCCCTGGAGCAAAGGAAGTTGAGAACTGACATGATCGAGGTATCTCAAACAATGAGAGGCATGGATAGAGTAGAAAGCCAGAGTGTTTCCCAGGGTAGGGGTGTCTAAAACTAGAGGGCAGAGGTTTAAGGTGAAAGGGAGGAGGGTTAAAGGGGATCTGAGGGGTTTCACACACACAGTAGTTGATATCTGGAATGAGCTGCCAGAGGAGGTGATGGAGGCAGGAACAGTGACAACATTGAAGAGGCATTTGGACGGGTACTTGGATGAGCAGGGCACAGGGGGAGATGGAGTTAATGCAGGCAAATGGGATGAGCATCGGCAGGCATGATGGTCAGCATAGCTAAAGGGCCTGTTTCTGTGCTGTACAGCTGTAAGACTCTATCAGTGCAATGCTGATGTGCCCTGTCCAAGGGGTGGTCAATGGTAGCTGGACAGAACCCAGTCAGTTCTATAACCTCACTGGCATACATTTCTTTTGAACAAGGATTTGCTGGAACCAACACCAAGGATACAAGCCTTCCATCTCAAGAGCAGACATTAAACATGCAAGTACGCTTGATAAAAAAAGGCAATACTCTATCATACTATGTCCATTACCCCCAGAGTTTTACATGCATTAATTTCCAATGTGATGTTAAACCTTAGATCTCAAGCCTTAATGCTTCCAAAGGGACTAGTCAGGTTTTTTGTTGTTGTTGCTGCTTCTGATGGGACCTCAGCTCCTGTTAAATCCTCAGCACTGGTGTTTAATTGCAGTGCTCCTGAGCTGCTCTGAGACAGGGGTTCTTATCTAACAAGCTGCTGCCATCACTCCCAGGAGCAGTTGATTAACAGTTAATTAATTCACTAAAAATTGCAAACGGTGCACCGTGCCTCCAGCTGTACTCTGCTGAAACAGCCCAATAATAAAAAAAAGATAATTAAATATTTATTGTTGACAATGACCTTGAAATTGATGCAGCTTCTGTGAGATAATTCACCACCTAATGGCTGTGTTAATAATGCATGATATTGGACCAGAAAGGGTTTGATTGTGCCTTTGCATCATTGTCACTGAGCTTTAATACAGGACTCCTCTGAGATGCATCTAATGTTTTAGCACGCTAGAATTGAAATGCAAAAGGCTTTTATTCTTGCCAGCTATTCCTAAGGTATTAGATTGATGGTAGCTGCTTAACAGCGCAAATATATTCAATTTCTCCCTTCCATCTGTATCTCTTTGCTCTGCCGAGCTCTGTTACAAAATAATGTCCTTCATTTGCCCTGCGTTCTCAGCGCAACTGTTGAGAAGCGCAGTGATATTTTTCCATCTTAATTGTGATTTATTTGATTCTCCCAGCCCCACTGCCTATATATTAGGAATCTTTTTTCAGACTTTTTTTCCTCTAGAAGCTAAATCAATTTGCTTTGGTTTAATAACACCAACAGCCACAGTTCAATGGGCTGTTTCAGAGACTAAGAAAATGCTTACAGATTAAAGTTTAATGATGTAGTAGCAATGCTGTATAACCACAGTGATTTGCATTACACTGGTAGCCAAGCATACTGAACTCAAGTTTGGGTGTTTGTGTGTTTGGGTGAGCTACAGTGGGTTCCAACCGTGGAATCCAAATTCCTCTGCAAGAAATGACCACAATTCACTCTAAATGTAACAGAGAAGAGATAAGTTACCTCAGTGGGTACATACACCTACCTAGGCAACCAGATAAGGACCGGCATTTGTACTGAACTTTTCACAAAATCTTTTTGCAACCAATAACGTACTTTCCACTGGGCTGCGGTTGAATGGATAGCAACCAATTTTTACTCAGCAAGATCCCACCGGCAATAAAAGAAGACCAGATAGATGTGTTTTAGTGACATGTTGTTGGTGGATAAATATTAACCAAAGGATGAGATGGGGGTGGGAGCAGAGTGAGGAAAAGGTGGAGGATAGAGCAATTCCCCCTCCCTTTTCAGAGTGTCATGGGTTAACACCACTCAAGGAAGCACCGTGGTTTATTGATTCACAGCCCATCTGGCCTGTTGAGACTGAGGTTTGGGGTTTCCAATCCCACTCTAGAGACTCACATAGGACATCGAACAGTACAGCAGAAACAGGGCCCTTCTGCCCACGATGTCTGTGCCGAACACGATGCCAAATTAAACTCATTCTCCTCTGCCTGTACATGATCCATATCCCTCCATTTCTTGTATAGTCATGTGTCTGTCTGAAAGCTTCCTAAGCACCACTATCGTATCTGCTTCCAACACTACCCACCACTCTCTGTGTAAAACACCTGCCCCACACATTTCCTTAAACTTTCCCCCTCTCACCTTAAACACTGGTCCTCTGGTATTTGACATTTCTACCCTGGGGAGAAAGATTCTGCCTACCCTATCTGTGCCTCTCATGGTTTTATAAACCTTTATCAGGTCTCCCTCCAGCCTCCGATGCTCCAGAGAAAACAACTCAAGTTTGTCCAACCTCAATTACCCTCTAATCCAGGCAGCATCCTGCTGAACCTCTTCTGCACCCTCTCCAAAGCCTCCACATCCTTCCTGTAATGGGGCAGACAGAATCGGACACCGTGCTCCAAGTGCAGCCTAACCTACGTTTTACATAGCTGCAACATGGCTTCCTTATTACTATACTCAATGCCTAAGGCAAGCATGCCATGTGCCTTCTTTACCACCCTATCTACTTGTGTGACCACTTTCAGGGAGCTATGGACTTGGACCCCAAGATCCCTCTGTACATCAGTGCTGTTAAGGGTCCTACCACTTAAGTTGATAGTTTAGGTTGGCATTATTGAGACGTGCTGCCCTTCATGAGAGGTTTTAAACTATGCAAGAACTCTGAAAATAAATATTAACAACTCCCAAAGAGACTTAGCAGAGCCAGGATGCACTCTGACAGTCAATCGTTCTGAAAATTCCAAGCAATCAGTCATTTTGTTGCTATCAGTTGGTTCTATTATATGATATTGCAATTACATAAATAATACTGACGTGCCAAGAGGAAAATTGGAATGCACAAATTCCTAATTAACAGACTAGGCTCGTGCATTATGCTGAACAGATGCATAATTCATTTTCTAATAGGTTCTATTACTATATATGATAATTAAGCAGAAAGAACATATCTCTGGGCTTATGGAGCACTGGAGGGATTTTGCCACTTGTATGTTGGGATAAAGCTTGTGAGGTGTTCCTCCTATAGATGTGTTAATTTGTTGGTTGGTGTAGTTTCTTAATAGAAGCCTAGGTTTGGTTCATATGTGAGAAGGCACGCTCATTGGTCAGTGCTTTACGAAATAAAAGCCATAATCCCCTTGAAGAAGCTGTGTGCATCTGTTCAGCATCTCCTGCTACGGCCCACTGGTATTTTAGTTTACTTAGGCTGCAGCAACTGGAAACACATTATTCGGAAAGACATCCATTCTGCAGCCATGGGGATCTCATAAAAATAATACCTGTGTTCATACGACTGTGAGCCACCTTTCCGCACAATTTCTCAACGTGCTTCACACACAATAGATCGGCAGCAATGCTTGTTGTGTAGCCAGATGTTTTTTGTGTCAAGAAAGATACCACAACTTTGAGACAAATGGGGATGTAGTCCATTTAGAATCTTAGAATAATACAGCATGGATACAGGCCCTTCAGCCCAACTGGTCCATGCCGACCAAGGTACCAGTCTAAGCTTGATCCATTTGCCTGCGCTTGGCCCATATCCCTCTAAACCTTACCTGTCCATGTACTTATCCAAATGTCTTTTGAATGTTGTTATTGTACTTGCCTTAACTACTTCCTCTGGCAGCTCATTCCACATATGCACCACCCTCCGTGTGAAGAATTTGCCCCTCAGGTTCCTTTTAAATATTTTTCCTCCTACCTTAAACTTATGCCCTCTAGTTTTTGGTTCCTAATCTGAGAAAAAGACTGTGTGCATTCACCCTATCTATGCCCCTCATGATTTTATACACCTCTATAAGGTCACCTCTCAGTCTCCTACATTCCAAGGAATAAAGCCCTAGCCTGTCCAACCACTCCCTAAAACTCAGGGCCTTGTGTCCTGGCAATATTCCCGTAAATCTTTGCACTCTTTCCAATTTTAATGATGTTTTTCACATAACAGGGTGACCAAAACTGTACACACACCAAGTGCGGCCTCACGAACAATTTGTACGACTGATTTGTTTACTGAACAGATAATACTGGGCTCATACACTAACAAGATCTCAATGGGGGCCTTAATTCTCACATTGAGATTCTGGTAAGAGTCAAGCCATCCTCTGAAAGGAGCAGCAGCCTCTTAAACTGCAATGTAATTTCAACCCAAACCTTGCTCCAGGAAAGCACACCAGTGCCTCTACCTCCTCAGAAGGCTAATGCAATTCGGCATATCCCCGATGATCCTCACCAATTTTTATAGATACACCATAGAGAACATCCTATCCGGATGCATCACGGCAGTGGTAATAGTACCATTAACAGATTCAATGCTGCTAAGTTGGAGATGGGAAGAATTTAGGGGCAAAACCTACCTTATCGACACCAAGTCACTGCCTGAGAGCGTGGTTGAAGTTGGGGGTCACTGACAGCATGCAAGAACTGTCTAAATAAGCACTTGAATCACCTTGTCATTGTGGGATATGGATCAAGTGCAGGAAGATGGGGCTAGTATGGAGGGGTGCCCATTGCTCGGCATGGACAAGTTGGGTTGAATGGCCTGTTTCCATACTGCACGATTCTATGATTCCAAGTCCTTGGTGGGCAAATGGGACACCAAGCAATCCCTGACTGTACACGACGATAGGAATCAAAGCTCCTTACCTCCTCCAATTCCAAATCTTCACTTCTTGGCTGCACCAGTGGTTGGTGTGTGTTCAGCTGCCTGGATCCAAGGCACAAGAATTCCCTTCCTAACCCCTCTACCTCTGTACATCTCCTTCTAAAGCCATGCCTTCAACCAAGAGTTGGTCACCAATCCTAATAGCTTGTCCCATGGCTCAGATTCAAACTAACACCCTGTGCAGTGTCATACGTAATAGTGCAAATTGTTGATATCACTGCAGTACAGGGTCACTGACTGATGAAGTTCTAACGAAGGGTCTTCAACCTGAAACTGTTTCTCTTTCCACAGATGCTGCCTGACTATCCGGGTTCTTTCAGCGTCTCTGTTCTTGTTCTGCTGGTTCTGCTGACTGAATGTTGGTGAAATGCTTTCCTGCTATCACTGGCTGTGAGGACTAGCATCTGGCTTTGCATGGGAAAATAGTTGTCAAAGGCGCTGTAACAACAGTAGGTTCATGAATGTGCTGAAGGAAAGGAAATTCTTGCCAGTCTGTGAATGAGGTTAGTCCCAGCAGGCGCCCCTCAGAGCATCTGGGAAAGGACAGTAAGTTCAATCTAGCCAGGTTTATTCATATACCATGTAAACTGAAAAGCAACAATGGTCTTTGGGTAGTGTGCTATGCGTGGGTAACCCCTACCGTGGAGAGAAAGCTGGTGCACCAGTCACAAACCAGATTTGGAGGTGATGGAGGCAGAGTCCCTCACAACTATTAAGAAGTATCTAGGTGAGCATTTATATAGCTAATGATAGCTGGTGGGCCAAGTGCTGGAGAATGGGATAGGAATGGATGGGTACTTGATGAACATAGGACATGGAACATTACAGCACAGTACAGGCCCTTTGGCCCATGATGTTGTGCTGACATTTTATCCTGCTTTAATATCTTTCTAACCCTTCCCTCCCACATAGCGCCCCCCCCATTTCTCTATCATTCATGTGTCTATCTAAGAGTCTCTTAAATGTCCCTAATGTATCTGCCCCTACAACCTGTGCCGGCAGTGCGTTCCACACACCCACCACTCTCTGTGTAAAAAACTTACCCCTGACATCCCCCTTACACCTTCCTCCAATCACCTTAAAATTACGCCCCCTCATGTTAGCCATTGTCGCCCTGGGAAATAGTCTCTGACTGTCCACTCGATCTATGCCTCTTAACATCTTGTACTCCTCTATCAAGGCACCTCTCATCCTCCTCCTCTCCTGCCCTCCATGAACA
The DNA here is from genome assembly GCF_009764475.1 of Pristis pectinata. Taxonomy (NCBI): domain Eukaryota; kingdom Metazoa; phylum Chordata; class Chondrichthyes; order Rhinopristiformes; family Pristidae; genus Pristis; species Pristis pectinata. Next base: position 2,443,752 of record NC_067435.1, on the reverse strand, counting down.
GGGTGAGATGAAGGACCTATTTCTGTGCTGTATGACTCTATGACTCAAACTCGGCCCTGATCTGAGTGTTTTGTTGGGTCATTTCAGCTCCAGTGATTTGTGTTGGCATTTGTGGTGTGGCTCCATGCCTTAGGTTTGTAAAGAGGCATCTTTCGTCATCATGCCTGGGCCAGAGTCAGCTCCAGGGTCTAAAGGTGAAAGCACAATGTATGCCCAACGTACACCCTTCCCCCAAAAGAACATCCTCCCTCAACACCCTCCCTCTCCCTCTGCCCCTGCCAACCCCTGTCCAACAGGACAAGTAGAGGAGACCAACTCTCAACAGATCTGCTCCACAAGGAATAAAGCAGAATATATTTAGTCAACAGTGAAGGAGAAGCATTATTGGAATGGTAGGTGGACAACCTTGTGCCGTACTGTTCTACAGGGTCATTCATTCAATCCAACCTGCAAAATGTTCCAGTAGTCTATTCACAGAAAATTAAGATGACCTGCAGAACTTGTTAAGATGAAAGTGGTTAAGATACTAGACTGGTGTACAGAGGCCTGGACGGTTGATCCAGAGGTGGAAGTTCAAATCCCACCGTGGCTGGTTGGGAATTTAAATTTAAGTAGTTAAATAAAGTTAAGATAAAACAAGAAAGTTGCAGTGCCGGTAATCATTAAACTACCAGACTGATATTAAAAAAAAACAATCTGGTTCACTAATTTCCTCAGGGAGAGAGAATTGCCGTCTCGCCTGGGCTGGACTGTATGTGACTCCATAAACCATAAAATATAGGAGCAGAATTAGGCCATTCAGCCCAACGAGGCTGCTCTGCCATTCAATCAGACCCACCAATGTGGTTGACTCTGGACTAACCTCTGAAATGACCCAACAAAACACTCAGATCAGGGAACAAGATAGATGCTGACAAATCCTGTACAACATCATCCACATCCTGAATGAAGAATTCAAGAAAGTCATCTATCAGGTCTACCATAGCCTAGAAATTGATCAGTGTTGCTTCAACAGACTTCAGTGGTTGCTGAGAGCAAGCCTTGGTGCTGCTGAAATCCTGTTATAGATGTTCCTTCACACACTGCAGAGCTTACAAACATTGGCGTCCAAGGCTGGCTTGGATGGTTGGGGAGCAGGGATGGGTGGGGCCAGAGGGCCAGAGGTCAAAGCCTAAATGGGGTGGAACAGAGAGTTTCTCTGGAGCATCAGAGGCTGAGAGGAGACCTGATAGAAGTTTATAAAATTATGAGAGACATAGATAGGGTAGACAGTCAGAATCTCTTTCCCAGGGTCGAAACATCAAAACTAGAGGACGTGCATTTAAGTGAGAGAGGGAAAATTCCAAGGAAATGTGTGGGGAAAGTCTTTTTACACAGAGAGTGGTAGGTGCATGGAACTGGCTGCCAGGGGTAGTGGTGGAAACAGATATGATTGAGGCATTTAAGAGGCTGTCAGATATACACATGAATATGCAGGGAGTGGAGGGATGTGGATCATGTACAGGCAGAAGAGATTTAGTTTAATTCAGCATCATATTCGGTACAGACATCGTGGGCCAAAGGGACTGTTCCTGTGCTGTACTGTTCTATGTTCTATGTTATGATGAGAGAAAGGAGATGTGGTGTTCTGAGTGACATCTCTATCCCTAGAACTAGTTTAGTGAATCCTCACTGCACTCCTTCTGTGGCATGTGTATCCTTTCTAAGGTAAGGAGACCAGAACTGCACACTATACTCCAGGTGTGGTCTCGCCTCAAGGAGGATAAGTTCTTCCTATTACCTCTATCTAGACCCTGGATAATTCAATACACCTTCATTGTCTCCCCTCAGACTCTTCTCTTTCAAAGAAAACAGTCCAGTCCAGATTCATCCAGTCTTCATCTAGTCCAGATGAAGGGTCTCGACCCGAAACATCGACTGTCCATTTCTCTCCACAGATGCTGCCTGACCCGCTGAGTTCCTCCAGCAATTTGTGTGTTGCACTTATCTCATTGTTGTCTGAGAAAGCTTGCTGTGTGCAAATTGGCTGCCTCATTACCACAGTGACTGCGCTCCTAAAGAATGTAATTGGCTATAAAGTGCTTTGGGACATCTTGAGGTTGTGAAAAGGCGTGCTGTGAAAACAGTGAGCAGTAAGAGGTGGTTGCTGTGGAAACAGAAATCCCTTGCTTTGGTACCTCACGACCTCGGGAGTTATGAGGAGAGGACACTACCGGAACCCGGGCATGGTTAGTCAAGTCTTTGTACAACAGGTATTTGCTTATCATTGTAGAAATAAGGTAAAGCACTCTCAAGCAATTAATTTCTTTCGGAAGGTATTGCTAGTGGCAATGCTAGTGATAGCTATTCTCTGCCAGCATTGCCCTGAAAAACCTCAGTGAGATGAATGAGTCACTCTTCGATTTGTTGGTTTGGATCAGGGCTGCGATTTCTTATTGTACAATAGGATGTAATTACTTTATGACATTCACGATTAGTCCCAGCAGTGGAAGGAGAGGACCTTCGCTGGCTGCGTGCTTGATGAAACAGCTTATTCCAGCTCAATAATACAGCACATTCTCACTATTGATTTGAACAATAGCACCTTTTGTTGTGACTTTAGAACATCCACTCGACTTCAAGCCTGACTGCTTGCCAGTTAATAAGAGGACAAAATATAATGGACATAATACCAGTCCTAGCAGCTCACCTTGTATTCCCAATAAGTCACAAAGACTTGCTGGTTGCTCAACTGACCTCAACTGACCTCCCAAGTGCAGGAGGGTATTTGGAAAATGGGGTTGGAAAGGGTGGGGATGACGGGCATTTGAAAGAGAAGGACGTAAGTGGGGAATGGGATTAATGGGAATGCTCTGAGAGCTAGAATAGGTGCAATGGGACTAATGGTCTCCTTCTGTGTCATAAGAAATTACAAGATAAATTGAGATGCAGTGTTCCTCTCTTCCTTACGGCATTGTGACACCTGCCTCAGCCAGCTCCCTTGGTGTCAGGCATGGTTCTGAGGCAGGAGGTTAAGAGCTCACGTAAAACAATGTAGCCTGACCCTCCAGTGGATATGCGCTGCACCATTGTCATCTTCTAGATATAACTGCAAACCAAGAGTCCATCCTACTTCTCAGACTGGAGATGAAAGATCACTGTTTTGCAGGAAGATCCTCCTTTGTGTCCTGGACCAATATTCATCCTTCAGACAACACCACTGAAAGCAGAAGATCTGGAGAGAATATTTATGGGATCTTGCTAGGCACAGATAGGCTGCTGCAGTTCCTGAATTGCAATAATAACTACAGTCCAAATGAATTTCATTGGTTGTAAAATGGATGTCCTGAAGCTGTGAGAGGTGAAGCATTGCCTTTCATCTTCTTTTGATCCAGGTCTCCTTCTATTTGACGAGAGCAAGATGGTGGATGTTGTCAACATGGATTTTAGCAAAGTGATAAAGCATTGGTTAAGCTGTAGTCGGAGTATTGTGTACATTTCTGGTCACCACACTATCCGAAGGATATGATTAAGCTCGAGAGGATGCAGAAAAGATTGACAAGAGTGTCACCTGGACTGGAGGGCTTGAGTTATAAGGTGAGATTACGTAGGCTCAGATTGCCTCTCACCACATCCGCAGGTCTCAGCTGAAGGAAGACAACCCCATCTCACCACGCCAGCTGTTAACTGACTGACTTGGGCAAGAGTGGGGGGGTCATGTTTGGAGCCTTCCATGTGGTCCCCTTCTCCTCTACCCCCTATGCAGGAAGCTGCTCAGTCACCCGATGCCACGACTAATGTAGTTGTCAAGGTCTGCGAGTCGTACCAGCCTCCTGAATGGGATTGGTTACAGCGGCAGTGTGGTCACAAGGAAGCAACTAGAGGCAGTTTTCTGCAATGGTGATTGGTAATTGGTTTATCATTGTCACATGTACCGAGATACAGTGAAAAGCTTTTGTTTGCGTGTCGTCCAGACAGATCAATCCATGCACAAATACTTCGAGGTAGTACAAAAGGAAAACAATAACAAAATGCAGAATAAAGTGTTACAGTTACAGAGAAAGTGCAGTGCAGGCAGACAATAAGGTGCAAGGGCCACAACAAGGTAGATTGAGAGATCAAGAGTTCATCTTTATCGTATAAGAGGTCCATTCAAGAGTCTTATAACAGCAGGATAGAAGCTGTCCTTGAGCCTGTTGGTACGTGTTCTCAAGCTTTTGAATCTACTGCCCGATAGAAGAGGGGAGAAGAGACAATGACCGGGGTGGGTAGGGTCCTTGATTATGTTGACTGCTTTCCCAAGGCAGCATGTTGAGACATCATAAGACGGTGTGTAGACAGATTTGAGGCAGCGTGTAGACAGAGTCCATGGAGAGGACACTGGTTTTTGTGATGGACTGGGATGCGTTCACATCTCTCTGCCATACCAAGACGTGAAGCATACGTGGTGCGGCCTCGTAGAGTCATACAGCGCAGAAGCAGGCCATTCAGCCCAACTGGCCTATGCCGACCAAGATTCTCATCTAAGCCAGTCCCATTTGCCCACATTAGTCAGGGTGGAGATTGTCTGGGTCAGGAGAACAATGCCAGCTGCAGGAGGGAGTAACTGCACAGACTCACCCATCATTATCTTGCGCTCCAATGAATAAAGTCCTAGCCTAGAAATTCACTAAGCTCCATCAGGGACACAACCGTCCCCACCATTGAGGACATCTTCAAGAGGCTGTGCCTCACGGAGGTGGCATCCATCACTAAGGGCCCTCACCACCCGGGTCATGACCTCTTCACATTGCTACCATTGGGGAGGAGGTACAGGAGCCTGAAGACCCACACTCAATAGTTTCTTCCCCTCCGCCATCAGATTTCTGAACGGTCCATGAACCCATGAACACTACCTCATTATTCTTTTTATTTTGTGCTATTTATTTATTTTTATAACTTATGGTAATTTTATGTCTTGCGCTGTACTGCTGCCACAAAACAACACATTTCACGTCATACGTCAGTGATAATAAATCTGATTGTGGTTCTGAAATTGTGTGGAGCAAAACGTCTGAGATGCAGAAAAAAGATTTATGGGTTTATTTTACGTAGACAGAGGGAGTTTGTTGAAACCGATGTGGCTCTGTGGTGTTGTCAAGTGGAATTCTGCTGAAAGCTGAACAAAACCAGAAGGTTTCTCAAACTGCTGACAGTGGAGCAACAGAAAGTCATGCTGAAAATTATCAGAAGTCTTCGGTAAACAGATGCAAAGGAATGCTATGAAGAATGTCTGTAGCATTGGCACAGGTGTCCTGGCGGGGTGAACAAAGACAACTCTGCCACTGTGTGCACTCACAACACAGCCTTAATGTTGTAGAACAAGTGTAGTAATAAATATCGTTCTGTGGGCACTGCTTGCATTTTAACATGCCTTGAAGCTGCTATTTCGCAACAGTAGCATAAATATGCTGCATGAAGATGAAGGAGTCATACAAACAGCCCTCACTCTTCTCAGAATCACACTCCCACCAGCGCTGGCTCCAAATCAACATGACTTTCTGTTGCTCCACTGTCAGCAGTTTGAGAAGCCTTCTGGTTTTGTTCAGCTTTCAGCGGAATTCCACTTGACAACACCACAGAGCCACATTGGTTTGAACAAACTCCTTCTCTCTTCCTAAAATAAACCTACAAATCTTTTTTATGCGTCTTAAACATTTTGCTGCACCCAATTTCCAAGTCAACATATTAATCACTTACGGTGGAGTACAATGGGGAAAAATAGGAGATTATCCACTTCAGTAGAAAAAAGAGAGATACTGAATATTTATTAAATGTTGGGAGATTGGGGAGTGTTGATGTTCAAAGGGACCTGGGTGTCCTTGTACACAAGTCACTGAAAGCTAACTTCCAGCTGCAGCAGGTAATTAAGAAGGCAAATGGCGTATTGGCCTTTATTGCTGGCTGACTTACATGCAAGACCAAAGATGTCGTACTACAATGATACAGGGCCTTGATGAGATTGCATCTGGAGTACCGTGTACAGTTTTGGTTTCTTTACAGAAGAAAGGATATACTTGCAATGGGTGAGTGCCACAAAGAATCACCAGACTGGTTCCTAGGATGACAGATCTGACATATGAGGAGAGATTGTGTAGTCTCGACCTGTGTAGTTTAGCATGAGAGATGGCCTCATCAAACTGTACAAAATTCTTCAAGGGCTTGACAAAGGAGATCGGGAGGATGTTTGGAAAACATTTTTTACTCTGAGGGTTGTAAATATCTCTGTCGAGGAGAACTGTGGCGGCTCCGTCATTGATCAAGTTCAAAATTGAGATCGATGGGTTTCTGCATATCAGAGGAATCAAGGCTCATCGGGACAGGGAAAGATCAGAGGTGGCTCCTGAGATATGGGAAGTGGGCCATGTTTTCCTGGGTCTCGCAGTTGTCTCACTGTGAAGATCATGTCCAATTTGCCTCTGGACGGACAGAATTCACACTACAATTTGGGGAGAAACCTTTCTGCCACTGGAAGGAGCAGTCGAGAAGGACCCTTGTGAGGACTATCACTGTAGCAGACAGCAGAGAGATAGTCACAATCAGGGCATATCTTCTCCTTCCCAGATGGATACTAAGGGATACTGTTTGCTCCTGAGAACTTGCTCCTTCTCAGTTGGCATATGGCCTCTCCACTATTCGTCAGGCTTGGGCAATGGTGAAAATAGACCAAATAGTTTGCTGTGGAATGAGGTCAAGGGCACTCACGCCAAGTTCAAAGTCACGAGTGAGGAGATCATCAAGGTGTTCCTTGCAGTGGGAGTTGATGACCTCTCTGCCCTTCATAATCTTGTCTCAGCAGGGTTAGCCCTTGGATGCTTGGGCTGCAGATGGCCTCAACAGCACTGAAAAATCTGTTCATTATGTAAGATAAAATATTTATTTATTAGTCACATATACATTGATACACACAGTGAAATGCATCTCTTTGCGTTGTTAAGAATCCACTGGGGGCAGCCCGCAAGTGTCGCGACTCTTCCTGGGCCAACAGAGCATGCCCACAACTTCCTAACCCGTATGTCTTTGGAATGTGGGAGGAAACTGGAGCACCCGGAGGAAACCCACACAGACACGGGGAGAACGTACAAACTCCTTATAGACAGCAGCGGGAATTGAACCCAGGTCGCTGGCACTGTAATAGCATTACGCTAACCGCTATGCTACCATGTCATACCGTACTGTGCATGTTTAAAATCATAGTCATACAGCACTGAAATAGGCCCTTCGGCCCATTGAGTCAGTGCTAACCATCAAGCACCCACTTACACCAACCCTACACTAATCCCATTTTATTCTCCCCACATTCCCATCAATTCCCCCCAGATTCTACCATTCACCCACACAGTGGCCAATTAACCTACCAGCCAGCACATCATTTGGATGTGGGAGGAGAACTGAGCACCCTGGGGAAACCCACGCGGTCACAGGGAGAACGTGCAAACTCCACACAGACAGCACCCAAGGTCAGGATCGAACCTGGGTTGCTGGAGTTGTGAGGCAGCAGCTTTACCTGCTGTGCCACTGTGCCACTCAAGTAGCTGAGCCTCCTGGCCTCTTTCCACCCCTCATCTGTTCTTAAGGTCGTGCGTTTTCTGTTGGATCTCAGTCAGGTTCCTCGACAGTTAATTCTTTGCCATGTTTCTTCAACGCTCATTGCTCAGAGGAACTTCTAACACCCTCCCTCCTCCCTCATCCACAACAACCCTCCACTTCTACCATTACAGCACCAATGTGACATCTCTATTTCCCAAATCTGGGCTCACTGTTCGAACGCCTGTTCAGTCAGATCTTGAGGAGCATCGATAGAGTGAATATACACAGTGTTCTTCCCAGGAAAGATAATCAAAAACGAGAAGACATAGGTTTCAGATGAGAGGTGAAGCATTTAAAAGGGACCTGAGGGGAAACTACTTCACACAGAGGGTGGTGGATATATGGAACGAGCTACCAGAAGAAGTGGTTCAGGCAGGTACAATAACACATTTAAAAGACATTTAGACAAGTACATGGATAGGAAAGGTTTGGAGGGATATGGGCCAAATGTGGGCAAATGGGACTGGCTTAGATGGGAATCTTGGTCGGCACGGACGGGTTGGGCCGAAGGGCCTGTTTCTGTGCTGTATGACTCCATGATCTATGACGGTGCCTATCGTTGGAAAGCAAAATCCTGCAGATGGTGGAAATCTGAAACAAAAACATTTAATGCTCAACAGGTTGAGCAGCACCTGTGGATCGAGAAGCAGAGTTAACGTTGTGGGTTCGTGGCTTTCGGTGAAGGGCCATAGACCTGAACTCTTGTTCTCCGTGCATGCTGTCTGACCTGCTCAGGTTTCCAGCATTTTCTCTTTCAGTGGTGATTTTTGCAAGATTACTGGCAGGCTCACATCTCACAGACCCGCAGAGAGTTGAGATGGCCTCAAATCAAGTGTGAAGCCAAATCTTCCAGGGTATCCATCATTCTGTTACTGCACTCCATCTGAATCTCTCAGATGGACTCCAGCCCATAACTCATTCCCAAGTACCATAAACACAACCTCAACTCCTCAGCTACATTCCAACTGCAAAGCACTGCCCAAATCCTTGTCTCTACAAACAAACATTGGTGAAGAGACTCTAATCCTTCCAAGTAGTCAGGTCTGGAGTCAGTCATAGAACACAGAACAGTACAGCACAGGGACAGGCCCTAGACTCACAATGTCTGTGCCAACAATGATGCCAAATTAAACTAAACCCCTATCTGTCTGCACATGATCCACATCCCTCGATTCCCTGCACGTTCATGTGCTTGTCTAAATGCATCTGAAACATGACTGTCATGTCTACTTCCACCGCTACCCCTGGCAGGGTGTTCCAGGCACCCACCATTCTGTGTAAGAAACCTTCTCCCTCGTAAATTTTCTTTAAACTCCTGCCTCTTGCCTTAAAGCTATATCCTCTTTGACAACCTTGGTGAGCCATTGTCCAATGATCATCGTTGTGGATCACAGGTTCCAAATGGAATACATTAGTGGGATAAACACTGAGCAAACTTCCCGTGCTGTCTAATAAACCCATGGATCTGCAGCCTAATACAACGCACAGTGTACAACACAAAGTCAATCACTTTCAATCACTAGATTGACGTTATACGTGCTGTGAAGAACCAGCCCATTCAGCCTAACTTTTCCATTTTGGTATAAAAACAGAAAATGGCAGAAACACTCAGTGGGTCAGGCAGCACCTGAGGAGAAAGAAAGAGCTGCAGGTGAAAACTCCTTAATTCTGGTGTTCTAATGCTCTGCGGGTTTGCCCTTCCCCCTGTCCTTCATCTAGCTCTGTCAGAATCTCATTTTCTCCACACATCTTCACCTTGTTACCCCTGAAATGTCCCAGCTATCCCTTGTGATCGTGAGCTTCCATTCTCATTACCCTCTGGTGTGTCATTGACCAGGATGTCTGTCCTTGATGTCCAGTGACATTAATCACAGTGTTTCACCTAACAGGGAAGGCTGTGCAAAAACTGCCCATGGAAGTTTGCAGCGGAGAGTGGAGCACAATGAATGTCAGCCGCAAACTTGCAGGCACTTGCTCGGGGAAACATGGGGCTACTACAGCACTGGTCTTGTGTTCTTGTACCCAACCATAGAGACATAGAGTCATAGAGCAATACAACATGGATACAGACCCTTTGGCCCAACCAGTCCATGCCGACCATGGTGCCCACCCAGTTAGCCCCAATTTCCTGCGTTCGGCCCATATCCCTCCAAGCCCCGCCCCTCCATGTACCTATCCAAGTGCTTCTTAAGTGATACTGTTGTACCTGTCTCAATCTCTGGCAGCTCGTTCCATATATTCGCCACCCTCTGTGTGAAAAAGTTGCCCCTCAGGTCCCTTTTAAATCTTTCTCCTCTCACCCTAAACCATTGCCCCCTAGTTTTGGACTCCCCTACCCTGGGGAAAAGATTGTTACCGTCCACCATGTCTATGCCTCTCATAATTTTAAACACCTATAAGGTCGCCCCTCATTCTCCTACATTCCAAGGAATAAAGACCTCGCCTGGCCAACCTCTCCCTATAACTGAGGCCCTCTAGTCCTGGCAACATCTTCGTAAATCTTCTCTACACTCTTTGACGGCTTAACCCCATCTTTCCTCTATCAGAGCGACCAAAACTGTACACAGTGCTCCAAGTGTGGTCTCACCAACGACTTATACAACTGCAACATAAACCATAAAGGGCTGGGCTGTTTTGTTTGGTGAACCACAATCCAATGCTCACTGACGTGCTGCTAAACCCAGCCCAACACAGTCACCGGGTCCCGGGGGCAACTAAACTCAGTGGTTCCTGTTGCATTAGGTTTTGCCGCCGCTCGCTATAACGTGAGACTCACAAAGCTCATATGTACATGCTAATTCATCTATTCAGCCACCTTTGTGCTCTCCCACTCCACTACTCACTGCCTCACTTCAAGGAACCCTTCCAGGTCCTGCTACCCTTGCACCATCAACAGTGAGGACAAGTGACATAAAACTTTGAACGAAAACATTGCCACAGTGAGACCCAAGGGTAAGGCTCCTTGAGTTTCACCAGCCTCGAAGGACAGGGGCAACTCGAATGGGTTGCATATGGGATACAGGCACAATGGCCACCGACTGCGAGGTGGTTAATAAAACCTGCCGGCCTGTGAATGCGGGTAACCCATGTCAGCATGTCCTGCCCTCAGTACAAATCTGACGGCGATATCTTTGATATATAGTCCCTCACTCAAAAGTACAGTGATTTACAAATCTCAAACTCAGTCGATAAATGTTACTGTAGCCATACGCATGAGGGAAAATAAGACAGTGCTCTAATACAAAGCCAGGTAGAGGTTATAGACGCACAGCCTGAACAATTAAAGAAATCAGAGGTAGGCTTTATTTAATTATCCTACCCTACCTCAGTCACAAGTATCGTTCAATGCTGCTCATTACTGCATCTGCAGAGTTACAATCTACAGTTTAGGCATGGAGATAATCTGTCTCATCGGTGTATTTCGCCATTTTATTAGCTGATGTTGATCTCAGAGAGTTAAATGAAATTTTTGCAGTGGGGGGAGGGGGGGAAAAGCAAAAATAAAATTATGCAAATTGTAAAATGATTGCACTTGGCATTCCACTGCAGCAGGAGAGGTCATGGATTACTTTGTCATTTGGTGCAGAGTCACCAGTTGGTGGCTAACAGTCTTTCTGGAAGGTGACTGCTGGTTTGCAAACATAGGCACATTTTGCAGTTTGCTGGATAAATTCCAAGCTTCAGAGATCCCTATAGACTCAGCAGCAATGTGTACAAAAGAAATGTCAGAGAGAGACTTGCATACAAATTTCCTATCAGGCAGCTCTGGCAACAAGAGCACAAATGTGCTTTGCAGCATATAAATCTGCTTATCTTGGGGACCAGCTTATCTACCAGAGTTCAAAGGAATTAACCCTTTCTTAATAGGATTGCGTTGAGATATATGAACATTAGAATATGAGAACCCAGAGCAGGAATCAGCCACACTGTCCCTTAAGCCCGCTCTGCTATTCAGCAAGACCAGGGCAGATCTGATCTTGGCCTCAGTTCCAATTCCCTGCCCATTCTCAGTGACTTTTGACTCCCCTGTAGAATGAAAATCCGTCTAGCTCAGCTTTTGAATATGTTCAATGCCCCCATCCATGGGGTGAAGAATTCTAAAGATTCATGGCTGAGAGGAGGTATTCATCCTCGTCAACTCCTTATTCGTAACCTATGCCTCATGGTACCAGAGTCCTGCACCAAAAGCAAGAGTCTCTCGCCATCTATCCTGTGAATCTCACTCATAACCTTTTGCCTTTCAATAATATCACCTCTCATTATAGAACATAGAACAGTACAGCACAGGAACAGGCCATTTGGCCCACCATGTCTGTGCCGACCATAACTGCACGTCTGTGTGCATGTGGTCAATTCATCTAAACTCCAATGAGCTGAGGCCCAGCCTCTCCTTATAAGACAACCCCATCATCCCAGGAACCAGCTCAGTGAACCTCCCTTGAACTGCCACCAACTCAAGTGAATCCCTCAGATAAGAAGACTCAGTGTGCAGTACTCCAGCTGTGGTCCCACCCATGCCCTGTGAGCAAGAGAGACATAAGAGGCTGCAGATGCTGGAATCTGGAGCAACAAATAATCTGCCGGAGGAACTCAGCGGGTCGAGCAGCGTCTGTGGGAGGCAGGAGAGTCCTGATGCAGGGTTTCGACCCGAAGCTTAACAATTCCTTTCCTCCCGTTGCCCCTGTGAGCAATGCCTTGTAGGTGTCAATGATTCAATGTTTTTGTTGTAAACCAGATCTCTCAGGGTCCTATCTGCCCAGGTGGACAGTAACTGCTATTCCAGTGAATGGTTTTTGTCTATCCATCCAGTTTTCTAGCAATATTCCCCTCTGGGTATGAAGTTCCTAATGACATCCCTCTCTGCTGATTCCATGATAGAACTGCTACTATGCTGATATCTATTGACACTGCTTCCCTGGGCTTCACCAGTAGGAGCATGCACACAAAGACAGCTGGAACCAAGTACATTCTCACTTTTCACACACACAGCGTAACAGAAAGCAATCGTGAGCGAGAATCCTGGAGTGAAATGAAAATAATAAATGCTAACAACATTCACCAGGTCAGGCAGCATCTGTGGAAAGAGAAACAGAGGTAACATTTCAAATCAAAGGCCCTTTGTCAGACTAGGAAAGACAGAAAACCAAGTTAGTAAGTTGCAGAGATAGAAAGGACATAAGGAATATCGCTGATAGGACAAGGACAGGGTTGCCATGGAGATAGGTTGCAGAGGTCATTCAGTCAATGAATTAATGGGGGATATTAGAGAGAATGAAAATGACCAGAAGGGGTGAAAGAAGTGCAGTTGGAGAGTGAGAATACAAGCAAAGGAATATAAAGGTCGTGAAATGCAGGTTCAGCTGGTCGGACTGTGTTAACAAAGGGAGAAGAACGAAAGTGGATGACTTACAGGAGATACAGAGAGAGAAAGTGAGTTACCTACAGTTGTAGAATTGAACCTGGAGCTTCAATGTGCCCAGATGGAAGATGAGAAGACCTGGACCAGCCTTCCGTTGCTGTTACCCTGCCTACGATCTGCTCACATTTCACAAGTGATGATGCAGTCGGCTGAAAGATGGGTCGGAAGATGAAACTTGGCCAAGGAAAACAAAAATGCAGGGTGTTGAGACCGTTGTGAGCCTGAAATGAAAGTGGAGATTACTGGAAATGCTTATCAGGTCAGGCAGGATCTGTCTACAGAGAAACAGAGTTAACAATTCAGGGTTAGAGGGGGATAAGACAGAGAAGGAAATAGAATGAATTAGAAGTTCCCTACTTGACCCCATCCTTCAATGAGATCATGGCTGATAATTTACTTCACCACCATTTTCCTGCACTGAACCCCTTTTGATTCCCTCAATATCTAAAATTCTACTGATGTCTCTCTCTCTTGAACATGCTCAGCAGTGAGTCTCCACAACCTCTTGACTAGTTAATTCTAAAAGTTCACTACCCAATGGGTGAAGCTGTTTCTGCTCATCTCTGTCTTGAATGGCCAACCCCTTACTCTGAGACTGTGACCCCCGGTTCTGGACACCCCATCCAGGAGAGACGTCAACTCTACAACTACCCTGTCGTGTCCTGCAAGATTTTTCTACATTTCAATGAGATTGCCTCACATCCTTTCAAGACCCAAGAACGTATAGGCCCAGCCTACTTAATCAAATTTGTAAGGCATGACCTGCCCCACACAAAGCCACGCTAAGCAGGCCATACCTTTCCAAATGCATATAAGTCCTCAGTAACTTCTCCAATAGCTTCTCTACCACTGATGTGAGGCTCACTGGCCTATAGTTTGCTGGATTATCTTTATTTCCCTTCTCGAACGAAGGCACAACATTTGCTATTCTCCAGTCCTCTGGGACCTCACCTGTTGCTAGTGAGGACACAAAGATCCCTGTCAAAGCCCCAGCAATCTCCTCACTTGCTCCTTTCAAAATTTTGGAATATATGCCATCAGGCCCTGGGGACTCATCCACCTTAATGCTTTTCAGAAGACCCAGCACTACCTCCTGAAACTCAGAATGTCCCAGCACATTAGCATGCCCCAGTCTGCTTTCATTATCCAGCAATCCTTCTCCTTGGTAAATACCAATACAAAGTACTCATTTAGTACCTCAGCCACTTGCTCTGAATCCAAGTACAAATTCCCTCCTTTATCGTTGTGGACCTACCCTCTCCTTATTATCCTCTTTTTCTTAATATAAGTATAAAATGTCTTGGGCTTATCCTTGATCCTGCTCACCAAGGACATTTTGTGGCCCTTTTAGCCTTCCTAATTGCCTGCTGGAGCACTTTCCTGCTCCCTTTGTATTCTACAAGGGCCCAGTCAGATTTTAGTTTCTTAAACCTTACGTGTGCTTCCTTTTCCTTCCTGACTAAGTTTAGGACCTCTTGAATCGTCCAAGGTTCCCTGACCTTACCATCCTTGTCCTTACCGGAACGTGCCGATCCTGAACTCTGATCAGCTGGTCTTTAAACAACTCCCACATGTCAGACACATGTAGTAGTAACAAGATGCCTGTACTGCAAAGAACCAGAAGGAGCTCAGTGGTCCAAGTGTGGTTTACAAATTCAATTCAATTTAGTGATCTTTACACCATAGATGAAGATAGCACCATCAAACCGTGCTCCAAATTCATCAACGTGATCATCCTTCAGTGTCGCCAGAGGGTACCAGTGGTAGAGTGATTGAATATGTACGGTGGGGAGTAGGGGACCAATCAAAGGGCATTTCTGGACTGGATAGTGCCATGCTTCTTGTGTTGTTAGACCTGTGCTCACCAAGGCAAGCGAGGAACTCCTGCAGTGACATCCTGAGTCTGGGTAAAGTATGGAAACAGTTGAGCAGATTAAGGAACAGATCTGCCGATTGACGTTTGCAGATTACCACCGTTGATAAAAGATCAATACAACTTTTCCACAGCTTTGTTTAACTTGTCCATTTCTCAGCCACAATTTTTGAAGTTCACCCCACAGTTTCGATGTGCCCTACTGTTACTTATTCCAGATTATCTAATTAGCTGAAGTTAAATTCACAGCTGGAATTTGAACACATCTCTGGATCAATATTCCAGTCCTCCGGATCCAAGTCAAATCACAAAACCCTTGTGACTGTACCTGTGGAGAAGCTGCAAACAGGAGCACTGATCTTCTAGTCACTCAATGTACATAAAAGCCCATGGGCTTTATGGGGGTCTTCCCATGTTTCTGTGTTCCGAAGGATATCTATTGCAATGGTTGGCTTTTCTGAAACTACTTTGGCTTTAAATGCATACAGTGTACTGGGTGTTAAAGATACAATGCAGGTTAATCTGCAAATCCTTGCCCTTTGTAAGTGGGCATATATTACAGGAAGCAACAGTCTGCTGGAGGAACTCAGTGGGTCAAACAGTACCTGTGGGAGGAAAGGAATTGTCAACGTTTCGGGTCGAAACCCTGTATCAGGACTAAGTGTGGAGAAGGGAGACGGCGAGTGTAAAGAGGGGAGGGATAAGAGGTGATTGGTGGACTGAGGAGGAGTGTAAATTGACAGGCAGGTTGCACCAGGAGACAGGAGAGGGTTGGAGTTGGGAGACAGTGGCAGGTGAGTGATAGATGGAGGCAGACAAAGAGAGAGAGAGAAAAAAAATGAGAGGCAGATGGAGCGAGGTGGGGGGAGAGGAGGGTGAGGGTTGGAGACAGCTGCTGGAGGGAGATAAGCAGGAACACAATGGGCTACCGGAGCTGGGTTCTGATAAGTATAGGGGGTGGGAATGGGAACCATTAGGGGAGAGGTGTATGGCAGGTGGAACCAGAACTAGATGGGGGGAGGGGGTAGAGCCTGTGGGTGAGTTATGTGTGTGCAGTGAGTGAATGGAACCAGGAGGGGGAGGAGGACAAAAATGGGTCACGGAGGACTGGAGGTATTTGAGGGAAAGGGGACAAAAGGGAAGACTGGGGGAGAATGGGAAGGAGAGGTTGGTGGGGAAGGGTGGGGGGAAAGAACCCACTGGAGGGGAGGTTAGCTCAAACTGGAAACTTCAATGTTCATGCCATTGGGTTGTAGACAACCCAGGCATATTACGAAAATGCAAGGTAGATAAGGCCAACATTACTGTGTTATGGATAGGGACTGCTCTCAATTCTCTGTAAAGGCATCTGAACAAAGAACTCTGAGTGAACCATCGAGTCGGAGAAGATCGTTCAGCCCATCACATCCAGGCTAGCTAAAAGTGAACATTAGGTCAATCCCACTTTCCAGTTCTCAGGCCCTGGTTCTGCAGATCACAGCTCTCCAAGTATTCCTGCAGGTCCTTTGTAAAATGTGGGGAAGATTCCTCGTCCATCACCCTTTCAAACAGTTCTGTCTTTTGGGAAGAGATGGGTCAACGTTCTCATTCTGCTCCCGTGGAAATTCCAGCCATGCAGATTTGGGTCTGGCCAGTACTTGTCTGAAAGACCACCTGAGGGTAATAGGTGTAAAGTGCCCTGTTGCCCAGAGAAACCGATGACCCAAACAGCAGAGTAAATTTAATAAAGGTCTCAGTTGCATTGCATGTACAAACAAAATTTTTCTCCACAACTGTGAAATCTGTCCTTATCTCTAAAGTACTGTCAAGGAAAATGGGGATTTTCTGTATACCCTGTTTAGGTTTCTGATACTTTTATATATCTCAATCTCCCCTTGGTATCATTTGTTCCAACGAGAACAATTCCAGCTATAATCGTCCATCTCCAGAAATATCCTGCAAATCCACTGTCCACTCTTGATCATGCTGACACATCCTTCCTGTAGTGTGACGATCAGATCTGTACATAGCCACTTGCCTAGTAGAACATAGAACAGCACAGCACAGAGACAGGCCCTTCAGCCCACAATGTCTGTACCAACCATGATGGCCAATGGAACTAATACCATTTGTCTGCACTTGATCCATTTACTTCACAGTTTAGAGAATGTTTACTGAACTAATACCTGGAATGGCCAAGTTGTCTTAGGAGGAAAGTTCGGATAAGCTGGGCTTTTTTTACTGCTGGAGTTTAGAAGACTGAGAGGGCCCTTGATTGAAAAATAAGATCCTGAGGGATCCCGAATGGTGGTTGTGGAGAAGATGTTTCCTCCTATGGGAGACATAGGGGGTCACTCATTTAAGACAGAGATGAGGTGAAATGGAACTCTCGTCCTCAAAGTACAGTGGAAGAAGAGTCTTTGAAAGGTAGGTGGATTCTTGATATGGAAAGGGTTAAATGCAGGGTTAACTTTACAGTCATATTAGTCATAACCTTATTAAATGGTGAAGTTGGATTGAGGGACTGAATGGCCTACTCCGGGATTTTACACTTGATGCCTTGGCCAATAAAGGCATCTCTCTTGTCTGCTTTCTTACCTATCTGCTCTGCTCCCCTCAGGGATTTCTGGAGAAGTTCTCCACGATCACTCTGTTGACCTACGCCTCTCAGTATCCTGCCAGTTATCAGGTATTTCCCCACCATTCACGTCTCTGGATTCAATTCTGTCTCTTTTGTGCCCACACCTCCAGTCTGCTGACAGCTTCCTCCAGTCAGGAACTTTCTTTCTCACTGATGGAAGTTTCTGTGCTTTGTTAGTGTGTGGTGCTGAGAGAGACTTAATGCTGAGTAACACCATGCTATTAGTGTTTATTTGCCCAGGATTGGGCCTTCATTTGTACTACTAATGCTCGGCTTTCTACCCAATTTTAATTCAGGATGAAAACTTTCAACCTTGAAGAAAAGCCCTTTACTGGTAGAAAGATTAAGCTTGAAGTTGATAGGTCCTGACAGCTGTTCTGTGATATTCCAAATCGCTCCGAAGCTAAAATTTACTCACATGCCTCAAAGTGACACTTCTGACTATCAGAATCTCTTTAAAATCAGTCCCACTCTGTCTCCATAACTTTCCACCCAAACACATCCTCATTAAAGAACTCGGAGTTGTCAATGGAAGTATACTGCACTCTGTCAGAACTTTGAACACAAACAGTTTGTTTTTTTTATGCAGAATAATTCACTGTTACTGAGCTCTCTCAGACTCCCTGTTGTCCGTGGGTTTGCAGTGTCAAGTCCAAAGACTACCTTTGCATCAATTCAGCTTCTGACTGGGATGCTGAATTAGTTTGGCAGCATCTCCCTCACCTAAGACACTGTGAACCATGCAGGGTGATAATGCCAAGTTCTCCATCTGAGTCGTGCACATCACTACTTCAGTCAGAATCCGAGGATGGCCCCATCAGAAAGTAGAAGACTCAGCACTGTCATCTCAAGAACAACACAAGAAAATGGCAGCAGGAAAAGCCCACCAGGTCCCTCAAGCCTGCCCTGCTATTCAGTACCACCCTGGTTGATCTACCCTGGACCTCAACTCCTCCTCTGTGCCAGTTCCCCATAGCTCTCAATCCCCTAATCTTTCAAGAATTTATCTACCTTAATTTTAACCATCTGGCCTCCACAACTCCTTTAGCCAGAGAATTCCAGAGTTTCACTGCTCTCTGCAAGAAGGAATTCCCTCACACCTCAGGTTTAAATGACTGGCCTCTTATCTTGAAACTCTCCCACTAGTGAAAACATCTCAACATCTGCCCTGTCAAGCCCCCTCAGGATCTTACACATTTCAGTAAGAGTCATTCTTCTAAACCCCAAAGAATACAAGCTCCTCACCCCCCCTCTGTTGAGTCTCTCTTGGCAGGACAACCTCAGGAATTTGCCTGGTGAATATCCTTTGGACTGCCTCATTGTTGCTAATATCCTTTATTAGGTAAGGGGACCAAAACTGTGTGCAGTACTCCAAGTGTGGCCTCACCAGCACCCTGTACAATTGTGACAAGCCTTCTGCATTTCAATATGGCATTTTCCCTTGACTACCCTGCACGTACCTGCTAATTATTTGGGATTCATGCACAAGAGCACCTAGATCCCTCTGTACTGCACTTATTTGCAGTGTCTCTCCTTTTAGATAATAATCTGTCTTTTGATTCATCTTACCAAAGTGCCCAGCCTCACTCTGTCCCATATAAAGCTCCATTTACCACCCATGCACAATATCACCCTTACTACTTGTTCTTCCATCTATTTTCATGTCATTGGCAAAGTTGGATACCTTACACTCTACTCCAGCCTCCAATATAAGGGCCAAGAACTGACCTCTGGGGTACTCTACTCGTTACATCCTTCCAACCTGGAAAAGACCTATTTATTTCACTTCTCTTTTTCTGTGTGATAACCAGTTTTCAATCCATGTTAACAGATGTCCTCCAATACCACACACTTCTGCACCAGACTTTTATGTGGCACCTTGTGAACTGCCTTTTGGAAGTCCACTACACCATATCCATAGGTTCTCTTGACCTGCTCTGCTTGTTACGCCCTCAAAGGACTCAAGCAAATTTATCAAACATAATTGAAACCATGTTGAGATGGTTTGATTATATTAAGCTTTCTAAATGATTAGTCCTTACGCAGGGTTCCGAGCTGAAACGTCGGTGATCCCTTTCCTTCCACAGATGTTGCTCGATTCGTTGAGTTCCTCCTGCAGATTGTTTGTTACTCCAGATTCCAGCATCTGCAGTCTCTTGTGTCTTCCTGAATAATTAGTTCTTTCTTCTTTGATGATTGACTCTACTATTGGTCTTGCCCACAATAGATGTTAAAGTAATCAACCTATAGTATCCTGGCATTTGCCTTCCTCCCTTCTTGAACAAAGGGGTCACATTTACTGTTTTCCAATCCACTGGTAACCTCCTGCAATTCAATGAGTTTTGGAAAACTTCAGCCAGTGGGTCCACTATCTCTGCAGCCATTTCCTTTACAACCTTGTGTGCAGGTCATTGGGTTTTGGTGAATTATCTGCCTTTAGCCTGTGAGTTTTTCTAATATCCCATCTCTCATGATTGCCATTTTTTACAAGTTCTTCCATACTATTTGAAACCAGCCCACCTGCTATCAGCAGAACATTTGCAGTGTCCTCCACAGTGAAGGTGATTGACTTCAGCTGTGTCCTCAGTTGGAATGGGGATGGGTATGAGGCCCCTCCCTCTGCTGAGAAAGGAGACGGCCAAGAAACATCACCAAGGGTTTACCTGTCAATCACCTGGGAGGACAAAACATTGCACAACATCTACACAGGCGGGAGCAGGTTCATGCCCTCTTCTCGGGGCACAGATCTCACCAGGTAACTATCCTGTGACCTCAGCTAGTTGACCACCGCACCCTATAGGAGTGGGGACTCCCTGCCTGCCCACTGAGACAGTGGGCAGGTCACCACCAGTGCAAAAGTCCTGCCTCAAGGTTTTTAGTCAATGATGAAGGAAATTCCTTACTCTGTGGTGTGTAGTGAAATGCCTTTATTTGAGTTTGAGAGATTACAGTAACCTTCTGTAGCAACTGAAACAAGAGCTGGAGAGTACGAACCACCGGACTCAAGGACGGCTTCTATCCCACTGTTACCAGCGGGCCTCTCCTACGCTAAACGATGAACTCTTAAACTCTTGATCTCCCAATCTACCTCATCGAGGCCCTTGCACTTTATTTGTCTGCCTGCACTTTCTCTGTAACTATAACACTATATTCTGCATTCTGTTTTCATTTTACTACCTTGATGTAATTATGTATGGAATGATCTGTCTGGATGGCACGCAAAACAAAAGCTTTTCACCGTATCTTGGTACATGTGACAATAATAAGCAAATATCAATACCAATACCCTGCCCTTTCTCTCTACTCCTCTTTGCTATGATTTGAACCTGGTGTATAGTCACAGCTACCCTGAAGATTGGTCAGATGATGACTTGGATAACTAAGAGAGGGACACAGCATTCTGCAGATGTTGGAATCTAGTAACTAACCAGGCTGCTTTTCACTGGCTGCAGTATCCTTGAAGCTAAGTGGTCCCACTTTTAAAAGTTAAAACTCTGCTTTCATAAACAATTTCAACTGCAGCTTTCTTTTTGATTTAATGCTGTTTCTCACTATCCCCCTCCCTTCCTGTCCAGAGCAAGTACAACTTCAGAACCCTTTCTTTCTCCTGTCAACTATCTTCTGCAGCTGTTTTGTATTACGAAGTATAAGTTCTGAATGACATTCCAGGTGGTCAACCACAACTTCAATAGATACAATGGGATTACTTCACTCCAAGACAGTTACAGTGGGGAAAAATGGTTTCAGTGGAATTACATATTCACAATGGGACAGCATGTCAGGTTGGAGAAAATAAACACTAAAAACTTCCCAGCATCTGCTCTCTGCATAAAACAAGCTATCTGCACATTGGCGTGAAGTACCATATGTAACAAACAAGTCTTTCAGCACTCTTTCTAAGGGTGTATAACTGCCTCAATAATTTTTGACTATTAACATTTCAGAAGATTTACAAGCACAGGCACAATGAATGTATTTTACAACAGCTCTTTAAACATTATAGGCCTGTGGACAGTCAAAACCACAGGAGCTCAGATGCCTGTCTCTCTAAATCATTATGGCATCACAAGTTTCACATTCACACAGCCTTAGATCCCCCAGCGCATGCTGAGACACTACAACTTTGGTCAATTTCTAGATTTTGGGCCACCAATTGTCTCTTACTCCAGAGCTACCCAGCCCTGTAATCTACCGGAGAGTCAAGGAACAGGCAGGAAGGTAGAACTGAGGCAAGGATCAGATCAGCCCTGATGTGATTGAATTGGCAAGACAGACTCGAGAGGCTGTGGTACAATCAACCCCTGCCCAGCCCCTGATCATCAGAAACCCAACATTCCCAAAGATATGGTTCAAGTTTCCAGTTTATTGTCACAGCCACACATACCCAGGGTATAAGTGTCATGAAAATTAGCTTTTTACAGCAGCAGCACAGTACATTACACATGTGGCAAACATAAGTTAACATGAACTTAATATAAATTATACATAACTTACATGACAAAATAAACTAAAATATAATGACATTAGTGCAAATTGAGAGGAAAAAGTGATATACTCCGGGATAGTGTTAGGGTTTTTCAGGTCGATTCAAGAATGGACGGCGGTGAGGAAGAAGCAGGAACTTCTCAGACAGGTAGAGAGGCTGAGCCACTGCAGTGTTGTTTAGAAAGGGAAGGTCTCTGTGTGCTAGTACAGAAAGCACATCACTCAGTACTTATAGATGTCACCTGGCCCGAGTGTCGTTATGTGTGGGGGATTATGTAGTCTGTGTCGGTATCTAACGGATGTTCTCCCAGGTGGTCTCAGCATTTACAGAGACTTTGAAGGATTGAGGCAGTGATTACAGAGTTCACATGAGTGCATCAATACACGCTGAGGGACTCTTGTCAGTACGTGAGCATTTGTACTCAGTCCACTGGAATGTGTCAGTATTTACAGTGAGCTCACTGATGTGTGTCAGTATTTACAGTGAACCCACTGAGTGTGTCAGTTGTTACAATGAGCTCACTGAGTGTGTCAGTATTTACAGTGAGCCCACTGGAGTGTGTCAGTTGTTACAGGATATCCCATGGAGTGTGTCAGTTGTTACAGGCTCTTTCTGATGTGTGTCAGTGTTTATGACAGATTGTATTATTACATATTAAGAGTCCCATTACCACAGAGATTCTTATTCTGGTTTTTCCCCTATTATGTGTCAGGATTTACAAAGTAATCCCAGGAGTGTTTCAGTATTTATTGGGAGATCACTGGAGTGTGCCTGTGTTTCCAGGGTATTCCCTAGACTGTGTCAGTATCTCCAGAACTCTCCTGGAGTGCAAATGTATTAACAAGGGATTCCCTGGAGGGTGTCAGTACTTACAGGGAGCTCTCTGGCATGTGTTACAGCAGAGAAGGTTGTTATATATTAGGGGTTCCATTAGAATACAGCACACAGGTTACTCCTTGAAGTGGTTCACATCTCCACTCTGGTGTGTCTCGGCATTTTCCAAATTCCCTGGAGTACATCAGTATTTACAGCAACGTCTATGTCTATATCATCATAGACATAATAAATGGCTCTCCTTCTGTGTCACCAATAAGTAAATTTCCAGAATTTTCCATAGTGTGTGTTACTATTTACAAAGTAATCACTGGAATCCTTCAGTATTTACAGAGTAATCCCTGGAATGTTCCAGTATCTGCAGGGTATTCCCTGAAGTGTGCCTGTATTCACAGGATAACGCCTGGATTGTGTCAATATACATAGGAATCCACTGGCAGCATTTGCAGCACTCTCTCTGATGTGTGTCAATATACACAAGGTAAATATTACCTGGAGTATGTCGGTATTTATGGCTTAATCCCTGGACCATGTCAGTATGTAAAGGGCTCTCCCTACAACGTGTAAGTCTTTATAAGGCATTCCTTGTAGTGTATCAGTACTTAGATGGCATTCCCTGGCGTATGTTAGTATTTATCGAATTATACCTGGAGTGTGTCTGCTATGCCCTGGGGTGCATCATTTGTTACAGGGAGCTCCCTGGAGTGTGGCAGTATTTCCATACAGGCTATACCTTGGATTGTGTAAGTGTTAATAGGGCAATTCCTGCAATATGTCATTATTAGCAGGGTATTCCCTGCATTGTGCCAATGTTAACAGGATAATTGCAGGAGTTTGCCATCATTTACAGGACTGTAGCAAGTGCGTGTTAGTATTTAAAAAGAGTCTTCATGGAGTATATCAGTTTTTACAAGGTAATCCCTTGTGGACGTATTTACTAAATATTTCGTTGAGTGTTTTAACACTAACAGGGAGTTTCCTGGATTGAATCTGCCTCTACAGAGTAATTCCTAGAGTGTGTCCATATTTACTGAGTTATACCTGGAACATGTCATCAACAGAGTATTCCCCAAAGTGCATCAAGATTTGGATATTATTCTTGGAATATGTCAGCATTCACATGAACCCTCACTGGAATATGTCAAAAATTACCAGTCTCTCCCTGGGTTGTTTTGGCATTCACTGGGTTTTCCCTGGATTACAAGAGCTTTATCAGCATAATCCTTGGAGTGTGTCAGTATTTCCAGGAAAGGTCTCCTTCCCCTTCTCCCCCATCATTTTCAATGGACCGCCATTTCATGGATAACTCAGCTTTTCCTGATAGCACTCTTCGCCAATCCCCTGAGATACTCAGTGGTTACAATCCAAATACAACATTTATTGAACATAGGAGTACTCACACACACAAAGTTGCCTTTAAATATCAACTAGGTTGTTGTGTTGTCCATTGCTGAGAAATTTTCTAGGTCAGGGTTAGGACACTCCTTTTTTCTTTTAGTGCACAATTTAATCCCTATCTTGCCTCACTGTGACTAGGGTTAAAGAGAACACTTTTACTTGCACAACCATAACACTTCAGCAAATGGTCCAATTGTGGGCGGAGGTCATTCCCATCTGGGGCAGACAGAGCAGGCTGCAAGACATAGAGAATTGATCACGTCATTGATGGAGAGAAGGAAGGCTTTGGACTGCAGAAGCACAGAGATGGTCTGGTCAGCTGGACAGAAATGTGACAGGGAATTCAATGTGGAGTTCATGCATCTCAGGAGATGCAACAAGGCAGGAGATTTAGAGCACAGAACATAGACCAGTACAGCACAGGAACAGACCCTTCTGCCCATCATGTCTGCGCCGACCATGATTCCAAATGAAAATAATCCCATCTGGCTGCACGTGGTCTATATCCCTCTGTTCCCTGCATGTTCATGCATCTGTCTAAATGCCTCTTAAATGCCTCTATCGTATCTGCTTCCACCAGCACCTCTGGCAGCACGTTCCAGGCACCCACCACTCTCTGTGTAAAAAACTTGCCTCACACATCTCTCTTAAACTTTCCCCCTCTCACCTTAAAGCTGTGCTCTCTAGTATTTGACATTTCTACCCCAGGAAAGAGTCTCTGACTGTCTATCTTATCAATGTCTCTCATAATTTTATAAACTTCTATCAGGTCTCCCCTCAGTCTCTGACGCTGCAGAGAAAGCAACCCAAGTCTGTCCAACCTCTCCTTATAATTAATACTCTCTAATCCAGGCAACATCCTGGTGAACTTCCTCTGCACCCTCACCAAAGCTCCCACATCCTTCCTGTAATGGGGTGACCAGAACTGCACACAGTACTCCCAGTGTGGCCTAACTAAAGTTTTATACAGCTGCAATGTGACTTCCTGACTCTGATGCTCATTGCCCTTACCAATGAAGGCAAGCCTGCCATAGGCCTTCTGTACCACCCTCTCTAATTGTGTTGCCACTTTCAGGGAGCTATGGACCTAGATCCCAAGATCCCTCTGAGATCCCAATGCTCTCAAGGGTCCTGCCAAGGAAGGAGCACATTTGGTACTAGTATTGGTTATTATTGTGACATGTACCAGGATACAGCGAGAAGGTTTTGTTTCCCATTTCCCATTTCTGTCCAGGGAAACCCTATGAGGTGAGCGTGAGGAAGTGATTTCAAAGTCAAAGTCAAGATTATTGTCGTACACACATGTACGTGCGTGCATAGGTGCAATGAAAAACTCACTTGCAGCAGCATCACAGATAAGCAGCATTCACAATAAAAACCTAAATGTAACATAAAATATGCAAAATTATTCAAGAAAGAACACAATTAGAACAAAAAGAAAGTCCATTG
The DNA here is from genome assembly GCF_009764475.1 of Pristis pectinata. Classification (NCBI taxonomy): domain Eukaryota; kingdom Metazoa; phylum Chordata; class Chondrichthyes; order Rhinopristiformes; family Pristidae; genus Pristis; species Pristis pectinata. The sequence goes on along the minus strand of NC_067435.1, from coordinate 2,418,065 downwards.
TGGTGCAAAGTGATGGAAGTGGTCATAGTGTTGCTACACTGAGGTAGTGATTAGGGTTGTGCAGGTTGATTCAAGAACTGAATGGCTGAAGGGAAGTAGCTGTTCCTGAACCTGGTGGTGTGGGACTTCAGGCTTCTGTACCTCCTGCCCAATGCCTTTTTACTTTCTTAGAAGGGTAAGGAGATTTGGCATGTCGTCAAACACTCTTACAAACTTCTACAGATGTACTGTTGAAAGTATCCTGACCGGTTCCATCACGGTCTGGTACGGCAATTTGAATGTGCAGGAAGGTAGCTATAGATATAGATATCTTTATTTGTCATGTGTACATCGAAACACACAGTGAAATACACCTTCTGCGTAGAGTGCTCTGAGGGCAGCCCGCAAGTGTTGCCACTCTTCCGACGCCAACTTAGCATGCCCACAACTTCCTAACCCGTACGTCTTTGGAATGTGGGAGGAAACCGGAGCACCCGGAGGAAACCCACGCAGACATGGGGAGAACATACAAACTCCTTACAGACAGCGGCCGGAATTGAACCCAGGTCGCTAGTGCTGTAATAGCGTTGTAGTGGGCTCAGCCCAGTACAGCACAGACACATCCCTCCCCACCATACAGGAGATGCTGCCTCAAGAAGGCAATATCTATCATCAAAGATCCCCACCATCCGGGCCATGCCATCTTCTCACAGCTACCATCGGGGAGTTTGAATCCATTGTGACCTTGAGAACGAGAATGTTAAAACTAATTACTCCTCGCAAGTGAAGACCTTGGGATTGTTTGAAAGCCCAGTCATCACCCCTGCCACCCACTCCCCTCTCCTCCAACCATTCCTTCAGCATCTTTCTTTTTCAATCTTTTTATTAGTTTTCAAATTAATTCAGATTAGTATATAACATCAATGTTTGTACATGTAATACTGTTCCTTCAGCATCAGTGCCATCAAAAACAAACGTGCTCCATTTTCATTCGTTTGGACCAAATGGTCACCAACCAATCGGGGAACGGTGAGAGTAAACCTTGGATCAAACTAAACACCAACGATCCTGGCTCATCAAAGCTCCCACCAACTAATGGATGTGATGTATAACAACATCTGCACTGCAGCCTGCACAGGCAATACATCATCTCTCCCTCCCTGTGGATTCAGCATTGCTCTTAGCCTGATATAGAATCCACAGTGACTTCTCCCCAGCCTGGCCTCTGTTAATTAGTTACTGCACCTCCCTCTCACCAGGCCTTTAAGAGAGACCTTAAACGCACTTGCCGAGCATCTTTGCGAGCTGGGGCTGGTTTCATTAATCTCATCCCCCATTGGGATGGACAAGTGTCAGTGTGGAGTCTGGTGGGGAGGTGACTCTGGCCTCGAGGCACTGACCTTGCTCTAGCCTGGCTGTGCTGGCTTGACTGTCGGTCTGTTGTGTTTCAGTCACAGACGTGGTCAGCCTGGGATAACACGAGTCCCATCAAACAGTGAGGGTGAAGTGGGGGAATTTTCCAGCGATCCTCTCCCCACATCCCCACCTTCACCTCTCTTCACAGTTGTCATTGTTTGAGAAACTGCTTATTTCTGCATCGTTAGCAGTGGGGGACATCCCTCCACGTAATAGCCAAGCTTCTATGTTTGGACGAAAGGGGAGACTATTTGACCTTGGGAGGTACAACAGTGTCACGCAGTCCTGGAACTCCCTGCCTACTGCCATTGTGGGAATACCATCACCAACAAGTCCATAGTAGTTCAGCAACCCCTGAGGAACACAAAGGATCTGCAATCTAATGGAACATTCCCGAGGTACTTTACATTTCCTTGTACGTACACTCCAGCTGAAGCCAGGATCGGGGTGAAACCAGTCAGGGTGGCAGAGGGGCATGTTCAGTCAGAGATTAATTGTTTCAAGACAAGAGTTGCATAGAGTGAGGTCAATACGAGTTTAATTGTCTGGAAGGGAGCTCTGTAGGGTGAGGTCAACAAGAGTTTGTTTGCTGAGGTGAGCAGTAAATAGCTTGTGATCCCTGGACCTCAAGAGCAAAGTCAACAAAAGCACACACATGTGCACTCTGTTGTCTGCTGAGGACTCAGGGGTTCCTTTCCACCCAATGGAACCTCATGCCAACCTGTAGAAATCAATTCAGCACAAACCAAAGATCAGGCTTGAGATCTTCCTGGTTCATGACTTTGTGAGTGGGTGGAGTACTCTGTGGCGGAGATTGTACTGAAATATTGCATGAAAGTTTTGCTGGTATCAAAGAACCACATGTGTTGTCTTTAAGCTGATTTACATAACAAGGGAGGTGACTTGAATGAGTAGATAGGTGGGCTGATCAGTGTGCTTGCAGATGACATAAAAATTGGTGAAGCCGTAGAAAGAGAAGAAAGATGTCTAAAGATACAGCAGGATGTAGATCAGCTGGAAAGTTGGGCAGAGTGGTGGCAGATGGAAGTTAGTCCAGACAAGTGTGAGGTAATGCACTTTGGGATGTCAAATTCTGATAGGACATATCAAGTGATTGGCAGGGACCCACCTTAGGATCGTTGACGCACAGAGACACCTTGGGGTGCAAGTCCACAGCTCCCTGAAAGTTACAACACAGGTGAACAGGGCATTGAAGAAGATGTTCAGTATGCTTGCCGTCATCGGCTGAGGTATTGAGCACAAGAGCTGGGGCGTCATGTATACAAAGCATTGGTTAGACCGCATTTGGAGTATTGTTCTGGGCACTACACAACAGGACACGTGTGGCAGCAACAGGGTGCGGAATAGATTCATCAGGTTGTTGCCTGGAATGGGGGGCTGTAGTTTTAAGGAGAGGTTGGGTTTGTTCTCACTGGAATGTGGGAGGCTGAGGACTGACCTGAGAGATGGGTACAAAATTATGGGGGGCATCGATAGGGTAGATAGTCAGAATCTCTCAGGGCAAGGGAGTCTAGAACTAGAGGACACGGGTTTAAGGTGCGAGGGGAAAATTTAAAGGAGATCTGAGAGGTAAGATTGGTTATCTGGAATAAGTTGTCACAGGCAGTGGTGGAGGCAGATACAGCATTTAAAAGGCACTTGGACAGGTATTTGGATAGGAAAGACATAGAGGGACATGGGCCTAATGTGGGCAAATGGGATTGGCTTGGCTAGGCAGCATGGCCAGCATGACAAGATGGGCCAAAAGGATCTGTTTCTACACTGCATGTTTCTATGGCTCTAGATAACAATAAATTCAATCCTTCAGGATCTTCTATCTGTGCTTCGACACACTAACCCCATCTGCTTGGCTTGGGTACTATTCACCAATAGTATATACTGTATTAGAGTTGCATTGAAGTTAATAAAGTCAAAACTGTGAGTGATTGAAATTGTTTTACAGTATAATTGGTTGGTTATGATAATGTAGATAAAGCAATTGCTGCTACCCTGTGTGTCTGGAAGCTGGAGTCATTGCCAACTAGTGTGGATGTGTGGGATGAGTCTCAGAGTTATTGCTGGAGAAAGATTGATTCAGCACAAAATGGCTACTTTGAGCATTGGATGAGCTTTGTTTGTGGGGGCGATGTGAGAATAATTGTTTAACTTTTTATAATGTGTTACTGGATTTCCCGTAGAGTTGCTGACAGTAAGTCAGACAACATGCTGTCTCACAAGGACAGGATCATAACTCCACACAAACCACTGAGTATTGTTTCTGCTACCAACTACATCCCTGTTGAGGCCACGGTGTCTGGTTCTTGCCAAGTGAAAGGAACCAGACACAGAAGTAAGGTTAGTCAGAGCTTATGTGCTTGGTGAGGGGCCCATGCAGAACGAGGTCAATTAGGACGTAATCGTTTGCTGAGAAAGTTATGTAGAATGAAAGGAACGTAAGGTCAATTGGAGCTCAGTTGCTTAGTGTGATGAACCGTGAGATCAATTAGAGCTCAGTTGTTTGGTAAGAGGCACTATAAGGGCAGTTAGAGCTAAATTATTTAGTGGGGAAATTGTGAAGTCCATCAGCGCTGGCATTTTCAGTTTTTGTTTCAGACATCCAGCATCTGCGGTATTTTGATTTTGGGCCTCCTGGGCATTTCCATCATTTTCTGTTTCTCTTTCCATTTCTGCTGCTCAGCAGCTGCTGTGCTTGCTCAAGGTCCATCAGATTTTGATGCTAATGAGGCAGGGTGGGGAAATGATTGATTATTGTAGCATTGATAGTTTAAGAGAGAGCAGCTTGGCATGGAAAATATTGGAGAACAGTGAAGGTGGCAAGAGTTTGAGTCAGAGGAGAAGCCACCTTCATTGGCCTCAGCCAGGGAACAATGCCAGCTCCGGGAGGGAGTAACTGCACAGACGCTTGGTGAAGCCAAACTCTTCTTCAGATGGAGAAAATGAGTGAGATACTTGGTGAGGTAACATTTGGAATATTGTGTTCAGTTTTGGGCACCCTGCTGTAGGAAAGATGCCATTAGCTGGAAAGAGCGCAGAGGAGATTTATGAAAAAGTTGCCGGGATTCGAGGGACTGAGTTACGGAGGAAGGTTGAGCAGGCTAGGATGTGTTTCATTGGACTGTAAGACAGTGAGGGGTGATCTTACAGAGGGGTGTAAGATCATCAGGGGCATAGATAGAAGAACGCACACAGTCCTTTTCCCAAGGTTGGGCAATCAAGAACTAGAGGGCACAGGTTTAGGGTGAGAGGGGAGAGATTTAATAGGAACCTGAGGGACAACTTTTTTACCCAGAGGGTGGTCCGTGTATGGAACAAGATTCATGTACCTGTTATTGAGGCAAGTACAATAACAACATTTAAAAGGAACTCAAACAGGTACATGGATAGGAAAGGTTTAGAGAGATATGGGCCAAACACAGACAAATGGGACCGGCTTAGATGGGAATCTTGGTCGGCATGGACCAGTTGGGTTGAAGGGCCTGTTTTCATGCTGTGTGACTCTATGGCTTGAATAAGAAATTGAGTTAAAGATAGGAAGAAGATAATAAGAAGCCAAGACAGAAGTAAGGTGATATTAGGAGGTATATTATGAAAGATTATAAGGGGTGTAGCAATTGCCATGTATGTATGTTAGATTGGTATGTGATCTCCAGGGTACCTGCATAGAATATTGTGCTAAGGAAGGAAAGACATTTCTGGGGATTAGAATATTGTTCCTTCTTCAAAGAAAATGGAGTGTTCCTTGTCAGAATGGGTGACACCCCAACTGATGTGCACAATATTAATATGTATAACAACACAATATGAGCTTTTATTCCCTTGTGCTCTCTCCAACTGCACTTTCATGTTTCACTCTATAAACAAACAGAAACGCAGAGCTGAAATAATAGAGACAGTTTATGACAGTTTAGTAAACAAGGAAATGCAATCTGTCATTGGGAGTGACTGTCGCCATCAGAGGGAAGTTGGGTTTGACGTCTGTGATGGGAGAGACTGGCACTTATCACAAGTCTGCTTAAAACAAATGGAGCCACGCTTATTTTTAAGACTGATGTGCATTAGGATAGACCCTAGCTTCCGATCAAATTGAATGACAGTCACTTCCTCAAGTGGCGCTTGAGAGGTTTGTGTTAAGTGGGAGCTATGGGTTTCTCCTTGTCAAGTTTTGTGAAACATTGCATTAAATAAATTCTTGTCACCTGACGGTAGATGCTGCTCTTACCTCTGTTCTCTCATCACCAAGAATGCTCGTGGGTCATTCTGTCCCTACAGGAGGCAGTTTTCCACTGGCAACCCCAACTGGCTGGAGTCAGTCGGTCAATGAATCACCCTGGGCCTCAAGTTATGGAGATTCTGATTTCCCCTGTCCTTCCACTCCACAGCTTTCAGGCTTTTGAAATTAATGTTGACTGGTGATTTATCTCACTCTGTCTCCCACTCTTGACAGCCATGACACTGTATACCTACGCCCTTCTAAATTGAATTATAGTACCTATGTTAAAGTTGATGAATTTGCAATATGCCTGGGCAGCCATTCAAATTCAGAAGAATAAATTGAGAATGCAGGATCTTGCATGCACTGGATGGCTTTGCCTAAATTCCTGCTGCCTCAGGAAAGCAGCCCATCAAAGACCCCTCCCATCCCGGACATTCTCTCTTTTCCCCCCTCCCATTGAGCAGAAGATAGAAAAGCCTGAAAGCACATACCACCAGGCTGAAGGACAGCTTCTATCCTGCTGTAATGAGAACCTTGAATGGACGCCTCGTATGATAAAGAACTCCTGATCTCTCAATCTATTTTGTCATGGCCCTTGCACCTTATTGTCTGCCTGCACTGCACTTTCTCTGTAACTGTAACACTTTATTCTGCATTCTGTTATTGTTTAACCTTGTACCACCTCAATGTACTGATGTTGTGAAATGATCTCTATGGATGGCATGCGAAACAAAGTTTTTCACTGTACCTCAGTACATGTGACAATAATAAACCAATTCCAGTTCCCTGTGGGATCAAGATACATGGACAGAGGTTGGCTTGGGCTAACCTACATGGGGTGGATCTGTAGGACTGCCAGATGATAAGGAGATTTCAGAATTGAGGAGGCAAGTCGTCACAACAGAGTAGCAAGGGGCAGTCTTCTGAGGTTGAAGCAACACACAAAGTGCTGGAGGAGCCCAGCTGGTCAGGCAGCACCTGTGAAGGGAAATTGACAGTCGACATTTTGGGTTGAGACCCTTCATCTGGACTGGAAAGAAAGAGGGGAGATAGCCAGTATAAAAAGGTGGAAGGAAGAGGTGAAGCAAGAGCTGGCAGGTGAGGGCAGGAATGATACCACCTTCACCTGGATCCACCTATCACCTGCCAGCTCTTGCTCCAACCCTTCCCTCCACCTTCTTATCCTGGCTATCTCCCCTCTTTCTTTGCAGTCCAGAGGAAGGGCCAGAACCGCAAGTGTCAACTGTCCACTTCCCTGCACAAATGCTGCCTGACCCGCTGGGCTCCTCCAGCACTTTGTGTGTTGCTCCAGATTCCAGCGTCTGCAGTCTCCGGTGTCTCCACTCTGAGGTTGGAAGCAAGGCATTCTGGTGGGCTGTCTTTTCCCTCACTCAGCTGCTAGCATCCTGCATTGAGACCGAGCATCCAGTATGGTCCAATGCCCACATCTCCTCCCTATGAAGAACAAGCAAGTTCCCAAGAAGGGAAAAGAGTTAATCATGTGACTTGCAAGTCCCTAAACACAATGCAATTTTCACTTCCCCGACACCACCACCCTCCGATAAACCCCGCAAGGTCACAGCACCAGCCAATAAATCCAGAAATAGGAAAGAGCAATAACAATTAGAATATTTAACAGCAGATGTTTGATCCTGGCAAGAAACACAGTCTATTTCAACTGGCATTAATCATAGTCTATGACAGTTGTGAGTCTGGCATTTTCTATTGGTGTTATCTGTCCTAATTAGTACAGGAAGGGGACTGTTTTGATCCCGGTCTCAGGCAATGTTCAGCCTAATACAAATGACGTGTTTGCATATTTCTGTTATGTTAACTGTCAGGTTCACCATGGTGCTACAGCAGGTCCTGTAACCTCCTGTGACAACGCTCGTACACACAAGGAGAAAAGAATGCGCATGCAAGGTGACAAGAATGCCTCCTCACCCGAGTGAATGACTTTGAGCAGGTGGAAAACTTTCAGTAGGGAAAAATGTGGATGGGCTTTCGACACAGGAGGGAGGTTTCGCTGGGTGGCTTGTGAGGGTATGAGGGAGGGTTAGTCTCCATTTGCAGTTGAGGAGGGATGATTACCTGCTTATGTTCTGCTGATATCGATGTGACGACAAAGTAATTGACGTGTAATTGCATTGTTGGTCATGGAACAACAATGTAATAGCTCAAGATAGCCACGGCAACACAAGCTGGTTCCAGGCCACATCACACAGAACACTGAACAGTGCAGCACAGGGACAATGTGAGCACTCAATGCAAGAGGCATGGGCTCTGGGGCAGATACAATGGTGGGGGGAGGTGGACAGTGATAGCAAACACACCAAGGGTGTAAGTTATACATCACAGAGGAGGGACCGATCTCTCCACGACTCCCTTGTTCACTCCTACCCCACCCCCCCACCACCCAACCCGCTCCCACCCCGGGAACTTTCCACTGCCCCTGCCACAGGTGGAACACCTGCCGCTACACCACCTCCATCACCTCCATCCAGGGACTCAAACAGTCCTTTCAGGTGAGTCAGAGATTCACCTGCACCTCCCTTAATATCATCTACTGCATTCGGTGCTCCAAGTGTGGCCTCCTCTACATCGGTGAGACCAAACGCAGACTAGGTGAACGTTTCGCGGAACACCTGCACTCCGTCCGTAACCGCGACCTGCATCTCCCCATTACCAGTCACTTCAACTCCCCCTCCCACACTATCACTGATAATGTCAGTCCTCGGCCTCCTCCACTGCCAGGAGAATTCCAAGCGCAAACTGGAAGAACAGCACCTCATTTTCTGTCCTGGAACCTTGCAGCCTAACGTCATGAACATTGAATTATCCCACTTTACTTAATCCCCACCCACTTCCTCACAAACCCGCCCCCCCACCATGTTTCTTCTCGTCTTCCCTTTCCTAGCTTCTTTTTTTTCAACTGCTTTTTTTCCCTCTATCTCCTCACCTTTGACCCATCCCCTGGTGGATCTGCTCTCCCCTCCTCCCCGGCACCTGCCTATCACTATCTCTTACCTGCATCTACCTATCACCACCCTGTGCCCACCCCGCCTCCCCTCTTTTGTCCATCTATCACTGCTCTGCTTTTCCCTCCTATATATTGGGCTTCCCCTTTTCCTATCTTCAGTCCTGAAGAAGGGTCCTGACCCGAAACGTTGACCACCAGCTTTTCTCCACGGATGCTGCCTGGCCTGCTGAGTTCCTCCAGCATCATTGTGCTTTTCATCTAGATTCCAGCATCTGCAGTCCTTTGTTTCTCGAGTGTACTGTAACCTGTGGTGTATAAATTACACCCCTGGATGTCTCTGTTATCCCTGTCCACTCCTCCCCATTTCCTCTGCTCCCACAACTCGTGGCCCTTGGCCCTCAGCATCGAGTGGTCACGTTAAGGCCAAACAGTGAGTGTCACCACGTCAGAGTCAATCACGGCTAAGCCCAATCCAGTACCCTGAGACCTTCACCATTTGGTTTGTAGCCACGTGAAAAGGCCACCATCATTTTTTTCTTTAAGGCCAATGGGAATAGGAAGGAAATGTAAATGACTTGCAAAGCTTCAGGACATCAAAAAGAGCTTTGCAGACAACTTAGTCCTTTTGCTATGTAGTCACTGTTATAATAAAAAATGCAGCAACTAAGTTGTCGCAGCTAGCTCCCTCGAACAACAACGGTGATGTTGACCAGATATCACTTGGCCTCTTGCCAAAGCTGTTCTGATGCTCTAACAACATTGTGGAAAATTTCCCAGTTCACTAAAAGGGGCAAATCCAATCTGGCTAATTACCACCCAATCAGCCTGCTTGCAATCAGCAGCAAAATGATGGAAGATATTTGTCAGTGTTGCTATTCAAATGTACTAATTGGCCAATAATCTGCTCACTGATGCCAAGTTTGGGTTTTGTCTGAACCAGGGAGCTGAATTCCAGAGATGAGGTGGAGGGACTGCCCTTGACATGAACCAACAACTGACCAAGTGTGGCATCAAGGTGCACTGGTAAAGCCAGTCAATGGGCAGAAATAGGAAACAGACCAATAGTTGGCATCATACCACACAAAAGGGAAGGTTGATATGGTTGTTGGAGGTCAATCACCCCAGTGTCAGGACATCACTGCAGGAGTTCCTCAGGGCAGTGTCCTGGGCCCAACCATCTTCAGCTGCTTCATCAATGACCTTCCTCCCACTATGAGGTCACAAGGGGGGATCTTCGCTGATGATTGCACTATGTTCTATTTCACTCTACTTCATTAGGAGTTTGAGGAGATTAAGTATGTCACCAAAGACTCTTACAAATTTCGATAGATGTACAGTGGAGAGCATTCTGTCTGGTTGCATCACCGCCTGGTACGGAGGCTCCAATGCACAGGATCGCAAGAGGCTGCAGAGGGTTGTAGACTCAGCCAGCTCCATCATGGGCACAACCCTCCCCACCACCAAGGACATCTTCAAGAGGCGGTGCCTTAAGAAGGCAGCATCCATCACTAAGGACCCTCACCATCTTGGACATGCCCTCTTCTTGTTACTACCATCATAGAGGAGGTACAGGAGCCTGAAGACCCACACTCAACGATTCAGGAACAGCTTCTTCCCCTCCACCATCAAATCTCTGAATGATCCATTAACCCATGAACACTACCTTGTTATTCCTTTTTTGCACTATATATTTTTGTAATTTATAGTAACTTTGCACTACTCTGCTGCTGCAAAACAATAAATTTTACATCATCTACATCAGTGATAATAGACCTGATTCTGATGTTCAATTCCATTCACAGTTCCTCAGCAAATGATGCAGTCCATGCCCGATGCAGCAACATCTGGGCATGGACTGGTTAAGTGGTGAGTAATATACATGCCAGCAAAGTGCCAGGAAATGACTATCTAGAACAAGAGAGGGTCTAACCACCTCCCTTGACATTCAGTGGCATTATCATCGGTGAATCCCACACCGTTAACATTCTGGGCATCACCATGAAGGAGAAAATCAGCTGGACCGGCCATATAAACACCATGGCTGTAAGAGGAGATCAGAGGCTGGCTATCCTCTGGCAAGTGACTCACCTCCTGACAGGTCAAGGCCTTTCCTCCATCTTCAAGACACAAGTCAGAGTGGGACAGAATACCCTCCACTTGTGTGAACGCCTGCAGTTCCAACAGCTCTTGAGAAGCTTGGCGCCATCCAGGGCAAAGCCACCAGCTTAATTGGGATGAGAAACATGATGATGCTGGAGGAACTCAGCAGGCCAGGCAGCATCTGTGGAGAAAAGCAGGTGGTCAACATTTCGGGTCAGAACCCTTCTTCAGGAATCATAGTGTGTCCTGAAGAAGGGTCCTGACCTGAAACGTTAACCGCCTGCTTTTCTCCACGGATGCTGCCTGGCCTGCTGAGTTCCTCCAGCATCATCGTGTTTTTCGTCTAGATTCCAGCATCTGCAGTCCGTTGTTTCTCCACTTACTTGGGAGCCCATCCACCATCCCAACCTTTCGATTCACCCACCACCGGTGCACAGTGGCTGCAGTGTGCACCATCAACAAAATGCACCACAGTGCCTCTCCCAGACTACTCCCAGGCCCGTCACCTCTGCTGCCGAGAACGACAGGGGAACACCACCACCTGCAGGTTCCCCTCCAAGTCCCACAGATACTGGAAATCTGAAACAAACGCAGGGAAAAAACAGCAGGCTTGTAGCATTCGTTACTTCTTCTTCCCTCTCAGGTGTTTCCTTACCCACCCTCTCCCATCCAACACCACCACTCATGTCACCAAACATCTCCTGCTCTCTGCCCTATCACAGACTTTCCCTCTTGTTCTGTCCACCTATCCCACCCCCACTTTCAACTTAAAGTTTATTTCATTGGTAACCTTCTCCATTTCTGATTAGAGTTCATCAGCCTGAAGCATTGATACTGTTTCTCTTCCCACAGATGCTGCCTGACCTGCTGAGATTTTCCAGCATTTTCTCTTTCTATATTGGCTGGATAATCTAATATTGTGATGCTGGATAAATATTGGCCAGGACACTGGGCAGAATTTTCCTGCCTCTTCTGAGAACGTTGCTGTGGTTCCCTCTATTTCCCCCTGTGAGTGTTTTCAGGGCTTCGGTCCAAGGTCTCAGCAGGAATCTGGCATCTCAGATAGTGCAGCACTTCCTCAACATTGGATGTCAGAATCAGCCTCAATGTCTGTGCTTTCGTCAGTGAAGTGGGAATTTGCAGGGTCACAAAGAGGTTACGGCAAGAAGGGAGGCCATTCAGCCCACTGAGCAGGTACTGACCCCATGTAACAGCAATCCAGCAAGTCTCACTTTCCCACCTTCTTCCCACTTTCAGATTCTTTCCTTTCAGATACTTGCTCAGCTCCTTTTAAATATGACAATGGAGATGGACTCCCCCTCCCACCTCCCCCAGCCGTCACTCTGGACCATTCGTGGCGCTCTAAAACTTTCCCACACATCAATTTGGTTCTTTTGGCCCATAATCTTTCTCTGTGTCCCCTAGTTCCTGACCTCTCTCCAACGGGAGCTATTGAACCACATTAGCAGGACTGTTCCTCACAGGCCAACTTCAGCGATGAATGCATTGATATTACTGGAGCAGGGCCAGGCCTGGGAGAAGGTATCCAGGTGACCTATGGCAGGGCTGTGGGAGTGTAACACCTCTGGGAACATACTCAACCACTTAGAAAGCAACCATAATTAGCAACATCACATTCATCCTTCATTGACCTAACGGCATTAAGAATCAACCAAGGTATTGAACTGGAGCCATCTGAAGCCACAAGGTGACCACATCGGGTTACCTCTCTGAAGGAAGTTAGTGTATCAGTGTATCTGTTTTTAAAGGGAAAAAAAGCGTAATTTGGTTCATCATTTCCCAGGGTGAGGTTTGAACTCAACCTTTGCCTTATTCGTGCGATATGAGTTTATTCATTTGCAGGATTGCTCATAAGATGGTAAATTGGTTTATTATTGTCACATGTACTGAGGTTCAGTGAAAAACTTTGTTTGGCATGCCATCCATACAGATGATTTCATCACATCAGTGCATTGAGGTAGTACAAGGGAAAACAATAACAGAATGCAGAATAAAGTGTTATAGTTACAGAGAAAGTGCAGTGCAGGCAGACAATAAGGTGCATCAATAAGACATTAAGGTTCATTCCCTAATTGTTCTTGAGAAGCTAGGGGTGAGCTGCCTTCATTACAAAGCAGTGAGACTTGATGGGTTATATCTGAGGGCAATGAATTGTCTGTGGGGCTGGAGTCACCAGACTCGACAAGAATGTAGCATTACTACCACAATTCAATTAGTCCACAATCATTCCTGACACACACTTTTTGTGCCTTTATTTAATTAGCAGAATTTAAATTCCCCAGTTACCCTGGTGTGAATTTATCCCTTATCTCCAGGCCCTGGATTAATGCCCATTAACACAACTGCTATTGTACTTCATCAATGTTCTTAAATTGCAAAGAAATTTGGGAGAATCTGGAGTGATTGTTTCCACTCCGACTTTGTGACGGCCGCACAGTGCTGCAGCTGGCGTAGCCACCGCCTCACATCTCCAGCCCCCCAGGTTCGATCCCCACCTCCGGTGCCATCTGTGTGGAGTTCGCACGTTCTCACTGTGACTGCTTGGTTTTCCCCCCCGGGTGCTCCAGTCTCTTCCTACATCCCAAACATGTGCTGGTAAGGTTAATTGGACGCTGTAAATTGCCCTGAGTGTGTGGGTGGTGGTGGAATTTGGGGGAAGAGCTGATGGAAATGTCGGGAGAATGTTGCAGTTGTACAAGGTGTTGGTGAGGCCACACTTGGAGTATTGTGTCCAGTTTTGGTCGCCCTGTTATAGGAAAGGCATCATTGAACTGCAGCAAATGCAGAGAAGGATTACAAGGCTGCCAGGACTTGAGGGCCTGAGTTACAGGGAGAGGTTGGGCAGGCTAGGAGTTTATACCTTGGAACATAGGAGTTTGAGGGGTGGCCTTAGAGGTGTATAAAATCATGAGGGATACAGGTAGGGAGAGTGCACACAGTTTTTTCCCAGGGAAAGTGAACCAAAATCTAGAGGTTGTATGTTTAAGGTGAGAGGTGAAAGGTTTAAAAGGGACCTGAGGGGCAACTTCTTTACTCAGAGGGTGGTGAATAAATGGAACGAGCTGCCAGAGGAGGTGGTTGAGGCAGGTACAATAACAACAGTTAAAAGACAGGTACATGGATAGGAAAGGTTTAGAGGGATATGGGCCAAATGAGACCAGCTTGGTGAGCACTGTGGTCGGCATGGATGAGTTGGGCCGAAGGGCCTGTTTCCATGCTGTATGACTCTATGACTATAAATGGATTTGGGTAGGATTGGTGCAAGGGTTGGTGTTTGACGGTTGGAACAAACAGTGGGCTGAAGGGCCTGTCTCTCTATGGCTGATGGGGCCACTGTGGGATCCACAGACTCTGCCACAAATTGGGCAGTAGATGTTTAATGAGGCTACCAAGGGGGTGATGCGTTCCTTGCTCTGTTAATGCTGCGCTTCTGTGTGGTCCCAATCAATGGGTTTAAAGTTCTCAATGCCATCCTGAATGCTCCTTCTCCACTTTATGTAGTCATGGGCCAGGGATTCCCAGGAGTCAGTGGGGATGTTGCATTCTTTCATGGAGGCTTTGAACACATCCTTGAATGTTTAGGTTGTCTGTGTTGGGCGGGGTCTGGTGTGAGAAAAAGACGTGCCCACCGGACCCAGCTGTGTGAAATCCAGCACTCAATACTGGGGCCATTGGCCAGGGAAACAACACCGATGTTACTTTGTTTATTCTGCACTGATTAACAAATCTCCACCCACTCCACTCAAGACAAACCAGCAGCTTAAAGGTTAATGATTTAAAAAAATCCAAGATGAGGAGGAAAGGGATACTTATTTGGAAATGAACGTAAACAGTTTGTCGGTCTTAAAGAATTTTAATTTTCTGAAAGCATTGTGGAAAAGACAGGCATTTTGTATTGATGCATAATTAATAGCACAAGAAAACAGACTTCCATTACATTAGGGCATTTCACAGAAAAGCAATTTACAGATAGTATCACAGCACTGACAGTTAATCCTGGCTTGCTCAGGCAACACTGGCCTGCGGAGCCCAAGATAAGGAGCTCTGGCGGAGAAACAAACAGCTGGCTAATAGAAAACAGCTAAATTACAAGCTGCTCCAGTGCGTTAGGCTCGACCCCTGAAAAGACCCTGCAGTGGCAATGATGGGTCAGGCAAACATCTTAGTCCAGGCAGCATGCAAGGGGACTGAGCTTTCTAGGGATGCGTTGTGGCACTCCTGGGTCGTGAGGAAGTGAGGGGCATTGTAGGGCATGTTGGAAACTGAGGTACTAACTGTGCATTTGTTTCTCTCCTTCTCCAACTCTTCTTGGCAGGTACATGGAGCAGCTTCTCACCGTTGCCTCCCTGTACCCCTAGGCACCTTGTGTTTCGAGGGGCTGTAGTATAGTCGGCTGTAGCCAATTCTGTCCAAGCCTACACTTCTTTTTAAGCCTTCTCCTGCTCATCATAGTGGATTGTGTTTCATTGTGACCACTGGGGGCTCTGGGGTTAATTTTTAGGTAACAGCAGGTCGAGCAGCACCTGTTGGGGGTGGGTGAGGAATTGTTGGTATTTTGGGTCGAGACCCTTCATCAGGACGGAGTGGAGAGGGGAGATAGCCAGTGTAAAGAGGACAGGAGGAGAGGCAAGACTGGAGCACTAGGTGATTGGTGCACTGAGGAGGGGTGTAAGCCAGGTAGGGGAGGGGAGCGGGGGTGGAGCTGGGAGATGGTGGCAGCTGGATGATAAATGGAGGCAGACAGAGAGGAAAGAAATGGGAGGCAGATGGAGCGAGGCGGAGGGAGGGGACTGTGAAGTTTGGAGGTGGCTGCTGGAGGGTAATAAGCAGGATAATACTAACAGAGGGAAAATACAAACATAGAAATAGGAGCAGGAGGAGGCCATTTGGCCCTTCGAACCTATTCCATTATTCAACATGATCATGTTTGATCATCCATATTCAATACCCTGTTCCAATTTTCAGATGAAGACTCCTCATCTGTTTTTATTTCAGATTTTCGGCATCTGTAAATTACTTTTGATCTCTCCCCTGCACCCCTCCACCCCCAACTTCCTTTTCATATTCTCTCTAGGTCTATTCTTTGTCCATATGGGCAGCTCACATTCCTTCCACTTCTGAGGATGTCACCCCATGTGGTTTAGCCACAGCCGCTGGCTCTATATCATTCAGTCTCTTTAACAGGCCACCTTCAGATGCATCAGGCCAACTCTCAGTCACCTCCTCCCAGGAAGGTTCCAGCTTTAGCTGCCGAGCTCACGGTTTCAGCTCAGGTTTTGCACTCATCTTCAGATTGACTGTCATCAAATTTTATATCTGCAGTGGTGCTGCTGTTTTGCTACCTGCCCCTGAATCAGTACACTTGTCCTCAAGGGGAGGGTCACCCATCTTTATTGCATTGTCATTCTGGATTATACTGTAATCGGTAATTGGTTTATTATTGTCACATGTACTGAGATACAGTGTTTGCATGCCAACCAGAAGGATCATTCCTCACACAAGTACATCGAGGTATTAAAAAGGAAAACAGAATGCAGAATATAGTGCTACAGTTACAGAGAAAGTGCCGTGCAGGGAGACAAGTAAAGTGCAAGGGCCACGATGAGGTAGAGTGGGAGATCAAGAGTTGATCTTTATTGTGTGAGAGGTCAGTTCAAGAGTCTTATAACAAGCTGTCCTTGAGCCTGGTGGTGGCTGTTCTCAAGCTTTTGTTTCTTCTGCCCAATGGAACAGGGAAGAAGAGAAAATGACCGGAGGGGTCCTTGATTAGGGTGGGAGGGATTGTTACTTAAAATGCATCTCCCTGTTGGGAAATTGAACCCCAGTCTCCTGTACAACAGGCGGGGACACTAACCACTAAACTAACAAGGAACCATAGCCAAGCCTCCCTTTCTTATAATTCCTCCAGCAGATTTAATTTGATGTAAACCATTGCAACATCCCAATCAACAAAACTAAATCGAAAAAAGTCAAATCCCCATCGGCCTCGAGGTCGAAGATAGGTCTCTCTTTCACCACTGAAGCTTTAGCCGATCAAGAGGTCTGGTGAGGACTTGACATTTCAAGCAAAAATTTGAAGCAAAGGCAGGTAGAGCACCATGTTGGAGGGGAGTATCTCTGTCCTCTCACCTCAAACAACAGCATAAACTTGCATTTACAAGAATGAGGGGAGAAGATTCAGAGAGGGGCTGGTAGGGTAGGGGCAGAGAGGCTGGAGAGTTTATAAGCAGGGCTACAGTCTTGGGACTAGCCATTCATGTCCTGAAGAAAATCCTTCCTGCAGAGAGCTGCAGAGATCTGCCATTCTCCAGCTCAGAGCAGAATGCTGCTCAGTTGTTGAGGGTGTTTGAGCTGGAGGTTGATGGATCTTTGGACAGCAAGAGGATCAGAGGTTACAGGCTGAGCCTAAGGTAACAAACTGGTTCCATTTTTATAGATGTACAAAAGTTGATTTTGTCCACAGGTTGGAAACTGCACAAAATCCACTTGATATGGTAACTGTACCTCCACAGTACTGTATTAAAAGGCATCAAAAGCACACAAGACTGATAAGAAAGAACAATTACTAAAAGTGGAGAAAGATACAGAAATAGAGAGAGGGAGACAGAGAGAGGGAGACAGAGAGAGAGGGAGACAGAGAGAGAGGGAGACTGAGAGAGACTGAGAGAGACTGAGAGAGAGGGAGACAGAGAGAGAGGGAGACAGAGAGAGAGGGAGACAGAGAGAGAGGGAGACAGAGAGAGAGGGAGACAGAGAGAGGGAGACAGAGAGAGGGAGACAGAGAGAGAGGGAGACAGAGAGAGAGGGAGACAGAGAGAGAGGGAGACAGAGAGAGAGGGAGACAGAGAGAGAGGGAGACAGAGAGAGGGAGACAGAGAGAGGGAGACAGAGAGAGGGAGACAGAGAGAGGGAGACAGAGAGAGGGAGACAGAGAGAGAGAGACAGAGAGAGACAGAGAGAGACTGAGAGAGACTGAGAGAGACTGAGAGACAGAGAGAGAGAGACTGAGACAGAGAGACAATGAATGTCAGACTTTAACGATATTATGGGAGCTTGTTCGTATGTCGGGGTGACTGTAAGTGGATGCTCATAACCCAGGGATGGCCTGTAATGGAATCCAGCAGGACAGTAGACAAGGCACAGGATGAATGACAATGTGGCCTTGATTCCTGCTCCTATCTCTGACTTTCTAATACTTACAGGGTATCATACGTGCAAAAGCATTGAGTCCAGGAAAAACAATCAGGCAGGCAGATCTCTGGCTCCCACAAACAGCAGTCAGATAAATGACAGGAACAATGTGGTTTAGTTCGTGATGAGGGCGAGTGTTAGCCGGGAGTGTGGGGAAAGCTCATCCTCAATGCAATTGGATGTTTAACTGTCAATCTTCACAGTAATTGTACCTGGTAGCTACATTAGGACCTTGTGTGAAACATTGGTAAAAAGGCCTTGACATGTCCCCTCAGTATCTACAGAATTCTCCAAGCCGTTTGTAGTAGTGCCTGAGATGGAGCAAAATATCCATATTAAAAAATTTGCTGTTTTCCCTGAACACTTAGGAAGCGCTCATTTGCTATGCTTGTCTCACTCCTGCAAAGGTTACACTACCTGTTTAATTCAGTAAGTGTTTTCATGCAGGATCCAACGTGGAGTGCATAGCAAAGATCCAGAAGCTTAAATTACATTGCACCAAGGAATGCCAAATGAGGAGCCAGCTGAGCTGTATCCACGGGCAATGATTTCCAGCTTTTCCAGCCCTCCTTCAGTTGCTGCAGTGCTGCTACAGACTGTCGCAGTCCTTGTGGTGATAAGTGTTAGTAGGGACGATCCAGGAGTAGGGAAGGAAAAGTAACATCAGGAGGATATTTTTGGGCTGTGCACATCAGCAGTTATTGCCCTATCCCAGTTGCCCCTTTACACAGGCAACTACATTGGTCCACGCCAGACCGATTAAGGATGGCAGTTTTATCCTCCCAAGGGCATTAGTTAACCAGCTGAGGTATCTCACCTTCTTGGTTAATGTTACTGACACCAGCTTTTCCAAGTTTTTAACGAATCGTTATAATTTAAACTCGCCAGCCGCTGTGGCAGGATTTCATCTCATCCCTGGAGCAATGGCCCAGGATCTGTGGCCATGGGTCCAGCCATTTGATCAGCAATCTGTAGTGAGTGGGAAATCTGCTCCGTCGACTTTGCTGCTGTAACCCTTTCTGAAATGACAGAGCTGGAAGATGTCAATGTTGAAAGATCAACCTGAACCGTTAGCTCTCCTAACCCTAGAGGTTGTCTGACCTGTTGAGTGAACACACGGGAAAGTAGGAGCAGGAGTCGGTCGCCAGACCCAAGCCTGCCCCGCCATTCAATTTGATCATGGCTGATCTATGCTAGCCTCAACTCAAAGTCAAGTTTATTACCATCTGCACAAGTACACATGTGCACAGGTGTAATGGAAAGCTTACTTGCAGCAGCATCACAGGCACAGAGCATCAGATGCACAATGTTCACAAGAAAAGCATAAATTATACACAATTTTTATGAGAAAGAACACAATTAGAACAAAGTCCATTTTAGTGCAAAGTGATCAAAGTGGTCACAGTGTTGCTAAACTGCAGTGATTAGGGTTGTGTCGGTTGGTTCAAGAGCCAAATGGTTGAAGGGAAGTAGCTGTTCCTGAACCTGGTGGTGTGGGACTTAAGGCTTCTATACCTCCCGCCCGATGGTAACTGTGAAAACTCTTCTGTGCCAGTTCCCCATAACCCTCAATTCCTACATCTTTCAAAAATATATCTCCCTCTTCTCTAAGTATCCCCAGTGATCCCGCCTCCACAACCCTCTGGGGTAGACAGTTCCAGAGGTCCATCAAGGAGGACTCCCAACACACCTCAGTTTGAAATGACCACCACTTACCTGGTTATCATGTTCCCTTGTTTGTGACTCTCACTATTGGAAGCATCCTATCACCTCCCAGCCTCTGTCCCTATCTCCTCCCTTCCCTCCCCCACCTGATGCCATCTGCCAATCACCCCTCCTCACCTGGATTCACCTATCACTTGCCAGCACCCCTCTCCCTCACCTCTTTATACTGGCTACCTCCCCTCTCAGTCCAGATGAAGAGAGTTGAACTGAAACATCAACTGTTCATTCCCCTCCACAGATGCTGCCCGACCCACTGAGTTCCTCCGGCAGTTTGCTTTTTGCCCAACATCTATCCTGTCCTGCCTCCTTAGGCTCTTATCTGTTCCAATAAAATCACCTCTCGTTCTATAAATACCAAGAAAAACAAATTCATCTTCTTCAGCTGGTCTCAGTAGGACCACCTTTCCACCCCAGGAATTAGCCTAATGAACCTTCTCTGCACTTCACCCTTTAACATGGAGACCAAAACCATGTGCAGTATTTCAAGCACAGTCTCACTACCACCCTGTAATGCCTGCATTAAAACCTTCAACCCTTGCAATCAAAGCCAAAATTCCATCAGCCTTCCTGGTAATTTGCTGCAGCTACCTGAATTGTTACAAACTTCACATTTATAGAGAATCTATCGTTGCCTGAGCTTCTGTTTGGTCGGATAAAGGGGACAAAGTTTTACATGGAGGACATTGTGGCTTTGGATTCGATCCCCTCTGGCAGCACCTCCTCTGGCAGCATGTTCCAGATATCAACTACTCTTTGTGTAAAAAACATACGCCTCCGATCCCCTTTACAACTCCCTCCTCTCACCTTAAACCAATGCTTTCTCATTTTTGATACCCTATTGCGGGAGAATGATTTTGTCTACCTACCCTGTCTCTGCTCCTCATAATCTTATGTAGTTCTATCAGTTTCTCCTTAGCCTTCTTTGTTCCATGATAAACAAGCCCAGCCCATCCAATCTCTCCCCGTAACTGAAGTTCAGGCAACACCCTGGTGAATCTCCTCTACACTCTCTCTAGTGCAATCCTTCCTAGAGTGTGGTGACCAGAACTGCCCTCCATCCCCCAAGTATATTATATGGTTAATATTTTTAAGCAATAAATACCTCAGCTTTTCTGACCATATTCCTGCTAATGAATCCATAACTAACATTCAATGCATTAATGATGCTGTACTCAATACTCACTACTCAAAGAATACTGACCTGAACAGATCCCCAATCCTGGAATCTATTTCTGGGGAAACTGATTCAGGACGATCTTCCTCAAGTAAAATGCTTGCCCATCACAGTGGGTTTCCTTTGGAGCTCCATCCTCTTCCCCACCCCAATGTGCTCCCCACTGATCAACCAATCTATGTCCCTGTTCTCCAGGCTGACCCCTACTGTATCCCAGCAGGTGATCAATTTCCCCAGTGACCTGACCCAGCCTTCGATGTTCTGCTGAATGATATGCTGCCTCTTCCAGTGGCATGGCCACCCCGTCTCCAGACCTCTCCTCCACCCCCCTCTCCCACATACCACAAACTGACCTCGCACCCATGGTTCATCTGGTTCCTTTTTGAGATCTGCACTCAGGAAACAGGCAAGGAAGTGGCCTTTGAAGTTGCCCAGACAGCTCTGTAGCACAGCACACCTTGGGGCTAAAACACCACAGGGAGTTAGTGCAGCCGGCCTTTCAATATTCCTTGGCTCACACTTGAATTTGACCAATATACCTGCCTCCACCACCACCCCAGGCAGCGCATTCCATGCCCCAACCACTCTCTGGGTAAAAAACCTCCCTCTGATATCTCCTTTGAACTTCCCACCCATTACTTTAAAGCCATGCCCTCTTGTATTGAGCATTGGTGTCCTGGGAAAGAGGAATAAATATTCATAATCTCCAGGGCTAAGGATTTTCTCACCATAGCCTCCCAGCAAGAGGACTGGTGAAGTCTCTGCCAACCAGGCATACTCTCAGCTGTTAGACTTGAGCTTCATTCATCACTTCCAGTAGCGACTGTGAGCTTCTGCCTTCCAGCACCCATTAAGACTTTTGGAGTGTGACATGTGACATCTTTCCCCGTAAAAAATTAATCTCAGGGAGAACAGTGGCAGATTCGTAAACTGACTAATAGGCACTCACACGGGCAGTCTGAGAAAGTGGTAATAACAGGATCAGTACAGCAGTCGATGTGCCTTTTCATTTTGCAACAGAGACCCAAGCCCATGGGGAAATAAAAGAGGCAGGCTTCAGGGGTCTGGGAGTTTTCTATTTATACAACTCAAACTGATGAAGGGGGAATTCACAAGATCACAAGATCACAAGACAAGGGAGCAGAAGCAGGCCATTCGGCCCATCGAGTCTGCTCCAAGGAAAGGGAAATAGAAATGAGAAATGGGGAATGGGGGAAGAAGAAGAAAAAAACTATTCTAATCCCAATTTCCAGCCTTATCCCCATATCCCTTGATATCCCGACTATATCTATCTATCTCCTCCTTGAACGCCCCCACTGATCTGGCCTCCACTGCTGTACGTGGCAAGGAGTTCCACAAATTCACCACTCTCTGGCTAAAGAAATTTTACTTCATCTCTGTTTTGAAACTGTACCCTCTAGTTCTAAGATTGTGCCCTCTGGTCCTGGACTCACCCACCAAGGGAAACAGCCTAGCCACATCTACTCTGTCCTTTCCTATCAACATTTTAAATGTTGCTATGAGGTCCCCTCTCATTCTTCTGTACTCCAGTGAGTACAGTCCAAGAGCTGACAAACGCTCCTCATACGTAAGCCCTTTCATTCCTGGAATCATCCTCGTAAATCTCCTCTGAACCCTCTCCAACGTCAACACATCCTTCCTAAGATATGGGGCCCAAAACTGCGCACAATATTCCAAATGAGGCCTCACTAGTGCCCCATAGAGCCTCATCAACACTTCCTTACTTTTATACACTATACCTCTCGAAATGAATGCCAACATAGCATTCGCTTTCTTTACCACCGATCTGACCTGGTGGTTAACCTTTAAGGTATCCTGCACGAGTACCCCCAAGTCCCTTTGTACTTCCGTGCTTTGGATTTTCTCTCCTCCTAGATAATAATCTGCCCGCTTATTTCTGCTTCCAAAGTGTACAACTGCACATTTCCCTACATTGAATCTCATCTGCCATTTCCTTGCCCATTCTCCTAAACTGTCTAGGTCCCTCTGCAACCTTCCTATCTCTTCAATACTCCCTACTCCTCCCCCTATCTTGGTGTCATCCGCAAACTTAGCCATGAAACCATTTATTCCATCATCCAAATCATTAATGTACAAGGTAAAAAGGAGCGGTCCCAACACTGACCCCTGCGGCACACCACAAGTAACCGGTAACCAACCAGAACGAGATCCTTTTATTTCCACTCTTTGCTTCCTGTCAACCAGCCAATGCTCCACCCATTCTGTTATCCTACCCGTGATTCCATGACCTCTCATCTTATTTATAGTCTCTTGTGAGGCACCTTATCAAAGGCCTTTTGAAAGTCTAAATACACAACATCTACCGCCTCTCCCTTATCCACCTTACCTGTGATTTCTTCAAAAAACTCCAATAGGTTGGTCAGGCAGGATCTTCCCTTCACAAAACCATGTTGGCTAGGACCTATCTTGCCTTGCGCCTCTAGGTATTCCGTAACCCCGTCTTTGAGGATAGATTCCAATAAATTTCCCACCACTGACGTCAGACTAATAGGTCTGTAATTTCCTTTATGCTGCCTCCCACCTTTCTTATACAATGGAACTACATTTGCGACCCTCCAGTCCTCTGGAAGCACGGCGGAATCTATCGATTTCTGGAAAATTATCGCCAATGCCTCCGCTATCTCTAAAGCCACCTCCTTCAGAACCCGGGGATGCACCTCATCCGGTCCGGGAGACTTATCAGTCTTTAGCCCATTTAGTTTTCCTAGCACTTTCTCCCTAGTAATCTTAACTGAACTCAATTCCATTTCGTGAGACTCCTGACTAACCGGCACATTGCTGATGTCCTCCACGGTGAAGACCGATGCAAAATATTCATTCAATTCCTCTGCCATCTCTCTATCGTCCATTATAATAGCTCCTGCGCCGTTATCAATTGGTCCTTTATCAACCCGTGTCTCTCTTTTACACCTTATGTATTTAAAAAAACTCTTAGTATCCTTTCAAATGTTATCCGCCAACTTCCTTTCATAATTCATCTTTTCTTTCCTAATGACCTTCTTAGTTTCTCTCTGCAGGTTTTTAAAAGCTTCCCAGTCTTCTGTTCCTCCCACTAATTTTTGCTTCTTTGTACGCCGCCCCTTTTGCTTTTATTTTAGCCTTCACCTCTCTCGTTATCCACATTTGTGCCTTTTTTCCATTAAAAACCTTTTTTCTTGGAATATATCTATCCCGCAATTTCCTTATTTCCTGTAGAAATTCCTTCCATTTCTCCTCTGCCGTCCCTCCATTGGGCCATTTGGCTGCAGATTTATGAACTCCAATTGGACACATCCATGAGGCATTCATCCAATCATCTCCTGCATCCAACCAGCCTGTCTCCACCTTGTGTTACCCCAATGTGCAAGGTATATTTTCCAAAGCCCAGTTGTGGAACAAACAAAACCATTATTTACAGAGTGATCATTCTTATAAGTCAAACCTCTTTTTCCCTCTCCTCCAATTGTTTCAGAAACATAGAAAAATTAAAGAAGGAGACCATTCAGCCCATCTGTCTGCCAGTTGAAAAAGAACTCATCCTACCTTCTGACACTGGGTCCATAGTTCTACAGGTGATGGATCTTCAAGTCCAAACACTGCTTAAGTGAAACTCATTTCGGGCAGAGAGAGCCAAACTTCCACTGTTCTCATCTCCCCCCTCAACCTTTTACCAGTCACTTCGTCTCTACCCCTTTAGTATTTAACCCCCCTACCAACAGAGACGGGTCCTTTTCACTCTGTCTAGGTCACTCTAAACACATCAGTTAGGTCTCCTCTCAGCCCCTGTTCCAAAGAAAACAAACTCAGCCTCTCCAATCCTTCCTCATGGCCACAATTTTACAATCGTGGCAACATCCCTGTAAATCTTTTCTGTTCCCTTTCTTCTCACTGCCTTGGGAAAGCAGCCAACATAATCAAGGAACCCTCCCAGCCCGGCCATTCTCTCTTCTCCCCCCTCCCAACAAGCAGAAGATACAAAAGTTTGAGAACACGTACCACCAGACTCAAGGACAGCTTCTATCCCGCTGTCATCAGACACTTGAATGGACCTCTCATATGCTAACGATGAACTCCTTATCTTCCAATCTACCTTGCTGTGGCCCTTGCACTTTACTTGTCTACCTGCACTGCTCTCTCTGTGTCTGTAACACTATATTCTGCATTCTGTTTCCCCTTTTACTACCTCCATGTACTTATGTATGGAATGATGTCTGGATGGCACACAAGCAAAAGGTTTTCATTTTATCTTGGTACAATAATAGACCAATTCTGATGCATTCACATATTTCTTCTAATGTGGTGTCCAGAACTGTATGTAGTCCTCCAGCTGTGGTCTAACTCGTGTGTATACAGTTCCAATATAACCTCACTGCTCTCATTTACATTAACTATTAAAGGAATCTTATTGGCCTGTCCTTCGCCTTTAAGGATCCAAGGATCCTCTGTTCCATTGTGCTACTCAATATTCCCTTACCCTGTTGCATCTCCCCCAATGTACCATCTCACACCTTTCTGGATTAAACTCCATTTGCCACATTTCTGCCCAATTGACCAGACCAGCTCTATCCTCCTGGAGCCTAAAGCCCTCCTCCTTCCTCTCTGTCAACTATACATTGACTTCTTGCTTCCTCTGCAAACTGCTTTATCACCTCCCCGATGTTTAAAGCTACAACGAATGGGAATGGGGAATGGACTGAAGGGATGTCTCTATTGGGAATGGCATTTACCTGATGGGCAAATGGTCTCCATCAGTGCCATAAATAATTAATTTAAAGCCAGAAAACAGTTCTGAGCCCTGTGGAACCTTGCTGGTAACAGCCTTCCAATCATAAAGACACTCGTCAACCGTCATTTTACAAATAAAATAAAATATTGTTCGAAGAAAACACTCCTTAAACTTGAACTTTGTGCAGTTTTGTTCACAGTTGGATGGCAATGTCCTTATACAATGAGATGCACGCTGACCTCACGATCTACCTTGTTGTGACCTTGCACCTTATTGCACTGCACTTTCTCTGTACTGTTATTGTTTTTACCTGTACTACATCAATGGACTCTACTAACTCAATGTAACTGCACTGTGTAATGAATTGACCTGTACGATCGGTTTGTAAGACAAGTTTTTCACTGTACCTCGGTACAAGTGACAATAATAAACCAATACCAATAGCAATGATAAATCTTTAATTCTTGGGAATGTCAAATTAATCGTGAGATACTTGTCTACATTGTTGACAATGGTGGAGTTGGTTTTTAATCTCTCAGCTTTAACCGACATAACTTCAGCCAAACATTATTTCACCTCAGCTTTGCAAACATATATAACCATTGCTGAATATTGCAGTCTTCAAACCTTGTCTTGTTATGATCATCTTGACAAAATTAGTCCGCCTCTTTGGAACGGTGTCTTGCTCTGCCCGCACCCAACTCATTTACTGACACTGGTTCTTGAACACTAATTTGAAATTCTCGTTTTCAAGTCAATTCATGACCTTGCCCTTCCCTTAGCTCTGTAATCTCCTACTAGGGTCACAGAGTGTCATTGAATATTACAGCTCAGGAACAGGCCCTTCGGCCCACGACGTCTGTGCCGAACATGATGCTAAATTAAGTTAATCCCTTCTGCCTGCACATGATCCATATCCCTCCATTCTCTGCATATTCATGTGTGTATCTAAAAGCATCTTGAACCCCTCTATCGTATCTGCTTCCACCACCACCCCTGGCAGCCCGTTCCAAGTACCCACCACTCTCTGTGTAAAAAAACTTGCCCCACACATCTCCTTTAAACTTTCCCCCTCGCACCTTAAAGCTATGCTCTCTAGTGTTCGACACTTCTACCCTGGGAAAAAGACTCTGGCTGTCTACCCTATCTATGCCTTTCATAATTTTATAAACCTCTATTGCGTCGCCCCTCAGTTTCTGACACTCCAGAGAAAACAATCCAAATTTGTCCAACGTCTCCTTATAGCTCATACCCTCTCATCCAGGCAGCATCCTGGTGAACCTCCTCTGCACCCTCTCCAAAGCCTCCATATCCGTCCCGTAATGGGGTGACTAGAACTGCACACAATACTCCAAGTGCTTCTAGTCCCATTTGCCTCCATTTGGCCCATATCCCTTTAAACCTACAGAATCATAGAGCAACACAGCACGGATGCAGGCTCTTCAGCCCAACCAGTCCATGCTGACCACGGTGCCCACCCAGATAGTCCCAATTTATTGCATTTGGCCCATATCCCTCCAAGCCCTGCCCCTCCATGTACCTATCCAAGTGCTTCTTAAATGATACTATTGTACCTGTCTCACCCACTTCCTCTGGCAGCTCGTTCCATATACTGACCACTCTCTGTGTAAGAAAGTTGCCCCTCAGATCCCTTTTAAATCTTTCCCCTCTCACCCTAAACCTGTGCCCCCTAGCTTTGGACTCCCTTACCCTGGGGAAAAGACTGTTACCATCTACCTTATCTGTGCCTCTCACAATTTTAAACACCTCTATAAGGTCACCCCTCATTCTCCTACATTCCAAGGGACCCAGCCTGGCCAACCTCTCCCTATAATATAAGTCATTTATACAGAGTGTAAGTCAGACAATCTGCCCCTAAAGACCCTTGCTTTCATTTTAAGCCCATGTTTCCTTGCTCTCGATCCCTCCACCAATGGAATCGTTTGTTCATCCATCCCACTGAAACTCTTTACCTTTATGCCCCTGGATCAGTTTCAGATCAATAGGATTTCATAGAATTCACCCCCTTTGCCTCTGATGTCACCCTGGAGACCACATGGTGTCCAGATCAGGGTTTTGTCCTCAGTGGGTAGATTACTGAGCAACTGCAGCACAAAATCTCTAACTGCCACTCTCTATTTCAGGACAGAAGGACATTAACGCCGTTTACTCATCAAGCAGATTACAGACAGAACGTAAAGCTCAACGGAGTGAAATGACTGAAACTTCATTTTTGGTTTCTCCCCCTCTCTCTCTCTCCAGCTGCAACTGCCTTCAAATGCCTGTAGTGCTGAGTGATAAGGGAATCAGCAGGCACTGCTTAAATCTGCTTCAAAACCTCCCCTCAGCTCCCATCTCCAGTAAAGAAATCTGACAGGCACCAACACTTTGGGATAAACTTTGTACTGGGAACTTAAGGCAGCATAACACACTCTGATTTGTGAGGTGGAGGGGAGTGGGTGATGTGGGATGGGGTAGCTTTGACCAAGGCCAGAGACAGTACTGAGGTCAACACCCCTTTTCCAATTAGAATTAACTGACCGATCATAATGACCAACGCTCGAAATTTCCATGAGTGAAAGTTATTGTTATTTGTGTAGGTCTGGGCTGGAAGCAGTCTCAACTCCAAATCAGTGCATTCAAGTCCAGGACCAGTGGCCTGAGAGTTAATCCAGGCTGACACTCTCAGTGAGGGAATCAGCTGCTTGGCGGAACTGTGAAACCAAATTGAAGTCGTCAGCACCCTCAGGAGGACATAAAAGATCCCATGCGACACTCAAAAAGCTAGAGGAACTCAAAGAGGGTCAGGCAGCACCTGTGGAGGGAAATGGACAGTCAACATTTCAGGTCGAGACCCTTCATCTGGACTGAAAATCAGATGGGAGATGGCCAGTATAAAGAGGTGAGGGGGAGGGGTGGAGCAAGAGCTTGCAGGTGATGGGTGGATCCAGGTGAGGGGGGGGAGGTGATAGGCAGATGGGGGAGGGAAGAATGGGGATTGTGTCGGAAGGTGGAAGGTGATAGACAAAGACGGCAAAGGGCTGAAGATGATGGAATCTGACAGAAAGGAACCCATGCCACACTTTCAAAGAGTAAAGGAGTTAGTACGAGTGTTCTGGCCGATTTTTACTGCTCTAGGTCACAAAAACAGTGGATCACTTTGCTGTTTGTGGGTTGCCTTTGTGAGTCATTTTGTGGGAGGTGGGCAAGACCAGCACTTACTGCCTGTCCCGAATCAGCCTTGGTATTGGGCTGCCTTCTTCAAACTGCTGCAGTACTCCTGCTGAAGATACTGCCACAGCGCTGTTGTGGGGAAAGAGTTCCAGGATTCAGGTGAAGGAGCTGCAATGTATTTCCAAGTCAGAATGCCATGCAATGTCATAGAACATAGAACAGTACAGCACAGAACAGGCCCTTCGGCCCACAATGTTGGACCGACAAAGCTAATATCTCCTACCTATAGAATGCCCATATCCCTCTATTTTCCTCTCATTCATGTGTCTATCCAAGCCCCTCTTGAAAGCCCCCAAAGAATTTTCATCCACCACCCTATCAGGCAACGCATTCCAGGCATCCACCACTCTCTGAGTAAAAAACGTACCCCTCACGTCTGTTCTGAACCTACCCCCTCTCACCTTAAATGCATGTCCTCTGGTATTCAAAGTGAAACATTGTTCAAAGTGAATCGAGGAAAATTTTGTGATGAGAATGTGGTTGACAAGAACGTAAGAACATGAGAAATAGGAGCAGGAGGAGACCATCTGGCCCGTCAAGCCTGCTCCACCATTCAACAAGATCATGTCAGATCTGGCCGTGGGCTCAGATCCACCTACCTGCCTTTTCCCCATAACCCTCAATACCCTGACTATTGCTGATCAAGGAGCTTAACAAGGAAGCTTGGAGCTTGGTTACAAAGCTCTGGAATTAAATAAATCACACTGGAACAGTGAGCTAAAGTGGCAGGGAATGAGTAGAGTTGTAGAGTCATACAACACGGAAACAGGCCCTTCGGCCCAACTCGTCCATGCTGACTAAAACAGCCATCTAAGCTAGTCCCATTTGTGATGAAAGGTCATTGATCTTAAACATTGGCTCTTTCTCTGTAGATGCTGCTTGACCTTTTGGGTGTTTGCACCAATTTCTGCTTTTATTTTGGAATTCCAACAACTGCAGTGTTTTGCTTTACAATTAGTGCTCCAGATATTGTCTGCACAGCTGCAGCGTAATATCCACCCCTTGTATTTGGCTCCTCCAGAGGTGAACTACTGATTACCCATCCTGTCCTTGACAATTCAGCGATCAGATGAGCCCTCGGATCACCTGGGGACTCCATTGTTTGAGCTTTTCAAAACACAGTGTTTGCAATTACAGTAAAACTCTCACAAAACGATATCCGACCATCCGGAAATTCCCATGATTTGGCATCTGACTCATCAGCCACTTACAATTTCCACTCACCGGAGCCCTGGTTCCCACACTCCCTTTCAACTTACCAGGGCTCCAGTTCCCGTGCTCCCATTCAACTCATCGGGACTCCTGTTCCCACACTCCTAGACCACTCACGGGGGCCCCAGTTCCCATGTTCTCTCCAAATGAACCACAGTCCTGTTTCCTGTGCTCCCTCCATACTTACCAGGTTCACTGGGAAATTTATTGTAATATTATGTAATGATGAAAGGCAGTGAATTAAAAGTGTGTTTGGGTATTCATAGGATTAACTTCCTTGATGTACAGAGGGATCAGGGTCCAAGTCCCTGAACGTGGCAATGCAAGTAGATAGGGTGATAAAGAAGGCATGTGGCATGGTTGAGTATAAGAGGTGGGAAGTCACGTTGCAGTTGTATAAAACTCTGGTTAGGCCGCATTTGGGGTACTGTGTGCAGTTCTGGTCACCCCACTACGGGAAGGATCTGGAAACTTCAGAAAGGATGCAGAAGAGGTTCACCAGGATGCTGCCTGGATTAGAGGGAATGAGCTATAAGGAGAGGCTGGACAAACTTGGATTGTTTTCTCTGGAGCTTCGGAGGCTGAGGGGAGACCTGATAGAAGTTTAAGATAAAATATCTTTATTAGTCACATGTACATTGAAACACACAGTGAAATTATATGATTATAAGAGGCCAGATAGGGTAGACAGACAGAATCTTCTTCCCAGGGTGGAAATGTCATACCCCTGTGGCAGTTAACCTCAATAACAGGTGTACCGCTATGGATACTGTTGGGGGGGGATGACCTATCAGGGGAAAGCCGCAGCAGTCAGGTCGCTGGCACTGAGTCTGGCTCTGTGGCTCAGAAGGGAAGGGGGGAGAAGAGGAGAGCAATAGTGACAGGGGACTCTATAGCTGGGGGGGGCAGACAGGAGATTCTGTGGGCATGAAAGAGACTCTCGGATGGTATGTTGTCTCCCAGGTGCCAGGGTCAGGGACATCTCAGATCGGGTCCACAGCATTCTAAAGGGGGAGGGTGAGCAGCCAGAAGTCATGGTAAACATTGGTACCAATGACAGAGGTAGGAAAAAGGATGAGGTCCTGAAAAGTGAATATGGGTAACTAGGTAGGAAGCTGAAAAGTAGGACCTCAAGGGTAGTAATCTTTGGATTGCTGCCTGTGCCACGTGCCATTGAGGGTAAGAATAGGTTGATTAGGCAGATGAATGTGTGGCTGTGAAATTGGTGCAGGGGACAGGGTTTCACATTTGTGGATTATTGGATTCTCTTCTGGGGAAGATATGACCTGTACAAAAGGGACAGATTACACCTGAAATGGAGGGGGACCAATATCCTCGCGGGCAGATTTTCTAGAGCTGTTGTGGAGAGTTTAGACTAGTTTGGCAGAGGGATGGGAACCTGAGTGATAGGTCAGAGGATGGGCAGTTGATGCACAGGTTGATACAGTGTGTAGAGAGGCTGTGAGGAATGATAGGCATTTGATTGGGCAAAATTGAAGTCAGTTAGATGGGTTGGAGTATGCCTACTTTAATACAAGAAGTATCAGGAACAAGGGTGATGAACTTAGAGCTTGGGTCAGTACATGGATGTTGTGACCATTACAGAGATTTGGCTGTAACAAGGGCAGGAATGGCTGTTGGATATTCCAGGGTTTAGATGTTTCAAAAGGGACAGGGAGGGAGGTAAAAGAGGTGGGGGAGTGGTATTGCTAATCGGAGATAGTATCAAAGTTGCAGAAAGGGAAGACGTCCTGGAGGGATTGTCTACTGGAGTTAGTGTGGGTGGAGGTCACAAACAGGAAGGGAGCAATCACTCTTTTGGGAGTATTCTATAGAGTCCCCAATAGCAGCAGAGACACTGAGGAACAGATCGGGAGGCAGATTTGGAAAGGTACAAAAATAACAGGATTGTTGTCATGGGTGATTTCAACTTCCCTAATATTGATTGGCATCTCCTTAGTCCAAAAGGTTTGGATGGGGCAGAATTTGTTCGGTGTGTCCAGGAAGGATTCCTGACCCAATATGTAGACAGGCCAACTAGAGGAGAGGCCATTCTGGATCTGGTACTAGGCAATGAACCTGGTCAGGTGTCAGATCTCTCGGTGGGTGAGCATTTCGGAGACAGTGACCACAACTCCCTGACCTTTACCCTTGCCTTGGAGAGGGATAGGAGCAGACAATATGGGAAAGTATTTAATTGGGGGAGGTGGAATTATGATGCTATTAGGCAGGAATTTAGGAGTGTAAATTAGGAGCAGACATACCCAGAGGAATGCACAATGGAAACATGGAGGTTGTTTAGAGATCACTTGCAGGGGGTTCTGAATAGGTTTGTCCCATTGAGGCAGGAAAAGGATGGTAGAGTGAAGGAACCGTGGTTGACAAGAGATGTGGAATATCCAGTGAAGAGGAGGAAAGAAGCTTACTTAAGGTTTAGGAAGGAAGGATCAGACAGGGCTCTAGCGAGTTACCAGGTAGCCAGGAGGGAGCTTAAAAATGGACTTAGGAGAGCTAGAAGGGGGCATGAGAAGGCCTTGGCGAGTAGGATTAAGGAAAACCCCAAGGTATTCCATTCGTACGTGAAGAACAGGAGAATGACTAGAGTGAAGGTGGGACCAATTAGGGATAGAGGGGGAAACATATGCCTGGTGTCAGTGGAGATAGGGGAGGTCCTTAATGAATACTTTGCTTCAGTATTCACCTGTGACAGAGACATTGACATTTGTGAGGACAGCGTTAAACAGGCTGGTGAGCTTGAACATGTCGATGTTAAGAAGGAGGATCTGCTGGAACTTTTGTAAAATATTAGGATAGGGAAGTCCCTGGGGCCGGGTAGGATATATCCAAGGATACTACGGGAAGCGAGGGAAGAGATTTCTGAGCCCTTGGTGATGATCTTTGCATCCTCACTGGCCACAGGAGTGGTACCAGATGATTGGAGGGCGTCAAATGTTATTCCTTTGTTCAAGAAAGGGAGTAGGGATAACCCTGGGAATTACAGACCTGTGAGTCTTACTTCAGTGGTGGGCAAATTACTGCAGAAGATTCTTAGGCACAGGATTTATGAGCATTTGGAGAAGCATGGTCTGATTAGAGACAGTCAGCATGGCTTTGTGAGGGGCAGGTCGTGCCTCAAGAGCCTGATTGAATTCTTTGAGGATGTGACAAAGCACATTGATAAGGGTAGAGCAGTGGATGTGATGTATATGGACTTTAGTAAGGCGTTTGATAAAGTTCCCCATGATAGGGTCATTCAGAATGTCAGGAGGCATGAGATCCAGGGAAACTTGGCTGTGTGGATTCAGAATTGGCTCACCCATAGAAGGCAGAGCGTGGTTGTAGACGGAGTATATTCTGTCTGGAGGTCGGTGACCAGTGGTGTTCCACAGGGATCTGTTCTGGGACCCCTGCTCTTTGTGATTTTTATAAATGACTTGGATGAGGATGTGGAAGGATGGGTTAGTAAGCTTGCAGATGACACAGAAAGTTGGTTGTGTTGTGAATAGTGTAGAAGGTTGTCAAGGGTTACAATGGGACATTGATAGGATGCAAAGCTGGCCTGAGAAGTGGCAAATAGAGTTCAACCCAGAAAAGTGTGAAGTGATTCAATTTGGAAGGTGAATTTGAAGGCAGAATATATGGTTAATGGTAGGATTCTTAGCAGTGTGGAGGAACAGCGGGATCCCAAGTCCATAGATCCCTCAAAGTTGCTGCGCAAGTTGATAGGGTTGTTAAGAACACGTATGGCATGTTGGCCTTCATTAGTCGGGGTATTGAGTTCAAGGTAATGTTGCAGCTCTATAAAACACTGGTTAGACCACACTTGGAGTATTGTGTTCAGTTCTGGTCACCTCACTATAGGAAGGATGTGAAAGCTTTAGAAAAGGTGGGAGGAGATTTACCAGGATGCTGCCTGGATTGGAGAGCATGCCTTATGAGGATAGGTTGAGCAACCTCGGGCTTTTCTCTTTGGAGAGGAGGAGGATGAGAGGTGACTTGATAGAGGTGTACAAGATGATAAGAGGCATAGATCGAGTGGACAGCCAGAGACTTTTTCCCAGGGCAGAAATGGCAAACACGAGAGGACATAATTTTTAGGTGATTGGAGGAAAGTACAGAGGGGATGCCAGAGGTAAGTTTTTTGCATAAAGAATTGTGGGTGCGTGGAACACACCGCCGGGGTGCTGGTAGAGGCAGGCACATTAGGGACATTTAAGAGACTCTTAGATAGGCACATGAATGACAGAAAAATGGAGGGGTATGTGGGAGGGAATGGTTAGATTGATCTTAGAGTAGGTTAAAAGGTTGGCACAACATCGTGGGCCAAAGGGCCTGTACTTTGCTGTAATGTCCTATGTTCTACTAGAGGACATAGGTTTAAGGTGAGAGGGGGAAGTTCAAAGGAGATGTGTGGGGCAAGTTTTTTCTTAGAGAGAGTGGTGGGTTCCTGGAATGTGCTGCCAGGGGTGGTGGTGGAGGCAGATACGATAGTGGTGTTTAAGAGACTGTTAGATGGACCCATGAATGTGCGGGGAATGGAGGGATGTGGATCACGTGCAGGCAGAAGAGGTTTAGTTTAATTCAGCATTGTGTTCAGCACAGATATTGTTCCTGTGCTGTACTGTTCTGTGTTCTGTGTAGTCTAGAAAACCTACTAATCCAGCACCACTGAAGTCCCAAGGGCACCGAATCATTGGAGGTTTACCAAATAAAGTGGATCTGATGTCTAACAAAATAGCAGAGTGGTTCAAGGCGCTGTCTGCCGGTCTCAGATCCTAACTCAAATGCCCCACTACATTAGTCAGCAGTTTCATTAGAAAATGAAATGGGAAAATAATATTATAACATTTTAAGACCTCGTAATCTGCAGTGTAAAATCATTCTCACTGAACTACCCTCAGAAGATCTCTAGAAGGGTTGGAAGACATTCTACAGTTTCTGCACACCTTTCATGTGAAGTTGTTGTGGTGTCTGGAGAGCAGGTTGTGTGACATTCAATAACACTTCCAGTTTGTGCATGTCAGTGCCTTCCCCTTGAAACAAATGCACTGCAGCGAGATCTCTGACAGATTTAAGGACTGACTTGCTCGTCTCCCCGAGGTAAGTGACTTTGCACAGTCTGTAATGGAGTGTCTGTCGAGAGCTGATGTAAAGTTTGTTGTGATGAAAGAAAGACAGGCATTCATTTCTACAGGCCTTTCACTACCTCAGGACATCCCAACGTGAGTCCTCCAGCCAATGAATTACTTTGATTCCACTGCCTCTGTTGCTGCCACCGAAACAGAGAGCAGATTATGAGTAAATAAAGCTTATTCATCAGTATCAGCTTCCTGCTGCCTGGGCAAATTAATCTTCTTAAATCATTCCCTTTCTTGTATAGACTTTATATAATACATTATATCAATACCCGATTATTTTATTCTAGTGGATTATTTCTTTCTAGATTCAGCCTATTATTGCACATTGATAATCCTGTACAACAGTTGTCAGAAAGTTGGCGCTGGTTCAACCTGTGTTGAACTGGAAGCTCAGGGCCAATTAAGGCACGAGGAAGGGATGAGACCAGTGGCTAGGGAATGGCAGGGGCCATGGTGGGGGACAAAGACAACAGCATTAGCTTTCCCCAAAGCTTAATTTGAGAACATTTTTATTCACATTGGACATACACTGTGATAAATCAGAGGCATTGATGATGCTGAGGGAGAGAACGGGTGGTAAGGTACTGGTTCTAAAAACAGAAAGATAGATTACTATCTGAATGCTGATAGGGAAGGAAAGGGGGTAGTGTGTCCTTGTACACCAGTCGGTGAAAGCAAGCGTTCAGGTGCAGCAAGTAGTTCAGATGGCAAATGGCATGTTCGGTCTTCACTGCAAGAGGATTTGAGTCTAGGAGCAAGGATGTCTTGCAGTACAGGATCTTGGTGAGATCTCATCTGGAACTGCATGTGTAGCTTTTGTGTCCTTATCTTGCAGCAAGAAACTGCAGAGGGTTGTGGACGCAGCCCAGCACATCACGGACACCAGCCTCCCCTCCTTGGACTCTGTCTTTACCTTTCGTTGTCTTGGTGAAGCAGCCAGCATAGTCAAGGACCCCACTCACCCGGGAAATTCTCTCTTCTCTCCTCTTCCATCGGGTAGAAGATACAGGAGCTTGAGGGCACGTACCACCAGACTTAAGGACAGCTTCTACCCCACCGTGATAAGACTATTGAACGGTTCCCTTATACAATGAGTTGGACTATGACCCACCATCTACCTTGTTGTGACCTTGCACCTTATTGCACTGCACTTTCTCTGTAGCTGTGACACTTTACTCTTTACTGTTATTGTTCTTACCTGTACTACATTAATGGACTCTGTACTAACCCAATGTAACTGCACTGTGTAATGAATTGACCTGTACGATCAGTATGCAAGACAAGTTTTTCACTGGACCTCGGTACAAGTGACAATAATAAATCAACACCAATACCAATACCAATGTTTTTGTTGTGGAGGGAGTGCGTGAAGATGTACTCGTCTTTAGGATGGTAGGACTGATGTAGGAAGAGAAACTGGGTCAATTAGACCTTTTTAGATCAATTAGAGTGAGAGGGCATCTCATAGTAACCTGTAAAATCTAATGGGACTGGACAGACAAGGCTCAGGGAGGATGTTCCCAATGGCTGGAAAGTCTAGAACCAGAAGTCATAGCCTCAGGGTGTGAGAATGTGTTGAGGATACAATCAGATCAACAATGACCTTATCACATGGCAGAGCAGGCTTGAGGGACTAAGCGAAAAACACGATGATGCTGGAGGAATTCAGCAGGCCAGGCAGCATCCATGGAAAAAAGTAGGTGGTCAACGTTTTGGGCCTGGCCTGCTGACTTCCTCCAGC
Organism: Pristis pectinata; assembly: GCF_009764475.1. NCBI lineage: Eukaryota > Metazoa > Chordata > Chondrichthyes > Rhinopristiformes > Pristidae > Pristis > Pristis pectinata. The sequence continues at coordinate 2,381,173 of NC_067435.1, read as the reverse complement.
ATCATCGTGTTTTTCATCTAGATTCCAGCATCTGCAGTCAGTTGTTTCTCTTGAAGGACTGAGTTATTGAGTCATAGATCTGTACAGCACAGAAGCAGGCCCTTCAGCCCATCATGACCATGACGATCTTTTTGCCCATGTACTTTAATTCCACTTTTCTGCATTAGGACCATATCCGTCTATGCCTTGACTATTTTTAAATGTCTGTCTAAATGTCTCTTAAATGTACTGATTGGATCTGACTCCACCAGCTCCTCTGGCAGTGCTCTCTGTGTAAAAACCTTACCCCTCAGATCCCCCTTAAAACTCCTACACCTCACCTAAATTCTTAAGTTTTTGTTACCCTTACCACAGATAAAAGATTCATCTAGCCTACCTCTGCCGTTTATGGTCTTATAAACCTCTATTAGTTCACCCCTCAGCCTCTTTCACTCCAGGGAAATCAGCACCTCCAACCTCTGCCCATAACTGAAGTCCTCCAGTCCAGGAAGCATCCTGGTGAATCTCCTCTGCACTCTCTCCAGTGCAACAACGTCCTTCCGACAGTGTGGTGACCAGAACTGCACACAATACTCCAAGTGTGGCCTAGCCAGTGTTTTGTAAAGTTGCAACGCAACAACCAACTTTTATATTCTGTGCCCTGACCTATGAAGGCAAGCATGCTGTATCCCTCCTTCATCCCCCATCGACCTGTGTTGCCATTTTCTAGAAATTATAGACAAGTATTCCAACAACCCTCTGTTCATTATCAACATTCCATTTACTATATATGTCCTATCCCTAACTGACTTCCCGAATGCATTGCCTCACATTTGTTGGGATTAAATTCCATCTCCAACTTTCCATGTTATTTATATCTGGCTGTTACCATAGACAAACTTTCTTGATCTCCACAACACCACCACACCATTAACTTTCATATCATCCACCAATTTACTAATCCCACCTCCTACATTGACATACTCTTGGTAATTTGTATATTCAGACAGCGATCAGGACAACAGCAGCAGAGCTGGGATTGGGACGAAGTTGGGCAAAGTTACTGATGGTGGATTTCTTTCTCTCATCTCTCCTCATTCATCTCCTTGCATTCCATCTCCCCCCAACACTCCCTCTCTTCCTCTGCAACTTACAACATCTTTGATTCCTAATTCCAGACAGATCAGACCAGATCAGTTTCCTGATCCCTCCTAGTTCTGATGAAATATCACTGACCCAAAAAGTTAACTGTTTCTTCCTCCACTGATGCTGCCTGATCTGTTGAGTTTCCCAAGCATCTTCTGCTTCCATTACAAAATGGAAATAGGTAGCCTTAATGATGGTGCAGATGTGCCCTGAGCATATCTCTGTATAATACAATGCTTGTGATAGTTCAGTATGGTTTTACAAGGTTACAGTACACCCCCAGGTTATGGATGAGTTGTGTTCCTGCAATACCATCAGCGTCACAATTTTCCGCAATGTGAAACCTTGACAAAAATTGACATTTGTTTTATTCTTGTATAATTTTGTATAATTTATGTTTTTCTTGTGAATATTGTGTATCTGATGCTGTGTGCTTGTGATACTGCTGCAAGTAAGTTTTTCATTGCACCTGTGCACACACGTACTTGTGCATATGACAGTAAACTCCACTTTGACTTTACTTTGATTTTCTTTTACATAGAACATAGAACATAGAACAGTACAGCACAGTACAGGCCCTTCAGCCCATGATGTTCTGCTGACTTATATAAACACCTACTCCTTGATCAATCTAACCCTTCCCTCTACAGCCCATAACCCTCCATTTTTCTTACATCCACGTGTCTATCTAAGAGTCTTTTAAATGTCCCTAATGTATCAGCCTCTACCACCACCCCCGGCAGTGCGTTCCAGGCACCCACCACTCTCTGTGTAAAATACCTACCTCTGACATCTCCCCTAAACTTTCCTCCTCTGACCTTAAATGGATGTCCTCTGGTATTGGCTATTGCCACCCTGCGGAAAAGGTGCTGGCTGTCCACTCTGTTTATGCCCCTCATAATCTTATACACCTCTATCAAGTTGCCTCTCATCCTCCATCGCTACAAAGAGAAAAGCCTTAGCTCACTCAACCTCTCCTCATAAGACATGTTCTCTAATCCAGGCAACATCCTGGTGTATCTCCTCTGCACCCTCCCTAAAGCTTCCACATCCTTCCTATAATGAGGTGAACAGAACTGAACACAAATCTCCAAGTGTGGTCTAACCAGAGTTTTATAGGACTGCAACATTACCTCGTGGCTCTTGAACCCAATCCCCCGACTAATGAAGGCCAGCACACCATACGCCTTCTTAACCACCCTATCAACTTGCACAGCAACTTCGAGGAATCAATGGACTTGGACCCCAAGATCCCTCCGTTCCTCCATACTGCTAAGAATCCTGCTAGTAACCTTGTATTCTGCCTTCAAGTTTGTTCTTCCAAAATGTATCACTTCACACTTTTCTGGATTGAACTCCATCTGCCACTTCTCCACCCAACTCTGCATCCTGTCTATATCCCATTGTAACCTACAGCAACCTTCTACAGTATCCACAACACCTCCAACCTTTGTGTCATCTGCAGACTTACTAACCCATCCCTCCACTTCCTCATCCAAGTCATTTATAAAAATCACAAAGTGCAGGGGTCCCAGAACAGATCCCTGCGGAACACCACTGGTCACCGATCTCCAGGTAGGATAAGCTTCATCTACTGCCATCCTCTGCCTTCTGTGGGTGAGCCAATTCCGAATCCATGCAGCCAAGTCTCCATGGATCCCATGGCTCATTACTTTCTGATGAGCCTACCATTGGGAGCCTTGTCAAACGCCTTAATAGAGTCCATACATTCACATTTTTTGTCAATATTTTTCTCACATAAATTCCACAACAGCAAATTCTGATTCTTTATTTCAAATATTTTGGTAGTAATTTGTGAATTCCGTAAGAGTGAATTTCCATTATCCAAAATGCTGTAACGCGGGGGTACGCTATACCAGGAAGATGGGTGGAACTGGTGGCAGGAGCCACATGCAGTTCAGAGTCACTGGAGGAGTAAAGGCACCTGGTGGAGAGGAGAAGCCCATTGTCTGTGACTGGCACTTCTTTTCAGTGATGTCGCTGGGTAGCAGATGACCAACAAGAACCAGTGGACGAGAAAGAAACTGGGTGAATGTCATTGTCCCAAACTGGACAGCGGTGTGGAGGACGACCGTGTTCCCAACCATGCCAAAAGCTGCACAAAGGTCGAGGTGAAAGGATGTTCCATCTTTCACCCAATCACATGGATTGTTGTTAGACCTTGAGCAGAGATGGGGTTAACTGACTGGAGAGATTCAAACTAGGGAGTTCCAGGACAGGTTGGATATTCATGGATATCAGATTTGAAGGAAGGTTGGAAATCGGCTGCTTATTTGAAGGGATAAGACTTGCTTTCTTCTGGGAAGTGTCTCCTCATCTCTCCTCATGGTACAATGATAACAACAACAAATCTAATCGTGTCCAGGTGTAGGAGCCAGGCTCTGGTGTGTATGTCAGTTTGTGGCCTGAGAATGATTGGAGAAGGCAGTTTCTGATGAAAGTTTCATTGTTTGACTTCTTTGGCTACTCTCAATATTTGAGTCACAGAGTCACAGAGTCATACAGCACAGAAACAGGCCCTTCAGCCCAAGTCTTCCATGCTGACCGTGTTGCTCATTGAGCTAGTCCCATCTGCCCACATTTGGCCCATAGCCCTCTAAACCCCTCCTATCCATGGACTTATCTAGATGGCTTTTAAATGTTGCTAATGTGCCCACCTCAACCATTATTTCTGGCAGCTCATTCCAAATACGCATCACCCTTTGCGTGAAGAAGCTGCCTCTGATGTCCCTTTTAAATCTCTCACCTCTGATCTTAAACCTGTGCCCTCTTGTTTTTAGCTCCCCCTCCCTGGGAAAAAGACTGTGTTCTTTCACCCTGTCTATGCCCCTCATGATCTTATACACCTCTGTCAGGTCACCTCTCAATCTCCTATGTTCCAGAGAATAAAGTCCTAGTCTACACAACCTCTCCTTGTAACTCAGGCCCCCAAGTCCAGGCAACATCCTGGTAAATCTTTTCTGCACTCTTTCTAGTTTAATAACATCTTTCCTACAACAGGGTGACCAAAACTGTGCACAATACCCCAAGTGCTGCCTCACCAATGTCTTATATAACTGCAACAGAAAGCTTTATCTTCCATCTTCCTTGGCCAGCGTTTGTCTGAGAAACCAAGGAGGGTGAATGATGACAGATTTGAAGGAAGGGTGGGGATGGTATCTGAAGAGAGAGAACGGTTAACCTCACCAGCCAAAGGGATGTCATGGGGTGATAGGGTCAAGTGTTGCATAATTCTACAAATAAAACCGAGCACAATAGACCTCACAGTCGAATTCCTGTGCATTGAGTGGAAAGTCACAGGTTCCACAACTTCATTTAACTGGGATATTTGAGATGGCGGAATTATTAGTTCAATATGTGTTTATCGGGAGACAAAGGAGAAGGCCACATGATGAGGCAGGTGGGCTGGCAGAACCAGTTCAGACCGACGCCCACAACAAGTTCCGGACTATAGTAACCCCATGCTTGGATACTGCGTAACAACCATCCCATAAGCTCCAGGAAGGGCAGCTAACCATTACTCAATGTACGACTCAATAATTTCCTAGTAACCAGTCACCAGGAAAAATGTATCCGGCCCATGTGGTGTTCTGGACATTGAAGCATGACCTTGTAAATCAATCACCTTGCTCCTTGTACTCATTGAGCTAAGGGGGGAAAGTTGGTATGAAACAGTACAAAACCACCAGAAACTTTGGACCAGTGAGTACTTGTTCCAGGATGCGTGACTCCTCTGCTGACGTCAGCTTGTAATACAGAAAGTTTGTTGTGAAGATAAACCCTGGACTCGGTGTGAATTTTTCTGTATAACCCCCCCTAAGTTATCTCTCAGTTTAATTCATGTCAGTATAATTAATCAATTCTATCACTGCTTGACAAGTGGGATAGGGGAAGAACTCTGAATCACACATTTTGTTCTGGTTACCCACCCACAGTCATCACGAATGTGTTTTCGCTGTGCTTTGCCAATCACTTGCTGCACAGAATTAACAACTTGCCTTAGTCACTTGGTTTTATTCAGCCCCCACACAGCCGAGGAACTGCTCCCTCCCAACTAACACCTCTTCAATTTCTTTCTGTCAGTCTCAAGGATCAAAGAAGAACAGTTATCCATATATTAGCAATCGACAGAGTCACCACCCAGTAATCAAAAAATTCACTTACGTAGAAGGAGGAAATATAATTACTGGGAAGAAGCCTTGCAGCGTAAACTCCCAGTACGATATCTCATCATTTTCCTGGTACACTTCTACTCTTTCATCTGAACATTGACCACTAACCAGCTTTAGTTAAATTTATTAAAGTTTTTAATTTATTGAGTCATACAGCATGGAAACAGGCCCTTTGGCCCAGCAAAATACAACAGAGCTGGAGGAACTCAGCGGATCAGGCAGCACCTATGGAGGAAAATGGACAGTTGACGCTTTGGGTCGAGACCTGATGAAGGGTCTCAACAGATGCTGCCTGACCCACTGAGTTCCTCCAGCATCTTGTGTGTTGCTCCAGATTCCAGCATCTGCTGTCTCTTGTGTCTCCATCTTGAAGGAACAGGGTGGTAGAGAGGCAGGCTCCTTGTTCGAAGGGCAATGGTGAATCTCTTAAACTGCATTCTTGCAGCATGTGTGTGTGTGCATGTGTGTGCACGTGTGTGTATGTGCATGCATATGTGTGTGCGCGCACGTGTGTGTGCATGTGCGTGTATGTGAGAATCTGATACAAGGCCAAGTATAGGCAGAATTATTAAATTAATTTTGATAACATGCCATAGTGGAATTATGAATTCATGGCTTCTGTCTAGCTTGTTCCTTATCGATCGACCCATTTTCCTCCACAGATGCTGCCTGACCCGTTGAGTTCCCCCAGCTCCTTTATGTGTTGATGCAGATTTCCAGCATTTGCAGTCTCTTGTGTCTCTCTTTGGCAGAAGTAGTCTGCACTGACCATCAAGCACCCACTTATACTAATTATGGAACATGGAACAGTACAGCACAGGAACAGGCCCTTCGGCCCACAACGTCCGTACTGAACCTGATGCCAAATTAACTAATCCCTTCTGCCTGCATATGATCCACATCCCTCCACTCTCTGCACATTCATGTACCTATCTAAAAGCCTCTTGAATGCCTCTATCATATCTGCATCCACCACCACCCCTGGCAGCACATTCCAGGCACCCACCACTCTCTGTGTAAAAAAACTGACCTGCACATTTTAAACTTCCCCCTCTCACCTTAAAAGCTCTGCCCTCTTGTATTTGACATTTCTACCCTGAGAAAAGGATTCTGACAGTCTAATCCTCTAATAATTTTATAAACTTCTATCAGGTCTCCCCTCAGCCTCCGATGCTCCAGAGAAAACAATCCAAGTTTGTCCGACCTCTCCTTATAGCACATGCCCTCTAATCCAGGCAGCATCCTGGTGAACCTCTTCTGCACCCTCTCCAAAGCCTCCACAACCTTCCTGTAATGGGGCGACCAGAATTGCACACAATACTCTGTGCGGCCTAACTAAGGTTTTATACAGCTGCATCATGACTTCCTGACTCTTATACTGACGATTATTGCTCTGAGCGATAATCCTACACTGATCCCATTTTATTCCTTCCCACACTCCCATCAACTCCCCCCAAATTCTATCACTCAACACACCAGGGGCAATTTACAGCGGCCAATTAACCTACCAACCTGCACATCTTTGGGATGTAAATTATACAAGAAAGAACTAATTAGAACAAAAAAATTGTGTTCTTTCTTGTATAATTAATGTTTAATTTATGTTTTTTCTTGTGAATGTTGTGTCTCTGATGCCTGTGATGCTGCTGCAAGTAAGTTTTTCAAATGAACCTGTGCACACATGGACCGGTGCATTTGACTATGACTTTGATGTGGGAGGAAACGGAGAACGTGCAAACTCCACACAGACAGCACCGGAGGCCAGGACTGAACCTGGTCACTGGAGCTGTGAGGCAGCAGCTCTATCAGCTGAGCCACTGTGCCGCCTGAATTTCATGCCCAAACACTGGCCTACATTATCTTCCCCAGGACTCCCACCTCTCTTTTGTATCTACATTTACCTCAGCCTGTTACGTGCCTCATTGCATTCATAGTTATTCTCCTTCTTTATCTGTTTTGATATGTTATTATATCCCTCCCTCTTTCCTTTCCTGGTGAGAGTGGGTAGGGAACCAAACTGAAATGTGTGATTCAGCGATCCTTCTTTATCCCACTTGCCAAGTAATGACAGAGTTGATCATTAATATCTGTACCTGACTCCTACACTTTAGTTGTGAGCTGGGCTTTAACTCAAGCCTACACAGTCTCTCCTCTGTTGTGGACGGATCTGCTTGTTATCAATATTTTGGTCTAGTTTCCAATTTTCAGTGATCTGCAGCACTTGCTTTTTCCACAAGTTTAGAATGGTTCGAAGTGAACGAGGGAAACTACAATCATTTGGTTCACACTCAGAAATTTACAACGTTTATTTAAGCGTGAAGATCTAAAACACTGCAGATGCTGGAAATCTCAAGCAAAAGCAGAAGATGCCAGAAACATTCCTCAGTCAGACAGCACCTGTGCAGAGAGAAGCAGAGTTAACGTCTAGGGTCAAAGGTCCTTTGTCAGGTCTTACTTGAGGGTGATTAGAGACTGAACTCCTTCCATCACTTTTTCCATTGATGTGCATTAGAACGGGTGGACTTCTGGTCATTGTAAAATACTGAAATAAAATGCAAAGGGACAGTATGCTGTTAATGGCAGGACCCTTAACAGCATTGATGTATAGAAGGATCTTGGGGTCCAAGTCCATAGCTCCCAAAGAGGCCGCACAAGTTGATAGGGTGGTAAAGAAGGCATATGGCATGCTTGCCTTTATAGTTGAGGCACTGAGTTCAAGAGTCGGGAAGTTATGTTGCAACTTTATAAAACTCTGGTTAGGCAGCATCTGGAGTATTGCATTCAATTCTGGTCGCCCCATTACAGGAAGGATGTAGAGGCTTAGGAGAGGGTGCAGAGGAGGTTCACCAGGATGCTGCCTGGATTATTGTCCTATCATGAAGAAGTTGGGCAAACTTGGGTTGTTACTCAGCAGCATCAGAAGCTGAGGGGAGACCTGATAGAAGTTTATAAAATTCTGAGAGGCATAGCATAGATATTCAGAGTATTTTTCCCAGGATTGAAATGTCTAATACTAGAGGGTATGTGTTTAAGTTGAGAAGGGAAAAGTTCAAAGGAGATGTGCAGGGCAGGTTTTCATACACAGAGAGCAGTGGGTGCCTGCAATGTGCTGCCAGGGGTGGCAGTGGAGGCAGATATGATGGAGGCGTTTAAGAGGCCCTTAGATAGGCACAAGAACATGTAGAGAATAGAGGGATATGGTCAGTGTGCAGGCAGAAGGGATTAGTTTAATTTGACACAACATCATGGGCTGAAGAGCCTGTTCCTGTGCTGTACTGTTCTACATTCTGTGTTTTATGATCTGAGTGGATGAGAAGAATGGTCCAGGAATTATGATTGCGCCCCAGTGTACTGTGCACCTTATCCATCTCCCTGTTACTCATTCCCTTTTTCATGCTACCACAGGAGATGCAATCCCTGCTCCTTTACTCTTTCCCTTGCCACCGGCCAGGAACTCAGACACTCTTCCCACATGATTCACTTATATCTCCTCCACCCTGGTTTACTGCATTCGGTGCTCACAGTGTGGTTTTCTCTGCACTGGAGAACCCAAACGAAGGTCGTGTGATCTTTCAGCATAACACCTGTGTTGCAAAGGTGACTGAACTTCCACCTGGTTGCCCCAATAATTCTCCATCTCACTCCCACTGTGACCTCTTTGATACTGGCATTCTACACAGCTAATTGGTAATTGGTTTATTATTGTCACATGTACCGAGGTACAGTGAAAACCTTAGTTTTGCATGCCACCCATACAGATCATTTCACAACATCAGTACATTAAGGAAGTACAAAGGAAAAGCAATAACGGAATGCAAAATATAGTGTTACAGTTACAGAGACAGTGCAGTGAAGGCAGACAATAAGGTGCAAGGGCCACGACGAGGTAGATTGTGAGGTCAAGAGTCCAAATTATCGTACGAGTCCGTTCAACGGTCTTATGGGATAGAAGCTGTCCTTGAGCCTGGTGGGACATGTTTTCAAGCTTTTGTATCTTCTGCCCGATGGAAGGGGGGAGAAGAGAGAATGTCCGGGGTGGGAGGGGTCTTTGATGACTTTGGCTGCTTTCCTGGGACGGCAGGAAGTGTAGACGGAGTCAATGGAAGGGAGGCTGGTTTTCCTGATGGATTGGGCTGTGTCCGAAACTCTGCAATTTCCAACATATGTTGACGGAACAGTACGTCCTCTCCTTACCAGTCACGTTACAGCCTTCACTGAATTCAGCAGCCTCAGGTAATCTGCACTCCCGGCTTTTTATTACAATGCTCATCGTTTTTTATTTAAAAAGGATTAGTCAGCCATGATACTCTGGCAAAGGATAAGCTAGATGGACCAGCTAGTTTTTTCCTGCCAATCAGTGTTGTACCTTTCTATGCACCTCAAGGACAGCTTCTATCCCATTGTTATAAGACTCTTAAACAGACCTCTTTTATGTTAAAATTAAACTCTTGATCTCTCAGTCCCCTTTGGCCCTTGCACTTTATTTGTCTGCCTGCACTGCACTTTCTCTATGACTGTAACACTATATCCTGCATTCTGTTTTTTATCCCCCTTTTGGACTACCTCGATGTACTTATGTATGGAATAATCTGTCTGGATTGCATGCAGACAAAAGCTTTTGACTGCATCTCAGTGCATGTGACAATAATAAACCAATTGCCCCACACTAAAGAAGCTCCAATTGAAAACACAACAAGATGATGACATCAATGAGTTTCAGGCATTAGGCAACTGACCAATCAGGTAGTCCGTGCATGTCATCTAGAGGCAGCTCAGCAACATTGCTGGTACAAACCATCAGCAGAAAGTGTGGAGGTCACTCAGTGGAACTGTGTCAGCATTCAGCATGAAGAGAACAAATTTTGTAAGTGGTATTTCATTACAGTTCTACACCAGTGTAATTCATTTGGCAGCTTTTAAACTGGAGCATGGTTGACAAGTGTTATAAGGTATAAACAAGCAGAATAGCAAGAGGCTAAGTGCTTTTTGAAGGCAAATAATGGAAATAGAGCAAAATATCAAACAATATTAATGTTACATTTTCAGGTAATGAAATTATGATCCTGATGTATGACTATGAATAGTCCCACAGAGCTCAGCGAGGTTCTGGAGAGGCAGGTGAGGACAATGTAAAGGAATTTGGGTTTGGGAGTGTAGGGTGGCAGAGGTCAGATACTAGGTTCGGGTTAGGAGAAAGGTGCAGCAAGGCTGACGAGTATTTCTTGAGAAAGTAGAAGATGGAATAATATGAAGGATTTTTGCAAAGAAGGAGATGTGGACGGTTTGTCTGCAATCGCTGATGGTTCTCTCACAAACAGCCGAGGAACGAGTGGTCCTGTCTAGAAGAATGGGACCACCTGTCTTTTGAAAGGGTGGGAAGCAGAGAAGGAGGAGTTGGTACAAAGGGATTAAATTACCAAATGTGCAGACTGTGGTCAAGTGCCTATAGAAGGAACGCTCAAATCAGGAGAAACATCTCAACCCAAAGGATGCAAGAATGAGGATCACAACATCTGGAAGTAGTTGACACAACTCTTAGGGGATGAATAAAAATATTTCTGCTCTTATTACCTCCTCTAACTATCCCAGAGTGCTCTGTGGCAACTGAAGCCATTTTTGAAGTTAGGAAACTTGACAAATACGAGGACGTGCTGTGTGGATGAGGCAAGATGTGGGGAGGTGCTCTATGCAGTGTTGCTCTATTGGGAGAAGTTGTCTGCTTGAGTTTTAAGTTTTGTGTGGTATCTCGTACTTGAAAATGGGTAAACGATACGCAAAGCATTCAGGAAGGTAGTTGGATATATTCTAGGAGTTTTTAAACACACGATCCCATGTATTCTGAGAGAATTCATCACTGGTCTCCTTCCCTGCACTTCATTGGCCACCTAACATACCCATTCTTAGAATCACCATCTTCTCACACAGATTGGAAAGTGAACAGACTCTCCCTTAGTTTGACTGGTGATGATTGAACATCTCCATCTTGAAGGAAAAGCAAGGTGCTGGAGGAACTCGATGGGTCAGGCAGCGTCTGTGGCGGGGAAAGGACAGCTGATGTTTCAGGTCGAGACCCTTCATCTGGACTGAAGGAGTAGACAGGAGGTGGCCAGTATAAAGAGGTGAGGGCAAGGGGTGGAGCAAGGACTGGCTGGCAATGTCCATTTGCCTATCACCCCTCTTCATCTGGATCCACCTATTGCTTGCCAGCTCTTGCTCCACCCCTTGCCCTCATTTGTCTAGGTAGACCAGGGCCATCTCCCCTCTATCTCTCAGTCCAGATGAAGGGTCTCGAAGCTCCACAGATGCTGTCTTACCCGCTGAGTTCCTCCAGCATCATGTGTGTTGTTCCAGATTCCAGCATCTGCCGTCTCTTGTGTCTCCATCTTGAAGGAACAGGGTGGTAGAGAGGCAGGCTCCTTGTTCGAAGGGCAATGGTGAATCTTTTAAACCACCTTATTAAAGCATGTGTGTGAATCTGGTACAAGGCCACTTATCGGCAGAATTATTGAATTAACTTTGATAACATGCCATAGTGGAATTAGGAAATCGTGGCTTCTGTCTTGCTTGTTCATTATCAATCGACCCACTACTGACGTGGAATTAAAATGGGAAGCAGAAAAGCAAATTAGTTGAAAATTACAGGGAGGGCAGAGGAAAATTTTTACAAGTTTCTGAGACGAGTGAAGAGGGAAACTAGATACAGGGGGACAAGCATGAAAAATAGACCAGGATGTACCTCTTCCCCCTTTTTTTTTATCATAAGCCCTTTGGAATTATTCATCCCCAGGATAATACTCACCTATGAAAGCACACTGAATATCTTCAGTGCTTGAAAAGTCAGAACAAATCATCTCCTGTGGGAGAACAGGTAGAATTCCTGAGATCTTCATTGCATCTAACAATAAAAGGAAGACATTCCCAATTTAGTAATGTCCTAATTTATTTCTTTTTTTAAAGTTGATGGTCTGCAAATAAATAATTGGGAAACAGGTGTGAACCAAAGATGGGTGTGCTGCAGAGAATTAAAAGTGGATTGCCAAATTCATTGTACCTTATCACCAATTTAAATTTATGACATTTATTGAGTTTACTGTCTAAACACAGATCATAATATGAATGGTAGAGAGTATCTAAGCTAGAAAGTATCTCCAATACATTAGTGGTTCAAAATATTTACATGCACAATCTCTCTCCTGTCACAAAGAAATAAAGATTTGCAGTTGCGTAATGCCCTTTACAACATCAGAATGTTTTAAAGTGGTCCACAACTGATGAAGTATTTCTGAAGCATAGTCACTATCGTACTATTTGTATGTAGTAAGCTCTCAGAAGGAGCACTGAGAGAACGATAAATTCATCTGCTGTCTGGCACCCCCGGGAAACCAAAAGAAAATAAGGAATAGGAACAGGATTAGATAACAGCATCGACCCTGTATCTGGCATAACACTTGGGCATCATCTCTGTCTCCAGAACCCTTGACCCTTCTGGAGTCTGAAAATCTATCTCAGCTTTGATTGCACATCAACTCAGTCCACAGCACTCCACAGGAGAGAATTCTCCTCCTCTCAATCTGTGACTCCTTATCCTGAGATGACACCTCTTGTCCCAGACAATCCCACCAGGGGCACTCCATCCATTCCATCAGCTTCTCTTGAGAATCCTTCTCATCTCATTCTTCTTAACTCAATAGCCTCAGCCCAACGTAGGACATGCACAAGAAAATAGGAGCAGGAGTAGGTCACCTGGCCCCTCGATGTGATCTGTCCCAGGCCTCAACTTCTCCTCTGTGTGAATTCCCAATCCTTCAAAAATGCATCTGCCTCCACAACTCTCTGGGATAGAGAATTCTGGAGATTCACCACCTTCTGTGAGTAAAAAATAAATTCTTACACCTCTCAGTTTTAAATGACCACCCCTTATCTTGTGACGATGGCCCCTTGTTCAAGATTTTCCCATAGGTGGAAACGTCAACTTCTACCCTGTTTTATCCCCCCCCCCAATCAATGACATCACCCCTTATTCTTCCAAACTCCAAAGGACACAGATCTAGCACGTTTTGCAGTTCTTGATGACCCTCTCGTCCCAGGAATTAACCAAGTACACTTCTTCTGAACTGCCTCCAAAACTCATCAGTGCAGCAATCAGTCTATGAGCTGTCCAAATCTCTCAGGGAACTGAAGGGGCCAAAGTGCTCTTGGCTGGAAGTCCAGTTCAAACCGACACTAACCAAAGACACAAAGAATTCTGCAGATGCTGGAATCTGGAGCAATACACAAAAAGTGCTGGAGGAACTCAGCAGGTCAGGCAGCATCCATGGAGGGAAATAAATAGTCGACGTTTCAGGCCGAGACCCTTCATCAGGACTGGAAAGGAAGAGGGCAGAAGCCAGAATAAGAAGGTGGGGGGAGGGGGAGGAACACACACAGGCAGGGGACAGGTGAGTTCAGCTGGGGGGGGATGGTAGGTGGGTGGGGGAGGAGGAGAAGATGTAATAAGCTGAGAGGTGATGGGTAGAAGAGGCGAAGGGCTGAAGAAGAAGGACTCCAGTAGGAGAGGACAGTAGACCATGGAATAAAAGATGGGGGAGATGAGATGGGCAGGTCATCAAGTCAAGGCACACTAACCATGTTCTTTCAGAGACATTAACACATTGATGTAGAAATACTGATGACCCTATTGCAAGCCCTCATCAATAACCCAGCAACCACTCTCTGGTTAACAGAAGAACTGTCCATTTTGTAAATATCTGTTTAACAACATGAATGTACAGATCCAGGGCCTGTAGGTTCATATTTTTAAACAGGTGAAAAGTCTCAACCCAAAACATTGATTGTCCATTTCCCTCATCAGATGCTACTTGATCCATTGAGTTCCTCCAGCAGATTGTTTGTCGCTCCAGATTCCAGCATCTGCAATCTCTGGTGTCTCCAATGTACAGGTCTCAAACCATTCTAGGGAATGGCGCACTAGTGCGTATGAGTGATTAAGGCAGGCACTGATTGGCCAATGCACATGTTAAATATCCCTAACACTTCCCAAGCCCTCTCCTCAAACTGGACATGGATACCAAGCAAAAGCGGTCCTTGTGAAAACCGAGAGCACGTTTTTTCTCTCTCTTCCACAGCTATCTGCAGCCCAGCTAACATTGTCAAGTCAAGTCGAGTTTATTGTCATGTGCACAAGTACAGTGAGGTACAGGTACGATGAAAAACTTGCGTGCAGCAGTATCACAGGCACGTAGATTTAGACAACACACAGAAGTTATACACAAGTTATACAAAATGGTGGGAAAAAAACATTGCAAAACAAGACATTAGTGCAAAAAAACCACAATCAGAGACAAGCCCATTGGAGTGCAAGAGGTGGTCCGTAGTGTTCCGTTGCTGAGGTAGGGTTAGGGCAGTGCAGGTCAGGTTGTGGGGAAAGAGGCTGTTCCTGAACCTGGTGGTGTGGAACTTCAGGCTTCTGTACTCCTGCCCATCGGAAGCAGCAAGAAGAGGGCATGGCCCAGATGGTGGGGATCTTTGATGAGTTTCCCAATCAGAATTGCTCAAACCCACAACAATAAGCATGCTTGATACCAGAGGGATGGAACTAACTCAGATTCTTGTGAGAAAAAATTTGTAAAAAAAAAAGATTCTGTTTTGCCTTTATTATTTCACTTAGATATAGATGTGCAACTTCAATTAGGGTTGTCAAAGGCGACCAAAGGATTATACTTGTAACGTAACATCTCATTAACCTCTCTTTCTAGCTTCTTGCTGTTGTAGGCTTGTACAATGTTCTCCACAGAGCTGACAAATTGGTTGTAATAGTCTGACTGTATCTGCACAAAAAAAAATGATTGTTTATCCATTTTAGCACAATGCCATTTTGACCCAGGGCACCACAATTAACTGGTCGTTTGTGTATCTTCTTTCGCTACAATAGGCTAATGGGCAAACAGCCTGTCACAAGCTCACTCTCCCACTCCACTGCCTGCCTTTTCAAAGATAGATTTTCACATTTATTCACTCCAAATAGAACCTTTTATTAATGGCATCCCCGCAGTCTGAATCAAACCTTAATATTCATCAGTTATCACATGCAGCTGTGCTTTTTAAAATCACTTTAATTGACATGGTAATTTTCCCACTTCAGTTCAAAATAAACTGCGTCTTCCGGAGAACATTTGCATAATGTTTTGAAGTAATCCTTTTTGTTTATTCAGGTGGAAAGGATCAAGAAGGAGAGTGGGGGAGGGGGTGGCATTGAACTAAGAGTTAAATATTTGTGACCTTTCCCCAGTTCTGTCCCACTAGTTCCCACTTTTGGTTCAGTGATGACCAGGTGGTATCTACCAGCACTGTGTGTTAGCAGAGACACAAGAGATTGCAGATGCTGGAATCTGGCGCAACAAACAATCTGTCGGAGGAACTCGTTGGGTCGAGCAGCATCTGTGGGAGGAAAGGAATTGTGGACGTTTTGGGTTGAAACCCTGCATCAGGTCCTGCAGGGTTTGTATCAGGTTCCGGTGCAGGGTTTTGACCCAAAACATCGACAATTCCTTTCCCCCACACAGATGCTGCCTGACCTGCTGAGTTCCGCCAGCAGATTGTTTGTTGCATTGTGTTAATGCTCTGTCACAGAAAGATACAGGATGTTCAACTCACTGAGTCTGTGCCAACCATTACGGTAATCATACCCTAACCCATTCTATTCTGCCCGCACTCCCATCAACTCCCCCAGTTGTAAGTTGTCCCTCATACTTAAGTGGGTGATTCTACAGATGTACGGTGGAGAGCATTCTGACTGGTTGTATCACTGCCTGGTACGGAGGCTCCAATGCACAGGAGGCTCCAGAGGCTGCAGAGGGTTGTAGATCCAGCTCCATCATGGACTCAACCCTCCCTACCATCAAGGACATCTTCAAGAGGCGGTGCTTCAAGAAGGCGGCATCCGTCACTGAGGACCCTCACCATCTCGGGACATGCCCTCTTCTCGTTACTACCATAGGGGAGGAGGTACAGGAGCCTGAAGACCAACACTCAATGATTCGGGAACAGCTTCTTCCCCTCCACCATCAATGAACCCATGAACACTACCTTATTATTCCTTCTTTTTGCAGTGTTTATTTATTTTTGTAATTTAGAGTAATTTTATGTCTCTGCACTTGTACTGCTGCCGCAAAACAAATTTCACATCATCTAAATTTTGATTCTGACCTATGTATTAGAGGCAATTGACAATGACCAGTTACACCACCAACCTGCATGACGTTGGGGTGTGGGAGGAAACTGGAGCACCCGGGGGAAACCCACGCGGTCACAGGGAGAACGTGCAAACTCCACACAGACGGCACCGGAGGTCGGGATTGGACATGGGTCACTGGTGCTGTGAGACAGCGGCACTACCCGCTGTGCCAACATGCCGGTTAATATATGAACATAAATGGGAGACGGGGTGGCCATGAGTCAGTTCAAACCTGTTCCACCGTGCAGTAGAACCATGGCTGATGTTTAACCTCGTCTAGTCTGCTCCCCACTTCCCAATCACAATACTTTTTGTGTCCAAATGTCACTCTGCCTTATGTACCAAACACTTCAATCCACAGCCACTGCGGTAGAGAATTCCAAGGATTTACAACCCTCTGTGTATATTCCCCCTCTCCTCAATCCTAGGTGGCCAAGTCTCTCGACATCTACCTTGTGAATCTCTCTCGGAAACCACACAGTCTGTGTGAACACACACAGGCTTTTTCTCAGGGAAATGGATCAAAAAACTAGAGGGCATAGGTTTAAAGTGAGAGGGGAGAGATTTAAAAGGTACCTGAGGGACAACTTCTTCGTGTAGAGGGTGGTGCCTATATGGAATGAACTGTCAAAGAAAGTGGCTAAGGCAGCTATACCAACGTGATTCAGACAAGCACATGAGTAGGAAAGGTTATGGGCAAAATGCGGGCAAATGGCTCCAGCTTAGGTGGACACCTTGGTCGGCATGGACCAGTTAGGCCGAAGGGCCTGTTTCCGTGCTGTTTGACTCTATGAATCATGACCTGTGTGTCTCGGAGCTAACATTCCATAACTTGTGACAAGTTCCATTGGTACAATGCTCTCCATGTGGTATTACACCTCAGGGTGCTCTGCAGAGCTACTTCTAACCACACTTGAAACCGAGCATTTTCTGACTGCCAGTGAAAATTTGAACCGCAGATACTGAAAATCTAAAATCAAAACACAAACCGCTGGAAACACTCAGCAGGTCGGGCAGCACCCGTCAGAAGAGCAACAGAGTTAATGTTTCAGGTGGAAGAAACTTCTAGTTCTGATGAAGCGTCTCTGTCCTGAAACGTTAGCTCTGTTTCTCTTCCCATGGATGTGGTCTCACCTGCTGAGTGTTTCCAGCATTTTCTAATTTTTTACTTTAGGACAGGTGGTCCTGATTTGCACAAAAAGGTAGAGTGTCCTAAAAGAACTAATAACCTGGGAAGGAAGTCATCAGTAAAAGAACAAAGAAAATCATGGATGTGAAGTGGTCAGAACTAGAGGACTGTAGCGACCTTGGTGTGTTGTGGTGCTGGAGAACTCTGAGGAAGGGCACAGATGTGGCTGGGTTTGGTCCATTGTTTGTTGTAAAAATGAGAGAGAATCCCTGTCTGTAAGATGTTTCTTCCACTTCCAGAGGATCCTGCCAACCACTCCCAGCAAAAAGCAGAATTCCTGATGGACTAGCCACTTGAGACACTCAGTACCCCCGTGGTTTCTTTTCTGGGCCTTTGTTGTGGCACAGTTAGGATAGGAATCTTGCGTCTACGGCACCAAGCGGGGAAAGGAATGTGTAAATCAATAATCTGCAGATGCTGGAAATCTGAAATAAAAACAGAAAATGCTGGGAACAATCAGAAGGTCAGGCAGCGTCTGTGGAGAGAGAAAGAACAATTTAGGTCGAAGGCTCTTCAAGCTGGAAAGTTAACTCAGTCTCTTTTTCCACAGATGCTGCCTGACCTGCTGAGCCCTCCCAGCATCTTCTGGTTTTATTAGAAAGGAAGCATTTGTGCTGGAGAGGCAGCACTTATCATTGATCCCAAAGAAAGTCGCTGGCTTGTAGATTCTCTTCTTCGCAACCTCACTTGTTATGTGGAAATTAAAATAACTGCAGACACTGGCATTCCGAAATAAAAACAGAAAATGCTGGAAACACTCAGCAGGTCAGGCAGCGTCTGTGGAGAGAGGAACAGAGTTGATGTCTCAGGTCTAAAAAAACCATGAGTTCTGATGAAATGTCTTGGACTTGAAATGTTAACTCTGTTTCTCTTTCCACAGATGCTGCCTGACCTGCTGAGTGTTTCCAGCACGTTATTTTACTTGCAGTAAGCTGCATTCTGTTGATGATCTGCTGGGGTCTGGTAAGAATGAAGCCATGAAGTTAGCAACCTGACTTAAGAACTTTGACAGAAAGCAAATCAGGAAGTAAAAAGCTCTATATTTTACACAGACCAAATGTAGACTGGCAGGCACACTTGGGTAATACAGAAAATGAAGCCTGAGACATTAAGATCATAAGACCCAGGAGAAGAATTTGACCACTAAGACAAGAAAATTGATAAGTAAATTTGAAGTAATTATTCTGGGAGAATTAGAGTCCACGTATAAAATTGGTAAATTGGTTTATTATTGTCACATGTACCAAGGCACAGTGAAAAACTTTGTTCTGCATGCCATCCATACAGATCATTTCACTACATCAGTGCATTGAGGTAATACAAGGGAAAACAATAACAGAATGCAGAATATAGTGTTATAGTTACAGAGAAAGTGCAGTGCAGACAGACAATAAGGTGCAAGGTCATAACGAGGTAGATTGTGAGGTCAAGAGTCCGTTTTATCATACTAGGGGACCGTTCAATGGTCTCACAACAATGGGATGGAAGCTGTAAAAAAAGTAGTATTTCAATTGTGTATCAATGATTATGGATTAATAAACCATTAAAACCTAATTATTACCTCATTAAACATGGTGAAACATTTCCAGATTACCTTACAATGGAATTAGCTCAGTTCACTGACTCTCTGTTTGAGTCCATGGTGTAGGTTGAAGCAATACGATATCACCAGTAGCGACTTTCAAATTTCTGCATTTAGCTGCCATTGTATCAATGCTCAAGTTGTTAGTTTCACAGTGGTGAAAGTGAAGGTCGGCAGTTTTGCAGTCGTTGAGGGTTCGAATTCATCATTCTGCATGTGTTCAGGTATGATCTATTGTATATTGCTGTTAATTCTAAAGACATTACTCTTAGAATGTGAGGTACTGATCAAAATCATTGAAGAAAATACTGACTTCATAGAGTCATAGAACCATACAGCACAGAAACAGGCCCTTTGGCCCAATTTGTCCATGCCAACAAGTTGCCCAACTGAGCTAGTCCCATTTGCCTGTGTCACTAGTCCCATCAGTAAGATGTTCCTCGTTGCTGTACTTTCTAAATAAAACAGAAGTTCCACATCTCTTGTGTTCCTCCGTCTCATTCCACAAAACCCAGTGACCCGTTAAGAGAACACATTTTCACCCACAGTAAAAGACATTTGGATAAGCATGTGGATAGGAAAGGTTTAGAGGGAGATGGCCTTTGACTCTCACCAACTTTTACCGATGTACCATAGGGAGCATCCTGTCTGGATGTATCACGGCTTGGTACGGCAACTGCTCTGCCCAGGACTGCAAGAAACTGCAGAGAGTTGTGGACACAGCCCAGTGCGTCACGGACACCAGCCTCCCCTCCTTGGACTCTTGTCTTTACCTCTTGCTGCCTTGGTGAAGCAGCCAGCATAATCAAAGACCCCACCCACCCAGGACATTCTCTCTTCTCTCCTCTTCCATTGGGTAGAAGATGCAGGAGCCTGAGGGCACGTACCACCAGACTTAAGAACAGCTTCTACCCCACTGTGATAAGACTATTGAACGGTTCCCTTATACAATGAGATGGACTCTGACCTCACCACCTACCTTGTTTTGACCTTGCACCTTATTGCACTGCACTTTCTCTGTAGCTGTGACACTTTACTCTGTACTGTTAATTGTTTTTACCTGTACTACCTCAATGCACTCTGTACTAACTCAATGTAACTGTACTATGTAATGAACTGACCCGTACAATCGGTTTGCAAGACAAGTTTTTCACTGTACCTTGGTACAAGTGACAATAATAAACCAATACCAAATGGGACAATCTTAGATGGGCATCTGGGTTGGCATGGACGAGTTGGGCCAAAGGGCCTGTTTCTGTGCTGTATGACCCTAAGTAACTTCTGAGGAACTTTGCAAGTTATTGCCATCTTTTGAATGCCTTGTGTTTCCTCTGTTTCAACAAACTACGGATATTAATTATTATTTTCTTTCTGTTTTCATTGGACTTCATGAAGCGGCGTAGGGAATTAGTCCTTCCTGCCAAAACATTTCTTGAAAAGACTTAAAATAAAATTAAGGGAAAAACTATGTTTTTTTTAGGTTAGTGAAGATTTTGATTAATTATTATGACACAAGGTTCAGATTTAAACCATGGGAACTTGTACAGCAGAGCTTCAGAGTTAATCGCTGGCAAAAGGAGTGTGAATTACACAAATGGAAAAGCACAATCTGCTCCCACTTTATTGAAAAGCAAAAAACTGCAGATGCTGGAAATCTGAAATTAAAAAAGCAGAAAATGCCAGAAGCTCTTGAGCAACACACAAAGGAGCTGGAGGAACTCAATGAGTCAGGCAGCAGCTGTGGTATTGGTATTGGTTTATTATTGTCACTTGTACCGAGGTACAGCGAAAAACTTGTCTTACAAACCAATCTTACAGGTCAATTCATTACACAGTGCAGTTACATCAAGTTAGTACAGAGTGCATTGAGGTAGTACAGGTAAAAAAAACAATAACAGTACAGAGTAAAGTGTCACAGCTGCAGAGAAAGTGCAGTGCAATAAGGTGCAAGGTCACAACAAGGTAGATTGTGGAGAGAGATGCAGAGTTTCAGGTCAAAGTCTGATGAGGTTCCGACGAAGGGCCATTGATCTAAAGCGTCAACTCTGTTTCTCATTCCACAAATGCCGTCTGAAATGCTGAGTCTTTCCAACACTTTCTGTTTTTAGTTTTATTCCAATTCTAGGTTGCATTTGACTTAAATTGGGACAGACTTTGACTTTACTCAAAGCTAATCAGTTTGACCATCTTTGTTAGGTCATTTTCTGCAGCTAAGGTATCTAACCATGAAACTTGTCCACTCACAATGGGAAAGTCTGGTGAATAAATAGCCTAACACATTTGTGGACAATTAAATCTGACAGATAAAGCTATTAAATTGAGGTCTGACTAATACCTCAGACAGGCTTGAAGAACCTTGTGTCACTATTTCAAGAGCTGATGGGATTTTCGCCCCCACTGCTGAGACCCAGTGACTAGTTACCTCTCAGACCTTAATGTCAAATGTCCATAGTTCCCTGAAAGTGGCAACGCAGGTAGATGGGGTGGTAAAGAAGTTGTACGGCACGATTGCCTTCATCGGTCCGGGTGTTGAGTATAAGAGTCAGGAAGTCATGTTGCAGCGGGTTAAAACTCTGGTTAGGCCACATCTGGAGTATTGTGTGCAATTCCGTCACCCCATTACAGGAAGGATGTGGAGGCTTTGGAGAAGGTGCAGAAGAAGTTCACCAGGATGTTGCCTGGATGAGAGGGTATGTGCTATAAGGAGAGGTTGGACAAACTTGGATTGTTTACTTTGGAGAGTCAGAGGCTGAGGGGAGACCTGATAGAAGTTTATAAAATTATGAGAGGAACAGATAGAGTAGACAGTCAGAACTTTTTCCCAGGGTAGAAATGTCAAATTCTAGAGGACATAGCTTTAAGGTGAGAGGGATAAAGTTTAAGGGAGATGTGCGGGGCAAGTATTTTACACACAGAGTGGTGGGTGCCCGGAACAGTCTGCTAGGGGTGGTGGTGGTGGTGGTGGAGGCGGATACGATCAAGGCATACAAGAGGCATTTAGATAAGCACATGAACATGCAGGTAATGGAGGGGATATAGACCACGTGCAAGCAGATACGTTTAATTTAATTTGCCATCATGGTTGGTACAGACATTGTGGACCGAATGTCTTGTTCCTGTGCTGCACTGTTCTACATTCTATGGAACTGGTTACCCCACTGGTCTCATCGCTGCTTGTTGATCTTTTGACAAAATGGCTGCTGCATTTCTATACATCTCATATTGCCTTAGTGTAAGTGCGAGTCTAGATTATGTGTTCGAATCCAGTGACAGTCTGAACCCATGACCTTTTGACGCAGAGGCATGAGTGTTACTAACTGAGGCAAACAGACATCGATGCAATTGGATTAAGCTTCCAGGCTAATGCCTGTCAACTGATGAATACTTCCAAGAAAATCTGTATTGCTTAAGGAGTATAATTAGCCTGCTCAGAATCCACGAGACATGAAGAATTTACTGACACCCTCTAGCACAGTTGTTGTCCTGTTAAAAGCCCTTCCCAATAATGAGAGATGATGTGATTATTTCTGACGTTTTTGTTGATGAGATTACAAAGTTCAAACACAAGCAGGACTTCTTCATTTTTGATGCAGGGTATCGACCTGGAACGTTGATCACCCCTTTGCCTCTACAGATGCGGCTTGACCTGCTGAGGTCCTCAAGCAGTTTAGTTTGTTGCTCCAGATTCCACTATCTGCAGTCCCTTGTATCTTCTCCATTTTTGGCCTTTATTGGATGTCCCAACCATTACCAAATTTCAGAAGCAGGAAGGTGTGGGGCTGTAGATGTGGACACTAGCGATGCCAGCAATTATTGCCCATCCCTAATTACTCCTGAACTGAGGAGGGAGTTAAGAGTCAATCATATTTGTGGGTGTGGAGTCACATAGAAAGATCAGGATGTGTCACAGCTCAATACGGCAACTGCTCTGTCCAGGACCACAAGAAACTGCAGAGAGTTGTGAACGCAGCCCAGTCCATCACGCAAACCAGCTTCCCCTCCATGGACTCTGTCTACACTTCTCACTCCAAATTTTAATTGAGCATATTGGTATCTCCAGGATAGGAAAGAGCAGAAACAATGCACTATAGCATTTCCATTCTGCACCCAGTGGACATGGTTGAAGGAACCAGAGTTACGAATGCCACCTTAAGGAAAGACTAGCTTGCATCCAGCAAGGAGAAATAAATTTTACAGAACATTGTCCCTTAATGGACTTTACAAGGGTCAGTGAAAATAGAAGTGTTAAATTTGGTTTACTATGCATGTATATGAATGCATGGAGTATAGGAAATGAGGTACAGATGTTAGTCTCTTGTTCAACACAAGGGAGTAAGGATAAGCCCAGTAACCACAGACCAATCAGCTTAACCTCAGTGGATGGAAGATATTTAGAAACACACATCTTGTACAGGAGTAATAGTTACCTGGTAGAAAATGGATTAATTAAGGCGAGACAGCACAGATTTAAGGGCAAATCATGTTTAACCAATTTGACAGTTTTTTTTGACATGGTAACAGATAAAATTGGTGGAGGAACTCAGTTGATGTATAGACATCAACTTCCAGAAGGCTCTTGATAAGATGCTGCATAACAGGCTTATCGACAAGGTAGAAGGACATGGTGTGACAGAAACATTGATACTTGGAGACTAAGTTAGTTAAGTAACAAGCAACAAAGGGTTGTGGAGAATGACTGGTTTTCTGACTTCAGGAAGGTGAATAATGGCATTCCTCAGAGATTGGTTGTAGCTCTACTGCTTTTTTTTGATCTATGTTAGTGACCTAGACTTGGGGTGCAAGCCACAATTTCTAAACTTACAGATGGTATTTGTATATTATTGTCACTTGTACTGAGGTACAGTGAAAAACTTGTCTTGCATACCAGTCATACAGGTCAATTCATTACACAGTGCAGTTACATCGCGTTAGCACAGAGTGCATTGAGGTAGTACAGGTGAAAACAATAACAGTATACAGAGTAAAGTGTCACAGCTACAGGGAAGTGCAGCGCAGGCAGACAATAAGGTGCAAGGTCACAACAAGGTAGATTGTGAGGTCAAGAGTCCATCTCAATGTATAAGGGAACCATTCAATAGTCTTATCACAGTGGGATAGAAGCTGTCCTTGAGCCTGGTGGTATGTGCCCTCAGGCTCCTGTCTCTTCTGCCTGATGGGAGAGGAGAGAAGAGAGAATGACCCGGCTGGGTGGGGTCTTTGTTTATGCTGGCTGCTTCACCAAGACAGCAAGAGGTTAGACAGAGTCAATGGAGGGGAGGCTGGTTTCCATGATGCACTGGACTGTGTCCACAACTCTCTGCAGTTTCTTGCAGTCCCGGGCAGAGCAGTTGCTGTACCAAGCCGTGATGCATCCAGATAGGATGCTTTCTATGGTGCATTGATAAAAGTTGGTGAGTGTCAAAGGGGACATGCCAAATTTCTTTAGCCTTCTGAGGAAGCAGAGGCACTGGTGAGCTTCCTTGGCTGTGGTGTCTACGTGGTTTGACCAGGACAGGCTTTGGTGATGTTCACTCCTAGGAACTTGAAGCTCTCAATCTTCTCGACCTCAGCACCATTGATGTAGGCAGGAACATGTGAACTGCCCCCTCCCTGAAGTCAATGACCAGCTCTTTTATTTTGCCGACATTGAGGGAAAGGTTGTTGTCATGACCCCATGTCACGAAGCTCTCCATCTCCTTCCTGTACTCCGACTCATTGTTATTTGAGATACGGCCCACTACGGTTGTATTATTTGCAAATTTGTAGATGGAGTTAGAGCAGAATCTGACCATGCAGTCGTGAGTGTACAGGGACTAGGGGGCTGAGGATGCAGCCTTGTGGGGCACCAGTGTTGAGAGTAATCGTGCCGGAGGTGTTGCTGCCTATCCTGATTGCGGTCTGTTGGTCAGAAAGTCAGGGATCCAGTTACAGAGGGAGGTGTTGAGTCCCAGGTCTCGCAGTTTGGTGATGAGTTTGCTTGGAATTATAGTATTGAAGATGCTAAACCCAGCACTATTGTGAACTGTGGGGAGGATGTGGTAAATTACAAGATATAAACGAGGTGTAGAATAGGCAGATAGAAGACAAGTGAAGTTTAATGCAGAAAAAGGAAGTGTTGTCTAATGGTAGGAAGGAGAGGCGATCCAGAATAAAGACTGTTCTAAAAGGGGCAGGGGGACCTGTGGGTATGGGTGCACAAGTTATTGAGAGTAGCAGTGATGGGGGGGCAAAGTTTAAAGGAGATGTGCGAGGCAAGTTTTATTTTTACACAGAGTGGTGGGTGCCTGGAACGGGCTGCCTGGGGTGGTGGTGGAGGCAGATACGATAGACACGAGATTCTGCAGATGCTGGAGCAACACACACAAAATGCTGGAGGAACTCAGCAGGTCAGGCAGCATCTATGGAGGGAAATAAACAGTTGACATTTCGGGTCGAAACCCTTCATCAGGACTGTCAGATATGATAGTGGCCTTTAAGAAGCTTTTAGATGGACACATGAATATGTAGGAAATTGGGGGGGGGGGGGGGGGGTGGTGTGGTATGAATCGTGCAGGCAGAGGAGATTTGGTTTAATTGGCATTGTGTCAACACAGACATCACGGGTCAAAGGGTCTATTGCTGTGCTGTAGTCTTCCACCTTCTCTGTTCTTAGCAGGGCAGGTTGAGAAAGCAGTTAATAAGGCACGTACAATTCTGGGATTTATCCATAGAGATTGGAGTATAAAAACAAGGAAGTCACGCTGAATCTTTCTAAAATATTGGTTTCAGCTGAAGTATTGTTCAATTCTGGTCACACTTTAGAGGAAGGAGATGAGAGAGTCCAGAGGAGATTTATGGGAATTTTCCCCGAGTTGAGGGACTGTTACAAGGGTGGAATTGGAGAGGTTAGGACTGTTTTCTTTGGAGAAGGCTGAGGTGAGACGTGATGGTACATGAAATGACAAGGAGTCTGGACTGAGTGGATAGTGAGAGACTGTTCCTGTTGATTGACAGGGTGAGGTCTACAGGTCACAGGTACAAAATAAAGGGAAAGAGACTAAAAGAAGGGAGAAAATATTCTTATACAGTGGGATTGGAATCGGGAATGAACTGCCTGAAAGTGAAGACAGGTTCCATCATGGCTTTCAAGAGGGATTGAATAGTTAGCAGGGAAAATATTACAAGGGTCTGGAGAGTGGAACTGGTGAGATGCTTTGGTAGTTAGTCTGGGCACATAGGGTGGCACAATGGCTTAGCTAGGAGAGCTGCTACCTCACAGCTTTGGAGTGCCAGGTTCAATCCTGACCTCCAGTGCTGTGTGGTGTCTGCACATAGTCCCTGTGTGTGCGTTTCCTCTGGGTGTTCCTGTTTGCTCCCACATGAGGACTTGCAGCCGGCTGAAAAGCTTGAGCATGTAGATATTAAGAAAGAGGAGGTGCTGAACTTTTGGAAAGCATCAAGTTGGATAAGTCGCCGGGACCGGATGAGGTGTACCCCAGGCTATTGTGGGAGGTGAGGGAGGAGATTGCGGAGCCTCTGATGATCTTTGCATCATCAATGGAGACGGGAGAGGTTCCGGAGGATTGGAGGGTTGCAGATGTTGTTCCCTTATTCAAGAAAGGGAGTAGAGATAGCCCAGGGAATTATAGACCAGTGAGTCTTACTTCAGTGGTTGGTAAGTTGATGGAGAAGATCCTGAGAGGCAGGATTTATGAACATTTGGAGAGGAATAATATGATTAGGAATAGTCAGCATAGCTTTGTCAAGGGTAGGTCCTGCCTTACGAGCCTGAATGAATTTTTTGAGGATGTGACTAAACACATCTACTGCTCTCCCTTTATTGATGTAGTGTATATGGATTTCAGCAAGGCTTATCGAGAAAGTAAGGAGGCATGGGATCCAAAGGGACATTGCAGTGTGGATCCAGAACTGGCTGGCCCACAGAAGGCAAAGAGTGGTTGTTGACGGGTCATATTCTGCATGGAGGTCGGTGACCAGTGGTGTACCTTAGGAATCTGTTCTGGGACCCTTGCTCTTTGTGATTTTTATAAACAACCTGGATGAGGATGTGGAGGGATGGGTTAGTAAGTTTGCAGATGACACAAAGGTTGGAGGTGTTGTGGATAGTATGGAGGGATGTCAGAGGTTACAGCGGGACATAGATAGGATGCAGAACTGGGCTGAGAAGTGGCAGATGGAGTTCAACCCAGATAAGTGTGAAGTGGTTCATTTTGGTAGGTCAAATATGATGGCATAGTATAGTATTAATGGTAGGACTCTT
This sequence comes from Pristis pectinata, assembly GCF_009764475.1. Taxonomy (NCBI): domain Eukaryota; kingdom Metazoa; phylum Chordata; class Chondrichthyes; order Rhinopristiformes; family Pristidae; genus Pristis; species Pristis pectinata. Next base: position 2,353,591 of record NC_067435.1, on the reverse strand, counting down.
GGCAGTGTGGAGGATCAGAGGGATCTTGGGGTCCGAGTCCATAGGACGCTCAAAGCAGCTGCACAGGTTGACTCTGTGGTTAAGAAGGCATATGGTGTTTTGTCCTTCATCAATCGTGGAATTGAATTTAAGAGCTGAGATAATGTTGTAACTATAGAGGACCCTGGTCAGACCCCACTTGGAGTGTTGTGCTCAGTTCTGGTCGCCTCACTACAGGAAGGATGTGGAAGCCATAGAAAAGGTGCAGAGGAGATTTACAAGGATACTGCCTGGATTGGGGAGCATGCCTTATGAAAGCAGGCTGAGGGAACTCAGCTTTTTCTCCTTGGAGTGATGGAGGATGAGGGGGGACCTGATAGAGGTACAGATGATGATGAGCAGCTTTTTCCCAGGGCTGAAATGCTGGCCACAAGAGGACACAGGTTTAAGGTGCTGGGGAGTAGGCATAGAGGAGATGTCAGGGCGTAAGTTTTTTTACTCAGAATGGTGAGTGCGTGGAACGGGCTGCCGGCAACAGTGGTGGAGGTGGATACGATAGGGTCTTTTAAGAGACTGTTAGATAGGTACATGGAGCTGAGAAAAATAGAGGGCTATGGGTAAGCCTAGTAATTTCTAAGGTAGGGATATGTTCGGCACAGCTTTGTGGGCCGAAGGGCCTGAATTGTGCTGTAGGTTTTCTATTCCAAGGAAATGCAGGTTGGTAGGTCAACTAGCCACTGTAAGTTGCTCCTAAAATCGAAGTGGTAGAATCTGGAAGAGTTGAAGGGAATGTGGGGAGAATTTAAAAAATAGGATTCATGTAAATGGGTGCTGGATGGTCAGTCTGGACTCGGTTGGTCGAAGGCCCTGTTTCTGTGATGTATGACTCTATGACAATGGGCCAAATGGCCTCCTCTGTGCTGTAACCATTCTATGATTACGACAGATTCATAGAGATCTAGTGCGGAAGCAAGGCTTTCAACCCAACTTGTCGATGGTGACCAAGATGTCTGTCAAAGATGCTAATCCCACATGCCTGCATTTGGCCCATACCCCCCTATCCTTTCCTGCCCACACACAGATACTCAAGAGTACATTCTGGGCTCCTTCTCGGAATAGTTGCCCAACAACAGGTCATCCTGTCCAACCAATCATGGTGTTTAACGCGCCTCTCAAATTTACGAGGATGTTGCCAGGCCTCAGTTATAGCGAGAGGTTGGCCATGCTGGGTCTTTATTCCTTGGAACATAGGAGAATGAGGTGTGACCTTATATAAGTGTTTAAAATTACAAGAGGCATAGATGAGGTGGACAGTAACAGTCTTTTCCCCAGGGTAGGGGAGTCCAAAACTAGGGGACATAGGTTTAGGGTGAGAGGGGAAAAATTTAAAAGGGACCTGAGGGGCAACTTTTTCACACAGAGGGTGGTGAGTGTATGGAACGAGCTGCCAGAGGAAGTGGGTGAAGCAGGCACAACAGTATCACTTAAGAAGCACTTGGATAGGTACATGGAGGGGCAAGACTTGGAGGGATATGAGCCGAATGCAGGAAATTGGGACTAGTTGGGCGGACAACATGGTCGGCATAGACTGGTTGGACTGAAGGGCCTCTATCTGTGCTGATTTGCCCTCATTCCCTTGTCTTTCCTTATCTAAATCTGTTAACGTAACTGTCTGTTGCTGCCACCTTTACGTGCCTGTCAAATTCCTATGTATACACCAATGACGTGTGCACAGAGCAGTCAGCACAACTGCAACCATCCCATTCCAAGGGCAACTTCTTCCATACATAGGTGATCAGCTTCAGAGGTAAGTGGGTCTTTGGCTACCCTTGTCTAGCTACTGTCGAGAACATGGTGGTGCACAATGCCCTGAGCTGGAATCATTTTTTTCATGTCTTTTTTAACGATATATTTCTTAGGGAAGTTGAATGAATCACAGGTGATGGGAGTGGGAAATCAACAGAGATCTCCGCACCAGATGCTCAACCTGGAGAGAGTGAAAACAGGAGAAGATCGAGGCAGCTGCCAATGCGGTAGGGCTTACACCTACCGCATGCCAGTGCCCTGGATCAACTAACCCGTCAGTCAGTGTCCTCGGGGATGGGAAGTGTACAACTGGGGAAAACAGGTACAGAAACAAGAGCAGGTGAATGTTAGACTGTGGCTGCAGTGTGCACTGTTACCAGATGCACTGCAGCAACTCCCCAAGGCTTCAGTAGCACCTCCCAAACCATGGCCTCTACTACCTAGAAGAACAAGGTCAACAAGTTAATGGGAACACCACCACCAGCAGGTTCCTTTCCATGTCACACACACCGTAACTTGGAAATGCGTCACCAGGTCCTTCACTGTGGCTGGGTCCAAATCCTGGACCTCCCTTCCCAATGGATGGCACTGTGGGAACACATTCCCCAAAAGGACTGAAGCAGTTCAAGGCAGCGGCTCACCGACACCTTCTCAAGGACAATTAGGGACGGGTAACAAATACTGACCTTTGCAGAGGCACCAAGGTCCTGAGGTCCAAATAAAATCTATTATAGGCATTTATGTTGGTATTAAGACTTGACAAATTAGTGTTTTTTCTGCAGTGATTACAGTTTCACAAATGGTAGCTAACAGTGTTAAAATGAATGCCCAATGCAACTGCAAAACTTCCAAGATATCATCTATCTAACAGAATCCCTGGGAGTCGGTAGCTGAAAACCACTCTTATATATGAATCATGCTCAGGTTTTCAACTCCTAGGCTCTCTGCCCCATCTGCTGGTGAACAATGTCATTACGTGCGGCTCAAAATAAGCTTGGACATTAGAATGATCACATCTGATGTACTGTAAGGGACTTCAGGTATTTTTGTAAGAGGTGGAATACAACCATAGAACACTACAGCACAGAAAACAGGCCATTCGGCCCTTCTAGTCTATGTCGAAACTTTATTCCACTAGTCCCATTGACCTGCACCCAGTACATAACCCTCCAGACCTCTCCCGTCCACGTATCTATCCAATTTATTCTTTAGTGAGGCCGCATTTACGACGTCAGATGGCAGCCCGTTCCACACTCCCACCACTCCGAGTGAAGAAGCTCCCCCTTTCAGCCTAAAGCCATGTCCTCTCGTACTTCTCTCTCCTAATCTAGGTGGAAACAGCCTACTTGCATTAACTCTGTCTATACCCCTCATAATTCTGTCAATCTCTATCAAATCTCCCCTCATTCTTCTACGCTCCAAGGAATAAAGCCCTAACCTGTTCAATCTTTCCCTGTAACTCAACTCCTGAAGACCCGGCAACATTCTAGTAAATCTTCTCTGCACTCTTTCAATCTTACTGATATCCTTCCTATAGTTAGGTGACCAGAACTGCACACAATACTCCAAATTTGGCCTCACCAATGTCTTATACAACCTCACCATAACATCCCAACCCCTATACTTAATACTTTGATTTATGAATGCCAGGATGCCAAAAGCCTTCTTTACAACCCTGTCTACCTGCGACACCACTTTGTGTCTGAACTCCCAGATCCCTTTGTTCCTCCACACTGCTCAGTGCCCTACTATGTACTGTGTATGTCCTACCTTGATTTGTCCTTCCAAAATGCAACACCTCACACTTGTCTGCATTAAATTCCATTTGCCATTTTCTGGCCCATTCTTCCAGTTGGTCCAGATCCCTCTGCAAGCTTTGAAAGCCTTCCTCACTGTCCACAACGCCTCCAATCTTAGTGTCATCAGCAAACTTGCTGATCCAATTTACCACATTATCATCTAGATCATTGATATAGACAACAAACAACAATGGCCCCAGCACAGATCCCTGAGGCACACCACTAGTCACAGGCCTCCAGTCTGAGAAACAATTGTCCACTACCACTCTCTGTCTTCTCCCACACAGCCAATTTCAAATCCAGTTTATAACCTCTCCATGGATACCTAGTGTCTGAACCTTTTGAACTAACCTCCCATGGGGGACCTTGTCAAAGGCCTTACTAAAGTCCATGTAGACAACATCCACAGCCTTTCCTTCATCTACTTTCTTGGTAACCTAATAAAAACAGGTCAACTTGCAAACAGGTGCTCCTTCAGCTAATAAAATTAAAGTTGACAGATTTCAATGTTTATATTTCAGAATAATACCTGTCTGTAGTAAAATTTGAAAAAGTAAAATAAACCTTGAAGCAACTAAATTGTAAAGCATAGTACATTGTTAACAGAACACACAGGGCTTCAGAACTTGCATTGATTTTCTGCAATGTTGACTTAAAGGTAATATGAGAAAAGGTAAATGCATTTTAAATCAGGAAAGCATTTTTCTGAAGTGGGAGGTGCTGAGAGGGGAGAGTGGTGGAGAGAGAGTGGAAGGGGGTAGGGAGAGTGGTGGGAAGGGTATATGGGGTGGGTCAGGGGAAGGAGAATTGTAAAGGGGAAGTGACCCATGCACTAGAGTTTGGTACATTTCCCACTGCCACTTCAAAAGATTACTTCCCCTTCATTATCGATAAGATCCAACTCGAGAAACTGGAAGTTATCAGAACTCCTGGACATGGAAAATTTGCTCACCATTGTCCTTAAGTAACCCTTTAAATGTGGTAAAATATTCCAAGGGACTTCACAATTGTTGGACCACCCCACAGCCATCTTCTTAGGGAGGACAGCTTCAACGTCATCACCCACCAATCTGCAGAGACAGCAGGAAATGGAAGCAAATCACAGGTTGGGGAGAAGAGGCCAGGAAAGATCACAGCTCCTGCCTGTTTCACATACCATCATGTCAACTGGCTGCACTTTACCCACTGGAGATGGACCATCATGTCAACTGGCCGGATTTTACCCATTGGAGATGGACCATCATGTCAACTGGCCGGATTTTACCCACTGGAGATGGACCATCATGTCAACTGGCTGGATTTTACCCACTGGAGATGGACCATCATGTCAACTGGCTGGATTTTACCCACTGGAGATGGACCATCACGTCAACTGGCCGGACTTCACCCATTGGAGATGGACCACAGACTGAGATTCGGGTTTAGTTTGGAAAACTGAAAAAATTACCCTTGGCATCATTGATGCAAAGTAACAATCAAAATATACAATAAAATAATTTGACATTTACTAACATAAAACACCACAAAATAAAAACTCTCAATGTACATTCAAACATTGTCACCGTACTGGTTAAGCTTGTAAACAGTCCTTCTGTTGATGATGCTCATCTTAACATTAACAAGACCTGAAAGGCACACTTATAAAACGCTTCTGCACAAGCACTGTGTGTGTGAGAGCAGGACAGGGAGATGTATCAAGCTTCAGATGCACAGTGGGGTAGGGCCCTTTGGAAAAAATGTAATTACTCTTGCTCCCATCCCCAGACTATACCCTGCCCTGAAGGGCTGGTTTCTGAGACCTTGCTTATTCTCTCAGGTTTTGCTTTTTACCCTTTTGCAAGAACAAAACATATGGGTGCCAACTGCTGTGGATAGTTTCTCAGAGAACCCCTGAACACCATGCACAGCTTGATTGATTGCCCAGGGCACACAGAGGAAAATGTAATCACTCAATTGAAAAATCAGATAATTACTTGTCCTACCTGTCAGCTCATCATTGCCATCAAAGGGCACTGATATGAACACTAACTGAAGATGCAGGGAACATACATAGGTATAGCATAAAGGAATACAATTCTCAAAGCAAAGCTGGGAAGATCTGTTGGAGAACAGACTTCATCTGGAAATTGCCCGTGGTTAGAGGCATTAATCAGCCATTACGTCAATGTGGGCAGTTCCACCTCCCTAATTCATCCATCTCAGTACATCCATCTGCATTATGTACTGAATCTGTTTGTTAACCCATGAAACCTTCTGCTGGTTACTTTGAAGAGCAGCAACACACATTTAGATTTTCTGTTCCAATCTTTCCCCTTTTCTTGGTACCAGCTCATAAATGGGTCACTATTCTGTGGGCAGTGGGCACCTTCTCTGACTGTTCCTTTTGTACATTCAGTCAATGCTGTCAGAGTATTCAAATGGGAGAGATGGGAACATCATAATCAAGCTTGTTGCTGCACCAAACATTCAACATGGCACTTTTCAGCACAAGAGAACTACCTGGATTAAGAACCCAAACTGGTTTCCCTCTCTCTCAGCTGGAAATGCATCTCACTGTCGACCCGCACAGGACAGCTAACTCAACACAATGAAAGACTTTGCTCACATCACTCAGTGGATTTTTTTTTAAGATCAAAAGCCATCGGCCAGTGCCTGGGTCTGTCTTAAACTAGTCGAGTTCTAAATTCTATCATGGATTCAGTATTTCACGATTTCAACTCACATATAGCAAGGTTATAACTGGCACTGTGATGAAGATCACCAATCACAATACATTAAAATTGTTATTAAAGTAATCTTGCCTACATTTTCTCCCACTTTGTCTTCTATATTTCCAATTTTAATTTCTTTGCAAGGCAGCCCCTTGGTTCCAAACAACTCAACAGACTTGCATACCAGGAAGGACCCAGGACTGATTCTATTTTTTTTACTGAGTGAGTTGATTATAGCAAAGATGGATCAGGGCACTACAATTGACCCAAATGCCTATGTGGTGAGCAGACTGACTCACAGGTGATGATCTGTTCCTGGACAACCACCAGAACCATCATGGGTACAAGTAACTGCCCTGTATACCTTGAGCAGGACAACGGGTGCCCATGGAATGGTACCACAGAAACCGTGCAGGCCAAGAAAGTGCAACTGAAAGAACCATCGACTTATTTTACCTCCAACTTTTTCTGATGAGAATATCCCTGACACGAAACATTAGCAGTTCCCTTCTCGTAAGTGCTGAGCATTTCACACATTTTCTGCCTTGATCTAAGATTATCCACTTGCTCGAATTCATTCTGTCATAGGCTCATTAACTATTTTGATTTGAAATGGTAAACATGCCCATTTCTTCACCTGCCCCAGCTTCAAAGCCAGGCATGTGGTAGATCTGTTTAAAAAAATATTCCCTTCAAGTGATTTGATGGGTTCCAAAAGCCCGACCTTCCAACCACTCAGAAGACTGGTCACAGGAGCTCCACTGGGTCATTCTAATAATTGCTCAGTTCTGTTGGCGAGTTAATTGGAGTTCTGGTGGGCGAATGTTCTCTGAAACACTCTCCCTATCCCACTGCCCACACCAGTGCAACTTCAACCCCACCAACTTGGCGTGCCAGCCCCAATACAAGTCAAACCGAGACCCACTGGCAGCCAAGAGTTTTAAAAGTATGCCATTTAATTTCAGGGTGATTACAAGCTCAGCACCAAACCCACCTTTGGCTTCATCTGCAGTCGGTTCAGAGGGACAAAACCTGGGAGAGACACAGCCTGGCTACCTGACCCAAGGTTGATGGAACCCAACCTCCTGTCAGGCTTGGGTGGGAACTCTGAGAGATTGTTTGGGTTAGATTTGGATCATGTCAGGTGGGAAAACGAAGCCAAAGACCAGAACCAGACCAACTGCAATCTTACTGAATGGAAGTGCAGGCTCAAGGGGCTACTTTTGTTCCTACATCTTGTGTTTTTATCTACGACATTCAGGATGACTTGTTTGGTATTACGGCTTGTCTCCCCGTACTTGATCAATAGCGATGAGCATGCAGGCCGGCAAGTCTTTTATTCCCTGCACCTTTTTGTCAATAATGGTAAAGAAACTACAAGTCCTTGGGCTCAGATCTGTCTCAGTTTGGCTGAGGTCGGGTCAGGTTTCATCCAGAGCGGGTCCCCGCTCTCAGGTACCAGTGATTGCACTGGCCCAAGATTCAAGTAAACTCATTGAATTTCCCCCACACCACCAACACCCGTTCTACCCCCAACAACGTGAAAATATTTCATATACAGAAGCTGAAAATATAAAATTTCATTTTTGAGTCGACAGTGCTTGCACAAACTTTATGCGTTGTCAAGGAGGGTTTGTGCACATGCCTCTTGTCACAGTGGTACAAGTCCAGCAACGTCACATGGTCTGACACTCAGGGTGACTTTTTAGTTTGTGAAATTTGACACTGTCCATCTTTTCAAACTTCTTGCCACAGTATTCGCACGTGAAATTGTACTGTATCTCTGTGTTGTGTTTCTTCATGTGCCAGTTGAGCGAAGCCCTCTGTCGACACTGATACCCACAAATTTCACACCTTCAAACACAAAGGAGAAAAGCCCAGTAAATATTAACCTCATCAATGCTTGGCATTGGTCAGGATTCTGACACACCATTCTTTTGTATTTTGACTATTCAGTTGTTTTGCCCTTGTCGCCGTATTTACTGTGTTTATTATTACCACATATACTATTTACTCTCCAAGCTTCTTGCGCCCTGGTCTATATGGCAATAAGCTAATCTGAATCCAAATCCTTAATTAAGGACAGGCTCGTAGGTAGTTGTTGGTGGTAAAGTTCATTTATCCAAAGAAACCGAATCTTTCTTCCCTCCCTACAGCAACTTGTCTGAAAATGATTTGTTGGAACAGTAAGTCATTTAACCTCACAACTTATCCTTAATGTTCGACTTATACAAATAACAGGCATTTGCAAAAAAGCGTTCCAATAACTACTGTACCTTATTTTTGTGTGTAGAAGGGTTTCCAAACTTTACTCCGGTAAGGACTAGCTCTAATTTTTAGACTATGTCCCTCCACCTATTCTGGATTCTCCAAGCAGTGGAAATGGTTTCTCTCAAAGTGCCAAGTTAAGTTTTCAAAAACTTAATGCAAATCAGGCTATCAATTTCCCTGAAATCCAATCCTAGTTCCTGTAATTTCATAACTTAACCCTTGAAATTCGTCACGTATGGAAAATTTATTCACCATTTCTCCCAGACCAATCTGCCCTTCCAGTGGCGTGGTGGCCAGAATCACTCCCAGTACTCGAGGGGTCACCTGTTCAGGACCTTGTGACCTGCCGTGTCCAGCTTATCGCACTGTCCTTTTTTCACTTTTGTGTTCCAGCCAAAACGCCCCTTGGTGCTGATACCGCTGTGTGCAAGTCTCCCATCATCAGCCTTAAACTTACAGATTGCCTGGTCATTATCAGTCTGTTTGTGGGATCTGACTGCTCCCAAATTAGTACCACACTGCCCTGCATTACAACAGTGACTAAACTTCAAATGCAATTCTCTTCGAGGCTGGGAAAGGAACGATATAAATGTAAAACTTTCATTTTCACCTTTCACTGATTTGAAACACACACCATCTCATCCCTCCCACACAATTTGAACTGTTGATTAATTCTTTTTATTCCAATCCTTTTGGTTATCCTTATGTAACAAATTTCCCCAATAATCATTTTTTTGTGGGACATGGTTAGTTCCATATATGAGTGGGGGTGACTGGCAGACTTACCTCCTCTGCAGCCCAACAATAACCTCCACCACTGTCATAACCTGCCTGGGTGGACTACACCGAGACAAGAGATTCTGCAGATGCTGGAATCTGGACCAACACTCAGCTGAGTTTCTCCAGCACTGTGTGTGTGTGGCCGGACTACACACTTGGTTGGCGCCATTGACATCGCCTTCCCTCTCCGACTGTGGAGAGTCACTGGGAATTTGTCACTGACGTAGGAGAATCTTGACATCTCAAAACTGAAGGGACCAATCAAACTAAAATGGTGTGGGAGGCGGGGGTACAATATTCAGCGGGAACACAAAAGAGGGAACTAAGGAACCAGCTCTCCTATTTACATTACCCATTAGTTTATCAGTGTGCTGGAACAATGACCGGAAACAGACCTGGACTCATTTATTTTCCTTCCCCAGCTCTGGGACAAGAATATCATTTACAGTATTCTATCCAACTCAGCAGCAATTGGAATTTTAAGTACACACCATCCAGTTTGTACAGCTTAGCACCACTTCGAGCATTTAAAAAACAATGTGTTGCCTACAGAGGAAACCTCAGTGGTATCAGTCGCTAATGGAACATAATGTCTTCTAGCAGGATCGAAAACAGAAATTAGAAAATGCCCAACACTGTCACACCTCATTCTTTTTTGTAATTTCTTCACTTTTAATTACTTCAGTTTGAAGTGGAAAATTAAGATAGTCGTTGCCATGGGTGGTGTATCAGTGGAATTTGTTGCCACAGGGGGCTCTGCAGGCCAAGTCATTGGGTGTGTTTAAGGCAGAGACTGATGGGTTCTTGGTTGGTAAGGGGGTTAAAGGTTACAGGGAGAAGGCAGGAGAATGGGGTTGAAAAAAAATCAGCTATGATTGAATGCTGGAGCAGACTCGATGGGCCAAATGGCCTAATTCTGCTCCTATATCTTAGGATCTTATGTCTATTTTAAACTGATTTTTATGTGGGCCCTAGGAAAAGGGTATCAAAGAAAATTAGAAAGCAGGCATCATTTCCGCCCACTTCACTGTTGTACGTCTTAACCAACAGAAGCCGAGATCACAGGCTACGTACAACCAATAATACCAACTTCTTTTTCAGCTTACACTAAAGACAATAGTTGATTATGTTTGATTCAGGAATTTACCCCAAGATTGAAATGTATACTGTTGTCAAGCAATTCTTCCATAGACATTTGTGAAGCCTAGCTGTAAAATACTCTTGACATCAAGGAAGGTAACTGTGTCGCAGTATGTTACTATCTTTTCGCAGAAGGAATCTGGTGAGATAGAAGTTGTTTGTGTCAAGAAATGAGTTTGCAAATCTTTACAAATCCCTAGGTAGGCATACCAAAAGGCACATTGCTGGGGCAGAGTAGTCATAACTGTACTCTGCAGATAGCTGCACCAGCCAAAAAGAAATTAACATGTACATTGTGATGACGAATTCTTTTTCTATTCCTTCTTATAATCTATGTGGTCTTTGGCCCCAATGGGTCCATATCAGCTGCCAGTAGAACAAGCCTACCAGTCCATTCAACTGCCCTTACTTACCTTTAGTCCTGGTACTTGTTCTCTCTTTCACGATGTCACTCTCTTTTGCCACTTACACCAATTGCTAATTTACAGCAGCTAACTAATCTTAACCTTCCTTTGGGATGCAGGAGTAAACTGGAGAATCTGACAGAAACCCACAGGTTTGTAAGGAGAACATGCAGACTCTACACAGACAGCACCCACGGTTAGGATTGACTTCAGGCCGCTGGAACTGTAGGGCAGGAGCTCTAACTGATGTGCCACTGCCAGACAAGGGGAACGCATGGAAACCAACAAGCATATGCCTCAGCTACTCTCCCAAAATGAAACTTATTTCAACAGTAAACCTACTGGAGTGGTGTCTCTCCCGTGTGCGTCCTTCGATGAACTTCAAGGTGATTCTTCCTTTTAAATGACTTTCCACACGTTTCACAAATAAAATCTCGCACTCCTAGATGGAAGGAAACTATGAAATTAGAATCAGAGATTTTCCATTCATTTTTGATAAAATGTATTTAATGGAACCTGCATGAAGTTAAATTCCAATTAATGGGGTCGTCTCTTTTTCAGTCTAATACCTAACCTCAGCCTCACCACATCCAAACTAAAATCAAAGAAAGTTGGAAACACTCATCAGTTGTGACGAAGGGGCTTTGGTCTGAAAGTTTCTCTTTACCCAGATGCTGCTGAACCAGTGAAATGTTTCTAGCATTTTCCATTTTTATTTCAGATTTCCAGCATCTGCAGTAGTCTTATTTGTCTCAGCCTATCCTGTGGTGGCCCAGGCTCACAGCCTCATGCCCTTACTTAGCAGATCCAGATGTGGAAGACCCACCTTGCAGACTCCAGCAGAACAGCCTGAGCTGCAGAAGGACCTTCATCATTGCATCAAGGAAGCCTTGGCTTAGAGCTTTGACAGCTGGCAAAGCCCACCCCGATTTGTCAGCTATGAAAGCTATGCAAATCATTTAATAGATTTTTAAATTTCTCTGACATTTAGCAACAAAGAAAAATGAAATAAACCATTAATATTTTAAATTATTTACAAAATTAAAATTAGCTAAAAATATAAAATTAAAAATATTAACATAAACCAGTTTTTTCCACATGAAGGAATCTACCTCCCCTATTGTTTTATATCCAGTACCCTAGAACCGCCTTTGAAATGAAAGGCCACGAATCTTGCACCAGTTCTCCCCAGAATAAACACTGGGGAGGCTCAGCAGGATATACTTTCACCGATGCACTACAAGTCGAGTCCAGAACTGACAGGTTTGGCATTACAAAGCAGACAATACATTTGGCACTTCTGCGCCTGTCAAGCCCCAGACCTGCTTCCATTTTGATGCGTAAATGCCAGCGGCTAAATTTGGAACTACTGACATTTGCTTGCAAGACCTGAGCCACTATCAATTCGCGATACAGGGAATGTTAAGAAACATTTATTATTATCCTGCCACCTATTCTTTTTTGACTTCCTCTTCCGAAGGTTCCTGCTGATGTATAGTTGTTGTTGACACTGTGTCCATGAGCCTGTTTTCTCACGTGAGCTCAAGATGAGAGATGGCCAGTTAATCTGATTCTTAAATTTTAGCACAGGCCTAGTTTTATTACAGCTAAGATTTAGCATTTTACTGCTGTAAACTTTACTGCAGTTTGGCAGAGGCACACAGGCGTCACAGAAAGGACTGGAGTAGGTACCAGATGTTGCATTATGGCAAATCATTTGGCCTAAACTCCTCCTTTCACAGCCATTATGTTGAATATGGTATCAACTTTCTTATCATAACTGAAAGATCAGGCATGGAGTACAGTAGACTGTACCTCCAGTAGGTGTTAAGTATATAAAGTTCCCTCAGGCCCAGATGTTTTCTGAAAGTATTAGAAACAGGACTTTTTTTTTTACACATTCTGTTAAAAGTATAGTCTTAAAACTGGAGGCGTCTGTCTATTTTCATAAATCACAAGGTTCTACCAGTAACGTTCATTATGCCCTGCAGTCCATTCTTCATGTATCAGCTCAGCCGAAGTGAAGGAAAGAAGTGAATTTTCATCTCATTTACACATGATGAAAACATCGCATTATATAAATATTGCTTCAGGGAGCAAGTTACAAAACTGTCGCCCTAACTTTGTCATAAGACTCTGTGGTTTATAAACTCTTGGTCTGGCACCGATTGAACCCCAGACCAGCTTTCAACCACCACCCCATGCTATGCCTTGGACTTTCTTATTTCTCAGGGCAGATTATTTTTAGAAAGCATGAGGGGCTTAATTACTATCAAATGTGTCACTGGGTATCACTTGAACAGAAAGAGCCATCTGCTAACCTCCGAAGCAGACTAGAAGATTGAAGGCTGCAGAAATTTATACTTCCTAGCCTAAGGTACCACATACTAATCGCTCAAACATTTAGTCCTACATTTATTCATCAAGGCAACAGTTCTAAAAGCTACCCTTCTCAACCGATGGTGTTCATGAAACTTAAAAAAAAAACACAAATGAGCCAGCAAGGAATAGAGGGGCAAAAAGTTGTCTGAGTTTATCATTGTTTTAACCCTTAGGCTGAATTCTTGACACATGAACAAGAAGACATAGCATTTAAAATCTTTTCACATGATAGTTTCACAGTATTTCTGAAAATTCAAGAGCTGACAATTAAACAACGGTTAAAATCTCACATTTGCCAAAACCATAATTTCCAACCAACAACGTGTCTTACCCTGTGCAAATTAATCTTTGTATTCCACAGTTTATAAATTAAAACTCTACTGTTTTGTATGCTTCCCAACCTCTCAAGCATACATGAAGTTTAAAAACAGCAGCCACTCACTTCGTAATGCGGGTAAATGGGACCAGCTTGGATGGACATATTGGTCGGCATGGACCAGTTGGGCCGAAGGGCCTGTTTCCATGCTGTATGACTCTATAAACTGAAGGACTAGATCATGTTATTTCCTTAACTTCTTCAATGAAAGTAATTCCAGTCCTGTAAACCTGATTTACGGGATCTATTCCCTCCAATGGAAAGGGTACAATTTTTATTGTCATAGTCCTTTCCTAAGGCAACTGGTTAAACAAATGGAACTAAAAAATTCATCTAGATATGTCCTAGTGCTGAACTAATGTGGTCTGCAACTTCATCAATATGTCAATGCCACTTAAAGATAAGAACACCAGTAACTGCACAATGAGTTACAAGGACCTAATTAACCTATCTGGATTAAAAGATGCAGCCAGATTCAAAATGGCTTGATGTGCAATAAACTGGCATTACATACAAAACATCTCCTTACCAATCAGAAGAGCCTGCAGCTGGTGACTAGAGATCAAAGCTCACAAAAGCCTTCCACTTATGGCATTTGTATTATTCAAAAGAAGCTTAAAGAATACATTTTCATAGCTTCCATCCCTTTTGAACAGACTGCAAATTCAAAAAAAACAATCTCTTCATTAAAAATGGCAGCTGAAATCTTTCACATAGGGCAGCAGTATTTTGTGTGGGACCCACCTGAATGAATGATCATATGCCTCCGTAGGTGATTTGATAAATAAAACCTCTTCCCACAACCTGGGTGTGAGCAGACTTTCGTTTTCCCCTTTCTGTGCACAAGGTTGACATGATTCTGGACAGGAATAAATATTTTTGTAAATGAAATGAGGGAACATTTTTGATTTACACAAACATTTGCTAGATTGTGACAGTTCATTACATCACCTTCTTTACATTAACATGCCAGCCATGTGCATGGACCCTTTATCTATTGAAATGAAACAATGACAGGGTACTGACTGCAAGCAAGCATGTAGTTTTCTCTCTTAATCAAATGTAGTCCTGCTATTCAAGAGTATCAGAATTGGGTTGTAAAATGACTTAATAAAACCAAAGTGCAACTTTGCCCCAATAAAATCCAGTTTTATTCCCCAGTCTACAGATCTAGTTGCTAAGTGTTATTTTCTAAGTAATGAAAATAAATTGTACTGTATCCACTTGAATTGGGAATTAACACTGGCAGCATAATTACTGATTGCCTTTTTTTTCCCAACTGTGGGTGACTGAAAGATGCATTGGTGGTTTTAGGTCTATCCATCACTGCAATGGTAACAGGATGAGAAATTTGAGACAAGAAGTTAAGAGTTGTTGCACAAGCAGCACAGTGGCACATTAAAATGGATCAAGTGTGATTTTTCCAATAGCTTATTGGGAGAAGCAGAAACACAGTGACAACATCATTAATATCAGGACTACTTAATTAAATTGAAATTGCTTATTCATACAACAGTCAAACCTCACATAACCATTTACATGCAATGAGTTTTATGGTACTTTTATTTTATCATAAACAAATTAACAGGCTAGTCATATCATTATTTTAGTAGCAATCTCTTGCATGGAGTATTGCCTTGTGCTTGCCTATAACGAGACATAGCTCTTCAATACAAGGCTCCGTATTCAATGTGCTTTGGCATGTTCAGTGCCAAGATTTTGCTCTTTAATCACAGCAAAGATAATGGTAAACATGCAATTCTGGTTTGGTTGTACTCCAAATTATGTTTTCCACGTTGGGTTGGTAGCACAAACCCAACTTTTCCAGTCTTTTGTGAATGGCCAATAGATTCCACTGCCAGCAGGAGTCTTAAAGAAGATGGCATTCTTACAGAAGAATGACAGGGAAGTCAAAAAGAGAAGCACCGAAAGGCTAATATAATATTACTCTTACAAATTTCAGCAGCAAGGAAAAATCTGCTTTAACAATCAACAAGAAGTAAAGAAAGACATGGACTTGCTTATTAATAACTGTGAATTCTAAATTAAAAGTACTTAGCTTGAGTAAGATACTTGGAAATTTGGGGACACGAAAGTGCTGTTTGTGCAGGAGTGCAGTCTATTCTAATTCAATGTTGCTTTGCTCAAATTAAGATAAGTTAAGTTGTTTTGATCACCATGTTCCCATTTTGTTCCATTATCTATAATGCTGAATTTTAATTGTGATTTTTTTTTTAAGTAAAAGCTGGTTTATCAGTTGACTAAATTGCTAAATCCCATGCATGGAAAATAGAGGTAAAGTCGTCAGATTTTATACATGGACATTAGCCTTTAAACATTGTTGCACTGCACACAAATTGCATGAAACAATCCAAATTTTTATCAATATCACAAAATTTCTTACCCATGTCTAACCTTGCCAGGTTATCTTTAACAACAAAGCTGCCTTGCCTGCCTCATGCAAGAAGGACAGTGGGAATTAATGTTGTCTTCCTTTCCCTCCTTTTGAATTATTGACAAACTTATGATTCTATAATCTTTCAAAAAAGTTAGAGCTATTTGTAAGGGTCTGTACTTGCCTGGAAGCTATTTAATGTGATGTACACCTGGTTGCATCCTTCGTGTGGACAATGAAACAGCTGAAACATCCCATCAGCATCAATAACGTGACCCCGTTTTTTCCTCTTTGGTCTGAAAGAGGGTGCAGAGATTAGACTGTGTCTATTTCCTCAGTAGGGAAATCTAAATAGTAAGTTACCTACTAACACAACTCACTGGATATTGGGACATCTACATATGTTACAGTCACTGGCTTAACAAGAAGATCAGAAATTTCCAGGAATTACCTAATTATAAGAGTCATATAGCACGGAAACAGGCCCTTCGGCCCAATTCGTCCATGCCAACCAAGATGCCCATCTAAGCTAGTCCCATTTGCCCGCATTTGTCTCTCTAAATCTTTCCTATCCATGTACCTGCCCAAGTTAAGTTGGACAATAGCATGGCGCTCCAGTTAACCTTAATAAAGACTTTCATTCTCGCCTGCTATTGGTATCTTCAGTTGGGAAATGTATGTCAATAGTGGGACAAGAACACAACAGTGTTTGGAAATAATGTGCCTTGAAGACAAATAATCTGTAAATGGCTGGCCACATGAGCCAGTGATCAACCTTACATGCAGAGTGTAAGATATAGAGACCAAAGGGAACCAGGTTCACAAATGCAAGATAGCCATCAATAAGTCAAATAGAGAACTCAGAGAAATCTCTTCACTTAGAGTTAGAACGTCAAACCTGTTGTCACATATTACAGCTGCAGTGATAACATTTAACAGGGAGTTAAAGAAACACATGAAGGAGAAAGTAATAGAAGGATAAGGTGTTGGGGTAACAGGGAGGAGAAGAATAAAGAGTAACCATTTTTCTGCTGTAAATGCTTTGACATCCCATTCTTTAATTCAGGCATATGGTTCCTCCTGCAGCTGCATATTTCTACCGTTAGATGGAGCAAGAGTTACAGCTGCTGCCACCCATGCCCTTGTAAAAGTAAACATCCTTACTTTTGTCATTTATAAAGGCAAAACATGGACACTCTGTATGGGCACATTCAATCAATAGATAATTCTGCCAAGGGCACCTTCACAGCTTACTTTGTATTAAGTCACTGTAAACATCATGTGGATCAACAGGAGATTCCCTCCAAATCTGGTTATGTGAGGCTTACAGTAGACAGTGTTCAACACATCAGTCTGCATTACCTTCAACTTACCCAGCTATTCTGAACATCTGTCCAGTTCCCTGTTGACACTGTCTATGGAGGACATGTAACTAAACCAAGAAGAGTACTTAATGCACCTGCTTTATTCTGACTTCTAATCCACCATCACATGCTCAATCCGGTACAATTCCACTTTGAATTTGCTTGGAGGTTAAAACCTCAAGGCAGATGGTTAACCTGCTTCTCAACACCATCTCACATCCCCAAAGGCTATAAAGAGACATCAGTGAAAAGTCTCGACAGTCCATTTCCCTCCATAGATGCTGCCTGACCTGCTGAGTTCCTCCAGCACTTTTTGTGTTGCTTAAAATATACAACTTCAGAATGCTTGCAGTGCTTAATTATAAAAGGAGAGCAAAATATTACTCCCAACTTATCATGCGATGAGCAGTGGCAAACAACAAAAGAAATCAAAAGTCAGCAATATACACTATTCCTTGTTTCTTTCTTACCTATGTGGATTACTGGAGATCTTTCCTACCTCTCCCATACAAAGCAACATTTCCTGCAGTTAATTGGCCTCCCACTTTGGGAAAATGGAAAAATCACAGTGCAAGAGTTTTTTTGAAAAACAATGCACAAAAACAATTTTTCTATTAAAGTATGATGCTAAAATTAAGTACTTTGTTAACGAAGGCAATGGGCTTGAGTCCATCATCCATCACATTGTTATAGGGAGGAAATAAAGTCTTTCATTTTTTGTCCAACTTTTCCAACTGAAACCCGAAATCTATAACCAGCTGTTAAGTGTAAATTTCCTTTGTCAGAAGCAATAGACTGTAGGTTCATCTTTGACAATAATCACTCAGTGAAACTAGGCCTGATTAAACAAAGCTGCACTTTAGCACAGAGTAATATATTTTCTGACCTATCTGAGAGCAATCCTATTCCAGATAAACTGATGTCTTAATGAAAAGAAATCCTGCCGTTAACTATTTTGTTTGGTCCTGCTGCAATTTCTTAAGTACTTGAATCCGTTCTGTAGTCCTTTTCCTGGAGATACTATATACCACTTTCACAACTTACTACATACAAGACTCAATAATACTAAGACAATTTGACCAGAGCCAAGCTAATCCTAGGATAAATTGGTGAAGTGATCAGATACAGAAGCTACATGATTGCCCCGACGCATGAAGTCTAAAGCCAACAAAGCTCTCCTGCACAAGGTCAGCTACGAGTGAACATCTGGTCCTGGTCCAACCACATAGACCCTGTGGCCAAAAAAGCTCACCAGTACCTCTACTTCCTCAGGAGGCTAAAGAAATTCGTCCCGTCCATGTTGACCCTCTCCAATTTTTAATCGATGCACCAGAGAAAGCATCCTATCCAGATGCATCATGGCTTGGTATGGCAACTGCTCTGCCCGAGACCACAAGAAACTGCAGCAAGTTGTGGACACAGCTCAGCACATCAGGGAAACCAGCCTCCCCTCCATGGACTCTGTCTACACTTCTTGCTGTCTTGGTAAAGTAGCCAACATAATCAAAGACTCCACCCAGCCCGGACATTCTCTCTTTTCCCCCCTCCCTTTGGGCAGAAGATACAAAAGCCAGAAAGCATCCACCACCAGGCTCGAGGACAGCTTCTATCCCGCAGTTATAACACTATTGAACAGTCCTCTTGTATGATAAAATGGACTCTTGACCTCACAATCTATCTTGTGATGGTCCTGCACCATGGTCTGCACTGCACGTCCTCTGTAACTGTGACACTTCATTCTGTATTCTGTTATTGCTTTCCCCTTGTACTACCTCAATGTACTTACGTTTTGAAATGATCTATCTGGATGGCATGTAAAACGAAGCTTTTCACTATACCTTGGTACATGTGACAATAATAAACCAATTTAACTCAGTTCAAGATCTATATTTGGGATCTTCCTTGGCATAGTGCACTGTAATCAACCACACAGCTATTGTGAAAGATGACCTGTATGTTTCTGTATTCTCTATGCCTACAATATGAATAATTATCATTTCCATCAACTTTGCCCAATCATTCAAGGTACAGGTACAATGGGTACTTCAAAAACACACAAAATAAGACTAGTGAAAACGCAAACTTTTAAGGGAATGTAAGAACAAAACCTAAATCCCTATCACGGAAGCTTTAACTCGGCACTCACTTATGTGGCACGTCCTGTGCATTTTCACCTGGTTCAGCTGGACGCAATCCAGAGCCATCAATGACAGTTCTCTCTCCTATCACATCTGCATGAGTAAAGAACAAAATTGCTGTAATTGTGAACCATACATAATTCAATCTTAAAGTACAAGCTTGTTGGAGAACTGTTAAGGAGAACTAGTTGTTGCAACAACATAGCACAACTACCTGATCAAATATGCAAAGATGAACTTCCTGCTGGTTCAGAAGGCAGCAGCCCAATGGATCAAGCTGTTAAACTGAAAATTTAATTAACTATATTTAAAAACTGTTTGGAATACAATCATTACATCTTTAACAAAGGTTCTTTTTATTCATTAAATCTCATAAGCACAAGCGCACACCATTTATTATTATTGTCCTTGAAGGATTATATCTATCTTTTTTTAACCTTAATCAACGTACTGCCAACATAGTCACTTATTCAGCAAGCATTTCTATTTAAAGATAATAGACCCCCCGGAATCTAACTATTCTGTTGAAAATAAATCAATCCCTCATCACGATCACTTGAATCTATATTGAAGAGTGACTAAAAACGCAATGGCAGGTTTTGTCAACTGGCAGATAGCTCCAGGTTGTAGAAGCATTAAGATCGAGTTAAGATATGCTCAATTTGAAGCTCTGCACAACTCAATCCTTTTAAGATGAGCTAACTAGAGACCACAAAGTTTCACTCTATCATTTGAGGATATATTCAAAAAACCAGAACATTGGGTTGGCTGATGTGCATGCAGAGTGTGTGTGCATATATTTATAGTAGTACTTGAATTATTCACCTTAAAACAGCCACTGTAATTTGCCTGACAGCTGTAAGTTTTTGTGGGGTGACTGTTCTAAAACACTGCATTCCTACTTGTGCCTAGCCACTAATCCAAGTCTCCACTACACAAATAACAGATTTTTCTAGTAATTAAAGGCCAAGAGTATCATTTATCCTGTAAAATTTATAAAAAGAACAATTATTGCTCAAGATCATTTCAGCTGCCTTACGCAAAACTGAAAAGCACCCTGTGAATAATTGTGCTTCTGTCGTATCCATCTGTAGAAATTGTTGATCGGGAATACATCAGGATCTCTTGTGCTATCACTGCCAGAATTCACTTTTTCCAATTTCTTAAGAGATGTTTAGAATTTCAGCACTCACTGTAACAGCAAGGAGAATGACACTGTCATTACAACCAACGACTAACAATATCCAGATATGTCAAAATTGTTTGTATAACACTGGATTTGACTTATGGATCCAATTTCAAACACTTGTCCACTTATTTGAAAGCAGAAAACAATTACAGTAATCATCTTTCCAAAGACTTAGAAAAAAATTCATTTGCTGTTTTCATTGAATGAAAATGCACTCACGCTAGGCCCAGGTCTTACACAGATATTCAATCGCCCTACTGTGGCCACGGATGTCAAGACTGCTAACTGAACAATTATTGAATTTCCAAAGATTAAAAGAAATTAAGTGTTACATTTCACTGGGTGCAAAGCTACACTGCCCAGCAAGTATTTTTTCAACATCTTAAGAGCATACATTTGTGTTCACTACTTGTTAAGAAGCCATTATAGTAACTTACAATGGGCAGGGTCCAAAAGTGACACTGCAATGGGCCCCCCAACGTGGTGTCAAGCCAAGCAGAGCAGGTAGGGTTATAGAATTATACAGCATGGAAAAGGCCCTTTGGCCCAACTTTTCCATGCCAACTGTATTGCCCAGAGAGCTAGTCCCATCTGCCCAGGTTTGGCCCAGAGCCCTAGATTAATGCTTAAACTCATTAACACAACACTTTGCTAGCAAGCATCCTATTTCAACTGAACATTACAAAAGATAATAAAAATTAAGTGGGAACTCCCATCCCTCAACATTTGCAACCACAGTAAAACAAAATGCTAATTTTAAACAGATAGCCAAGAAGGAATTTCAGAGACTTTCCACTCAAGATTAGCAACACAACTAATCCAAAAAATGCTTATTGTTGTCATATATAAAACAAGATTTTTCTGGCTCAGGGACAGATCAGTGATTCTTTAGTGTTCATTTCATATTAACCCTTAAAACCAGTTATGACATAACACTGGGTTACACTACCTCGTCATCCACTCCCAGATCACGAACAATGTTAAAGGAAGAGATTTCAATGCAAAATGACAAAGGTAGGAAAAGAGATGAGGTCCTGAAGAGGGAATATAGGGAGTTAGGTAGGAAGCTGAAAAGCAGGAACTCAAGGGTAGTAATCTCTGAATTGCTGCCTGTGCCATGCGCCAGTGAGGGTAAGAATAGGATGATTTGGCAGATGAATGTGTGGCTGAGAAATTGGTGCAGGGGGCAGGGTTTCAGATTTGTTGATCATTGGGATCTCTTCTGGGGAGGGTACAACCTGTACAAAAGGGAAGGGTTACACCTGAACTGGAGGGGGACCAATATTCTTGCGGGCATGTTTGCTAGAACTGTTGGGGAGGATTTAACCTAGTTTGGCAGGGGGATGGGAACCGGAGTGATAGGTCAGAGGTTGGTTCATTTCGTGTACAGGTAGATGCAGAGTGTAAAAAGACTGAGGAAAGATAGGCAGTTGAAAAGACAAAATTGCAGTCAGTTAGATGGGTTAAAGTGTGTCTACTTTAATGCGAGAAGTATCAGGAACAAGGCTGATGAACTTAGAGCGTGGGTAAGTACATGGAACTATGACGTGGTGGCCATTACAGAGATTT
This sequence comes from Pristis pectinata, assembly GCF_009764475.1. Classification (NCBI taxonomy): domain Eukaryota; kingdom Metazoa; phylum Chordata; class Chondrichthyes; order Rhinopristiformes; family Pristidae; genus Pristis; species Pristis pectinata. The sequence goes on along the minus strand of NC_067435.1, from coordinate 2,331,288 downwards.
GGCTGTCGCAAGGGCAGGAATGGCTGCTGGATATTCTGGGGTTTAGATGTTTCAAAAGGGACAGAGGTAAAAGAGGTGGGAGAATGGCTTTGCTGATCAGGGACAGCGTCACAGCTGTAGAAAGGGAGGACGTCCTGGAGGGATCATCCACGGAGTCAGTGTGGGTGGAAGTCAGAAATAGGAAGGGAGCGATCAGTCTATTAGGAGTGTTCTACAGACCCCCCAATAGCAGCAGAGATGCTGACAAGCAAATCGGGAGGCAGATTTTGGAGAGGTGCAAAAATAACAGGGTTGTTGTCATGGGTAATTTCAACTTCTCTAATATTGATTGGCATCTACTTACTGTAAAGGGAATAGATGGGGCAGAGTTTGTTCGGTGTGTCCAGGAGGATTCCTGACACAGTATGTGGACAGGCCGACTAGAGGAGAGGCCATACTGGACCTGGTACTAGGCAATGAGCCTGGTCAGGTTTCCGATCTCTCGGTGGGAGAGCATTTTGGAGATAGTGACCATAACTCCTTGACCTTAACCATAGCCTTGGAGAGGGATAGGAGCAGACAATATGGGAAAGTATTTAACTGGGGGAGGGGGAATTATGATGCTATTAGGCAGGAACTTAGGAGTGTAAATTGGGAACAGATGTTCTTGGGGAAGTGCACAGTGGAAATAAGGAGGTTGTTTAAGGAATACTTGCATGGGGTTCTGGATAGGTTTGTCCCATTGAGGTAGGGTAAGGATGGTAGAGTGAAGGAACTGTGGTTGACAAGAGATGTAGAATATCTCAGGTTTAGAAAGCATGGATCAGACAGGGCTCTGGAGAGTTACAAGGTAGACAGAGGCAGCTTAAAAATGGACTTAGGAGAGCTAGAAGGGGACATGAGAAGTCCTTGGCAAGTAGGATTAAGGAAAACCCCAAGGCATTCTACACGTATGTGAAGAAAAGGAGGACTGATCAGGGATAAAAGAGGAAATGTGCCTGGAGTCAGAAGAAGTAGGGGAGGTCCTTAATTAATACTTTGCTTCAGTACTCACCTGTGAGAGAGACCTTGATGTTTGTGAGGATGGCATACGACAGGCTGATATGCTAGGGCATGTTGACGTGAGGAAAGGGGAAGTACTGGAACTTTTGAGAAACATTAGGATAGATAAGTCACCAGGGTCAGACGGGATATATCCAAGGTTACTATGGGAAGCGAGGGAAGAGATTGCTGGGCCTTTGGTGACGATCTTTGCATCCTCACCGGCCACAGGAGTAGTGCCAGATGATTGGAGGGTGGCAAATATTGTTCCTTTGTTTAAGAAAGGGAGTAGAGATGACCCTAGGAATTACAGACCAGTGAGTCTTACTTCAGTTGTGGACAAATTACTGGAAAAGATTCTTTGAGACAGGATTTATGGGCATTTGGAGAGGCATAGGCTGATTAGGGACAGTCAGCATGGCTTTGTGAGGGGCAGGCTGTGCTTCACAAGCCTGATTTAATTCTTTGAGGATGTGACAAAGCACATCGATGCAAGTAGAGCAGTGGAGGTGGTGTACATGGATTTTAGCAAGGTGTTTGATAAGGTTCCTCATGGAAGGCTTATTCAGAAAGTCAGGAGGCATGGGATCCAGGGAAACTTGGCTGTGTGGATTCAGAATTGGCTTGCCCATAGAAGACAGAGGGTGATGGTAGATGGAGCGTATTCTGCTTGGAGGTCGGTGACCAATGGTGCTCCGCAGGGATCTGTTCTGGGACCCCTGCTCTTTGTGATCTTTATAAATGACTTGGATGAGGATGTGGAAGGGTGGGTTAGTAAGTTTGCTGGATAGTGTAGAAGGTTGCTGTAGATTACAACAGAACATTGATAAAATGCAGACCTGGGCTGAGAAGTGGCAGATGGAGTTCAACCCGGATAAGTGTGAAGTGATACACTTCAGGAAATTGAAGTTGAAGGTTAATGGCAGGACTCTTAGCAGTGTGGAGGAACAGAGGGCTCTTGGGGTAAATGTCCATAGATCCCTCAAGGTTACCGTGTAGGTCGATAGAGTTGTTAAGAAGGCGTATGGTGTGCTGGCCTTCATTAGTCGGGGTATTGAGTTCAAGAGCAGTGAGTGATGTTGCAGCCCTGTAGAACTCTGGTCAGACCACACTTGGAGTATTGTGTCCAGTTCTGGTTGCCTCATTATAGGAAGGATGTGAAAGCTTTAGAGAGGGTACAGAGGAGATTTACCAGGATGTTGCCTGGATTGGAGAGCATGTCTTATGAGGATAGGTTGAGTGAGCTAGGGCTTTTCTCTTTGGAGAGGAGGAGGACGAGAGGTGTCTTGATAGAGGTGTACAAGATGATAAGAGGCATAGATCGAGTGAACAGTCAGAGACTTTTTTTGCCAGGGTGACAATGGCTAACATGAGGGAACATAATTTTAAGGTGACTGGAGGAAGATACAAGGGGGATGTCAGGGGTAAGTGTTTTTTTTTTACACAGTGACTGGTGAGTGCATAGAATGCACTGCCGGCAGAGGTTGTGGGGGCAGATACATTAGGGACATTTAAGAGACTCTTAGAATAGACATATGAATGATAGAGAAATGGGGGGCTATGTGGGAGAGGTTAGATAGATCTTAGAAGCAGGATAAAATGTCGGCACAACATTGTGGGCCAAAGGGCCTGTACTGTACTGTAATGTTTTATGTTTTATGTTCTAAAATTAAGCTACAACTCACTTCACTATTTAAATATCAGGCAAAAATTCTTTCCAAGTGCAAGTCTAATTCTGAGATTATTCAATGCTTTGAGACACGTTGATCTGTACGCGCTTGTGAAGACTTCCCTTGCTAAAAATAAATCACATTAGGATGTTAATGAGAAATTGGCATGAAAACCCACAGTTCAAAAAACAGGCTTGTCAATAAAGAGAATTGCATTAGCAACTCTTGTAACTTGCAGAAAAGTAGGTGAAAAAAATGAATGAGGGTAAAACAATATATGAATTGGTAAAGAGATACCTGGATGCTCATTCCACTCAGTGGCTTCATTCTGTTCTTCAATGGTGTAGCATTCCCCCACTGGATTTACGTAGGTCAACTGTTCTGAGAAAGTACAAGTCATTTCCTCATATTCAGTGGGATTTACTTGTTGTGCAGTGTCCAAGGGCACTTGTCCAAATTCTTCTGTAATGCTGGTGATTTCTGAACTCTGTACTGTAGAAATCTGCACAGTTACAGGGCAATTGGTAGTTAAGGAGTATAATGCATCCTTCTCCACCGTCTGTACTATGGTATTCAGCGCAGGAAGCTCTGCTGGCAAAGAAGGCTGGCTGCCTTCAGTGACGGAGCTCTTGCAAGGTGACTGAGCTCGACATAGAGATGCTGGCTCATGAATTGCAGTCCTGTGTTGGTCTTTATCTTTATCTTCCCCTTTAGAAGGTTTTCCTACTGAACTCAAGGCTTGTGTCTTCCCATTCTCTTTGCTCCCACCTTCATAATTGGGTTCACTAGCATCGACATCAATGAGTTTCACATTGAAATATTCCTTGAATTTCTGATCCGAATCGGACTCATCACAGGTTGACGTGTCTGATTCACACTTCATGTACAATTCATTGGATTGCCCTGGTTTCTTTCTGATTGCATCCCTTTTTGCCTTGCTCTCCTTTTTCTCCACAGGACACTGCTGCCGATTCATGTTTTCCTTCGAACTGCTGATGGTCACATTGCCCTTCGCAGTGGGTTCAGCAGCAGTGGAATGGCAGATGTTCTGGACAGGCTCCATATGCTGCAGATACTGGTGTCCTGCTTCACACTGCCACACCACAGCCACCGAGCAGTCACATACTTGTTGTAGTTCGTAGAGCAGTGGTTCCTGCTTGCACATCTGCTTATGCTGCTCGTACCATGTCACCAGAGTCTTCAACGAGGTAATTGCTTGCTTTCTTACTGTGGGCAAAACAGAGACATCAATTTAACATTGTTAAACTTCCTGCAAGGTTGCCCAGACCAGTTGAAAATAATTATTTTCTTCCAATTATACATTAAGAAATTGGACAGGTGGCCAGTATGACCCTCAACAACCTGTGAGGAGATCTGCCAGGTGTGACTTGCAGACTTGGGCAGTGAGTTAGGGTTAAAACAGACACTGGAGTGACTAAGCAGCTTCCTGCAAGGGAGAGGATGGGGAAATGAAGAAATGGAGCACCTGGAAGGCAAACAGCCTCCATACCCAAGCTGGCTGGTCTGTCAAGAGGCAATATGATGCAATAGAGCTGTGGTACAATATCCATGACCCGTCATTCTTTTGGTCTTCCCACTGGTCAAGGGCAGATCATGGTCCAGCCAAGGCCAACTCAGATCTTTGCACTGTATCCCTTTTTGCTAAAATCTATCGTTCTGCTAAATAAACACAAGAAAGGGAAGGCACAGCAACTAGTGACCAGAGCCCACAGATGTGTTACGTGAACAGGCATAATAGTTTACAATGATAATGCATTGCCCAAATCGAGGAACAGGATGCGGGCTTGAAGTACAAATGGGGAAACCTACATAATATACAATATACTGGACTTCTGATTACCCCAAATCTTACCTTTTCTTCCAATGAAGACACTGATACATGCATTCAATTCAAAGGTACTTACCCAATAACCTCCCACACTGGAATGTGGCCCAAGTCATGATTTATCAGGCTTATGCTGAGAGAGCAAGTTCAATAATTTTCCCAGCACATCCTTGTCCTTAAGATGGACACAATAAGACTGAATGGTGAAATAACAAAAAATTGTAGGTGCTGAAAATCAGAAATAAAAACAGAAAATGCAAGAAACACTCAGTAAGGCAGCATCTGTGGAGAGAGTACCTGCCAATGGTCTGGAACCAGCAATGTTATCTCTATTTCTGTTTCCACAGATGCTGCCCGATCCATCGAGTATTTCCAGCATTTTCTGTTTTTATTTAACATTGCCTGGTTTCTCATCTCCTAAGGGCAGAGATCCTCAGGAAAACCAATGTACAATATTACTGAAACCAAATAACTCAAAATGGACAAGGGATTAGACCCAGAATTTCCCACAGCCATATTAGGTGGTGCTTGTTTATTTCATCAGTTTTTCATTTCACTGCTTGAAGCTTTTACGTAGCTCCTTAGTTCTGGATATCACCCAAGGCAAACTGAATTGATTCAGAAGTCATTACTAACTTAATCATATTTGTACAAAGTTTATTTTATGTATTTAATCTTAATTGCTCCTTGGAGTTATACAGCACGGAAACAGCCCTTTGGACCAACTGGTCCATGCTGACCAATTAGCCCCATTTACCTGCATTTGGCCCATATCCCTCTAAATCTTTCCAATCAATGTACCTCTCCAACTGTCTTTTAAAAGTTGTTACTGTACTTGCCTCAACCACTTCCACTGGCAGCTTGTTGCATATAGATACCACCCTTTGAGTAAAAAAAAGTTTTCCCTCAAGTTCCCCTCAAATCTTTCCACTCTCACCTTAAACCTATGCCCTCTAGTTCTTGATTTCCCCAAATCTGGGAAAAACGACTGAGTGCATTCACCCTTTCTATGCCCTCATGATTTTATTCACCTCTATAAGATGACCTCTCAGTCTCCTACATTCTAAGGAATAAAGTCCTAGCCTGTCCAAACTCTCCCTATAACTCAGTCCTTCAAGTCCTGGCAGCATCCTTGTAAATCTCCTCTGCACTCTTTCCAGTTTAATAACATCTTTCCTACAGTAGGGCAAACAAAATTGAACACAATACTCCAAGTGCGGACTCAGCAGCATCCTGTACAACCGCACCAGGACCTCCCAATTTTTATACCCAGTGCCCTGAAGGCCAGTGTGGCTAAGCCTTCTTCACCCTGTCTACCTGGACTTCAATTTCAGGGAACCATATACTTGTACTCCAAGGTCCCTCTGTTCTACAACACTCCCCAAAGCCCTGCCATTCACTGTGAAAGTCCTACCTGGATATGGCTTTCCAAAATGCAATACCTCACACTTATCAGAATTAAACTCCATTTGCCATTCCTCAACCCACTTTCTCAGCTGATCAAGATCCCCTGTAATTTTTAAAAACCTTCTTCATTGTCCACTATACCACTTATTTTAGTGTCATCTGCAAACTTACCTACCATGCCTTGTACATTATCCAAATCGTTGATGACGACAAACGACAATGGGCCCAGCACCGACCCCTGAGGCACACCACTAGTCACGGGCCTCCAGTCCAAGAAACAACCTTCCACCATCACCCTCTGCTTTCTACCATCAAGCTAACTGTGTATCCAACTAGCCAGCTCTCCCTGGATTCCATGCGATCTAACCTTCCATATCAAAGGCCTTACTGAAGTCCATATAAACCACGTCTACTGCCCAGCCCTCATCAACTTTTGTAGTCACCTCATCAAAAAACTCAGTCAAGTTCATAAGACATTATCTCCCATACACACAGCCATGCTGACTACCCCTAATCAACCCCTGTCTTTCTAGATGTACGTATATCTTATCCCTCAGAATCCTCTCCAGTAACTTGCCTACCACAGATGTTAGACTTACTGGTTTACTAGTTCCCAGGTTTTCCTTTGCTGCCCTTCTTAAATGCACAAAATTTGCTACCCTCCAGTCTACTGGCACCTCGCCCGTAGCTAACGATGGTGCAAATATTACCTAATATGGCCGTGGGGAAGATTAACTCTCATCACTCAGACAGAGGATTTTCTTTGGCCAGTGTTACAACCAAGAACACCAGCATGCTCTTCAGGATGTATCTACAAATTTGCCAGAAGTAACCAAGACAAAGTTCCCTACATTTGTTTGTAATCTGCCTTCCCTCAGCAACCAAGAAGAATTAACAAAAGACTGGACAGGGCATCAAGAGACATCTCTAGACAGGGCAGCAAGAATTTTCCACACATCCAATTCAGACAAGCTTCAGGTAGTAGAAGTTCCACCGCCACAAAAATGCACTTTATTCTCTCATCAATTAATCGAGAAACAGGCTCTTAAATGGGCTGTAAACTGGTGGCTGAAGAAATAAAATGAAAACAGAAAATGCTAGGAATCCTCCTTCCCAGTTTTGATGAAACATCTTTGATCGTAACTCTTTCTTCCCACAGATGCTGCCTGACCTGCTGAGTATCTCCAGCACTTTCATTTTTCTCATCGTTGCTGCCCGACCTGCTGAATATTTCAAATATTTTCTTTTTTTTTTACAATTTTTTTTGTGTTTTTATTTTAGATTTCCAGCATCTGCAGTTTTGTTTTTGATTTTCATTTACTGGCTGAAGAACTAGCTGCATTTTAACACTGTTCATTGCGATGCAGTGCAATGGTGTTTCTGACCCTTCCAAGATTTTTATTTCCTCTCTTCCACTAACAGCAATTTAGTTCACCAACATACTAATGTCATTCGACACTGAACGTTGCTAAGCTACAAGTGATTGGAAACAGATCACAAAGTATCATGGGCATCACTTGCAAGCAATTATACTACATGATCCAAATTTGAATGACAAAAATTATATGCCCATGTAATTTCTGCCAAACAGTCTCAAAAATGACAGGGGTATACAGGGAGCCCGCAGAACAGCAGCAGGATCAATGGTCATAAGGAGCTTGCATAAGGAACCAGACTTTCCCAAATTTACTAGAAAAGGCAGATTTAGAATTGTTTTAATGGAGGCGGAAAACTAGTTGCATATATTCCTGCATTCATTGCCAACAAAAGTCAAAAGGAGTATCAAATTGATTTCTCACTTTAAAGTCGCTCCAACATTTTCACTAAATTAACTAACAGAGAGAGATGTATTGCCTGCTGATTAAAGCTGCAAACTCCATGCTAAGTAGCTACTGAGCCCCAATTTGCATAGATATTACTCCAGAACATCCTCAGCCAACTGATCAACAGGCTTACCTTTTTGTGAGGAATTAATTTTCGAGTTCTGTTCCTCTGCTCCAGATTTGCTGAAATATAATAAAATCATTATGAAGGCAGAGCATGTTTTGCTATTCTTCCATGCAGTGATTCTTTTCTTCTGTAGTTACAATAATAAAAATTTATACAACAGTCAAACCATGGGGTTTTACAGAATCAGGAATGCACGGAGCTATATTATTTCACGGTGAGGCCTTAGTGAAGGTGCAAAATACAGGACTAAAAGCAACAATTCATATAATCCCCATATAAAATTTAAATTGATGCCCTACTTCTTCACTGAGTTGTGTAAATGGAGCATTATAAAGCAGCTGGCAGCACTTTAGAGGCTCAAATTATTTACTATTTAAAAAACAGTGAAGAAGTCTAAGCACCTACCCTTGAAACTTCAGAGCATCACTATGACAGAATCCTCCACCAACAAACCTTATTTGTCGTCACCACTGACCCGAAATGTACCCCAATCGGTCATTTTAATTACTGCGGCTGACAGCAGTCAGAAGCTGTTTGTCCTGCGGCGAATGGTACATTTGCGACACTCCTGAGCCTTGGCACAAGGCAGCGGTATTGTAGCACACAGTCCAATTGCCCGGAAGTGTGCAATTCCAGCAACCTCAAGAAACCTGACACGATTAGGACAAGGTAGCCAGTTTGATTGGCAACCGCCACCTTAAACATTCATTCCCTCTTACCACTGAGCACATAGCTGCGTGTGAACCATCTATAAAATGCACTGCAAAATTCACCACAGCCTCCTCAACAATCCCAAACCTATGAATCAGCAATCCCCAGAACCGATGAACCCCCTCTACCTCATTAGGAGGACAAGGTAAGCAGTCTCACATTGGCCTCACCAGTTACCTCAGAACCAGAGGGAAAAATAAGTAACCCTTTATCTTAAAGGACTGCCTAAGAAGATTCATATGTGTGCACTGGAAAAGTAATACACAATATCCAGCTCACAGGAACAAGCTCCTGAAGCCGGTTCCTGTGATTAAATGACAAATTCAATCCCAAAACAGCTCACTCCCAACTCCTACTTACTGATCTCAAAAGTCAACTTTATCTCATCCCCTACTCACTGAGCCCAAAAATGCTTTCCATGACTTAAATCACCAACAACCTACCTCTCAGAATAACCATGATCACAAGTAACTGAAGAAGTCTTATCAAAGCCCCTCAAGCTGAATGGTATAGATCCAAGAACACCACGGGACCACAGTGACTTCACCGAACATTCACTGTTTGTAGCTGAACCTAAACATGAAATGATAACCCCTCACCCCTTCTTGACTGGAAAATCTATTATGCGAAGTATGATTTGGCTACATTATACAAACTATGCAATATGAATAATGAACAACTTTCTTTCACATTACTATTATAGTTTTTGCTCTTTGTGCAGTAATATCTGAAAGAGATGTGTGCCATCTAGCACCACCGCTTGGTAATACAACTGTCAGCACCAAACAGGTCGGAGATTTTTGCCAGGATTTAGAAAATATGTTGCAAATTAATCATAATTTTTGTCACCCTGGTATAGGAAAGGTGCCATTAAGCTGAAAAGAGTGCAGAAAAGATTTACGAGAATATTGCCAGGACTCGAGGGACTAGGTTATAGAGAGGTTGGGTAGGCTAGGACTTCATTCCTTGGAGCGTAAGAGAATGATCTTATAGAGGTGTATAAAATCACAAGGGGCATAGATAGGGTGAATGCACACAGTCTTTTTCCCAGGGTTGGGGAATCAAGAACTACAGGACATAGGTTTAAGGCGAGAGGGGAGGGATTTAATAGGAACCTCAGGGGCAACTTTTTCCACACATAGGTTGTTCCATATACGTAGGTTGTATACATATGGAACAAGCTGCCACAGGAAGTGGTTGAGGCAGGTACAATAACAACATTTAAAAGATATTTGGACAGGTATAAGGATAGGAAAGGTTTAGAGGGATATGGGTCAAATGCAGGCAAATGAGATTAGGTTGGATGGGCATCTTGGTCGGCACAGACAAGTTGGGCCGAAGGGCCTGCTTCCATGCTGTATGACTCTATCTAGAACCTGACTATCTGACCCAAGCCAACCGTACCTGAGAACATCAAAAGAACTACAAGTGCCCAGATTTGGGTCAGATTGCACCATGCTGGTTCTTTGTAAGTGAATGCACCAAGGTTCTATAAGTTAATGTCTAGGTACCCAATCCAGGCCCGACACATTGGGTTTGGGTCAGGTTGTGCATCTGACAAAACGTCATTGACCTGAAACATTGACTCTGGTTCACCCTCTACCGATGCTGCTTGACCAGCTGAGCACCTCCAAGATTTTTTGTTTTTTTTAAATGGTACGTCCTTGGGCTCAGCTTGGGTTAGGATTAATCATGGTTGTGTTTTAATTTTATACCCATTTATTTATGATGTAAAACCCACAAAACGCAAAAACTAGTACATTATTTAAAGTAAAAACAACTACAAGTGTTGGCATAATGCAACATGGTGTTTGAACATGTTGTATCAATTTTGAAGTAATTTTGCATGAAACTCTGACTTGCTGTTGAGAACAACTAAAGCAATTGCTGTAGAAGTGGGTGTGCGGGACAGTTTCAAAGATGCAGACTGGATTATCTTCTGGAATAGAGGGCCACAGTACATAAATGTAACCAGCTGAGACAGCACACGCTGATGGGGAACACCAAACTTCCATTTCTTCTTAGGTAGTCACTCAGGATCAAGGACGACTTACTTCCAACATCGATTGTGTGGGGACTAAGCTAGTTAATCAGGCCAATGTAGGACAATTCCACAGATGGGGCAGGAGTTGCCTGATGCAGTGGGTGGATGGTGATATGCTCCTTTCCACACTTACAAAGGACTTCTCTGTGTATTCCCAATGCATGGACTTAAAGTTCTCAATTCCATCCTGAATGCTCCTTCTCGACTTTGAATCAGAGATTCCAGGAGTCAGTGGAGATACTGCATTTTTTTTCAAGGAAGCTTTCAGCACATCCTTGAACCTTGTCCTCTGTCTGCTGATAATCTCTTCTCGTGAGGGAGCTCAGAATACATCGCCTGTTTGGCACATGAACAACGTTCAACTAAGGCCACAGCACTGTGGACATTAACCTGGGAGAGGACACTGATGTTGGTTCACTTATCTTTCCAGTGGCAATAAAATGATGAATAGATCCAAGTTTTTTTTCTGACAGACTTTGGGTGAATGAGAATACACTCAATGGATATTTGACAGTAACTGAAGTTGCCAGCTGTAAATTGTAATTTGAAACTCTTTGATCTGTGACAAGATTGGATGCAGAATTTCAGATGCTGGATTAAGACAAACACCTAGAGCTCACAAAGAGCATCAGATGCTGCAGGTTCTCCAAGCTGTCCAAAGCCAGCACTGATGAACTGAACAGCAGGTGACATAATTCCATCCAAGCAATGTAACAGATGCAGTTGAAGTGTGCAAATGTTGCGGCAAATAACACAAATTGCTTGGCTCAGAAGAAATGCCCAGTTTATGGAGAGGAATACCACAAATGCAAAAAGTGGATCACTTTTCACACCAGTGCAAAGGCACGAAGACTGAAAGGCAAGGAGTACTAGTAATGGGGTGAAGCCAGGCCAGTCACAAAGTGACCACAGCTCCTTTGAAATGTCTGAGGGAGAGACAAGACCCAAATCATGGCACTGAACTCAGCCAGCGAGGAAGTGGAACAACTGAATACAGTGGAGGCAAGCAGCACAGATTTTGCTACTATGGTTCTACAAGATCTGAGTAAGGGCCTAACGAGGAACCAATACAAGAAGACAATTGGTGATATCCTGCAGAGCAGAGCAGAAATCTTCAGTGTGCTTAATACCAAGAATAGAGTTGCAACATGAGAGTTTGTTTGAGATGTTTGAAGGACTTGCTGGTGTAAAGATCACAGCAAATGATGTTCTTGCTTTTGGAGAAGGACAGCCTGAAGAGAGTCTTACAGCAGCTATCATGCAAGGTGGCTAACCAATAACATATGCAAGCAGAAGTTTGACAAATGCTGAGACGCATCATGCTCAAATTGAAAACAAGGTATTGGCTTTGATATTTGGGATCGAGAGATTTCAAAAGAATACGAAAGAGAACCATATACATGTAGACTGATTGCAAGCTCCTTCATGAAGAATCTCCAAGACCCAAAGAAAAGCCCCTGTTAAAGAAGCTCCAGCAAACCATATCACTTGCTATAAAGCTGCAAGGATTGCAAGAAGTTGTTATAATGGCTACTTTTCAGAGATGATACCGAACTCCACGAGGAGAGAAATGCTAGAGGTGATCACATCTAGGAGAGAACTGAAGAAAGTTTGTGAATCACTGTTCTGGCCCGGAATGAAGGCAGACGTGAAAGACCGTACACAACTGCAATGTGCATCATGCTACAAAGCAAGGCACGGATCCGATTCTTGAATGCGGGCTGCCAGGCAGATGCTGGGAAAACTTAACAATTAATCAAAACTTAATCAAAAATACTTGATGATTGATTATTCTCCTGGAAGTGGACTGCCTCAATTCAACCACTTCTTCAAACTTAAGGCTCAGTTTGACAGATACAGCGCTCTGGATGAGGTTGTTACAGACAATGTGCAGCAAAGCAGTTTGCAAGTTTGTGATTGGATAGAAATTCACCTGGACAACATTGCCAGGTGAAGAGGAATTCTGCAAAAGCAGGTGTAGCTTGTGGGGAAAGCAAAAGAAGTAGGCACAGATGCATACCTCAGTCACTTGACAGATGGAAATATGCCAACACTGACATTCACTTCTATCCCAACCCACAACCTAATGAACTGTCAAACCCAAACACTGCCAAGAGCTGCAAGGCTGGAATTCCAACTGGTACAAGGAGAGGAAAGGAGAGAACGAAAAGCAAGCCTCTTGCTTCATCAGGATAGCTGAAGAGATATCGTCCCTTAAGCCAGCTGACACAGCAAGAATTCAACCCCGGCACCAAAAAAATTAATGAAAAACTACAGTCATCAGAAGAGTTTCACAACCTAGATCCTGAGGTAAACATCAAGGAAAGTATTACATACCGGAGAAATAAGCCTCATCTGAGGGAGTGTGCAGAAGAGGTTTGGGCGACTGAAGCCAATGATGAGATAACAGGATGCACCATAACCACAGCTCATTCAAGACAAAATGAGCAGCAAACACTGAAGTTCAGATATGAGAGAGCCATTCACCAATCAAAACATCTTGTGGACTTTGTGGTGCTGTTCTGAATACATGTTAGATTTTAAACTTGTGTTAAAAGCTCATGCTGAAAGTATAGTGGTTTATATTGAACAGTACTTAAACTGTGTGGACATTGATACATGCAATTCAATTTTACTGGTGCATTAGAAGTAAAGACGCCAATGTAACAAATGTTGAAATCAGAACTCTTAACGAATAAAAAATCTGTAGACGATGCATGCCATCTAGCGGGAATACAACAACTGTAAGCACCAAGTATTTCTGGGTCAGAGGATGTCGCCAAGGTGAGAAAACCACATTACAGACATGTAAATAATTCTAAAACAAATTTAAGGCTGACTCAGAAAGAATCTGACACATGTGACAAGGAGCATATTATTAGTGTGAGAACAATTATTGAATAGAGCATAATTCAATACTGTCAGCCTAGATTTTGTGGTTTGACCTCAGCTGACACACCTACATGACAGTACAATGCTACAAGAAACAAGACATTAAATTGAACTAACATCTGCTTCTTCACGTGGCCATAACTGGACCAAGGGAAAAGGAACGGGCAGCGGTAGGGAAGGGAAGTGGAAGGCAGGATATAGTTACAATATTAGGGTGTGGTCACTTAAAATTAAAGCGCATAGGTACCTCTTCCCACAGAAGGTGGAATCTCTGGAATTCTTTAACGAGGGTTGTGGAGGCTAGATCATAGGGGGTACTTAAAGAGAGACCACAGTAAGACTCCAATAATCTCCCTTCCCATTATTCAGAAATCCCAATGACTTGGCATCTGGCTGATGGGTTACCGTTTCCGCATTCCCTTTAAATTCACTGGTGCCCCAGTTCCTTGCTCCACTTAAACTCACTGGGGCCCATTTCATGCACCCCATTTAAATTCATTTGGGCCTTGTTTTCTACATTCCCTTTAAACTTGCCCAGGTCCTTTTACCCACACTCCCTTCAAATTTACTGGGGCCCCACTTCCCACACTACCTTTCAACTTACTGGGGCCCCATTTCCCACATGCCCTTTAATCTCATGGTGACTCATTCCTAACTTTTTAAACACCTGTTTCCCACCCTCCCTGTAAAGTCACTGGGGCCCCATTTCCCATGCTCACTTTAAACTTCCCCACACTCCCTTTAAATTTATCGTGGCCTATTGGCAAAACGCTGGAGTCAATAATCGAGGAGAAAATAACTAATCACTTAGGAAAGCTAAATATAATCAAACCTAGTTTTATGAAAGATAAATCTTAAAACCATAAGACAGAAACTGAATTAGGCCATTTGGCCCATCGAGTCTGCTCCACCATTCAATCATGACTGATTTATTTTTCCCTCTGAACCCCATTCTCCTGCCTTCTCGCCATAACCTTTGACACCCCCCACTAACCAAGAACCTATCAACCTCCGCTTTAAACATACCCAATGACTTGGCCTCCACAGCCGTCTGTGGCAATGAATTCCACAGATTTACCACCCTCTGGCTAAAGAAATTCCTCCTCATCTCTGTTCTAAAGGGACGGCCTTCTATTCTGAGGCTGTGCCCTCTGGTCCTGGACTCTCCCACTACTGGAAACATCCTCTCCACGTCCACTCTATCCAGACCTTTCAATATTCAGTAGGTTTCAGTGAGATTCTCCCATCATCCTTCTAAACTCCAGTGAGTACAGGCCCAGAGTCATCAAACGCTCCTCATGCGTTAACCCTTTCATTCCTGGGATCATTCTCATAAGCCTCCTCCGGACCCTCTCCAATGTCAGCACATCCTTCCTTAGATATGGGGCCCAAAACTGCTCACAATTCTCCAAATGTGGTCTGACCAATACCTTGTAAAGTCTCAGCATTACATCCTTGATTTTATATTCTAGTCCTCTCAAAATAAATGCTAACATTGCATTTGCCTTCCTTACTACCGACTCAACCTGCAAGTTAACCTTTAGGGAATCCTGCACTAGGACTCCCAAGTCCTTTTGCACCTCCAATTTCTGAATTTTCTCCCCATTTAGAAAATAGTCTATGCCGTTATTCCTTCTACCAAAGTGCATGACCGTACACTTCCCTACACCATATTCCATCTGCCACTTCTTTGCCCATTCTCTCAACCTGTCCAAGTCCTTCTGCAAACTCCCTGCTTCCTCAACACTACTTGCCCCTCCACCTATCTTGGTATCACCTGCAAACTTGGCCACAAAGCCCTCAATTCTGTCATCCAGATCATTAATATATAACGTGAAAAGTAGCAGACCCAACGCTGACCCCTGAGGAACACCACTAGTCAGGGGCAGCCAACCAGAAAAGGCCCCCTTTATTCCCACTCTTTGCCTTCTGCCAGTCAACCAATCTTCTACTGTCAAATCACGTTTGACAAATTTGCTCAAATTCTTTGAGGATGTGAGAAGGAGGAGTTGATAGAGGGGAACCTGCAGATGTAGTGCATTGAGATTTCCAAAAGACATTTGACAAAGAGCAACACAAGAGGCTGTGGTGCATAAATTAAGAGCCCATGGTATTGGAGGAAGCGTGTAAGGATGGACTGAAAACTGGCTGTTACATAGAAAACAAAGAGTTGGAATAAGTGAGTCTCTTTCAGGTTGGAGGGGTGTAACTACTGGAGTACGCCAAGGATTGATTCTTGGCCCTCAACTGTTTACTATTTACATTAATGACCTGGAGGAAGGACGAAACGTGAAGTTTCCTCGTTTGCCGATGATACAAGAATAGGTAGAGCGGCATATTGTGATGTGAGCATTGCGATTCTGCAACAGGATATAGACAGATTGAATGATAGAACAGAAACCTAGCGGACAGAATTTAATGCAGGAAAGTGCGAGGTCACGCACTTTGGTATGACAAGTCAAAAGGAGGATTATTATCTAAATGGAGAGAGACAGCAAATCAGTAAAGCTCATCTAGGTGTTCTGATGTATGAATCATAAAGTTAACAGGAAGGTCCAACAAACAGTTAAGGCGGCAAACGTCATTTTGTCCTTTATTGTGAAGGGAATTATGTTTCAGAACAGGTAGGCTTTGCTACACTTGTACAGGATGTTGGCGAGGCCTCACCTGGAATACTGTGCAGTTTTCGTTCCCTTACCTAAAAAAAAATAAAGTATCATTGGAAGCAGTCCTAAGGACATTCACCAGGCTAATTCCTGGGATGAGAGAGGGTTGTCCTATTAACAGAAGCTAGATGGTTTGGGCCTGTATTCCTTGGAGTTTAGAAGACTGAGAGAGATGACCTTATTAAAACACGCAAGGTTCGATAGAGGCTTGACAGTGTAGATGTTGAAATGTTTTCACAAGTGTGAGAGTTACAAACAAGGGGGCATATCTGCAAAATAAGGGGCAGGTCATTTAAAACTGAGGTACCTAAAAATTTATTCACTAAGAGGGTAGTGAACCTCTGGAATTCTCTGTACCTGTGAAGGCCAGATCATCAGATATACTTAAGGTGGAGAGAGATAAATATTGAAATGATTGAAGAATTGAGAGTTATGGAGAACTGGTACAGGAGAGAAGTTGAGCATAGATAGATCAGCCATATCACATTGAATGGCTTGTGGTAGCAGCAGCCAAGTCCTGGTCCTATTTCTTGTGTTCTTCTGCTTCCGCAGGTTGCTTTAAACCAACTGCGGCCCTATGGCCCTGTTTCCTGCAATGTCTAATCTGTGGGCCTATGATGGGATGGGGGATGAGGGATGGGGGACGGTGGGGCAAGGGGCAGGCTAGTGACAGAGCTGGGGAAGAGGCCACTGTCAGGGGTGGGGCCAGGGGGAACAGAGAAGAGGGCCAGGGAGAGGTGGGAGAGTCGGGGAGGGGCCAGACCCAGAGGAGGCAGGGCTGGGGAGGGGGGTCAACCATGTGCAGGGCCAGAACTGGAGGAGGGAAGAGTGGTCAGTCATGGGAGGGGCCAGTACTGGGAGCAGGGTGGGGCCAGTGGCAGGGAGGGAGGAACCAGTGCCAGTGGGGAGGGGCCAGTGCCAGGGGGAGGGGCAGAGGGCTGGGGCAGGGCCAGCGCTGGGGGTGGGGGCAGTGCCAGGGAAGCGGGAGGCGGGATCAGTGCTGGGGGTGGGGTCGGGGTCAGTGCTGGGGGCAGGGTTAGTGCCGGGGGCGGGGTCAGTGCCGGGGGCGGGGTCAGTGCCGGGGGCGGGGCCCGGGAAAGCGGGAGGCAGGGTCAGTGCCAGGGGCGGGGTCAGTGCCAGGGGGCGGGGTCAGTGCCAGGGGGCGGGGTCAGTGCCGGGGGCGGGGTCAGTGCCGGGGGCGGGGCCAGGGAAAGCGGGAGGCAGGGTCAGTGCCAGGGGGCGGGGTCAGTGCCAGGGGGCGGGGCCAGGGAAAGCGGGAGGCAGGGTCAGTGCCAGGGGGCGGGGCCAGCGCCAGGGGGGCGGGGCCAGGGGAAGCAGGGCGCAGGGTCAGTGCCGGGGGCGGGGCCAGCGCCAGGGGGCGGGGCCAGGGGAAGCAGGGCGCAGGGTCAGTGCCGGGGGCGGGGTCAGCGCCAGGGGGCGGGGCCAGCGCCGGCCTCCCTCACCTGCGCCGCTGCTCCAGCTGCACCAGGTGCTCCGCCAGCCGCTTGTCCGACCAGCCGTAGCGCTCCCGCAGCGCCGCCCACACCGCGAACGACTCGCCGATGTAGATGCGCCGGTTGTCGTACTTCTTGCGGCTGTTGACCCGCTGCCGCAGCCGGTCGCTGTCGCTCAGCCTCGGCCTGCCGCGGCCCCTCTTGGCCGCCTTGGTGCCGGCGCCGCCCGGCCCGGCCCCGGTCCCCTCCGCCTCCGCCTCCGGCCCGGCCGCCGACTCCGCGCCCTCCGCCATCTTCCCTCCCTGTGTACACAAACCACCTGCACTTCCGGGCCAGAGGTCAGGCCCTCATCAACATGGCCGCCCGGCGGTGCCGGAAGTCGGCTGGCCCTGCGGCCGGAAGTCCAGGTGCAGGTCTCTAGGTAGGGTCCAGGTAACCCCCCAGGGTGGGGAAGGAGCTGAAACTTTGCAGCTGCCCCGCGCCCAGAAGGAACAAGCTGCATTTCCAAGTAAAATCCACAGATTGCTGGCTGAGGAGTGCACTGGGCAAACTTCCTGTGTGTATCTCAGGCTGCCAGGACACTGCAACAGGTGCTCTCTAAATCACCTTAAATTCAAAGATTGCAGCTCCAGTGTGGCCACTGCACTTGTATAAATTGCAGCACCTACAACTTATTTGGAATTAAACACCTTGTCTGTCTTGAGGGCTGACTGCTGGAGGGTTCCTCTGTACCTAAATCAAGAATTGCGCAGTATGGAGGAGGCTCAATTCTGAAGCAAAATTGTGGTCCACCCAGCCGTCAGTTGCTTGGTTCTTGAGAGGAATTGGGGCGATTGTGGATCGACTTCACTGGATCAAAGTCAAAAGTCGAGTTTATTGTCATGTGTTCAAGTCCATGTGTGCACACAACTGCAATGAAAAACTTACTTGCAGCAGCATCACAGGCACATAGCATTAGATAAGCAGCATTCACAAGAAATATCATAGATAATTATACACAATTTTTACAAGAAGGAACACAATTAGAACAAAGTCCATTTTAGTGCAAAGTGATCAAAGTGGTTATAGTGTTGCTAAACTGTAGTGATTGGGGTTTTGCCAGATGGTTCAAGAACCAAATGGTTGAAGGGAAGTAGCTGTTCTTGAACCTGGTGGTGTGGGACTTCAGGCTTCTGCACCTCCTGCCCAATGGTAGCTGTGAAAAGATCACTTAGGAGACTAGTGGCAGTAGATGGTGCATCCTGTCAAAATCTGTGAAATTTCATTTACAATTTTAAATGCATCAGGTATTCAGGGATATTTAAAACTTACTTAAATCAATGTCAATTATAAAAGAAAATTAAAAATGTTAGTGGTTCTGGATTAACAGTCAGAGTTCTTGACTGTTGATCCTGAAAACCTACCATTCTAGTTTTAAAAAAAGCAAAGCTGGTCTCAGTAATGGCAGTCCTGAAACTACTAAGTTGTTGTAAAAGCCTATCTGGTTCACTCCCATCCTTCACGGAAGGAAATCTACCATCCTTTCTGTCCAGCTTCAGTCTGACTCCAAATGCACCAGTGTGGTTGACTCTTCAGGGACAATAAAAATTGACAATGGATGTGACAAGCACATTCTATAAATCAAACAAAAACACACCAAAACACTTGCAAATCAATAACAATACACTACACATGTAAAATAATTTAAAAAGATCTTCCCCTTTCTCCTGCCAAGAGTCCCCAGTATAATGAATGGGCTGTCTATTCTACACTGGGTCTGACTGGCATGGGATCAACGAGACAGATTCCCAACACATTGTTCTCCATGTGGGGTCCCCCAAATTCCTTCATCCAAAAGTTATGAATCTGGAATTCTTTACACAAGAAGGCTGTGGAAAAAGATTCAGTTGCTGAGTATATTCCAGGTAGAGATCAATAGATTTTTGGATAATGGAATCAAGTGAGGATACAGTGCAAGAAAGTGCTATTAAGGTACAAAAAATATCAGCCATGATCTTATTGAATGGCAGAGTAGGAACAAGAGAATCAATGGCCTCTTATGTCCATTCTTTATGTTTTTATATAAAGCAGATGTAATGCTTTCCAAAGGTGGTATGTGTTGTTGTAACTCTTTCCATAATTCCTTACAACATAGAAGGAGGACATTTCGGCCCACTTAGTTTATGCCTCACAGAGCAGTCCCGTTCCCCACTCGTTTTCCATGAACCCTCCCATTCCCATCAACTTCTCCTGGGTTCTACCCCTCACCTACACACCAGGGGCAAATTACAGTGACCAATTAATCAGCTAACCTACATCAGAATCAAATTCAGTATCACTAACTTATATGACATGAAATTTGTTGTTTTGCAGCAGCAGTACAGGGCAAAGATATTAAATTACTGTAAATTACAAAAAATAAATACAGAGTGAAAAAAAAAGGAATAACAAGGTAGTGTTCATGGACCATCAGAAATCTGATGGCAGAGGGAAGAAGCTGTTTCTGAATCATGGAAGTGTGGGTCTTCAGGCTCCTGTACCTCCTCCCTGATGCTAGTAATGAGAAGAAGGCATGATCCAGACAGTGTGGGTCCTTAATGATGGATGCCGCCTTCTTGAGGCACCACCTCTTGAAGATGTCCTCGATGTTGGGGAGGGTTGTGCCCGTGATGGAGCTGGTTTAGTCTACAACCCTCTGCAGCCTCTTGCAATCCTGTGCATTGGAGCCTCCATACCAGACTGTGATGCAACCAGTCAATGCTCTGCACCATACATCTATAGAAATTTGTAAGAGTCTTCGGTAACATACTGAATCTCTTCAAACTCCTATGAAGTAGAGCTGCTGGTGTGCCTTCTTCATAATTGCATCAGCTCCACCAGCTGTACCACTGTGCTACCCAAGACTGCAGTGATTTAAGCAAGCTTTGTACAGATGTGATCAGACGCTTAATCCCTGAACAACTTAAATGACCCATTAACTTCAGTTAACAGCCCCATCTCCGACAATTAGTTTGGGATGGCTCTTCTTTCCTCCTCTCTCATCCAGTCATGGCAGCACTCACTACATTCCATCAACTGAAACGTGTTTGGCAGATGATGCCAGAGTCTGTGATCCAGTGACAACTCAGATTGACGCAAATCATTCCACTAGGAAACAAATGGCAAATGCCTCAGAGCAAACAAGCAGTTGTGTAGAACCACAGAAGACAACTTGAGCACAGCAGGCTCCCACCATGTTAACAATCAGGGCTGTTAACTGAAGGATAATCACTGGCCAGGACACAATGTCCCTGTTGCTTTTACCTCCGTCTGTGCTATCTATTACATTAGTTGTGCAATACCAGTTTTTTTTTGTTGGAAAGGCCAAATTCACATTCCAAAACCACTTCCAGGAGTTAGTCATGAGAAACACACTTTATTTTAACTGGACCCAATCAGCTGCTGATACTTAGTCACGTCCAGATCCATGAATGCTGTAGTTCTGGGCTCACTCACAGGTCCACCACTGCCACCTCCACTACTCTTCCTGTGCTTTCTTCCCGTCTTATCTGACCAGTGAAGTGCACGTGGATCCAGAGCTGAAACCCAGCAGGTCCAACATAATCCCTGGCCACCTCATCCCATTCGGATGGGCTCAACCAATCAGCCTCACGGACTACTGCAGGCCAGATGTTGCCCACAAGCTGTGTGTAACTCCATCCACCTGCAGCAAAATAAAACAAACTACTGGAGGAACTCAGTGGGTCAGGCAACATCTGTAGAGGGAAATGGACAGTTGATCTTCCAGGTTGTGACCCTTCATCCATCCGTTTCCCTCCACAGATGCTGCTCGACCCACTGGGTTCCTCCAGCAGTTTGTTTTTTGCTCCAGATTCCAGCATCTGCAGTTTCTTGTGTCTCCATATTACACCCACCTGACAGAGCAGCCAGCTACTCGGTTTAAACTTATCATTCCCAAAGACAGTTGTCAGCTGGAAAGTCAGCGAGGATTTTTGGCACGGTGGAACAGCGGGCAGTGCTGCTGCCTCACAGCTCCAACAACCTAGGTACATTCCTGACCTCCAGCACTGTCTATGCGGAGTTTACACATTCTCCCTGTGACCACCTGGGTTTCCCTAGGGTGCTCTGGTTTCCTCCCACATCCCAAAGATGAATGGGTCAGTAGATTAATTGGCTACTGTAAATTGCCCCTGCTGTGTAGGTGAGTGAACATAGAACACTACAGCTCAGTACAGGCCCTTCGGCCCACAATATTGTGACGACATTTTATCCTGCTCTGAGATCTATCTAACCCTTCCCTCCCACATAGCCTTCCATTTCTCTATCATTCATGTGTCTATCTAAGAGTCTCTTAAATGTCCCTAATGTATCTGTCCCTACAACCTCTGCCGGCAGTGTGTTCCACACACCCACCACTTTCTGTGTAGAATACTTAACCCTGACATCCCCTTTATACCTTCCTCCAATCACCTTAAAATTATGTCCCCTCATGTTAGCCATTATCGCACTGGGAAAAAGTCTCTGACTGTCCACTCGATCTACGTATGCCTCTTATCATCTTGTACACCTCTATCAAGTCACCTCTCATCCTCCTTTTCTCCAAAGAGAAAAGCCTTAGCTCGCTCAACCTATCCTCATAAGACATGCTCTCCAATCCAGGCAACATCCTGGTAAACCTCCTCTGCACCCTCTCTAAAGCTTCCACATCCTTTCTATAATGAGGCAACCAGAACTGAACACAATACTCCAAGTGTGGTCTGACCAGAGTTCTATAGAGCTGCAACATCACCTCGCAGTTCTTGAACTCAATACCCCAACTAATGAGGCCAACACTCCATACACCGTCTT
The DNA here is from genome assembly GCF_009764475.1 of Pristis pectinata. Taxonomy (NCBI): domain Eukaryota; kingdom Metazoa; phylum Chordata; class Chondrichthyes; order Rhinopristiformes; family Pristidae; genus Pristis; species Pristis pectinata. Next base: position 2,308,801 of record NC_067435.1, on the reverse strand, counting down.
AACAACCCTAACAGTGGCAGAATCTGAGGGGAGTTGATGGGAACGTGTGGAGAATGGGATTACTGTGAATGGGTCCTTGGTAGTTAGCAAAGGCTCAGTGGAACAAAGACATGTGTCATGCTGAATCACTCCATAGCTCTTTTACATCTGTACCCAGGTCTCTACAGTGGGTGCCTTTGCTGCTTTCAGATCCAGGCACAAGGTTGCTACCAACTAAGTTCCACTTCATGATTGGAGGAAATATTGACAGGCATTGAAGGAAAAGCAGATTGAAAGCTTGTCTGGAACATGAACAAAGGCATGGAGCTGTTCCAATAGCATGTTCCAATACATATTACTTATTGATAACAGTTTGTAAGTCATTTAGGAAAATTGGGGCTGGACATGTGACACAACCAGTCTATCGTAGTGCAAATGCACTCGGGAAACAGAGTTTATTTAAAGAACAAAAGAGACAGTAACTCCCACAACTTCTCAACAAAAGCAGAGAAGTGCAGTGAGTGGAGGATAAATTACGTGCATAAAAATCAATCTCATCCATTTGCAGAAACTGTCACCAACATGATTGATGGAGGAATAACCCAATCATACCTGCGTTTATACTGTAAACCAGAACAGTAGTAATGTCAATGGAGCTAATTTCCACCCTCTGTAGGCAAGGTTCAGTTTCCCACCATAAAACCCATCTATTAGAGTCATACAGCACAGAAACAGGCCCTTCGGCCCAACTGGTCCATGCCAACCAAGATGCCCATCCAAGCTGGTCCCACTTGCCCGCGTTCGGCACACTTCTAAACCTTTCTTATCCATGCATTCTTCAACCCATTGATTTAAAGCATGCCTAGAAGTGGCTGCAAAGAAACAATTTGTGAGAAAGTGGTTTATTCCTGTCACTATCTTTGCAAGAACAAGATTTTGCAGGCCTCCTATGTGTGGGAAGAGAGGAAAGTCAAATCCATGGGTTTTTCTGAGATGAGGTTAAGGTTCCGTTGCTTGGTCATCATTTACAACTTCATTCGTTGTCTCGTGATGGTTTTGCATAATCTGTATTTCCACTGGAGTGCCATAGGTGGCACTACTGTACTCCACATGTGGATGCAAGAGGGGGTGGAGAGTACACCAGTGTCATTCCATGAAGTCAGAAGAAATATTTAGTACCCTTTGGTTTCCTCAGTGGGCAGTAGGATTGTCAGAGAAGAATGAACAGGGTGAAGCTCTGAAACGATCAGGTATGTTATTATTTTCCTTCAGGTGACTTACTGTTGTCCTTGCTATGGAGTAACTTTTAACACTGCATTCAATTCTTGTTAATCTGAAGAGGCTTACTTTACTCAGATGAACGATATCCCATGGCTTGAATTTGCTATTGCAATACAGCAGCCAGGCAGTGTTTCCACATAACATCAATTTAAGTGAATTGATTTCAAATTAAGGAATTTTAAATTGAAGAGAAATAGACCATGCATATCTGTGTGAAAATCAACAAAGAAATGCAGATACCAAAATCAGAAATAAAACCAGAAAATGCTGGTAACACTCGATGGTCAGGCACCATCTGTGGAAAGAGAAACAGTTAGCATTTCAGTTTGGGTGAAGAGTGTTGGATCTGAAATGTAAACTCTGATTCTCTTCCATAGATGCTGCCTGACCGTTCTTTTCTGTTTATAGTACATGTCTGTGTATTCAGTTTCAAAATCTGTGAAGGGTGCTCATGATAATTGTTATGGTCATGAAATTATGGTTATCCAATCCTTAAGAAAAATTATTGTGTTTGTTGTTTCATGCTTGGGTTTTCTTGAATTTCTGGGTATAAATAGCTCACCAATTTTATCTGGTTATCAGTTGGTATGTAAGGAAAGACCAGGATTCAGTTTCCAGTGTCTGTGTATTCAGAGAGATTGATGATTTTTTTTAAAGTGTTCTCAATCATTTGCCGAGTGTTGCCGGCAATGCCAGCATTTATTGTCCATCCCTAATTGCCCCTGAACTGAGGAGGGAGTCACCAGGCAGATTTCATTCCTCAAGGGGTATTAATAAACCAGTTGTCATCTTATGAATTGTGTCCTTTCATGGTTACCATCACTAATGTAGTGGTAGATTTATTTAATGACTTGAATTTAAACTCCCCAAGCTGTCATGGTGGGGATTCAGGCTCATGATCCCATATCAATGATTTGGGTCTCTGGATCCCAGTGTTGTAACATAACTACTGTCCTGCAGTGCTCCACAAATAAACTCAACTTTGCTGGGTCAGGAAAGGGAAGTTACTCCCAGTTCCATCTCTCAGCATGTCCCAGGGTCACCTGCTAAAAGTTTACTTATGTGGAAGCTGGTTAAGGAATCGAATCAAATCGATCTATGTGGGGCATCCCTCTTATCCCAGCTACTGGCACTTGAATGAAAAAACACTGGAGACACAAGAGACTGTAGATGCTGGAATCTGGAGCAACAAACAAAATGCTGGAGGAACTCAGCTGGTCTGGCAGCACCTGTAGAGGGAGATGGATAGTCGACACTTTGAATTGAGACCCTTCATCTGGACTGGAAAACCCTTGCATACTATGAGGCTTTCCCCCTAGAATCAGAACATATGGGCCTGGTGAGACAGGTACCAAGGATCTGGGCAGGGACACCATTTATTGCCCATCCTTAATTGCCTTTGGACTGATGTGCATTTAAGAGCCACCCACATTGGTGGGTCTGGAGTCACATTTGGTCCAGACCATGTAAGAACAGCAGACTCGATGGGCCGAATGACCTACTTCTGCTCCTTTGTCTTGTGATCTCCTTCCCTGAAGGACATTAGCAAACCAGATGGATTTTAACTAAATTACTAGTAACTACTTGTTTAATTTCCAGATCAAGAGAGGAATTTGAATTTAGGCCTCTGGATTGTTAGTCCAGGTTTCCAGATTACTAGTCTGTTAATATAACCATCAAGGTGCCCAACATAGGTTATCATGTATAGATCTGGCTTTCCTTATGAAGAAAAGATATACCTCGCGTTAGGGGGAATGCAGTAAAGATTCACCAGATTGGGAGTTGTCTGTGGAGGAGAGGTGAAGCAGCCTGCACCTGTACTCTCAAGAATTTAGAAGATGAATAATAATCTCACACAAAGTTCCTCCGGGGCCTTGGCAGGGTAGGTGGAGGAATGATGTTTGCTGCAGCCAGGGTGTCTAGATCCAAGAGCCACAGAAAAAAGGGTCAGTCATTCCTGGCAGAGATGAGAAGAAACCTCTTCATCCACAGGATGGTGAGTTGTTCAAGTTCTGTGCCTTCAGTTGCTGAATGTTTTCAGGTCAGGTCAGAGCCAATGGATTAAGGGAAACAAGGGTTGAGGGGTCAGTGCAGGAAAGTGGTGTTGAGGTGGTCGATCAGCGTGATATTCATAGAGTTGTACAGCACAGAAAAGGGCCCTTCAGCCCATCACATCCGTGCTGATCCTTTTGCCCATCTACACTCATCCCATTCTTCTTATTGAATGGAGAAGAAGTTACGAGGGATAACCTTGCTTCTATTTCCTATGTTCTTGTATTTCTTCCCCTCACTCTCCCCATAGTCAACAAATCTATCTCCTCCAAAAACCTCATGCCCACCAGTAAAACGGGGCTCAGCACTGTATTGCATTTGCTCCAGTGTACCCAGGCATCCGTATAGCTATCCATGTCAGTACTCACTGTCACACCTTGCAGATGAGAAACGATTCCTCGCCTGCAGAAGCATTGAACAAATAAATCACTGTTTGCAGGTCCTTTCTGGTCAGAGTGACTGTCATTCATTTCCAATATAACAATTGCAGGTAGACAGGGTGGTGAAGAAGGCTTTTGGCACACTGGCCTTCATCACTCAGGGCACTGAGTATAGAAGTTGGGATGTTCTATTGCAGTTGTACAAGACGTTGGTGAGGCCACATTTGGAATATTGTGTTCAGTTTTGGTCACCCTGCTGTAGGAAAGACGCCATTAAGCTGGAAAGAGTGCAGAGGAGATTTACGAGGATGTTGCCAGGACTCGAGGGACTGAGTTACAGAGAAAGGTTGAGCAGGTTGGGACATTTTTCATTGGAGCATAGCAGAATGAGGTGTATAAAATCGTGAGGGGAATAGATAGGGTGAATGTGCACAGTCTTTTCCCCAAGGTTGGGGAATCAAGAACTAGAGGGCATAGATTTAAGGTGAGAGGGAGAGATTAATAGGAACCTGAGGGAAACTTTTTCACCCAGAGGGTGGTCCGTATATGGAATGAGCTGCCAGAGGAAGTGGGTGAGGCAGATACATTAACAACATTTAAAATGTACTTGGATGGGTACATGGATCAGAAAGGTTTAGAGGGATATGGCCAAATGCAAGCCCATATGGACTGGCTTAGATGGGAATTTTGGTCGGCATGGACCAGTTGGGGCAAAGGGCCTGTTTCTGTGCTGTGTGACTCTATGACTCTAAACACTACAGATCAGACAGAGAAAAAAATGGCTTGCACTTCTATAGCATCCTCTTCCTAATCTCAAGATGGTCCAGATTGCTTTAGCACCAGTGAAGATACTTCTGTGCTGTAGTCACTGTTATAATGTTAGAAATCAATTGATTGTGGAGAGTTTTTTTGAGAGATTTTGATGTGATAAGGTGTATCAGTGCAAGAAACCTAGGGAATTCAAAGTAAGTGTGGGTTAGTTCACTTACAGTCCTTTGATCATATTATTTACTATTCCCATATCCAGCTGATGTCACAGAACGTTCCTCAGTGAGAACCTTGCCAATTTCCCTGTTTAACCTTGGAGTTCTGAACCAAATGGACAATTTCTACATATCCTTTCCTGTCTGACTAAAGTCGATTTCTCAGTATAGACTAGGATGTGTGAGCTTCACATCCTAACCAGAGGAAGTCATAAAACTCGGTAAGTCTGGCAATGTCTGCAGAGATTAATGTTTCAGATGTTTCATCAATAGGGCTGACGAAAAGATCATGCAGCTGAAACCTTGACTCTGTTTCTCTCACCTCAGATGCTGCCTGACCTGCTGAGTATTTTCTGTTTTTGAATGTCCAATGTCCAGTTTTTTGTTTCTGTATCAGATAAGGTCACTTGATTTCTGGGTGAAACAAATGAAAGGTTTCAATTTTTAAAGAAATACTTTCAGAAATGGGGAAATCTCATTGCCTAAGTTCTGGCCAGGTTGGCAAGAGATGGAGGGAAATTGGGAGGGAGGTAGCTAACTTCAAGTGAAGTTGTTTCTAGTACCTGAACATAGTTAACACCTAAAGTAGGGTTTTGTAGATTTAGCCACATTGAGTCATACAGCACAGAAAAAGGCTCTTTGGCCAATTGGTCCATGCCGACCAAGATGCCCCATAAATAAGTTTACGCACTACATTCTTCAGATTAAAATAACAGCCTGCTTGAAATTTGGCATCACACCAGTTTCTCTAGTATATTGGCATTAGGGTGTACTTGGACAACATCTCCTAAACCTGTGACCTCCACCATCTAAAGGGTCAGGCAGTAGGTACACCACCATTTGCAGCTTTTTCCTCCATCCATCCTGACTTGGAAATACATCTCCTTTCCTTCTTCATCACTGGGTCTAAAAATCTTGGAACATTCTCTCCAACAGCACTGTGAGAGCATCTTCACCAGAAGCACAGCAGAGGTCCAGGGCAGCTCACCCCCACCTTCTATAGGGCACTCAGGGATCAGCAAAGTCTACTGGGCTTGTCAGGGATACCACCAAGCAAAATGAATTAAAAACTCTGGTACATCTTCTAACAGTTATATGCTATAAGTGCGCTGGGGAATTGCTCCTGGGGTAAATACTTGGGCAGAGAATGAGATCAAACCAGTTGAGCTGATAGCCTGATTCTGCTCTAAATTATATGTTAAATAAAAAAAACTGATCTTTACCCTAAAGAATGATGACAAACTAACATCTGTGCAGCTCTCTCTCTTTTTCAACCACTAAGACCTTTTTTTTTCTCTTGCAAAGAGATAAGTTTATTTTTAGTTTATTGGTAAAGAGAAATATGTGTAAGATCATGGGGTCTAAACAGTGCAAACAGGAGAGTGGGTGAATAGTTAAACTTAATGTTGGTGCCTTGGGTGCTCCTGGCATTAATTGGTCATACTCTATGGATTGTGATGGAGTTTTTAAAAAAATTCTCTGCCCCATAAAAGAAATGATCAATTGTGCTGTATTTCCATCAGCTGCCTCTTATAGCAGCTGTTTACAATGTGCCCTGGGCGTACAGTCACACACACATTCCCTCTTCCCCATTTCTGGTGTTTGCAATCTAAATAACTCTCCTTTCTCACCAAGTGATTCATCATTTGGGCATCTTACTGATTTGGGATTACAATGCAGTTCTTTTGCTGAATTGTGCGTGAAATTAATTTGAGAAGTCTAACCGGCCTCTTGGAGCCTCTTTTGAGGATGGAATTGAGGACACCAAAACAGCCCAGGAATTGTTCCTTATTTTAAAAGGAAATGCTGATCCTTCAACAGGCTGCTTTTGAAAGAGGATGGATGGTGATAATCTGGATTATAACCTCCCGCCATATGGTCACATAAAGACCAGCATTGTCTAGCACCTTTCCTGTAGCAAGGTACCCTGAGTCAATTTCATCTTATTAGGATACAGAGGATCTGAGATCAAAAGCCTGGCTGTGAGGTGTGCCTGAAGAAAGGAGAAGATGGGTGGAAGGGTTGGTGGAAATGACAGACCTACGTAGCAGAAGGCACTCCCCAATGATAGGTTGAAGAAAGTAGATAACAAGAGATTAGAGTTGGAGGAACACAGATGGTTGCCATGCAAACAAGGTTACGTGGGTGAGATTGAGGAAGGGTTGGATGGACAGCCACAGGATGAAAAACTTTGAATGAATCACACCTCACTATTGTACACACCTCATCCCAAATGCTGTGACTGAAATTTTAAGACTTGTCCCCTTTTGTTCCAGACCCTCAAAAGTGAAAGTCAGTCTAGGAGCTTCTAGAGTAGCTGGGGCACCTGAAATGCAGTTTCCTGTGTGGCAAGGTTGCCAGTTCCAAGGCAGGATGGCCCCATGACGCCATCTCCACCCCAGGTAAAGCCTCATTTTAGGCAGACCTGTGGGACTGAAGATAAATTCCTTCCATTCCAGTTCCCTGGGCTCTTAGTTGGTTGATGCCACAGTTGGGACAGAAGGTCCTTGAAAGGGTGGCTGGCTGGGGACAATTCAAGGTGGTGCACTCCTTCTGCTGTTTTCGTTAGGCTTCCACATGCTGATGACAAAGAGACTCAATGTTCTCAATTCTAACCCCAATGTTCTTTCTCCATTTCGAGTGAACTTGGGCCAGGGTTCACTTCAAGTCAATGAGGTTGTTCCACTTCTTCAATAAGGGGTTTGAGAACATCCACAAAGCATTTCCTCCACCCTTCTGCAATTGACATGGGTTGTCCAATAGAGCCTGCAAAGGTGAATTAGAGTCTCATTGCTCGGGATGTGGCCCTGGGAGACAACATTGACTTCAGTTTACTCATCCTGCCAGTGGATTTGGAGATTTTGCAAAGAGAACATTTCTTGAGTGCTTTGAGGTTCCTATTGTAGGTTGTAGGTTGTCCATGTCTCTGAAGCATGCCAGCCCAGTAGAGATCACTGAAAAACAGAACGAGTTACTGCACCCAATGTTCTCAGCTGCCTCTCTTCCAAGTATTAACCAGCCTAAGTGAGCTTAGCCTCAGAGATCAGATGTTAATTGGTAATTGGTTTATTATTGCAACATGTACCAAGATACAGTGATAGACTTTGTTTTGCATGCCATCCATACAGACGATTTTCAAACACATACATAATATACATCATGGTACTATACTGGCTGCTGCAAAAAGCAAATTTTCATGGCATTTTTATCATGGGCGTGTATGCCCATGATAATAAACTTGAACTTTCATATGTGGTACAAAGGGAGAAGCAATACCAGAATGCAGAATAAAGCATTACAGTTACAGAGGAAGTGCAGTGCAGGTAGACAATAAGGTGCAAGGCCATGTCGCATCCAGCTATTTTCAAATCCACAGGTTCTTTCAGGAGTCCAAGAATGAGTTGAAAACAATTTGGTGCTTCACAAATTTTTATTGGAAAAGTTTAAAACAAAGAAACAGTCACAGAGCACCTGGCACTAGCTTTGATGAGCCGAGACAAAGGGAACTAAAGATGGTCTCGGGCCAGGGGGCAGGAAAGCAAGAGAGAGGTTAACAAAAAGCGACACCTTTTATACCTGAGATAAGAGATACTCCTTAGCTAACAATAGTCCAATCAGGAAACCTATTAGATACTTGTGGCCAAACCAACCAATGAAACAACCACATATTCACCTGATGGACGAACCAATAAGCTAGTAAGTGGCCATTCCTTGTGCAGCCACTTGAGGTGTATTAAACACTGTACGTGTTAAAAAAACTAATTAAAACAATTGAATCCAACAGCCATGACATGGTAGGTTGTGAAGTCAAGAGTTCATCTTTATCGTACAAGAGGTCCATTCAAGAGTCTGATAACAGCAGGATAGAAGCTAACCTTGAGCCTGGTGGTACGTGTTCTCAAGCTTTCGTATCTTCTGCCCACTGGAAGGGGGGAGAAGAGAAATGGGATCAAGCCTTTCTTGACAACCACTAATATGCTCTATACAAGTGGATGTAGTTTCTCTGAATCTTCCCTACCAAATTCTTCCAAAACATCCCAATTAGAGTATTGCTTAACCTTCTATATCCTAAGGAATACAAAATTCATCAGTGCCACACTTCGTGACAGACATAAGAACAAAGAGAGAGAGTGATCAGTAAAAAAAACAAGGGAACGAGGGAAGCAGAGCTGGGAATGGCCCAAGATAAAGCACAAGGAGGATGTAGGTAAAAGGGAGGTAAAAGTAGAGGAGCAGCACCTCATATTCCACCTGAGCCGTGGACAACCCAGTGGCATGAACGTTGAATTCTCCAATTTCAGGTAACTCCCTCCTTTTTCTCTCCTCCAGATCCACCCAGGCCCTCTCGCACACCGTCTCCTTTCCAAATCCCCTTCCTCCCCCAACACCCTGTTGCCCAGTTCCTCTCCCCTCCCCCACCAGTTTCTATCTGCCCATCACCCACACACTCAACCCCGCGAGTCCCCTCCTCTGCCCCAACCGTTCCCATCCGCCCACCATCCATCCCTCAGCTGGTTCTCCTCATCACCTTCCTTTCTTATCAGGTTCCAGCATCTGTCGCTATCTCCACCCCTCCCTCCCCCACCTGACTCCACCTGCCAATCGCTCCACCTCACCTGGATCCACGTATCACTTGCCAGCTCACTTTATACTGGCTATCACCCCTTTACACCCTCAGTCCTGATGTAGGGTCTTGCCCCAAAATGTTGTCTGGCCCTTTGCCTCCACAGATGCTGCTTGACCTGCTGAATTCTTTCAGCAGTTGTTTCTCTTGCTTGGAATAGGGAAACACATTTTGTTTCTACTCATTTCAAGCTCAGGGAAGAATTTGTAATTGGATCCCTTCTATGCAAATGGCTCTAGGTAGGAGGTCAACTTGTGTCTGTGAAGTGATGATTAGTGCAGGGGCGGAGAATTGGGGGAGGATAGGTGGTAGAGTGAGGAAACCCATTCATCAGGAGCATTATTGCAAGGTGAGCATTATTATACATTAATGCAACAGTGGTTTCTGGAAGGTGAAACACTGACTGAAAAACTGCAAAGAAGAAAACATTCAAAGCAACACGGAATCACAGCAATTCCAGGAGATTTTCTCATATTTCCTTAAGACCTAGAAAGAGGCCATTCAGCCCATCGTCTATGCCAGCTGCCAGAGCAGACCCATCAATCCCATTCCCCTGTAACCTCTTCTCTCCCACATTCCCATCAACACTGCCCTACACTAGGGGTAACTTACAGTCACTAATTAACCTACCAATCTGCTGGTTTTTGGGATATGGGAAGAAACCAAAGCACCCGGGGGAAGCCCGTTCAGTCACAGGGAGAACATGAAAGCTTCACACAGACAGCACCTGAGGTTAGCACTGAACCTGGGTTGCTGGACCTGGTTTTCTATTATGTCCATTGCATTACTGCTGTTCCTTCGATTATCTAGTTACAGGTTATGCATTCAACTCTATTTTACAACTAGTTATATCATAGTCACTGTTTATTTTCTAATTACCTTTGCTTTTAATAGAAACATTAATACTCAAAAGTTAATACTCAAAATTGACAGTCATCAAATTTAATAAATCTCTTTTTATAAATGATACTATAAATCCTTGCCGGAACATGATAGTTCCATGCAGTTTTTATGATTTCTATGCACACTAGATGCCACCCACAGCCACACTGAATTAATTGTGGATTTTGTTTCTGTACATCAGGTGCTTTGAAGGCCTTGCTCAGGTTCGGTCCAAATACAGAAATTGAGGCTGATAAATTTTATTAGGCAAGGATATTAAAGATGATGGCCCTACAGCTGACTTGTGCTGTGTAGATGGTGGAAAGGCACTAGGGTATCAGAAGTCACCCACTACGGACACAGGAGACTGCAGATACTGGAATTTGGAGCAACAGGCAGTTTGCTGGGGGAACTCAGTGGGTCGAGCAGCGTCTATGGGAGGAAAGGAATTGTTAGTGTTTTGGGTTGAAACCAGTTCTGATGCAGGGTTTCAACCCGAAATGTCAACAATTTCTTTTCCCCCCCACAGACGCTGCTCGACCCATGGAGTTCCTCCAGCGGATTGTTTGTTGCTCCAAGTTCCAGTATCTGCAGTCTCCTGCATCTGCAGTGGGTGACTCCTGATACCCCAGTGCCTTTCCACCATCTACACAGCACATGTCAGGAGTGCAATGGAATATCCTCCACTTGACTGCATGAGTGCAGCTTCAACGAAGGTCAACACCATCCAAGACAAAGCATCCATCCGCCACCGTAAACTTTCACTGCTCCGCCTCTGATGCCCTGAGACTGCAGTGTATAAAAATGTACTGCAGTTGCTTGTCTGAAACTTGGCAATAAATTCTGGCCTTGCCAGCAAACCCCATATCATAAAACTAAACAAATAGATAAGACAGCTCTGCCCTCTGTGGCAGAAGTTTGTCTGAGGGAGATTGTTGTTCTTTTGTTCCCACACTTCCTGTGGTTTCAATACCCAGGCCAATGACCAGACCTCAAAGTACTGAGGGTGTGCCACACTGCTATCTTTTACATCAGGCTGTAAATTAAGGTCTCTTGAGTGAACACAACAATTCTTTTCTCAGCAAAGAAAATCCCCACTGTTGTCAGACTTCTGAACCAATCACCTCTTTCACATCCCCCTCCCGCATTCTCAAACCCTGAATTCTACCTCTTCTGTTATTGTCACTTTAGCATTTCTTTTTGCACTACCTCAGTTTGCACGACGATACTTTGCACCATTCCATTGTTTTGCGCTCATCGCTGGATTTATTGCTGTATTTATTATTATCACGTATACTGCTTACTCTGTGAGCTTCACACGAGCAAGGAATTTCATTGCACTCTGGTGTATCTGACAATAAACTATTCTGAACCTGAATCAAAGTACCGCAAAAGCTGGAAATCCGAAATAAAGACAGAAATGCTGGAAATCCTCAGCAGGTCGGGCAGCATCTATGGCAGGTTTACCCGTCTGGAATATTAACTCAGTTTTTTCTCAGACACCACCTGTTCTGCTGGGAATTTCCAGCGGTCAGGCTTTGTCTTCAGTCCTCTGCAACAACTCTGATCTGCATTTTTATAGCTCCCCTTGTTTGTTTCCCCTCTCTCGATCTGCCCTCATTATTTTGTCACGGCAGCTTCAAACAGGTGTCACCATAGCAACCCCAGCCTTGACCAATCACCGATATCTTCTCTTTGTTCTATCTGTCCCTCTCCTCCACCTCTCTGCAACTTGAACTAAATAAAGGGTCATTGACCTGAAATGTTAACTCTATTATGGAAAAAATGTAAAGAAGCTTGAAAGTTTAGCACACTGGCCTTCATCAGGCATCGCATTGAGTACAGGAGTTGGGACATTACGTTGCAGTTGTGTAAGTTGTTGGTGAGGCCACAGTTGGAGTACTGTGTACAGCTTTGGTCGCCCTGTTATAGGAAAGACATGGTTAAACTGGAAAGAGTGCAGAGAAGATTTATGATGAAGTTGGCAGGACTAGAGGGCCTGAGTTCTAGGGAGAGGTTGGCCAGGCTACATCTCTGTTCCTTGGAACGTAGGAGAATGAGGTACAATCTAATAGAGGTGTTTAAAATTATGAGAGGCACAAGTAAGGGGGATGGTAACAGTCTTTTCCCCAGGGTAGGAGAGTCCAAAACTAAGGGGCATGTGTTTAGGGTGAGAGGGGAAAGATTTAAAAGGGACCTGAGGGGCAACTTTTTCACGCAGGGTAGAACGAGCTGCCGGAGGAAGTGGGTGAGGCAAGTACAACCGTATCATTTAAGAAGCACTTGGATAGGCACATGGAGGGGCGGGGCTTAGAGGGATATGGGCTGACCATAGGAAATCGGGACAAGCCAGGTGGGCACCGTGGTCAGCATGGACCGGTTGGGCTGAAGGGCCTGCATTTGTGCTGTATGTCTTTATGACTCCATGAAAGATATTTGACATATTTGAGAAAGGTCTCTGTCATATTGTCATCTTGCTGCGTTCACCCATCCTGTGGTCTGTGCTTATTCTCCCTCTGGAAAAAAAGATTAATTCTGCTTCAGATGCTGCCCGACCTATGAGGTGTCTCCAGCATTTTCCGTCTTTATTTCTTTGTTATTGAAGAGCAGGAGAATTCTCCTGGATGTTTGAGCTGTGAATAACACACTGTGGAATCTTGCTGTGTTCAAACTGGCTGCTGCATTTTCCACAATGCAAATTTTTGATAGGGCAAGAGACTAACAAAAGGCTTAAGGAAATAGAACTGGTGATTTGAAGATGAGATACAATTTTAAAAACAGAGGTTTTTGATTAACTGTGGATTTTAAAATTAGTCACCAGCTCTAAAGTGAAGCTGGGTTGCAGATTAATCAAGTGATATTATCTGCTTTTGACAGGTTCAGACTACAAAACTCTGCACTGTTGGAGAAACACACCATACATATTTAATCTATGAATACCCTGCTGTCTGAGTAGATTTCCCCCACTGCACCCCATCCCAACCTTAGCCCACACACATTAAGCACTCTCCCAGAGGAGGAAGAATAAACATGGATCACAGGAAGTGTAGAAGCAAGACAACAGAGACCTCCCTTAAACATGTCAAATATCTTTCCAGCTTTGCATATTTTTTCCATTTTTGTTTCAAGAAAAGAGAATGGATTCATCATCTAGCAACTGTTTTCTTTCTCTCCAAGCATTGCTCACCCTTAATGAATTAACAAAGATGTCTACTTCTACATAAAAATTACTTTAAGCTACAAAGATAAATAAATAGTACAAAAGCAGAATAACAGGGTAGTGTTTATGGATTCATGGACCGTTCAGAAATCTGATGGCGGAGGGGAAGAAGCTGTTCCTAAAATGTTGAATGTGGGTGTGTCAGGCTCCTGTACCTCCTCCCCGATGGTAGTAATGAGGGCATGTCCCAGATGGTGAAGGTCCTCAGTGATGGATGCCACCTTCTTGAGACACCGCCTCTTGAAGATGTCCTCGATGGTGGGGAAGGTTGTGCCCGTGATGGAGTTGGCTGAGTCTACAACCCTCTGCAGCCTCTTTCAGTCCTGTGTGTTGGAGTCTCCATACCAGGCAGTGATGCCGCCAGCAGAATGCTCTCCACCGTACATCTGTAGAAATTTGCAAGGGTCTTTGGTGACATACCGAATTACCTCAAACTCCTAATGAAGTAGAGCTGCTGGACAAAGGAACACTTGTATTTAAATAGCACCTCAAAGCAATTGTCCATCAGAAGAGGATGGACAAGTTCCTGAAAGGGCAGATAGTTTTTTTTTCTTCTTATGAAGAGTAGGTTAGAGACCCAGAAGCAAAATACTGCAGATTTTGAAAATCTAACATAGGAACAGTAAGTACGAAAAGAACTTAGCAGGTCAGGCAAGCACTCATGAAAAGTTAGCATTTAGGTCAGAAAGCAAAACTGCTGGAGGAACTCAGTGGGCAGCTGAGTTCTTCCACTTGTATTTTTGTTCAAGTTTCCTGCACTTGCAGTCTCTTGTGTCCCCATGTAACTTTTTAGGTTTCACTTTTTAGGGTCCTTGGGATTAGTAAGACAGGGTGCTGCATGTTCTGATGACTTTCTCGTTCATTGTCAGTAATGGGAGAGGAATCTCTCATTTCCTTTTGACACTGAAGGAGGCTGTTTGATCCATCGAGTCTATGCTAGTTCTCAGAGCAATCCCATCAGTCCAACTCCCACACCTATTCTCCCTCACGTGCCATCAACTGATTCTCTTGCCACTCACCAAGAATAGGGCTAATTTACAGTAATCACTTAAATTGTCAACCCACACGTCCTTGGGTTGTGGCAGGAAATCTTTGCACTCACAGGGAGAACCTGCTGTGCCAGTGTGCCACCCCGACCCCCATGGACTTCCCTAAGCAAGTCTCAGTCATGTTTGCTGTTGGGAGACCTGAGCAATTGGACAAATTCTGTAGTGCAAGTGGCGCCTGGGTTTGGAATACGATGCGAAATGAGGGAGTGGGGAGAATCAAGCTGGAGACTATAGGATAAAATCAAGAGAGCTGGGAGTCTCAGACTACTGAAGATCAGCATGGAATTTTTTAGCTTTTACTATGACATTTAACATCAGGTAGTAAGTCTGTCTGTGCTTCTTGCTGCCTCAGTAATGCAGCCAGCATAATCAAAGACCCCACCCACCCCAGACATTCTCTCTTCTCCCTCTCCCATCGGGCAGAAGATACAAAAGCCTGAATGCACATACCACCAGGCTCAAGGACAACTTCTATCCCACTATTGTAAGACTATCAAACGGTCCCCTAACACGATAAGATGGACTCTTGACCTCACAATCTACCTTGTCATGACCTTACACCTTATTGTCTGCCTGCACTGCACTTTCTCTGTAACTGTAACACTATATTCTGCATCCTGTTATTGTTTTCCCTTGTACTACCTTGATGAAATGATCTGTATGGATGACGTGAAAAATGATGTTTTTCACTGTATGTTGGGTATTTGTGACAATAATAAACTAATTTACCAATTTAATTTACCAGTTTAAATCCAGGCCCAAACCATGTGGTTTGACCATTACAATGGATGAGATCTGGACTATCATTGATCGGGTTCTAGGTTCGGATTCTAGTCCGCACTTCATTCACCCATCAAAATCGTATCCACAAGAATATATGAAGGTGTATGGTCACATATCCTTACAGAAAGCAGGGTGCATCAATAATTGTGGCTACAAAGGTGCAAGGTATGTTTTCCTTTGTTAGAAAAGAATATAAGAACAGAGATTAGACTGGGTAGGTCTTTTTGACTGTCCTGGACATGATTGGCCAAATGGATTCCCTCTATAAATTCTCTGTGATTTCCATAAGAAGTAGGAGCTTGAGTAGGCCATTCAGCCCCTCAAGCCTGTTCTACTATTCAGCAAGATCATGGCTGATATCTTACCTCAACATCACTTTCCTGCATTGACCTTATATCCCTTGGTTCCCTTAGAATCTAAAATCACCTTTTGTTCTTCTGGTCCAGAGAATATAAGCCTATTTTACTCATGTCTCTGAGTATATCCTCTCTCACTCTCCAACACGAGCAACAAAGAACTAGGACACTCACATCTCTGTAATTCCAACACACTGCATACCGGACACAGCCACCTCCAACTTACCTTCCAGAAGATAAAATATCATCTTCTCACTAGAACTTTATGAAGGTCTTCAGGACAATATGTTGTTGTAATATGGACACCCATAGCAAGGGACAGTATTTATTGGTCATACCTAATGGTCTTTAGAAGGTGGTGGTGAGCTACCTTCTGAATCACTGTAGACCATGTGGAATAAATTCTTATAAAGTATGTTAGGTCAGAAATGTTCCAGGGTCTTGACCCAGCAAGGAGGAAGCATTGGCAAAGTACTTCCAAGTGTGGATTTTGAGTGATCTGCCTGCCTTTCAAAATGGTAGAAGTTGCAGGCTTCGGAATTATTGACAAAGAAGCTTTGGAGATTTCCTGCAGTGTGTTTTGTGGTTGTACCTACTGTAGCCATGATGTGGAGCTGGTGGAGGCACTGAATATGACAATAGTGGACGGAATGTCTGTCACAACGACTGTTTTTGTCGTGGAGTGCTGTTAGAACACCAACCATCCAGACAAATGGAGAGTATTACCACACTACTAACTTGTAGATAATGGAAAGGTTTTCAGATGCCTCCCTGTAGAAGAGTCAACAATTATGACAAATGAGCAGGAAAGTGAGGCTGAGAACAAGACTGAATGGTGAAGCAGGTGTGATTGGTCATGGTCATGAACACGATGTGTTCTGAGGTAGAATGCGGAGCAGAGACAATGTACCCATTCTTTCCATTGCTTGCCTGTCAGCTAACATTACAATATCACCACTCCAAGAGAACAAAAAACATTCAAGGTCAATCCCAACCAACCCACACGGTTTAATGACAGATGATGGAAAATCCCTGAGCCCCTACTGTACTACTTGAATGAAGGAATTTCATTGAGATAGGAATAGTGTGGCGTACAGGTAAAAATTATGTGAAGGTTCTGGATGTTAAACTAAGTGTTGTGGATTCCTATTGCAGTCTTGATGGGATAACTCCCAAATCTTCATCAAGGTCTGGCCATGTGCAGACTCATGAATCAGTGAAGACATTTACCTTGGTGCAATCAAATGCTCTACCACTGAGCTCTAACCCCAACTCAAGGTTCACAGCAGCTTCTTCCCCACTGCAATCAGGTTCTTGAACTGACCTGAAAACACCAACACTTCCTCGGACCACATTTCTTTCTCTCTCTCTCTCAACTTACACTAATGTTGTTATAATTATTTTGTTGTGAAATTTATGTACAATCTATGTTAATTTAAGTTTATGTTAACTTATGTTTGTAATGCACTGTGCTACTGCTGCCAAAAGCTAATTTTATAAGATAAGATAAGATATTTATAAGATATTTATTAATTAGTCACATGTACATCGAAACACACAGTCAAAAGCATCTTTTTGCATAACTGAGAATGTGCTGGGGGCAGCCCGCAAGTGTCGCCACTCTTTCCGGCGCCAACATAGCACGCCCACAGCTCCTAACCCGTACGCCTTTGGAATGTGGGAGGAAACCGGAGCACCCGGAGGAAACCCACGCAGCCACGGAGAGGATGGACAAGCTCCTTACAGACAGTGGCAGGAATTGAACCTGGGTCGCTGGCGCTGTAATAGAGTTATGCTAACCGCTACATTTATGCCTGTGACAATAGACTTGAACATGACCTTTGTGAGACAGTTTCTGGCAACAGCCCATCTCCGAATTCACCGGTAGTTAACCATAAACTGGTACTGAATCTCCAAGCCCTTGGGACAGATGCTAAGGGAATAGAAAAGAAAGGATGCTGGAGGAGGAGCAGGTGATCTGCTGAGAAGTGCCTCAGAGGTACTGACAGGGCGGAACAGAGGGGAAAGATTTGCCGTGCACCACATAGTTGGCAACGCTGACATCAATTCCTGAAAGATGTTCTGTTCCCAAACAACAAAAAATCCCCACAGCTATGCTAAAAACAATCCAGGAGTTGAGACGACATTATTGAAAACCATGTGACATCTTATTATAAAATATTTCCACAGAAATATTGCCCTCAAGGTATCAAAACATATCTTGATGTTCAGATCTTTCCATGGCCATGCCTTCACTGTCTCTGCACCCTTTACCTGACCTCTCGTACACTCTCAACTTTCTTCATCTCACTAGTACCTGGTGTCTCCAGTAATCACGGGGAGTGAGTCAGAGATGAGGAGGAATTTCTTCTCTGAAGAGGTCATGAATCTTAGGAACTCCTCACCCAGTGGGGGCCGAATTATTGAAGCAACAAACAATCTGCTGAAGGAACTCAGCGAGTCAGGCAGCATCTGTGGGGGAGAGGAATTGTCGACGTTTCAGGACTGGGAGTGGAGAGGCGAGATGACCGGTGTAGAGAGGAGAAGGGGAGTGGTGAGACAGGAGTCTGAGCTGATTGGTGGACTGAGGAGGGTGAAAGGCAACGGACAGGTTGTCCGTGTCGGGGAGGGAGGGAGCGGTGAACGTTGACAATTCCTTCCCCCCCCACAGATGCTGCTGACCCGCTGAGGTCCTCCAGCAGATTGTTTGTTGCTCCAGATTCCAGCATCTGCAGCCTCCTGTGTCTGCAGAGTTATTGAATATGTTCTAGGCCGAGAGAGGTAGATTTTGATCTGTAGGGTTATGGGAATTGAGAGGAGAGTGGAACTGAGAACAAGAAGGTCAGCTACAATCTTATTGAATGGGGGGGGCCAATTTTGAAGGTTAATATGGCCAATTCTAGTTCCTCTTTCTTACATTCATGTTGTCTCTGCATTTCCCTCCCCAGGACTTCTCACCTCCCTCTCTTCCCTTAAGAAGTTGCCCAAGTCCCAAATCTGACACTGTTTGGCCTGTTGCCTCTTACTTAGTGAAGTGTGAAGTGATGTGGGTGCTCTCCTTCAGTAAGGGCGCTGTACAATGAACACCTCTGAAACCCTGCAGAAGAGGGAGAACGTTAACAGAAGAAATAAAACAGAAAATGCTGGAAACACTCAGCAGGTCAAACAACATCTGTGGAGAAAGGAACAGAGTTAATATTTTGGGCCAATATGGTTTCCCCCTCCTGATAATGACCATTTCTAGCACTTTCTATTTTGTTTCAGATTTGCAACATCTGCAGTATTTAGCTTTTAAATTGACTGAAGAGATTGCTCCGAAACCTGAACTGTATGTGCTGACCTGCCAAAGATTTCCTCTATCCTCTGGTTATTTTATAATGCACTATATATTAATACAATATGGTAAAATTTGGTCTCTTTCCCATCCATAGCACATAATCAAAAACCGCTATCAAAATTGGGCATTATTTTAATCTTAAACAGTTGCAGCAAATGAACAGCAACGTTTCTGCACAACTATTGTAGTAAATAATTGGTAGCAGATTTCCGATTGCATCTCCTGGGATGGCTATAAGCTGACAACATTGGAGCATAATGTACAAGACACTATGGCCTGAGATCTCCACTATAACACCCTGATCGGGTGGAGGAACCAGTGCCAAATACTATGCCCTTCTCTCCCACCCCCACCCCAGTCCTGCCCAAACTTGTCTTCCTTGAACCAACCTACACAACAGTAATCTGACCCCAGCAATGGAACACTATGGGCCACCTCTTGCACTACCATGGACTTGTTCCTAATTGTGCTTTTGCACTAATGTCTTGTTTTACATAATCTTTTTCCTCACTGTCTTGGACATTTTATATACAATTTATGTATAATTTATGTTCTGTGTGTTGTTGTTGAATCTACGTTCCTGTTATGCTGATGCAAGCAAGTTTTTCATTGCACCTGTGCCTCAGCGCACTTGTGCATATGACAATATACTCGACTTGAACTTGACTCCTGTCCCTGCAATAACGGCAACAACGTTCTCCCTTGTGTCCCATCTTGGATCAGTCCTGGTGAAGGATGGGTCAGCCACCTTACTAACTTACCCAGCACTGTTGGGGACAGGAGCGAGGAGGGTTGGAGATAAAAAGGTCCGTGGTAATGGTGTAGCTCTGGCTAGGTGTCTGTCACAGGTAATTGGTGACAATTGTTTAACAGCAACTGACTGAAAACATGGAGACACAGACACTGCAGATGCTGGATCTGGAGCAACAAACAAAATGCTGGAAGAACTCAGTGGGTCAGGCAGCATCTGTGGAGGGAAATGGACAGTCGGCACTTCGGGTTGAGACCCTTCATCTGGACTGAAAGAAAGAGGGGAGATAGGGGAGGGAGGCAACCTATCACTTGCCAGGTCTTGCTCCACCCCTTCCCCTCACCTCTTTAATTGGCTATCTCCCCTCTACCTTCAGACTAGATGAAGAGTCCTGACTCAAAATGTTGATTGTCCATTTTCCTCCATAGATGCTACCTGACCTACTAAGTTCCTCCAGCATTTTATTTATGACTGCAAGCATTATTGTTTCTCTCTCCACAGATGCTGCCTGACCTGCTGAGTTTTTCCAAGATGTTCTGTTTTTATTTCCGGTTTCAGCATCTGCAGTTTTTTTTCCCATTGACTGGCAACGATTGGCTGATTAGTTGTTACCAAATGATTGACATTAAGTGACTGGCAGCAATTAAATGAGGCACAATGATGGAAAGCAGTTAACTGGCAACAAGTTCCCTTTGGTTCAGATAAACCATTTCCCAATAAACACCAACTATTTCATCCTTGGGGTTTCACTTGTCCCTTGTGAGTGGCTTTATCAAACACTTTCTGAAAATCAAGTTATTAAATACCACTCTTTCACTTCGTACACAATTCTACTACTTTCTCTAAGAATTCTATGAAGTAGAAAAAAGTCTGTTAAGTTTGTAAGGCATGGACTGTTTTCCATAAACCCACACTAGTTTGCAATTATTGCTTTTACTGTCGTTAAGTACAAATTGTTTTCTTTAAAATGGACTCCAATGTTTTTCCTGCTGCAGAGGTTAAGCTAACAGTCCTGGAATTTTTAAGATCGTGCTTTTGACCTTCTTTCCAAAATCTGGAACAGGATTAGTTGTTTTTCCAGTCATTGGTTGCTAGTCCTGCTTGTAATGAGCTGTGAAACACTTCATTCACAACTCCTCCCAGTCTTCTTTCATTTCTTCAATGCTACTGGATGTCTTCCATCTGCATTTTGGTTTTGTTTTATGATTATTCAGTGTTCAATGGCAATTATTATTATTTCAACTTGATTTCCAATTTGTTTGGCATCTAGGAAGGAAAATGGATTATTTTCCATCATGTAAACCATTGCAGGAGAATAAAACTGTTTTATACCTTCACCATCTCAAATGCCGTATCATCAACATGGTTAACTTACTCTGTTTGCAATGTCCATAAATCCCGCTAAATACAATTCTAATTGTTGCAGATGTTCTCTAATCCCTTTTTGTTTACCCATTCTGCCCTTTTTGTCTTGTTGAATCCAATCCATATCAGATTAAAGTTCCAGGGAACCGTACTAATTTGAGCTGGCTATTTATTCACTATGGCACCCATCCAAGCCCAATTCCACACCCACCCATATCTCCATTGAAAGGACAGTGATAAAGGCAGCAGATCAACAATGAGTATTCTTTATGTTGTCTTCTTAGCTGCGGAGGACTGGATCTAATCACAGCGACCTAACCTCCAGTTCTATAAAAGCAGCATAGACCATGGACAGAATCTGAGATCTTCCTTGTCCGTTTGATAGGAGCACATAGCAACTGAGTCACTGGAGACCTATCGTGTTCAAGTTCAACATTTCCTCGTCTCAGTAACTACAACAAATAAGCTGCTGCATCGGTGTATAAACCCAGTTGGTTCTTGCCAGGGAAGGCTATCTGCTGTGTTTACCCAGTCTGGACTATATGTGACTTCAGACCCACCAATATGGTTGACTCTTAACTACCTCTTCAGCCTGGGGGCAATGACGGATAGGACAATGAATATCAGTATTGCCAGTGATGTCCCCATCTCATGAATGAAGAAATTAAACGCAGTCTTCACAAAACACAAGTCTTCTGTTTATAAAAACAGTTCTGAGGATTTTACATTGGCAAGGTTGAAATTTCTAATCCATCCCAAGATGCCCATAGAAAGTACTGGTGAGTTGCCTTACTTTATTGATATCAGCTTTATATTTTCAGAATTTTAACTGAATAGGTTATTCTCATATTCTCATGCTGAGAATAGAACTCACCTTCTCAGGATTAACTAGACTGGTAACGTTACTCTTTGTTAGACTTGATAGCTAATTGCCACTTCTTCACTGAAAGTCTGCATTGTCTAATTATATGCAGTGGTGATCATAGGATCTGTAACCAGTATAATTGTGCCTCTTCCTCTTGGATTTTCATAACTCAGAAGCCAGAGCAGAACATAAGATGCCACAATCAGTAAATAAAGCATACCACAACTTTGTCTTATTTTGGGGGGAATAGACTAAGGAAGAAGGTTGGCCCGGATAACAGGACAAAATCTTATACTTTTTCCAAATTGTACGCTGGAACCTTTTATATTAAACAGAGCCAATTCACTTAGTCTGACATCTCCTCCAAACAACAGTTCCTCCAACAGTATAGCACTCCTTTTGCACTGCATTAAATGGTCTGTCTGGATAATGTTCTGCAACAGAACTTGAAACTCACAACCTAGTGACCAAGGCTGAAGGATGACCAACTGAGTCAAGCTCCCCTGTCCCACTGACTTCTGCTTCCAAGCCTCTAACTACCATGGTTAATGCACTAATTACCAGCAGTCATACCCCTGCATCTCAACTTTTCTTGCTTAATGGAATTAACAAAGTCAAAGTTGAGTTCACTGTCGAGTTTATTGTCAGATGCACAGTCCATGTGTACACAGGTCCAATGAAAACTTACTTGCAGCAGCATCACAGGCACACAGCATCATGTAAGCAGCATTCACAAGAAAAGCATAAAATAAACATAAATTATACACAATTTTTATAAGAAAACACAATTAGAACAAAAACAAAATCCATTTTAGTGCAAAGTGGTCAAAGTGGTCACAATGTTGCTAAACTGTAGTGATTAGGGTTTTGCTGGTTGGTTCAAGAACCGAATAGTTGAAGGGAAGTAGCTGTTTTCCTGAACCTGGTGGTGTGGGACTTCAGGCTTCTGTACCTCCTGCCCGATGGTAGCTGCGAGAAGATGGCGTGGCCTGGATGGTGGGGATTTTTGATGATGGATGTTGCCTCCTCGAAGCAGCGCCTCCTGTAGTGGTGGGGAGGGATGTGTCCGTGATGCATTGGGCTGAGTCCACTACTCTCCGCAACTTCTTGCATTCCTGTGCATTTGAATTGCCGTACCAGACCATGATGCAACCAATAATCACTGGTAAACAACATAAACCAGGAACAGAAGGAGCTGCAGAATGTTCTGATGCTAGTTCAACGTTATAATTAGGTCAATTGATGGGAGAAAAAGTTTTTATTGAAAAACAGGACATTTGAGAGTAAATATCCTAAGCTTCCATCTTTTGTTAGGTTATTGTTCAATGACAACAGAATCAGATGTGGGGGGTTAGTGTGCAAAATTCATGATGTAGCTGGTTTTCCAGTTATTAATATTAGAGACTTGGAAATGAAGGGTGCTAAAAACTGGCAGGTTACCTCTGATTATTGTTCCCATCCAGCTTCACTGTGCATGCAGTCTTGCGTACTTTACCCCCACTACCTTTCAAAGCTCTATTACTCATGGAAAATGATGCAATGTGTTGGACAAACACAGCATTCCACACACTGAATGCAGTAATGCACCACGAGTTATGGAGTTATTTGTTTCATGTGTGAGGAAAGGGTGCCCAGGGTGTTCTGTTACACCACTGTAATAATAAGGTTTGATAAAGAATGCAAAGTAATCTCCACAGAGTAAAATCTGATGGATTTGCTAATATTAGTTTCTACTTTCTCGCCATTTAGAAAGAATTATGACATCTTTGTTGGATCTAATGTAGATGAACTCAAATTTCTGCCCAGTAATGTATGAGGCCACGTTCTTATCCTTGGTTATTCAGCATCCCTTTGTTTCTCCCAGTGTTCAATGATGCAACTCAACATGACTCCATATTTAGCATCATCTGCAAACTTCCATTTTCTTTCTTTTTCTTCAGTGGTGGCTGGTATATACAGTGAGAATCTGAGACCACAGCACAAATCATAAGGGAGCAGTATTTAGTATATTCCACTGTTCGGTGTAGATTATCTATGTCTCTAATCTCTCTCCTACTTCCTACATATCTAAAAATTTTCAATAATGTATAATAATTCAGAAATAATTATCATTCACAAATTGTTATGAATTCCAGCAACTTCCTCAGAATGAATGAAATTGGCAGATCCTTGCCCCCTTCTCTTAGATAATGCAGGGACACTTCTGACTTCAAAATAAAAATCTGAAGGTGTTGGAAACAATTAGCTGGCAAGGAGCATCTGTGAAGAGAGAAATAGAGTTAATCATGCAGGCCAGTGACCTTTCATTAAAAATTACTTTTGAAATTGAAGATCTTTGGAAAATTATAACTAGAACACCTTACATATGCCAAGCTATTTTTTAAATCTCTGGGGTGGAATAATAACATCCTGGAAATTTATGTATTTTAAGTCCTGTTATTTTTTCCTTTACCATTTTCCCAGTTATATCCACTATGTAGCTTTGCTTTGTTCCTTTACACACAAGTAACTTGTCTGCTTTCTTCTTCGTTAAACAGATTTGAAATAATTACTTAATATTTAATTTAATAGAGATAATAACACTTTAAAGTAACAGAGAGTTATCTCCATAATATAATTCATCCAGCAGCACCTGGGTTACAGATCATATGTCATGTTTTAGTGTGTTATTCAGGAGGGTGAAAGTTTGCGACTTATTTCCTCATAGAAAGAGTTCATATTAAGTTCATATTCATCCTTCTCCTGGTACAGTCACAATTTCCCAGTTAACTTCTGAAATAGTCAAGAAGTGATTGAGAAAGGGTTCAGAGAGAAATTAAGAATAAGTTTCCAAGTTTAATTAGGTCCTGTGGAACTGGTTTGAAGATTGAAAATCCTTTTGTCTCCTCACCTCCCTCTTCTCCTTTAAGATTCTCTTTACAAACACAGCCCTTTCGCCATTTCTCTTAATAATTTATTTGGCTGTGTCTGCTTTCCCCGTGCCTCTGTGAAGCACCTTGGGACATTTTTCTACAGTAAAGCTGCCATAAAATTCAAATTGTGTTTCCACAGCATCTCTTCCAAAGATGGTCTCACGCTGCTTGCTTAATTTATTTAGGGATTATAACCACACAGTTTATGTTGATAAGAAGCCAAAACTGCTTTGCATTCACTCAAAGAATGTAAGTGCAATAAAATATGAAGTGATACTTTCTACATATGGAGAAACATTCAGTGTCACTTCACCCACTTATTTAGGGGAACAAAATGAAGGATTTTGAGGTTTAATTTTGTTTGCAATCTCCCAGATCCAGTCTCTGGGAGACTGCAAACAATCTGCAGAGCAACATCATGAGCAACATGTAGATTCCCAGAGTGCCAACTTGGTAGATAGGGTTCCTTGCTAGCTGAAAGATTATGATTGAACTTGAACAACAGATCCCTTACTTGCTCTAGGTCCTGATTGGAATCTCTTATGGCACAGAGAGAAATCTGAGCTGAGTGTGTTAAGCATTAGTGTGCCACGGAGCCCATGCACTTGCCTAATCAGTATCCAGTGGTCTGTGAGACAGACTGTCAGGGTTCTGACAGTATTTATGAGGAAACATTAGGAAAGTGTCCAAATGCAGTCACTTTGTGGAAGTGCTGGCCAGCTGTTGCATCCCTGGAAGTCTGAAGATGCCAGAAATTGCCACTGTGGAAAAGTTACTGAGGCAGGAGGATTGTTTTAACAACCAGGACAACAGTGAGTAAAAGGTGGGAGCTCTGCTACCTAATGAACCCTCACTCATGTCTCACAATCAACTTCAATGAAAAGAATGGAAGACTAACAGTTATTTACTCCAAAACACTTTTATTGCCAATGTAATACTGCTGGGAGTGGAGTAATCGTAAGGAATCTGGCTGTCAATTCATACACAGCAAGCTTCCACCATGTAAACAAGACAGGATAATGGGCAGAATCTTACTGGTTCCAAGAGGAATGATCAGCATCCAATGGCTGTTGTTTCCACAAGGAACAGCCATGATTTAGCCAGTTAAATGGGAGCGAGACCTGGACTTCCAGTGGAGGAGCTCATCCCATCCTTGCTGAGGTTCTCCAGGTTGACACTAGGGAACCACCTCTTGGATCCCACATCAGTAAAGGTCAGACACAGAATCCCTTTGATATCAGTGGGGATTGTGAGGCAAAGGATCGGGAGGCACTGGGAAGGGAAGTTAACACTCTGTGTTATTTTTAATTTAGTGTTTTTAATTGTAATTGGTTTTAGGTATCTTAGTTAATTTTATTTTTTATATTTAAAAACTTTTTTTTATTTATCTTTAAGTTACTTGCATTTGTAATAACTTTTTAAATGTAAAACATTAAAAGATTATTAAAATTCCACACAGTCTTTGCAACTGGCTAAACTAGATGCAGGTCTTAGCTGACAGTGAAAGCTGTCGGGGTGATTTTGGGATGGGGTCTCCCTCACTGTGCCAGAGTAACTGTACCAGAACTCTGCCATCTCCACCGGACAGCTGAGTGCTTCGGGCTAGCGAGACTGGCTCTCCACATCTGGATAAGGTTATTGGATTACAGTATATTTTGTAACATGGAGTGGTTTAGCCAGAGGCTGTATATCTTCAAATGGATGATTGTACAGTCATTACAGATGTAGTAGGCTGTGAGATGAGCTTGAGATTGTTCCTGAAAAGCATGGGCAATGTGGTGACTGATCCTCTGTGGTGTTCAGTGGTTCCTTAATTTTAATTAAATGACTTTGAATTAAAAGTAGATCGTACCGTTATGTTGCAGAAGATAATTCTGATACATTATCCATGTTGCAACTTTCCTTATAGAAATGTCTATTTGGTTGGCAGTCAGGGTATTGCTTTCTTGTGAGGCTTAAACCTGTCCCCTATGCTTACTGACACAGGTAAAATGGACTAAATAGCTTCCTTTAGTGTAACAATGATCTGCAGTTCTTCTACTGCAGTACTCTCCCCATTTGGGGTTCTCACAGGGAACATTTAGTTACCCAGGCAGCAAACCATTGAGTATTTGCAAAGTTTGACTAGAATACATCACTTTCCACACAAACAAAATACCAAGGTTTTATTTAATTGTGGAAAATACACAGGACTCTTGACCTCACAATCTACCTCGTCATGGCCTTGCACCTTATTGCCTGCCTGCACTGCACTTTCTCTGTAACTGTAACACTACAGTCTGCATTCTGTTATTGTTTTTCCTTGTACTACCTCGATGCCCTGATGTGATGAAACGATCTGTATGGATGGCATGCAAAACAAAGTTTTTCACTGTACCTCCGTACATGTGACAATAATAAACCAAGTTACCAGTTTATAGGAGAGAGAGGGGATGTAGAAAATAAGATGAACCAACAAAAGATGAGAGACATAAGAAAGAGGTGAAGTAGAGAACGCTGACCTGACTGTGACAACATTGAACAGTGTAGACACGTGGAAGATATTCCCAGTTGTGAATCTTAACGAAACCCCACAAGTGCAAGTAATAAACCCAGGAGGAAATTCAAGAACTGTCTTTGTCTGGAGATTGGAGGGAATTTGGATCTCATTACCTCTGAAGTAAATTGTGAGATGCATTGAAGAAGTTTACTCCGTCAGCTCGGACGGATAGGGGAGGGTGGAAGTGAGTGCGGAGCACAAGCACAGACATCGACCGGTGGGAATCAATGGACAATGTCTGTACTATACGTTTAATATATAGAAAAATACTGTAGAGAAATGTATTAAACAATTGAGGTTATACATATCGTCCAAAATAATTATTTCCTCAATAGTTGACTCAAAGGTTCACGGGGTTCCTGAATTCATTCACTTTGATTTGGACATTATACTACGTGTGTTACTCAGACCCGCGACCGGTCCCTGAATATTTCCATAATTGGGCTTTTCGTTACTTAAGCTTTTTTTGGATCTGCTTACTTACTCTGACGAGCTTGTGGGGCTAAATATTTAGAAATACGCCCGATAATTAATAATACCCCTGATTGCAATCGGTAACTAACAATTCAGACTTAAAGCAAGCGACAAATTGCAACCAGCGATATTTGGATAGGACCCCGACCATCAAAGCAAGGTCGCTGAATGTGTATTTATAAACAGACAGAAATTCGAGTGGCGAGTGCTGGCAAATCTTGGTCTGACGGGGGAAGACAGGTAAATGAATCAGGGAAATAAATATAGCCGAGTGAAATTAAAACTGGTAACGCCGCCAAAAATCAATGCCACAAATAACCCTGACTGTTAAACAGGTGTATTCGTTTCAACAAAAACGACTTTCACTACAACAGCAATGAAAGGAATATCAGGCGATCGTTTTAGATTCACTGGCAGTGCACAGATTCACACCACTGCCAACAATATGGCCCATATCCTCACCCGCACGTTCTCCGAGCAAGCTATTGTATATTTAAGTATGGAGGGTGGTCGCCGCTTTTTTTGACCCGACGTAGAAAGGAAGCAGTAATTAAATTAATCCAAATTCACCCAACCGCTCCCAGCCTGAAATTCCTACTGCGACGCTGTTAGAACCTTCAGGGAGTCCGATCCCAATAAACCAAACCTGTGTCTTCAGTGGCAGAGAGCAGGCAGAGGCAGTTCACAGCTGCCGGTGAGATCCCGACTCAAGCCAAGACTTTACAACAATCTCCCAACGCATGTTCTTTCTTCCAACACTTAGTCCCAGTAGCTTCTGTCTCGTTCGTTACATATTCTAAACCTCCGGGGCCAGAACTAATTTCACCACGAGTGTAAATCACTGTCTGTTGTCTGTGTCTGTCTGTCCAGACTGTGTGTCGGGAGGTTATATGTAATAAGGGATGATTGTGTCAAGTATTACACATTTCCAGTTATTAAGAAAACTGAGTATTTGATACATCAGGATTAGATGTATTATCACTGACTTAGCTGACGTGAACTTTGTTGTCTTGCGGCAGCGGTACAGTGCACAGACGTAAAATTACTATAAATTACAAAAATAAATAAATAGTTCAAAAAAAAAGAAATAACGAGGAGTGTTCATGGTACCGATATACTGGCCGGATTTCTCAATTAAGTGTTGGGAATATTACAAGTGTTTTTGTCTTTAACTATTTTGCTTACTACCCAGACGCAAGCTCTTTTATCCGTTGGATTTATTTTTAAAGATAATAGCTACCTTTTAAAGAGAGGTTTCGACATCACTTTAGAAATTGATTCAAGCAAACTTGAAACGAGTTTGGTACGGCTGGTTCAAAGTGTGGCAAAGTCTCCAGGGTTTGGTGATTGTGTTCTTGATAAGTTTGCAATCGTGGCGATTTTTTGCCGGAAAAGGAACGTGGGTAAAGAAACGACAAAAATCGAGCTGTCGTTTTAGACAAAAAGTATGCAGCTGTTTATATTTAACTGGAGATTGTTCGAGGAGTATAAAATATTGTTCGATCAGAGTTAATGGACAAATGAAGTTAACTTTAAAATAGTCTGGGGGATCTGAAATCGAGACTGAATGAATCCTAGTCCGTTGTCGCTGGTAGTTTTCGGCGGAAGGGGAGTAACGGGGCGAGGTGCCATCGGGCGCGGGTGTCGGGGCGATGTGCGGAGTTGCCAGTGAGGTCGGGAAGCGGCGTGTGATTTGTTGCCCAGTCTCTGGTGCTGAGAGGCTCCCGAGTCTCCGCATTCCTGGCTGACGTCAGCCACCCTGTCGGTGCGGAGATCTGGGGCATTTAAAGTGGGAGGCGGGTTGTTTTCACAGCCCGCTGGCCTGTTACCCCGAGGAAGGAAGGCAAACTGCGAGGACAACGGAGTTGCTGCCGATGCTTTCTCACCTTGGGCTGGGCTGAGGGCAGCTTCCGAGGCTGGATCTGTGCCTGGCTCTCTCCCTCCCTGGATGTGTCTGTGTGTCCTTTAAAAAAGTTTTATCTCGTTTCTTTTTTCTTTCTTTCTTCTTGCTTGGAGTTTTGTTCCATGTAGCGGCGGCCCCGGAGACGTGCAGACGACCGGTTGTCCAACTGGCGATGACTCTGGCGTCAGAAATGACTGAGAGGTCGTTCGGGTTGCGAGAGACAGACATCGACGTGGTGGGCAACGAGAGACAGGAGGGTCCCGGAGACAGGGACTCGGAGGGGGCTCGGAGCTCGTCCTCGGCAGCTGCGGGCGTGCAGGAGGTGAAGGCATCGAGCAGGAACCCGCTGGTGAAGCCCCCATACTCCTACATCGCCCTAATCACTATGGCAATCCTACAGAGCCCCAAGAAGCGTCTGACCCTCAGCGAGATCTGCGAGTTCATCAGCAACAGGTTCCCCTACTACAGGGACAAGTTCCCCGCTTGGCAGAACTCCATCCGGCACAACCTCTCCCTCAACGACTGCTTCGTCAAGATGCCCCGAGAGCCGGGGAACCCGGGCAAGGGCAACTACTGGACCCTGGACCCCAACTCGGCCGACATGTTCGACAACGGGAGCTTCCTCAGAAGGAGGAAGAGGTTCAAGAGGCAGCAGCAGATCGGGGTACTGAGGGAGCACGGCAGCCTCATCCCAGGATTCGGCTACGGACCTTATGGTTACGGCCTTCAGATTCCCAACACCGGGTACCCTACTCTGGCCTTCCATCACCATTGTCCAATCACGAATCCCACCGGCGTCTTCCCCTCGCTTTCCGCCCTTATCCAAGGGAGTGAGTTGACCGGGAAACCTTTGCCGCCACCCCTGGGCCCCTCTTCTCCAGCTCGTCCGACAGTCAAGGTGGAAGCTGCCTCTCCGCTCTCTACCTTCTCAATAGACAGCATCATGAGCCCCACCTCGCCGCCCCTCTACCCAAGGACAGGACAAGCCCCCGTTCTGCCTGTGATCTCCGCTCTCCTCTCGCCCTCGCACAACTTGTTAAACATAAATTATGACCGTTTGCAACAGGAAGCGAACTTTGCAAACAAAATTATCCAACTCAGCAACCGTCATTATTGAAGGAGCCTTGGGCGTTCAGGTAAGACACTTCAACCTATTCTTGAGCAATCCCCGCCGCCTGAAACGTTCTTGTTTGTGGATTTACGTTAAATGAAAAGGAGATAAAAATTAGCAGGAAAAGCAGAACTTCCATCCTCGTTTTCTTGAACTGGAATCCAAATCCAAAGTACATTCATCTGAACCCCCTTTGATTAGTTTGTTCGAAGGAATTCCCTTCCTGCCGTTTGCCTTTGGTGGAGGGCTCATTTTCCAAACACGCGAGAAATTTCCAGTGTTCTGAAGTTGGACTAAAATGATCAGATTCATGTTTTATTTTAAACGGCGCGGAGCAAAACCCTTTGTGAAGTCTTACTGTTTTCAATGCGAATCCACAATTTAATTCAAGCCTTCATCATAACCTTGATTCATTTATTTGGGAGGGTTTTCGAAAGGACATCGGTGGCACTTTATTCCAAAGTGACTCCACTCCCACCTGTTACGATCAGCAGTGCGATCGAACGCTGGCTGTAAACACGTCAGCCTCCCCGCCGCGCATAGGGTCTTTATTTATTTTTCTATTGAACCAACTGGACAAATGGTACTTGCCTCACGACCCAACAACAACCCCACATTTGAACAAAGTAAGAAAGTGTTTGACAACGCCGAGAAACAGCCTCTGGAATTACAGAACCCCACCCCCAAACTGATATCAAACCTTACTCTCCGGGTGTCAAGAACGGAATTTGATTTAATTTCAGTTTCCACCAGCCCCTGAGTTAACTGGTCAACATATTCAATTCAGAGGGAACCAGTTTCCAATGATAAATTTCACAATTCAATGTTGGAAGACAGAAAAATGACTATTTTAAGACGAATTACTAAAGGGGTTGGTTTTGTCCGCCCGTTTCGGCTTTATGCGGGAGAGCTGTGATGTGCGTTGTTAGCTGCTCGTTGAAACATTTAATCACCCTGATTTAGTTAATTCAAGGCGAAGGTAAGGACTGTGAATGAGGTGCTCTCGGGTCCAGGGGTGGGATGAGGTTGAGGAAAAGCGGAGACGCCGGGGATTGGGTCAGTTCATTAACTCCTGTACAACCTGTTGGTTAAAACGAGGGAAGGAATTCCAAACCTCACCTGGTCAATCGAACCGTTAAAACCCATCACCCGAGAAGTCCTGGGAAATAAATCCGGGAAATTCTGGCCTGATTATCTGTTGAATTCGACACCAGAGAGGCAGTCGGATCAGGAAGCGTGAAAGATCTAAGGCGGGCACAAACGGACATACACACCGACACGCGAAGTAGGAGACCGCTCGGCCTCCAAACCGGCTCCACCATTTAACGAGATGGTGACTGACCAGACTATAACTGAGCTTGGCTTTTCTCTTGCCCCGGTAACCTTCCACTTCTCTTCCAATCAAGTATCCATCTGCCCCGCCTTCAAACCATTCAAAGACTGAGGAAGAGAGTTCCAAAGATTCGCCGCCCGTTGTAGGGAAAGAAGTCAATTCGCCTCACTTTTGGGTCGAATGGGAGATCACTTATTTTTAAATGAGGTCTGGTGGTGTAGAACCTCCACTCTCACCGTGTCGCCACCTCTCAGGGTCGCTTACACCCCAATTTATGACAAGTGAGAGTGTTACTTAGTACCCTTTGCCTTCTGTGGATTGAAAGAAAACAGCCAATGCGTGCTGTTCTACCTTTCTATTTCCCTTTTAAGATACTATCCCCCATCCTTCAAACCCCAATGCCCCCTGTAACTCCTCATACGTTACTGCTGGTGTTTAAGGTCAGTAGGAATTAAAACAAAACATTCTCGAAGTACTCAGCAGGTCACTGCACACGCCAGCAGGCTGCTACAGCAAAGACATTTCGTTAAAACTACCTCCTCTGAGACGGGATCGGCGTTCTTTCCGAGGTAGAGGGATTCAAAGATGAACTCGCGCCTCGAGTTCAGTGTGGGTAGCGAAGGGCGGTCAATTACCACCGCATTCACCGACCGACGTATATCTGCACGTTGAAGGTATCTGGGTCCGGGCAAAATGATGGGTGAAATCACAGTTCAGGCCAAGGGATACAGAACGTGTTGGCCACTGTCACACGCACAATTGGGGATTAAGTTGTATCAGAACATAAGGACAGGCCCGTCAGCCCACGATGTCGTGCCGAACTAATTAAACACCTACCTGAACTACTCCCTTCTGCCTACACGATGTCCACATCCCTCTATTCTCTGCACATTCATGTGCCTATCTAAGAGCCTTTTAAACACCTCTATCATATCTGCCTCCACCACCACCCCGGCAGCACATTCCAGGAACCCACCACTCTCTGTGTAAAAAAATTGTCCCGCACATCTGCTTTGAACTTGCCCGATCTCACCTTAAATGCAAGTTGAATTAACTCAACAAAAAATCAAGTTGGAAAAAAATATGGCCAACGTCATAATATTTAGGATCCACTTTACAAATTAGTAATCTCAGCCCGTGGACTCTACACTTTAAACTTGTATACTTTATACTAAACTACTGTGTATACTTTAAACTGTGGTATTGCAATGGCGGTGTTCGCTGTGTTTTGTTTCAGAAGATGGAAAACTAACGAGAGAGAATCGCCCAGCCTTCACTCGTATCGGCAAAGGACTTTTGGGAAGCCAATCGCGAACACAAAATGAATGGTTTGATCTCCAGTCATTAATCATCTGTACATTAATCTGTGTAAATATTGTAACAAACACAAATGAATACGTGTTTAATTATTGTTGGAGGTGAAGCATTTCCAGAGGCACTGTACCGTGTAAGTTATTTTTATTCGTGTCCGAGGTATTTTCATAGCCTTACACGCCTTTTTACATCAATTAAAATGTATCAATACTAAATAGTTTATGTCCGAAAATTATTGTATCCAGTTTATTAAATCAAATATTTTATACGATCTGCAACCCCAACTGCGCGAGGTACATTTTTGAAGTTGAAAAGTGATCTTAAACATTTCAATAACAACGTAAACTTTAAGATATTTTTGTAAAAAACAATAACATGAGATTTATTGCTCCTTTCACTGCTGAGTTCTACAGTTAAGATGTCTTGGGTTGTCGTGACGAAATTTAAATGTTTGATGTTGCACTGGTGCGGAAGGAGAATGTAAATGAAATCGTTGGTCAGAACTAGAGCATGCGTTCCGATTGAGGGTTTGTGTGACTTTGGACAGAGCACAACAGAGGGAGAATTATTAAAGGCTCAAAGTTTGTGCCGGTGAGAGTGTCGGGGACGAGGCAGTCGCGGGAAGATCTGTCCCATTTCGGAGTTTGCGCTGGTGATCGATTCAGCTTTCTGGGATTAGAAAGAGCAGTGTGCTTTACCTACGTGTTATGAGATGTTACCCTCCTGGTACATTGGGCAGGGATAGCGGATTGCGCCGGGATCTCGACTGTCCTGGTTCTTCGGGGAGTGAAGGAAATAGGATGTAAACCAGTCCCTGTCTCAGGGAGCGGAATCTGGAACAGTTATGGGAGAGTCTGGTAAAAAGGTTTCTGTAAAACAACTTGGGCTCAGGGTAGCTCAAGGTTCTGAGATGTCTTCTCCTGCCGAGGACAGAATTGGACGGGCTCACATGGTTTAAATCACGCCGGCTCTCTGACCACCACCCGGGATATTCACAGACATTCATCCATTTACACCGAGGCGAAACACACACACACACACACACACACACACACACACACACACACACACACACACACACACCGACTCATACACTTACACCGATACATACACACTCGTATCCACACACACACACACTTACACACACATATATGTACATACATATACACACATGCACACACACACACACACACCCCGACACATACACTTACACCGATACATACACACTCGTATCCACACACACACACACACACACTTACACACACATATATGTACATACATATACACACATGCACGCACACACACACCCCGACACATACACTTACACCGATACATACACACTCGTATCCACACACACACACACTTACACACACATATATGTACATACATATACACACATGCACACACACACACACCCCGACACATACACTTACACCGATACATACACACTCGTATCCACACACACACACACACACACACACACACACACTTACACACACATATATGTACATACAAATACACACATGCACACACACAAACACACACACACAAATGACAGGCAGGAAGCTTACAAAAATAGTTAATTTAAGGTCGATTGTAAACTTCAATTAACGGGCGTAGTTCGGGAGAAAACTTGGTTCACCAAGTTCAAAACGTTCTTTTCAAAAAAAGAGAAAGAAGTCAGGGGAATGAAGCTTTGGCCATCAAACCCACCAGTGTGTTTTCAAAGCGTTAACTAGAGAAGGGCTTGGGGCAGATGTAGAGTAAAGAATTTTTTTAAAAACACCGCCGGGGCAAGTATACTGCGAATTAGTCGCTCTGTATAGGCAGGGGGAAGATTTGTGGTTTATGTATTAAGATGTTAAATTAAGGAGCTTTTCTAATATCCCCACGAGGCCACATCTGGTCGTGCAGAAGTGAAGTCAGAACCTGTTTGGTTTTCTGGTTCTTGCCCAGACTTTCCGAAGGAACGTTTCTCACACCGTGGCCCCTCATTCAGAACGGTCCGAGTTGGGACAATTCTTTCCGTCAGGTATGTGTGATGGAGGAGAGTCGGTGGGGAGGTCGCGGATTGGGACACGGGACCGAGGGTTCCTGGCAGTCAAAGATATATATTGGGAATATAATATTAAATTATGAGCAGCATAGAGAAGGTAAGTAGAGTATTTTTTCTGTATAAAACATTTATTAGTTAAAAGCACTACAAAAGACTACAAATATCAAATGTATACATCTAATACAGAAAGGATCATCTAATCAACTACATAACTTCAGAGATTATTGTAAACTGACACCGCGAAAGCACACATACGTCACTACGTCCGGTACCGCAACACCCGATATTTTATATCAAAATCGTGTTGGTATCGTCCACGACGCACGCTATCTGTTGAGGAGCCCACCCAGCGCGGAACTCCGCCAGGGTGCCCGCGGAGACAGGGTGCTCCCTCTCCAAAGACACCCGTGCGCGCACGTAAGCGCGGAAGACGGGCAGGCAGGCAGACCGGCCAGTACCCTGGGCTGCCCGCCGCCGCGTCCCATGGATGGCCAGCTTGGCCAGGCCCAGCAGAAGACCCACCAGGAGACCTCCCCAACGCTCAGCCCCGCGCCGCACCGGGTGGCCGTAGACCAACATGGTCGGGCTAAAGTGCAGCCAGAACTTAAGCAGCAGCCCCCTCAGATAGGCAGAGGGGCTGCAGCCTCTGGCATTCTGCGTACGCGTGGTACACCGTCTCCTCCCGGCCACAGAAGTGACAGGCGGCCGGAGTATCAGTGAACCGGCTTAAGAATCGGTTGCACGGTACCACCCGGTGCAGCACCCTCCATCCCAGGTCCCCGACGTACAGCAGGAGGACTCCCTCGTATAGAGACCTCCATCGGGGAACCCCTCTCCGCCCGCCACGGTGTGCCCGGCCGGCAGACCAGGGCTAAGAAGTGAAAGGTGTGCAGGAGCAGCCCGTACAATAAGCGCCTCGGAGCCTCACGGAACGGCACCGTGGGCATGTCCCCCAGGCGGCTCAGGTTGTGCTGGGCTGCCTCCCGAGACAGACGTCTGGCCCTGGGCCCGACCAGCAATTCTGGCAGTGCGGGTGCCAGTGCGGCCGGGACCCCCCCGGCAGCCCCCGTGATGGGAGGGGGAGGGACCACGCGCTCGCCGCACGACACCGCACCCCATACCCGCATCAGATCTCGGTAGAACCGGGGCAGTTCCCATGATATGGCACGGTGGACGGTCTCCAATGGGAGACGCGCCCCCCCCCCCCCCCTCCCCGGAGGCAGTGGCCTCGGCGGAGGGAATAGGTGGCCAGCTCATGCCACCATGGGGGGTGCTTGGTATACAGGTATCTCTGCAGTGCCCGGAGGCGGTAAGTAGAGTCTTTCCCCAGGGTGGGAATGTCATGCTAGAATGCATCGCTTCAGGTGAGAGGGGGAGAAGTTAAAGGAGATATATGAGTTGTGTTTTTACATGGAGAATGGGGGTAGGGGGGTGCCTGGAACCTGCTGGCAGGGGATGTGATGGAAGCAGATACCCAGGCAATGTCTGAGAGGCATTTAGACTGACACATGAACAGGCAGGGAATGGAGGCATACAGACCATGTGCAGACAGATGGGATCAGTTTAAATTGGCATCTAGGTTGGCACAGACATGGTGGGCCAAAGGGCCTGTACCCGGCTATGTTCTGTGATACGTTTCCGGCACTGAAGCCATTCGGCCCATTGTGTCCATGCCGGCTTTGAGACTGACCCCACTTCCCATCTGGCTTTGTGTTTTGTTCAGTTTCTCACAGTTTGTGGTGATGCCAGCATTTATTGCCCATCCCTAATTGCCCCTGGACTGAAGAGGCAGTTCCAGTCACCCACAGTGGTGGGTCTGGAGTCACGTACTGAGCAGAGTGGCAGAGGACAAAGAAGGATGGAAGTGAAACAGATGGGGTGGTCTCAGGGTCCCTGTTACAGAGACCAGCTCCCCTGGTGCACCACCCGTGCTCATCTACTTACTGGTTAACTCTGATGAGGGCATGGGTCTGCATTTCACCCTCCGTCAGTGAGTTCTGCATCCCACCTCCAGCCCCTTCAGTTTTGGGTGGGATTAATTCCTCTATCCTCCTCCACAGTACTGTTCACCTTATAGAACATAGAACATTACAGCACAGTACAGGCCCTTCTGCCCACAATGTTGTACTGACATTTTATCCTGCTCTATCTAACCGTTCCCTCCCACATAACCCTCCATTTCTCTGTCATTCA
Source organism: Pristis pectinata (assembly GCF_009764475.1). Lineage (NCBI taxonomy): Eukaryota > Metazoa > Chordata > Chondrichthyes > Rhinopristiformes > Pristidae > Pristis > Pristis pectinata. The sequence continues at coordinate 2,271,059 of NC_067435.1, read as the reverse complement.
TGTGTCTATCTAAGAGTCTCTCAAATGTCCCTCATGTATCTGCCCCCACAACCTCTACTGGCAGTGCACTCCATGCATGCACCACTCTCTGTGTAAAAAACTTACCCCTGACATCCCCCTTATATCTTCCTCCAATCACCTTAAAATTATGTCCCCTTGTGTTAGCCATTGTCGCCCTGAGAAAACGTCTCTGACTGTCCACTCGATCTATGTCTCTTATCATCTTGTTCACCTCTATCAAGTCACCTCTCATCCTCCTTCTCTTCAAAGAGAAAAGCCCTAGCTCACTCAACCTATCCTCATAAGACATGCTCTCCAATCCAGACAACATCCTGGTAAATCTCCTCTGCACCCTCTCTAAAGCTTCCACATCCTTCCTATAGTGAGGTGACCAAAACTGAACACAATACTCCAAGAGCGGTCTAACAGGAGTTCTATAGGGCTGCGACATTATCTCGAGGCTCTTAAACTCAATACCCTGACTAATGAAGGCCAACGCACCATATGCCTTCTTAACAACCCTATCAAGCTGCGTGGCAACCTTGAGGGATCTATAGACATGCACCCCAAGATCTTTCTGTTCTTCCACACTGCTAAGAGTCCTGCCATTAACCTTGTATTCTGCCTTCAAATTCGATCTCCTGAAGTGTATCGCTTCACACTTTTCTGGGTTGAACTCCATCTGTCGCTTCTCAGCCCAGGTCTGCATTCTATCAATATCCTTTTGTAATCTACAGCAACCTTCTACATTATCCACAACACCACCGACCTTTGTATCACCAGCAAACTTATTAACCCATTTTTCCACATCCTCATCCAAGTCATTTATAAAAATCACAAAGAGCAGGGGTCCCAGAACGGATCCCAGCGGAACACCACTGGCCACCAACCTCCAGGCAGAATACACTCCATCTACCACCACCCTCTGTCTTCTATGAGCAAGTGGGGCATTATAATTTCCCCTTGTTACTAAACTTTGCTAATGGATTGGAAAATCCAGCTCCTTGCCTTTATTGCTGCCTTGTGTTACACCATAGCTATGTAGATTCTGAATGAGAACCTTGCATGGATGAAGTGGTGTGACTTTAAGATGGTGTAAACTTCCTTGAGATATGACCACTCCACGGGACATGTTTAGGGTATAAATCTTATGTTTACCGTGGATTTGTCTTCATGTTTCTGTCAGTGTGGTGCTTGCTGCATATAGGAAGCACATTGCCCCTTGTTTCAGCAACAGGATCTTGCTTGTAGAATGGCCTTGTCCCTGGGAGTGTTGTGGTGGAGCCATGGTGTTCGGTTTCAAATGACCTGCTTATTAATCTAAGGTCAGTTTCAGAAGTTCACAACTGAATGGTGGGTGCTGCAGAACAACCTGTGGCTCGCGTGGGTCAGGCTGTGTCAACGCCAACCCCAGTGGATCACACAAGCAATAGTGCCAGGGAAACAAGCTGCACAGACAAAGGCCATTCAGCCTCTCATAACTGTGCTGGCTCTTCACTAGATCAGCCCAGAGAGCTTCTCTCCCAATAAGAAATAGGGCAGGAGTTCACCCTAACCCTTGAGCTTGGTTCACAGCTGAGTAAGGTCAGTGCTTCTTTGCTGCCTCCTTCTCTCCTTTTTCCCTTAATCCTTGATTTCCCGAGTCCATAATCTGTCCCTTTCATCTTCAAATATAGCCAGTGATTCAGTGTTCTGGCGTAAAGAATTCTGAAGATTCATAACTGTTTGAGGGAAGAATTTCTCCTCATCTTCCATTGGTTAGCCCTTATTCCAAAACTGCACCCAATACCATCACCCAAATTGTAGATTCCCCCAGCAGGGAGATCATCCTTTTAGTGTCAAAGATCAACTTTTCTTTCCCCATTTAAAAAGTTGAATAAAATATCGAACAAAACTGAACATGCTGGGAAATTATCGTCCAGCGTCTGGTGATGTAAAAGCTGAAACACGAAGTAAAGTTGCAATGACATCGTCTGTGCAAGCTCCATCTCATTCTTCTTGCCATTCTGCAGTCTTTGATCTTGCTGGTCATCTCACCTTCCTCTGTCCAGCTCAGTGAGACAGCCCCATCCTGCTACCACTCTTACCTATCCAGTCACAGCTAAAGAATTTGACACAGTAACCACTTCCCACTCTTCGCCCTGGAGCCTCCCAAGCAGTGGATTACATTTTCAGCTTCAAGCTGCCTCATTTGTAGCCACCTACATGCTAACTGTACATGACCCTATCTCTCCACTATCTCTCCACTGTTGTCACCCCGACGTGGAGCACTAAAGAAAGGTCCCATTTACTCAAACAGCAGAAGACTATATTTAGTCTCCACCACAATCTCTGTATCCTTGCCATTGATTCCATCCTGTGCCACTGTCTGCTGCCTGGCGTTGAACCAGATGGTGTGCAATGTCAAGGTCTTACTTCACACAGTGCCAAGCTTCTGTTCCCATTTCATTGCTGCATCCAGCATTCCAGAACTTCATAACATTCATTCTCATGTTAACTTCAGACCTGACTATTTTCATGAACTTCTGGCTATGTTCCCTTCTCCTAATTCCATAAACAAGCCCATCTGCTGGCCGCACTCCATCTCAGGTCACGGAATAACCCCTGTACTTGCTCTCTTATATTGACTTAAGCTCATCCAATTTTAACATTCTTATCTTTGTGTTTCAGCCTGTTTGTGACCTTCCCATCTGCAGCCTTGTCACCCAACAAGGACTCACCATCTCCCCGACTTCAGTATTGCCTTTATCCAGGGTTAATGTTTTGGGTGACAACTTTCATTTATGTGATTCCTTTAACTTAATAAACTGTTAGGAAACAAAATTTGGCACCAAATACCTCCGGAAGTCTAATAATGTGAGCTTCCAGAAGTAATCTGAATGATGCGCGGCTCATAGAGCCAATGGCTCACCGCTCCAGCAACCTGGGATAAAGGCTGATCTTGGGTGCTGTCCATGTGGAGCATGCATGTTCTCTCAGTAACAGCATGGGGGTTTCCTCTGGTTTCCACCCACATTCCAGAGACGTGCAGGTTGGTAGGTTAATTGATCACTATAAATTGTCCCTAGTATGTGAATGAGTGGTAGAATCTGGCCGGGGGGGCGGGGGGTGGTTGATGAGAATGTGGGAAGAATAAATTGGAATCCGTGTAACTGGGTGGTTGATGGTTAGCACAGACTCAGAGGGCTGAAGGGCCTGTGTCTGTGCTCTATCTCACTATGACTCCTGGCGCTTAAGAAAAAAAGAAATGTCAGAATTTTCTCTCTCGACAGCTGTGGGCGTGGCTGCTAATGGGGAACAATGAACACAGGACCAGGATCTGGGACAGCAGAGACCTTGATGGGTTGTATGGCTTGAGGAGGATACAGACAAACAGACAATAAGAAAGGGGAGGGTAAATAGGGAGCTGAAAAGGAGGGGAACATTAAATACATTGTGAAGACTCAAGAGACGGCAGATGCTGGAAATATGGAGCAACACACAAAGTGCTGGAGGAACTCAACGGGTCAGGCGGCATCTGTGGAGGGAAATGGACTGTCGACGCTTCGGGTCGAGACCCTTCATCAGGGCTGATAAATCCTGATCCTTCAGCCAGTCCTGATGAAGGGTCTTGACCCGAAATATCGTCTGTCCATTTCCCTCCACAGATGCCGCCTGACCCGCTGAGTTCCTCCAGCAGTTTGTATGTTGCTTTAAATTCATTGTTGCTGAACCTGAAGTCAATAAGTGTCAGCAAGCACGGCAGTGAAGAGTGAGTACAAATCAGTTGGAAGCAACATGGTTTTGGAAGAGTTCATTAATTAGAGATTTCACTTTACACCATATTTATCTACATATTTCTAGCTAATATATTTTGTACCTAAATGTATAAATTAAATGCATAGCATATTTATAGGCAGGGAAATGCCTTCATGTTCTGGTGGATTTGCTCCACTTGAAGCTATCCATGTGAAGTCAATCAAATAAACTCTCTGCACAACTGGAGTCTGCCTCACCATGTATCCACAAGTGAGGTGCAGGATAACAAAATAATTTACTGACATATGCAGTGGAGAATTCTCACAAGTGGTTTCACTTTTGAACAAGAACGAACAAGAACAGATTAGCTGTCTGTGACCATATCACACACTTTAGGATGATAAAGAGAAAGGCACATGAATGGAGAAAACCAGATGAATAGATTGGAAAAAAGCTGATTTTAAACATTTGAGTGTAAAACTTCTGGAAGATAAAATGAGCAGTAACGTTGGCAAACAACAAAGTAGAGCAACAGTGGAAAACGTTTATAACAGTGTTCAGCGGAGTACAGGGATGATATATCCCAATATAGGAAAAGACAACTAAAACACTCACAAGACTTGATGTGCACCGAAAGACAAGAGGGAAGAGTTGAGGGTAAGAAGAGGAGTGTGCACCACATTGTAGACAACAGAGGAGTCCATGGTAAGAGAGGATTCAGAGAGATTAGGAGAAGAATGAAAAACAAGTCGCAGGGTTGAAACGTCTAATACAACAATATTTTGCCCACGTTGCAGGTTTATCAATGTCACCCTGTTATGAACACTGACTGTCCTGGAACCAGATACACATCCATTCTGCTACGTGTCCCCAACACACTCTGGCATCCATTCATTAATTATGGGAAACTTTATTGAAGGTCTTTTGAAAATCTAGATAAATGACGTCTACTGCACAAGTTTGTTACCGGTCCAGTAAATCCAATGAAGTTGGTTAAGCAATATTTTCCTTTTAAAATCTAGGCTGACTATTCATTATCACATCTTTCATTTCTCATTTAGCAAGAAACAAAGTGCTGGAGGAACTGTCCAGATGAAGGATCTCGATCCAAAACGTCAACTGTCCATTTCCCTCCACAGGTGCTGCCTGACCCTCTGAGTTCTTCCAGCAGTTTGATTTTTGCTCCAGATTCCAGCATCTGCAGTCTCTTGTGTCTCTGTAGACAATAGAGGGCATGCACTTTAGGTGAGAGGGAGGAAGTTCCAAGGAGATGTGCCAGGCAAAAATTTTACACAGAGAGTGGTGGGTGCCTGGAATGTGCTGCCAGGGATGGTGGTGGAGGCAGATACGGTAGTGGGGTTTAAGAAGCTCTTAGATAGGCACATGGATGGAGAGAATGGAGAGAGATGGACATTGTGTAGGCAGAAGGGAGTAGTATAGTTAGGCATTTAATTAGTTCAGCACAATGTTGTGGGCTGAAGGGCCTGTTCCTGTGTTTTACTGTTCTATATTCTATGTTGTGGGTTAAGTAGGGAGGCAAAGGAAAATGTTTTACAGACACCAGTAAAAGAGGAAAGTTGGGAAAGGAAGGGGCTCATTAACATATAGACAACATGATGCCTCAGATAATGAAAGGAAGAGAACAGAATTATTAATTTGTTTCTACATTTCAGTTTTTACCAGAGAGATAAAAATGATTGATGTAGCATTTGATGATGAGATGAGTAAGCAAATAAGTAGATTTAAAATAGAGAAAGAAAATATATTTAAACTAATTAAAGAGGATGAGATGTCTGGTCCATACATTTTAAAAGAACCTAAGGAAGAGATAGCAAAGGTATTATCGCACAAGTTTAATAACTTGTTAGAAAATGAGGCAATGCCAATGAACTGATGGATAGTGAATGTGATGCCTTTGTTTGAGAATGGGAGGTGGAAAATGTCCAGGGAATTATAAATCAGTCAGCTTGCTATTAATGGTAGGAAAAATAATGGAATCCCTCCAGAAGAAGAGGGTAAATGAACAATGACAAATGAAAACAGAGACACAGGAGACTGCAGATGCTGGAACCTGGAGCAACACACAATCTGCTGGAGGAACTCAGTGGTTCAGGCAGCATCTTTGAAGGGAAATGGACAGTTGATGTTTTGGGTCGAGACCTTTCATCTGGACAGTTCCCCCAGCAGTTTGCTTTCTGCTGAATGAAAGATGTGATAATGAATCGTCAGCCTAGATTTTAAAGGGAAAATATTGCTTAACCAACTTCATTGGATTTACTGAAGAGGTAACAAGGACAAGAGACAATGGTCATGCAGTAGATGTCATTTATCTAGATTTTCAACAGACCTTCAATAAAGTTTCCCATAATTGATGAATGGATGCCAGAGAGTGTGTTGGGGGTACGTAGCAGAATGAATGTGTATCTGGTTTCAGGACAGTCAGTGTTCATAACAGGGTGACATCGATAAACCCACGGTGTGGGCAAATAACTGGCAAATGTGAGACCTTACACTTTGGCAGGAAGAACAGGGAGGTTAAATTTTGTTGAGGTCTGGGTGTTATGAGCAATGGGATCTTGGACTACAGACACCAAAAGTTGCATCTTGGCCAGTGAAGAAAGCAAAGCAGGCATTCGGATTTACTACTAGAAGGTAGGAATTGAAAGGCAGGTAAGTTACACAAACCTCCTTCAGACCACATTTTGAGTGGTCGACACAGTTGTTATGGCCACATTACAAAAGGGGATATTGGGGCACTGAGCAGGGTGCAGAGATTTACAGGCAGAATTGTGAGGATGTATCTATCAGAGAAGGATGAACACTGCTTGTGCTGAGGGGGAGAAAACAGTGAAAGGATGAGTAAATGGAGGTTTGTACATTGATCGAGTGGGTTCAGAGAGAACGTTTCCAGAGAAGAGCCGCACCAGAGGCCAGCGTGAGACAGTCGGAAGGAACTCCCTGACACAAAGGGCGAGGAAGAACGGGGAGCTCGCTGCCGGGGGAGTGGGTCAGGCACACGCAGTGGAGATGCAAGAGAAGAGAGCAGTGGGTTACACTGATAGATTTCGACGAGGAGGCTTGGGTACAGCACAGAGTGATTGGGCCGAATGGCCTGTTGCTGTGCCGATATCGAATATACAACCATTGCCTCGCCACCAGCTCTTACACCCAATTGATGAAAGTATTTGATGACTGTGTGACTCTCAGCAGGTCCAGGGACCTGTTGAAACGAACGATTGCAACTTGGCTTCTGGCGGGTTCGGTTTAACATTTCAACAGGCCAAGAGCACAGAAATAAAAGTCCGCAGGGAATGAGCTGGTTTTAAATTCGCGAGAAGGTCCAGGGTTGTTTGGAAAGGGGCGCGGCGGGGTGAGAGGCAGAACTCCCTCCGATTCCCCCCTCCCCATCACTACCTCCCGGGTTCTCTTTGTATCTCCCCCCCCCCTCCCTCCCCCCACCGTTCTTCCCTTTCCCTGCTGCCACGCGTTCCTTCCTGCGACCCCCAGCACCGCGCCTTGCTCCCAGACCACTGACTCCTCGCCTTGATTTATCTCCTTTTATCCTGCCGCGGTTTGTCAAACCACCAGCCCCTCTTTCCCGTTCTCGCAGCTGTTCGGGAACTAAACCCCGTTCCTGTGCCGGCGCTGTAATTCCCTCCATCCTTTAAACCTATTCTACATCCACCGGAGAGGGATGGGGGCATTTGACAGGACGGAATCTGATCTCGACAAAATAAAAGAGAACAGCTTCGAATCAACGGCGTTCCTCAGATGGTTGAAATGTTTGATGGTGAATCACACTGCGCTGTTTTCACATAAAAACACGTATAAATAAAAAGACTGAAGCTTTGAGCATCTCGTCAGATGTCAGGAAGGGAGAGTGGACCAGAAGGGATGTGCCCAGCGGATCAGTCCACCGAGAGCTCCCAGCAACAGGTCGAGCCCTGCTTTCCCCAGCCGGGGTGGATCTGCAGAACTCTGTCAGCTTCACCGCTCCTCTCCAGTGCTTTGTTTTTGGGCTATGAAACCTCCCCGTTAAAAAAGAGAGGGAAGCAATGGAAATAAAAACACGCAGAGAAATGTTCGGATAAAAATATAACGGAATCGGGAAGGAGTCGGAATGGCGAAGACAGCCAGATTTAAATATTGTGTTTCCTATATTACAACACGTCAAGAGTCTTGCTCTCGGAGTTTAGCGATTTGGGACAGCGTCAGATTCCACAGGCGCTATAACAATACAAGTCTTTCCTATGGAGGGTCGGAGGCTGAGGCCAGACCTGATAGAAGTTTATAAAATTATGAGAGGCGTAGATTATTGTAGACAGTCAGGAATTCCCAGAGCAGAGATGTCAAACACTAGAGGACATGGGTTTAGGGTGAGAGGGGGAAGGTTTAAAGGGGATGTGCGGGGCAAGTTTTTACACAGAGTGGTGGGTGCCTGGAACGGGCTGCCAGGGGTGGTGGTGGAGGCAGGTACAATATTGGTGTTTAAGAGGCTGTCAGATAGACACATGAACGTGCGGGGAATGGAGGCATATGGATCATGTGTAGGCAGGTGGGATTAGTTTAATTTGACATCATGATCAGCACAGCCATCGTGGGCCGAAGGGCCTGTTCCTGCGCTGTCCTGTTCTATGTTCCGTATAAAACAGAACCAAAAAGAACTACCAACTTAACACCGCTGTCGATCTGGCGCTACCCCTGGGAGAAATATAAAGTCTGCAGCGTGGGTGCAGAGAGAGTTATTGAAGCGACGTCGGGTATGAGAGACTTCAGTTGTGTGGAGAGGGTGGAGAAGTTGGGGCATCGAGAGAGCAGATGCTGGAATCTGGAGGGTGGTTCACTTTGGAGCAGAGGAGATAGAGAGAGAGGGGGGGGGGGATCTGACAAAGGGATCCAAACCATGGTTACAGCCCAGCTCAGTGGGTCGGGCAGCATCTGTGGGGGGAAGAAGTAGGAGAGAGAAGGAGCGTTCCTATTGGTGGAGGAGTCGGGGGGCAGATTGAAGGTGACTGCCAAAAGAACCCGAAGGGTCCGGAGGGGGTGGGGTCCTGGACGCGCTGCCCAGGGGAGGAGTAGGAGCGGATTCAATGGAGTTTCACCGGGGAGCTGGGTAGGTATCTGATGGGGAGAGACCTGGGGAGTGGGATTAGCTCTTACAGAGAACCTGTGCTCCCACTCCCCGCTGGAAACTTTCTGTCATTGTGAATTATCCTTTTTATTTTCTGCAGACCTTTGTCCCTTCCGAGGATTTGAAGGGAGTCTGCAACAAGTGTGACACATTGGTGGAAGATGGTGCATTGGGAGTCATGGTCACAGAGTAACACAGCACGGAAACAGGCCCTTCGTCCAACTCGTCCATACCGACCATGATTCCCATCTAAACTAGTCCCATTTTATTGTGTTTGGCCCATATCCCTCTCAACTTTTCCCATCCATGGACCTGTCCAGCTGTCTCTTAGATGTTGTTAATGTACCTGCCTCACCCACTTCCTCTGGCAGCTCGTTCCACATACCGACCACCCTCTGGGTGAAGAAGTTGCCCCTCAGGTCCCCTTTAAATCTTTCCCCTCTCACCTTAAACCTATATTTAGGTCTAGTTTTCGGTTCCCTTTCCCTGGGAAAAAGACTGCGTGCATTGGCCGGATCCATGCACCTCGTGATTTTGTACACCTCTGTAAGATCCCCCCTCATTCTCCAAGGAATAAAGTTCCAGCCTGCCCAACCTCTCCGGATAACTCAGGCCCTCGAGTCCTGGCAACATCCTCTCGGCACTATCCCCAGTTTAACGGCGTATTTCCTATAACAGGGCGACCAAAACTGCACACAATGCTCCGACGATGGTGTGTTCCAGCCAGAGACATTTAAAACAATATTAACAGAAACAGAAAAAAAAACCTCACATTTAAAGGTATGTGAATAACAGGTGCCCACCTTTGGTGTAACCGTATTTTGCAGCGATTGGTGTACTTTACCACATCTCTCGGCACACACCATACTCACAACAGGGAATTTTACAAATTGCCCGTGAACATACATAGACACAAAGTGACAGACGCCAACACACAGGAGAGTCGTTCGACATTAGACCTTGAAATAATCCCATAAATCTCAATATTTAATTATCTGGAAAAATAAATACATTCCCATTTTCCAGGACCCTGTTTATGTCGGAAGACGGGCGGGTGTCTGGGTTAGTGATTTACTGACAATATTCAGGCGATATTCTGAGCATCAAACACTCTGCTGGAGAAACTCAGTGGGTCGAGCAGCATCTAGGCGGGGCGGGGGGGGGGGGGAATTGTCGACGTTTCGGGTCGAAACCCTGCCTCAGGACCTGCATTCGACAATTCCTCCCCCCCCCCCCAACAGATGCTGCCCGACCCGCTGAGCTCCTCCAGATTGCCCCAGATCCCAACATCTGAAGCTTTCTGTGTCTCCGATATTCCAAGCATGACACCAACCACGGCAGCAACATTCGGGCTCGATTTTACGCTGAGGATGTCGTCAATATCCCGAGAGCTGGAATACAACTGTTCCAGCAACTGCAAATTAACAGATTCTGGTTGATTACTGTAAAACGATGAGGACATCACGCGATATATCCCGGAAAGCGGATACAAGTCCCACAGTGTCACCTCTCCTCCTCGGCAATGTCAGGCGGAGATTAACCATCCAGTCCCCAGTCGGGACTGAACGAAATTTAACCCCTCGCCTTCTGCTTACTGAGGCTCCCGGCGTTTAGAGGGTAATTCAGGGCCAGGGTCATGTTCCAAGCCTCCCAGTCACATCTGAAATGTTTGAGTCTGTGCAACGCGAGACTCTGCTGTATCACCCGGAGTCACAGATCACACACTGGGCCGAGTCATTCCGCACCGTTCGCATTTGTTAGGGGTTGGGGAAGGCGTTAAATCTGCAGCGGGATTTGGCCTCCTGTATGCACTTCCAGATCTCTGGAAAATGTCGGGAATGAGTGCAGGGAAACATTCATTTCCAGAACTGAACTGCGAGGGGAGGTCTCACTGGCTCGGAACTGTGGCGTGGATGTAGAAAGAATGGATAGGAACTGCCCCGTTTACCCAGTACTTTCAGCTTCCAGTGCACTCTCTTATTTAAGAAAAACTCTGCATTTATATAGCACCAGCCATCTGAGACGCATCTCACAGGAACCTTTTCTGGGACTGACCGCAGGTCATAGAAGGAGATGTCATGACCAACAGCTTGGTCTAAGAGGTGGGTTTTAAAGGGAATCGAGGCGGAGGGGACTATAACTGACCCGAGACACAGGAGACTGCAGATGCTGGAAATTACTAACCTGGATGACCCCGTCTAGTGCGGAAAAGATGTCCGGGGAAGTGTAATCCGTGTGAGGTCTCAGTGTGTGCCGGACTGTGTACAGGAGTGTGTGTTTCAGTCTCTGAGGGAATCTCGGATAAAAACGGAAAATGCTGGGAATACTCACGAGGGCAGGCCGCATCTGTGAGATGAGAAACTGAGGTGGTAGAGTCCGAGCTGAGAGTGCCGGTGAGATGAAGAGGGGCACTTTGTGGATGAGTTTGGGTGCCCTGAAGTGTGAGTGTATCCAGGTGTGGCAGTGGGTCGTGTTATCTATTCTCTGCACAGTTTCACATTCCAAATGTGTGCGCTGGTTTGGAAGGTACCATTTGCATTTAGAGCTTTTATTACCGTTTTGTATGTTTGTTTCACAATTATTTTGTGCTTTTGTTTTAATGTTGTTTACATGTAGTTAAAATGATAGACTTTTTAAAGCAACCGACCAATATGATCTTTAAAAACTGCATTTCCTCACAAGTATAAACGACAAAAAAATATAAAAACTGAAGGAATCCATGAGCCCTGATTTCTCCGTGTACAGTGTGATCAGAACATAGAGATTCGACTGTCAATAGTAAAAAAAAACAATGAGCCCTACTGCGCAGCAACCGTCCCCCGTTTAACCAGAGCAACCCAATACAACGGACAAAAGTTTGTGCAACTTTCACGGCCCGCTCACAGCCTGCCTGCTCCAGGAAAGCCAGGTAGGACGCGGCGGCGTGAGGGCGGTGAGTTGTACAATTACAGGTGGGATCGTGCTGAGATTTATTTCAAGATGCCGAGACGACAAATGGATTTAGCTTAAAAAGTAAGTGAAAATATATTTTAAACAAACTTATCCTTCCCCTAAAAGAATGAAATTGGTTTCCCAAACTACCTTTAAAATATAAAAATCCAACAAGACTTGCATTTGCATCCCACGTCCCCGGGATAATGTCGGCGACTGTGAACGAATGCAATGGCAGTTTGTGACTGGATAACTTGCAATAGAAACCAATGGATTTTTGAGTTTTGAAGATCAAAAGTTGGAAAATTAGAAAGCAAACAGAAAATGCTCTAAATACTCAGCGGGTCAGGCAGCATCTGTGGAGAGAGAAACAGTCAACGTTTCAGGTCAAAGATACTCTAGAACTCATTTTTCTGGATTAAACCAAATGTCCCATTTTGGTTTCTAATTTCATTTTATATACAAAGTGGATCTGCATAATAATAGGCCAATGGAGAGAGTGAGGTCCTGCAAAGCATAACTTCAAATATAAATCATTGTCCAATGCGAAGTGGAACCATACTGACCGACATTTATTAAAATATATAAAATACACACAGTTCAATGTTAGTTACCACACAGGAATTGCTGAACCTGCCCCTTATTACCCTAAATAAATTATGAATTTAAAATGTCATCGAGCATAACCTATAATTCATATTTTCATTTACCTCTAGTCTGTTGCTGATTAAGTTGTTTTTTTTTGCTGTAATTTATTTGTCCAGTAATCCAATTAAAAGATTATATCAGCGTTAGAATTTAGTGGTAAAATTTAAATTCAAGTTCAGTTACATCGATGTCAGTTTTATGGTTTACATAACATTTTATATTCAGTGTTATTTCAATACTCACAGAGTGCCTGTTGGGATTTTACACAGGTCTGAAATAAAACACTTAGTCCTCAGTCGGACAATTTTTTTTTCAGTTACCGTCTCAGTTTCTATTTTCCAAATATGATGTTGGAGGCCATTCAGCCCACTGAGTCGATGTTGGTTCTCAAGAGCATTCCCATCTGTCCCATTCCCTTACTTATTACTCTGTAGTCTGTTCCTCCTCACATGTCTATCAACTACCCCCTGATGTCCACCACCCACCCACATCAGGGGTAATTCAGCGATGACTAACCTATCAACCAGCATGTCTTTGGGATGTGGGAAGAAACCAGAGCACCTAGAGAAAACCCATGGGATGCAGGGAGAACGTGCAAACTCCACACAGGCAGCACCAGAGGTCAGGATCGAACCCGGTTCACTGAGAGGTGTGGCAGAGTTTTTCTTTGTCTCATTGCTACTTCCATAACCTGACTGCTGCTCATAGAATATAGAACATCGAACAGTCCAGCACAGGAACAGGCCCTTCGGCCCACATTGTCTGCGCTGAACACAGTCGAATTAAACTAAATCCCTTCTGCCTGCACCATGTCCACATCCCTCCATCCCCTGCACATCCATGTGTCTGTCTACGAGACTCTTAAACCCCACTACTGTATCTGCCTCCACCTCCACCCCTGGCAGCCCGTTCCAGGCACCCACCACTCTCTGTGTAAAAAAAACTAGCCCCACACATCTCCTTTAAACTTCCCCTCCTCACTTTAAATGCATGTCCTCTAGTATTTGACATTTAATTCTATAAGCTGGCTGTCAGTTACATGTTCAGTTTTCTTACAAACTAGTTATATCATATTCACTATTTATTTTCTAATTATCTTTAACTTTTATAGAAATGTTAATCCTCAAAAGGTTAATACTCAAAACTGATAGTCTATTCCAAGTTCAATAAGAATCTTTATTATAAATGAAACTAGTCCCTTGCCACCACATGAAAATATTAGTAATTTCTATGATTTATAGGCATTTTTGCACATCTTGTGAATCCCAAATGGCTTTACAGCCAATAAAGTACATTAGAAATTGCAGAAAGATAAAATACGAGTTGAGCTACAACACTGTTTTGATATCGTAAATAATATCCACCTTTTCCTTCCCCAGTTTTCACATTTTTATTGCTAATATGGAGTTGAAGTTGAGGTCATTTTACAAGCTGTCTGGGAAGCTTCTGTGAGTGAACATGCTGAAATGCAAACGCACATTAAAATCTGGAAGGCAAACGTTTCTGCAGGAGTTTTAAGTTTTATTTCTAATTTCCAGTAACCAGTATTTCATTTTTTAAATGATATAATCCAAGTCCAAGCCCATTGGGGAAAAAAAAAGCAGTAACTTCCTATTTTTTCTCGCATTCTTTTTTGTTTGGGACCTGGGTGTTGTGGGTCAGGCAGTATTTTACTGCACATCCCCATTGCCCTTGGGGGTAAGCTGCCTTCTTGAACTGCTAAGGTCCTACTGTGTCGTTGCTCCTCTGATGCCTTTGGGAAGGGAATTCCAGGACTTGGACCCAGTGACAATGAATTACCAGTAATGTATTTCCTAAGTTAGGATGGTGTGCATCTTGGAGGGAGACCTGGAGGTGGTGGTGTTCCTATGAGCCTGCTGCCTTTGTTCTTCCTGATGGGAGAGGTCATGGGGTTTAGGAGGTGCTACTGGAATGGCTGAGCGAGTAACTGCAGCAAATGTTGTGGCTGGCACACACTGTGAGCCAGTGGTGGACGGAAGGAATGTTTAGGGTAGGTGGTAGACCGGTATGCCAATCAAGTGCATTGCTTTGTCCTGGATGGTGTTAAGCACATTGAGTGTTGTTTGAGCTGCATTCGTGCAGGCAAGTGGACAAGTGTGCCTGGCTTGTGCCTTCTAGGCAGTGGAAAGGCTTTGGGGTATCAGGAGGTGAGTCACTCAATGCAGGATACCCTGCCTTAGACCTGAAATTGAACGTGTTCAGTTTTGGTCACCCAGTTATAGAGATATATGTGACTAAACTGGAAAGAGTGCAAAAAAGATTTACAAGGCTGATGATTCGAGGAACTGAGTTGTAGAGAGAGGTTAGACTGGTTGGGTCTTTACTCCTTGGAGCATAGGAGACCGAAGGGTGATCTTATTGAGGTATATAAAATCATGAGGGGCATAGATAGGGTGAGCGGTCTTTATTCCAGGGTTGGGGAATCAAAAATTGGAGGACATAGTTTTAAGCTTAGAGGTAAAAATTTTAATCAGAACTTTTTTACACAGAGGGTGTTAGATATATGGAACCAGCTGCCAGAGGAAGTGGGTGAGGCAGGTACATTAGATACAGTTAAGTATGTGGACAGGTATGTGGATGACAAGGGTTTCAAGGGATATGGTTCAAGTGCTGGGAAATGGGAGTAGCTTGAACATACATCTTGGTCGGCATGGGCAAGTATGGGCCGAAGGGCCTTTTCCCGTGCTGTACAACTCTGTGACTCTATGATCTGCTCTTGTAGCCACCATATTGAGGTGGTTGGTCCAGCTGAGTTTCTGGTCAATGGTGATACCTTTGATGTTGCTGGTGGGGAACTTGGCAATGTGAATGCCCTTGCACTTCAAAGTTGGGAGGTCTGATACTCTCTTGTTGGAGACTGTGATCAGTTGGCAATTTAGTTACATGTTACTTATCAGCCCATGCCCAGGTCTTGCTGCATGTAGACATCTGCTGAGGAGTATAGCTGAGTATATAGCATTGAATATGAAATTGGTAAATTGGTTTAGCGAGGTACAGTGAAAAACTTTGTTTTGCATGCCATCCATACAGATCATTTCATTAAACAGTGCATAGAGGTAGTACAAGGGTAAACAGAATGCAGACTAATTAGCTGGCGGAGGAAGTGGTTTAGGCAGGTACATTGGACACATTAAGTATGTGGACAGGTGTACGGTTACAGTTACAGTTACAGTGCAGTGGAGGCAGACAATAAGGTGCAAGGGCCATGACGAGGTAGATTGTGAGGTCAAGAGTCCATCTTATCATACTAGGGGACCATTCAGTAGTCTTATTACGGTGGGATAGAAGCTGTCCTTGAGCCTGGTGGTACGTGCTTTCAGGCTTTTGTATCTTCTGCCTGCTGGGAGGGGGGAGAAGAGAGAATGTCCAAGGTGGGACATTCATCATCAGACATCCATACTTCTGCTCTTACAGTGGAAGGAACTTTATTGACCTCACTCCATTGAACAGTGGTATGAGGCAGTTTTGGTGAATTTATTATCGAGGCTGTGCCTTGTTATTTACACCAAACACTGATGAATTTTTGAAAGGCTGACAGACACTCTTTTAATTTGAAAATCAAGATGTAAATTAAGATGGAATGAGGTCTGCCTGCGAGATGTGAAAGATGCCATGGTGTTAGTTCAAAGATGAGAAAGGGAATCTTTTTAGTTTCCAAGTCAACATTTGTTCCCTAACCAACATTTACTGAAAATCACTTTATTTTGTTGCTGTTTACGGGATCTTGCCATTCTCAAATTGGCTGCTTCATTTCCTGCATTACAATGGCATACCTTCAAAAATATCTCATTGGCT
Organism: Pristis pectinata; assembly: GCF_009764475.1. Classification (NCBI taxonomy): domain Eukaryota; kingdom Metazoa; phylum Chordata; class Chondrichthyes; order Rhinopristiformes; family Pristidae; genus Pristis; species Pristis pectinata. Next base: position 2,254,795 of record NC_067435.1, on the reverse strand, counting down.
GTAAAGTGGTCTGGGACATGTTGTGGCATTTTGTAAGAGCAATATTCTGCATCTATAATTAAGATAATAAAAATGAAAATTTACTTCCCAAAAATAGTCTGAATGATCAGGTCATTTGAATAAAGTGACTTTGAACTAAGAGAATGTTGGATAAGATTTTCTAGTTAAAGTGTTTGTATTCTG